>NC_134709.1:47067399-48399899 GCF_043290135.1 Rhipicephalus microplus
GCCCAGATTTGTGCACGATGGTGACATCGAAATCTTGTAGCCGAAGGCTCCATCGTGCTAGACGACCTGAGGGATCTTTGAGATTCGCGAGCCAACAAAGGGAATGGTGGTCGCTAACAACCCTGAATGGGCGGCCATACAAGTATGGGCGGAACTTTGTTATGGCCCAGACAACAGCGAGGCATTCCTTTTCGGTTGCAGAATAGTTTTTCTCCGCTGGGGATAACGTTCTGCTCGCATAAACGATCACGCGCTCTACGCCATTTTGCCACTGAACTAATACCGCTCCTAGTCCAATGTTGCTGGCGTCAGTGTGTAATTCCGTGTCAGCGCTTTCGTCAAAATGACCTAGTACAGGTGGAGCCTGGAGGAGGTTTCGGAGGGTGTCGAACGCATGGCACTGATCGGAACCCCAAACAAACGAGACACCGTCTTTTGTAAGCTTGTTGAGGGGTTCAGCAATCTTCGAGAAGTTTTTGACAAAGCGCCTGTAGTACGCACAGAGCCCCAGAAATCGGCGTAGGTCGCGCTTATTTGATTGATATGTGGGGTTTCACGTCTCAAAACCACTATATGATTAAGAGAGACGCCGTAGTGGAGGGCTCCGGAAATTTAGACCACCTGGGGTTCTTTAACGTGCACCCAAATCTGAGCACACGGGCCTACAACATTTCCGCCTCCATCGGCAATGCAGCCGCCACAGCCGGGATTCAAACCCGCGCCCTGCGGGTCAACAGCCGAGTACCTTAGCCACTAGACCACCGCGGCGGGACGGTCGCGCTTATTTGTGGGCACGGGAAAGGCGGCAACGGCGCGGGTTTTCTCGGGATCTGGGCGGATGCCAGCATGGCTCACAACGTGACCAAGGAACTTCAGTTCTTCATATCCAAAATGACATTTGTCGGGTTTGAGAGACAACCCCGCTGTTCTAATTGCCTGAAGAACTGCATGAAGGCGTTGGACGTGTTGTTCAAACGTGTCTGCAAAGACCACGACGTCATCAAGGTAAACAAGACATGATTGCCATTTGAGCCCCGTGAGAACCGTATCCATCATTCTTTGAAAAGTAGCTGGCGCTGAGCATACACCGAATGGCAACACTTTAAACTCGTACAGACCATCGGGAGTAATAAACGCCGTCTTTTCGCGGTCGCGCTTGTCTACTGCGATTTGCCAGTAGCCGCTACGCAAATCCATGGAGGAAAAATATTTAGCGTTGCGTATACGGTCCAACGAGTCATCTATCCGGGGTAGAGGATAAACGTCCTTTTTGGTGACCTTGTTCAGTTTACGGTAATCAACGCAAAAACGCAACGTACCATCCTTCTTTTTTACTAGCACAACTGGCGAAGCCCAGGGACTGGTCAATGGCTGAATGACGTCGTCCTGAAGCATCTGCTGGACTTGGTCACGTATAGCATCTTGCTCTTTTTGCGACACCCTATAGGCATGTTGTCGGATGGGTCTCTCAGTAGGTTCCGTGATGATACGATGTTGAGCAAGTGGTGTCTGTTTAACCTTTGACGTAGTGGCAAAGCAGTCTTGAAATGAGCCGAGTATACGCAAAAGACTTTCTCGTTGAGCCGAAGGTAGTCTCTCGTTGACGTCGAGAGTGCTCACGAAGGCCTCGTCAGGGTGGCCGTTCGATGAAAATGAAGCTAACGTAGACGGACCATCGGCATCGGCAAGTTCTTCACAATATGCAATGGCAGTGTGTCTCGTTAGGTGGCGATATTCGTCGCTGAAGTTCGTGACCAGCAGGTGAGCATGCCTATTGCTAGGCTGAATGATTCCTCGGGCAACACAGATTTGTTGTGAAATAAGGAGAGACAAATTGGCCTCTGCAATTACCGCGTCAGACAAGTCCTGTCCCAATTCTACTTTGAGAAAGAGACTGCTTCGAGGTGGGAGAGTCAGAGAATCGTCGGTAACACGGAGCGCTCTTTTCCGGAATTGCGTACTGTCAGTTTCAGCGCAAAAAAGGATCCTCGAACGACACAAGTAATTCACGGAGGTCGATGACGGCGCCGTATTCACGAAGGAAGTCCATTCCTAGAATGACTGGCCGAGAGCACAAGCGCAATACGAGGAAAGAGCCCGCAAATGTTGACGTACGTATTCGAATGCGTGCCGTGCACATACCAGTAGGCGTCACCAGATGGCCACCTGCCGTGCGCAGCTGAGGTCCTTGCCAAGGCGTGGTAACCTTCCTCAGTTCAGATGCCAGTGTTGCGCTCATTACGGAATAGTCGGCACCGGTGTCGACGAGGGCGTTAACAGCATGATTGTCGACGAAGACGGCAATTTCGGCAGAAACAATCTTTTTGCTGTCGGAGAACACTGCAAAACCGGAATCGCCCTCGTCCGGTCGTTGCGTCGAAGGAGGGTCTTTTACAGTTCGCCGCGCCGCGACTTCACCCCCAGAAGTCGCCGTTCCTAGTTTCCCCTGCGGGGACTTGGTGACCGGCTCCTGAAAGGAGCGGAAGACGATGAGGGCAAACTGGGTGACGTAGACCGGCGAGGCGATGGTGATCTTGACTGGTGGTGCCGAATAGTCGAAGGAGTACGTTGACCCGTGAGATAGGCTTCAATTTCGCGGGGGCGCTCACCGTAGCGCGGGCATCGAGCATCAGGGTTGAAGCCGCGGAGACCTAGTTGCCGGTATTGACAGTTCCGGTATACGTGACCCGCTTCGCCACAGTGATAGCAGAGCGGACGGTTATCCGAGGTGCGCCACGTGCTTGCCTTGCTACCACTTTGTCTTGAGATAGACGGCGGATAGGTGGGTGGGCTTGAAAACCTTGAGCCGAGAGGTGGGCTTGAAGCAGTGTCGTGAAATGGCTGCATAGCCTGGTACCTTGGCCGCATAGCAGTGTCTGTAGCCGGTGGCGCAGAAGATCGCAATGCCGCTGCGTATGTCAGGACTGGGGCCTCGGGAATCGGCGGTGCGATTGGGGCTAGGGGTGTGACGGCCTGCCGGACTTCTTGTCTGATTACATCCGCGAGGGCTGACACAGGTGGATGGGATCCCACTGCCTGCAGCTGTCGCAATTCGTCCCGAACGATACTTCGAATGAAGTCTGCGAGGATCTGTCTCTCGCTGTCAAAGCCGATAGAGCATGCGGTGGCCGGGATCTGGCGTTCGTATTGTGACGACCGCTGCTGCAGCGTACGTTCCATCGTAGCTGCCTCACTGATGAACTGGGCGACTGTCGTCGGTGGATTGCGCACGAGCCCAGCGAAAAGCTGTTCTTTTACTCCGCGCATCAAATTGCGCACCTTCTTTTCCTCAGGCATGGCAGGGTCCGCGCGCTTGAAGAATCGAAGCATGTCCTCGACAAACATGGATACACGTTCGTTCGGCCGTTGGTTTCTGCTGGATATGGCTTGTTCGGCCCTCTCCTTCCTTTCGGTGTTGCGATAGGCGTCACGGAGCTGTCGGCTAAACTCTTGCCATGTTGCAAAGGAGCCCTCGTGGTTCTCGTACCACGTCTTCGCAGAATCCTCCAAGTAGAAGTAAACTCTGCGCAGCTTGCGAACATCGTCCCATTCGTTTACTGGCAACCCGATCAAAGTGGTCTAGCCAGTCATCAACATCTTCGAAGATGTCTCCATGGAACGGCTTTGGTGTCTGTGGCACGTGAAAAACATGGGCGAGAAGAGAATCATGGCCATCGCTGCTTTGGACCGCCTGGCTTGTCATCGCAGTTGCCATCTTTCTGGTTGTCGATGCCAAGGGACCAAATTCAGGGGGTAACCCACGCAGGCGGCGGCTGATTCTTGCTCTGGGAGATGTAGCTGTCTCCACGATGGCCGACACAGCCGAAGTACACGTACCCAGTGTCTCCACCAGTAATGTCACGAACAAAACAAGACCTGCAGCCAGGAGTTCACTTGAACCAGAGCAACGAAGATGTGTTCTTCTTCGCCCCCAAAAACGCGTATGAGCCACAGTGGCTCGTTCATCAATGGTGGCAATATATATATATATATATATATATATATATATATATATATATATATATATATATATATATATATATATATATATATCATCCCAACGCAATATGTAACGTAAGAAAGTAGCGATGGTTAGGAGTTAGAAATAGAAGCCGAGCAGTAACCTATTTTCCAAACGAGACCTCAGAGAAAATATACCACCATGGCACCATCATAAGACTCTTCCGAAAAAACGTCACGTATTCGTACACTGACTGGTAACTTGCACGCCGCAACAGACAAGGTAAAGCCTCCGTATACCGAAAGGAATGTAGATCATTTCGCCAAAAGACCAAACCTAAAGCCGCCTTTCCCAAGAGCATTGAAATCGGCATTTTCAACGTGTTCACTGCATCACAACACTTCAGATGTTACTGAACCACCCGAATCCCATGATGCTTCGGGTCACACACAAGGCCCAGATGGTTTCGAACATGTGACGGCATTTCCACGTGACGAGCTCATGAATCCTCACAATACTAGCCCACACCCTGATGTTCCAGACCAGATTCTTTCAAAAAACGTTCTCAGCTTAATTACGCAGCAAAAAGAAAAACAAACGTCATCACAAGCACCTCATGCCATGTCTGCTGTGCTCTCATCTTCAAGTGATAACACACATGTGAGTCGAAGCACTACAGCAGTTTCGAATTCACCAAAGCCGGCACATTGTGAACTTACAGAAACATTTACAATGAATGATGACACACAATCATCTGGGAAGCTTTCCCATCAGTCTGCCACACTGATTTTATCTCAAGAAAAGTCCTGCAGTACAGTATCGGCCACCGACTATATACTGATCACATCACCATGCAAAGAAAAGCAGACTCATGTTCCTGACAGATGCCCATCTGACCAACTTTCGCAACAAAACGAGCAATTTCAACAAAGGCAACTCCACGAACACGAGGAACTACAATAGCTACTCGAACAAAAACAACGATCAAGTGAAACCTCCTCACGAGTACACTTGTGGCTTAAAGGTCATAAGAGACAACAGCAATTAAAAAAGCAAATTCAAAGTCAATGCCTAAACCATCATCACAGAAAGCAACGTCAACAAAATTTTCTACACCAGTTCTCAAGGCCGTGTCTGCGATTCAACAAACCGAGAGAACGCCACAAAAAGTTACGAAAAAGGCATGAAGCTACCACGTATACAACGGATAAAAAAAGACTTCTTCCCATCAGCCTTGGCTCTCACGCACACCGACTAGAAGCAAAGCGTCTGTTACTATGACGGCACTGGATCCGATGCCAAAAACATCCGTCAATCCAATGCTACACAGATTTCAAGCTTTGTTCGTTCCTCACAAGACCTCAAGTCGTGCCATCATCAGTGGAGATGTGCAGGGCGGGGTTATGCCATCCAGGACGCAACAGCCGGCCTCGTCCACCCGAGTTCTCTTAGATATGGCCGGACTGCTTCCCCCAGCTGTAGACTTTTTGTGCGAGTTAAGGAACTCCTTTCGGAAATGGAACTATTGTGCATTTCGACATTTTTCGCTCGCTTTAATATCCGTTTTTGTTGTTTAGTTAAGTGTCTGACGCGACTTCTTCCGGGGGAAGGGGGAATCCTGTAACTTAAGAAGGTAGCGATAATTAGGAGTTAGAAGTAGGAGCCGAGAAGGAAGAAGTGAGAAGGGAATAAACATGGCGTATAAACCAGGCCACCTCTCCCATTCATCATAGCGTCATATATATATATTTGAGATCTAATGGGCAATAATGCCAAGAAATGTATAAGGGAAGTTATTAGAACAAATGGAATGTAAATAAGAAAGAAAAGAGGGTGAAAGAATAACCAACCGTGAGCAGGAACCTGCTCACGGTTGGTTATATATATATATAAACTAAAGTTCTTCCAGCCATTCCCGTCTTTGAAGACGTCCCTGCCGACATGATCCTTGGTGCTGACTTCTTGCTATCTGATGACATTGAGCTCACCATACATCACGGCCACGTCGAGTTCCGGTCTTCGACAGCTGGAACTACCGCCACAACCCTGCCACCACCAACAGGTGAGCCGTCCACTCCGCCTACCTTATCTTCTATATTGGCTCGCCATCAGCCAGTATTCGCTAGCAATACAGAAGAACTGCCAGGCACTAATTTGCTGCTCCATCGCATACCAACGAGAGATCATCCGCCAATATGCGTACCACTTCGACGGTACGCTGAACGAGATCGGGCAGTGATCGCAGAACAAGTAGATGAAATGCTTGCCGCGGGCATTAATAGGCCGTCATCGAGTCCGTGGGCAGCGCCAGTCGTCCTTGTTCGCAATAAAAACGGATCACTGCGCTTCTGCGTGGACTACAGGCAGCTCAATAAGTGTACAATGCCTGACTCCTACCCTTTACCCCACATTGATGACGCTGTTGATACAGTACGTCACTGCAAGTTTTTTTCGCTTGATTTACGCACAGGGTACTGGCAGATGAACGTCGCGGAGGACGATCGATGTAAAACGGCCTTTCGCACACCTTTCGGGTTGTATGAATTCAACCGCATGCCGTTTGGACTAAGAACGGCTCCTAGAACTTTTCAGCGTGCGATGAATTCAGTGCTCGGACCATTGGAAAACCAAGCCTGTGTGGTGTACTTAGACGACATCCTGGTCGTTAGCAGGACGGAGGATGAACACCTTCGCAATTTGGACGAAGTACTACACAGACTCTATGCAGCAGGGTGTCGTTTGAACAAAGAGAAATGCCAGTTTGGGGTGTCCAAGATTTCTTACCTGGGACCTAATATATCTCCTGTCGGCATTCAGCCACTCCCGGAGCGAATAGCTGCCGTGTCGCAGTATCCTACACCAACCTGCTTGAAGCAGGTTCAGTCATTTCTGGGTATGGCGTTGTATTTGCGAAGGTTTATTCCCCACATCGCTTCGATCGCAGCTCCCTTGAGCGGTCTTCTTAAAAAAGACGCGCGGTTTGAATGGGGCGTCTCACAAGAAAATGCTTTTCGAGCTATAAAACAAAAGCTCACTTGTTGCCTCATACTAAGTCACTTCAATGAAGACTGGTCCACCGAAGTGCACACTGATGCCAGCCAAGTCGGCCTAGGAGCCCCGTTAGTAGAGCATGATCCAGATGGCGTGGAACACGTGGTCGCTTATGCCAGCCGAAAACTTTCAGACACCAAGTGCCACTATCACTCCAACGAGCTTGAATGTCTTGCAGTGGTATAGAGCGTAGATGATAAGTTTCGACATTATCTTTTCGGACGTAAATTCCCTGTTGTGACTGATAATGCTGCTATAGCATGGATGTTCTCCAAGCAGCAACTTAAGCACAAATTTGCCCGGTGGATAATCACGCTGCAAGAAAAAAATCACAGCATATCCACGGAGTGAATGATGACTGGTGCGGCGCAGCGTTCGTCAGTCTGTCTGTCCATTCGTTCTTGCGTCCACCTATCTGTGTGATCATTGGTGCATCCGTCCGTTTGTTCATTCGTCTGTCTGTCCGTCCATCTCTTTTTGCGGCCATCACTCTGTCTGCCCATCCGTCCGTGCGCCCCTCTGTCTGTCCGTCCGTGCGTGTGTCAGTCCATTCGTCCGTCCATATGTCTAGAGAAAACTCCAAGCACAGCCATCTTACATCTTTACATCATGTATTCATATATACAGGTGCCCCCATTCAGCAGACATTGTAAGGACCGCTATTTCGGGTATGTGCTACTGGTGGTTACGTACTACGAGGAACGCACAAGCCACGCCATAAGGAGCTTCGCCCCTAATACGATTTTGACGAGCGCCACCGCGCCGGGGGGCTAAGCAACGTCGCCGATGCACTCTCACGGAACCCCCTTGACTGCGCACAACAAAACTGGCAAACCCACATTTTTGTTGCCCAGATGGATGTATCTCAAGCCCAAAAGTAGGATAAAGATTTGGCATCCATTATTGCATCTATCACTGACAAGGGAAATCACAGTACTTTTTTGATGCGCAATGCCGCATTGTACCGGCGTCACTGGCGAGCGGACCGATCCGAAGAACGCTACCTCCTGGTGATCCCGAAATCCCACAGGTCAGAAATAATACGAGCCATTCACGACTCCCCAGAAGGCGGACACACCGGCCAACGAGCCACACTCCAGAAACTACAAGAACGTTTTTGGTGGCCGAAGATGCAAAGTAGCGTCCGTTCGTATGTCGCCAGTTGCAAAATTTGCCAGCAGTTTAAGCGACTGCCTGGGTGTCAACCTGGATTACTAACACCAATCCAGATACCCGAAACAATTTTCCACACGGATGGCAATGATTACATGGGGCCTCTACCCACCACCACTGCGGGAAATCATTACGTCATTGTAGCAGTAGACTGCCTGTCAAAATACGTGGAAGTGGAGGCCGTGCCATCTCTTGCATCCAATTACCTAATCGACTTCCTCAAGCACCGATTTGAATAGAGACATGGCTTACCAAAAAAGTTATTATCTGATAGTGGTACAACATTTCGTAGCGGGGAACTGAAAAAGTACCTTTGCACGGCAGGCGTGCAGCACCACTTCGCATCCGCGTTTCATCCTCAAGCAAACGGCTTTACTGAGAGAACCAACCAGAGCATCCAGGCACGACTCGCTCCATATACGAAGGCAGGGACAGGAGGAGAGGCCGACTGGGACGTCCACCTTCCGTCAGCCACTTTTGCGATTAACACGGCTCTGCAGACGTCTACCGGGGAAACGCTCTACGAAATTGTTTATGGGAAACTACCACAGCCGAAAGCGGTCTTCAGTCTGGATGCTCCCATTATAATTCCACGTGCCAACGATCGCAAAGCGGCCTGTCAGAAGATCCGAACTGAGGCGATCAAGAAAGCCACCCACGCACAAGAAAATCAAAAGCGCCACTATGACAGACGCCGTAGACCCGCTCCTGCTTACAACATCGGTGACGAGGTTTGGGTGCAAAGGGGCACCAGCGGGCCTGGCAAGAAGCTACTCCCTAAGTTCGACGGGCCATTCATAATTACTCAGCGTGTAGGAGAATATACCTGGCGTGTGAACACCTCAGATGCGAACTTCATTCTGAATAAACGCAAAAGAAACAACTTTGCCGTGCATGTGTCACGCTTGAAAAAAGCAGTCGGACCGCTGCAAGTGAAATGAACTGTAATTTCTTTTTTTTTGTTGTCAGGTCCGCAGTGTGGCCGAATGTAACGAAGAGCGGCGTGGCAGCTGTGGGCCATGGGCTAGAAAGCGAGGAAGCAGAGGCAGGATAGAACAGCTTGCCCGACGAACGGGTGTTGCGTCTGTATCGCTTACTACAATATATATAATATATATTGTACTTAATAATAGCTTTGGCCTTCCTATTCCTGAGAATGAAATTGCTGATTCTCTTAACACAGTATTCAGTTCTGTTTTTACTAATGAGCCACCCGACAGTTTACCCGATCTTCCACTTTCCGCATATCCGCTGATGCAAAACATCACATTTGATTCATGCGGCATAGTCAAAGTTATTGAATCATTGAATAACTCATCATCCACGGCAGTAGACGGCATCAATGCTAAAGTGCTAAAAAATACTAAACATGTGTGTAGCCCGTTTTTGTCGCTCATATTTCAGGAATCACTCGACAGCGGTTCAGTTCCACATGACTGGCAGGTGGGCAAGGTCATCCCGGTCTTCAAGAAAGGAAGCCGAGCATCGCCGAGTAACTACCGTCTGATTTCTATAACAAGCGTCTCTTGTAAAGTAATGGAGCATATCATATACTCGCATACTGCTAACTTCTTAACATGTGTAAATTTCTTTCACCCAAGTCAGCATGGTTTTCGCAAACATTACTCCTGTGACACTCAACTTGCTTTTTTTCTGCATGATCTACACGTAAACCTAGACCGTAACATTCCGACTGACACAATATTCTTAGACTTCGAAAAGACATTCGACAAGGTCCCCATGGTCGTCTTTTATTAAAATTACCCGTCTTAACATCCACCCCTGTGTTTTAAACTGGATACGAGTATTTTTAACCAACCGTCAGCAATTTGTTGATGCTAACTCACGCTCTTCATCTCTAACACCCGTTCTTTCAGGCGTACCGCAAGGTACCGTACTTGGTCCCCTCCTCTTCTTGATGTACATTAATGACCTCCCCTGTAATATTTCTTCTCACATCCGTCTATTCGCAGATGATTGTGTTGTTTACCGCGCAATTAATAACCCCTCTGATCATTCCATACTACAATGTGACCTCACCAGCATACAAAACTGGTGTAACACTTGGCTCATGTCCTTGAATGTAACTAAAACTGTGTTAATGTCTATTCACCATCGTCCACATCACGTTGTTTATAACTACAGCATCAATAACAACCAGATTACTACAGTCGATTCATTTAAATATCTTGGTGTGTACATCTCGCGTGATCTAACTTGGACCTGTCATATTAACCACATAATCAATTCTGCTAATCTTACTCTAGGGTATTTACACCGTAACCTTTCGCTCGCTCCTTCTTTTATTACAAAAGTTGCCTTCGAAACCTTTTTCCGGCCAAAGCTAGAATATGCTAACGCAATTTTTGACCCTCACCACAATAACCTCACTTACGCCCTCGAATCAGACCAGAACCGTGCGGCACGGTTTATACTGTCTAACTATTCATACACATCAAGCATCTCGGCACTAAAAGCAGAGATTAACTTATCCGATCTGGCTAAGCGCCGCAAAATCCCACGTCTTAACCTTTATCATAAATTCTTCTATTCTTTTCCTTTAGATAACCCATGCATCAGAAGAGCCCACCGCATTTCCCGCATCAGTCACTGTAACGCAGTATATCCACCACAAGCCCATACTGTGACCTTTCAGGAATCGTTTTTCCTGCGCACAGCCCAAGACTGGAATGACCTGCCCACCGAAGTCACCACCATCATCGACACCCAAGCATTTAAACAGCTCATCGAAACTATCCCATCATAACTACCATTATATTGTTAGCCTTTGTAATACCCACTTCCTCATATAATATCCCAACCGGGACCTTTGAGGCAATAAAATGAATGAATGAATATATTATGCGATCTCGTCCGGTACGGCAGTAACCAGGTTATATTTTTTTAATCCAGACGCATGAGCCAGACAAAGGCCCAGTCCGCATGACCTACGATGATGATTACTACAATGGTTTTTGTCATACAGATGAAGATGAAATACATGGTCAGCGCTCACATTATTTTTCTCCCCTTCGCGAAAGAGGGCAGCAAGTTAGAAAGGGTTGGGACGCCGAGTATATCGTTTCAGTCGAGACACATGGGCGATCTCGGTGCGGCGGCGACGGCGATCAGGAGCCGCTTTGACAGGAGCAACGAGGTAGTTGACTTCGGATGTTCGTTCCAAAATTGTGTATGGACCAAGATATCGGTGAAGGAGTTTTTTGCAGAGCCCAGGTGCACGAACAGGTGTCCACAAAAGGATTTCGTCCCCTCTGCAGAACACAACAACTCGACGCTGTGCATCAATATCGATTTTTCTCTTGTGCTGAATGGTAGCAGTGTTGGCGCGGGTGATTTCACGGCAGTGGGCGACGCGAGCGGCGAACTTTTCCGGCAGAGATGAAGATGGAATGAATGATGATTGATATGTGGGTTTTGAACGTCCTAAAGCCACCATACGATTATAAGAGACGCCGTGGTGGAGGGCTCCGGAGATTTCGACCACCTGGAGTTTTTAACACACACCCAAACCTGAGCACACGGGTCTACAACATTTCCGCCTTCATCGGAAATGCAGCCGCTGTAGCCGGGATTTGAACCCGCGACCTGCGAGTAAGCAGCCGAGTACCTTAGCCACTAGACCACCACGGCGGGGCGAAGATGGAATAGAAGATGTGGACAAAAAGGTGGTGTCCAAAACAAAAGTTGGTACACGGCCATACACGAGAAAAAAAGGGCTGAAATTTGTCGTACGCTGTATGGCAGTATTATATGCGAACGTAGCGAAAGGAAGTATAGTGTCCCAGTTTTTGTGATCCGGTTGCACGTACATAAAGATCATGTCGGACAAAGTTCGGTGAAAACGCTCAGTCAGACCATTAGTTTCTGGGTGATATGTTGATGTGGTCTTTTGTATGGTGTTAGACGCCTGGAGGACTTCAGCAAGGACATGTGAAAGAAATGCCTTGCCACGGTCACTAAGAAGCATGCGCGGTGCGCCATGTCGTGAAATAATGGCGCGAAGGAAAAAATCGATGACTTCAGAGGCAGCACCAGGTGGAAGAGCTGTCGTCTCCGCGTAGCGAGTAAGGTCCACGGCAGTAACAATCCAACGGTGACCGGCTGGCGTAAGCGGAAGAGGACCGTATGAGTCTATGCCCACAAATTCAAAGGGAGTGGACGGGCACGGTAGTGGTTGCAATGGTCCCGCGGAAAGAGACATGGTACGTTTTCGGTGCTGGCATGACACGCAGGAAGCGACGTACTTAGTGAGAGAAGTGGAGAGGCCAGGCCTTGAGGCGGTCGTAAGTCTTGTAGAACTGTAAGTGGCTAGCTGTCGCATCGTCATGAAACGCTTGTAAAACTTCCAGACGAAGTGAGCGAGGATTGACGGGAACCTATTGGTTACCAAGAGAATGGTAAATTTGCCGACATAATTGTCCATTTTGAAGCTTGAAACGGGCAAGTTGTCGTCTTAGGCGGCTGTTTGGAGCACGCGATAAGCCAGTGAGCCAATCGAAGATTGTGAGGCAGTAGGCATCGGCCTGTTGGAGCGAGGCGAGGTTTGTGTACGAAAAAAGGTCTGCCGAGGCAACAAACTCTTTTGAACCAGCAGCCGTCTGTCCGGTCACTTTGGTGAGCGGTGACCAATAGATGAAAGGTGACAATTTGGTGCTTTGCGAGAGTGGCCAACGGGACAAAGCGTCGGCATCTTGGCGCTGTTGACCCAACCTATATGTGACGCTGTAGTCATACTCTTGCAATCGTAGTACCCAACGGCCAAAGCGTCGTGACAAATTTTCGAGAGACGATAACCAACACAGAGCATGATGGTCAGCCACTATTGTGAAATGCCGGCCGTATGAATAAGGGCGAAAATTTTGTACGGACCACGCGATGGCGAGACATTCTTGCTCAGTGTGCTGTAATTTCGCGCAGCAGGTGAAAGAGTACGGCTAGCGTAGGCGACGACTTGTTCTCGAGAGTGTGGTTCCGCTGAAGAAGGACAGCCCTGATGCCAAGTCCACTTGCGTCAGTTTGCAGCAAAGTAGGTGCTGCCGGGTCGAAATGGCGTAGCACTTGTCGTGATGTGAGGCATCGCTTGAGGGTGTTAAAAGCGGCTTCGCAGTCATCCAATCAGACAAAGGGTGCGCTCGTGGTCAGATGTTTGTGCAGAGGAGCCGCAATAGCAGCGAAATCACGTACAAAGCGGCGGAAATACGACGCCAAACCAAGGAAGCTGCGGAGGTCTTTGGGTGTGGTTGGTGTAGGAAAGTTCAGTACTGCAACAACCTTGTCCGGATTGGGCTTAACGCCATGTTAACTCATGACGTGACCTAATACCTTAATTCTCTGACTGGCAAACCGACACTTCTTAGTGTTTAGCTGGAGACCGGCCTTAGCTAAACACGTAAAGACTTCGTCTAGCTGTTCCAGGTGCTGTGAGAAGCTGGACGAAATGATGACAATGTCGTCCATGTAGCAAAGCCAGGTCTTTCATTTTAATCCCCGCAGTACCGTGTCTATCATTCGTTCGAAAGTGGCTGGGGCGTTGGATAGGCCAAAAGGCATCACATTGAATTCAAAGAGCCCATCTGGTCTAGAAAACGCCGTCTTCGCATTATCAGGCTCGTGCATCAGCATCTACCAATAACCAGAGCACAAGTCAAGACATGACGCAAGTCAAGACTCGGCACTTTGTAAAGTATCAAGAGCGTCGTCAATGCGAGGCATTGGGCAGACGTCATTACGAGTAATATTGTTGAGTGATCTCAATGCAAAACCGTGCCAAGCCATCCTTTTTTTTACTAGTACGACAGGAGAAGACCATGCGCTTTTCGAAGGCCTGATGACGTTTTGCGCGAGCATGTCGTTGACTTGTTCTTTTATAAGCTTGCGTTCAGAAGCCGGCACATGGTAAGGGCGGTGGCTAATGACACGGGATGCGTCGGTGTCGATACGATGAGCGGCCACTGTTGTTTGACCCAGTCCTTCGGAACAAACATCAAAGCAAGTTTTGTGCTTCATTAATAACGCTATCATGGCATCAGTTTGCATTTGCGTTAGGATAAGATGTTCACACAAAGTGGCCTTGAGAGCAGGAGATGAATCTTCCGCTGGCATACACTTTGAGAATGATGAAGCCGATGAACTAGTGACGACACAAACTGGTGCTTCTTCGGTAATGCTGGCAACAGTGGTCCCCTCTGGCAGAAGGCGTGGTTCTGGCGTCGTCTTGCAGATGGTGATGCTTGCATAATCACGGGAGAACTGCACTAAACTAGGTGCGATGGTGATTCCTCTAAAAATGCAGCGCTGGCGAGGAACTACCACAGCGTCACCATCTAGAATATCTCGTGACTTGACCATAAGGAGACGTTTTTGTCCGGGAGGCAAGAAGAAATCCGCAGCTGTCACAAGGTTGGGTGACGAAAGGTCAGCAGCAGAAGAAAGCCCAGTGTCCGTAATACGAACGAGGGGCCGATCACACAAAATCACAGCAGACGCAGCTGACAAGAGGTCCTAGCCTAAGATTATCTGATGAGCGCACTAACACAGCACATCCAACGGTATGTGATGACGGATTCCATCGATGAGAACACGAGCAGTACACATTCCGGTCGGGCAAATTGGGCTGTCGTTAGCGCCGCATAACATGGGACCGGCATAAGGAGTTTGCACATTACACAGGCGAAAACACAATTCACGATCAATTACCAAAACGGCAGCTCCAGTGTCTATAAGGGCGTCAACAAAAACACCTTCACCACAAACAGGCTGTAAATTAGCTGGACGAGACGGAAGAGTTATAACGTTCCGACAACAAGCAGTTTACCCTTCAAAAACTGCACCTTCTAGTTTTCCTAGTCCAGAGAGATCGGCGCGGGACGCAGGAGTGATGACGTACGCTGAAACGGTGACGGAGAACGGCGGCGAGATGAACGAGAAGAATGAGGCCCAGCTTGACACCGTGGAGGGGAGGGCGACTGACGGGAGGTGGACGGATAGGGTGCGGGATCGTATTCGTCGGGTCTCGGGGCAAAGTCTCTTTCGTAATTTAGATAACTACGTCGTTCATCCTGCTGACGGCGGCAGCAGAAACGGGATATAAGACCCCTTATGCCACAGTAGAAGCAGATGGGTCGCGGAGGACGCCATGTAGAATATTGGGGTGACCTTGGAACTTGCGTTGTCATCGCTGTCAAATGGTCGCATCCGACGTCCGCAGGCACGGTTGGAACTGGTGCAGGGGCCCATGATGCAACTTTTGCGTACGAAGGAGCTGGAAAGCGCACAGGAGACGGGCATGTGCAGTGCTTGTCATTGATGCTAGTTCGTCCTTGATTATCTCACGCAGGTTAGGAGGAGGTGTGCGGACAGACGCAATGGTTGGGTTACCTGGAACAAGGCCATGGAGTTCCTCTCTGATAATTGTGCGGTTAAGGGCTCGCAATTCATGCTCTCCGGTAAAGCGAGAGTCGCAGGAGGCGTGTAGAAGGCGCATGGAATGAAGCACGTCCAGGCGTTGGCATGTGGTGATGACATCCCGGACGGTAGTTGGATTTTGGATCACGAGACCGTTGAGGGCCACAAAGTTGATACCTTTCAGCAGGTGTCGGATGAGATCGGCCTCCGTCATGTCATTTTGTGCTCGGCGACAGGGAGCCAGAACATCTTCAATGTAGGACGTATACGATTCGTCGTCCCTCTAGATGCGGGTGGCGAGCTTCTGTTTCGCTACCGCAGAGCATCCTGCAGACGTGCCACCAAATACCTGACGGAGATGCCCCGTGAAGGCCGACCAATTGCAGAAGTCGCTCTCGATGTTGTAATACCAGGTTTTAGCGACGCCATTGAGGTAAAAAGGAACGTAGCGCAGTTTGTGCGCCTCGTCCCAATATTTGCAAACACTGGTTCGATCATAACTGTCCAGCCATTCTTCGACGTTTTCGCCGCGAAGACTGGAAAATACCGGAGGGTCTCGGTGAGGGGTACTTACGGTGTAGTGAAGCCTAAGTGGCTGAGGAGGATCGGTTGCAGCAGCGGACGCGTTGGCTTCTGCCATCGCTGTTGCTTGAGGGCACAACCGTCGACCAGACCGGAGCTCTAGGTGTGACATGTAGAGCAGGAGGACGTGGGAACCAAAGCACGCTCCACCACTTATGAGACCACGTCCGGTACGGCAATAACCGAGTTATCTTTTTAATTCAGCCGCACGAGCCAGCCCACGTGACCTACGATGATGATTACTTCAATGGTTTTGTCATACAGATGAAGATGAAGTATATATATATATATATATATATATATCTATATATATATATATATATATATATATATATATATATATATATATATATATATATGTGTGTGTGTGTGTGTGTGTGTATGTACGGCACATGACAGCGATGGGGACGGCAAATACCCACTGTAGTGGTCCTTAAATTATTATTGCGACAAAGTGTACACGTGAATAGGCAAACCATTCAGCTGTATGCGACAAATAGGGCACCTTACACGTTTGTCTGATAATTCAATTTTATAGTAGAAATAATTCCATGATATTTAAATTTGTGGTGGTGCCCCACCCAAGAGAATCATTGTTCAGAGTGGAAGAAAAAAAAACCAGGAGTAGATTTACCGCAACCGGAAACGTTGCACTGTATCACTGCAAAAGTCCTATCGTACGAGAAAGTTTTAAACCAAAAAGTAAACGTGGCCATCCAGGGACATTGTAGCAGAAAACATATGCCTAGGGATTTGAAAGACTTAACGTATTCAACTGATGTACCACTAATAAACAGAGAATACCTACGACATTCCCGCTGACGAGTATTAGGCATAAATGCTATCGCTTTTGCAAGATTCAGACGTAGATGATTATCTAAGAACCGTTGCTAAAATAAATGAAGAGTGGCATGGGCATGACCCACTAAGGTACGATCGGAGTGACCAGCGGAAATAAACGATCGTGTATTCAGCGTAGATGGCGGACTTTACCGCCTGCTCAACGCTGAAAATATCAAAATCTACAAAAAAAGAAACAAGAAAGGGCCTAGTATGCTTCTTTGATGTACACGTAAATTAACCTTTCTTCAGAAAAATGCTTGTTAATTTATTTTTTCATACTGTGAGCATGTTGTAGGTTCCGATGTTTTTAAGGAGTGGACATTTCTCCTCACACGATAGGAATGAAGGTTCTGCAGAATAATGTGATGGCTACTCCTATCAAACGCCTTCTGGAATAGTACAAACAAACACCTAATAGAAAATTATGATTTTCGAAGCTTTCACGTATCTATTCTTTTTTTTTTGCCAGAAGGCTGAGCTTTGTAGAAGATTTTTTATAAAGACATAATCCACTGGTTTTAGAATTCGATAATATTGGATAAAGATTGTTAGTTCTTTAAGTAATACTTTGCTCCAGTCCTTTACATAAAAGTGGCAGGATGAAAAAGAGACGATAACTGGAAAATTTTTTGTCACGTTTTTTTTGTAACAGTTGCTTAGAACATTGCCTTTTGCATGCGAACGCTTCGCTTGTAAGGCCTATAAAAAGCGAACTAAGCAGGGTGAAATGGCGTTCGTAACATATTTAACTATATAACAGTGCTAGCTCCATATCCATGCAGCTAACGCTTTCATGCTTCACCTTCTTTTACGAGCGTTGCAAAATAAAGCAGAAAATACTCACAGTGTCCTATTGAGAATGGGAATCACCGCAGCAAGCGTGGCTACGTAATATGTATTGTTCTCTCGTTTTACCACCTCAGCGCTATCACATAAAGGTGGCAAGGTGGAATTGAAATTTTGTACTATGACGTAAATTTTTCCAGTAATATTTAGTGCCTGAAAAACAGTGCGCAACTCCGGAATGAGCACGCATATCAGCTTTGAAATGAATTAACAAAAAGCAGATGCGTTTTCAGAAGCCTATTTCCATGAGGCGCAAAAAAAGCAGTATAGAGAGGCACTTTTTTATCGCTTATTCAATCATACCAGTCACAAAACTTCGTTTGGAAATTGATTTACCCAGAAACAAATTTGCTCAATCTACCAAAGTGAGGTCCCATCTTGAGTCAAAAAACCGTCGGGTGGGTTTGTTGGTACTGCATATCAAAACTTTTAGCGCAAAAAAACTAAGAGCATACAAAAAGGCAGAAGGACACATCCATGGCAAAATTTAAGAGCTTTTCTGTGCATGGTTATTTGCTAGTAGTTGTGTGTCCTCGCGTCTTCTTTTGCATTATCATGTTTGTTTGCACAAAAATATAAGAGACACCGTGTGGGAGACACAAAATAAAAGTGATTGCGTCATTTTTCTCTTCACTTACATCACACGAGTTGTTGCGGTGAAAAAATGCCCATTGTCACTTGTTTGGCAGTAATAATATTTGCAGAAAAAATGTTAAATAACTAACGTAAACACACTGTTCCCTTCGCTAGTGCACCATTGGCTGCTCTACCATAGAAACAAAAACTAAAATTAAATACTACACATGCTGCATGATAGTTGGTTGATCCACTGTCACTTGGTGCAGCAATCAGCAGAGGTTTGCGATATTAACTGTTCAGACTCTGATACATTCTGATACAGTGACGTCGTCGCTGCAGTGACGCGAGTACGTGCGCAAGTTACGTCTGAGATCTCCCCGTCGAGTTGGCGGCGATGTCAGACGCTTGAAACAATGCGACATTGCGGCGTCAATGTGACGACTGCCGGTGGACGTTCGCTGGGGCGAACGCCACTTTCGGAGGTAGTTACTCCAGGAGCATATTGGTTTCGGCTGCGACTTCGGTGACCGCCTGTGTTTCGAAAACAACCACTGTGATCAACGCATTCCGAAACGCCTTTAACCGCTAATCGCAGTCCTCCCGGTACGTGATCAGGCAGGATACAATGTACAGCATGTGAAATAAACCCTGTGGTAAACCCGATTGAAAGGTGTTTCTAATACCATTAGGAACCATGAACATGTGACCAGTAATTGTAAAACGCTTCAGTGCCACGTCTGATTGAACCCATTGCTAAAAACCGGGGCTACACGTTCAGCTTTCGCTGTTTGACTATTTGTACGGAGTGCTTGGGCGGTGATTTTTTTTTTGTGCATAGCACCGCATTGTCAGCGCCGCGTAATCAACGCTATGGTGCTCAGAATTACTTATGCATGCCTTTTCTAGTACAAATAATCACACCACAGAGTACTGACGTGTTACAGTTGTGCCTGAGATATGCGCAATATTCACTTTTCATTCGACAATGTGCACTAGTATGAGCGCAGAAACCAAATAAAGTCTGGTGGTCGTTGATAAAATGGTTGAACTCTAGCCTAGTAGCTGAATCGTTACGGCAGACAGACAGCCAGACGAAAATTTCGGTGTTTATGATGATAAAACTTTCTTTTTATTCGCTAAAAGGTTTCTGGTCAAGTGGGTGGGGTCCTTAGTCCAGGGCCCCACTGGCCTTAGCGGCTCGCTGGGCTTGCTCGTGCAGAGTCGGCTGGCTTTCCCGATCCTGGCTAACAAGTTTCCGTAAAGTTTCATTGTTCAGGTGGCCAATCATTGCACTTGTGATTTTATCTATGCCAAGGGCTGTGCTATTGTTAAAAGTTTGCGCAGCTGTGTGCACTTCTCCTACCCCTGTGGAGCTGGTCAGTTTGGGGTTGGCTGGGCCATTCGTAGTTGAAGCGTACCTTATGTCTTTGACTGATCCCTTGGTGGAGCTTAGACAGATATTCTTCAACTGAGTGACTAAAGCTTCCTAAGTTCCCTCGAACTCATTTTGTTCTTGTCGGAGAGTTTTTTGTTTGTTTTTGGCTGTACGTGTAGTCAGATCTTACATGCTAAGTAATATTGCCCACGTTTTCTTTGTGTGCAAAGTACTCTGAAGGGATGCATTGAATTGAAACAAGTTATTGTCATCCAGAGTTCAAGCACATTCATTGGCTTTCTGGCTAAGGTGCTAACTTCATATCTTTATTTTCCTGCTATGTCGTTGCTTCTTCCATCGCTTAGCTAAACTGCGTATAGCTTCCCACAACCTTAGTAAATGAGATCAACGGTGGGCGCATTTAATGTCGCTATCATTTTTCAGATAGTCTGGGCATAAATTTTTTTGAACGAAGTTTTCCAGGTCAGTTAATTTTTATATGCCTCTGGGTTTACTTGTTTCTTTGAAAGCGGTCCAGTCTGTTATACTTGCCATTCCCAGTGGTTGTCTTATTTTAGGTGAATTTAGGAACAAGCTAATTATGTAGTGATTGCTGGGTTCTTTTTTTCGAAATTGGTTCACGTTATCTCTTTTTGGCCAATTGTAAAAGTAAAGTCTGGAAATGTGTCTCAAGTTGCGCTATTTCCGGAACGAGTTAGTTTGTCTAAGAGCGTGGCGAGCCATAAGTTATTGTTTTCGATTGCCAGAAGCAGGATTTGCCCTTTAGAAGAGTCTTTTGGGGTATCCCCATCCCGCATGAGGTGCACTGAAGTCCCAGAGAACAACTACTTTGTTCCTCAGATTTTTCGTTTTGCGTACGTATGTTATCAAGCCTCCGAAATATACGTCACTTTTTCTGCCCGGCCTGTGCTGGGTAAGCACGATGGTCTTGAATTTGTTCCTTTTATATGATCAGATAATAACGACTCAGTGTGGCATGTGTCAAATGGGCATACTTGTGAGACTCAGCACGACATCCTTTTGAACCGAATTTCCAGTTTTGGGGAAATTAGGATGAGCGGGGAGATTGTAACCTGTCATGTTGTGTATTTTGGTTTCTATTTTGCTGGAGACAAAGTACCTCAGGCAGGATTGGCGTCGTTTATGTAATGGGATAAAGCTCATATTTTGTTGTCTAGCGTACAACAGTTATACTGCTATACTTTTAGTGTTTCTCTACAGAGCGCATAATTACTAGCCATGATTGTTGTTTTCGCTATCCGACAGCTCAAACTATCTGGCATAATGGGTTGAGGCTGCCGGGCTGTTGCTAGCCAGTATCCTAAATATTTTCAGTGATGGAGTAATTGAATCGGTTACGTATCTTTTACGTCTGTCTATGTTGGGCAAGTTGAGAGCAGAGTGGATTAAGGAACAAAGGGGGTTAAGGATATCATAGTTGAAATCAAGAAGAGGAAATGGGTATGTAGCGCGTAAACAGGATAAGCGCTGGTTATTAAGGGTAACTAACTGGATTACCAGAGAAGGCAAGCGGGTTAGGGGGAGAGAGAAGGTTAGGTGGCCAGATGAGATCAGGAAGTTTGCGGGTATAAATTGGCAGCAGCAAGCACAAGACCGAGTTAACTGGCGGAACACGGGAGAGGCCTTTGTCCTGCAGTGGACGTTGTCATGCTGCTGCTGCTGATGATGATGATTTCGGTAAACAACTTCTGCATTTATTGTGCCAGGGTGAATTACTGGATTTTATCCAGTCGCCTATACGTCCTGCCTCTTCTTGCTGTGGCTTAGCTTAAGACGTGTGTTGTGGGATAATTTCAGAGCGGCCAACTGTGGTTTAATTTCTGCCAAGCTGGCTTCTATTAGGTTGTTTTCCTCAATGATTTTTTTTTATATCCCAGGTTTCCATTTAGTGATGTACTAGTGGGATAAGTGGCTTGTGCCCAGCTTGCCGGTAGTTCAGCTTGCCGCTGACCTGGAGCTGCCCTGGACTTTGGATGGGTTTGGTGAGGGGTCTTGGTTACTGGAGTTGGTTCAGAATACTTTCCGCTGTTGCTTCGTCTGAGGCCCGATATAGTTCTTGTTCTGGGCCGGGATCTCGTAGTGGATTTTGAGCGTGACATATGTGCTTAGTGTTGCATTCCTGGAAATTCTTGATGACCTAACTGCATCTCTTGCTCTTTGGATTCAAGCCAGCGTGGTCGGCGGCTTTTGTGAATGCCAGTTTCTTGTATTGCCTATTGCATCTTCGGTGTCAGCTTCCTCTTCTGGTATTCGGGGCCTCGTTGAGCTGGCTTCAGGCGCTTTCGAAAGCTGTGATATTCGGTCAAGCGTTCTTTTTGATACGTCGCACAGCGTGGGGTGCACCCATGCCGATTCGTTGGCTCCAAAGTTCAACATATTTTACAAATGTGAAATGCGGGCTGCAGCAGACGTTCGTTTTGTGGCCCACTTGGAAACAGATTCGGCCGATCTGTACTGGGTTTTTGTACGGGTAGCAGGCCAGCTCATCTCTTTGGTAGTACATGTATTTGGGTACAAAAGTTCAGTAGAACGTGACGACCGCTGTCTTTGACTCACCCAACATACGAGCGTGGATGTTTTCAACGTGTTTTCAGTGCGGATGCTCAAGTTATTCTCAAGGGTATCCGATGGCGTGGGGAGGGGGAGGCCACGAATGTCCATCTTCTGTAGCGTTATCAACGTCATTTTTCGAACAAGCTCTGCCATTTGTTCATCAGGAGTCAACACAATTATAATATTGGAGCCGGGTTTTAAGCGTTGCATGAATTTCTCACCATGAATGTTATTTCCGCACGCTTCCTTGAGTGCCTTGGTCAGTAGTGGGCTCGTGAGAGTTCCTATGTGCAATCCTTGGTGCAGTCTTACAACAACTATAAAGTGGTCCCGCGGTAGGGGTGGGAGCTTGCTGTGCTTAAGCTTACGGTAACCGTTGGAAAAATGTTGTGCTTGTTTATCAGTAGTAGGGCTGCTCCTTTGCACCTCCATGGCGGTCTAGTGGCTAAGGTACTCGGCTGCTGACCCGCATGTCGCTGGTTCGAATTCCGGCTGCGGCGCCTGCATTTCCGATGGAGGCGGAAATGTTGTAGGCCCATGAGCTCAGATTTTGGTGCACGTTAAAGAACCCCAGGTGGTCGAAATTTCCAGAACCCTCCACTACGGCGTCTCTCATAATCATATGGTGGTTTTGGGACGTTATACCCCACATATCAATCATTTAGGACTGCTCCTTTGCCCCTGTTGGTGTTCTCTTGCTTGTCGTTTTCAATGGCGGACCATGAGTACCAATCTCCAGCTTTCGTCGTGGTCATCAGTGTTTGGTTGCGTCGATGGCGAAGCATCGTTGGTATTGGTACCATCCCCGTGACAATTGGCGGGCTTTCGACTCCGTGCAGAATTGGGCCCCGAAAAGTCCATACCTTCATTCATGGTATTTTCATGGCTGGGGGGGACATGCGTCCCCCCCAGCCATGAAAAATGAAATGAAATGTGTGGGCGTTCAGTGTGGCAGGCACAGCTGTTCGGCCTGCCATCAGGGTTTGCGTTGCCGGCATTAATGGCGTATCAGCCTGTATCTTCCACCTATCGGTGGGCCTCGCATGGCGGCTACGCAGTGAAGAGCTTCTTCTGTAGTGGTGGCGTAAAAAAAAGGCTCCCGGGCCAGAACTTTGGTGTTGGCAGACTCGGGGTTACTTTACCTGTGCAATGGTGTCAGAATTTTGGGATGTCTGGATCGTAACGCACCCAATAACATGAAAACTACGAGGCGCGATGCAATTGCTTGCACACTCCTTGATCCCACCAAGCATTTTTCGCTATTGAAGTATCCGAAAAAAAGACTGTCATCTTGCCTGTCTTGAAGCAGTGGCACATCGCCTCTCGTAGCGACTGGCATCATGTTAAATTTTTCAGTGGTTCGTCGGAACTGTGACGTCATAGTAAAGAGCAGCCGTAGTTGGACGCTCAAAATACAAATAGAAAGTGGTACACTTTTTATTCTTAGCTTCTCACTGATTATAGTCGCGTGCCGGTGAGAAGGGCAAGCAACGTTCAGCTTGAAATTTAAGCACTCATTTCCGCTGCGCGTAGCTTTGCAATTTTCGGCAGACGCAAACACGAATGCCCAGCGTATGCATTGCGCTGGTCATCTAAAAATTTTCAAACCTGGTGTAGGGTCATTAAAAATTTCCCTTCTTACGATCCCTCATAGTCGGGAGCAAGAAACGCATACCCCTTGGCAGACGCGAAAAAATCTTGGACACAAAGAATACTCTTCAAGCATGCTTGTTATTTTGGCTGCTAATATTGAAAAATTGTTTACTAAACGCGTCACGACATGAAACTACCAAAAAATTAGTTATGTTGCTAACTTGAGTGAATATCGCAAGATTGGATTGAATTGGATAAACTTTTATTTGGTCCTTCAAAACACAGATCACTTTTTTGCGGATGGGGTTGCGAAATTGAAAATTTGACGCAAAGTGGTTCCTAACAGTAACATGCTTCCATCATGGCCATGGGCAAGCTACCTTGAATAAAAAATCTAAATTGATGTAGTTTAATGTAGTAACTATTTCTGCTAAACCAAATATAAAATAGAAATCTACTTACATCTTCTGCATATTGATAACAGTCATATTGTGGATTGTCTTCAAATGGGACGTTTGCACTAACGACATTCTCGGTACTATCTGAACGTGAGGATCCTATAAAAAGAAGTATGACTGGGAGACCTAAACGTATGCCCGTCATGATAAACGTTTGCGTCTGAAAAACAGCTATGTCTGATGGGGTACTTTAAGTACACGAATTTGTTTTGCCATATTGGAAGGACTGATATTTTAGTTTATTGATGCAGTCAACTTTAACTTTGTATACGACAGCACACTTGCTAAAAAGTTAAAGCAGCAAGAATATTGTCAATTACTTGAAATGTATCTCACCCTTCTATGAGTAGCTTTTTGTTCGTTATTTGATATAGAACGGTCGAAAAGACTTGTTTACATGAAGAGTTATCCATCATGTAGTTGATGATGACAGAGTAACACAAGTGTGTTCAGTGAAGTCCTTGTTTCGGTAAGTGGAGTTTTTCGGCAAAAATGTTTTCAAAACCAAGTTGTGACTTTTCTCTATTAGGAAAATATTTGTAGTACATATCGAAAATACACATCACTGCCCCTACCGCCATTAGGCTCAAATACCCTACATCGAGAAGTTATAGCCTGAGAAACTTCTATAAAGCTGTCATTTTTTATCCGTATAAAATGTAAGTATGTAGTCTTCATGAAAAAAAGAACGTTGACTTCTGCCATACACTGGAAAGATTAAACTATGTGCTTTATATGGGTAATTTTTTAGACCATTCATCATCTGCAGTTTGAGATTTCTATAAACAAAGATAAAGAAAGTGAGGAGAGGAAAAGCCGGGGGGCTAACCGGAGTAGAATCCAGTTTTCTCTAACGATCTCGGCGTCTTCGGTGTTTTTCCGAAGCAAAAAACTCCCGCGCATGCCGCGAAAATACAGGAAAATCCCAAGGTGGAATGAATCCCAGAACTTGCACATGGCAGTCAGGTGTTCTATGCCACCTAAAGACATGTACTTGAAACTGCTTCGGAAAAAACCCTATACAGGTGTCATGTAGGGCAAGGAGCCATGTTGACAGAAGCAGTTTCAAGTGATTCGTGTGATGAGTAAGTTGTTTAAGTAAACCCACTCATTTCAAAAGGCGCATTCATAAATCCTCATGCAAGTGGCAATAGCGGCAGCATGATGAAAGGTTATAGCTGCGTATGTGCAAGTAATGTCATAGACAACCAAAGCGGGTGCTTTCCGAATTTGCAAAATAGTAAATTGCAGTGCAATGTGGTCTTCGCAAGTGCCCATGTAAAAGGCACAGACGCGCACATGTGTTCTATAACAGGGAAGGCTGTTATGAGATCTTAACAGGGGTCACACACGGCGCCGTAGTTGTACGCCTTCGCCGCTGGAGTCCGTAATCATTATCGCACGATGATGATAAAATAAACATTTATTTTTCGAAACAGTGTTCCAGAGTTTGTGATCTCGGGGTCACCCTAGGTGGGAGGGTCCCTTATTCCAGGAATCCTCTGGCCGCAATCGCCTCCCGGGCCCTGGCGACAAGTCCTCGTTGGTCGTCTAGGTCGCGTGCGGCAATCTTGGCCTCCCACGTCTCGGCTAGGGGGTTGATACGTGCAGTCGTTGCGGACTTGGTATTGGCATCTTCGTGGCGCCACGGGCACTCGAGCAGAAGTCGGGCCAGTGTGTCTGGCGCGTCGCATATCGGGCAGTTGTAGGCGTATAGCGTTGGGTAGACTCAATGCAGTAGGGTGCCGTGTGTATAGATGTTACATTGAAGTCTCTGAAATGCTGCGGCCCCTTCTTTATTCAACTTGGAGTGAGGTGGCGCGTACACCCTGTGAGCTAGACGATAATGTTGTAGGATGGCGTTGTATGTTGGTGGTATGGTCTACACTTATTCTGCAGCGCTGGCTAACCGCGGGTAAAGCGAGGCGCTGAGGAAGGCCCGGTTGACGTGACCTTGAGCCGCGGCACGGGCCGCTTCATTTCTCTCGAGCCCATCGTGCTCCGGCACCCATACCACGCAGGTGTAAGGAAGCGGAGTTCGGCTCTTTTTCAGAATTTTGAGAGCTTCGGCGGAGATTCGGTCTCGCGTGTAATTGCGGACAGTGGATTGGGAATTTGTCTAAACTACGACCACGTCCTTACCAGCTGTAGTGGCAAGGGCGATCGCTGCTTCCTCGGCAGACTCGGAGCTCTGCACCCGGAGGGTGGCGGATGCCAGCTCTTGTCCTTCCGCGTCGACCACACTGAAAGCGTAGGCTGTTTTGCCCGGGTATTTTGCCGCGTCGACGTAGTGAGCGTCTGGATTGTGCTGGTGTCTTCTGCGGATGGTGTCGACTAGAGCGATTCGTCTTTCCCTATGGTACTCGGGATGCATGTTGCGTGGTACTTGGGCGATGCTGAATGATCCTCGCATGTACGGCAGCATCTTCTTTTTGTGGTCTGCCTTGCAGATGTAGCTCTCGCTGTAGCCCAAGCGCTCAAGGACCGATCTGCCCGTCGACGGAAGCTTAAGTCTCTCGAGTTGGCTGGTCCGTTGGGCTTCTGCAAGCTCTTGCCCGGTATTGTGTATACCAATTCTTAGGAGTGTCGTGGTCGACTTCATTGGAGGTAGCGTTATGGAGAGCTTGATAGCTTTGCGAATGAGCACATTCAACTTGTCGACATCAGATGTCTTGAGCACGAGGTACGGGGTTTCATGGGTGATTCGGCTGGTTAGTAGAGCCTGCACAACTTTCAGGGTATCGTTTTCCTTCAGGCCACTGTGTCGGTTTGCAACTCTCCTGACGAAGTGCGTGAGCTGGAATACTGCACGGGGAAGTCAAGGAATCGTCGTGACGGCTGATCCGTCGTGGTGCAGGTGCAAGCCGAGCACGCGAAGCGAGGTGACCTTCGGTATTTGGTTTCCGTGAAGGATGATGCTTGGGTCTGGCGCTTCGCAGGTTGGAAGTCCCCGCGTTCGGGCCTTGAGTACCAGTAATTCCAAATTTCAGGTGCACAATAGAGACCGCAGCTTTCGAGGTAGATCTCTATGACATTTACCGCCTCAAGAAGGCAGCTGTCTTGCTCTCTAGTGCTCTTGCCTCGAGTTCAAAGCGTAATATCATCCGTGTAGATGGCGCGACGTTGACCTTCTATTTTTTTCGAGAAGCCGGGGGAGCTTAAGGAGTGCCACGTTGAAAAGGAGTGGTAACACAACGAAGCCTTGAGGTGTGCCCTTGTTGGGCAGCTCAAATGTTTCGTTCCGTATGTTGTATATTCCCACCGTGGCCGTACGACTGGTGAGGGAGCTTCGAACATTACCATAAATCTTGGAACCGCATCCGGTATCTTCGAGATTTTGTAATATTGCTTTATGGCTAACATTGTCGAAGGCGCTCTTCGCATCAACGGCAAGAAGGGACGACTTGCTAATCTTGCTCAAGTGATCAACTAGATCTTTTTTGAGGAGTAAGACGCCCTTGTGGCGTCTGCCGCACTTCGCACTACAGACGGTGGTCTGGCAGAAGATGGAGCTCTTGCTCTGGCAATTGTTCATGCTACGATACTGTCACATGACTCCCATTTCACTATTGTAACAGATTCACAAGCTGCTTGACATGCTTTCGCTCAAGGATTTGTGGCTGCACATACACATAATATCCTCTCTTCTGTCTCACCGTCCGCCTTACGTCCTGTGCGTATCGTCTGGATTCCTGGAAACGCTTCTCTCCATGGTAATGAACGCGTTCATGCGGTTGCCCGGGAGCTCACCGGCCGGGCTCCATTGGAAGAGCTGTCCAATCCAGACGACACATCGACAGAACCACTAAACTACAACGCTACCCTGGAGTACTACCGACAGAGCCATTATACGTATCCTCCCCCTCATCCTTCACTTAACAGAGCAGATGATGTCGCTTGCCGGCAACTACAGAGCAATTCATTTCCGTGCATTTATATGCTAAATCGCTTTCATCTGACCCTCTACTCCTCCTACTGCCCCTTCTGAGGATCCTTACCGACAGTATACCACTCCACGTGGGAATACTCTGCCCCACAAAGCGTTCCCCCCATTTCCAACCCCACCCCTTCCTCTTGGGAGACTGCACTGCTCAGCTTACTGCCGGCAGAAACAGCAGCAGCTGGTCCAGCAGGCTCGCAGGGTCGCGCAAGGCAATGGAGCCCTGTACTGAGGGCCCCACCCAAAGAAAGCTCAGTGTGCATTTGTTAATAATAAAAGTTTATTCTCTCTCTCTCTGTCTCTCTCTTGAGGAGTAGGAGGATGCCCTGCGTAGAAAGCAGCTGGCGGAATCCGAACATGGTGTCTGTGAAGTACCCGTTGGCCTCAAGGTGTGATGGGAGCCAGTCGTGAATCATACGCTCAAACAGCTTGCCAACGCACGAAGTCAGAGAAATGAGTCTTAGGTTGTCAACCGCTAAGGACTTGTGGAGCTTAGGTATCACGATAACCTCCGAATGCTTCCACGCGGCTGGAAGCTCTCCTTTTTCCCAGCAGTCATTGCAGTAGTGTAGGAAGGCAGTCATAGCCTGGTTGGGTAGCTGTCGGAGGAGCTTGTTGACTATAATGTCTTTGCCTGGACTCTTGTTTCTTAAGCTTGGAAAGAGCTACTTGAAGTTCTGCTGGTGTGAAGGACCTGTCAAGGTCAGAGTTGGGAATGCCTTCGTGTGGTGGTGGCATTTCCGCTGATTGGAGAGGACCACGCAGCTTGTTGCATAGTTCGTGGAGTAGGTCTTCCTCCGAGCCATCGTAATTGTGTGTTAGCTGACGTACTCGTTGCCGCTGCTGCGTCTTGGTGGAGCGGTCACCGAGGAGAGTCCGCACCAGCTGCCACGTCTTCTTGGTGGTGAGCGTACCCTGCAGCTTATCGCAGAAGTCGCGCCTCACTAGGTGTTCGACATACTGTTGCGCCTCTTCTGTCAATGAAGAAATTCTATTCCTGAGTTTCTTGTTCAATTTTTGCCTATTCTATCTGTTCAGCAAGGCTAGTATGGTCTCCCAGAGGTGGATTAAGTGGGAATCTACTGCCGGAAGGTCCTCGTTAAGCTGCATTACTTTGGTGCACCGTTTGGCGGGGTCCAGAATCTTGGTGAGCCAGGCGTCTATGTCATCTATTGCGTTCTCACCATCGAGCTCGTTTCTGAAAGCATTCCAATCTGTAAGTCTTTCTGTGCCTTATTTTGTAGGTGATTGGTCATATTCGATTTCGAGTTGAATTATGTGGTGATCACCGCCAAGCGTCTCGGGGAAACAGGTCCATCCCACCTTCTTGACATCTCGTGTAAAGGTAAGATCAGGCGTTGTATCTATCTCTCGAGACGCTGTTTCGCGCTCTGGTTCGCTGGAGCGGATCATTCAACAATGTGAGGCCGTGCTGCTGAGCGGAGTCATGGACTCTCGTGCCTTTCTTGGTGGTGATGGCATAGCCCGAAGCTGTGTGCGGTGCATTGAAGTCCCCTACGACCACTAACCAATGACCTTTCGTGCGTTTTCTGAGTTCACGTATGAAGTAATCATAGTCCCTGAGCTGATCTTGCAGTGGGCTGTACACGTTAGTGACGTAAAGACTTTGTTGCGATTTTCGTTCCGATATGACTTCCACGATGAAGTATTCAACTGTAGTGTCTTCTATATTGTGTACTCGAGCCGCAACAGTTTTCTTGAGTAGAATGGCGGTTCTTGGGGTCAGAGCGACGGTGTTGCATCCTGCGAGTCACACTTTTTCAGTATTCTTCACTTGTAAAGCGATGAGGTCGAATTCATTCACTTTTATAAATTCTTGTAGACTCGCCAGCCGGGGTCTGTATGATCAACAGCTCCACTGCCAAATGCGCAACGTTGGTTGCGGAGCAGAAATCCTATTCTTAAAGCCTGCCATCATCGTGAACTTCTGGTACGTTTACCTGCTCGCCTTCGGGAGAGTGAGTGAGAAACTTTTTCTCTCTTTGGGCATGGTTTTTTTTCTGCCATGGCAGTCTTCAAGTTCCACGTGACTAATGCAGTTGTTCTTGACATGAGTCACGAAGTTGGTTAGCTGCGACTTGAGAGCGTTCATTTGGGCTGTATGAGTGCCTATCCTATGGCTGAGCGCCGTGAACGTGTCACCGATTTGGGCAGAGATGGGATCCAACTTCGCCAGAATGAGTGCTTCGAGCGTCGACTCGACTGCTAATGTGCGTTGTGGCTCTACTGTCACTGTGAGCTGCGAGTCGACAAAGGCGGCGGCTGTTGTTTCTATAATGGAGAGTACTTAGGCCTCCACGACAGCTTCAATATCTGGTGTGGTGAGTTTTGCGGCTAGTTGTTTAGCTTGGTGCGGTTCTTCGAATAGTCGAGTGAGCCTTTCAATGCTTGCATTATGCTTCTCTATGATCTTTTTTTGTTCTTGGCATAGTTTTGCGAGCTTATCGACAACCGCACCTTGTTTTTGGAGCTGGTCACGCTGGCTTTGCAAAGCTTTTTGCTGATTTGAAACCACTTTTTCCAAGTTCTTGAATGCAGTGGATTCAACAGATGAGCAATCTGGAGTGTTCTTGTTGTGTGAAGTCGAATCTACACGTGTTGCATCAGCATAGCTGAGGCGTTGAGTGGAGAGTGAGCGGGATCTTGTGTGCCACCTGGAGCGCGTTCACAGAATCAACCTACACTTGCTTCAGCCGCGCTTGTCATGCAATGTGCCACTGGTCCTAGGAGATGGTTTGTTAAGCTCGGTGAAGTCTTCACTGCGGGAACTACAACCATTCTCTCGGGCTTTCGCCTTCTCGAGTGTTTCTTGTCTAACTTGGTAAGGTGGTGGGTTTGGTCGTAGCTTCATCTTGTTGCTGGCGGTTTCATGGGGCTGTTCGCATATTTTGCAGTTGGGAATACATTCGTGATCTGTGGGGACTGCGTATTTTCCGTTCTTGTAGCAGAAGTCTTCTCTGAGTTTGGGGCAGATGTCTTGTCGGTGCCTAATGGCACCGCATTTGCGGCAGAACTGCACAGACTTTCGATAGGGTTTGCAGCGGCAGTATCCACTTTGGTAGCTGATGTAGTACGGGACGTGTGGGCCATCGAAAGTGATGACGGTGGTGGAAGACTGACCAAGCATGCGAGCGTCAAGGACCGTGTATCGTGAGTCGACTATGAGGCCAGCTACAGTTGCGGCACTGCTGGTTCCTGGGAGAAGCCCGTAGCTGACACCTTTGCATACATCGTGGGGACGTCTCACGTGGGGGTTCACACTGAAGAACGTGCCGCCTAACTGGATGGTAGCAATGCTTCTCAGGTTGTTTGCGCGTTCTTTGTCGGCGGTACTAGCAATGATAATGTTTTCAAAGCTCTGCACTTGAACTCGAACGTTGTCGTAGAAATCCTGTTGTGTGAGACCGCTTGATCGTCCGACAGCGTGCTTAATTGATGTTAGACTCTATTTCAATAAGTCGAGTCTGGCTTGTGGCCTGCAGATGATATTAAAGTCGTCCGTAGAAAAAGGGGGCATCTTCAAGTTGCGTTGCTTCAAAGCTTTTTGGGTGGGAACAGGTTCTTCCTCGAACTTTTCGTTGGATGCTTGAATCAGGTGTGGCACCCGTTTTAGGGGCGAAGCTCCTTATAGCGGCACTCTTTCGTCCCACGTCCCGTCGTAGTATGTAACCAGTCTTACGCTTTGACCTCCAAGGTCGCGCCGGTGAGAGATTTCTTCTGTGCGTTGTTTAACAATAAAAAAAAATTGTGCTCAATGTACATGCCAATGGCTGCTAATGGGAAATGAGAGAAAGAAGCATTCGGCTTTTAGTCAACGCGCACGCTGCGATGCCCATTAGCAGCCATTGGCATGTACATTGAGCACTATCGGACAAGAAAGGGTTGCTACATTATATTCGCTGGGTATAACCTCCTTAGTTTTAGAAAGGTTTAGCGAGTGTTGAGCCGCAGGGCCATCAATACAATGAACTAGTATATACCATGAATGAATTCGAGGTGGTTAAAGGGGGGAAGCAAATACGAAGCGCGAGCCGTAAGAAATTAAAAGCTGAATCCTCCTGTCTCTCATTTCACATTAGCAGCCACTGGCATGTACATTGAGCACTATTTGACAGGAAAAGGTTGCTACGTTATACTCGCTGGGCGTAACCTCCTTGGTTTTAGACAGGTATAGCGAGCATTGGGCCACAGTGCCATAAATACAGTGAACTAGTATACACCATGAACTCAAGGTGGTTGAAGGTGGGAAGTAGACCCGAAGCGCAAGCCGTAAGAAAGTGTACGTGAGCCACCTCTCGTTTAGTCCTTGGAATGTCCACTGAATGGTGGTGCTTCTACATGGGGAATATATGATAAAAAAGTTGCCCGCAGCTTCCCTCGGGGGAACACTGAGGAGGATGCGGAGCATATAATTGGTTAACGGGGTGTTAAAGCGCGACTTACTTGGGTCGATGGCTAAATTGGTTAACGTGGTTGTGAAATGGGGTGTTAAATTGCGACTTACTTGGGTCGCTGGCTAAATTGGTTAACGTGGTTGTAGGAGGGGTGTTAAATGAGTGAACACGTACGACACGTATGCGAAAGGGCGGTGTTTATGTATTGTGACGAACTTTGAGCACGATGGCTTTTAGATGCCACTTTGGCCGGCGCTGGTCGAAGGGACGTCGATCATTGCGACCTCGGACGTCGACGCGCCGTACAAACCAACCGACGAGCGGCAACTGAGCGAGCGAGCACCGACCTTGAGTATATATACAGCGCGACGGCGCATGCACTGTCAGCTGTCGAATGTTCGAGAAGGGGGAGAAGCGCAACGGCGCATGCGCGCGCGTCAGCTGCCGATGTTCTCGAAGCGCGACGGCGCATGCGCGCGCGTCAGCTGCCGATGTTCTCGAAGCGTGACGGCGCATGCGCGCTACATTATACAGCTAGCGAATGTTCGTGAAGAGGAGAAGCGCACGCGGTGTGTAGAGGAGGAAGGGTGCACAGATGGTGGAGGAGTGAAGCGCGCGCGGTGTGTAGAGGAGGAAGGGATGCACAGATGGTGGAAGAAGGAGGAGGAAGCTTGCGGACGGCGCCGAACTACAAGCCTCGAGTATTCGATGCTCCGCATCTAAAGGATGCGAGATGGTGGGACTTGGAGTGTTGAATAGATGGACGAACGGACACACAGACAGATGCATGGATGGACGCATGAACGGACGCAGGGGCGAATGCATGAACGAACGCAGGGACGGGCGCATGAACAGACGCATGGACGGTCACACAGACGGACGCATGGACGGACGAATGCTTCGCCCCACTCTCCATCATTCACTCCGTGGATATGCTGCAAACGTTTTTTTTGCGTCCGACTTGCAGCCATTCTATATGCTCTTTTCCTGTTATTTTGCCACAGTTGACATCATAGTCCATGCCGAATTTTCCGTGGGCGTCTCGGCGTTCACTTCTGTTTACATTGATGTCGGTTCTTCTTGTGGCCCTGTAGTAGCCATCAACTCGCGTTGAAAGCCTACGTGGCTGGTAGCAAGGGGCGTCTCCCTCTAAGCAGGTTTTCTGGTCGAGAAAGGAACGCGAAGCTCCTTCTCAGGCCTGCGCGTTTGGCGGGTGTGCATGCAACGTGAACCACAAGTGCGAGACGCACTCGCGCGTCGGATCACGGCGTAAGGGTTAGCGGGGAGGAACTTGGCGTGGAGATGTTAAGAGCTCGGTGTAGATAATCACTCACCACTTAGTGGGGGGTGTCAGTCCTTTTCTTGGAACTTGGAGAATGGCCCAGCGCAAAACCCCAGAAGTAGCACCGCATTGAACCACAAAAACTATCATGAAGAGCAGAAGCCCATGTGAAGTGCAGCCGCACTCCGTGGCCCCCTATCGGAAACCCCTATCGCATGAAATACGAAAAAAAAAACACCAAGGACATAGCACGATTCCTACATTGGTCCACTGCGTATCAGTTCAGTATTCTACCGCTGAGCCACGCCAATGCTTCGGACTCATTCGCAAACTTGCTTAGGCAGGTTTGATGTCGGTAAAGGAGTCGCGGTAATATGACGGGAAAGGAATCGCGGTAATATCGCGGCCTTGGCGGTGTCCGTACTCGCACTACGCATGCGCAACTCTCCTCCTTCCATCTGTCCAACAGCTGCGCGTTACTCACTCCACTTCTCTCCTACCACCTGCTCGTGCTTGCTCCCCCATCCCTCGGCTCCAGGCATCCCTTTCAGTGGCGCTAACACGCCCCTTGACGTGTGCGTCCTCTACCCTCTCTATCGCTTTCTACGCTTTCCTCTCTCTCCTCACCACGCCGACGCAGGCAGCGTCTACTAGCTAGTTTCTTCATGCAAACAAGTCACAGCATATCCACAGAGTGAGAGATGGTGAGTGGGGCGAAGCTTCGGAGGGTTTTATTGGTGAACCGTGAATCAGCCGTCCGCTGGCAGTGTCCATCTGTCCATCCGTTTGTCTGTCCGTTAGTCTAGTGCCGCTCCAAGTATCACCATCTCGCATATTTTCATCTTCTATTCATACCATACAAGTACCGCCATCAAGCGGACATTCAATGAACTAAACGAGACGTGGCTAACTAAGACCACATACATTGAGGACGCGCAATCCACGGCTTAAGGAGCTGCCAGGTCATGCTGCACAAGCGTTCACAGTTTAACCAGTGTTAGGCACTGGATCTTAACCTTCAAGCTAGTACAAGTGGTATATTTCTCCTGTGCATTGTTGAACAATAATAATTGGCAGCGTTCGCGTTAACTAAAAGTGGACTTCTGGTCTCTGTGTCCAATCGAAGTCTTCTGCCTCTCACATACCAATAGCAGCAATTGGCATGTCCCAGTAGGAAACACCGGTCCATCACTGCGTGCTTGACACCTCCCCAAGTCTCTCTCCAGTGTAACGCCATGATGAGCGCCAGCGTCAACGCCTCCGCTAGTGTGTTAGGCCGCGTTCACACTGAGAATTTCGGCGGCCGAAAGTGCTCCGAATCCGGTTCGGCGGCGGCGAGATCCGCCGAAAGGGCCCTCTCCGCGCCGATCGCTCTCGAACCGATTTTTGCGGCGTCTGCCGCCGAATCGGTCACCGCGGACCAATAGAGCGCTATTCAAGGAATTTTGAAAAATGGCGGCCAAGCCCTACTCACTTGTTATGCCGCAGTGCACGTAACTGAATGTTGAAACCAACGGGAGTTTAACATACTCTGTGCCTACTTCACCTCCGTATTTCGTGAAAGAGGTGACCGAGCTTGCTGTTGGCGTGACCGAGCTTGTTGCGGTCTTGCAGAGCAAAACGAACCCACCAACGCCGCTGGCGTCGGTGGTTTTTCTGCTCTTCGTGCATTACAAGACAGCCACTTGCCAGCAAAGTAAGCATTACTGTCTTTTCTTGCTTCCTGCGTACGAGAATTGTCAAGTATAGACCACCGGATAGCATAGCAGCGTTTGCGAGCCGTGACAACAACCGGGTGACAGCGCATCTATCCCGCGTTCACCCCGTGGTAGATGGCATATTCGGCGGCGCGGGGCGCGTCCAGTGCGAACGATGCTGCGTTTCGGCGGCAGGGGAATTTCGGTCGCTGTAGAAAGCGGATGTTTCAGTATGAACTAGGCATTAGCGCCCGCTGCTTCGCACCTACACATGATTACTTTTAGCGGGAGATGGCGCAATTTTGGTGTATGTGTGCGTGTATGTGATATGTATATGTATGTGCGTATGTGTATTTTTGAATGAATGCCTGTGCGTGTGTGTGTGTGTGTGTGCGTGTGTGCGGGCATGTGTGTGGGCATGTGCGTGTGTGTGCGTGCTTCTATCTATCTATCTATCTATCTATCTATCTATCTATCTATCTATCTATCTATCTATCTATCTATCTATCTATCTATCTATCTATCTATCTATCTATCTATCTATCTATCTGTCTATCTATCTATCTATCTATCTATCTATCTATCTATCTATCTATCTATCTATCTATCTATCTATCTATCTATCTATCTATCTATCTATCTATCTATCTATCCGCCTACGACTTTTAGCTCTCCTGGCGGTTTTGATATTGGTATCAATACCAAACCTGTTATGGCATAACATGAATGTATGAAGAACATATTTGACTAGTCATAACATGAAAATCATGATATATATGTCATGAATGTCATGATTTTCACGTTATGATCCAGCAGCTCTTGTGGTGGTGTCGTTCACATGAGATGTTGCAAAACTGGTATAGTATGGCATGATTGCATGGTGAACACAAGCGGCAGACCTTAACATGAAAATCATGATATTCATGTCATGTACCAACATGACTACATGCTATGCTCATGATGCGCTCACGGCCGTTTCGCTAGCTTCACATGTACCAAACTCAGTGTTGCGTGACGCGAACGGATGACATAGGTAAATGACACATCCAAACATGATTAACACGACATGCGTGTCATGTAAGAACATGACTACATGCAACGCTGATGATGTTCTCACAGCAATTTTGCTAGCTTCACATGCCAAGTTTGGTATTACGTTACGTGACGCCAATGGATGACGAAGGTATGTGACTGGTGCAAACATGATAGTCATGAATTTCGTGTCATGTGAAAACTTGACTACATGCACAGTCAAGGTGCCCTTCATTTTGACGTGACGCGGTGCGCGTGCTCGCCGGCGTCCATTTCATCGCGTCACGCCGGCGTTGCCACGCCAGGCGCCGGTGCTGCCATATACTCGCAGGCGCGCACCGCGCTGCCTGGCTTTGACGCATGCGCGTTACAGCGCGTCCGGCGTTCCTCCGTCACGAAAAGAGGCAGACGCAGTGCTGTCTGGGTAATAATGCATTGGCGTGAAATGCAGCTTGTCGCAATTCACTCCGGTTGCCGTCGGGCTGCGCCGACGGACGCTGGTCGTGCCATGCGTCAGACTAAATAGAGTGCTCGCGTTTTGCTCACGTAGCGTCGCTGGGCCCAGTGCGCGCGCGTCAACGCTACATTGGAGCAGATTGGGCCCTTCATGATGCGCTCGCGGCCGTTTTGCTAGCTCCACATATACCAAATTTGGTGTTACGTGATGACAATGGAGGAAAAAATGTATGACTGGTGCAAAAGTGATAATCCTGACACGCTTGTCATGTAAAAACATGACAACATACCACGCTCACAGCGTGCTCGCAGCCGTTTCGCTAGCTCCACATATACAACATTTGGTATCACGTGAGGTGAATAGATGACGAGGGTAAACGACACATCCAAACATTATAATTATGACACGGAAGTCATGTGCGGTATCATTTACCTTCACCTCGTAACGTTGTGCTGATTTCGAAGCGACATATCAACATTTCTGATTCGTGCTTCGCATATCAGCGATTTCAACTGTACGTGGATCTGCCGATTTTTTATATACCTCTTTTATGTGAGTCATATAGGATCCAAAAACGCTGTGGACATGTCCAAGCCCACAACGCACATGCGCACGCAACAACCTTTTGCAACTTCATTCCTTCATATAAGGCTGACATACAAAAAAGTGGCCATGACACTCGATAGCTAAAGTTTTGGCCAGCTGTACATCCTCTCCCGTCTGACAACTTTTGTTCAGACATGCCCACAAAGTGCTATGCTTTCCGCAGAAAGCCCCGTTGCTGACGCAAATGATACGACGAAGACTCAAATGAACGCCAAACTTCTGTTGTCTTTATGAAAACTACTATGTGAATCAGCGGAAACTTGTCACGTGCAAAATGTCAAGTCAGCTGCATTCTTCCGTCTTCCCTAGTTGAAATGTTATAATATATTCTTTTGTGTGATTCATGATTTTTTTTTCTTTCTGTTGCAGTGTCTAACTGATTCACTGCGTCATTTGTCGGCAGGTGTCAAAGTCCTTTTCATTCTTGAAATGAGAAAAGCAGTTTTAGTACGGGACAGCAGAGGCTTCCTCATTTAAGGCTTGATATTTCACGTTTGGAATACCTAGTAATATTATCCAGAGTTCGACGTGTTGAAAGCTACAATATCATCATTAGGCTTGCCATTTGAGTTAGCTCTAGAACATTAGACCACTTGAGGTTAAATCATCAACATCATCATCAGCCTGACTACGTTTACTGCAGCACAAAGGCCTTTCCCATGTTCCGCTAGTAAACCACCGTAACAATGGTCGATTTTCAGCGACTCAAGGGCTGCCCTAAAATCTGTGCTCTCAGCACTGCGTCGTAGGCCATACGAAGAGCTTGCTTTCGAAATTCGATGCCTTCTCCACACTTCACACGAGAAAGGGCATCATGTGACGCTTCAATGGCTGCCAAGTCACTGCGGCATCATAGGGCACGAACATGCCGATACTGCCGCGCGGGCAGCCCTTGAAGGAACACGAGAAGAAGCCATACCACTTTCGCGGACCGATGCTGCCAGTAATCTTCGACGACTTGCGCGTGAAATCACGTTTTCACTATGGTGCCCGCCAAGCATCGATACGAATCGTCAACACCACCTGTCCTTTTTGATGGCTCTCCGCATGCCACTGGACTCGACTGAAGAGAAGCCACCCTTCTTCATCGCTTATGGCTAGGAGTGGCATTTACAAAATCTTATTCCTTTGTCATAGTAATGGCCGACAACGCTCTCTGCGATGCCTGTCATTGCGAAGAGACGCTACACCACATCCTGTGTGACTGTCCGTTGTATCAAATCCAGAGACAGTCACTGGCGTCCGCTTTTGCGCGCATCGACAACAGCCAAATGTCTGTGGACACTATTCTGTCAAGTGCCCGAGAAAAGACAATGCAACAGAAGGCGACGAAAGCTCTGTTGAAATTCCTATGCGACACGGACTTGAACAAGCGACTGTAATAGCAATGTCACACACCGCGAAAGACAAGACTGGACTATAACTGAGTGTGCGCGCGTGTGCTGCCGAATGTGCTGTGTTTCTCTCTTCCCTCTCTGCTCACTATCTTTCATCTCCCCCATGCCTCTCCCATGCGCAGGATAGCAAACCGGCTACCTATAGGCTGGTTAACCTCCCTGCCGTTCTTTTCCCCCTATTTTCCTTCCTTCCTTCCTTCCGCCAGTCAACTCGGTCCTGTGCTTGCTGCTGCCAATTTACACCCGCAAACTTTTTATTCTCATTTGCCCACCTAACTTTCTGTCTCCCCTTAACCCGCTTGCCTTCTGTAGGAATCCAGTTAGTTACCCTTAATAACCAGCGGTTATCCTTTCTACGTGCTACATGCCCGTCCCACGTCCATTTTCTATTCTTGATTTCAACTATGTTATCCTTAACCCCGGTTTGTTCCCTAATCCAGTCTGCTCTCTTCATGTCTCTTTAGGTTACCCCTACCATTTTTCTTGCCATTGCTCGCTGCGTTGTCCTCAATTTAAGCTGTAAACTCTTCGTAAGTCTCCAGGTTTCTGCTCCGTAGCCAAGTACCGCCAAGATGCAGTTGTTATATACCTTCCTCTTGAGGGATAAGGGCAATCTACCTGTCATAATTTGATAGTGCTTGCCAAATGTGCTCCACCCAATTCTTATTCTTCTAGTTACCTCAATCTCATGGTTCGGCTCCACGGTTATTACCTGTCCTAAGTAGACATAGTTATGTTCAACTTCAAGTTCAGTGTTACCTATCTCGACGCACTGCTCTCTCCTGAGGTTGTTGTACATTACCCTCGTTTTCTGCAGATTAATTTGAAAACCTACCCGCTGCGGTCGTCTATTGGTTAAGGTACTCGGCTGCTGACCTGCCGGTCGCGGGATCGAATCCCGGCTGCTGCGGCTGCATTTTCGATTTAGGCGAAAATGCTGTAGGCTTGTGTGCTCAGATTTGGGTGCACATTAAAGAACACCAGGCGTATCTCATAGTCATATGGTGGCTTTGGGACGTTAAACCACCCATATCAATCAATCATCAGTATATTTTAAGACCTACTTTTCTGCTCTCCTTGTCTAACTGCCTTATCACGAGTTGCATTTCATTTCCTGAGTTACTCAAAAATGCAATGTCATCGGTGAAGCGCAGGTTACTAAGGTACTCTCCATTACCTCCTATGCATAACCTTTGCCACTCTAGGTCTCTGAAAACCTCCTGTAAGCACACGGTAAATAGCCTTGGGGAGATTGTATCCCCCTGCCTAACACCATCTTGGTTGGTATTCTCTCTTTGTTTATGAAGCACTATGGTAGCACTTGATCCCCTCTAGATTTTTTTCAGGATGTCTATATATGCTTCGTCGACGCCCGGTTCCGCAGTGTTCGCGCGACTGCTAATATTTCTACTGAATGAAACGCCTTTTCGTAATCTATGAGTGCTATGTATAGTGGTTGGCTATATTCTGAGTATTTTTCTATTACCCGATTGATAGTATAAATGTGGTCGATTGTTGAGTAGCCTGTTCGAAATCCTGCTTGTTCCTTTGGTTGATTGAATTCTAATGTTGTCTTGATTCTGGTAGCAATTACCTTTGTAAATAGCTTGTATACTACGGAGAGCAAGTTGATTGGGCTGTAATTCTTCAAGCCTTCCTTGTCATCTATTTTCATTAGCATTCTTCCCAGATTCTGGTACTATTCCCGTTAGGAGACACCTTGCCAACACGGCCTTTAGTGTTTCTAATACCTAAATACTGCACATAAATCTGTGTCCGGGAGCCTGTAGCTTTTTTCTTGCGTCGAAATACGACCACCATGGCCGGTATCGGAGCCATAGCCTTTTGGTCAGCAGCCGAACACTTGCACTTGGAGTGTAGTAGTTATCCGGAATTACTGCACTACGGGAGGAAGGAAGGTAGCAGTGGTTACCAATGATAATCCCCCGCGAAACGCAAAGTACAAATGGTCCACCTGCCTGTGTGACACGAATATCTGTTTTTTTCTGACCAGATTATGCTGCGAAAAACTTGTGACACAGCAGCGGCATTTCGTCCACGCCTGGCGGCTCCGTTTTTTTTTGTCAGGGCCTTCAAATCTTATGACTGTGACCTCCGTTTGCGTTTTGCGATTTATATAAAAAATTCAGCATGCCATGTGTTATTGTGTCCTCGATCTGCACCATATATACTACTGCGCTCATGTTACTAAAAATAAGTGAGTTATCAAATGTTTGTAATTCACGTCATTATAATTTTGCCTGTGGCAAAATACTTCGGCCTCGCAGCAATGCAAATATGACAGGTGTCTGACCTGTCTATAATAGTATTCATAATGAAGAAACGATCAGGAATACGCGTGAAACATAGCACAGTTATAACAAAAGATAGAAGAGCACTATTTGTTGGAGATTCCTGTACACGCACGCTTGGAAGGTACCTAGTACTCCTCCAATAGATTCGATGGCTGTCGACGGTGAAGGATAACGGCTGAGTCTTTTGGAATGAATGAGAGGCATCCAACAATCCACTCGTAATGCAGTTCAATTTGTGTGACTCCTGGTAATGCAATTCTCATGCTGTGATGCGTGGTTGTTTTACTTGTGTATTACGCGATATTGCGTATGGTAATACGGTTTCTTCTCATCATAACACTGGCACAGGGTTTTGTGCTCTGGAGTTACTAGCACTGGCGTGGCTCAGGAGTAAAATACTGTGCTCGAATGGAGCGTACTCTGATTTAAACATCGTTTATTCCTGCATACTTTTCCTAATTCGTTTTTTCGCTTAGTTTGTGCGATAGCTTTTGGGGAGACCGGTGGCTGTGGTGGCAGACAACTACGGCACCCTTTTTTGTGTTCTCATAACAGCTTTAAAAGTAAAAGCTCGTACAGTGTAAAAAATACAGCCTATATGTACAGCAAAGCATAGTGGACCTCAGTTCGATAAAAGTGTGAATGGCCTAAGGTATAACTTGCTCAGCGACACCATGTTGTTGAGCAAGGACGGCACCAAATCGTAAATTACTGCATCCGCATGAACGTCTACAGAGCTACTTCATCAATATAGCCAAGAACTGGTGCTTTTTGCCTTGTGCTTTAGTAGTTGATGCAGCGCCGGCAAAATGTATACTTTCTAGGGGCAGCATGAGTGACTCCATATCATTGACAAATTTGTATAGTGTAAAATAAGACACATACAAGCCAAGAAAACATGTAGTTGCTCTTCTCTGATAGAAGAGGAAAGGTGGCGATGGCTGTAGCTTTGTGTAGATTGGGCCTATCTTCTACTGAACTCGCATGTCAAAGAAGTTTCAGCTCTCCAAAGCTCAAATGGCATTTCTGAGACTTCCTCTCAAACACTACAGTCATCGCATGTAGAAGTCATATTTGTTTACCTTTTAGAGCTTCAGCTGATCCATTCATGATGTAGGTGCAAATATAACGCTGGCCCCTACGCCACCAAGTATGAAACGTGATATCTCGACACTGGCAGTGAAATGCCATAAGGATAATTAAACAGTCAGAGTCATAGCATCTCCTTTTAGGAATATTTGCAAGAGTCACTGCTTTATACTTCCCTCACAATCATTTAGAAAAGCTTTGCCGCTGCGTCTTTTAGTTCAATTTAAAAATATAAGCCCCTACAACCTCCCGTTAGGAGAGAATAAAGTGTTGTTGTTTTCCAATCTATTTTTTGTTAGTTAGGATAAACGTCATGTTCTATACTTTTCCACTGATTTTGAGGTAATCCAAAACCCTAAACACAAGCTAAACTTTCTGAAATACCATTTTAAACAATATAAAATTCCCTTGACTGGTCCTTTAGCTAACGTAGAAACAACACATGCTCATCGTGACAAACTTTCAGCATTGAAGCATATTCGGCCTGTTTATTCAAAAATATTCGAAGCTTCTTTGCTTAGCAACTTTTTTGCAGCTTTAGCCCAACTTTTATATATACATGTCTTCCAATATGCTCACTTCACGAGTGAATACGAGTAGTAATGAACGAAGAAGAGCTTCATGTGTGACTGCAGCCCAAGTCGCTTATTTATGTCACTTTGTTTTGTGCATCTCATGTCCTTTCTTCGCAATGCAAGAACACCAAAACATCAATTCTATTATAAAAAGGTCATGAAACAAAATTACATCAGCGCAGAAACATCAATGAGCTTCATATAGTTTGGCCATAGCTGAATTTTTCTTCTAAATAAAAAGTTGTTTTTAAATAAGAACATTTGCGAAAAAAAAAACAATGCTGCTGACGTCAAGCAGAGACAAGCGTTCAAAGAAATGTCGAAGCTCTCAGGACCTTTACACTCTTTGCGTCACTGTGTGAAATGTTAAGTAAACTCTTTTTGTCCATCTTATTTGACAGATGTGTTAAACATATATATTTGCGAACAATTACACTTGCTCTTCACTTAGAGGTCTTTGCTCTATTCTATTAACAGCCTTTGTACGTCAGCAACTAACCGAAGTGCGGCAACCTTAGCGATCAAAAGGGCTGAAACCATATCCTATTTCAATCTTATTTAGAAGACTTGCTGACAGAAGCCATTTTTTTTCTACGCGGTATATTGTATTGACTGTACCCCTCTCCCGAAAGCTTTGTGCCCCTAACGCGGTATTGTACTGCCTTCGATATTGGAGGCACGTGAAGGTTTTTGCACCTTACGTGTTTTTGCTGTGGCTCCATGATCAGCTCATCTTTCACTACGCGATGATGTTACGTCATCAGCATGTGCTTTCAGGGTATGTGGCGCCATAGAGACGTCGTGCTGACGTCATATGGCGTCACTATGGCGCCATTTGTTATAGCTTATCAATCTACGATGGCATGACGTGTTTACATGTGGACTCATTCCTGTCCCTTGACGTCCCTACTTTGACTAGATTTGCTTTTTTTAATATAGAGCGACAACCAACGGAAGAAAGCTACTCCCACATAAAAAGCTTATTTAAGTCAATTGAAGCAAGGAGCCTACCACTGTATTATTAAATTCACCAACGTGCCCTTATTGCCAAATATCATATTTAGAACATCGATACAACTTGGGAACAAACATCATAGAGGCATTTCAGGTAAAATATTTTTTGTATTCATCTGAAACCACTGAGTCGCCTATGTTTTTTCCCTAATGTGGGTGACTTAAGCATAAATTCTTTCCGAATTCTTTAAACATCAGAATATTTTGTACGTGAATGTTTCCACAGCAACCCCTAAAAGGTTACGGCCTAGTCGTTGTGTATCCAACGTCAGAATCGAGGTCAAAAAATGCATCTCAGCTGTGAAAGTTTCCGCTAGACTGCAGAATTGAAAATAAAAGCACGTAAAAAGACAAAGACGGAAGGCTCACGTCAGTACGCTCCCAATGTTAGTTTGCACTTAAGTGCCGAAAGCTCTTCGTATTTTGACAATTGTTGTCAAAATGGTATATAGCACCTGGGAAACTGCTGCATAGCTTTTTAGCCACCAATTTTTTTCCGCATTCTTGCAAATGCTATTCTGCTGTTTCCATGGGTATATTTCTGCCCCCATGAACAAACAACTTATTTTTACTACTAGTTATCATTTAGGCTTGAGTACGTTAACGAGAGCCCATCGGGCCACAATGACTCTTTGGTGCTGCTGAAAATATGCTTTGTGATCACTAGAAGGCAAAGCATCCACATAGTGGAAAAATTCGCAGTTGTCTTCCTATCTGCTTTTTACAGTTAAACTACATGTGATCGCTGCGGTGGTTCAGGGGCTCAAGTGCTCAGCTGCTGATCCGAAGGTCACGGGTTCGTTCCCAGCCACAGCGGTTGCATTTCAATGGAGGCGAAATGGTAGAGGCCTGTGTATACTGTGTGATGACAGTGCACGTTAAATAACGCCCAATGGTCTGAATTTCTACATGGCCAAATTCTACGTGACGCCGAAATTTTGGTCTGTCTGTCTTTCTGTCTGTACATTTATTTGTTTGTCCGCGGTCACGTTTTTTTTTATGACACCACAGTGACCAAACGATACCTCAAATGGCGAACCCATCCGTGGACTGGCTCGCTGGATTTCGCGCCGACCGGTTGCACCCCCGCGATCTCCGACGACAACACAGCTCTGGCCGACTGGTTCACCCTACGCCTTCTCCTGACGCCGCCAAAAGCTCTCGTCCCACCGCGGTGGTCTAGTGGCTAAGGTACTCGGCTGCTGACCCGCAGGTCGTGGGATCAAATCCCGGCTGCGGCAGCTGCATTTCCTATGAAGGCGGAAATGTTGTAGGCCCGTGTGCTCACATTTGGTTGCACGTTACAGAACCCCAGGTGGTCGAAATTTTCTGAGCCCTCCCCTGCAGCGTCTCTTATAATCTTCTTGCTGTTTTGAAACCTTGAACCCCAAATATTAATCAATCAAAAGCTCTCGCTGAGTGGTGCTCTGTCCTCGGTATTCTGCAACCTTGTCCATCTCTTCTATGTTTTTCTTGTTTCCGTATGTAGGTCTCTCTATCCCTGCTCCTATTTTTATCCTTATCTTTTTTATTCCTTTTCCAAGCATTCTTGCATAAAGTGTTTTCACTCCTTGGGTACGTACCCGAAGATGGGCTAGTAATTCGGTTGGCGTGGTCCCGGCGTCCAGTCCGTGAATCACACCCTTGCACGAGTTGTCCGGCGTGGCTATGTAAGCCATCACTGCATAGTCTTCTGCACCAAAACGCAGACTTCGAAGGCTCCGCACAATGTTGGCGGTCTCCATGCTTGGCGTGCTGATTATGGCGATATTACATCCACTGCGCAGCCGTATAAGTAGGTTGCCTTCGTCGCAGATGTCTGGGTTACCACATGCCTTAGTTATAGCGCATGCCATCTGTTGCGTGCTTAGTTGACTGATGTTGAGCCAATCCCTCAGTTCAATGATGACCTTGAAGTCGGTTTTTGGTATAGTGGAGGCAGTTTCTCTTTCCGAAGAGGATTCTTTTTCTGTTTAAGTGTGCTCGACGCCGATTTGTCTACGACTTCGGCTCCGGTCTCCGGAACGGCGATCAGCCTTGAGTTGTGGTACGTTGCAGTGAACCATTCCCCGTTGTCAAGAGGCTTCTTTTGCGAGACACTGGTAGCATTTTCTCTGCCTTGAGCTTTGTCTTCGATCGATTTCGTGGCTCCAGTTGACGCAGCCGCGTCGTCGTCAGCCATGCTCACGCGTAGCGTGGAACGTTTCGTCGGGCCAGCGGCCTGACGCCGCTTAGGCTTAGAGCCGCGTCCTTCGCCTTAGATCTTCAAACAAGCAGACGTTCAGGAAATATAGACTCACAGGTTAAAAACTGGTCAACCACCGACTGCGCTTGATTAGTAGAAGACGGTCAAGTACTTCATAGGTGGCGGCGATGAGGTTTTCAGGGTGAGATGAGGCGTTGAGGCGGGATCTCATGCGAAGCACGTTTGCTTCATCTGGCCCCCTAGCGTCCTTTCTCAGATACCTGCGAAGCAGAAGCGTTGTCGTGGTTGCGTTCGGCTTCCCTGGTTCGCGCCTCGTCGGTGTGGCCGGCTGCACGTCGCCACTAGCGAAAGCGATCAGCCTCTATAACCCTGGCCACACCAGCGAAGGCCAGGTTAGGTCTAAGGCCCCAACTCCACGCACGCGTTCGCGCGCGAGATTCTACGCGCTGGCGTGCTCATGCGTTTGGGGCGCCTGTGAAGGGGGAGGGCGAGCAACCACATAAGAGGCGCGCGAACGCTCACCGCCCCGCGCTCGACTTGCGCAGCCCAATGTCGCTAGACCACACTGGCCAGAACTGCCTGACTACAGACACACATGCGCACTACTAACAGGCCGCAAAATAGTTACTAAAACGCATAAAAGCATTTCTTTTTCATTTTGAGACGCCGAAAAAACTGTTTCTTGTCGACGCGAACTATCGACACGACTTGACACACACACACAGCAGCCGAGCCTAGCCACGAGCCGAGCATCCGAGCCAAGTCGGCGGTTTTGTTTACTCGGTAGCGCAGTGTTTCGACATCGCCTCCTCTGGTTTTGCTTACCGCTCTTTTCAAGCCCGCTTCCGTTTATCCTGCTTCATCGAGAGAAAATGGTCGCAACGCTGACTCGCAGCCATCTGTTCCTGCTAGCTACGCGAGTAGCGAAGGCAATCGTCAGAAGGCGGCAGCAAAGGCAACAAGAGCACCGTTGCTGGGTGCGGCCTGTCTTCTTGGCGCGAAAACAGGAAGGCCTGTACCACACAGCCGTGAGTATTGTGTTGCTATTTCGCAGTGCATTAATGCTTAGCCCTATTATTGTAGGCATGGTTAGCTGAGTTGGTTAGTCACAACAGGAATTTTCGTTTGTGTTTTCTGAAAGCTATATAGCGTCATGACCAACACTGGGGTGCACACGTTGTAAGCGCTCGCTTCTTGTCTGTTATCGGCGCTTTGTTTGCGCGAGCGAAGCATTCCGCCGCCTTGTAACCCGCAGCTAGCGTGTTCCTTTTTGCGCAAAAGAGGTTAAACAATGTGTGCCGGGCTAAGAAAACGTTTAATGCGCTTGGTATAAATTAAAATAAAATTCCAGAGTGCTCTAGATGCCCCATTTTATTCACCAGATTTTGTAGCTGCGACATGAGCTAGCTCCCTTAAAGATAGTACCTGTGCATCTTGTAAATGCATGATGAATTATCTACCCTTTTCATAGCCCGTTGGAGCTGGCTTACCCGGTGTACAAGTAACTAAAATGGTTGTGTCCATCTTCAACAGTACACTTTCTTTCTCTCTACAGATGCGTCGAATGCGGGAAGGCGACCAGCTGTTTTTTTTTTAAGTTTTACCGCATGTCACCCGCGCTGTTCGACAAGTTGCTGGGCTTTGTTGCTGCGGACTTGACACGGCAGCACTTCATACGAGAGCCCCTGGAGCCAGGCGAAAGGCTTGCAATAACCTTGAGGTTGGTACAGGTTGCCTTCTGATGCTGATGCAAGAACATAAACATGTCAGTGAACAGATCATAGATGCATACGTCAGCTTATACAAATGGCTTTTGCATTGTGAAATGGCGAAATGGGCGTTGCTATCATTTATGCTTTCTCACATTGGCCAAGTCTTCAAACTTTTTTAATATAGATGCCCCTTCGTGTCAGAAAGCAATATTGCCATTTGCTTGTAACCTAAAGAGGCAATCCTGTTCAGAGTTTGCATGTTATCAAACACTTTTGTTGCAGTTGTGCTGGCCATGTATTGTGAATCGGAGGAGAAATTACTTTTTCTGTGTTGCAGCTACCTGGCTTCAGGGCTGGACATCTGCAACGTGGCCCTCGCCTACCGTGTCGGCATTGAAACTGCCCGGAGAAGCATTCACGTGACCTGTAGAGCCATTTGGGCTCGTCTGAAGGGCCACTTTATGAAGGTGGGTAACGTCAGAGCCTGTATAAAATTTTCTTTCAGTAAATGGTACACTTCATATCTGCAGTACAAACAATACCTTCAAGACTCTGTTTAAATAAAAAAAATTTTATTATTAACAGTGCCTAAGGCAATTGTGATTAGCAAATACAATATATCCCTATGGGCTTTGAAAGCCTGGTGAACTATGTCTATTTGATTACTCTGGTTTTCAAAATGCAGTAATCACACCTTTGTGTTGTCGAAATAAAAAATGGGGTGGTAAAATGCACGGCGTTGACCGTGTACAACTGGGCAACAAAAGTGACACCATGCCTTCAGCATGATTGGAAGCTTACACCTTGTACAAAATTTGGTTCACCATGCCGTGGATCCATGCCCAAAGAGCATGCACAAGAGAAAAGTGAATGTCATTTTTTCACATTCCACCTCACAAAGATATTTAGCTAAAAATAGGTCTGTTCGGCCTACAAGTTTGTTCCTGGTTTCCAATTTATTCCAGGTACCAACCAAGGCTGACTGGGCCAAGATTGCTGGCGACTTCACCCGGCGTTGGCAGTTCCCAAACAGTTTGGGGGCTGTTGACGGGAAGCACGTCGCCATCACCCGCCCGCCGAAATCTGGAAGTGCCTTCTTCAATTACAAGGTAAGTCACTCTGGCCATTTATTCACGTATACTGAAACAAACAGCATTAATGCGGGAGGGGTAGTGTGCCCTTGTCTGCTGGAGAATGTGTGGTGGCAACATAGACAGCCAATGTGCACCACCTATTTGTAGGGGTGCGGTGCCAGTAGCGTAACTGTGACAATTAAAAAAGAAATGTTGCTAAGTGCAGTGGTATAAAAAGTTGTCTTAGTTATTTTCATTTCAGTAAGCTTCCAAACTCTGTAATGCAGGAAGTTGCCTAAAATTCTTCACCCCTTTCTTAAATTACCTTCTAATTTAAAATGCTTGGACAACGTCCAGAGCCTTGCCCTGCAATGCTATACTTTTTTTCTTATGTACCACTTTTGAATGGTGCACATGGGCTCCAGAAAGCAGGGGAAAGAGGGAGACAGAGAAGGGGACTGAGCTCACAGTTTGCCAAAACGAAGGAATACAGCCCCGTGGTCTAAGTCGTTTTGCCAGAATACTTCATGTATGCAGTATTCTTCCAGTGTGTGATAAGTGAAGTGCGCGTTTCGTGAAGTGCGCGAGTGCAACCAGTGCTTGGTTTAAAATGTGCGCGAGTGCACCAGGACAGGAAAGAAGACGACGACGACCGATGGTGTGGACGCGCGCTTTCGCGATGAATTCGGTGAGGAAGACGATGGGCAGACGAGGCGCGTGAAGATCGGACCAATGAGAGGCCCCCACGCTGGTTTGAAAGAAGCCCGAACGAAGAACGGGGCAGACGTGGCCGGGACGCGACGGAGGCAAGCAGGCTACCAGGGCGCGGGGGTGGCGGCCGAGTTCCTGAGGCAACGCTGCTGCGGGCTCCCCCCTGGTCGGGCACCCGAGCATCATCTATCGTCTGGCGTTGGCCAGGCCGCTCGTCGTCTGGCGTTGGCCAGGCCGCTCGTCGTCTGGCGTTGGCCAGGCCGCTCGTCGTCTGGCGTTGGCCAGGCTGCTCGTCATTTGGCGTTGGCCAGGCCCATCCCGTTTCCAGGGCTACGTCCCAGCGTCGGAGGACGAACGCTGAGAGGTCACTGACCATGGTGCGCCCGGAGCTACCTTCAATCCGAGCAACGCTTGGACCTCTGATCTACCTTGTCTGCACCCCATCGCATCAACCCTCGCCGTCTACAAGAGTACCGCGACCGAACGGTGACAGTCGCTTTTGCTATTGCGGAACTTACGCATCCTTAGCATTTCGCGGTCATTAGGTTAATTTCTCCTCGAATTTGTGTGCTTTGTTTGTTTGTCCTCTTATTCCTTTCTCTTTATCTTGTTTATTGAAAATATATTTAGTTCTTTTTCTTGTGTGCATAAGCGGTCTCGTGTTCTCTTTACCGATGTGGGTTTTCTCATCGGTTTGTATGCACAAGAACCTACACGAGAGCTTGTGGGTTGACTTGCCTCGTGACAATTGGCGTCCACGGCAGGACGAGATTGTTTATGCAATTAAGGTTTTTACAGAAGGAGAGAAAATGACTACGTCTGATTTAACGGCGTTAGCGATACGCATGGGGCCAGAGGGCGATGAGTTGAAGGCATGGCTTGATGAGCGTGAGGCACGAGCTCGCGAAGAAAGGGCAGCTGAGCGAGAGGCAAGAAAGGAGAGGATGGAACAGGCGGAGTTGGAACGAAAACTTGAGGCCGAATGCCAGAAGACGATTCAACTGCGTCCTCAACTTGCTCAGGTGGAAGGGGCCAGGGGATCCGCGGCGTCGGACCATGGTCGACAGGTGCGAGAACCGTGTAACGTTAACCCGCACAATTTCATACCCGGGTTTAATGAAAACCGGGATGACTTTGATGCTTATCTCAAGAGATTTGAGAATGTGGCCACCGGTCAGGAATGGCCTAAGGATAAGTGGGCCACGGCACTGAGTCTGTGTCTGAGCGGAGAAGCTCTCCAAGTATTTGGTCGCTTGTTTCCAGAAGAGGCACTTGACTACGAGAAAGCCAAGCTAGCATTACTGCAGCGTTTTCGTTTCACGGCGGAGGGCTACCGGGAGAAGTTCCGGCATAGCAGACCTCAAGATGGAGAAACAGGCAAGCAGTATGCAACCAGGTTGGCAAGTTTTTTCGACAGATGGGTGGAGATGTCCAAGACAGCAAAAGATTATTCGTCTGTTCGAGATCTCATAGTAGCTGAACAGTTTATCAATTAATGCCATAACCGCGTGGCGCTTTTCCTACGTGAGAAAAAATGTCGTAAGCTAGATGAAATGGCCGAGGCTGCGGACAATTTTTTAGAGGCCCAACGACAGTCAAATTTGTTAGTTTTTCGCGACAAAACGGAGAACGGCACCGCAGGAAAATGCGGAAGTACAGCGGGGAAGTCTCCCACTCGATGTTTTGTCTGTGATAAAACAGGTCACAGGGCAGCAGAATGTCGTGCTCGGACAAGACCATACTGTGACTACTGTCGCAAACAGGGCATGATATTAATGTATGTACCAGAAAGCAGAACGTCACGAAGAGGACTTCTTGTATCTTGTCGCCAGAGAAAAAGGCAGAAGTAGTGAATGATATACCTGCGGACAAGCAGGAGGAGAATATGACCAGTGCGGTAAATACGCAGCCAAAGTCAGAAAAACATCCGATGCCAGTGCTGCAGGGCATTATATTCGGCCAAGCTGCTTCCGTCCTACGGGATACAGGAAGCAATACAATGGTGGTTCGGCGTTCTTTGGTGCCAGATGAAGCACTGACAGGAACCACGACGGCCTTGTTCTTAGCAGACGGGAGCCGGATCACGGTTCCAGAGGCGAAGGTGGAGATTTTTTCGCCATATTTTTCGCACTCAGTGTCGTATGCCAGCCGCCAGCTGTTGCCTCGGGAGCAGAATTACTCGACTATCGAACGAGAATGCTTAGCGCTAGTATGGGCGGTAGAAAAATTTCATATATTTTTGTACGGAGTACACTTTATCGTACAGACAGATCATCAACCGCTACAATACTTAGCGAAGGCAAAACACATGAACAGTAGGTTGCTAAGGTGGAGTCTAGTACTACAAGAGTACACTTTTCATATTCAACATGTCAAAGGCTCTGAAAACGCAGGTGCCGACTTCATGAGCAGGTTACGGCCATAGATACGAATTCAGGTGTTGCTAAAGATGGGAGGCAAAGCATTTCAACCAACCATCGGAATATTGTTTACCATATGTGGATTTTTTTTCCTGTAAGTGTGCTTCTTAAGACATGTTGCAGTGATACCAGTGTGCATGTGTTCATGCGAACTCCAAGAACGTATCCTGTGTGGTGAAACACGCATCCGGCAGTTTTTTCCGTTGGGAAAAAAACTTTTCGAAAACGGGGCATGTTGTGATAAGTGAAGTGCGCGTTTCGTGAAGTGCGCGAGTGCAACCAGTGCTTGGTTTAAAATGTGCGCGAGTGCACCAGGATAGGAAAGAAGACGACGACGACCGATGGTGTGGACGCGCGCTTTCGCGATGTATTCGGTGAGGAAGACGATGGGCAGACGAGGCGCGTGAAGTTCGGACCAATGAGAGGCCCCCACGCTGGTTTGAAAGAAGCCCGAACGAAGAACGGGGCAGACGTGGCCGGGACGCGACGGAGGCAAGCAGGCTACCAGGGCGCGGGGGTGGCGGCCGAGTTCCTGAGGCAAGGCTGCTGCGAGCTCCCACCTGGTCGGGCACCCGAGCATCATCTATCGTCCGGCGTTGGCCAGGCCGCTCGTCGTCTGGCGTTGGCCAGGCTGCTCGTCGTTTGGCTTTGGCCAGGCCCGTCCCGTTTCCAGGGCTACGTCCCAGCGTCGGAGGACGAACGCTGAGAGGTCACTGACCTTGGTGCGCCTGGAGCTACCTTCAATCCGAGCAACGCTTGGACCTCTGATCTACCTTGTCTGCACCCCATCGCATCCACTCTCGCCGTCTACAAGAGTGCCGCGACCGAACGGTGACAGTCGCTTTTGCTGTTGCGGAACTTACGCATCCTTAGCATTTCGCGGTCATTAGGTTAATTTCTTCTCGAATTTGTGTGCTTTGTTTGTTTTTCCTCTTATTCCTTCCTCTTTATCTAGTTTATTGAAAATAGATTTAGTTGTTTTTCTTGTGTGCATAAACGGTCTCGTGTTCTCTTTACCGATGTGGGTTTTCTCATCGGTTTGTATGCACAAGATTCTACATGAGAGCTTGTGGTTTGACTAGCCTCGTGACACAGTGCTGCGGCAGGTACTTATGACAGCTTGATTTGATGTTTACTTCGAAATTTAATTTCAACAGAGGTGTTTTTCAGAGCCCTTACGGCTAAATTAAATTAGCACTGTGCATGCCAGAAATCTTTCACAATGAGCTGGTACAAATAAATGCGTGGCCAGCATAGGTGATTTTGTAAATTTTGTCATACTTTTTCTTTGTAATCGTTTATTATTGTAGGTCCCACCTACACATACAACTTTACATGTGCTAATGTTTAGTCTGACGCCTACTGCTGCAGGGTACTTTCTCCATTGTGCTGATGGCCGTGGTCGACAGCTCTTCGAAGTTCGTGCTGGTCGATATTGGGGCAGAGGGCCGCCAGAGTGACGGTGGAGTGTTCAAGAACACGAAGTTTGGGAAGGCCCTAACCGAAGGGCAGCTTGACATCCCCTCACAGGGGCAGCTCCCAGGCACCACAAAGGTGGCGCCGTACGCTTTCGTCGGGGAGGAAGCGTTCCAGCTGTGGCGCGACTTTATGCACCCTTTCCCTGCTAGACTCCTTGAAGATGAACGAAGAGTGTTCAATTACAGACTAAGCCGAGCACGGTATGATATCAGGCACTTTCTTTGGGTATGCTGAGCCTGCCATACTCAATTTTATACAAACACAGAAAGCACTTGAAATAACGTTTAATGCACACTTCACAGCAAGACATCGATGAAGAAAAATAAAAACAATGAACACAAAATACATAGCTTAAAAACAGTGGCTCTAATTTCACAATATAGTGCATATAGTCAACCCCGTAGCTCAAGAACACTGGCTCTAACTTGCGGACAAAGCAGCTGAACGAAAACAGTTCAGAGGAAAAACATCCAAAAACAGAAGGGGCACATAAAAAGCTCACCACGCTTAGTACAAACCATCATTATGACAAAGCGATCTCGCAAGCACAAGTCAAATTGAGGTGTGCACCGTGCACAATGTTTGTGACCCCATCTCAATAACAAGTGTCCTTTACCCAGCTAAGAAAAATAGGGCATGCGTAGCAGCTTGTGCGACTTGTGATTAAACTTACATTACAAACATAAATGCTGATTTGAATTAGCTGTTCACGTTGCTTCTCTAGAAGGCCGTACAGAAATAAGCGCAAAAGATTTCTTTATGTATAAATAATGAGCATAGGGCTTTTATTCTAAAAAAACGCGAGCTTATGAGCACTGTGCCCATTTTACGTTGCCATTCTTGTAGCTGCAGTTTTAAAGAATAGTCTAATGAATCGGCTTTGAAAGGTGGCTGCTTCTAAAACCTGTTTTGTACTATTATTTCATTTTACCAGGAGGTGTGCTGAAAACGCCTTCGGCATCACAGCGGCCAGGTGGCGCATACTGCTCCGCACCATTCAGCTTCTCCCCAAGAATGTGGATTATGTAGTGAAGGCAGCATGTGTACTGCATAATTTCTTAGCGGTCCTAAATGAGGAATCGGACCAGATCCTCGACCAAGAGGACAGGTTCGGAAATGTGGTTCCAGGACGGTGGAGGCAGGGCATCCAGCAGACGTCGGGGCAGGGGCATGTGGACCCCTGCTATTTCCCACTTCAGGGATCCCAGTCACGGAACTTCAGTGCAGATGCTGCGGATGCCAGGACGCTTTTCTCGGCCTACTTTTGCAGCAGTGCTGGAGAGGTACCGTGGCAGTGGCACCAGCCCGGAGTCTCCAAACAAGAGGCCCTGAAGCGCTTGGAAGAGCAGGGGCTGCACCCATTTTGCTGAAGGTAAACTTCTCCTTTAATAGCAAAGACACCCTGAATCATGTTTAGCCATGTAATGTTGGCCCACTCATATTGCACCATGCCTCATATTGCAACATACCTCATTCTCTATGCCCACGCTTTGTCAGCTCTAAGGACAAGAAGCACCACACTTCAGCTACTGTTAAATTGCTGGATCACTTCCAGAATCTTCATGCGCATGCGCAAGTGGTCTTCCTCTTTTACTTTTCTCATTGATTTCACGAGCGACAATGCAAAATAATGATGGTCGTCCTGGTCCTCTAGACTGTTTGTAAGTTTTCCAAGGTGCCCTACAAGTAAACTGTCATTGTCGTCTTCCTTTTGTCTTTTTTTTGGGTGGCTGCATCACAGACATGCTGGCAAGGCTGGACCCCTGGCTTTCCACTGACGTTGCCGCCAACCCAAGCGGTGACGCAGTTCCCAGCGGTGATGGTGCCGACTCACTTGACTGCGTCGCTTCAAGGAATGACATTCCTGGTTCCAGTAGCGACGGACTACACTCAACTGACACCACCGGCGCTGGATAAAGATCGGCGGGGTAATCAGTCTGATCTAACTCGATGGTGTCAAACTGGCTCGGACACATGTCTCTAAAAAGGGTTTCCGGGGTCTCCTGCCGTGCCACCTGTCGAACAACCTCCTTCCTTTGCCTCCTCTGAGACTCGAAATTTCCAGAAGTCCTGCACAGCAAAAATGAAGGTGTATGTATTAGGGTATAGGTGTGTAAAAAAGTGTCAATGTTTGCCCTGAAAGATGGCAAAATATTCCCACTGTTAATAAATGTATGCTTCTTGCAACCATAGTTTGTGTACTAGCACACTCATTGCTGCATTGTGTTATACAGAACGCCTCATGGATCTCGCATGCCATTCTGAGTTCCTTTTTTAACTTGCGGCTGCCGGCAGACCCTTTCAGCAAGTTAGTGTGTTTACACAGGCGATCGTTAATGCAACGTCAAACATGCCAACATTCCCATTGTTAATAAATGCATGCTTGTTACACTACAGCATAGTGTGTGCGAACACTATAATTGTTTTGTTTTTCATTATAAGGGGGAAGAGGGAAAGTAAATTTCTTTGTCCAGTTTAGTAGGGCTAGCCTTCTATCCCAGGCATCAGCCAGGTGACTTTGGGTCCTAGCAGAGTCTTCGGCTAACTGAATGTCCCAGAGCTGATCTGCCGGATCTGAGGTGAGGAGCAGTCTCCCACTGCTCATCACTAACAATGATGTGGTTCTAAGAGATAGCTCGAAGCAATTCCCATAATTTATGTGCAAGATCTGCCCCCTGTTTGCATCCTCTACAGCTGTCTGAAAGATGTCCAGCATAATGACTGTATGCAACAGGGTTTGGGCACCTTTGGCACCACTTGTACATCTGAGTAGTGTAGAATTTCTATATGCTTCCAAGAACTGCAAGGGAATCACTTCTGCATCTGGACAAAACTGCTTCTCTAATGAGCGGCCCCACCAATCACTGTGAGCAATAAAATGCTCACTTTTATTGGCTTCAGCGTGACATAATAAAGCAAGTTTTAATTACTGTAGGTTTCCACTTTTAGAGCATCCCTAGTTTAAACCTCGCATTACACCGCACGTTACAGATGCGGTTTTGGTACTGTTGCAAGCAATTTTTAGCTTTCAATAATCAAGACTATTCTGGTGCGGGAACGCGGGGCACGGCGCAAAAGTATGCACATTGGGTGTGTACAGGACAGAAATACACATACGCAAGAAGCACTCTTTGTGCGTTTTTACCTTTACTCGTCGCGTTTCGTGTAAAATTTTGTGGCGTATTAGCAACTTTCGCCAGCATTCCCAAAAGCGGCAAGGCTCAAAATCATAAGCTACTTTATTCAACGCGAAAAATACGCGAGCTTTTCTCTTTCGCTAGTTCGTAATGCCAATCAAAGCGTCAATAAACTTACTCTCGGAAGGTCATGGTGTCGCGCAGGAACACCAGCTGCTCGTAAAAGGGCCACGAAGCCGGCTGCACTGGACTGTCGGCAGGCGGGTTCCCTTCATCGCCCTCATCTTCGGTGTCGGAGTCGGCGTCTTCCGTGCCCATGCCGCTTTCTTTTTTTTTCTGGGCTAGCACGAACAGCCTTCGGAACTTGTCCCGCAAAAACTTCCAGCGCTTTTGCAGCGCAGTGATGCACTCTGCGTAGACGAAATGAAATATCAGCCACTGCTTTCAACACAACCTGTCAAGCCGGCGGAAACGCGCCGTACGTACCTTTGCTGGCCTTCCCCGGATACATTATTTGACCCACGTCTTTCCACAGGGCATCTTTGACTTGCCGATTCTTGTGGTTCTTGTGCGTGGCCAGCCACAAGGACGTCCGGCTGGCCACACAAGAGATTAGTTTTTCGTTATCGACCGCCATCGCCGACAACTTGCAGAGGGCGGCCATTGCGGCTGAGAGACAGGAGGAGCAGAAGCCCGCGGCAGCGGCGTTTGATTGGCTGCTGCCGAGGGAGCAACTTCCGGCGCGTGTAAAAATACCTGGCATAGCCAGATCTTTCCGAACGCGCGCGCTTCGCCTGGCGCACCGTCTCCGGCCGTCACGTGGTAGCGCATAGGCGCGTGAGCGCGTGGAATCTCGCGCGCGAACGCGTGCGTGGAGTTGGGGCTTAATGGACGTTTCCAGAAATCACAGCGCCGCGCCTTCCCCTGGTGCATCAGGGCAAGAGCATTTTGGGAAAGTGGAGCGCCGGGTAGACACAGCAGACGACGCTTTCCCGCTTTCGCCTGCTTTCGTCGGCTGGCGTAAGGTGCTGCTCTCGTGAAGAAATGACTACTTCTGAGTGCTCCGCCTTTCATGCTCGTGAACTAGGTTGTAGTGCTCGCCATGAATAGCGAGAATCATTACAGAACATGCCGAAGAAGAAGAAAAGTGGCGGACAAACCTGGTCTGTTCTTGGGTGTAGACGTGAAAGACATCGGACGTTTGGTTTCATTCCTGATCGCTACTTCAGGGCTTATATTTTTGTGATGCTGCAGCTACGTTTGACCTTTGTTAAGACATTTGAGTTCTCATTGACTGTGATTACGGGGCTGGGATTTTACCGTTGTTTTACCACGTAATACGTGAAGTTACAGCGAGGACAGCGTTAGATTCCTCATTAAGAAATCAGAGGGTCTCTTGGGCATTCACCTATATGAGGACAGAGGTGAACATCGTCTCGTTTTTATTTTCAGTTGATGTGCACATTCTACCCCACCAGTCCATGAGTGTCAGCAGGATGATGCCATGGGTGTGAACCCGTCTTGAATTGCGGCTGGGGAAAGCACTGGTGTAGCTTGGGCGTGGGCAAATGCTGGTGGGCCTTGAGGTATTAAATGTTTGGAATGCCTCCGCTCATAGAACCAGTGCAAAGCCACCTTGGGTGCAGAAAACCTTCGGATGGGTGTGAAAAATACCAATAAACCGAGTGCAAAAAAAAACGACTTTCGCCTTATGTAGTCTTTGGTGAGTCCATAAAAAAACACCAGAATTTTTTATTGCAGTTTTACCTAGTGTTTATTTTGCTGTTTACTACTTGGTCATGTTCATTCGTATCTGCTTGTTATTCACCATATACCTAGATGCCTCACCCATCGTTGCTTCACGCACCTCTTTCTTTTTTTTTGTTTCCTGTGCCGTGGTCGTCGGCAGGAATTTTTCTTGCGGTTTCAAACCAGTGTTGCATCGCGGCTGATGGAGGGGGAAAGCACTGCTGTAGCTTGGGTGACGGCGAGTGCTTGTGAGGCTTGAGGGGGCAAATGGGCCCCTTTTGCACTTGCCTTCTGACGCCCATGCCCTGTGTCAAGGCAAAAAATTACAGTTGTAGTTTCATTATTTCGGATACAAAAGCGACACTCGCTGCCAGGTAACGTTGCCAACTGATGTAAACGCTGCTGCGATATTATATACACTTCACACACTGTATGATGCTTCTACCATTGCTTTCAAAGACACAGTCGCACCATTAGCAGCCTTGAACAGCATTACTTATCAAAGTTTTCTGACTTGAGCTGGCAGACGCACTAGCTGCCAACCAGTGCGGACGCGCGAAAATCGGCTCCTGCTTTCAAAAATGGTTTCCCGTGGAGCAGGAAAATGCCTTCAGTCTCATCATGTGCCTAAGTTTTCAAGAAATCAGTGGATACCACCTTTGTGGTGGTGAGTGGAATTATAAACGAGTTTTGGAACATTTTTACTTGGCAACGCCACCGAAGGATTTAAGCCTAACCAAGAAACTGATTGCCGCCGATGTGCTGGCCCGGCGCCAACGTTACTCAACGATCTGCGTGTTCCAGGAGCTGCAACTGAGAATGGAATACCGGGTAGATGAAGAGGACATCTCTGCAGAGGATCGCATGGAAGACCTGGGTTGGAAGGAAGCCGAAATAAGACGCTCAAGGAATAAGTTAGCCGCGGTTAGCGTTTCTGCTGCCAAGGGCTCGACCAAGGCTGGCGTTGGGGGAGACGTTCGAGCCAGTCGGAGTAGAATTGACACACCAAGCACACAAATGTGCGGGCTCGACGCATGCCACCACTACCCAAGGACTTTAGCAAAATTGTGCTACGACCACGTGGAGGATTTGATATCTCGAGAATTGGCGCTGGAGCCGTGGCAGATGTGATAGTACTGGCGGCCGACGTCAAAGAAGAGTAGGCCATGCAGGACACCATCTGTTCCAACCTGCAGTAGAACATTATGGCGGCAGGCACTCCTGACCAAGACAAAGCTTCAAGATATTTCCACGTTAAGCAAATTGACATCGGAGGGAAAGTTTTCGAGGTTAGCGCGTACGCCACGGCACTCCACAATACCTGTAAAAGAGTGATTCGCGGGATCCCCGTAAGCGATACTCAGGACATTGTGACCCGAAAGATTGTGAACGCGAACAACCTGCTTGCGCTGCAGGCCAAGAAAATCAAGAACAATGCGACAATCATGACAGCGTTCGAAGGACACAAATTACCGAGATTCATGACATATCGTCCTTCACATTTGCAGTTCCACCTTTACCGCAAGAACATCGACATTTGTTACGTCTGTGTAAAGCTGGAACATTGGTCTGACGTCTGTCCTAACCCAGCTGAAATCATCTGCAGAGGCAGCGAGATCAACAACCCATAAATAAGCTGCACCAGTGCAATGCAAGATGCAAGCTTTATGACGGTCATCGTTCCATGGCAGACAAAGAGTGCAAGAACAGGTTCTTAGTGCAATGCGTCGTCAGACGCAACCGTTGGGAAAGATCGCGAGCAGCCGCACAAGCCATTGATGCATCAATGACATCGAGTCCAGGCATCAACGACAACGGCCGCTGTTTGTGTCCTCCTTTTCTTGTCCCTCATTATTGGCGCTCTTTTTTGTGGGTGAATCATCAACGACAAGCAGCTTATTCGAGCCTACGGGTCCCTAAGCATCCTGACTACACAAGAACTAGAACGGCGGCCCCACTCCAGGGAGAGATTGCGTTCCAGAAGAGGTTCTAGACCAAAGACCGCTCCCAATCACGGGGGCGCTCGAGTTCTCAAGGTCACTATCTAGGTCTGGAGGAGCCTGGACGGCACCCGAATGGCCAGCTGCCTGGCGTTCAGTTAGGGATCACGGCTTCCAACCCGGGAAGAACGCCTGCAGTTGCACCGAAAGGCAGCTGGCCTGAGTGAGTGCGCAACGGCGTGGCAGAAGAGATAACAGGTACGTTGCCAAAGCATGACAGAATTGCACAGCTAGAGAAAGAAAACACGAGGCTTACAAAGTTGAATGAGACGCTATAGGTCGAGTTAAAGAAAATAAAAAAAATCTTCTCACTAAGCTAACCAGCACGTAGTCTTCACAGCCACCACCTCAGCCAGCAGATGTCTCTGTGGCTGAAAACGTGGGGAACTCGAGAACCACAAAAAAAAGGCAGTCAGGGCAGAACACGTGAAAGCCAACCAAATGACAATGTGAGATATGAAAGAGGTCTTTGACACGCTCAGCAAGGTAGTAGCCAATCTTCGCGAGCAGATGGGCGGGCTACAATCAAGCATGGCGGCACTGGAAGGGCATACGCCTTTGCGCATTGCAAAGGTCGAAAGATATCTGCACAACACATAAGTGCCTGCTCATGCACAAACTAATCTCTTCAGTCACCAATACTACTGATACCAAACCTGTCTACAGGTGCAGCATCAGGCTCTGCCGCCCATGTAATAACCTTGCTGACAGTGCTACGAGAAGTATTCCGTATCTGGCAACTGTAGAGGTTACCTTAAAAAGAAGGCAACCCTACAGCAATATATCAGGAGCAGCCAAGAAAAGCCTCATATTATATAATTCCAAGAAACCCTTTCAACGCAAGCAACGCGGCCTGGATTCCGGTCTGTAATAGCGGATACCGAAAGTAGGGGAGTCTTCACCTTCGTATGCAACAAATGCGCGTAACCCACGATTTCAAGATAGAAGCAGGCCGGTTGGAACACGTCATTGTAGAGATCGTGCTGAGTACCAACAACCGTCTGAGCATTTTTATTCTTAACATATATAGCGTTCCAAGGGAACAAAAGCAAAGGTTCAAAATGGTTCAAAAGAAAGCTGCTACTATCGCCAGGGAATGTCCACTCGTCATAGCACGTGGTTTCAACGCGCCCAATTATACATTCGGTTACAAGTACAACACTGTAAAACGAAATCGACTTCGGAAAAGTGCCAGTGAACTTGATCTAACCCAAATCACGTACCTAAGCCTACTAACAAGGCTTAGTACATCCTGCTGCAGGGATTCCACCTCAAACCTTACATTTGTAAGGAACATCAAGAAGGCCCAGTGGATGTACCTTGGTTTAGACCTCGGAAACGACCACTGCATTCTTGCCTTTACCTTTTCCGTGGAGCTTTTCAACATTGCCATGATTGGATAGTCAAAGAAATTATCGAGTCCCAAAGCACAGCATCATCGCAGAACATTACCGTTTGGCGCACAGTGGTAAGTGTGGGGCAGATTGAGAGCGCCCTGCAAGAGGCGATTGACACAGTAGAAGAAAGAGCACCTTCATCCTTCTGAGCTCAAGTGCTCCTCGAGCAAATCAGAACTTCTACTGTGTCGGACTACACGCGGGGGACCGAAGCCCAGGGGATGGAAGCCGTTAAACCAGATAGACATCCACCTCGTACATATCAAGGGGATGCCATCCAGACAGTCGACTACATCAAACTCCTGGGCATGTTGATAGGGTCTGTCGGCGCTAACAGCAAATCTATAGCCAAGTTAACTTGGGAAACAGAAAGTGTGGTGCACCTCATAAGCATAGAGGCCAACAAAAGAAATGGGGTCGAGGAAGACAACCTCATCCGGTTGATGCATGCATTTGTTCTAAGCCACTTCACGTACGAGGTAGCATTGCACAACTAGTCTAGACCAGAGTTCGAGAAAATGAATGTGCTCCTCAGGAAAGTTATCAAGCAGGCCCTGGGTCTACCCATACAAACCCGCACCGAGCGTGTACTTCAGCTTGGCATTCACAACACGCTCGAAGAAATAGCAGAAGCCCAGGAGAGAGCCCAAATGGCAAGGTTATCCACTACAAGGCCAGGGAGAATGATCCTGCAGAAGATGGGCCAACACCCCATGACGATTAGACTCAAGTACAATAATATTCCCGACAAAATCAGGGAGAATATAATGATATCTCCTATACCATAAAACGTGCATCTAGAACACAACATCGGAAAGATGGTAACGAGGGTCAGGACTATACTTCAAGTCTCAAACGAGGAACAAGGGGTCGTATTCGTTGACACGGCTTCCTACGCCAATGGGAAAGCTTTTGTGGCAGTTGTGGTTGATGGGGCTAGCCGTGTCGTCAACTCAGTAACAGTCAGGACGAAAGACCCAATCATTGCGGAACAGGTGGCCATCGCCTTAGCACTCAAGATGGATAACATTGAAGTCGTATACCGTGATTCCATGGCAGCACTACAGGCCTTCGCAAAGGGGATGGTCTCAGAACAAACGCGGAGAATACTACGTGGCAAGGACATAACGCATCATCTTCTGAGTTGGTTCTCAGCTCACCTTGGACAAATTAACGACTCCCCTCTGAATCTCAATGAACCAGCACACGAGGCGGCGTGACACCTCTCCAACCGCGCCTCCTCGAGCATGCGTTCTACCGGTGAAGGGGATGACCGGCAAATTCTTACAGCATATAACGAGCTCATTAAACATTTGTACCTGTCTAGAAGGATTTTCCCTCCACCTGACAAAAATCTAACTCGGCCCCAAGCACTTACATTAGGGCTTTTGCAAACGCGGATGTACCCTACTTTGAAAATGTTACACACCATGTACCCTGACCTATACCCAAGTAATGTTTGCCCACATTGTAGGGAAAAAGCTTCGTTAGATCATGTGCTCTGACACTGTACAATATTCGCTAATTTATCGAGCATCAGCTCTTGTAGATATTGCCGCGCCTATGTGCCAGTGGTGAGGACAACGAAGCAGCGCGAGTGTACTTGGCCGAGGGCAAAAGACGAAGAAGTCGTTGCAGTCTATTTCCTGTGATCGATAAATCGTATTTGTTTGAGGCGCTTTGTGTGCTCGTCAATCTAGCGTCGTCATACTGGTGGAAGTGCTGGGTACGTCTTCATGCTTGGCACCCCTTCGCGGACACGACATTCAAGCCCGGAATCACTACCAGCCGTCGACACACCAGTCCACCGTTCCAGCCGCCGTCTGCGAGGCCTAGCTCCCGAGCTCAATCCCTTTCCCGAAACTGCCAGCAATCGCTTGCCTCCTTCAACCACCATGGCCGCTGCAGCTACATCGCACATGACACTTCAGAATCCCATGATTCCTGACTGCTTTCATGGTGAGACCTATGAAGATGCACAAGACTGGCTGGACCAGTTCGAACGCTGCGCGAAGTACAACCAGTGGGCCACCCCAGAAGACAAGCTCGCGAGTGTGTACTTCTACCTGAAAGACAACGCCCAGACGTGGTACATCAACAGGGAAAGAATCATGGCTACGTGGGACGACTTTCGCAAGCAGCTGATCGACACCTTCAGTAGTCTTGACAGAAAGGAGAATGCGCAACGTCTCTTGGAAGCTCGAAATCAAAAACCAAACGAGAGCGTCGCTATGTTCGCCGAGGACATGACCCGTCTTTTCGGCAGGGTGGATTGAGATGCCGGAAGACTGGAAGCTGCGGTATCTAATGCGAGGCGTGAAGAAGCAACTGTTTGCTGGGCTTGTGAGAAATCCGCCAACAACAGTAGCTGAGTTCACGCAAGAAGCCACAGCTATTGAACGGGCCCTACAGCAACGGTAGCACCAGCAGAACCCGGTCAATGTTCGAGCGAGTAGCCCTGTTACGACTGCGGCGAGCCTCTGCGACAACGACAGGCCTCTGCGGGAAGTCATCCGGGAGATTTTGAGGGAGGAGCTTCGGCAGCTTGGTTTAATTCCAGCAACTTAACCGACGCCAGCATTGTCTTTTGTCGCTGATGTTGTCCGGGATGAGGTCCGCCAGGCTCTCTCTTCATTCGGTGTGCGACGAATGGTGTGCGACGACATTTTACTTATGCTGATGCAGTCCGACGCCCCGTCGTCGCGCCTTCAGCACAGCAGACTCCAATGACTGGACCAACAACAACCCTGCAAACACAGCCACTGTCAGCACCGACCACTTTCGCAACCTCACCGATTCCTCCGACAAGACGAATGCCGTATAACCAACATGCCCCACAACGTGGTTCCACAACGTGGACCAATAGTGAGTCTCCACTTACCTACCAGGGTCGGAAAACCAATTTGTGCCGTACCGCTGACCGTCGACCGGTATGCTTTCATTGTGGCGAAGCTGGGCACGTCTACAGAGTTTGCCGTTATCGCGACGATCAGTACTCGAGATTTCCTCGCTACCCTGATTACATTGCATACGACGATCAACGCATGTACAACTACGTCCCTGTGAACACACCGCCGCAGAATCCAGTAATGCCCAGATCACGTTCTCCATCTCCTGCGCGACCCAGTTCACCTAATCGTCGCAGTTTTGCCGACGTCACCAGGGGCAGGTCCCCTAGCCCGTGACGAGGAAACTAGACGCAGCGACCTCGGGCGGTAGGGTTGCCAATATTCGAAATTCCGAACAGCCCTCATTGCAGAAAAATGACAGCTCGAAGCCATCGATACCGAAGAAGACGACAGCAACGACTAATTCGACGAATGAGACAACTGCCGACGTAAGCGACGTTATCAGCGCTGACCTCGTCGTTCACATTGATGGCCACCAAGTGACGGCTCTTGTGGACACTTGCTCCCACTTTTCTATAATAAGCCTACAGCTAGCCGAAAGACTAAGGAAGGTGAAAATGCCATAGCAGGGACCCAATATAAGAACTGCAGGAGGTCAGTTGATGACACTGGTTGGAAAGTGCACGGCCAGACTCTTCATTGCTGGTTCCACCTTTGTCGCCACCCTCGTCATTCTCCACGAGTGCTGTAAACAGCTCATAATTGGAATGGATTTCTTGCGCGAATATGGGGCTGTGATTAACATTCGTGACAGAAGCGTAACGTTTACTGTAAGCTCTGAGACTGCTAAAGATAAGGAACACCAGCCACCTCGCTTCCGTATTGCCGAGGACGACGTCATACTGCCGCCACGAAGTTGTTCTCTCGTATCCGTGCACTGTGACAAATTACAAAATGGTACTGGCATCGCTGAACACATCAAGGAGCTCGCATTCACTTGTGGCATTTCTGTTGCCAGGGCTGTCATCACTGTTATTGACGGATGCGCTGAACTGCTATTGACAAATTTCAGCAGAGAACGCCGACACATAGTTAAAGGCACGGCTATTGCCTATTTTGACGAACTCTCGCAAACAGAAGATTGTCATTTAGTGGAGGGAGCAGCAGCTTCTACTATCACTACACCGACACCTGTCGACGTTGGTCCAATGTTATCTCCCATTGAGCGAGACCGCCTTCTCACGCTGATCAACTAGTTCCACGGCTGCTTCTCATCCACATCAAGAGTTGGTCAAACGGCACTGACGAAACACCGCATCATCACGGATTCCGATGCCAGACCCATCCGGCAAAACCCTTATCGAGTCTCCCCAAAGGAGCGTGCGGCAATTCAAAAACAGGTGAAAACGATGCTAGAAGATGGTGTTATTCGGCCATCTAACAGTCCTTGGGCTTCACCTGTAGTACTCGTCAAAAAGAAGGACGGTGGCTTGCGTTTCTGCGTCGACTACCGTAAGCTTAATCAGATCACAAAGAAGGACGTCTACCCTCTGCCGCGTATTGATGATTCATTGTATAGACTACGAAACGCACGCTACTTTTCGTCTATGGACTTAAAAAGCGGCTACTGGCAAATTGAAGTGGATGAGAGAGACCGTGAGAAGACCGCCTTTGTTACGACTTTATGAATTTCAGGTTCTTCCTTTCGGTTTGTGTTAGGCGCCAGCAACATTCCAGCGTCTCATAGACACGGTTCTGTCGAGACTTAAGTGGCAAACCTGCTTGGTGTACCTCGACGACGTGATTGTCTTTTCGGCGACTTTCGAGGAACACTTACGAAGGCTCGAAGCAGTTTTTGAAGCAATACGCTTGGCCGGTCTTACTCTAAAACCAGAAAAGTGCCACTTCGGCTTCCACGAACTTCAATTCCTCGGTCACGTCGTGAGCAGCCAAGGGAGCGGACCCGACCGGGATAAAATTGCCGCCGTGGCGAACTTCCCGACGCCATCAGACAAAAATCAGTGCGACGTTTTTTAGGACTCTGTGCCTATTACCGGCGGTTTATTGCTAATTTTTCGCGCATCGCATGGCCATTGACACAGCTTACTCGGGAAGATACCCCCTTCAGATGGGGCGAAGACCAACAGCAGGCATTTCACGAGCTCCGTCAGCGAATGCAAACACCCCCCGTGCTGGCCCACTTTGATGAAGACGCACCCACAATACTTCATACAGACGCTAGTAATGTGGGTCTTGGAGCAGTGCTCGTACAGTCGAAGGACAACAACGAAAACGTGATCGCCAACGCCAGCAGGACGCTGTCCCGAGCTGAAGCTAATTACACTACGACGGAAAAAGAATGTCTTGCGTAGGTATGGGCAGTCCTGAAGTTTCGTCCTTATTTGTACGGCCGCCCATTCACCGTTATCAGCGATCACCACTCTCTCTGTTGGTTAGTCAACTTGATAGATCCGTCTGGCCGCCTTGCACGATGGAGTCTTCGGCTCCAAGAATTTGACTTCACGGTTACCTACAAGTCGGGAAAACGACACACCGATGCCGACTGCCTTTCTCGGTCTCCTGTTGAGACGGCATCCCCGGACAACGAGGATGACAACACGGCCTTTCTCAGAATTGTGGGCACTGCCGCCTTTTCTCAACAGCAGCGTGGCGATGCTGAGCTGCTACAACTTATAGATTACCTACAAGGGCAAGCGAATAGCGTTCCAAAGTTATTTACGAGAGGCCTGCCGTCGTACTGCTTGCGAAATGACGTTCTTTATAAGAGGAACTTTTCACCCACTGGCAGCAGCCACTTGCTCGTCGTTCCTTCTTCGCTTCGCCGTGAGGTACTGCAAGCCTGTCACGACGAACCTACCGCTGGTCACTTGGGTTACGCAATAACATTGGCGAGGATAAGGCAGATGGCCAAGACTTGCCGAAGTTGTCAAAACTTACGTGCAGGCATGTCTAGATTGCCAGCGCCGCAAGCCACCATCCATCAAACCAGCTGGCCTGCTGCAGCCTGTCCGAGTGCCGGCGACACCGTTTGCACAAATTGGCATGAATTTTCTGGGCCCCTTCCCAAAGTCTGCCACTGGAAACAGGTGGATAATTGTCGCCACGGATTACCTGACCCGATACGCGGAGACAGGCGCTCTGCCACGGGCAACGGCAGCTGAAGCGGCGCAATTTTTCATCGAAGCCATCGTCTTAAGACACGGTGCTCCCGCAATAGTCATCACCGACAGCGGTACTGCGTTCATGGCCGAGCTTCTGGACACCATTTTCCGACTAAGTGGTACAGTTCACAGGAAGACAACGGCGTATCATTCCCAGACCAACGGTATCACCGAACGCCTCAACAGGACCCTGGCTGACATGATAAGCATGTGCGTAGATGTAGAGCACAAGAACTGGGACATAATTTTGCCCTACGTCATGTTCGCGTACAACACGGCTCGTCGATACCACTCGGAAGACACCCTTTAGTCTCCTTTACGGACGCGAGGTTACAACAACGTTAGACGCAATGCTTCCTCATGAAAATAATGGCAATGAGACAGACGCCGAAGAGTTTACCCAGCTAGCAGAAGAAGCCAGACAACTTGCCAGGTTGCGAATCACCAAAAAGCAAGACGACGATGCCAAGTATTACAACCTCCGGCACAGACCCGTCATATACAACGTGGACGACAAAGTATGGGTCTGGACACCTGTTCGTCAGCGTGGGCTCTCCGAAAAGCTGTTGCGAAGATACTTCGGACCCTACAAGGTTCTGCGACGCATTAGTGACGTCAACTACGAGGTTGTTCCGGACGGCGTGCAGTGTTCAAAGCGGCGCAGACATTCACCAGAAATCGTCCACGTGCTTCGGATGAAGCCCTACTTTCAGTGACTAACTGTTCAGTTTTGGCTTCACCTTGCTTCTCAAACTTTTAACATCGGGATGATGTTTTTTTTAAAGGGGGAATAATGCCGCGCGTATGTGCCAGTGGTGAGGACAACGAAGCAGCGCGAGTGTCCTTGGCCGAGGGCAAAAGACGAAGAAGTCGTTGCAGTCTGTTTCCTGCGATCGATAAATCGTATTTGTTTGAGGCGCTTTGTGTGCTCGTCAATCTCGCGTCGTCACAATATGAGGCGGCAATCCGCAGCTCGTCGTTGGCATATCAGCTCTGCGCGGTCCACCAAGCCCGCGAGGCAGCTGAGGAGCTCAGCATCTCCATCCCCACGTGGGGGCGGCCCGCAACACAGTGATCTGTGTTTTCGAGGACCAACGATAAGTTTATCCAAACCAATCTAATCTAACTCGAACATGCTGTACCTAGACACTGACTGGTTATTACCGCCATGAGAATGCTTTATTCTGTGAAGATTTTCTTTCTGAATACGCCTGAGGAGAGTCCTTCAGATGTTCGGTCCATAGCTTTTTGACAAAGGCGACAGGAATGGCTGTACGTTTTCTGCAGCTTTGAGAGTCATCTGCATCGAAACAACAAACTACTAAATTAGAATAATCCTAAGCTGTAATTAAACAAGGAATCACAGGAGATCAAGCAGTAAAATAAAATATTGTATAAATTGTGCACACTAACGCCAATTATGTTATATATTTCTTCTCATCGTTACCCTTTGCGATGTCAGGTCGAAAATTCTCAAGTTTTTAATAGGAAACACAAAGAGACAGCATGTTTTACGCTGTTTCACAAAAATACAGCGATGTCAAATGTGCAGAATATGCTCGCATTATGAAGTGCGACACTCTGTTGTAACTATGCAATTTCCGCACATGACAGTAATCACTTGATGTCTGCTCTATGGGCGTTCTGGTAGCTGGTTTTTACTATACCTTCAGCGTTCCTAGTGCAAAATTTCTGTGGCACAACACTTGAAACAGGCAACTAGAATTCCGATCCACCAGTATAGTGGGGCTCGAACCAATTAAATGGGGTCGGATTTTGACGTTGATTATCATGCGCGAAGTGCCACAGTCTTGCACCACGTATCGCGCAGAAGCATATCACGAGTGATAGTGCATAACATCCCTCCTTATCCCCATCTCTCGGTGAGCTGCCGTTGAGGTGTCACACTATGATGCAGACAGTTACGGGGCTCTCTTTTATGTTCTTTTCCTTATAAGAGTCACTCACTACGACCCATTCGCAGAACTGACCAATATTGCTTAAGTTTCAGCGTTCATACGTGTGCGATTGTCAAGTAAAATACAATTATTGTGCATATATGAGGCACCATAACAACACGTTGATGTTTTGTACGTGTGTCTTTATATTAAAGAAGGCATACACGTGTAACTTTAGGGACCATAGTGTTTATCACGCTGCAGTGACAGGGAAACGCCATGGCCAAAAAGGCAAATGTTTCCAATGCTTTGCTAAGACGACACGGTGGTGGCACCTACCCATCGCTTTGCGTTCTACTCTTTATCGCCTCCGGGACAGGTACGCATCCTTCTCCGCGGGCACGCGCGCCTTCCTTCGTTTCGAAGATAGCTGCCAGATGGCGCTCATGTTTAACGTGCCTCTGTGTTTAACGTGCCTCTGTATGATGTTGTGAGAGGAATATGGAAAGGGGTCATGGTCATGGAAAGGGGTCAAGAAAAAAATATATCTAGTTTTTGCTTCATTGAGTATTACGGCTTGGTGGCGCTAGCCACCACCCGATCTAAAGGGTACAGCCATATCCATCCATCCATCCATCCATCCATCCATCCATCCATCCATCCATCCATCCATCCATCCATCCATCCATCCATCCATCCATCCATCCATCCATCCATCCATCCATCCATCCATCCATCCATCCATCCATCCATCCATCCATCCATCCATCCATCCATCCATCCATCCATCCATCCATCCATCCATCCATCCATCCATCCATCCATCCATCCATCCATCCATCCATCCATCCATCCATCCATCCATCCATCCATCCATCCATCCATCCATCCATCCATCCATCCATCCATCCATCCATCCATCCATCCATCCATCCATCCATCCATCCATCCATCCATCCATCCATCCATCCATCCATCCATCCATCCATCCATCCATCCATCCATCCATCCATCCATCCATCCATCCATCCATCCATCCATCCATCCATCCATCCATCCATCCATCCATCCATCCATCCATCCATCCATCCATCCATCCATCCATCCATCCATCCATCCATCCATCCATCCATCCATCCATCCATCCATCCATCCATCCATCCATCCATCCATCCATCCATCCATCCATCCATCCATCCATCCATCCATCCATCCATCCATCCATCCATCCATCCATCCATCCATCCATCCATCCATCCATCCATCCATCCATCCATCCATCCATCCATCCATCCATCCATCCATCCATCCATCCATCCATCCATCCATCCATCCATCCATCCATCCATCCATCCTCTATGCGCTGGTTAGCCATCTGTGCACGGATCGAGGCTCTCTTACGCAGCAGTCCTAGAATACAATTCACCCATTTTCTCGCACAGAATATCAAATAAACGTTTTGATCACTTTCTTTACACGCAAGACTATCGTCTTTCAACGACATTTGCAGCGAGTCATGCAGATAAGGGGCCATATTTTGTAGATATTTTATTTTGTTGTACTAAATAGCGCCCCCTGGCGTACGGTGCCACCGAAGAACATGCAATCGTAGTCGTGCGATCGTGTCTTTCTCCTTCCGTACGCGTGACATCAATCCTTCCTTTCTACAAGTAACGCCCTCTAGTGTCGTAACACTTGCATTTTTCAGCGTAGAGTATATGTACCACCGTCTGTGGCTGGTTCAAGTATTAACGAGGGGTGGTTACCGACAACGGAGACGCACAAGCCACGCCATAAAGAGCTTCATTCCTAAAAGGCTAGGAAACCATTGCACACTAACGCAATCAAAGAAAACAACTATTAAGTTCTGCGAGGACACAACAACTTTAGTCATTTGTTATGGTTTACTTTTGTAACCCTCATTTCAACTTCTGGCGTACAGCTTCTTGACAAACGTAAAAAAAAAGTGACTATACTGAAACTTCAGAAACCAGTAGCAACAAGTCACCAGATAATTTCATTACAAATTCATTAAGGATGTGCAATCATTCGCCTACTTCATGTTGTCACAAGTTCTGTTTTCAGACCTTTCATTAGCATAATACCTGTCAAACAACCTGACCTACAAGAACCTTGAATGCGGCGGTTTTGACAAAATAGCAAATGTGTAGTGAGCTTGAAACTGCAAGTATTTATTTTTTTATGTCTCATTCACACAGGCAGTGCCAATTCGGTTAGCCACAGTGTGGAGTACTTGGGCAGGAAAAACGCGGCACACATGGCGATACAAAGTTAGAAAGCGCTTGTCCCTTGTGTATCTGCCTTTTGTACTGCGTTTTTTTCTCGCGTGATGTAACTTTTTGTCAGTAGGCGCCAATATAGACACCCATGAAGTCTTCAGTGCTTCCTCTTGCAATCAATTACTTTCTTTTGCGGATATTTTTCAAGCGACCGAGGCGGATGAAGTGAGCTGTTTTCGTATTGTCGAATATGCGTAATAAAACGAAGCGTTAGCATACAAAGTTTTTTTCAAAAGGAATACAATGGCTAAACCAGTGTTGAACAATGACGCATCTACGAACAAAGCTTTTTAGTTTTTTACCTCATGGGCGCACCATAGCTTTTGGGATTGATTGCGCCATCAATGCCTATGGCATTGATGGCGCAATCAATGGCATCAATGCCTATGGCCATCAATGCCTTATTCGTATAAAACCAGGTTTTGGTGCATGGTTCAGTTTTTGTCAGTGGCAACGTCAATTTCTGAAGAGCGTTTCTGAGAAATTTGTAGTTCTAGAAGAATCAGCAGGTGAGGAAGTTGAGTCGCTGATTAGGCGGCCACCTCACCAAAAAAAACTTGTAGTTATTCCGTTTTCCGAGGTATGTTTAATTTTAACTGCAGATAATATTCTCAGTTCCGGCACCTCCGGTTTGGAACGTTGTCACAGAAACGTATTTGATGCAGTATGCAATTTTATTCAGCAATCGAAACACATGCCAGTATACCGCCTGCCTAAATATTTTATTGACGAATTCTTGTGATATAATTGATAATGTGAATGAATGTCGGACATACATTTAATTTGATTGGGTGACGTAAACTCAACTGTCCTGTCTACTCAAAGTTTCAGTCTTCGGCTATAGTATTAGCTCTATGTATATTTTATTGATTCATCTTTATTTATTTGTTATTTTATTTTTGAAAGATAATTTGCTATTTTTCTGTTCTTTTAATAATAGACTCACAATGAGTGTATCACATAGAGGCTACTACAAGCATTTATAGCCAATCCCCCAGAGAAGGTATGTGCACCTGCTTGCACGCAACAAACAAACAAACAAACAAACAAACAAGGGCGGCCAGAGTGGGTGTGAGCCATACGTATAGGCCATCACCATCATCATCATTATTATTATGTGGATTGGGCCGTGCTTGCGAGTGCGTCAGAATTACGCGGATTGTCTTGAAGTCTCCCGACTTTAACACCATCAATGGCAGCCACGCCGGAAGCGTCACCTACCTCAACCAGTACTTCACGAGTAGGCGCTGAATCGACAGAGATTGGTCTATTTGAGTGGGAAGACTCCCCGGTGTTTCTGAGAAGGGTGAAGAGGGACATCGCAGACTTCTTCGCCCGCCCGCCTATAGGGATATTCATCGCGCCGGACGAAAATGACATTGCAGAGATCCACGCTGTCGTGATGGGTCCTTCTGGAACGCCGTACGAGGACGGTTTCTTCGAGTTCCATATACGATGCTCGGTGATGTATCCACTGATGCCACCTAGCATCCAGTTCCTAACTACGGACTCCGGTAGGGTGAGGTTCAATCCGATTCTACACAGGAACGGCGCCGTCTCTCTGAACATCCTCGGCGAAGGCTGGAGTCCGGCCCAGGGCATCGAAAGCGTGCTCGTTTCCATCCAGTCATTGCTGAACCAAGACCCTTTCTACAACGAGCCTGGATTCGTAAAAGGGCAGGCGGATGGCTACGCCGCAAGCTACAAAGCCTACGTGGAGCACGAGACGATTAGGGTAGCCGTGTGCGGCACCGTGGACGAGTGCCTCAGTGGGACGTCTACTTTACTACCGACGCTGAGGGAGCTGGTGCTGAAGAAATTACTGGAGTGTTACGATCGTTACGAGGCTGCAGTGATGTCTAAACTGCACTTGTCCGGAACCGAAATGCAGCGAACCCCTTTCAACCAGAGAGGTGAATTCGATTACGCGGGTCTCCTCACCCGACTCCACGATTTGAAGCAGAAGGTCACTGACCGTGCGTGAGGTCAGTGAACCCCGCCTGTTACCTTCATGCGGATGCCGTAAGTTCGTTCCTAGATGGTTACCAAGATGTTCCGTGCTCGTATGGCGACAAGTGTCCTCTGCGGTGAGGTGTCCATGGACAGTATACCTGCTTCAGTGAACTATGATACACATCGAATCATGTTTGACCCACTTAGCAGCAACTTTGCTGGTTCTCAAAAGAGTCCAGGTGGTTCTTGCTGCACGTTCTTCAAAAATATAATAAACGTGCCGGTATTACCGTGAAAAAACGGGAATATGCGCATTTTGGTGTTCACAGTTATTGACTGTATTCGCGTTTTCCGATAGCAGCGTTTAGGTCAGCTCGCTTTGCGTCAGTACACAGAAGCAATACCGCGAAAAGAAAAACAGGCTCTGTGTGACATGAACGTGCTTTGTCGCTCTTCTAGGCAGTACTGATAGTTGCCAAAATGATCCGAATATCACCAATGAGCTTACAAAGCCTCCAAAATATAAATTACATCGGGTATACTTAGATCCAAATGTTACAAATAGAACACGGAGACTGCAGTATTATACCCCTATCTTGACCTTTTAAGTCCATTCTGTGCCAGCATACCTGTCAAAAATACCAAAATTGAAAAAAAACGTGATTTCACGTAACATGTATAACAACATGCGTAAAATAATGCGAAACGTTTCTGCCAAAAGGCACTCAAACGCTAGACAGGGGACTAAACTCAGGCATTATCACGTGACACCTAGTTCCGTTAAAGAAATTACGTGTGATCATGCAACTATTAACGTGTCAAAAATCAAGTACCATCACACACGAGCTAGTCATGGGACATGCTCACTCCAAAAACCAAGACGAAGTGACGTCACTAAAATGACAACACACAGCGGCTAGTCACCTGTTCAACCGGTCGACCGAACACGTGACCGAAGTGTTATAGCGTGCGGTAGGTTCTAGTACTCCTGGATTGATTGATTGATATGTGGGGTTTAACGTCCCAAAACCACCATATGATTGTGAGAGACGCCGTAGTGGAAGGCTCCGGAAATTTCTACCACCTGTGATTCTTTACCGTGCGCCCAAATCTGAGTACACGGGCCTACAACATTTCCGCCTTCATTTAGTACTCCCGGTAATGGTCCGGTGTGAGCCGACTAGTCTGCTTTGAAGAAGTGCATTTCAGACAAAACCTACCACTCGCCGCACTCTGATGTTGCGGCAAGTCTCGCTGCTTGCAAGATCTTGATGCAAAAGGTCACGTACTGGGCCGACACTGCTGGCTTCAGAACAGCTTGGATTGCAAAGGCTGGTGACGTGAGTTCATGCTCCCTCCGTTTGTACACTTCCTGTATGGGTATATCGCCCCCTTTCTTTTCGGTGTGTTCTCGCAATGGTAGTACACCATCTCGGAACCAATGCAAACGAAAGAGCGTGTCTGCATAAGTGACGCTAGGAATATATATTACCCTAGTGATTTATCTACGAATATCAACACTTACGCTAGCAGGCTTGCTTGGGTCCAAGTAGTTGACGTTGATGGTGACTTCCCATTCCCGATACTTTTCAAATGCAGCTAGAAATCAGTGTAATGACTACGCGGCGCACCAACCCATGCAGCCGGTCCAATCAGTAACCACCATGTGCAAGTGGCGACTTATCTGTGCGTCAGCGCCGTACGACGAAACCGAGTTGCAAAGAGGGTGAAGTTAAGAGCATGCCCACAAAAAGTGCTCAGCTGGGCCTGGCAGCGTGAGCAGATGAATAGTTTGTGCCCCGTTTCCTTTTCGAAGATCAAAGTTTGAGCCGCAAATCATGGAAATAACATTAGAAGACACGCCCACGCCCACACTGATGAGATAAGCAGTAGACCGCGATTTCTCAGCAGTGCGGTCATAAAAAAGAAGAGCGTGGAAACCGACGGGCTGAGTCGAGCACGATTTGCAGGCATGCCTTGCTACTCGTCCTGCTTGCAACTCGGCTTCGCTGGACGACGCTGAAGCACTGAGAAGCCGTCGCTCGAACACAATAGGTAAAGGGCCGGTTTTACCACGCTTTTATTGATGAGCGACGCAGATTTCATCAATCAGGCCCCGCCGCGGTGGTCTAGTGGCTAAGGTACTCGGCTGCTGACCCGCAGGTCACGGGATCGATTCCCGGCTGCGGCGGCTGCATTTCCGATGGAGGCGGAAATGTTGTAGGCCCGTGTGCTCAGATTTGAGCGCACGTTAAAGAACCCCAGGTGGTCAAAATTTCCGGAGCCCTCCACTACGGCGTCTCTCATAATCATATGGTGGTTTTGGGACGTTAAACCCCACAAATTAATCAATCAGATTTCATCAATCAGGAACTTGCGTTTGCGTTGGGTGTTCCTGCAGCGAACGACAGTGCAATGTTGTCCGTACGAGTAGCTGTTGTATTACATCACTACTATTCGCGGAAACCATTGATTAACAACGCAGAGTGTGACGCACCAATAGAAACACTCATTAGCCCGTCAATAGTGTAGATTTCCGCAGCCCACGCCTATAGTAAGCTCCTGGTGTCGAGAGTACAGAAGCGAACCCGCAGCCTGAGTGCGAGTGTGAAATAATGTCGTCATGCAGCAGTATGTGGTGCTGCAGAATTAAAATAAAAAAAATCACAGCATATACACGAGGTGAATGATGACGAGTGGGGCGCAGCGGAAGGACGAACGCACGAAAGCACGGATGGACTGATGGATGCTTCGCCCCACTTATCATTATTCACTCCGTGGAAATTTGCTGTGACACCATTTCGAAACCTTGAAACTGGCTACTACGACAACGACACGGGACGTACGACGCATGGCGTAAGGAGCTTCGCCCCTAGAACTTTCCTATATGTACCGCGTACACGTGCTTTGAAAGCTGTTGCGGATGAGTGTAGGTTTTTATTTTTGCCACAATGTCCAGATACCAGTACACAGTAAACATATATACCATCAAAGGTGGTCGCAAAGCGAGCTGAGACAAACGCAGGCAAGACAACCCACAAACAAGGTTACACGTGAACTCTTAGCGTGTAAATTCAGCTGGAATTAATACACAAACTCAATTTACAACAATGCTCTCTCAAAATATAGGGCAACTTAAATTTAAGTAAATTTGCAGGCAGACACAAATCGTGCGAATGCAGCAATGATCCCATGGCTCAGATCCGATACGAGACGAAAAATAGTTTGATAACTTGTAGTCAACGACAAACAGTCTTTAAACGCTCTGCGCATCTCACAGTTGCTCAGAATCTTCAGAATCTTTTCTCTGTGCATTTTTCGAGTGTTGGGCTCACGGCTTGTGACGAGGAGCGAAATCTAAATGAAGTAGCATAGGAATGCAGCCCACCAAATGGTGCTGTCTGGAACCACCTAGGTCGTTTGAAAAGTTGCCTCGACTCGAATAAACAAACGGCGTGGCGAAGGCCGCTGCCCGGAGAAGCTGAGTTGTCAGGACAACGAGAATGCACTAAAGTAAGATGTAGATAAACAAAGCGAAATGTATCGAGTGAAATTGCGACGTTAAGTTACGGTGTCCTAGATTTTGTGTTGCCGTGCTGCTAGAACTCCGAATTCACTAGAGTACTGAACCATCTTTTTTTCAACCGAGTCTTGGGTACTTCTCGGTAAGCAGACATAGAGGGTCTCCATGGCAGTTGCATCTGCTGGGACGATGGTCTATGTCCTTGCGATATGCGCATCATTGCTTCGCCACGTTTAGTTCTCTGTGTCTCTCTTTTTAAGCCGCGTTCGCGATTTATTTTTGTGTGTGTGCATGACGCATGCAGCGCTTCCTAATGACCGCTTTTCATGCACTGAGGTGGATTACAGATGCGGCTTTTTGCGATTTAGTTGCATTTACGCACTACGGGGCCTCTTTACGCATTAAAGTTTCCCATTTTTGGCGATTGCTACTCAGGCTGATGCTGCTGAAGGGATGCTTCTGCAACGCACGTGGTTGAATCAGGGCAGGTAATATTTCCTGGCTTTCTTGCCACTAAGTGTTGAGTCGTATAACCTTAAAAGATCTGGAAATTAAATGGGCGGAGATAGGTGAGTGATATTCTGAGGACCGTGTGTTTGCCTTCTGCACACAAAAAAACGGCAATGTTATTGACCTGCGATTCCGAAGCGCGCACTCGACGCCCAGCCATTGTGGTCGCATTTCGATAAGCGCTCAATGGAAATAACATACATGTAGTTAGATTTACACGCACTTTGAAGGGCCCTGTGAGGTCTAAAACAATCAGTAGCCCCCTGAAACGATATGACTCTTAGTCATGCGATGGTTCTCGCACACCATCATCATCACTCAACTACTGCAACTGCATGGTTAAGGCATATCCCATGTTGCGCCAATAAACCCAAGGCTTTGATTTTGGCTGCCTTGTAATATAGGCAAACTTCTTGATCTCATCTGCCCATCTAATTTCCTGTCTCCCTTTCACGCTGTTACCTTCTCTTGGAAAGCAGCCAATTATCCTTAATGACCACTGGTTATCCACCCTACGCGTCACGTGCTCAGCTAATCTCCATTTATTCGTCATGATGTCAACTATGATGTCCTTAATCCTAGTTTGTTGCTTGACCCATTGTGCTCTCTTCTTGTCGCTTAGGGGAGGACGAGGGTCCTAAAAAAACTGTTTTAATTATTATCACACTCTGATGAAAATTCCCATGCATGCGTACCATTGAATGAACATTTCAAATATTCGAATGGATTTCAAATATGTCATTACAAAGGAGTTGTGAAGAATTCCCACATTTTAATTAGGTAATTTATTACGGGTCGTTTTGGTAACTCGCAATAATAGAAAGTTAGCTTTAAAAACTACATGTTTCCTCTGAAACACATATCCCACCGGCTAAAGCAAACTATAAGCCAAGATGGCTATTTTTTTTATCAGAAATCCTTTTTAAACTTGGAAGGTAAAACTTAGCTTCCAGTAATTACCTGTTATTCATCATATAATTACAACTATATCAAGGTTGACAGAAAAAAAGTTCTTGCCTGTAATTCAAGTGTTGGGGAAAAAAATGATACCAAGTTTGTTTAAATATCTTCACGGAAACTTGCTGAAAACCTCCGTAAGGCAGATTCACTTCACAAAAGCAAAAATGCCAAAAAAATTACCCTCACAGCTTTAAAAACATTTTTACTTTTCTTATATTAAGCGTTTAACAGAAAGAAATGGTATTTTGCCATAATATAATTTTTTTCCCAAAACATGTTTTCGACTAATACCTCAAATTGCAATTTTGAAAGGTAAGCAATTTTTACAATTTTGTGCTATTTTAGGAACCTCATCCCCACCTAAGGTTACACCTATTTACTTCTTTTCCGCCACTGGCTGCATCGTAATCAAATTAAGTTGAACACTTTTTGCAAACCTCGAGGTTTCTGCTCCGCAGGTACGACAAGTACCGGTATGATGCAGCTGGTTACTTCCTCTTGAGAGTTAGTGGCAGATTACCATTCATAATTTGAGAATACTTGCAGAATGTGATCCACCCAACCCTTATTCTTATAGATATTTCCCTGCCGTGGGTCGGCTGCATGGTTACTACGTGCCCTAAATAGACATATTCAGTTACAACTTCCAGTGTCTCACCACCTGTCTCACCACCGAGACTGTTGTACATCACTCCAGTCTTATGCATATTAGTCTTCAGACCTACTCTTTTGCTTTGCATCTCAAGTTAGGTAATCATGCGGTGTAAGTCGTCCCCTGAGTTAGTGATAAAAGCAATGCGATCAGTGAATTGCAGGTTAGTGAGATTCTCTCTATTACCTCTTATGCTAAACTTCCCAATCTAGAAACGTGAAAGCCTCCTGTAAACGCGTAGTGAATAGCATTGGAGATATCGTGTCTTCCTGCCTTATAGCATTTCTTGTTGGGATTGTGTCGTTTCCCTTCATGGCGAACTGTGGTGGCTCTGGATATGCCGTACATTTCTGACCTAAAGTCCCAACAATTGTCGCTTGTTTGCAGATCGTCGTACAAGGTGGCCACTTGACGAGGGTTATCACGACGTGCAAGGCACGCTCCCGCTTTCGCGTATAAAACAACGTAGCCGAACAGACACCACGTTGTCACGCTCTATTCGATCGGTCGTAATTGGATCCCGTGTGCTGCGCGAAATAATCTCGCCAACGCTAATTAAAGCACGTGAGTACTACAAGACCTTCTCTTCTTTCCCGAGCAGCAAGATTGAGCAATGAGACAGATTACTAAAGAGATCAGCCGATAGCTTCCGGTAACACTGTCTCTTACCTCACTGCAATAGTAACAACCCTTCATATGCTCTACTATCTCGGGTTTCTCGCCACGTGGTATTACGATTCTAAGGAAGAGCTAATTGGACTGTGCAGGGTGCGAATTAGATCCTCCTGGTTCCTAGCGGAGAGAAAATCCGCTTAAGCCGGCGCGACTTGCACGCTGCCCGTCTTACGGTGTTCTTGAAGCGCGTCCGAAACAGGATGAGAGCATCTCGATTTCTAATTGGAATACGGAAACTTGTATTGGTGTATTTTACTGTGGAGAAGTAAGTTTTTCTAGCCTCAATGCTACGTTTAGTGCTCCTAATTTATCTTTTTGAAGTCCTTTTCTCCGACGAACAAGAAGCCGAAGATAGGGTGGTTCACGAATCTTTTGCGGGAAACGTTTACTATTCAAGTATTATAGAGAGCAACGCCCTTTTTAAGCAAGCCAAAGTTTTCTACGCCATCTCCATGGCTATAAATGTCGCTTTAAATATGTACACATAAGCCCAGCAGTCTTGTGAAAAGCGCACTCAACAACGCATCCAAAAGAATGTGCCTGCCTCAAACGCCACGCATATGAAAGCTTAGTTGTTATTTATTTGAGTATTAATACTGTAATCCCAAAGGTCGCAGAGTAGTGGACACACAAACAGTAGTGCCAGAAAGCTCATTGCGAAAGAAAAGTACAAAGACACGCTGTGTTAGTACAAAAGTAAAAAGAAACAGAAAAAAATTCAAAAATCAGATTGGGCATCTCAAACGAATCCACTCCATAGAAAATCAAAACATAAACAACACAGTGAGCCACACTCCTGCTAGGTATACAATCAGTAGCCTGCCATTGAAAACAGGGAATAAAATACGCATGAATGTGAGCAGAAAATGAAGTTGCAGCTACAAAAGAAAAGGAAATAAAAACTTGCAACAATGGCACCTGTGGAAAGTTCGATGGCATACTCAATAACAGCGTATTCATGTTCCTGGTAACGACTCGATGTGCAACTAGAGTGTTGATACAAAAGTGGCCACAGGGGTTGAGCGAACAATATCAGATGGATTCCTATAAACCTTGGCACAACAGCGGCTCATTTAGCCTCTGGTGTCAAGAAAGAGTGGCTCACAGGTGGAATTCTTGTCGCTATTTCTTTTTTTTCTATTCGCAACGGATGCACTCCCTTCCTCAGTCATCTGTGACAGTGTTCGTAACAACTCGGGTGATGATTTTCAGTTCCATTCAATCCAACTTTTCTCTGACGCTACCAAAGGCTCGCCCGGATAAGCTTGCGCATGACCGGATCCTTCGCTTGCTTCTACGCGGTGTCAAGTCACGGTAGTTTCCGAAAACCCACAGATTTGCGCAGGCGTATACAGGCCAGCTTCGTGACTCCAAAGAGTCGAAGGTCGCGTACACATGGCGCCTGAGCTCATTGTTACTTATATGCGCACAGCCTAGCTGCTCTCAGCGTTCGACTTCGACAAGTACTCCTGACTGGGCTAAATGGTACATGATAAAATTATCTTGCTTTAGCGCAGCTCAGTTTCAGCGTGAAGGAAAGATACTATGCAGTCAAGAAGGAGCTCACACTGTCGTCTGTTTTTCTCCTTCTTGACTGCATAGTATCTTTCCTTCACGCTCAAACAGAGCTGCGCTAAAGCCATATCATTTTGTCGTTCAACTTCGGTTCACCAAAGGCAATTGCCAGGCATTTAGTTTATCTTCGTAGAAGCCTCTATGGTTGAAGCACAGTGTTGTTCATTACTCACACTCTAAGCGTCTGAGGATGACACAGATCATTAACTGCGAATTTTAGAAGCTATTTTACACGGCAGGCGTTTTTTTAAGTGACATTGACTAGCCTCGACTGAAGAAGCCTCCAGACAATGTTTGTAAAGATTTCATTGGTCTGCATTTTCTACGCACCTTTGTTTATTTTGTCGTACTCCAAATACAGCGACACCTTAACTTGCGGCCCGATTCCCGCACTCCATTTTTCACGCCTACGGTCAGCACGAGGAACAAAGAGCATATTGTTACCACAAGTATTGATGGTAGCCTTGAATTCCGATTTCTGGCCTGTTACAAAGCACCAACGCCTACTCAATTTCTACCTTTCTTTTGTTTATTGGCGTCAGAAACAGCATGTCATAAATGGCAAGTAAATAAATATGCAACAGGAGCTCCCAAGGTTACAAACCACAGGCTGGATCTTCTATGTGAAGAGAAAACTAAAATACCCACTGCGTAAAGGGAACTTTTTTGTAAGTGTTACAAGTACCAAGGTGTGATGAGGTCCCCTGATGCCGCTGGGAGGACAACGAAGCGGCGGAAATGACGTGCAAGCACGCGCACTGAAATCAGAGCGGTTCACCCGCCTTGAACTTCATCATTTGCAAGTTCGGCCTCAGCACTTAGCGGTCATTTTAACGAACGGACATCTGCCAGCTATCGCCTGACGGTAGATGGCAGAAAAAAAATAACGATCCGTAAGTGGCGTCATGGCTACAAGCGGTGCTGACTAAAGACTGGTGCGCACCGGCGACTATAGCAGCGGTCGCGCAACCATTTGCGACTGTCGACCAAAAAGCGACTGATGTTCACACCGGCAGAGGCTGCATGCGAGCGACCGGGGGTCGCAATAGCGAAGAGTCACGTCCGGATCTCGTTATCAGTGAGAACTCTGGAGACAAGCGCCCATCAGCTGATCGCCGCCAGCCGGTGTGCACCAGCCTTAATACTTCCATGTTTTTATGCACACAAATACCCAATAAAGTAGACGACGGGGTAAGAGCATCGGCCTCGTCATCCAAAGGTTAGGTCCGTGTCGGGGACCAGTTGTCTTTTCTCTATTTTACTTTCCTCTCCTCTCTATCACAATTACTACAGTATATATAAACTTAAAACAGTGCAATTATCATCCCCAATGCCTACTTCGCGATCATTGTCTTCTGGTTTTCATTGATATATTGAAAAAAGAATTTGTCGCGTTTTATATTCATAAACAAAACCGGTGAGGCATAAAATTACTTTTCCGTATCTGCACCCCGGATGCATTAAAACCGATATCTCATGGCCAACTTCTTTCTTTTATAAGGTCTTTGATGTCAAATGTCAAATAAGCCGACGTCACCCGCATTCTTTCCACAAAGGAAGCAATTCGAGAGAACCGAAGCACAGCCTTTATTTATCCAGCTTCTCAATGTTCTGAATCATCAGTTCTTTCCCCATCTGTATACGCGTATGCTGTCCCGTATTGAGAACGAATGGTGGCAGGGTTGCTTTGCTTTCCGTGCAGATAGGAACGCTACGTGTGCAGTTCTCTTATGGGAAGCGGTTCAGGAATACACAGAACGCAGCTTTGTGACGCATGCTCAGCTCTATTACCCTTAAATCCCCCGGGAAAGATCTTCTTGCAGATTCGTTACGCCATCCGATTCCGGCTATGCAAAAAAAAAATCAAATTTCGGTTAGTGAATGCGCACGCAAGCAATGGTGCAGCATGATGCGTGACTTATCGATCCTTCAGGAAAGGCCAAACTCACGGCAGGCACGTTGCTCAGCGTTTCGTTTTAGTCACCCAAGCCATACAGTCAACTTGCACGGAAAACAGTTCCAATGTGAGAATTGTTCGGCAATATACTCTAAATACATCAACAATATTTACAGCTTACAATCGTTCATTCTTAGTCACCATTGAACTTTTCACAATATTGAGCCTACAAAGGTAAATTCTATGAAAACAACATATAAGTACCTTCAATAATGGTTCTGGTGTAACGTTTCAATACCAGTTGATGTATCAGGGAACATTTTCTCACAATTTCACGCTATTCCAGACTCGTCGGTGGCCGCAAATGTATTCTTTATTATTTGCGATCAAAAAGCCCCTATTCCAGACAGAAGTGTTCTGCTGAACTTGGGATAGGGGGAGGGAGATGGGAGGGCAGAGAACAACTTCACATACTGAGAATTTTAGATGAGCCTAAATTGAGCGAATGTTATAAAACGGAGTGTAAATTATTATACAAAAGCTGCAAAAGATGGAGCTCATTAAGATGAATTATAGGGGAAAGTTACAGACCCCGCTGCTGTATCACTTTCATCTCGTCTCTTGCCCTGTACCCTTTATCAGGGCACAAATGCGTGTTGTTGAACCCTCGACGTTTTTTCAGTAGAGGGCTCAGTGGTCAATAGACCGATATATCGGGCTCCAGACCAGCGAGCGAAATAGGAGACCGAACCCTGTGCCTTCAGATTGCGTGTTGTACGGAACTCTAACGCCGATCTTTCCAATTTTGCAGGATCCCTGGATTGACTGAAATGAGCAAGTAGAACGATCCCCTAGGTTGTAAACATCTCCAGTGGACTTTCGCACCCATTTGTTCTCCTATTTTGTTCCGCATTCATCTTTTGTTACTGAGCTTCTTTTGGATGTATATCACTGAGATGAAGATGCACATTTGGTAAAAGAAGTTAGGAATGCGAACATAAACACTAGAGAAGAGTGCAAGAAAAGACAAACATGGACTACCAGACACCAACTTGATATGTTCTCGTGCATCTTTGTCAGCAGCCCTAAGTTCTTTTGTCATGAGCTCTACCTTACTCAATATGCTGTCGCTCTAAGCTCCTCGTCTTTTCACTTCTCTTAGAAAGGGCCACCTGTTTTCTTGCTTGCCTTCGAGATCAAACTACCGGCGCAACTATAGGCGTTTTACCGCCTCCCATTGTGTTTTTACGCATGATAACGAAATATGAATAGCAATTGTCCACTCGCTGTCGAGCACTTCTTTATCCTTCATGCATGGCGTCATTGTTCGGCAAAGACCGCGCGTATGCTCTTGGCTGACTTCTCTTGTGACAATAAAGTTTCGGCAGCCTGTCCCAGCCAGTTGTATGCGAGAGCATTTGCATTGTGTTGCTATTTCTGTCTTTACATAAAATGACAAAACTCCCACGTCATTTATTTCTGTTACACTAGTATCACTTTCTGTGCTGAAATGTGCGGGAAATAAACCAGATGATAGAAAACGAATAGGGTGCATGGCAAGTGGCACTTTTTAACCCGTTTCACCATGAACACATATGTATTTTCCGCCACGAGCTCCCATGCCTTTTAAGGAGATAGGTACCGCTGACTGCCACATACCGCAAAGCGATACTGTTACCTTTAGTACAGCATATAGTTTGAGATAACTAGTAGCCTGTGCGGCTTGAAAAATCCGGAAGAACTCCAATAAACACCCGCCAATAAGGAAATGTTTTACAATTTTGATTGATTCGGTAAACTCCGATTTTGAAGGCCAATGTAACCTCGTTCCGCTCCTTATGAAAAAAGGCTTGTTTTGCGTGCGACTATGCAAAACAGATGCATGCGACTAATCAACTAGGACAACTTTAAATTGACTTTGTTTTGTAAATGATAGGTACTCTTGATGTATGCAATCTTCGTTTATGTATCCGAAAAATTTTGATTTTATATAATATTCCTGATATTTTTACTGGACCTTTCCTATCTACGAAAGCGATGGCCGAACGTAGCACTAGCACGATATGTTTTACCTGCGCTAGCGCCAAACAAAGCCGATTTTGCAGAACTTTCACCTGATATAGCGACATCATTTCCAGACCACTCAATAGTGTCCGTATACTTGGGCGAAGAATACCGTTACATAAGGCATTAAAGAGGGTGTACTGATCAGTTTGTGGCACTGAAAAAGGTATATAAACTGTAACACACATGAGCGACGTAGGCTTTTTTAAATATTACATTGTTTCCGAGCCATCACAGCCAGCCCCCCTGACATACTGTCGATTGACAATAGTGGCACTTTCAAACACGGGATCTTGGGTGATGCAATGCACGCATGTGGCTGTCATCCCGCTTTAGGATTCCAGTTCATGCAAGTTGCCTCAGCACACATGTCACACGGTGTTCCAGATTAGATGAACGGCTGGGAAAGCACCATGTTTCAACGACAAGCATTTCACTGCGTTTTTGCGTATACCGTTCGTTCGACCTTCAACGCCGAATATTGCCGAATTCCGTGTGATTTCGTGAAAGTATTATAGCGCCCAGGCGAGCTTGGCTTCCTGTGCATACTAGTATACTATTTTCACTCGTCCTCCTTTTTTTGCGAGCTGCGCACTGTAAGACAAAGTTCCTACTTAGTTTTTCGGCGAGTGACATATTAATTTGTTTCTATCGCATTTGCTGTTTTGACGTTGTGGCGTAACTGTGATTTTTTTTCACAGAAAATGACATCCAGTATATCACCTCGTAAGTCGCGCTCACAATAAAAGCATTGGGATTTTCTGCTGCAAATTGCTAGAGCCTCCAAAGTAAAATCCATTTGATGCGCCAAACATCGATCACCTCAACCCTCACGTTCGCGCCAAATGCGATAAAACACATTTTGCGGGCATCCATCACGGCCGCATAATTATTGTCACTGTCAATTGCAATAATGGCAATCTATTCAATATCGTCATTCCATCAAGCTTACTCCTTTGTTCTGTGGCCGATGCGCGAAATTGAGGTCACGTACTTTTTATTCCCTCAACTTATATAATGGGGGAGTAACAAGCGTTCATCTGCGCGTCAAGGATCGATCACAAGCTTTCGTTAAGCATATCGCCCCTTCACTATTTAACTATAGTGGTGGTCAGTGGCAAAAACAGTACGTACCTAATATAACACAATGTTGGCCCCGCACATGATGTAATAAGGAACACGAATAAGACGAACAAATATGGCTGAAAAGTCCAGCGTTGAAGCATGGATTTGTCACTATATGCTCAAACTCAAATATAGTACGCAAAAAAAAAGATCTTTCGAAATTTCCACATGGACTTGACAATCGCCAATTGTCGGAAGAAAGGTTCTTAGGACACTGACAGAAGTCGTCCTCGGCGCGCAAGGCTTTGACAGCGTTGTCGCGCTTCTTGCGGGAAAGTGGTCTCTGAGACAGGCTGTAAACAGTTTCGCCGTCCTTTTTGTTTCACCCTCTTTTTTATGTCAAATTTTATTACCTTATCTTGTTCCCCAGCACAGGGTGGCCAGATGGTCTGAGAACTGGCTAACCTCCCTGTCCTTCCTTTCCCCCACTCTTCATCCTCATCCTCCTTATGGTGACGCGCGAGAACTCGTGCCAATATTTAAAAGTGTGCACAAAGCATGTGCAATCTGTTCGTCACAACAAAATTGTTCACTTGGAAGTAGCATGCTAGAGCATGCTATCGCTCAGGCGGGCCTCTCTGCTTTTCCTTAATTAGACCTCTCCCTCTCTCTTGACGTCCAAATGGTGCTTTCATGCTAAATTTGATTTCTCGCAACCACCGTGAAACGCAATTTAAGGAGGAAACAAGCCGGTGGTCTTTCGACGTCTATAGTCCTTAAAACTGCCCCCACCTCCCCGAAGCGAATCGTGAGGGAACGCGAATGCACTTCCTGCGCCGGGATAGCGCGGCGTACTCATTTTATTGGCGTAAATTCATGTCGAGACGAGGATTTATACCGTAACAATTTACCTACACACTCATTAGCCCCTGTTTGTGTTGCCATTGTACCTGAAGGGCGGTATTCTCAGCGTCCTATCAACACAAACGCTACACCAACGCTGGCAACACAAACGCGTCTCGAACGCACTGCATCGAGGTGGTATCAAGTCACGTTCAAGTCAAGGAGGTGGGGGCTCCTGTTGCTAGGGGGCGAGGACAAGTGCACGCACTCGCAGCTGTTGCTGACAGCTGCCGACGCCGAAGCGTCACATGGTTGGGGCTCCGGTTGCTAGAGACGCGCGTGCCCGCAGCTGTTGCTATGGGAGAGGGTGGTGGACAGATCGCGATGGTCGCCCGGCAAAGCGTGACTAAGAAATGCATTCGCGTATCAAAAATACGTAAGAAGAAAGACAGATTGATTGATTTATATGTGGCGTTCAGCATCCTAAAAGTGCCATATGGTTATAAGAGACGCTGTAGGCGCGGAATCCGGAAATAAACAACTCGTGGGGTTTTGAACGAGCACCCAAAGGGGATAAAGACGGAAAAAAAAACGGACAAAAAGAAACAGGAAAAGAGTGAGGGAGACGGAAAAACAACTGAAGAGAAATGAAGAAGACTGCCCAGTTTCACACTTCCAACAGGCTTGAAACCGCTATTGCGATGCTGCCCTATTTTTTTTAACTTTCTCTTCCGCCTCCATGCGATTTTATATTCGGAGTATTTCTTAGGTAACTGCAGGCGCTTTCATCCTATCTATCTATCTATCTATCTATCTATCTATCTATCTATCTATCTATCTATCTATCTATCTATCTATCTATCTATCTATCTATCTATCTATCTATCTATCTATCTATCTGTCTGTCTATCTGTCTGTCTATCTGTCTGTCTGTCTGTCTGTCTGTCTGTCTGTCTGTCTGTCTGTCTGTCTGTCTGTCTGTCTGTCTGTCTGTCTGTCTGTCTGTCTGTCTGTCTGTCTGTCTGTCTATCTATCTATCTATCTATCTATCTATCTATCTATCTATCTATCTATCTATCTATCTATCTATCTATCTATCTATCTATCTATCTATCTATCTACCTATCTATCTATCTATCTATCCAGCTTTGCTGTGTGCGTCATTACTTTTCTTGAAGTGAAGCAAAGTTAGTATGAGAGCATACGATGGTCTTACGAATAAAACTCGCTGGTCATGACGTAAATAAAGCCACAATGCCGCAGAGTATCTCATCAAACACTTTCCACCAGACAGTGGCACATTCCCGCGGGTGGGTGTGTGCCACAGACCATTAACTCATGAATGGTGAAAAAACACACGGGTAACTTTACTGCGATCACGTTAAGAAAAAGTTGACATCGGCTGCGTTGAGTTGATGAATACATAGAATAAAGAGGCCCAGCAGGAATCGAACCTCAGCATTCTGCGAGGCAATCAATTTTTCCACCACAAAGCCACGCCCGTCCTCGGAACTACTTTTCTAATAAATTTATTTATTTTTGGTGTTTAACGCCCCGAAACCCCCATATGATTATGAGAGACGCCGTAGTGAAGGGCTCTGGAAATTTCACCCACAGGGGGTTATGAATGCTCGCCCAAATCTGAGCATATGGGCCTAGAGCATTTTTGTCTCCACCAAAAATTCAGCCGCTGAAGCCGGGAATCGATCCCGCAACCTGCGGGTCAGCAACCTTACCACTAGACCACCACGGAGGGGCTACTCTTCAAATGGACTCTAATGTTCGTGAAACATAAATTGTGGTTGTAGTGCCAGTTTTATTAATGTTACATATGTACTCCTGTGGTACAGCCGTCACTCCACGTTAACGTCAATGGTAGTTAAGTTCCAACCGCTGAACTTAATTCATGTAGCAGTGTCCAGGGCTACCATCCTCGCGAGCACCAGCGCTTGACATCGCCTTACCTCTTCTGGTGCTGCGACTGTTCTGCGACTGTTTATCTTATGTCGAATATCTGCGACTGTTTACCTTATGTCTCAGCGTGCGTTTTTCCATATCTTCAGCGCACTTCGAAATGTTTCGCACAATAAAAAAATCACAACACAGTCACTTTCTGTCTTCACGCTTCGCATAACATCGATGCTCAAGATATATGGCATCTGTCGGAAATTTTGCACTAGAAAGACGTGATGAATGATGCCGGTGGCAAATACAAGGTTTTCAACCTCACGGTTTTTTGCGAAAAAGGGGCATTTAAAAGATTGTGATGAGTGCAAATTTTTGATCATTTAGTGTTTACAGAGCTACGATCCGGATAACATTCTTACTATTGTCTGCAACAGAGCCAAATTCGCAACTGAAAAGTGGGCACTCATTAAGGAACGAAGCCCTCGTATATTGTCTGGTTTCGAGACGCAAGAGTCTGTACCAGTTGTTGAATTATGAGGCCCGTCTGAGTAATCACACCACAAATTGAGTGAATCAATACGCTGGCGTTACCTTTTATTGAAAACGTGGCATACTTCTACTACTTCGTTTGTTACCTTTCAATTTATGCAATTGGCCCTTATATGTAATGAAAGCTTTGAATGGTAGAAAAGTGGGTGATATATTGCTCAATGTTGTTTGTAGGTATACTGTACTCATGGACAACTTATCTTGGCAATGAAGGGAAAGCTACAGAGGCGGAGCTTCTGCATCCTCATTGGTGTGCTCTGTACCACTGTGAAAAGGAATGTCTGTGCGTAATCGGCGTTTTACATTGACGCAGACGCTACTTGGTTTGCAAGGTACTACACGTAAAGAAAGAGAAAAAAAACTTTATTATATCTATATACACGGAGTACGTGGGTGGTGGCCAAGGAAGATTAAAAAAATTGCTGGAGTGAAAATAATTTCGCAGAAGTGAAGCCGTTCCTCTGGCAAGATGGTGGCTGTGGCGGCCATCTTACTAGGGGAATAATAAAGTATCACCGTTCAGCGATTAAAAACGAAGCGTTTCGCTCGCACGACCAACGGGTTTATTGTGGGAACTTTTTCGGTTCATATAGTGCTCGAAGTGCGTCTTAAAGTTACTAGTTTTCTTTAGTGAGCCTCTCAGTGGAGACAAAGTTCTTTGAAGATTTAGTCATCCATACTTGTTTCCGTGGTGAATGCAAAACATCACCCTTCACTGTGAATGACCTCCCTTTGTTTGTTCATAGAGCCTTACCGTTTACTTAAGTATTTAATACCTGTGTCACACGGGCGCGCAAAAAGTCTTTTAAGTAAGCGGTCTTTTACGAAGTTGAAAGACTTTTAACAAAGAGGTGTTTGCGGCGCAGACACACGGCAGCAACGATCTCCTTTTAGTGTTTTCGTTCGAAGACGCTAGCGAAAGCGTGGCGCTAGCAGTTAAAAGAGAAGCAATGAAAATTAAACGATGTATCACGATGTACAAATTAAAGACTTGTTGCACTGCTCGTTTCTTCAAATAAATTTAAGAATAAGAGATCAAGAAACACCAATGTGAATGTTTTTTGCACTATATAAGAAAGCATTCCCATAACTAGCGACGTGCGCAAGTCCGTCTGGCACCCCTGGGCTTTTATTTACCGTATTTGTTTTTCGCTGCTCTCGACTGCTCTCGACACGTTATGGGCGACCATACGGGAGAAAAAGCGAGGATTGCAAGCCTCATGGCCTGCCTTCTCGCTCTGGAAAGCGAGGCAGACGCTGCAAAAGCCGCCAAGGAGAGGATAAAGCAGCAAATGCTGTTCAGCAATTCCTTGCTGTGCGCACTGGAGCTGTCGGAGAAAGCCTGCGATCGAGCGATCTGGGCCTTCAGACGAAACGAGAGGTGGTTCGAGGGAACTGTACCTCACCTCGGTGAGCAGAACTTCAAACAATCTTTTCGAGTATACCCGTCCACATTTCGTTTCAATTTCGTTGCAATAAAGAATGTAGCTGCCACTAGAAGTTACTTACTTCCTCAACTGAGGGACTGCTGCTTGCTGGGCTCGAGCTGATCCCAGCCTCCTCCATTAAAGAGGGGTCGTTTACAGGCAGGCTTCCAAGAAATCTGTGGATCTCTACAAAAAAGGTCCAGCTTGGTGGGGACGAGCCCGTTGTCTTTTCTTTAAGGCATTTCCTGAAGAATACGAAAATAAATGATTAAACAGATGTTACAAGACTGACAACTGCGCGCTGAGAAAACCACTGGTACATGCAAACTGTACAATCGCGCGGCGAAAAGTAGAAAGAAGCGAATTGTTAAACCTACGCCACATCAAGTGCGCGTTTCCTTCTTGTTACATGACAGGTTTGCACGCTTAACAAGCAACAAAGACGCGTTTCTTGACGTTTGTACTTGTGTAACTGCAACATCGCGTCATTGTAAAGCAATTCCACTGCAAATCGCCGAAAAGAAACTTTGTGTGCGGCTAAAACGCGCGATAAGCATGCTTCCACACGTGGCCATTCACTTGGTGTTCAACGTTTTGCCTACGGTGGGGCGTCGTTTCGAAAAGATTGTTCGGACGTTTTCCACGCCAAATGCGCTTCACCTGCTCGCGAAAAAATTCTGCTGCTCAAATCGCCAGTAAACTTACTGGAAGCATTCGATAACATACCTGCAATACAATTTTTAAAAAATCATTTTTTCCCATGATCGCTGTTGTCGTCCCACTTCCCTCCTCACGCTTACAGGCCGCTAAGACGCGTCAAGCTTACTCAAATAATTTGCCTCACCTGTAGGTGTGTGTCAGATTTTCTATTTTTGTGTGCACTTGGTCCTTCGTGCGGGAGACACCCGCACTTGTGAGTGCAGCCGCGATGCTGGTGTACACCTCGCCGTTGTGCTTCTGCGCTCGCAACGAGTGCAGGTTGTCCTCCCAGAGTCTGATTAGGCTCCACGTGTCTGCTTCTGACCATTGCAGACGCTGCCTTTTCCGTGGGGCGCCGGCTGCTTGATCTCCGGAGTTGGCCATAGACGCCCCGACTCGGACCGCTTAAATGACGGGCAAACACACAACTGCCACGCTTTCCTCGCTTGTGCAAAATGGCGCGGCGCGAGACCGAGCGTCACCACGTGATATTGCCGACGCGTTGTAGCTGCTTACGAGAGTAGAAAAGGAAATAACCATTAAAAGAGTTCATTACACTTTCTGCAGTATATGAAATTTGTTTTCACAAAAAGTTTTGGTGACAAAAAAATTAGCATTCGATTTTTTTTTCCCACCACTCGAAAATTGCTGGCGCCCACTGGTTTCGAGGCTACTCATTCGGAGCCGTAAAAGAGATCGACAAACGCCGTTTACGAAAAAGACCGCTTCTTCAAAGGCGTTCGCTCTGTGCCGTGTGTCTGCTGTCAGGAACTCCTTTTCGGAAAAAGACCGCTTACTTAAAAGACTTTTAAGTGCCCGTGTGACAGGGGTATAAGTTTAGTCATCTCGATGGCAAGAATGTCCTGCCTCTGTTGTACAATTTTCGCATTGTACGTCACTGCATACGCTATAAGTTCTTTTGCTGTATATAACAGCTTGCATTGTACATACGCTTTAATCATCATTTTTCATTTTTATGTGCGCACTTAAGCTGTGTAAGATATATCCGGAAATAAAATTCTCTTAAACTAGATCAAAATTTTTGTGTCGAAGGTCCCCAAGAAGGACTATCGTGCTCAAAAGTGCAGCCTGCTCACGGATTTTATGGTGTTTATTTCTCTTCTGCAAATAACACAGCCGTCAATTGCAAACTCAACGTCTTGGGCCTCTGTTTGTGAAACAATCAACCCGTAGAAGTTTCACGCTCTGACATATCTCTTGTTTGTCCTGACAAATTCCACCCACTACTTAATGTAAGATTATCTGTATCGGCCGAAACTGCAAGCTACAACAGTCATTTAAACTCATCTCAAAGTATTTGTTTTCAAGAAAGGCGATTACATGGGCTCTTATTATCACTTGTCAGCCGTTGATTGGTTCCAGGTTGCTGACACACCAAACGTTGATGAACAATTTGAACAGTTTACGGAGCTTGTATTAGACAGCATTCGTAAGTATATACCTCAATATACACCTTAACATCGTAAATATCTCCACTGGTTTTCTGCTGAACGTCTAAGCGCACTGAAGCATAAAGATCGCGCGCACAAGAAGGCTAAATTTTCTCCGTTCAGCAAGCCGAAGGAAAAGGTCAGCTTTTTTTGGGATCTCTCTAAACGCCTATATAAATGGGGCCACAGTTCGTATATTGAATCATTGGAAAAAAAGCCGTTCTGATGGGCCTGCTGAGTTTTGAAAGTATGTACACAAGTTGCCTAGCAAAAGTGGAGAGCCTTTCGGGCTGCTGGACGCGGATCGTGCCGAAGTGCATGTTGTCGCTGACTGTTTTGACATGCATTTCCAATCCGTTTATAAGGCCCCCCGACTCTAACCTCCGAATGCAGAAATGTTACTTGGCTCGCGACTTCAACTTGACTTGAGCAAGTCGGCGTGAAGCAAGCAGCGGACTTGAAAGCGCCCAAGTCAGCCTTCTCGTTTCATAGATGCTCAGGCTGTCTTGCTTGGTCAAGTCAAGAACGAGCTTCAAAGCAGAAACACGCTGCTCGCCTGCTAACGAGGGTAATGAGTAGTTCACGTAAGGCATGTGTTACACAAAAAAACCATTAGTTTTAAAATAACTATAAAAACGAAGGGCCACAGGCATATTTTTGCCATTTTATGGCTAACGAGCGGCACGTTGTGCCTGCCGCCAAAGCGATGCGTGCAGTGTTCCTTCTGTAAAGCGTTCATGCCCGCTGATTTTAGTGGCCACTCAAATGCGGGGCGTTTCTCCCCGCTTGCTTGCTTGGAGGAGAAACAAGCATCGCGCTGGGTTCTTTCGTCGTTATTTTTTTTTCAATCGAACGCCACGGCGTGTATTTGTGCTGACCTGGCTCACGAGGTAACGCGATTCTCACGGTATACTTTGCCTTTATGTTCGCCTGTGGACATGCTTGTAGCGGGCTAGGTCGTAGTTATATATGAAAAAAAAAAACAAGTTCTGGGAACAAATGTGATTCGTATGCTTTTGTTGAGCTTGGTGAACAAGAGAAAAAGCGGGAGTCAGCCCATTGCCTTGAGCAGAATTTTGTCTAGTGGGATGCAGCCATGTTTCGCTACATGATGGTGAAGGGGATCAAAAAACCCGTTATAGGGGCACCTCATTTTATTTGGGTGGAATTTTACGTAGCGTTGTGCTACGAGCGATGCTTTTCTGAGCGAGAAACAGCGCCCGAGGCGAGACGAAAGGATACATGAGGCACACAGACACAGTGCCGAGTCAATTTTGTACCGAAAGAGACGAAAAATGTCGTCGTGTTTTAAAAAAAAAAACAGAAAAAGCCGTTGTGGTTACAGAACACTTCGGCGTCGTCACTACCGGGGCTATTAATACGCACGCGTGTGCATTCGACACAACCTGTAACGCCAGAGAACTCAGCCACTTCATCAAAGTGCCGCATAACTACACAGAAAGTGCTGCTGGTTGCGGAAAGCGCACCAGCATTGCGTACACGTGCTTAGCGATGAGTAGCGTAACCTTTCTTACTGCACAGCAAACTGTCGACTACGGAATGCGGACGAGATTCCCGGTGACTGTTTGGAATGTGCCAGTGCCGTAAAACCTGAGAGCCATCAGTAGCTGCAACACTGAAGGCACAGGCTGTCTTCGGTTGTCCCCACTTTCACGGAGCAGCAACATACCCAGCAGCTGCCGCACGGCGTTCTTCGTGAATCTGTATCGACCGTGGAATTGTTCCTCGTGGTACAACTCCATCGAATTTCCTCGGTCACGTAAAGCGGCTCCAAGAATCTTTGGCAGGCAGTGCGCCTCAGAAAATACTATGCTTACGGCGAGGCAAGCAAACTCAAAAGCGGCCACCCTCCACGCGACGTCTATTTGAGAGGTGGCCATGCTGGAATAACGCGTGAAATCGCTTTCAAGTTAGGCCCACAGCTGACTTGAAACTTGTCCTGACTTCGACCGAGCCAAGTCACCTTCAAGTCGTCCGCAAGTTCGAGAACGATTTATGGTGACCGGCAAGACTGTCTTGAGTCAAGAACGAGTCAAGTACGAGTCAAGTAACATCTCTGCATTCGGGGTAAAACACAGATAGCACAGCAGCCCAAGATAGCTAGCACATGTAGTTTATCGCTGGGTGAAAAGCTCATCTGCTTATGCAATAAGTGCTTAAAAACGTCTTTATCGTGTGGCCCAGATTGTCTCAATTCCTGCATACTAACGACTTGTGGTAGCATGCAATCACTACAATTTTGAACAACTGTTTGAATACTTTTACCTTTCTCAGCATGTGGAAAACTGCACGCGTTTTTCTAGTATTTATTTGGGTCTGCAAAATGGATGTTTCTAATTGTTCCTCGATTTCACTACCATGTGCTACATCGAAGATCTTTGAACTGCCTTTTCAAACGTATTGTATTTTAGCGTGAATAATTAATTGATTCCTTATAGACACGGGTTTCTCCCTGGCTGCTCAACTAGCAAAAATCTTGCTAGTTTCTTGACGCAAATTTCTTCTCCTATTTCTCACAGAGGACAGGCTCACAGAGTCTACTGTCACCTTATGAAGGCTTTTTGGCGTAGTCAGCCATTCACTGTTTCTGTTTAAACTTTCAAACCTTGATGTTTACTCGTCTGTTGTGAACCCGCTGCACAGCTATCTGTTTAATAGATCTTGTTATGTCGCCGTAAATGGTCCTTGTATTAAGTGACTGGTGGAGTCCCTCAAGAGTCAGTATTAGGCCCATTCCTATTTTAAATTTATTTTAAGGATGTTTGTCCTGCAATTCGTTATTCTTATTTTCTCTTGTATGCTGATGACATTAGAGTATTTACGGAAATTTATTCAGTAACGACTGTCGCTTGGTGCAGTCAGATCTGTGTTCCTTTTCCGAATAGTGTGATAACAATAACCTTTGTCTGAATACCTCAAGGACGAAATTCATGAGTATATCTCGCAAAATATCCATCGTGTCATTTCCATACTTTGTCAATACCATGCTCTTATGTAAAGTATACAAGTTCAGAAATCTTGGTGTTCTCTTTGATAACGTGCTAAAATTTTCTGCTCTCACTAAACGTGCTGCCATGCATGGACTTCGTTTTCTCGGCGGCATTTGTGAAATCTTTCGAGAATTCACTTCTCCTACTGTCTTTCACAAATTGTACTCCGCCATATGTCTTCCTCAACTTCAATATGCATCTTTGATCTGTTATGGCATTGTTAAATCTGCCAGTGACGCCACTGAGCAAGTCCAGAAAAGTTTATAAGCATTTACAATCATCATTTCGCTTGGAAAACTCTGGAACTCGTTCTAACACTTCCAGATTATTATCGATGCCATCACTTTGCTGCCGACGAAATCACGCTGACCTATTATTTATTTACAAACTAGCTCACGGCATCCTAATCTGCCCTTTACTACTCAGTTAGGTAAATTATCGCAATCCGCGTAACTTGACCTGGGAGAATCGAGCATTTCTTGTGCCTGCCAACTTCTTTCTACACTGCACTGTTCACTGAATACAAAGTATATTTAATGTTATCCTTCATGATCTTGATGTTTGCCACAGTCCACTGTCATTGTTTTTATCTCAGGTCTACCCTATCATGCGTACATATTCTTCTCTTTCTGTTTTTCAGGATGGTTTCTACCTAGTTGAGTATATTTTCCTTTATGTTTCACTTCCTTTCTTTAACTTTCGTCCTGTAATATTTTTCCACTCATTTTGCACCGATTTCTATCTACCTGTTTATTTTTCCTGTTTTTTAAATTTCCTGTTTTTTTAATTTTTTGAAGAATGTCTGCTTTGTATTGTTTATTTGAATTGTTTTGCTGTTTTATTCATTGTTATTTATGTTTATTTGCATTAATTTATTTTTGCGCGCGCCTGCACTGAGACCTTATGGGTGATCAATGGCACGTCGAATAAATGATTGATTATTACGTTACATTACTAGAAAGAAAGTTACATATTCACTGACAGCAGCAGCAACGGACTACATGCTGTATATATCAGTGTGCACGAAACGTCTTACTTAATTTTCACGCTGTTCCGGCTGTACAACAGCCAACCCGAAACCGGGGTGCTTTGCGACCTATAACAAGGTACGCAAGTGTATTACGCGATGATGCACCATGAGGAGAATGTCCTAGCAGCGTGACAGCACCAGTTCTGCTCCGCATTTTAAAGACAAAAGTCCTTCTTAGGGACCTTCAACGCACAATATTTGGTATGCATGTCTGTCTCTATCTATCTATCTATCTATCTATCTATCTATCTATCTATCTATCTATCTATCTATCTATCTATCTATCTGTCTGTCCGTCTGTCCGTCTGTCCGTCTGTCCGTCCGTCCGTCCGCCCGTCCCTCCGTCCGTCCGTCTGTCTGTCCGTCCGTCCGTCCGCCTGTCTGTCCGTCCGTCCGTCCGTCTGTCTGTCTGTCCGTCCGTCCGTCCGTCTGTCTGTCTCTCTGTCTGTCTGTCTGTCCGTCTGTCCGTCCGTCCGTCCGTCCTTCCGTCCGTCTGTCTGTCTGTCTGTCGGTCTGTCTGTCTGTCTGTCTGTCTGTCTGTCTGTCTGTCTGTCTGGCGACCTTTGCCAAGCATAGTTCAGCTCACCAAACATCGCTTAACAGTCTCCCGGAAAAAAACGTGCGGTTATGCTAGTCACTTGTTTTCGAATCAACTGCGCACCTGTCGGAAACACGATGTCTTCAGAGCATCCGGAAGGGAACCCTCCTTTATTCATGCTGTCCATTAGTGCCTCTCTTTCACGCAAAAACGTTTGCACAGCAATTCGATGCCATTTTCAATATCTATGGATTTAGCCCCATCATTCCTATGTCAATAGACGCCTTATAGTCGAGCCGAATCAAATCTGCTATACAGAATAAGAATACGGTCGGAATACACTAGTAAACGTTTACTTAAAGTTGGGGGCGCTTTTTCCCCGCTGTGCACTGAGTGCAGTTAGGTCGCTGATATTGAACACAATAACGGTATAAGATGTGCTGAATTACATGAGAAAGAGGTGTGAACATCTTTCACGAGAAACAGTGCCATATGTTGTGGGATTGCGAGTTTTCATTGAACTGCAATTTGCATAGCAGATAATATAAAATATCAACCACCAATAGCCTGCTGACTGGCGCATCTGATTTTCGCGCTACGCAATTCATTCCAAGAAATTGATCGTTTTTAGAGTTTCTTTTTCTGCACAGATTCCATTTTTATTTTTTATCTTCAATTGAATACGCATATAGCAGGTTTTTTTGTTCTTTCATTTTTTTTTGTTACTATGGTGATGCTATTGCATCTATAGATGGCCCACACGCGGTTTTTTTATTTTTGCGCTGCTCGCACGGGATTATTTATATAATAGGTAGGAATTTAGGTTAAAGGAGAAGAGAAACGTATCCGACAGCAAATACAAAACGAGGCGCTTCATTCTGAGCTTGTCAGCAAGGTCCGCTTCTTAAAAACTTTTTTTTTGCTCTATGTGTACCAAAATGTAGTTGTTGTGATATGTGCTGTTCGGTTGTGCTCACAACTTCCGGTATCAGGACAACATGAGGGCGTTCTCCGAATGACGGGCGCGCGCATTTCTTTGATCATTCTTCCGTGTTTTCTCCGCTATACGTGCTTGGTGTTACTAAGACTTCCCAACCGTCTTCCTTCTCTCAGAACCTTGTTCCCAATACAGTCCTCCTCTTCTGCACAAGACGTGATGGCAATGGGGAACATTGATTCTAGTGTACACAATGTGATACCATTATGCGCGAAAATCTCCCTTCATAAAAAATTTGGCAGATCCCACGTACCAAGGAATAGACGTTTTGCGAAGCATGTGGAGCGAAGTTTATCATATTGCTATTTTTTAATGAGCGACACGTCATGAAGTAATGCTAAATATATGTACAAATGTAGCACGCACAGACATATTTTGAAGAGTTGCAGATATTTATATAAGCAGTTGTTTGCACATGCGCAACGATTCCAACTGGAACATGCGTATTAGCAACACCAGAAGCTGATATGAAATGCTAATGCTCGTGAGGATGCTGGCGCTGGGTACTGCTACATGAATAAACTTAATCGCAAGGCAACTAACCACAATTGATGTTGACTCGACGTGACGGCTGTAACAAAGGAGTACATATGTAATGTTTATAAAATTGAGTAGGCAGCACTGCAACCACTACTGAGTTTCACGAAGATTAGCATCTATTTGAAAACTAATTTCGAGACCTGGCGTAGCTCTGTGGTAAAATGCTCTATTACCACGCAGAATGCTTGTGTTCAATTCCAGCTGAAACCCTGACATTTATTTTTTCTATTCATTGGGTTGATGCTACCGATGTCGGGTATTTTCTTACGCTCGCGCGTTAAAATTGCCCATGCGTGTTCTCGTCGTTCCTGGGTAGCTACAAAGTGTCAAACACCTGTGGCACATATACCCATACCGGCGGCACATACCCACCCGTGCGTATGTTCCACTGTATGGCGGGAAGTGTTTCATGACGTACGCGACGGGATTGTGACATTATTCATGTCTTGGCCAGTGCGCCATATTCGCCAAACCATCTTACCTTACCCTCTCATGGTAATTTTTAGTTCACGTCAAGTGAAGGGGGTGACCACAAGAGCACCCAAATGTAAGCGGCTGGATAGATAGATAGATAGATAGATAGATACGCTCAACGTTGCTGAAGTTCGCTAAAAAATGCTTCGCATTTAAAAGAAATTGATGCAGCTGCAGCGTCACGTCTGCGCTCTGCCTGCATTTTATACCACTAGTCTACTGTACTAAAGTGTACTGTACCGTAAGGTGGTTCTATGAAATGCTTCAAAGTGAAGCAGAGGTTAAGAGAGCGAAAATAACAACCAGCCATTTAAAGCAGAAATTCACAAAGAACGTCACACAGATTTCCCAAAAATAAAGCTTATTGTATTGTATGCCGTGGCACAAGTTAATATAATGCGTGCCGTAGCACATCTTCATGGTAGAAATGTTTACTTGCCTGCACATGGCTCATTTAAATTCATGTGTTTGTATATTGATTAAAAAATGTTATATTGCATGTCCTGTTTATAAGGTTGTCTTTCGGATGAAACCGCAATGATAGTTGGGGCTTTAGTAACATGATGTTGCGCAGCCGAGCTTGATGATGTGAGTTAAGGTATTGCAATAGCTTGCACGTCGCATGGTTGGGGGAATGTACGCATACTTCTATACCTACGTATGCATAAGAACTGAAGAAGCCCATAACGCTCCGAAATGCTCATGTGCACGTCTAGATCTTAGTAAAGGTGCAGGGTACAAAATAACGCAATAACATACATATTTTGCGCAAAGTACAAAATAACACAAAACATGCGACAAGAAGATACACTGATTTAGAATGCAGAGAAAAAATGGATAAAAGAAAATAAACAGCGAATAGAAGAACCTAATTGTTATAATATAGATTATATAGTTATAGTATAGTTATAATTATTATAATATAGTTATAAACTATTTGTTTGGCACCACACATGTGACAGCGTTACAGGTAAAAGTTGAATACCACTATTTCCAATACTTGGATAACGCAAATCAGGCTGAGCCACGTAGAAAGCTATACGGCTGACAGGAATCGCAGACATGAGCAAAACAATAGCCGAGAAGATATAACACCAACTCCTTCGCAACAAGCGAGTTCAAAAAGAAAAATAATCAAAACATTTTTACGCTATCTATGAACATCTAAGGTTGCGAATTCAAAGTGCGCGTGCACAGTCACAAAATGATCGTGGTGTCAAAAACACTCGCTATGTAGTACGGCGCTGTAATGACGAGTTGTGGATGATGCAATAAAGTCAGAAATTCAATTTTCATCTTAATTCAAAACGCCAAACCAGAACAAGCTCCGTTCCGCAGTGTCTGCGTGATTGGCTCACCTTTGACCAAACGAAGATTCATGTAGTCACGTGTTCTAGTGACATGGCCTGATATGACGTCATTGTGGCGTCAGGTTAAGTTGATAAACGTTGGCGACCTGTCCCGTCACGGCAGTGTCATAGGATGATGTCATAGGCGGATAACCACATTTCGCAATACTTGTTGACGCTGCCGAAATCAATGGTCATTTTTGTACGTTTAATGAGCCATTTAAGATTTTGGCCTTTAAAGGGGTACCAACACCTTTTTTTCTAAGGTGAGTTTACTCTGCCATATGTCTCCTGTAGGCATATAGAGTTCTGAGGAAGTGTGATGCTCAGCAAATACTTATAGTTCGTTTTGAAAATAAACACAATTTTCTCGAGGCACACATACTGACAACGTCACTAACTTGACTTCAGGCTACAGTACTAATTCTGGTATACTATAGTTGTGATGACATCAAGCACAAAAAAAAAAAAAACGGGAGCTTGCATGTCGCTTTCTCGATCGTCTGCTCGCGCCTTGCGATCGTGTGGTCACAGTCATGTAGCGTACCTGTTAAGCGAGAAAGCTGTGTCTTAAAGCCCAAACCTCAAAAGCGCGAAAATGCACGTGACAGCGACAAGCGACGCGACGTATATCGGCGTCGCGCGATCAGTCGCTAGCGCAGGCAAACCTCATTCACGCGACGGCTTCGGCGAGCGAACTCCACTGTTGCTGGCATGAGGCCGTCAGCTCGCACCAAGAAAACCGCGTAGCGAGCGGTTTCCAATTTAAAAATAAGATATATTGTTGTGTAATTGAACGGAAAGTGTTTATTATTGCCTTGCAGCATTTTTTATATGCGCGTGCGCAATAAACATTGCGTTATTTCTTGTTGCGCATACGTGACTCGGGCAGGGTCACGTGCACCTATGTAGTCTTCGTCTTTTCCGGTTTTTCGCTATTGGCTGCTTGAGCCCAGCACTTCCGGGCGATGAGCGATGGTTTCCAAATCTGGAGAACCGAGCGATCGCGCGAAAACGAGCACGCGACACGTCGCGCGAACGCCCTGTTTCGTCGCTCATAGCGTCGCTCGTCGCTGTCGCGTGCATTTTCGCGCTTATGGAGTTTGGGCATTAAGAGTGCACGTGCACGCGAATACGAGATATGCGCTTATCAGTAGGCACAGGAACTGTTCGAAGAAGTTACGCGTGGACAAGGTGTTTCCTGCTCACAGCTGGTTATTTTTTGGCGTCTCTCATAATCATATGGTGGTTTTTGGACGTTAAACCCCACATATCAATCAATCAATCAACGCGTGGACGAGGACACACCGCGACAACGTGCGCGTGCACATACACTTCCTAATGGCACTGCGCATAACATGTCGTGACGTGAAGGCATACACAGTAGGAACTGGAACTAACTTTTAAGGGCATGTTGTAAATAATTTTTGAGGGTGCACTCACACTTACGTGTGCATTTCCGACGCTCTCAGAAGCCCAGCCTATCATTTCAAGCAAAAAAAAACAATAACTGAAAATTTGTGTGTCACTACCACTTTCAGAACATAAAGCATAGTAGGAGTGTACGTCGGCCGGAGCTTTTTTCGCGATGCGACACAACGTGCACAAGAACGACACCATCCTAAATTGAAGTCATATATATTTATTAAATATAGAAAACATGTCCCCAACGATCAATCAACTATACTGTAAACTTTCCCGTACGGAACATCCATATGAAAATGAAACTCAAGGCGAAAGCGGCAATGGGTGGCCTAGGCAGAGCAGCGGCTCGGGAATAATAAACCGTTCGCCTGTGCGTAACCGTTTGATGTTCGCGGTCACGGTCGTGCAGGGACGGATTGTTGTACGTTTGCTGGGACCGATAGCTCGACTGACTGTACACGCTGGGCTGATTGTAACTGCCGCGCTGGTTGTAAATGCCAGACTGAGCGTGCACGCCCGGCGAATTGTAGGTTCCAGACTGAATGTAAGTGCCCGGGGAATTGTAAATGCCCGAATGCGAGCCGACGCCGCCGAGGTTACTATAGCAACCGCGGATGCGAGGACACTGGCGGTGGCTGCCTTGGGCGCAGCACGACGTTGTGTGGTGGAGGCTGGTGGGAAGGTGGGCCCCCGACTGCAATACGTGGCAGCAGCGATGGTGGTCCCAGCAGTAGTGGCCGCCACCACCGCAGCTTCCGATAGAAGTTGCTCCTGTTAGAACGAAAGGCGATACCAAACTCGAGTTGAACTGCGAACTGCTTCGGACGCAAGAAGGAATTCAAGACGCCACAAATACGCACTAGGCATTGCAATAAATACCCCTAACGCACGACTCCACCAGACAGGTGTCATAAATACCCTATGTGAAATCCGTGCAGCCCATTTAACAGCTCAATACGCAAGGCTTGCGACCACTAGCACAGGTCGCCACATTTTATCGTATACCCGAATTAACTTCACCTCACTCACCAATGCTAAATACAACATTCCCCAAAACATACATGAACAATTACTTATACCGCCCCTTCTTAAAAACATGCATCCAACATATCACACTAAGCGTCGAATCCAAAGAGCAAAAGCTGTTCAGAAAAAAATGCATGGAGCCAATGACGTGCTCTATGTCGATGCGGCAGAATACCCATCCTCCTCATCCTATGCCCTCTCTGCTGTCGATTATAACGGCAAGGCGCTCACAATGGCATCCATCACTGTCAACTCTTTGGTGATTGCATTGGAGGCAGCCATCGCTTTAGGTCGATCCATCCCCAATATGACTACAATTGCAAGTGACTCCAAAACTGCCATACGCAACTTCAGCGCAGGTCGCATCTCATCAACTGCCCTTTCAATTCTTAAGAAACATCCTCCGACGCAAGACGTTGCTCTCATATGGACGCCCGCGCTTGAGGGGTTGAGTGGCAATGAGGCGGCTTATACCTGTCCTCGAGCAATGACTGGCCGAGCACAGGCCTCTGATGGCGTCTGAGCTTACACGGCCTTTTTCAGTGCGAGAGATCGTCTTTTGATCTTCCACGATATAACAAATCACTACCTCCTGTAGCGCACTATATACTCCCCCTTACATCATGCAGCTTCGCGCTACCATCAAATACTATGGCACTAGCTACAGAAGCGTACGTTTCCTACCCCATCTTTTCACCATCTTATACACCCTGCCATATACTCCTCCCCTTTGTGCATTTTCTGCCAACAAAGAGCTAACCTAGACCACATCATGTGGGGGTGTACTCAAAACCCACCACCTAATTCTCTACACATTAATAGTAAGGAGCCGTGGGAGGCTGCTATGTGCAACTCGGCGCCCGAGGTCCAGGACCAGATTTTGGATTGGCCCAAGAGGGTAGCGGAGACCTACGCTGGGTAGGCTCCATTGACACTTCACCAGCGCACATTTCCCTCTTGGGATGAATAAAGTTTTACTCCTCCTCCTCAAGACGCCACAAACGCCTGACGTTCATCTTGTGACCATGTTTGCACGCCTGGTCTGTTTAGATTGAATACGTACCAACTATATCTCAGCTTTATGTTATAACAAGCGAATTACTTGTCGATTTAAACGCAACGTTGCCGAATCTTCCACGGCTATAGATTACCTCTCGTGCTTGAATAGCTTTTCATAGCCGTTTAATTAAAGCATTGTTGGGCCCACATTCATCGAATAAACATGAAATAGTATCCCGGGACTCATTTTCGTCGAACACTTCGGTAAACTAGCAAACAAAATAGCAGTGTACGGACCAGCCCGCCCACAAGCGTCCAATGAAACTTGTGAGATTTTCACCAAAACAACATCCGTGTGAAGTACGCATATTTGCACGTAGCTCACATACTAAAACCCCCGGTTAAAAAATCTGTACCTTTCTTACTTGTTCACGACTACTAGTCTATTCTACTCACTACGGATGCTCACGAAATACCATAAAATAAAGTACCGAGTGCCGGGCTCACTTGCGCACCTAAGCGTGCCACGATTTCTATTCTCTATAACGGTCCGTTACAAACGTTGCAATGCCCTCACAATAGTTTGAACGTTAACTGAAACTCGCTGAGCGTAACCTCATAGGTTTTAGCTAGGCAAACGGGACGGCCTTGTGCTCTCGTATAGTAGAGTACAGAGTACTCGAAATTGTTAACTACTTTTTTCTAATCACAAAAACTACATCCACGAAACGAACGTTTCGTGCTCGTGCTCGTCTTCCATCCTTGTCGGCGATAACGTCTCAGGGCGTCCCTGCGCTGGCGGACGCCCGTAAGGGCAAGCCAGCCCCGCTAGCCTTCTTCGGGGGCTGGCTGTCCAAACTTCGGGGGCAGTAGTCAGCCCCGAGGAGACTAGTCCCGAAGACGTTGTTGACGCGACGTCTTCAATAGTAGGAATCGAGGAGGTCTACTGTGTACAGCACTTTAGAGGCCGGAATTAACAAGCCACCGTTAACCGTGAAGCCACTCTGGCTCAAATCATCGACGCGTCCCACCTCATCGTCAGAGGAGAGCGCGTTTCTGTCGTGCCCCTGTGACCTCAAGTCACTCAAAACACCATTCGGTTCCTGCCGTGCCCCGTCCCCAGTGAGGTCCTCGCGCAAGCATTGTCTCCCTACGTGAAGGTGCTGCACATCAGCAGAGAACTCGTGGGGTCGCGCCCAACCATAACCACTGGGACGCGATTCGTCGGGATAGAAATGAAGACATCGTCACCGGTGCCCAGCTACCTCAAAGTCGCAGGCCATCGAGTGACCTGTGACTATAAAGGGATCCAGCGAGTGTGCCATCGATGTGGAGACAGTGGGCACTTCCGCATAAACTGCACAGCTCCGTTTTGTGGAAGGTGCACGACGGGCACGACGGGGAGGGCTGCTCGCTGCCGTGTCGCCGTTGTGGTGACCCGTATGCCACTGTCGCCTGCACTATCAGGCCGTCATATTCTGAGGCAGCCTTCAAGAATTACCCACCACTTCAACCAGGAACGCAATCCAAGAACAAGAACGTCGTATCATCGACGCCAGACCCAGATATTTGCCAGAACGAAGTTGGGCGTACTGCAACGCCACACCACACGCCACACCAAACGCCCGCAGTGTCTGCAGCCTGCCCGACTAGGCAGCCCTTCAAGGTGCAAATGATCTATCTAAGGGCCCGTGACCAGTGGTGATTCCCACAAAACCACAGATCGAGCCCTCAAAAGAGGAGGTGCCTCTCGGTGAACACGTTGCAGATGATGACGGTAAATCTGATGATCACCCCATGGCTGCCCAGTATTCTGTTAGTCCTTCTATATTTGAAAAGACTTTGTCCCAAGGGGACGAGGTTTCCATCAACGAGGACTCGAGCAGTACTAGGAGTGACAAGGCCCTGAAGTTGGACACCGACCGCACTCCAAGCAGCCAGGATAGTTTAGATGAACCTATGCCATCTTCGCCCAAGAGCCTCGGCACCAAGCGCCACCGAATATCCAGCAGCGACTCGAGGGCTCCCAGCAGAAACAGAAGTTTTCAGCGGACTTCGATGCAGCGCCGGAAGCCCCGCGCTTCCGGTGGGTCACCTGTTCATAAGAAGTGATTGAGCTGCTTGCGGGGCACCTGCTCTCGCGTCTGTAAGAACTGTGAGTTTAGTATCGAAATTTGTCTGTATTGTTTACGATGGCTACCACATCAAATATTATTTTCTTCGACCTAAAAGGTTTTCGCCGTCCGGTAAAGCAGGCCGAGGTGATTAGTGTGGCACGTGCTGCAAATTGTGATGTTTTGTGCCTGCAGGAAACTAAGTTTTTTCACTATCTGACGTAACGGCTTTTAAAGAAAAGTTAAACTTATATTGCTATTTCTCTTTCGCTACATCTCGTTTTACGGGAGTAGTCATCATTATATTTATTCGGGCTTTATTGAGAGGTCACCACACACTTTTTGACGGCGTTGGTAGAATTATGGCCCTAGATTTTACTTACTTTTCTTGTCAAATGAGGATACTCCGTGTGTATGCGTCTGCACAAGCCGGATAGCCTAATAACTTTTTTTGAAATTTGGATGTTCGTTTTCTAGACTGTCGTCACGTAATTCTAACGGGAGACTTTTACTGTGTGCTAAATGCGATCTACAATGCCCTGGCGGCGGTTGGTCTGCTTGGAATTCACGTGAGCTGCAACGCCTTGTCCAGCATTTTTAATTGCTGGATGCGCATATTGTCGTGCACAGGAATTTTTTTGTTTAGACATGGCGCCGCGGACCATCCTCCAGCAGACTCGACCGGGCTTATATTCCAAATGCTTTAGAGGCGTTTGTCTCCGACTTACGTGTTCTGCCCATCCCACCTTCGCCGTCTACATCTCTGAGCATCGTCCGATCCTCTTAGAACTAAAAATTCTATTCTAGTTTTCGGAGAAACCATGGTGTCTTCATGTTCGCGTCCTCCTGGACGCATGCTCTCGGTCAAATTTATCCCGTGCAATACGGGTGTCACTCGCTGCGTCTGATTCATTTGATCGGAATGCGCTTAAAACGAAGTGGTGTCTGCACTGCTCAGTTCAAGGGTGTTCACTTCGTCGTGGCGTTTCTGAGAGAATAAAGAGAGAATAAACATTTATTAATAACAAATGCACACTGAGCCTTCTTTGGGTGGGGCCCTCAGTCCAGGGCTCCATTGCCTTGCGCGACCCTGCGAGCCCGCTGGACCAGCTGCTGCTGTTCCTGCCGGCGTAAGCTGAGCAGTGCAGACTCCCAAGAGGAAGGGGTGGGATTGGGAATGGGAGGCACGCCCTGTGGGGCAGAGCATTCCCACGTGGAGTGGTACACCGTCGGTACGGATCCACAGAAGGGGCAGTAGGAGGGGTAGAGAGTCGGATGAAAGCGATTTACCATATAAAGGCAAGGAAATGAATTGGTCTGTAGTGGCCGCCAAGCGACAGCATCTGCTCTGTTAAGTGAAGGATGAGGGGGAGGATACGTATAACGGCTCTGTCGATAGTACTGCAACGTAGCGTTGTAGTTTAGTGGTTCTGTCGATGCGTCGTCTGGATTGAACAGCTCTTACAATAGAGCCCGGCCGGTCAGCTCTCGGGCAACCGCATGAACGCGTTCATTACCATGGAGAGAGGCGTGTCCAGGAGTCCAGACGATACACACAGGACGTAATGCGGATGGTGAGACAGAAGAGAGGATATTGTGTGTATGTGCAGCCACAAGTCCTTGAGCGAAAGCACGGCAAGCAGCTTGTGAATCTGTTACAATAGTGACAGGGGAGTCATGTGACAGTGTCGTAGCGTAAACAATTGCCAGAGCGAGAGCTCCCTCCTCTGCCAGACCACTGTCTGTAGGGCGAAGTGTGGCAGACACCACAAGTGCGTCTGTGTCATCTGTCACGGCTAAACACATGGCTGACTTCTCTGGGTAGCGGGCTGCACCAGTGTAAAGTACTTGTAGGTCTGATGTACCATCACCAAACACGCGTGTCATAGCCTGAATTCGGGCACGTCGATGACCGGCGTGGCGGGAGGGATTCATATTGCGTGAAATCGGAGGCACTTTCATCAGTGCGCGGACAGTAGAAGCAAGTTTATATCGCGGTACTTGTGCGGGTTCTTGAGGAATCGGGTAGCCAAGACGAGATAGGATGGCGCAGCCCTGACGGGTCTGCCTGAGCCGTTGGAGCTGACTGTTGTGCTGGGCCTCGATGAGTTCGGTTATGGTGTTGTGGACTCCTATTTGAAGGAGGCGTTGTGTAGATGCGTGTGGAGGCAAGCCGATAGCCGTCTTCACAGCTGTCCGTAGAAGGATGTCCATCTTTTTTATTTGAGCTAGAGTGAGATTGTGAAAGGAAACATGATAGGTGAGCCGACTAACTATGAGTGCTTGTACTAAGCGGAGGACATCCTTCTCACAGAGGCCTCTCCTGCGATTGGTGATGCGTTGAATCATGTGTGTAATTTGAGTTATCTGCTGAGCCAGAAGGTGTGTAGTGTACGAGGCCTTGCCATCGGATTGAAGGTAGAGGCCTAAAATGCTAATTCGTGGTACCAGAGGGATAGGATGGCCATCAAGAAACAGCGAAATGTCAGGAGGATCAGCGGTTTTGCCGCGCCGCTTGTATACTAATAACAACTCCGACTTATCCACTGAACACGTAAGGCTGCCGGCAGCAGCATAGTCTTGTATCACAGACACAGCTTCCTGTAGGGCGTCCTGAATGGTTCCGTCTGATCCTTTGGTCGCCCAAATTGTAATGTCATCTGCATAGATGGCATGCTGGATGTTGGGAACCTGTTGTAATAGGGAAGGGAGTTTAGCCATAGCCACGTTGAACAAAGTGGGCGAGAGAACCGAGCCCTGTGGTGTTCCTCTGCCTGCGAGACGAATGACGTCCGAACGGAGGTCTCCAATCCCAATAGTGGCCGTGCGGTCAGAAAGAAAGGACCTGACGTAATTGTAGATACGATGATGATTTGTAGGGTTTAACGTCCCAAAACCACCATATGATTATGAGAGACGCCGTAGTGGAGGGCTCCGGAAATTTTGACCACCTGGCGTTCTTTAACGTGCACCCAAATCTGAGCACACGGGCCTCGACACTTCCGCCTCCATCGGAAATGCAGCCGCCGCAGCCGAAATTTGAACCCGCGACCTGCGGGTCAGCAGCCGAGTACTTTAGCCACTAGACCACCGTGGCGGGGCAATTGTAGATACGTGAACCACACTGAGATGAAGCGAGATTGTCAAGAATAAGGTCGTGGGAGACGTTGTCAAAAGCACCCTTCAGATCCAGGGCCAGAATAGCTCGGACCTGGTTTGAAGTGGGGTTATCCAACACGTCCTCCTTAAGCTGTAATAATACGTCCTGTGTAGAGATACCAGGACGGTAGCCGAATAGTGTATCAGGAAAAAAGTGATTGTCTTCGACAAATGGTTGTAGTCGAGAGAGAACAACGCGTTCAAAGAGTTTAGCTACACATGAAGTTAAGGATATAGTAGAAGATTCTGGAGGGATAGCGGCTTGCCAGGCTTTGGAATAAGCAGAGTCCTTCAATACTTTTATTCCAGAGTCCTTCAATAAAAGCATTGAAGGACTCTGGAATAAGTATGATTTCTGCGTGTCGCCACTCCTGTGGTAGCCTGCCGTTTTTCCAATGTTCGTTGTAAAAAGCGGTTAAATATTCGATGGACTGGTCATCTAAATTACGCAGAAGTGTGTACGTAATCCCGTCTGTACCGGGTGCTGTGTTGCGCTTAATGCTTTGCAAAGCTGCCTTAACCTCTGCTTGTGTAATGTCCTCATCTAGAGGCGTATCGTGTACGTGTGGATAATCACGGTAGGCGGGACGGGGCGTTTCTGAGGAGCTGGCCGATACTGCAGCGAAGTTACGCATCGCCTTGCGCGCCGAAACGCCGTCTCCTTTGATGCGAGCTTGGCAACATGAATTACGGGAACGCTTCCAGCGTTTGATTGCCGTCTCTTGTCTGGCAGCGGCTGCATGGCGTTGTAGGCACAACCCTTGTGCCCACATTTAGGTGCTACCCTATGCTAGGCAATCGTGTTTTGGGCAGTTACAATCACTTGTTTTTATTGCCACGCAGACAGTACCTACACAGCCGCTTACTACACGTGATCGATCTCTTTTTCTGGCACATTTTGAAGACATGTCATGTTCGGCCGTGTGGACAAGCTGTGATATATTACCACTTATGCTTAGAGGTTTGCCTGGCGTTGCTCAACAAACTGCTGATTCTCTGCACGTCCCTCAATCAGTCGAAGAGGTAAAGAGAGCACTACAGTCTATAAAAAAAATGGCAGCATATCCACGGAGTGAATGATGGGGAGTGGGGCGAAGCATTCATCCGTCCATTCGTTCTTGCTTCCGTCCGTTCCTGCGTACGTCTGTGTAACCGTCCATGCGTCCATCCACCCGTCCGTGCGTGTGTCTGTTCATGCGTCCGTCCCTGCGTTCGTCCATGCATCCGCGCCTGCGTCCGTTCATGCGTCCATCCATGCATCTGTCTGTGTGTCCGTTCGTCCATCTATTGAGCACTCCAAGTACCACCATCTCGCATCTTTTCATCATATATTCTCCATATAGACGCATCGCCATCCAGCGGACATTTCAAGGACTAAATGGGAGGTGGCACATGCACACTTTCTTATGGCTTGTGCTTCGGGTTTACTTCCCACCTTTAACCACCTCGAGTTCATGGTATACACTAGTTCTCTGTATTCATAGCTATGCGGCCCAACGCTCGCTAAACCTTTCTAAAACCAAGGAGGTTACACCCAGCGAGTATAACGTAGCAACCCTTTCTTGTCAGATCGTGCTCAATGTACATGCCAATAGCTGCTAATGGGGATCGCAGCGTGCGCGTACCTAAAGGCCAAATGCTCCTGTCTCTCATTCCCCTTAGCAGCCATTAACATGTGCATTGAGCACTATCTTTTATTGTTAAACAACGCACAGAAGAAATCTCTCACCGGAACCACCTTGGAGATCAAAATCGTAAGAACCACTATTTCGGGTATGTGCCACTGGTGGTTACGTACTATGAGGGACGCACAAGCCACGCCATCAGGAGCTTCGCCCCTAAAACGGGGGACAGCCCCTGTGCTAGACGGTTTTCCAGTTGAATTTTATTTGCCATTTTGGAATGGGCTTGGTACTGCCCTAACCGCGGTTATCAGGTGATTTTTCTAGGATGATGTCTTTCCGTCAAGTTTTCGAAATGTACGCATTGTGCTTATTCCAAATGGTGACGCTTCCTCTGCTAATCGTGAAGATTGGAGACCTATCACGCTTCTTAACGTTGACTATAGGATATTTGCGACGGTGATTGTTCAACGTTTGAGGGCTCTGTTGAAAAGTGTGGTGGGTCATCACCAGGCTTCATCTATGCCTGGACGGGAAATACACAGCTTGTCCTTTACTACCCAGGATATCATAGCCTATGCTCTGTCGCGATCTGCGCGTGGTCTTCTTGTGTCTTTGGACCAAGAGAAAGCATTCGACAGACTAGAGCACACGTATATCTTCAACGTGCTGAGAGCCTTTGGTTTTCCTGGTACTTTTGTGGAATTAATTAGACATACATACTCTGGTATAAAGGCATACTAGTTCTAGATGATTGGGAGAGTGCTACCTTTTGTATTACACGTGGGGTCTGTCAGAGATGCCCATTGTCTCCTGTTCTATTTGTCCTCAGCTTTGAGTCATTTTTGTGTGCTGTAGAAGCGGATTCACATGTCCGGGGTCTTGCGCTTGCGCACAGCGGTGCCGTAAAATTCACATCTTTTGCTGACGACATTATCCTGTACCTTTTAGAGGAATATTGTCTTTCACATAGACTGCATTTATTGTTTCAGTAGCGTGACATTTCAGGTGCCGCGCTAAACCTCTCTAAATCCCGGTGTTTGTTCATCGGCTGTCCAAACTTTAGACTTAGCTCCACGTCTCTTCTTCAGCCATCTGCGTCTCTTCGCATTTTAGGAATTCTGTACAACCACTACGACATTTGTGATTCCGCTTGGTCAGACGAAGTAAAACAAAAAATTGAGAAGTCACTTGATTTTGACTTCCCGCTTCTTGAGCGAAGGTACCTTGCGCAGACTGTGTTCTTCGGTCGCATTTGGTAGCTTTCTCGCGTGGATCAGCCACCTTTACGCATCGTGCGATCATTGCAGTCTGCTTTGTGTTCCTTCTTTTGGGGCGGTGGCACTGAGTTGGTTTCTCATGCGGCGTTCGGACAGCAGCGTGCCGAGGGAGGCTTCACTTTACCTTCGGTGTCAATACGCTGCCGGCTACTGACCCTTGTTGCGAAAGACGGCGACGCCAACACGGTCCCGAAGGCGCCACTGCTTCCAACTCCGCCGGGAAGGTCACCAGCCGTTTGGTAGCGTATGTTTCTCAGCTCGCGACTGCTTCTGCGCAGAGCTGATAAGACGAGCGGACGAGACGACGGTGAGTTAAACAAGGTTTATGTACAGCATATATACAGAGGCATTACAAATTCGGCACTGGGGCCGACAGAGCCTCGAAGAGCCGAGCTATCCTCTCTAACAGATAGGTCTGCTCTCAAACGGGTTCGCTCTGACACACAGGTCAGCTTTCCCTAGTACCGCCGATCGTGACGCGCCGCAGGGCTTCTTTTATTTGCACCGGGTCCAACCAAAATGTCCAATCAGAAGCGCTGCTGGTCGTCAGGGCCGACTCCTCAAATGGGGTCGCCGCGCAATGCGTCAGACCCCCAGACATGAAGACGCCAGTTGTTTACTCGACGGGTCGCTTGCCGAGGCTGACTCACTGCACGTGCACGCCAGAGAGGCGCCGTTGAGTTGTTGATCGCGTCAGGCGGACTGGCCTTGACACAGATTGCCTTTTTCAGAGGCACGGACGTTTGCTGCGGACTCGCTGGCGTAACAGCACCCCCGCCGCCAGACAATGCACCGGGAAGACGAGCTGCTTCCACGGGGCTCGGATATCAGGTGCGCTCGTTCGCCAGGTCCCTCCAGGTTCGCCTCCAGGGCCATGGGGAGAATACAGCTCCAGACTGTTCCAGGAACACATTCCATTCTTGACGACGGATCCCAGCTCCACTGGCTTGTCGCCACAACTCTCCGGCCAGCTTCGCTCGTCTCTTCTGACTATCTTCGGTTTCAGCACTTGTCGATGGTTCTGCAACTTGGCAAGAACGGTTCCACAACAGACAACACACGACACGCGCAAGTGCCCTCGGTCACCCGACAGAACACCAGACAAAGTATAGTACAACATATACCTAGCTAAGTGTCTATCGGAATTTCATTCCCTCTACATCAAGAGGCACATGTGGGACACAAGACTCTTAAAGAACTTGAATTTTTCACACTTACAACAACGCAACGAATTAGAATACCACATAAAGTTGGCCCCTTGAGATCACTCTGAACGAGAGCGCTCCGCCCAGGTCGTGATGAGGTCAAAATTTTGCCCCGAATCGCCAGCGAGAAACCGAAAGGTTGAGAAGGTACTAGCTAGAACGCACTGCTCAATGCACCTGCATTAGCGTATAGCTTTCCCTCTTTTTTTTTTTGCGCACGTCGAAGGTGTGCTGTGGAGCAACAAGCTCCAACTCAGTAACCGGTCACTTTTAGGCGACGATACCTATGCGGCACCAAGAGCGGCTCACACTTGCGACGTTCCACAGGAGAACAACGATACGGCTTGCTAGGGATTGGCTCCTCACAAGTTAGCTCGGTATCGTGTTCGATCACCGTCGTGTCTCCGGGACGGTCCGAGAACACGTATCCAAACTCGGAAACAATCCTTTTCAGGTCCCCCTCCTGGACTTCACTTAACCTAGGATCTATGTTCAACTGCTCCAACGTTACCTCCGATCCCCTTTCGATTATATCACTAGAACTAAAAATTTCTGCTTCCTCTTCCTCTGAAGCACTTAAATGCAGATTTACGGCTGCTTTCGAGTTACTGTGGTAAATTTTGTTCCGCCGCCTTCCTAATTTCACTTCATAATTCGTATCGGGAAGCTTCGATATCACTTTGGCGGGCCCTTCCCAATGAATATCAAGCTTGTTCCTTTTGGACGGCTGCAGCAGCATTACCTGATTATCAACTTCAAAAGCGCGCTTCTTCACCGATTTCTCGTAGAGCTCCTTCGACAGCACTTGTGCTGCGTTTTTGTGGCTTTCCACTAGCGCTTCAATCGAGAGGTCCTCACGCTGCTCTCGAATGAGCGTCTCTCGATGAACTCTCGACAGCTCGCTCCAACTTTCCGCTACAGGCGAGAGCGTTGCAACCCTCTCGCTCTGACTCAATGGCGCCATGTCGTCTCCCTCTACGCATACCTCGCCGGCCGCTTCCGCGACGGGCCGCTCGCGTGACCACTCACATGACTCATGCGGAAAATTGACTTTCTGGGGTTCCGTCGACCCGCCGACAAGGTCACTTGAGAGTTCACTGCATTGAACCAGATCAAGCTGCCGCGATAGCTTCCGCGCTTGCGATCGCGTGAGGGCCATGCACGCTAAGTTGGGGAAGAACAATTTGCCCTGCTCTTTGAGAAGCTGCTCTGAGTTGTTGGAGAAAAGATAAGGAAAACGACCATTTAGCGCGGCAGACACAGCCGCTTCGTTGCGAAGCTTACCGAACGGGCCTTCAATGACAACCGTGGCGATTGGTAAGCGAACACTCTGCTCCTCGGCGACTTGCCTGATCCACACGCATTCTCCTGTAAAGTCATCCGGAGACACCAATGAAGGATGGACAACGTCCATGGTTGCCGCTAAGTCTCTAAGTGCTCGGCACGTTTTCTCATTCACCCTAATTTCTCGGAGATACGGCTCCAACAACCGCATGTTTTTTTCTGATTCTCGGATTGTTGCGAAGGCAAACTTTTCCTGACAGTTTCTCGCGATGTGTCCTTCCTTTTTGCAGTTGTAGCAGATTAGCGGCTTCCGTGATTCAAATGCCCGTGTGGTAGAAACCTCACTCGATTTCTCCGCTTCTGTTTGCCCTTCCCCTACACTGTCCTTCGTAAGACACGGGTCCTTCTTGAAATTACGGTGCGGAGCGGGTCTCCGTTGATCAGGTTTCTTTGAAAAGCCCTCTTTTCTCTCATCCTTTTCAACGCGCACTGCTCTGCTGTGCAACTTTCGGCGAGTATAATACTCCTCAGCTAACTCTGCTGCCTTGTTTAGCTGTACTTCACCAAGTTTGTCCTGCGGCCAAAGTTTGACATCCTCCTCGATGCAGCGGTAGAATTGCTTCAATGCAACACATTCCACCACTTTATCGCGGTCGTCATAAACCCCTTCGCCCTTGAGAGATTCAATTAAATCGGCTTTAAGACGAAACGCGAAGTGAACATGTGACTCATTCCCCTTTTTAGCATACCGGAACCTTTGACTGAAAGCCTCGGGTGACAACTTATAACGTCTCAAGAGCACTTCCTTAACCTCGTCATAGCTCTCAAACGCTTCCCTCGACAAGCAAGTTATCGCGTCGGACACTTCGCCGGGAAGAAGAGCTAACAGGTTCCACGCCCAAAGAGACCGCTCCAAAGCATTTCGCTCACAGACGTGTTCAAACTTGACGAGATACTTCGCCATGTCCTCGCCTACTACGAACGGTGGCAGTTGGTCCCGAATTCTAAAACCGCTGACCTGAATCGTCGGAGAAGCTACGCTAGGCGCCTGCGAACACTGTAGAATTGCCAATTCTATTCGTTTCAACTCGAGGCGCTCCTGTCTCTCGGCTACCTCACGTTCACGAACTTCTCGCATTTCAGCCTCCTCGCGGCGTGCTTTGATATCCTCCCAGGCCTCATCGACTTCCTCAGCCGACACTCCCTCATCCTTCATGATCTCAAGGATCGCTTGCTTTCGTTTCGCACGGCCCAAAGTAATGCCGGGTTCCTCACAAATTTCGATGAGTTCCTTCACTTTAAGGTTCTCCATCGTTCACACTAGCCTCTTGCTGTTTGCCCCTGTTAAGAATCTACTTGCCGTACCCACTATAAGCCTACTAGCAAGACGCGCAAGCAATTTTTTCACACTCCCGTGTTTACCCCCTCTGCATTAACTTTGGTTTCAAAGCGCTTCGACTTGGCTTGAAACGATCAAAGCTCCCTTCAATGCTTCACACAGCCCTTCTCTAAACTACTACAACCTGAGCTAGAGTAGTCTGGTGAACTGAGGGGAAAACATCAGGCACTCACCGCATCGATGTCGCTGACGCCGGCCGATCCCGCAGCTGCCAACCACTGTTGCGAAAGACGGCGACGCCAACACGGTCCCGAAGGCGCCACTGCTTCCAACTCCGCCGGGAAGGTCACCAGCCGTTTGGTAGCGTATGTTTCTCAGCTCGCGACTGCTTCTGCGCAGAGCTGATAAGACGAGCGGACGAGACGACGGTGAGTTAAACAAGGTTTATGTACAGCATATATACAGAGGCATTACAAATTCGGCACTGGGGCCGACAGAGACTCGAAGAGCCGAGCTCTCCTCTCTAACACATAGGTCTGCTCTCAAACGGGTTCGCTCTGACACACAGGTCAGCTTTCCCTAGGACCGCTGATCGTGACGCGCCGCAGGGCTTCTTTTATTTGCACCGGGTCCAACCAAAATGTCCAATCAGAAGCGCCGCTGGTCGTCAGGGCAGACTCCTCCAATGGGGTCGCCGCGCAATGCGTCAGACCCCCAGACATGAAGACGCCAGTTGTTTACTCGACGGGTCGCTTGCCGAGGCTGACTCACTGCACGTGCACGCCAGAGAGGCGCCGTTGAGTTGTTGATCGCGTCAGGCGGACTGGCCTTGACACAGATTGCTTTTTTCAGAGGCACGGACGTTTGCTGCGGACTCGCTGGCATAACACCCTATACTTTTTGTTGCACCTTGTACAAGGAGATCAATCGCCTGCGCGAACTGTGGCATATTATTTTCTAGGCACTCACATTCGGTATTTGTTGCCTAATGTGCATCTTATCGGAGCCCAAAATCAAAAACACTTCCTTCGTTTTATGCAACAGCTGTCGCATTTTTTCGCCATATCCAGTCCACTTGTCCTAGGGTAGATGTGTTGGACAACCCAGTCGTTGATACAACAGCCGCTTTGTTGCTCCCGTTAGTTTCTCCGGCACGCCGTACCTTCTCTAGTCGTGTGTCTTGGAGCGCGCTGATGGCATCATTTCTGCCTGGCCACCTCCAGGACTTCATGTGGCGGCTGTCGTGGGGTGTTCTTCCTACCCTTGACCACCTCAAAGGTAAAGAATGGTCCAATCATCAACATGCCTGAACTACTTCCTACGGGAAACAAATAAACATGTTTTGAGACAATGCGTCATTGCTCGAGTTTTCTGGAAAGCCTTTATTTTGTGGATTTCGCGCCTCGGAATAAGTGGCTTTGTTCCTTATGGCTTTGTTCTCGAGGCCGCTTCGCCTGCCTTGTAATTGTTGCTGGTGCCGATCCTGTCTTTGGCGCAACCGCTGTGAGGCGGTTGCAGCAGGTCGTCGCCGTTGTGATCTATTCCCAATTTTGGAACGACTGTACAAAGAACTACTATCTATTTTGTCGGAGGAACTCTTCTTTCTGGGCGAGGAGGGATTCCTTCTACACTGGTCCTGCCAGTTTGTGTTCGTCTGCGAGAGACGTGTCAACCTTGTTTTCAGGCCTGCCTGGTTGTGGTGTGGTAATGTTTGTTTAGCACTCGCACAAATACCTCGTAAATCCCATTTAGGTACCTGGCATAAAGATATTCACGTTTCGTTTGTGCGTTCTTCGTTTACCATGTAATGTACATGTGTAAACATATCTTTTTGTAACTTATTTTGATGTGTCTGTTGATGTTTGTTCCATGTACATATGTACACATATCTTTTGTAAAAACTTTTGGAGTGTCTGTGGATGTTGTGTTCCGTCACGATGTTCTATTGAATTGTAATCGATGTTCACTGTTTGTGAGAATAAATTTCTCTAAACAAATGCAGCGGTTTTGTTTTTGTAGCGGCTAGCAAAACGAGCATTATCGCCGTGACCACCATGATCATTGTACTGACGAGATAGCACCCGGTCGAGCTTTACACGGTCGTTTGCGTGTGTGTGAAACGTTATATATTATACTGAAGTCACGGTGCTCAGAGGTGCGCAAGTGGGCTTCTCACGTGGTATATTTTATTGTATTTTGCGGTTATCTGGTAGTAAGTGGTAAGAGGCTAGTTGATTATACATATCAAGTCAAAAACAATGTAATCAGACGCTAGGAAGTGTGATATACAACTTTCTCGTGCGAGTATTTTGCCCAGGTTAATCACTTAATATTATTAATATTATTTACTCAAAATGTCTAATTGGGTGCTAAGGAAGAAAATAAAAGTGATATTCAGCTTTCTCATGAAAATATTCACCCCAGACTAACTGCTTGAAGGTTACTCATTGAAAATGCCTAATTAGGCGCTCAGGGACAACACAAAAAGAAGTCGAACTTGCTAGCAGTAGTTGCCAACTAGCATTTCGTCACGTCGTCATAGATAGCGTTGGCGTACATTTAAAGTCTGGCTAGATATTGCTGGAGCACCCATACCATATATCAACCCAGTAACCTGCAAAATACGAGAAAAATGCAAAGCCTTGCAACTTCGCCATTCTAAACGTTGTGTTTTAAAAAAGCACCTCTACATTATGTCGAATGCACTTGACCCATATTCAACAGCAAGCCACATATATTCATCATATCTCATAAAAAGCGAGCGGCGCAAGTAACCTACTGCTAATATCCGCAAAGCTACCTTATTTCTCTGTCTTTATTCCTCTGTCTCTGTCTCTTTCTCTGTCTCTTTCATAAGATCTACGACACTAACAGAACCCTCTCTGATCCACTGTTTTTTCCACCAGTCCACATATCAGCACGCAATGACCATCGATACAAGGTTGGCGTTCCTCTCTGCCATACGAACCAGCACTTCAACTCTTTCATCCCTAGAACATGTACTGACTGGAACCACCTTCCCGCATCGATCGCTTCAATCACAGACGCCAACGCGTTCAAAGCAATCATTTCTGAAAGTGCATTATAATTTATTCTAATCCTGCTGTTTTGTTTTACTTCTTATTGACATTTGTTGTCCCACTCCTCTCCGTAATGCCCAGTGCCTTGAGAGTAAATCAATGAAATGAAATGAAATGTCCTAGTAGCCCCAATTGTTCCCACAACGTTGCCGCTACATCGAGCAAGTTACTTCAATGTGGTGCCAAGTAGGCGTGCTACCAGGATCTTGCGCTTCTGAGAGCGAAATTGTGATTTAGATTATGAACCATCATGCGAATTTCGGTGAGGGCGATATACATGGTCATGAGCATACACTTATTCAGGCACGCAATGAGAAATCCCCTGGTAGTCAAAATAAATTGTGGAGTCCTCCATTACATTGTGTCTTATAATCATTGATAGTGGTTTTCTCAAGCACGACGTCTCCCCCGCTTTATTTAGGGGGGGGGGCATAAAAGAGACAAATGATTTTTCTCGTATTTATAAGACACAACATCAAAGTGCCAAAAACGCCACTCCTACCGCGAGACTACGCTTGGAAGGCGAGAAAACGCGGGAAAAGGAAATGCGGGTGAAGACGCCACTTCGAGATTCCCACGCCAAGCACCATGACGTCATAGATTCGGAATGTGTCTATTGGGTTCTACGTAGCTTATAATAGGCACAAATGAAGTAAACTTCCATCTGTCGGTACAATAGACATTGTATATGAAGTTTCACAACATTTTATCGAATTAATGTCGTGAAAATAAAAAACAAATCTTTTGAAAATTTTGACCTCGCGTGCGGTGACTTAGGTGCGAAATTTCTCAACTTCAACCTTGATTTCCTTTTTCTAAATATGAACCTATGGTAACAAAAGTAATGGCCTCTGAGTTCTCAAAGTGCAGTTTGTCAACCTCAACCAAGGCATTGGTTCTTTCTAGTGATCCTTTAACTTGCAATAAAATGTTGATTCTCAGATGAGGAACAACGTGCTGATCTTGTGGGTCGGGGTGCAAGGACATGACACCGGAGCTATTGCCGCCAAGCGTACGCACCGGAGTCCGTAGTTACTTGGTTGCGCCTGCTGACTACGGGCAGTATGAGTACTTTAGTTGACCCACTCGGCCTCGGCAGCACAGTCACGTGCAAGCAAGCGCGGGAGTTGGGCTCGCAGCGGTAACCTTCGCGACAGCAACCAGTGGGTTAGAAGTGTGGAAGCTTGGGCTAGTTGGTATGGCATGACGATAGTTATAGCGCGAGAACAAAACGACGACCCAGAAACACGTTCCGAGTGTCCTTCTTGTATCTGTGTCGTTGTTTTGTTCTCGCGCTATAACTATCGTCAACCAGTGGGACAACGACAGCAGTCGTCCATGTCTGAATTCGACGGAACGGGTCGCGAGCGATCAGGATTCCATCCGCATCCTGCTCGGCGATACAATCGGTAGTTTATGCAGAGACGAGAAGTTATAAAAAACGGTAAAGAGTAACTGTTGCTCTTAGAAGAGCAGCTGGTGGGAGTAATGGTTGGTCCGCAGGGAGCAACTGGTGGGAGTAACTGTTGGTCCGCAGGGAGGAACTGGATGGAGTAACTGTTCATCCCACGAAGGAGGAACTGAAAGGAGAGCAACGGTTCGTCCCTCTGCAGTTACTCCTTTTAGGGGAGTAATGGGAGTGGCAATGCAATTGCTCCCTGAAAGGAGCAACCCCTATACCCCTGTTGCTCCCTTTTGGCTTAGAGTGTACCGCAGATAGCATGTGTTCTCTGTGTGTTGGAAAATGCACGCTAACACAGATAAAGTGCATGCATAGGTTATGCCTAAAGAGTATGTGACAGTCAAATACAGGAACACCGTGCATACTTGAAACTCAACACTTGTAAATGCATAAATTGTGTCTATGTGGCTTTGTTCAACCATTGTGTTTGTTTTTCACTTTCAAAATCTTACAGCACTGGTCATGCAATAAATTTTTTGATGATGTGCCCATTCGAAAATCTCTGCTGCTTCTTTATTTTTCAGAGATGCAAAAGAGTAGAACAGCTTTAGCCACGATGTTATCACAGTCTCTTGCCTACTAAGCTTTATGTATGCTACACGAGCTGCAACTTGACGTTGATAATCGTTATAAGCTTATTCATTGTATAATATCTCAACCCTTCTGGAATATCCCATAGGAAAATAACATAAAGATAAAAGTTAAGTATTGATACCTGGGGTTTAACGTCCCAAAACCACCACATGAATATGAGAGACGCCGTAGTGGAAGGCTCCGAAAATTTCGACCACCTGGGGTTGTTTGTCGTGCGCCCAAATGTGAGCGCACGGGCCTACAACATTTCCGCCTCCATCGGAAATGTAGCCGCCGTAGCCGGGATTCGATCCCACGACCTGCGGGTCAGCAGCCGAGTACTTTAGCCACTAGACCATCGCGGTGGGGCAGTCAAAGTTAAGTAATAAAAAAATTTTAGGGTAAACAAAAGGTAATAAAGGATAGTGCCCACCGAGAATAGTATTTCGCGTGAGTAGTAATATAGTTGTTACCAACAAACGATGTAGTAATTGAGTATGTACAGTAAGTGAAGGTATCGACTAAATTGTAAATATTTTAAACGTACACTGTCGTTTGTACGAAAAGAACGATATTATGCGAGACATGACTTATTAATGGCTCCGGAAATTTCGACGATTTGGTGTTCTCTAACGCGCACTGACATCGAGGAATGCGCGGGCCCCAAGCGCCGCACCTCGTCTCAACGCGACCTCCGTGGATAGGGTCCTCTTACATAATACTACAGGCACACATTTCGCCGCAATAGCATTCTTCTGAAGTCACATCAGCACTCACCTTGCGTTGCTGCTATCAAGACGAGGTAGACGAACGCTGTTAACAGTGTGGCCATACCTGTGGTCTCGGTAATATCTACAGAAGCAAAATAACCACATGAGCAATAACATTGTTAACTTATTCTTGAAATAAGGGAGGTTTGGGAGTTGCTTGCGAGTGTAAAGCGTACGTGATCATGATTGTCTCACACGCGTGCGATCATTGACTAGTCGCTGACCAATCGCGTCGTTTAAAGAATCAACAAGTACTGCAGCCATTGCGTTTTTTTTTTCTGTTGGATTACAGTATGCTATTTTATTTTTTCATTACGCGAAAAAAACAAGGTAAAAAAGAACACATGAACGTGAGAGTGAACAAATAGAGGAGCGAGGCGAAATACCAGAAAAAGCAGGAAGGTTAACTGAATTATATTCGCTTAACTACCAAACGCTTAGAGAGAACTATGAGAGGGTGTAAGAGCGAAAGCATCAGCGAATATCTTACAACAAAGATGCACCGTGCCACGTCTCTACCAGCGATCTCTTTGTTTCGTTGACCTCCATCGCTATTGACTTTCGTGTACGGCAACGAACCTCCGATAAACAAGCTTATATAAACCATTCGCAAAACTGCTCGAGCACTCCTAGAGTATAAAAGTACTAGCTCAGAAAAGGAAGAAACAAAATTTAACCATTGCAGACGGGCGGGACCGTTTACAATTAGTACGAGCTAACGTTACCACTGATGTAAGTATTGGCGGATGAACACGTGACCAACGCTGAAATTTGCTGATGTAGTGCATGATTCTTTGTAAGACTGGTGCACTCTGCCCCAACTGAATAGCCGTTGTGCAGTAGAATGACTGAGGGTTCAAATCACTACTATCAATGAGTTGACAAACACATCCTCTGAGTTATTAGGAAGTACAAGCTCAGTCCGCTAGTATAAAGTTGTTAATAACTATGTCCCCCATTTATACACAGCTTGTGATGCAGTGCAGTCTAGCAATGCTTCTGGTAGTCACCTCGGTAGTTACAATGAATAGATGAGTGCCACTTTTAAGATGTTTTATAAAAATTGTTCTATTGAGACCATTATAAAATGAAAAGTTGTCTCCTCCGGCTGAAAGCTAATGCATTACTTGCGAAATTCTTGGTTCTTATATAATGTTAATTTTCTACTTCTCAGTGGGACCACACTCGCATTGCTGATATGCTGGCGCATTGTATGTGGAGCACATCTATAGACTCGAATAATATATCTTCTGAATGCTTCCGCACATTCCGCAAGGCCGCATGCTGATTATACAGAAGATATTCAGTTTTAGTGTCCTCCTGTTACTTCCGGGACGTAGAGAATTGTCACCTAGATCTATTGCGCAACAATTGCTGTATGCGGCGTCAACTTGGTTAGCTCGACGTGCGCTGACCTCGACTTGTCACTTAAGGAGAACAAGGTACACTTCTATTGTACAAACTAGGCGTAGCCTTAAAGAGAAAAAAAATCTGACTGCTGGTTAGTTTCGATAACATCACGTATGCGTACACGGCCATATTGATCGAAATGACACCACCTGCTGCTGAAAGGGCTTTACTATTTTTTGATAACTGAATGCATAATGATATCAAATAATTGGTTGTTTAACCTAATACTTGATTGGAAGATTCTCCTAGTTGTAGAGAGACTATTGTCTGGGCTTATAGTGAAGGGGTTAGGATCTCAATGAAAAGCAAACAAAGATGTCAGTTGTCACACGTTAGCGATTGTTATATTTAGAATAAAGTAGCTTGATACAAAAATGTATATAAACCCATCTCGGATTCGTTCGGGCTGCTCAGCGTGATGTAGGGTTCTCAAATTTTTTTTACTAATATTGATTTATTTGCAATTTATTTATTTACCTATTTATTTGTTTGAACATACTGCTAGCCACAGATTAATAGTACAGCCTTAGATGGCAACACCACGAGAGGTCCTGCCTGATACCCGCAACGTAAGCAGATATATACTATCTCTTATAGACACGCCAAGGCTTAAAGTCGGAGCCATTACCGTAATCTTCTGCAAGCCAGTATTCACTACAGTTGAACAAACAGTTATGACTGCTGATTGCTTGCCAACGTCTCCAACAATACATCGCTTCACTTCATATACAACATTCTAACAGCGCCCAAAATACAGAAAAACTATGCTTTTGTGTTAAGTATGCGTAATAATACTAAAAATATCCAGTAAGGGTTATGTTTGTAGTATGTGTATTATGAGCTTACACATAATTTGCTAGCTTGTGTAAACTATAACGAGAATATTTAAAGAGGCCAGTGCTTGGTGTCTAAATAAAGGCTTTATCACACATGATTTTACACCTATAAGTACTTAAGCATCTACACCTTTCAACATACAAGTCATGTCTATAATTTCTATATAATTTCTTATATTACAATCGCTACGCTACCCCCGCGATAGCACCTATCCATGAGCATGACAAGTGTAACACGAGCGGTACGTAATGCTGCTTTAGTGTACCGAGGAAATTTTGTGTGAGAACGAATACCAGCCTCGAATTTCTCTTATACCGCTGATGCCGAAAAGAGCAAGTGAAAAATAGAAGGTGGTTATTTCATGTTATTCACCATCCATCTAGTTTCTTAATGAGGCTATTGATTACTTCATGCATTGCGACAGACACATGCAACTAGGGCAATGTGTCCTGCTAGAGGAAATATTTTGTAATTTGACTTAGACGGTAATGTTGCTTGTAGCTTTAGCTGCTTTTAAGTTTTAGTCAATATGTAAGTTTCTCTTTTTCTATGACTGTCGAAACTCTTAATAAATGACCTGGTTTTTGCCTTTTTATTGACGTCCCACAGAGGGCCTGTCTCAAATTTCGTAACGAAAAACATCATTTTCTTGATTCCTTAAAATTTGGTCTGATGGGCATTTGCAAATCGAGAGTGACTACCACTCCGATAGTTAATTAGGAGACAAGATATATCTACACAACAATGTTAAATATACTTGGCAGGAAAGACTGTTCGTCTTGTCAGCAACACAGTCGTTAATCACGCTGCCGAAAGCAGCGTACCTAATGCTCAACAAATGTAGGCATTGGAATATATACATGCGATATTAAGTAGCTCAGGCAGATTACGCAATATGAATCAATGAACCAAGTGAACAAAGTAATTGAACCAGCATACTCACTAGTGAAAACTTGTACATTCGTCCACGGTGTTACGAAAGCATTCGCGGCTCACAAGCCGTGGCATTCCTTATGCAACCGGTGTTCGCTAGCGCTGTGTCCTAAAGTGAATACGCACTATGAGGCTGACGACTGAACTCGAATGCATGGTGTGCGATTGTACTTCCGCCTCAATCGCTGCGGATGCAGGGAGCAGCAGTTTTTTTGGACGTGCGTAATGCTGGAGAAGATAGGCCATGGCCAGCGCCAAGAACGGACAAGCATAGACAAAACATCAGGTGCTCAGCGCAGCGTTGATGCGCGTCAAGCAGTCGTTGACATGTGCCATGTGGCTGTAAGCCCTCCGGCACGATAACAATGATCTAAGTGCCGCGAGAAGTTAACCGACGCTATTCTTTTTTTTTCATTTGCCAGACGTAAGGAGCTGTGCAATACGTAATAGGTGAAATGTTTTTGCAAACAGTTTTACAGGAGGAAGCTAATATAGGATTACGTTAATCTTTGTTTTTAGTGGCTTGGTGGTCCGTAACCACTACAGTGCACAACCAGAAAAAATGTCGGCGTGGCATTAGAGTGTTCTACCACAGAGCTTGCAACGCCTTCAACAAAGCCACGTGAGTGCTTAAAACTCCATCGATAGAGCACCTTCCACAGGTGACATGTCGGTCAAGGAATGGCCTTAACAGATGTGGTATAGCGTGCTTCAGATGTGAAAAAATTGGCCAATCCCTCGTTTGGGGAGAACTGACGGCACAATAATGAACTATAACAATAAGGGTACTTCCTCGTCCTAAAAAAATATATGATCATTTACGGCACGTCATGTTCCTTGAAACTTTATAATTAGAGAATTAGCCCAAGAGGGTCTACAAAGTATATGCTCTTCAAAGGCCTCTTCTCTAGCTTTTGCATTGAGAGTGCTGTGTGTTTCACGCAAGACCTAGAGTGATTTATTTCTAGTTTTTTACTTACCGCTTTATTAGCAAATGTGTATGGGTCGGTGAGGTGAAGTGGCCAGGACTTTTGGAAAAACTGCTAGTTTTGGGACCACGCAGGCCAATAGCAGCACAATATCACCACAAAGTTATCATGTTAAGTACAGATGAGTAAATTGCTGCAATATTGAGTAATTCTTTGAGACACGAACAAAACAACTCAAACTACACTAGTGAAACGTGCTCCTTATGAATAAAAGTTTGTTAATAAGCCCTGAAATGAGGCTAATGTTCTTTAGCTTGTAGACTAGGCATCTACTCGAATATGTGACCATTATTTGCGCGCACACTTGTGCTGTTGTCTCTTTTACACTCTGTTGTATTCAGATTGCTGCACCCCATTGAGAATATCCTACCAAGTAGCCCAAGTTGAAGCCTTATCATTCGCGAAAGCTGAGTTTAATGATGTCTCATTTCAATGACGACAATATATCGTTCAGTATCATATGCTGGATTGTCTCGAAGACTGTGGACTTGAAAACAGAGTTGTAATGACTTTCATTATTGCTCCTTTGCGTCGTCCAGTTCTCTTCGCCGTTAAATAAACATTGTGCGTTCTCTTAAAACTATCTTTATCTCAGCGCTGTCTTTCGACGCTACTGAAAGTAGCATGGCATCTGCGAAGGAAAGCCCACTGCCGTCAAACGTGAGGCAAATAACTCGAGCTTTCGCGGGCATCACCACAACAGTAGTGTTGTCCGAAAACCCGAGCACAAGTAGGAAGGTTTTCCTCTAAGCTGACCTCTCTTGTGGTAAGGGAATATCTTGGGCGATTTTTTTCGCTTAAGCAACGTAGGCGTCCGTGACCCACTGACAATGAAGAAAAGATGCATCAACAGCCGAAGCTGTGAAAACATCCTGGGCATAACAGTGTCATCACGTAGCGGAAAATTTCCGATACCTGTTTATCGGTCAACAAGGATTTGCGCGCTACGAAATAACATTTACACTGTAAACAAGTGCAGGCATTTGGCCTCGTTCAATTTTATGTATTTTTATTATCATCATAGACAAAGAATGTTTTTGCCAATGAAGCTATTTGTTTCATTTAAAACTGTCGCATTCTTCGACCTTGTATCTTATTTAGCAAGAACCTCTACCGCACTGCTTCGTTTTTGAGAAACGCATTGAGATTCGACGCATTGGGACTTCACGCCAATGGCATTTAGTACGTAGAAAAAAACATCAGGACTTCATCAGCCAATAGGTGACTTAGGCTTTGTGTCGTGTACGACACAGGGCTCAAACCAACAAAACCTCTTATGAAATCGACTAAGGTTGCACGGCGGGCTTGTTGGTTATTCATGTTGTTCGAGGTATAGCGCATCCAGGACGGGACAGAGAAGAAGACCCGTCCCGTCCTGGATGCGCTATACCTCGAACAACTCTTATGAAACTCGGCTGAAAATAACGCAGGTCATACTTGTGTTACCAAACAATGCCTCTACAAGGCTATCTGTCGCACATTTACATAAGCAGCGCGGAATGACGTTGACACAATGAACATGTTGTCGTCATATTTGACTCATCCTTTATTCGCCGCATTTCTCAGGAATATATGCATAGCGTATTGACACCTACGACGTCTGTGGCGTGTGGATTTACCGTGCATAATGAAGGGAGCCAAGACGGGAAGAGCCTCTTGCTTTTTTTAAGGTTCGCTTTACTTTTGCACATCTTCTCAGGCACCTGGGAAGCAAAGATGCGTTGAAGGAGCATTTAACGAATTAGCGCGACTTTGCCGAAAAACATTCTCGCGCTGAACGTACTTCTTTGTCACTAAATCCTTCTTTCCTTGAAGAAGATGTATTGCGTTAATGGTGAGTGATCTCATAGAAGATTTCTTCGCGTAAAACATCGGGGCAAAAAATAACAGAAGGTCTCATTGACGCCTTTTCGCAGCTGTCGTCACGGGGTTGCCCTAATATGTGATAAAGGCAGAGTGTTTAAAATTCCTGTACCAGCCACAAAGATAAGGCTGTTTTTTTGCACGTCGACAATACAAGAGAAGGGGTAAAGGAAATTGCCAATTTTGTCTGCTTGTTCATGATATGCTGCATTAAAAGTTTCCATCCCCTCTATCTTGCTATCACGACAAAGTGCGTGGGCATAGCTGGGAGCTTTGGCAGCGCGTACATGACAATCGGCACAGCACGTCAGTTTGCAGCCCTTTTTAGGTGGTGTGCAAGCCGGTGCATATACGGTACGGCAGCAGGTCTCACTGTCTTCCACTCTTCCTCTACCCCAGTAGCGTGGCATTTTCTCTTGAACTTCTTTAGGAGCGGCTCGGCTACGCTGATAAGAAGCGTGCGAGGGACACCAGCCTCTGACTTCCGACGCAATTGGTTTTGAAACGCCTTCTGCGTAACGTGTCAGCACGACCTTTGAAGCGCAGGCTCTAGGCAACGTTTACCTATAGCCATTTTCATTGTATTGTAACGCGCCAACTCGTATGGAAGCAACTCTGATGACACAAGGCTAAATGAAGCCAACTGGCGTGACGACTCTGCAATGCAAATTCGCAAATCCAAAAACTGCAAGATCACAAGCCGGCAGTTCGTGAGTTAACATCAATCCCTTCATGAATTGACAAAAGGCCGCTAAAACATCGTTAACAATCGGCTGATATGTAGCGGAGGTTAGTTGCTTTGAAATTATATATAAATTGTAAACATCCTCAAACAATCTGACCCCTTCTTCCATAAAAATGATCGTGCAAGCCATGGCGAATAGAACATAAGAACAAATCGCAAAACACAAGCGTGACGCAAGAGCCTATGCAAATTCCTTCTCTTTCAACATAAAGATTTTCTTTAATATCAACGAAGGTGGCTTTCACACAAAGTTCTAGAAGGAATATAAAAGCTTCCACTGTCATGTCCATGGCATTCTGGAAGGCGGCAACACACTCTCTTCTACGCTACTACGAGTGCTAAACGGTTCAGAAAAATTCTGCAAAGTACCAGATGTATCAGCCTAGGAGAACAAGAGGGTCCATTCGAAGAGTCTGAATGCACACAAGTTCGAGAATGATGTTAGTAGATGACCAATGACGGCTGTTTTCCTTATATTGGACGTTTTTACAAATAACCGTAAAGTGGGCAAAATAGAAGTCACGCAAAGATTACCGTGCTTGCGTAAGCAGTTCGAAAGCTAGTTAGTAACACGTTGTTGTTAGATCAACATGTGCGTTGTTTCCCCTACGCGGTCATTACGCCAAATTTTTCTCTTTCAAGTGCACCCTATATGAATAAGTTCCTTGTAATAGCGCACATTCATATTTGGTGGTAACTTTGCATTCTATAATAATAATAATAATAATAATAATAATAATAATAATAATAATAATAATAATAATAATAATAATAATAATAATAATAATAATAATAATAATAATAATAATAATAATAATAATAATAATAATAATAATAATAATAATAATAATAATAATAATAATAATAATATAATATTAATAATACTAATAATAATAATAATAATAATAATAATAATAATAATAATAATAATAATAATAATCACGACAACATAGTGAGAGATGCCATAGTAGAGGACGTCGGAAATAGTTCTGACGATGGTTTCCTTATAAAAAAACACTGAACATACACATACAGTTCCACACAGATACACGCGTACGCCCACTACTAGCACATACACGCAGGCAGGCTGACACACACACACAGACACACACGCACGCACGCACACATGCAAGCATGGACTTAGATTGTTTTGACGTGTGCATTGTTTTCTCCATGTTATTTTTGTTCCCTATCTTTCTTTGCCTTTCTTGGGCACATTTACATCAATAATGTTCAGAATTAGAGCCATTCCTAATCAGTGATAAGTTTGCAATGTACATACATGCAAACGTATATCGCACACACGCACACACCCAGTAGGTGGTGACTGAATTATCAATTACTAACGAAGATTGAGTCTGACCAATGTTGAAATAACATTAAAAGAAAGCCCTTCATGAAAACTTGCTTCAGAAACCTTAAAGACCTGTTTACAACTTTTCACTATATTTTTGAGTGGACAGTCTTCTTAACCTACAAGCAGCTTCTTTAATATCCGACTCCATGCGCTCTAAGCAAACTAAAATGAGGCGCCCAGTACGAACGTTATTTCCGACTACACTTTCTCTTTCTAACCACCACGCGGAAGGTCTTTTCCTATTTTTTTTATATTGGCTTCTCGCACAGCCCCCTTTCATTGCATCAATGTCCAAACAGCAATCCGATTTCCCACTTCGTCGAGTCGTATCAGCGAAAGCCCCGTTGAGCGTCAGCACGTTCGGCGAAGTGAGTGCTTTTTTTTTTGCGAAATATTGCCCCGCATACAAGAAACCACTTATTTGGTGAAAAAGGCAGGCACCCTTTTTTACCTGCGCTCGACGTTCTGCTGAGCAATAGTATACGGATTCCTCAAGATTCGTGCAAGCACCAGTGCATGCTTGGACTACGAAAATTCTCGCAGATTTCTGAGTGACAAAAAAAAAAGTGCATGTCCGCGATACCTCTAGAGTGCTTCGGATTGTTTTCATTGTCAGCTGAATGTCTGCTGCTGCAAAGTACCTCGACGTTGCCTTCGTCGGCCGTAGCTTTTTAACAGCCACAACGGAACGGTGCTGTACAGGAGAATATAGCCAGTATACCTCACAAAACTATGGGGAAAAGACTAAAGAGACGGTTGCATTGTACAACGGCCTCTCATTGCACATTTTGTTAGAGCTATCTACTTATATTAAATAACCACCTTATAGTACTCATCATCACTGTTTATCGATGTCTTGTAGATAATCCAGAAAACTGCTAGTGAGCCTGTCCACATACCATGATTACGCGCCATAAAATAAATATTGTTCACCTTCCACGCGTTCGGCTCTCTACTAGAGGGGTCTCATGAAGTGCGAACAGCAGAAAGCGTTACGAGAGGATTATTGCGCTTTACGTCATTGCCATATAAAGGCGCACACACTATACAGCATAGGCTGCACCACTTGATACTTCTACAGAGGAATACATTCGCTACGTACTGTGCTGGTTCCGGTTCAGTCATAAGGATTGCCGGTGAGGGCGTACACAGAGCGCACACCAGCCGTTTCCTTTTCTTTTACAGTTTTTTATCAAGATATCAGATAACATATAAGGCTTAATGTTGCGCTATACTGGAATCTAGCAGTGCTTGCAAACCGGACGTGTGCTTCTGTCAATCGTGTTGCATGACTGGACAGCACGTTGTGGCATTACTAAGGCTTGTCGCTGTTGCTGTTTTATTTGACACCAATAGTACACCACTGACCGACGAATGACGAAATGGACCACCTGTTGTGATACTAAAATACCAAGCATGAAACATGAAAGATGACAGGCTGTCGCAAAAGTATATACTGTGTCTAAAATGGACTATATGAGGAAACATTCCGCTTCGCTATAGCTAAGCTATCGAAAATCATCATAGTGATAAGTGAATAACGACACGGCCGCGATAAGCCACATGAAGCTGTGTTACTATTTGGAGTTCGGCCGTCGATTCGCGATTGCAGAACAGCTCAACATTGTCTACAAAAACAGTATCCTGAATTATTCGTCCTTATTTTAACCTGGGCCCTATGTCCCTCTGCACAAACAGGCCCTTTGTTCAAGTTCACCAGCCATGCACTTTTAAAGTTGTTACAGTCACTCACTCAAACCCCCATACCCCGCTGTTGTGGTCTATAGTGGCTAAGGTACTCGGCTGCTGACCCGCAGGTCGCGGCGTCGAATCTCGGCTGCGGCGGCTGTCTTTTCGATGGAGGAATGCTGTAGGCCTGCATGCTCAGATTTGGGTTGCACGGTAAAGAACCCATGGTGCTCGAATTTTCAGAAGCTGCGTCTCTGATAATGATATGGTGGTTTTGGGACGTTAAACTCCACATACAAATCATCAATCAATAACTCACCCCCCTGTGTGTGTGTGTGTGTGTGTGTGTGTGTGTGTATGTTTGTGTGTGTGTTTGTGTGCGTGTGCGTGTGTGTGTGCGCGTGTGTGTGTGTGTGCGTGTGTGTGTGTGTGCGTGCGTGTGTGTGTGTGTGTGCTTGTGTGAGTGTGCGTGCGTGCGTGTGTGTGTGTGTGTGTGTGTTTGTGTGTGTGTGTGTTTGTGTGTATGCGTGTGTGTGTGCGTGTGTGTGTGCGCGTGTGTGTGTGTGCGTGTGTGTGTGTGTGCGTGCGTGTGTGTGTGTGTGTGTGTGCTTGTGTGAGTGTGCGTGCGTGCGTGTGTGTGTGTGTGTGTGTGTGTGTGTGTGTGTGTGTTCCTGAAAGCCGAGAGAGATTGAAGATATCTGAACGGGGCACTTTGTATTATAATGACTTAAAGAATGCAGTGTTTCTTTAAAACGAAGCGTCTTAGACAGATTACGAATATTCCTGTGCTTTACATACACGACGAAATAAACAACTTTACATGGCTCGTGCGTTGAGCCAACCTTTTGCATATGCTAGTCACCGCAACCTCCACTACCGCACTTAAGCGTAATTTCTCAGTTCTGATGTGTATAAATTTGACACTGAATTTAGTGTTCACTAGCTTTACAAAGTGACTTGCCAACTACTAGTTGGTTGCGTGATAGAGGAGCAATCAAAGTATTCTCAATTACGCAAATGACAAGCCTGCAAAAAAGGAAAGATAAACCTGAGTAATAGTTGCACCGAATTGACAAGGCTTAACCTACCTCAGGGCGTCTTGTGAACTAAGCGAAAAGTGGTCCGTGAAAAGAGATGTTCACTTTGCTAACACTATTTCAATTTGAAACGTGACCAAAAGAAAGAAAAAAAACTAGAATGACAGTGAATCGGTGTGAAATATGTCAGCACTGCCTACCACTATATAATAAAGAGAATCGACATTGTGTTTACGTTACGAAGACACTGTGCACTTGATTTCTAAAAGTTTCCCGTGAGTGACAAGAAATTTTGCACGCCATTTATTTCACCACAACATATTTCTCATAACATGTTTTCTTGAGAGTGTAGCCTACATTTCCATGCATTTTGTCACCTGTGTAAGACATTACACTTCTATTTCATTTATTTATTTTGTTTCAGAGCCTGGGTAATTACACTGCAGGACCAAGGCCTCTCCCAATGATATCCCTAAAATAAAGTCTCATGTCGCACATATCCCTCGTATCCAGTGAGCTCGCATGAACACGTATGAATCACATGTGTTGTCGTGTGAACATACGAGATCAGTGGATATGTGTCACACGCGACATATGAAATGATTTTGCTGGGGATCGCATGCAATGCGAACCCTCTGCTGCTTTACATGCTCTATACCACCACCGGAGTTGCGAAAGCTCAGGAGATCCATTAGTCTGAGACCAAAGCGTAGTTGACAGGTTCATTTGGGAGGCGTTGGTGAGTTACAACACCATAGGCCAATTAACAAATAGTACAAACTACAACAAGAATAATCGGCAACGAATCGGCCATTTTTTTGTAAAACTGTCTCTTTACCTGAACTGTTTTGTTGATTCCTATATAATTTGCATTGCAGGTGGCAGTGCTGCCATTCTGGCTCCTTAGGATAAAGAAATGATATGATCTGGGTTTTTCTAGAAAAGTGGTTAACAATTTAGAGCAGTTTGTGTGTATTTAGAAAAAGCGGTTTACAATTTAGAGTATTGGTACTTGACTATGGGAGAGCATAAAGCCGTCCCATGGATAGGATCCTCAAAAGAATGGTCCATTCACTTTGTGGTTTACAAAAAAATAATTTACAGCATGTACAGAATACAAAGGCTTCATACCATTCCAGTAACAGGGCACATACACTTCGGCACATCTATATTTCACGACTAACATCACTACGTTACTTTGAAGACATTTGCTCTAATATACAAGACAACGTTGGCATATATGTACACAAGAACTCAATGCGATCATGATACAATGAATGGTATAACGATACAGTTGATGCAATAAAACACAATCGGTTACAAACGAAATCATGAATAACTACTCAACGGGCGCTGCTTAGCACCAAGTCGGTCGAAAAATGAGTTGTATCCTTTCGTGTTCCACCTTGACGAAAGGGCACGACCAATGCCGCAGAAAGTTTTGCTCCCCGAGGAAGAAAAGCTCCTCGGAAAGAAACGCGAGGATCTCTCGTCTCATTCTCCCCAGTATCGGCCACAAAGCACGCCGGCGGCAATTGGCAGCTACGGCCTCACATCGGTTTCTCCAAAGGCTGAACAGCCCCGCAACTATTAACAGAGCGGAGAAGCGGCTACGCGGAAATCGGCCGTTGGACGCGAAAGTTCGCACACCCTGTCCCCAAAAACCAGCATTAACCACACGCCAAAAAAGGCGGGAAACCACACAATCAAACGTCGCATGTCGATTGGTCTCCACCATTACGCAGTCGGGGCAAGTGGAAGTGCGAACCACCTGCCATCGCTGCAACCGATCTCGCGTGGGGAGCAAGCCCCAGCCCAGCCTCCAGACAAAGTCTCTGAGATGCCCTGGCAACACTGCGGCAGTTATTGGTTTCCAAGCGCGGTTCATTACAGATTGACGATGCTGGGGCACCAAGGGCCGTAGAAGGGCGGCCATTGTGTCCACCACTTTAGAATCGGCCACCTCTATCTCTGGGCACATAGTTTCCAAACGTCGGTGAAATGCCAGAAGGGCTCGATACAAAGATGGTAATTCAGTTGATTGGGGACCTTGGTTTATTTGGCTATTCGACGGGAAGACACTTAGTGATGGCCCCAGATGGTAGCGAGCCAGTGTCTGAGCGGGCATGCCATCATTGCTTAGTATTCGTAATAGAGTGCGGAGGCACAATGTAGAAGCCGTGACGGAAACGTCGGGGAATGCAAAACCACCTTGATTTTGCGGTTGAGCTAACGCTGGACGCGATAACATTTCTGTGCACCCAGACCAAAAAAATGAACTGATGCAGCTTTGCACTTTTCTGCAGACGTCGAGCGGTGGTTTAAAAGAATGGCAAAAGTACCAAAATTTTCCTAGGTACACCGTTTGAGTTAAGTATTGGCGTTTCAAGAGGGGGAATTCGAAGTGCCTGGCTGCTTTGATATCACTTAGAAGAGTTTGTACAATGGCTGACCAGATGCTATCTTGTATACCAAATGCAGTGAAAGTAACTCCGAGTATTGAAATCTCAGGAGACCACTTTAAAGGCGACGTGATGTTGATACGACCGCTGGGGTTTCCAATGAAAAAATACTGGCTTTTAGAAAAGTTTAACCTCGCACCGGAGATAATACTGAAATCATGAAATGTATCAACAGCATGCTGCAGCGACTGTTCATTATGTACATATAGAGTAATATCGTCTGCATATGCAGTGACCTTTACTTGACTGTTACCGGGTAGAGGTAAGCCACGAATCTGCGGGTGATGTTCCACGGCCCTTAAGAAGGGTTCTAATGCAAGGATAAATAACACTGGGGAGAGGGGACACCCTTGACGGACCCCATGCGTGACTCTAAATACGTGACTCTCACGGGAATCTAAGTAAAGTGTACTTTCTGAATTAGTGTACATCGCGTGGCTGAGGTCAATTAACTTATCCGGGAATCCGTATGCATGTAAAACATTTAGTATGTAGCCATGTTCTATGAAATGAAAAGCTTTCTCGTTATCTAATGAAACCAACAGTCCTTGCGCACATCGGCTAGTGGTGTATTGAATGATGTCACGCGTTAACCACGTATAGGTGTGTATTTCACTTTGTGTGTTTAGAAAAAGTGGTTTACAATTTAGAGTACTAGGTACTCTACTATTCAGGCCGTCGCCTCAATGACGGTCTTGTATCACGAACAGCATTTGCTCTAATGCCTAAATGAATATTTAGAGCACTTTGTAGACACAGCAACTGTAAAGAATAACCAGCAAAACACTCCGTAAAGTAAGTTGACTAGCGAAGCTGCCTCATACGACCCTTGTATTTATCACTGCGTTAAACCCAACTGTTCAATAAAATCTTTCACAATTGTTAGTTCTGTCTGACCAGAAATCAAAATTATTGTTCGCTGACCCCACGTCCCCTTCTATCTTTTTAGTGATCCTGAGGTGAAAAGTTGGTCTCGCCCGATTTCCGTAGCACATACGTGCCAACATTTCTTTGCGCCCATAAGAAGGGATGAGTTTACTTTAGAATAGCCATATTGACCACATGAGTGATTGGCAATCCTTTACGGGGAAGGGCCACTGCGTGAAGCCGTTACGGTGGGGCCTGGACGATAAACTATAGGAGGAGGAAGAGATTAGGTCATTTGGCAACGCTGTGTAAAATATGAATAGAATACATTATTACTTTCAGGGCGAATGTCGGAACGCTGCATTTTATAAACACAGTTTACAATAGTGAATCCCATTGGAGGTCAACAGTGACACGTTGGTCTTCACATTGAAGTGAAAAGGGCCGGGAATGGGTTCTGAAGTTGAGCCGATGACCACATCCAGTCTCCTAAAATAAACAATATTTCCCAGTGTTATAAGAGTGGTGGTAACCGTAAAAACGCCTGATTCAAACTGCATGTATCTTTGATGCTATCTGTAGTCTTGGAGCTTTTAGGTTCCAAAACAACATTCTCATTGCGCGAGATGCCGTAGCGAAGGGCTCCGCAAATTTTGACTTCACGGGGTTCCTTACCGAACACCTAAATGTAATCAAATGGGTTTCTGGTATTTGGCCTCCATTGAAACCTGGCCACCATGGCTGGGATGCGATCGCGCCACCTCCGGATTAGCAGTCGAACCCAATAACCACCTAAACCAACGTGTCCGGGGAGGTTGAGTCGAGGCTACGAAGAAGAACGCGTTGGTCAAAGTCCCGCATGCGTTGTACATAAGTTATTCCTCCGGCATTTTTCGTTTTCATTTCAGGGCATTTTTACGTTTTTCATACGTCATTTTTACACTTAATTCATAGTCTTATTATATATACTGATTCAAAATATGAGCATCCGTGTACTTGAAGTATTTATGGTTTTCCCTCTATTAATTTACCCACTTTCCTGTCGATATTTTTTTTTATGCAGAACAGCAGTGAAGAACCTGAGGGCCGCGGTCTACATGCACTTTCATGGCAGTGTTGTGCCTATCCTGACGAATCTCACTTTCTGCGGCTGCATCGCTCAAGGCATCCTCTGGCCTGTGCTGCAGGTCTGGTATTGTTGTGTAAGCGTGCGTTATGCATTCGCTGTCTGGTCTTCAAAGATTGCCACTGCAGGGACTTCCGCGACACTCCGAACTGCTAGCCGGCTCTGTTTACTTCTCCGTACGAGGCGGAACTTCCACATTTTCATGTAACTCATTGCATGAATGAAACGTGCTCCGACAAACAGTTTTACAGCGAAAGCTGTCATGAGATCACAACTCGAATCTCGCACAGCACCGTGGTTGTCCTCCACCACCACCAATGTCCGTATGCACGTCGCGCCGTTAGAAAAAAAAAGATCTACTACCAACGACACAGTGGGGATAGAACCATGGTCCGCGGGGTGCAACCCCTGTGTTCAATTTTTTACCACTGATCCACGCCGGTGCTTAGGACTTGTTGGCAAACTTGGCTTACATAGGTAGGCGTGATGTCGGGAAAGCAATCGCGTTAATACGACTTCTAAAGCGTTTCGAAACAGCCGCAGAACAAGAAGTCGTCGCAAAATCCGAATAGCGTAATGAGAGGGTCGTGCCATGCTCCAACCCATTACAAAAGCTTGTTTTTGTTCAGATATTAACTGTGGCGTATACCCACTTCGGGCATCTTGCCTCATGGTCGTCCGCCCCTGCATAAACAATCGGCACGAAATTCCTCGCAATAGTTTAGCGGATACCACGCTTCTCAGAAGACTGACGAAAAATAGCATAGCGAATGCCGGACCACTACCCTTAAAGTTTAATAATAACGCCGTAGTAGGTATCAAGCAAGTGTGCGTGCAGTAGTTAGCCAACGAATGTTTAGAAAAGGCTCTGAAAGACCGCTCTTCTAGCTTTCGATGTGTCTGTGCTGCACCTTCCGCGCAGGCCTTGCGTTTTTTTAGTTCATCACGGCATACTCAGCCCCAAAATAAAATTAACAAGAGGACACAACCATGGCATATTTTGTAATAAATTTCCTGCATCTGTTCTGTGTTCCTGTCGCACCGCATATGGCGCTCAACTTAAACGTTGTTCCCCGCTGTAATCCGCATGCGCATCACTAAAGCCGCATCGATTGCACCTTTGCTTGTATGTGTGTGGTAATTTTCCTCTGTGCTTTATTGTTCTCTCTTTTTGAGCTTGCAATAGAGTCAGCGGAAGAAACTTGACCTGTCCTGTCATGTTTCTGGCGACCACATTGCTTTATTGGGCTCGTCGGGTTTACTAGCCATGAACCAGCTCAGCCAGATCATTGTATTTCCCACCTCGTTCTACAGAGACTAGCAGACCGTGAGGTCTCCCCTTGGAAAGTATCGACGCACTGTAAGCAAAGGGGAGAAAAAAAAAAGAGCGCAAACACACGCAGATCTATGCGTGTGTACGCAAAGAGCTCTTCTACAGGCACGGTTATCAAACAAAGAATCAAAGAGCTGTTCGACAGGCATAGTTATTCGTTGCAGGTCCACACTTCTTTTCCAAGAAAATGCTCAATCGTTGCCATGACAAGTAGTTTATTTCATTGAAGGGGAATATTGACCAGATGACGTGCTTGAGAACGCGCGGTACGTTGAAAAGAGACTCCTTTCCTTGGCTGTATGTATGCTTTCTTCTTGTCGTTCCTAGTGAAAGGAGTATTGCGAACACGAAACAGGTTTGGCGCCAACGCGATGAATCATTGAAAGCGAGAAAATAGCGAACCTGCAGGAAACGCCAAAGAAAAGAAGTGGAATCAATGTTCCACACTTCGAACCTGTGACAGCTTACTTACGTGTTTTCGAACTTCAGCAAAGATCTGGAAGAGTAAAGGCGTTTGCACGTCCCAGGGAAACTGTCATGAGGAGGCGGTTTCAAGGCTGCAAGCGTTGTACTCAAAGAAGAAAAAAAAAACTTGCGGTCATTTCATTTATCAGCTTCTAACGTCGAACTAAAAGCACGCTTTCAACAAAGTGTTCTAAGATAAGTAATGTGTTCCTTTAGGCTTTTGAAGGAATGTTTAGGTTTTGAAGAAAATGTTCAAGAGAATCTCATATATAATTTTTAGGTATCTCAAAAGAACATTTATATGAGTATATTTCGTCAAGTAAGAAAAGGAAAGTGTAGAATATCAGCAGGCTATTTTCTGAAGCTCTTCTTGCCCACCGATGCTATTAAGGCACAACGGTGGGCGAAGCTTGTTGTCATCAAGAGCCTGTGTATGCAAACAGTGAAAGGGCGTCGCGCTTATTCGCCAACCTCGTTTCCTGTAACCGAGCATAGCAGGGTGGCGTATGTGCGGCAACAATCTTTATAGTTTAGACACACCCAGTCTTGAATATCAAACGCTCGTGTCACGCCAATGGAAAGTGCTTTTGGGTGCACTTCATAAACAAGACATGTTACTCAAGTGAGAGCATTCAATTTATTAACGAGAACACAGTTTCACCCTGAAAATATAATTATATTTTCAAAATTTCAACTCTCTCTTTTGTGGACGAGCCCTCAAGCAGAACTGTTCTTACTGTTGGGTAATACATCACATACTTTTGTCATGCGATCAAAGAGAAAAATATAAGTTGACTTTAAGTCATTAGGCATCATTTAAAACATAGCCTAACCGAATTAGGAAATGGACATGGGCCGGGCATGTAGCGCGTAGACAGGATAACCGCTGGTCATTAAGGGTAACTGACTGGATTCTCAGAGAAGGCAAGCGGGTTAGGGGGAGACAGAAGGTTAGGTGGGCAGATGAGATTAAGAAGTTTGGCAGCAGCAAGCAGAGATTGGCATCAGCAAGCACAGGACTGGGTTAACTGGCGGAACATGGGAGAGGCCTTTGTCCTGCAGTGGACGTAGTAAAGCTGATGATAATGAATCGACACTTTAAGTCAGAGTTTTGGTTACATCAATAACAAAGAAATAAAGTAGCGCTAAAAAACCAATCCGCTAATTTTACGAAGTCGATTTCACCATCGTGCGTTGACTGAATTTTTAAGCGAGCGTACACAGTTGCTATGTTTTAGCGACGTGCCAGGTAGCGATCGTGATCCCCACTCTGGTGGCCGCTTTTTCACCTTAGTTAAATGCAAAAAAGAATTATCCTTGATTAGCGAATTTAGGGCGCATCATAAGGGCCTCCCAAAAGGCTGAATACAATTTTGAGTCGTACGCTCCCGTGTGACCTGTAGTTTAATTGTGAATTTCGTGAGTAACACCTAAAAACAGTTACCAATTAGCTTTAGTCCCACGAGCTGATACAGTAAAAAATAAAAGAAACGCAACGCAGCAAAAAAAGTGTCATACGCAACAAAGCGGAAAACATGATCACTAAACCATTATCCCGCGTCAATCAACACTGAGTAGATTATTGAGTCTTTCAACCTGCCTCGTTCAATGCGTCTTTTCTTTATATTATTTCTAAGCTTTTATTTCTAACGGATTCTTTTTAAGCAATTCAAAATTTAAAAAATAAATCCTCACTACACTTACTTTGTAGAAGTAACGAAGCGCCATTTCATCTGCAAGCTTCAGGACTTTAGGTTGGGTGAGAGTAGCCCTACCATATTTTAGAGATCCTATTATGACATGAGGTCTCTTAATCCGATTTCGCAGATCGCCAACAAATTCTCCCGAAAAGCAATCAACATCTGTGCCACTTCGGCTTGCGTGTATTTCATACTATATACTTGAAAAGCGCAAAGCTTCTCATTGAAAGTCGGCGCGGCACAATCAGTTTTGTGTCGAAACCCTTTCAGCTTCTTCCACCCAACCCAAGAAAGCGTGGCATCCTCAAGTTATTCGCTCAAGTATAGCACGGTCAGTGACTTTGACCTCTAGAAGCCACCTCCCGATAACTCTCCTTTGCCAGTCGTATTGCTAAAACCTTTTGATACTCGTAAAACAAATCACTGAGAACACATATGAAGGCGCGTGTGGAAAACGACCGCTTCAGTCTTGCGGAAACCTCTATTTCAGCTAGGGCTCTAGCTTTATGTCCAGTACTGAATCTACGGCACACTCCTATGTTCAAAGACATTATTTTATAAGGCACTGCTACCCGGTTGACGTAATTCGGTACTGTTGCCGTATTATGTCATGTGTCAAAGGTCACTGAGCTTTGAAGAGGCAACTGTTCGCTAAGATGCCATCCACAAGGATTTCAGGTCAGTTTGCAAACGTGGGCTTATGTTGACATAGAGGCCAGACACAGCCTCCAATTTCCCGCGATATGTACTTTGGGACATCCTGAGTCAGTTGGCTAGTCTGCAGACAGTCGCAGTCACGCTAAAGAGGTTTTTGTAAACCTACTCCGTAGTGGTGCTTGCACAACGGCCGAGGAACCATGTCTCCCACAACAGACGTCTCCCAAATGAGTAAGTAAATAAAGTTCTTTTCGCAACCTCCCGTTTATTTCCCTTTTCACTGCCCAGGGAAAACGTTGTGACACTCGCTGCGTGCTAGGCCTCACATTCAGCCAAGCTTGCAGTGAGCTGACTGTTTATGTGATTCTTCCCAGGCAATGTTGACAGTCGGACGAATAAAATTAGATTCTGGGCCAAACGAGTACAAATACAGCGGAAAAAAGAATCTGAACTACCACGCGAAGGCCTGCATTTTAAGTAGGCCATAACGTTGGTCCCTACGTGCGCAGTCAGAAAATTTGGAAGCGGCACAGAAACACTTGTTATATTTTATGTTGAGAAAAAGTACGCTAGCTTTAGGAAAAATTATATACACTTTGCCACACTTCTAGGAAACGTTCTGTGGCTTGCGGTTTCCCGCAAAGCCTGTTTGCTGTTTGCCAGCATGGAGCCGGCTACTTACGCCATCAGCAACTGGCATATAGCTGCTACTAACTCGATGAAATATTTCGGTGTGCATCTTCCGAGCGACCTATCGTAGAGTGACCACACTGATCAAATAGTTCTCTCTGCTAATCTCCTTTGGTTAGATACGCCCTAAAAGTTTCATGGCACCACCTTCGGTTAAACTACTCGCTTTATCGCCATTGTCAGACCTAAACTTGAATATGCATCTACCCTCTTTGACCCCTACCAAACTAATCGAATAAAAATTCCGGAGCCTGTCCAGAACCTAGCAGCCGGATTCATTGCTTCAGATTACTCCTGTTACTACAGCACATTCAATTTGAAAACCAGTAAAAGCTTCTTACCCACACTGTTCGTCGTCGTATTGCACGTGTCGGTGTTTTCCGCAACTTCTTTCACTCAGCCAGACGTGACAGCCAGCTCATTCAAGCAGTCCATCAAGTTCATCGCACAATTCATACAAACACTGTTATTCCACCTCGTGCTCACACCACATCAGTTCAGCAGTCATTTTACTTGCGCACCACCTAATACTGGAATGGCGCTTCGGTAGAGACGGCAGTCATTCGCGATTCTGAGCTCTTCAAGAATGCTATCCAAGAAGCAGGGTCAGCTGTATCCTAACAATTACTTTTGATAACGACTTTTTTGGGCCACCGGCCCTGGATACAAGTTACTATACGACACATTTGAGCATATGATAAATAAATAATACATATAAAAGAAAGTTTTACCGGAAGTACTACGAATCTGCCAATGAATAACACCATGTTAAGTGCTTCGCCTCTCGTGTCGCGTTATCGTTTGACGGCTCGTAGTCAGAGTAGTGTAGCTTGCGCATGCGCCGTCGGAGTTTCTTAGCCACGCGCTTCGTTATTGCGATAGCACCGACCAGTAGAATTCCTGCATTTAGAGCACTAGAAACGCACCGACATTCACGAGTGAACGAGGGGGCAGACACAGACCAGCGATACGCATTTGCGCTGTCACCGCTCAAGCTGCGAACGTCTGCCTTCCGCGTTCCTGAAGGCAGTGTGTGGTATTGTAATTGATTGATTAATATGTGGGGTTTCACGTCCCTAAACCACCATATGATTACGAGAGACGCCGTAGTGGAGGGCTCCGTAAATGTCGACCACCTGGGGTTCTTTAACGTGCACCCAAATCTGAGTACACGGGCCTACAACATTTCCGCCTCCATCGGAAATGCAGCCGCCGCAGCCGGGATCCGAACCAGCGACCTGCGGGTCAGCAGCCGAGTACCTTAGCCACTACACCACCGCGGCGGGGCTGTGTGGTATTGTAAACATGATAACAAACTCACCCAACCATATTACTGGAGAACGCACACCTTGCAGTTTCTCCCCTCAACTGGCCACGCTTTGAAGCAGTGCATATCTAGTAGCAGTGTTCATCATGTTCTCGATGCTATATTAGTGCGGAAATCACGACCTGCTGGTTTATGTTCACAGATTTGCCCCCCACAACAATTAAATAGGTATCAGGGGCGTTAGTCGCTGGTTGGAGATGTGCCATTAGACGTTATCGCTGATTCATCTAAGTCATATTGTGCGATATATATATATATATATATATATATATATATATATATATATATATATATATATATATATATATATAATATATAAAGATATATATAAGGGCTGGTTTTTCGTGTTTTGACACAATAATAATGAGATCCAATAGACAATAATGCCAAGGAATGTATGGGGAAAGCTATTAGAACCACTGTAAAGTAAATGAGAAAAAAGAAAAATGTGTGAAAAAATAAACTTGCCGTGAAGCAGGAATCGAACCTACGACCTCCGAATAACGCCTTAGATGCTATATATATATATATATATATATATATATATATATATATATATATATATATATATACTACCGTTTCCTGTGACGGAGGAATCAGCCATGATTTTTTTGTTTTCAAGTAGGCCAATGAACCAAACATAAAAAAAATGGTAAGCTGCTTTCAATTATTTTTATTGCCGTGATGACGATATGCTGCGTAGAATATGGACAATTACAAACGTGTTGGGAATATATTTAGTCAACTGCTGAGGTAGCTTTGTTATTATTGTGGTAGCTTACTGCAGGACCTCTCTTGCATCCCTATGTCGCCGCTCATCACGTTACGAAGAAGAACAAAAAAAAAACAAATACATGGAACGTGTTCTTTCGTGGTATCAATTTGAATGCTGGTTCCATTGTTGGCAGGCCATTACTGATGTTCCGTGTACGACGTAAGCCTATTTCTTCGCAATACGAATACTACAATTAATGCCTAAACGTCGGACGCATTTAGTCTTCTCGGCAAACTTTCTTAAGCCACGCTAACGCGTCCCGCCCTTCCCTGTTAATTCTCAGTCGTGATGGCCTCTCTGCTGCCGCTGCCTTTGCACCCGATTCCGCGACGAAATTTCAGGCTTTCGTGGCCGTTTATTCTCTAAGGCAACGCTAGCCAATAATACGTTGGCGTTTCTAGATAATCCAATGAAAAAAAAAAGGATTTGTGAGGGAATGCAGAAGTTTAAGCCTCACCATCGAATGTCTCTGCGATTCCATCCCACGAGGTGCGAGGCTCCTTAGTGAAGTGTCAGCCGTATACACGATAAAGGCTTATCTTCTAGAGCTACGGACGCCTCCAGCGATTGAATTCTCGCGTTGAAGAGCGTGCCCAATGTGTTCGAAAAGAAAGTAATATAGGAACGTGCACGTACACGTGCGTATAAGCAATGAGGCATTGTGCTGGGAGTTAGGTGTCCGGAATTCTGGTACACCCGTCAAGGCACTAGAGCACTTATCAATGTTCACGCTTGGCGCTCCGCTGTTTCCTGTTTAAGCGGACACAGTTGATACTATTGTCACACGACCGTTTCGAATGTCGCAAAAGTGACCACTACTGCAAAAATGATGTTTTCACGTATGCTTGCGTCAAGAAAAGGTTGAGGAAAACCAACAGATTCAGGCTATTCTGTCAGCCTGCATATAGTGAACACTCTTAAAAAAAAGGCAGTGCTACTTCCTAAATTTGAGGTAGTAATTTGTTGTCACAACATTCACTACCTAAGTAGTAACTGCAGGTAGTAGTTCACATACGTTTTCTACCTCAGAAGCAACCAGAGGTCGTAAATGTCTGTGGTGTACTACCTACAGTTACTACTTAGGTAGTGAATGTTGTGACAACAATTTACTACCTCAAGGTTAGAAAGTAGCACTGCCTTTTTTTTTTCAAGAGTGAATGACAAAGAGAAGCCGAGTTCACTCCTTACCATCTTGTTTATTGCAATAATTTTGTAGAAGAGCGAGAGAGTGAAGTACTGTGGAAAAGGTCGGGAAGTTAACAGGACTATGTTCAGTTGCCTACTCTAATTTTGACAGACAGGAGCCATAGGTATGATATTAGCAATCACTGACCACTCAAATTGGTATTGTCTTTTTCAAATTATATTGGTATTGTATTTTTATCTCCAATAACCTGAAACCCATGAAGAGTAGCCACAAACTCAACCTTACATCGTTCTATCCACTTACTATAACCCATTCAAATTCAACTTCTTTCCGCACGCTATAAAAATAGAATGTATAACCTGTGTCCACTAAATGATTGCTTTTCGAACATTTACCAAATGAATGCGTTCATTGACACTTTGTTTATTCGAATTTTCATTCTTGTTTGTTTGTTTTTGTTTTCTTTTTTCTTTCTGTTTCACTTGCACGCAGGGTTGCATTCCCTTTCTGTTAGTGTGCTGATGTAGGGACGGCACAGTCCTGCGGTAGCACAAATCGGGCTGCTTTAGCAAAAATAAAATAAATAAAACTAAAATGAATCCAGAAAACTTGCCGCTTCTAATAGTCACACTCTGCACAATCGTAGTTACAGCCTAGACATAAGTTTTAAAGCAACAATAACGAATGCAGTGGCAACGAGTAAGGGTAGGCGGCCGTCTTTACAAAATACCTGTTCTTTTTTTTTCGTGAGTGGTATTAATTTATTAGATGCGGAGCATCTTATACTCGCGCCTTGTAGTGCGCCGTCCGCGTCGTCCGCGCCGTCCACACCGCTTCTCGAACATTCGACAGCTGACGCGCGCGCATGCGCCGTCGCGCCGTCGCCCACTCTTCCACCATCTGTGCATCCCTTCCTCCTCTACACACCGCGCGCGCTTCACTCCTCCACCATCTGTGCACCCTTCCTCCTCTACACACCGCGTTCGACATCTACAATTCTCCTGATTCTCCAGTGGACGCGCATGTGGCGTCGCGCTTCGAGAACATTCAACAGCTGACAGTGCATGCGCCGTCGTGCTGTATATATACTCAAGGTCGGCGCTCGCTCGCTCAGTTGCCGCTCGTCGGTTGGTTTGTACGGCGCGTCGACGTCCAAGGTCGCGGTGAAATGAATTCCAACGAATCCACAAACACAATGATCGACGTCCCTTCGACCAGCGCCGCCCTTTCGCATACGTGTGTACGTGTTCACTCATTTAACACCCCCTCCTACAACCACGTTAACCAATTTAGCCATCGACCCAAGTAAGTCGCAATTTAACACCCCATTTCACAACCACGTTAACCAATTTAGCCATCGACCCAAGTAAGTCGCACTTTAACACCCCGTTAACCAATTATATGGTCCGCATCCTCCTCAGTGTTCCCCCGAGGGAAGCTGCGGGCAATTTTTTTTGACAAGGACCACTTCAAAAACAGAGTGTTCCGTACATCTTAATAATAAGTACGCTGAATAAGACCCTGTGTCAACAACATGAGAGTATCATATATTTGGTTAACTAAACGTGCAAATATATAGTGGGAATTTTTGTGGGCTTACTTAATGTAGCACAACTACTTTGCTTCTCTCTTCGTGCTATAGCCTGCATCGCCACTTCGAAGTCTTCCTACAGCATTGCACATTATCAGGGTTAGTGTACGTTATCTCGGTGCAGAAGACTGAGGCGCAGAAACATAACGTGAAGCAGGAAGAGCAGGAGAGAAGACAGAACAGCGCCAGCTACTAACTGTTTAATGACCGTCTAGGAAACGCACTGGAAAGAAGACAAAACCGCGCATGCGTGCACAGCCAACAAACATCGCACAGCGTCATGAGCAAGGCACTAAGTTATCAAAAAAAAAATGCATTTCTGATGCGTACAACACAACAGATGTATCACTGATACAATCGGGCCCTTTCTTTTTGATAAAATAGGCTTCCAAGAACTCTCTAGCTGGGTGTTTTTTGCTCCTACCAAGAATCGCCGTCCTTTAAACAATGGCACACATCCGCAGGCTTTACAGTGCGCTGTAAGATGCGCATGCTCATCTTGCCTAAACTATTGGCATGCTCCCTCAGTCTGTCATTATTGCAACGCCCCGTTTGACCGATATAGAACTTGCCACAGCCTATAGGGGAGTCTCATATACCATGCCTTGTGCACAGCGCCTAAAAAGTCTTGTGTGCTGCTTCTGGCAGCCCCTTTGCTCATCGCATGTGATACGTGGGCGCAATTGAGCAAGTTTGTTGGGAGCTGAAAAAACAACCGGAACACCATAACGGGAAGCCACCTTCTTGAGGTTATGGCTCACGCGGTGTATATACGGGACCACCTCAGGCTTAACCCGCTCTCTCGCTTTCGGGCGCACATTTGCATTAGACACTCTGCCTTTCACCCTCTGCAGCAGGGATTCCACCACGAAACTAACTACGGACTGAGGGTAGCCGGCCTTGGAAAGTCTTAGAAGTTGACGCATAAAGCTAGCTTGCATAACATGCTCACACGATCTGCGTAGTGCCTACTCTAAGCAAAGTAGAGCGATTCCGCGTTTCACAGTCTTTGAATGCGCTGAATCGTAAAGTAACAACTCCTTCTTACTCCGAGGGAGGTACGCACAGCTTACGTGACCAGCCGAAATTGTCAGGTTAAGGTCCAAAAACCGCAAGGAGCTATTTTCCGAAAGTTCATTAGTAAACGTGAGCCCTTTAGCGTTTGCTCTAAAAACATCTAAAACCTGCTCAACCATCACAGGAAAAGGAAAAGGGCATCTATTGTCAATAACAACTAAAAAATCATTGACATATCTAAATACTTTGAGAATATATGAATGAGATGATGTAAAAACACTTTGTAGTGCGTGGTCAAGGGATGATAAAAAGACGTCACATAAAATCGGTGCTACCCGTGACCCAATGCAAATGCCCTTCCTCTGTTTCCTAGACGATCATTAAACAGTTGGTAGTCGGCGCTGTTCTGTCTTCTCTCCTGCTCTTCCTGCTTCACGTCATGTTTTTTGCGCCTCAGTCTTCTGCCTCAAGTATGCACCAACTAGCCCAAAAACAAGTCCTTTTGGTACGTTATCTCTTCCGATGCAGGCTGCTTCAACAAACCAATCAAAGTGCGGAGGCATGCTTTGTCATTCGATAGCGTAATAAGATTTGTCATTTTTCGCAAGCACAAAATTTTAATAGGTCACGTCATGGAGATTGGTAAAAAAAAGTTATTTGTCGAACCGTTTAACGAGTGGAACAGCGACCATCGTATAGCCTCGATTAAGCTGCTGACTCGACCAGATGTTTCATAAAAAAAAATACCGTATTGAAACTAAAATGAAAACCAGCCTGTACTTATTGAAAAGAACATTTCTGTGCTCAGATTAAAAACCAATTACTTGTCCTTTTGCATATGCTTGATGAAAAATACCATACCAGCCGCACGACATATCTATGAAAACACCAAGGACGTATTCGCCGTACAAGCAACCCACGTTATTATTTTGCTGTTCATCAGCCTAACTAAATATAAGGTTTTTTTTTCATTGATGCTGATTCGAAGGAATAATTTTCAAGCGATAGTTTCTTCAACGATCAGCGTAAAAGAAAAGTTAGAATTTGCTCTCAGAAAACAGCTATCAAAATTTTCTTTTCATATACTTCCACGGTAAATCCATCCAAATAAAGTGAATGTTTCGGATGAGAAAACAATGTACACGTCCATAAGAGGTAGCCCTTTCGTTTATTAAATGGTATAGTGAAGAATGCTTCGTAAAATTGATTTTCTCTAAAGGCATTGAAATTTCCAAATGAAAAGTTACAAACTTGACAACAACGACAGAGACGACCTTAGCAGGAGGCACACTCAGTCAGGCTCCATTATGTCAGGGTCCACCAAGACTTTCACGGATGTGACATTCCGAAATATATACTTGCCGATGATTAAAAAAAAATTCTAGAACAAAAAGCTCCATCGCCGGGAATCCAAACCATGACCTCTTGCTGCATAGCACGTGGATTTAAGGGACTCGGCTTAGTAATGGCGAGCTATCCCCGCACACCATTTACCACTTGCGGTACGCGCAGTTCTAGGGCACTTAAGCACGTTGCCGTATTCAACGAAGATGATATCCAGTTCACGAAGTGCACGCTTTAGAGGTCTTACCCTCGTATTTACAAACGCTCCTCGACTCGACCTTCACCCCTCACTCGACAGAGTCGCGCACTGCGCTGCTGCTCGGCTGAAAATTGATGCGGCGCTACTCAAAAATAGCAGCAAATTATCACTGATATGTAGTGACTTGCCCTGCCCAGAGATGGCGCTCCCATCGGCTTTCTCAAGTGAAGGTGGAGCGTTGAGGGAAGGGGCGTTCTAGAATACGGGGTTTAGTCCCGCTCAATGCGATACGTGGACGCCTGTACTCTGCTTTACGAGGCGTGGTCGCCCGTGCGCCGGCGCTTATCTCTTAAGAGGGGTGGTTTGTGCGCCTTGCGTCTTGACCACAATGTTTGCGGGAAGTTACAAAAGCGCACGAAGGTGACGTCACTCGCTGCAGCGGCGGAGTTTGCGAAAGGAGCGGGCTGATCAAAGACGAAAAAGTGACAACTGCGACCACTGTTAGTTCGCACTTATACTGCGTAGATGTGTGTTCAATTTATGCGTCCTTCAAGTTGGCGCAACGTGCTTGAATCGTCCAGCTGTCAAAGTTGTGGGTCGAGCACCACAACCACTCGACAGCAATGACGGGTTTTCGAATAAAAAGCAACAGTTACAAAAGGGTAAAAGGTAATTTATATTTGAATTTTGTTTTGAATCGTCTTTTAAAGCTTTGTGACAAATACTTGCCCAATTGTGGTTGTGGTAACCATACAGAGAGGATTCGAAGAAACGTAAGTTTACGACTATTATTAAGCGGGTATGCTTTATTTAGGTCTAGCTATAAATACCTGTATAATTGGTATTCACGGGGGCCTCGATAAGCATGCTGTGTTGGATGAGTGGTGATTACTATCACCAATTCCCATGTACCTGATGGTGACGTTGCGGTAATAGCTCGCTGCCAAACCGCACCGTGATTATACTTTTAAGGAGCGTATATAAGCCCGTCGTGCTGGGCGGCACGAAGGAGTACAAACGCCGAGGTCATTATTTCGGCAGTGTGTTTTCAGAAACACGCCCATATCGCAGCCCAGAGAGGATGATGTGGCGGTCAGAGAGCGGTCTAATAAAGGGTCTATGTGTGAGTTTCACTTCGACACTATTTGCGCTGGGGTCTATTGATCAAGAAACCGCACATCACTTGTATTGTTTTATCTAAGGTTCACAGGACACTTTTTGGAAATCATCACAAGGCTCTGTCTCTTCCTGCAGACTCTGTCTTCGTCTGCAGGAAGTAATCTCAGAAAAATGCCAGTGCGCTGATCTATCGCAATCCAGAGACACACTGGCTCAGTAAACAAAAAAAAATTCTCATGCAGTGTGCCTGCAGCGCCTGCATCTCCATCTTATTCTATATTCAATTCCGATTCTTTCACTCCACTTTACGGCGGCAGCAAACTGAAAGCTAGTCAGCTTAATCTCTTGGCATTCGCTATCCTTGCTTTCTTGGTACTTTTATCTCCCTGCATTTACAGTGTCTGAAAGCTGAGATGATTTCGAATTCATTCACTCACACCCTCCTGCCAAGGCTGTAATCCCAAGGACCTGCATCGAGTCCTGTTGATCCTGCCAACCATCTGTCTCCAGGCCAACCGCAGGTTACGCGGATTCCAACCATGACTCACTACGACTCGAGGGTTTTGACAGGGTCGGATGTTGCGCTTGGGATAAAGCACGTACCCGCGGTCGTTCTCGCGCCTGATTCCGGCCTTCTCTGCCACCAAGCCAGTCAGGTAGACGTCTTCAATGTAGAAGTACGGCACTTCACTCGAGCTTCGAAGCAAGAGTGGTACAGAGTCGCCAGATATTACGTAAGCCGGTCCGTTGACGTAGTCCGGATAAGTCGCCTTCGCGTACATCCACGTTGGGACGTACCACTTTCCGTAACGTCCCTTCTTTCTTCGAGCCGGTCTCGCATGGCTGATTACCGTTCCCCATATCGTCCGCCGTTGTTCGTTGGCCGCCAGGCGGTACAGAGTGATGACGAAGTCCCACACGTTCAGTAACACGTCGTCGTCGATCTTAAGCAGGTACCTGGTGTTCGGACAGAAGCTGTTAGTCCAGCGTAGCATCATCAGAGATTTTAGAGTGAGGTTCTTGTAAGTGTCCAAGAAGTTTCCTTGAACAATGTCGTCATGCTCGGCGTCCTCTCTAACGATTATATTCTGGATGGTGTCGCTGTGGGGACGTCCAAGCATGAAGACAACTTTGAAGCCAGGCATCGTCGTCAAGACGCCACCCCAGGTGGCCCGCACAGCCGAGCGATGCTCGTAGTGCTCACTCGCCGACAAAATTGCTACCACAGCCAGCGTGTCATTGGCCCCACCTGGAGGGCTGCACACGTCTGTGCTCTTTGATATTAGGTACGATGAAGTCGTACTTGTCCCGGCCATCTCACTTACGCTAGATATGGTCGTGGAGTAACACGTGCCGTCGTTGATCAACGTGCCGTCGTTGATCAGCGGAGAACCGTTGGCTGTGACGTTAGCATAGTTTCGCATCACAAAACTGTCCGGGACGTGTCGTATTAGCAGAACCTTGTGTCTGTCGACTGTGACACTTATCGTGAAGATTCCGATGCAAATACACAGAATAATCTGGACGGAAGCTTTTGGAAGGCACTTAGCTACGCTTCTGCGATGTACGCTAAAGCGTGGAGGTGTCCAAGAGAGACGGATCATAGTTTCTATGTAGTGTCTTGTCAGCTTTGCACCAATTCCATCTCCAACGTATAAGAGTTGATTTCGTGTTCCTTTACTACCCGAACTTGAACGTCTCGTCGCGTAGATGGAGCGCCGGGAATAGAAGCTATAGAATCATGGATAGCTGTTTACACTCGCCGGCTCACTGGACAGTTGCTTGTGCGTCACGAACACCTGCGACACGTCTTAGACTGTATTCGTCGTTTCGGCGACAGATGATCAAAGGGTGCCGCAGCTGGAGAGGTCGATGTTAGTCGTTTTTGTAATCTCAACAGCATACTTTACCATTTCGTCATATGCTTAACAGAGCAAGTTAAAAGCTTGTACCAGACAACTTGCTTTGCAACACCGTGTTTCTTTTTCTTGCGCCTGACTATATTGGGTCTGTTAGCGTATATATTAACCTGATGCAATAAATGCTCATAGCTCGAACGAGACGAAAAACGTGTTAAACTCATCAAAAAAAAACAAAAAAACAACAAATGCGGCATCATAATCAACGCGTAACACACAAATTGATAATAAAACTTAAAAGTCACATGAGTACACATCATTTAGGACATGCTGTGATGTCAGCATGACGCGATAAATTCCACTATTTAAAAGCGTTCTTATGACCTGATATCATGGCGTCCTCTGATGACGTCGTCCATATAGTTTCTGAGAATTAACTAGAGGGGACTCGGGCGCAGCGATTGTTCTGCCGCCATGAGAAAGATGGTTAGTGCACTAATTTGGTTAGTTTTCTTGCTTGCGGTTTCAAACGCACTTGTGGTTTAGTTTATTGCCGTGTTTCAGTTTTGTTTCGAATAAAAATGAACCGTTGTGACCTTCGGTGCCTTATTACAGTCGGTGAGCCTGATAAGTACAAGGCGGTGCAGAGTAGCTGCTCAACCTATAGTTGCTGAAAAGCCGATTCAGGCAACGCGAAGCAAAAGCGAGCCGAATGAAGAAGATTAGACAAATAAAAATTTGTGTACTATCTATCATTATCACGCTGCCTGAAGCGCCGGCTGTTGCAGCTCCTATAGACACTAGCGATAGAGTGCCCTCTAGTGTACTTATAGCAAACTCTATTTTCACGTGACCCGTCACATTGTGAAAGGTAGGCTGATCCCATAGGAAGTGAAACACCAGCCGACATGAGGGGCGGTTGGAGGACAACGAAATGGGCTCATATAATTCGTGAGGAGACTAATGGTGAAACATTTTGAAAGTAGAATGCGAATTTAGACACCACGAAGGAGAGATACTCGTCTTGTCTCTCTTTCGCGGCATTCGAATTTTCACCCTCCTCTGAAGATAAAATCCACTTACATGCAGAGGCAATACTGAATGTTAACGAGGAGGAACTACTTTACCTTTTGAAAAGGGGAAAGAGGGCGCGAAAAAGTAAGTAGGAGGTAACAGTCTCTAACGACACTACAAAAGCATGCCAATAGCCGTTACACCGGGGTGTAAAGGCATTGTCTGAGACTATAGTCATGACATGTCACGTACTCCGACTTTTCGAAAAAACTGGAGCAACTGCCTAATAACCACTTACGTTGATACCTCGGTAGGCCAGAGCTCTAGTATTTTGTTGTCTGTGAGAGGGCGTCTGCCTAGCTGACACAATCCAGCTGAAAGAGCTTCTCTTTGAGAGTCAAAGGGGTGCAGTCGAGGAAATGTTGGTTGATGGTTTCGGTGGTTTCGCAAAGGTTACCCAATGGGCAATCAGGCGTTCCAATAGTGCATAAATGTTCAATCGAAAAAAAAAAGCTTCAAGCTAGGCATGAACCAGCAGGATATAATCAAACGTAATCGGTTGGATAGGACTTGTAATCCGAGACCCATGTCTAAGATATGTAGCCCTGAGCTTGTAATTGGGCGAATCTTAGTGGTCCGGCGTTAAATAAACTGATAGTCCAGAGTATTTTTTTGCGGCGTCTGTTTTTGACAACGGCATGGCGACACTGTTGAAGTCATAGTGGGCGCATCGGGCATCTGCTTCCGCTATATAATTGCCTTGAATGCAACTGTGACTTGGTAATCACCAACATATTATGTTCGGTCCTTTCCATATGGCTTCATGACGAAGGTGCCTGATTTCTACAATGAGCTGCTCATGTCAACCGTGAAAAGAACCGGAACGCAAACTTTGTAGGGCTGCTTTGCAAAGACAGACAATAGACCACGAATATATGAATTTTCAGAGGTATTCCGAAGAGCTGCACAAAAAGCCACCTGTGCAGCAACTGCAGTTGATGTTGCATAGTATGTTTTGAGCTTTAAATGCAATTTATTCGGTGTTTCGTGAGAGCATAAGCTGTCGACTGAGCTCCTTTCGGCCTTGCCAAGAAGGATAGTCCATATTTATATGTGCACATTAGGTAGGCTAGTTGTGGTTTATGTTTAACAATGAATGCACATCCAAGAGCTAAAGTGTTCACAAGTGTATGTGGGCTACTGAAGCAATGTGTTTCGCAGGATCTATAATCCAGACAAGCTTGTTCTCAGTTCACGTTACGACAATGTCTTTAGTCGAAGATGAACCAATCATGGTTTTGTGCTTTTGCAAGAAAAACCATCTTGTTAAAATAGGCAAATATCAAAAACACCAATAAAGCATGACGGTATAGGCATCCCAATAAACTGCAATGAAATAACGTAACATTTTTCGCTAATGGAGATGAAGGTTTGATACGTCAATTTATTTCGGGGATATTGAATTGAATTGAATTTTATTGGTCACACTTTTTACAAAAAAAATTTGCATACACTGCGTGGACCCATAGCCATAGGCTAGTTTGGGTCCAAAAAAGAAAGATTTTATAAAGGCACTTCGGAAAAGTGTAACTAAATAAGTTATACATTATCAATAAAGAATTAACTAAAGTTTTTACAATCTAATGTAATAAAGAATCGGCAAAGAAACATTACAGTACATGAAATAACCGCACTAAACTGTTACAATGCACGAGAGAACGAAAATAGAATAAACACCTACTTACATATTGAAATCAAGACAGCCATCAGACTAATTATGACAGGACATTATTAATCAATACATTCTTATAAATAGTGTTTTTTTAGTGCCTTAGTGAAATTTGAACACATTTTTACTTCAAAAGGAATAACGTTCCAGATTTTAATACCAACAAACTGTAAAATCCGTTCACCAGATACGTTCTTAGTTCGTGCAATATTCCATTTACCAAAAATTAGTTGTCTAGTAGAACGAGACAACTAACCTTTGATTTTTATCTTGATTTTTAGAATTTTGGGTAGGCCAGGCGAAGCGTAACGCAGGAATGTGTAGGCATTTTGATAAAATATGAGCGAAGTATGGTATATTTTTCATTTATAAGGAGGAAGGCTTTGTACAAGCTGTCCTTTACGATACAAAGTTCAAAGGGTTCCCCTGCGCATATGTTAAATTTTACTTCGAAGATTGCAACGAAATTGCAAAAACGAGTGCTTTTGTCATCGTAGCTTGTTGTCCGCCACCGTCCGCAAATGCTTTCACACGTGATAAAAATTGTAAAGGATAGAAAAAAGATGCCTAGAAACATGAAATTCAAACCCGCACCCTCTGCGTGGCAAAGAAGTATTCTACTACAAATGCAAAATGTCTCTTTCTTTATATGCGAAGCAGCTTATGGCGCAGCTCAATCCTGTGTGTGGCATGACCACTCTTACTGCGCATGTGCCAACTCTCCACCTCCCCTCGCGTGAGCGCGAGGATGTGGGAGGAGGTGGCAGAGTGCTGCCTCCACTTCATTTCTCCTCTTCCGTTTATCTCTCCACCATGGCTGTGTGCTAATGTGTAAATCTGCATTCGTTCACCCCATTGCACTCTCCTATAAGCACTGGGTGTTCACTTTTCGGCACACCGACGGCAATACACACAAATGCGAGGAGGGTAACGTAAGTGGTACACAACATGAACACAGAAAATTGTGATAACGTCGAAAATCGCGATAAAGTCTGGGAGACAGCTTCGTAGAGGAGGAGGAAGATGTTGGTTGGTATGTGCGGTTTAACGTCTCAAAAGCACCATATGATTATGAGAGACGCCGTAGCGGAGGGCTCCGGAAATTTCGACCACCTGGGGTTCTTTAACGTGCACCCAAATCTGAGCACACGGGCCTACAACATTTCCGCCTCCATCGGAAATGCAGCCGCCGCAGCCGGGATTCGACCCTGCCACCTGCGGGTCAGCAGCCGAGGAGTACCTTAGCCACTAGACCACCACGGCTGGGCGAGGAGGAAGAGAAATAAACGCTTATTTTTCGAAACAATGTCGCGGTGTAGGTTCCGCGTTCACCTTAAGTGGGAGGTCTCCTCATTCCGGGAACCCTCCTGCTTCGCGGCCTTTTTGGCCCTGGCGATGAGACGTCCTTGTCGATCCGGGTCCTTCGAGGCGAGCTTGGCCTCTCACGTTTCGAGAAGGTCTTCGTTTTCTTTACTAGCATCGCAGTTGTTCGGCGGAGGCGATAGATCTCTGTTTGTATTGCATGGACACTCGAGGATCTGGTAGGCCAACATCATAGGCTGGCGCGCAGAGAGTATTCACCACCACACTCGAAGCTTAACAAAGTGGACAGTACCACATTGAGAAGACTGCAGGGCAATACATACACACACGGCATACTAATGCACCGATTGTGCCCACCATTATATGAAAATGTTCGCCCGATTTGCAATGTACCTGACACGTTGGCCCACCTGATCCTCGAGCTTCGTAAAAGAGTAAAATAACAACCCAGCAAATGCCTCAGCCTTAACTCTTCATCATCATCAGCCACAGAACAATAAAGTACATATTACGCCTTAGAAATGTGTAGCTGGTGCCACGCTTCTCCGCAGATTGATGTGTAAAGTCATATAGTGGGTCTTCCCTACTTCTTAAAAATTGACTTTCGACGTGGTGTGCACTTTGAGTGAGCACATAATTAGTTGCACCAAAGAAAAATGCTCTTCCTTCTTTCGCTGTTACTCTACTGCGTGCTTTACATGGGTCTGATGATTTTGATTGCGCAGCACTTTGGGGGGAGGGGTGGGGGGCGTCGGGCTGTCGTGCGCTATGCTCGTAAACTGTCTTCACCGCTTGGCTTAACGCAGCCAAAACCCCATGATGCAGCCTAGCCATCTGTTGCGTGCACTCGCGCCGAAAGAGCACTTTCTTGAGCGTTGCTCATCGACGCTCATCGACGTTTCGAGCGTCGCTTGGTGTAACGCAGGCAAAATCACGCATAAAAATTTGCAAAAAGAAGGAACCGAGCGAGGAATAGAAGCCGCGAAGAAAAAAAAAACAGAAGAATGGAAAAAAGAAAAGTGAATAGAAATACAATTATAAAGGCCGAAAACTGTTGAATACAAGAAAAAAAGAGAACAGGAAACATATAACCCAAGAGAAACAAAGAAGGCTGCCCAGCTTCGCATTTCTGCTAGGCTTGGCACCCCTGGTGTGAAGACGGCATAATGTTTTAGATGCGGAGCATCTAATACTCGAGGCTTTTAGTGCGGCGCCGTCCGCAAGCTTCCTCCTCCTTCTTCCACCATCTGTGCATCCCTTCCTCCTCTACACACCGCGCGCGCTTCACTCCTCCACCATCTGTGCACCGTTCCTCCTCTACACACCGCGTGCGCTTCTCCTCTTCACGAACATTCGCTAGCTGTATAATGTAGCGCGCATGCGCCGTCACGCTTCGAGAACATCGGCAGCTGACGCGCGCGCATGCGCCGTCGCGCTTCGAGAACATCGGCAGCTGACGCGCGCGCATGCGCCGTTGCGCTTCTCCCCCTTCTCGAACATTCGACAGCTGACAGTGCATGCGCCGTCGCGCTGTATATATACTCAAGGTCGGCGCTCGCTCGCTCAGTTGCCGCTCGTCGGTTGGTTTGTACGGCGCGTCGACGTCCAAGGTCGCGGTGAAATGAATTCCAACGAATCCACAAACACAATGATCGACGTCCCTTCGACCAGCGCCGCCATTTCGCATACGTGTGTACGTGTTCACTCATTTAACACCCCCTCCTACAACCACGTTAACCAATTTAGCCATCGACCCAAGTAAGTCGCAATTTAACACCCCATTTCACAACCACGTTAACCAATTTAGCCATCGACCCAAGTAAGTCGCACTTTAACACCCCGTTAACATATTATATGCTCCGCATCCTCCTCAGTGTTCCCCCGAGGGAAGCTGCGGGCAATTTTTTTTCCTTGACAGTCCTCACTTGCGGTTTAGGGGAGCCTCAGCCGATGCAAGCACGTGTTTTCTAAATGATACGTTTGTCTCGTTCGGGGGCTGCTAGTTGGAGCGGCGCAGCAGCGTGTCGCGCTCATTCACAACACCTGCCGAACCAAAAGCTGTGCTCGGTCCGTATACCTGTTCGGCCATTGTTCCGCTACTCGCGACCGTGTGTGCAGAGCAGCCTTCAATGCGGCGAGAGCGCCGCCACTTGGCCCGTGTCAACGACTGCGTGATGCGCGTCGACAGCGCGATCAGCGTGTCTTCTTTTTGTTCGCTTTCTAACGCTCCGCTCTTGTGGGCCATGGCCCACCTCATCAGCCGTTGTAGGCGACCATAACAATTGCCACATCTGTGCGTCGCCCTTGCTCCGCAACGATGGATGAGACGGAAGTTCAATCACTGCGGGTATTTGATTTGGTCATGCGCGTCAGTGAGCTTCGGCTCTAAGGAACCCTCGCCACGTTGCTTCGGATTGTGAGCCGGAGTTGCTTTCTTGAAACCGACGGATGCAGCAACGAGTGGATATAAGTTCGCAAGTTATGCGCAGTAAAAAAGATTCTTAAGTGCTCGCAGCATTGCTTCAGATTGCAAACCAGAGCCGCTTTCGTGACACGCGCGAACGAAGCTACATGTGTACTGCTAAGGTGGTAAGTTGTCTGCATTAAATTTCGCTCTACATTCATTTACCATTCCCGCTTCGCTGACGTTTACTAGCTGCTAGACTCAATACTTAACGTAACTCTTTAGTACTATTCGGTGCTTTATTTACCTTGTGAGTGGTTACATCTGGTTGTTCATTAGGAAAAATTGGGGGCAGGATTACGTGCAGTGTTCACGTTGGAGGATAATAGTGGAGTCTGAGAAATCACCGATGGTTGTCAAAGGCTGTTTGCACCCGTGTTTTCTCCAACATGCCACTACGTCTTCTCTCAACACACCGCCGATGTTACAACTTTGTTCGCGAAGTTTATATGGCTGCAGCAAAAGTTTAAAAAGAGCTCGACGTGAAAGTGCCCCTCACCATGCTCTCAAAATACTGAAAACAACATCAATATTGTTTTCTCAAATTTCTTGTCCTTTTTGCACACTTATGTGACGCAGACAGTAGTTCGTGTGACGTCGACAGCGTACATGCTCTCGATTGGTACGTATATGCGAAATATCAAATGCGATTTGTCTTCTTCCCTGTTTTGCCTTGTTGCCGCCCATGCGTTCTTCCTTGTCTGGCATGAAAATCATGCGCGATCAACCAATCACACTTCATTTTGTGTGTTACGCAAGCAGCGATAAGAGCGTGTAGCCGAAAAGAGCGAAATTTTCATAGGCTGTAGCGTTTAGTGCTCTCATTGTTCGCGCGCTTTTAAGAACTAAGGGGCGAAAAGAATGCATCGCGTGTGCGAAGGGTAGCGAAGGAGAGACGAACACTACCCCCTCGTCTTTGAACGTTGGGTGGTGAGTGGCCTTTGAAGGGACGGATTCGGTTCCTTTCCTAGGAGGTCACTGTATTGATCATAAAAACATTGCTTTCAATACACAGCGATGCTTCCGTGACCAACGCAGCCACCCACCACCTCAGGAGAGGACTGAAGCGGTCCGGAAACGTCGGGCTCTCTTCAAACTGTGACGGAGGCCATTTCAAATTCGTAATTTTTTTAACCTGCTATCAGATGACTGTCGCAATGATTCCACTTGAATCATCGCTCACGATGGTTATCAAAAGCAAACTGCAAAACCAAGTCGCTGGTTCTGACTATCGTAAATGAAAGGGTCAATATTTGAGATGAAGTGTTCCCGAACTTCCGGAAAACTTGCGTCGGACGGAGCTTTTGAAGCTTCATACTGTTGATACAGTGTTTACTAAGAACCGGTATTTTTCTCGTTTGATGCCTTTCTATTTTTTAGTCACCACTGAGACCGCAGCTATGAGAAAAGTGTCGACAGCTTCTCTGTTTCTTGCTCTCGTCACAGCCGTACGAGGTGAGTAGCAATACGCAATGGGTTCTTCTATTGATATGTTAACGAGGTGATAATAGAGCTATAATCAGGTACATTGTGCTAGCGGGAAATTTCAGAGACAATGTTCTTACGAGGCATTGCTAGCTTGCTAAAAATGGTTGTTTGCTTTTATCCTCGTGAGTTTAAGTCGTATCAGCACAATCTATGAGATAATCATCTGAACACCTTGAATGTAACAAAAAATGTTTCAAACTCTCTTATCCTACAAAACGTCTTCGTAGTTAATTTTGTTCGTGACGAGAAAAATATTTTTGGAAGGAAATGACAAGTGAAGCAATGTTGTTTCAGAAACAGCCTTGTCAGGCACGTCGCCAGAAACTTTTTTCGGGGAGGGGAGGGGGGGGCACCTTTTTTATTTGGTGATGGGAACCCCCTTTAAATGGTCACTTTTGCTCTTTTCGCCACGGCAAAAAAACGTTTCGGGACGTGGGGGAACTAGCCTTGTGTACCCCCCCCCCTGACTAGGCCGCTGAGTTGTGCTTTTATAAGTGGCTTGCTATACAAAATAGAAAAGGTAGTGATGTTTAGAAAAAGTTTATTTACACTATGTACAAAAAATTCAAGTTTCATAACATTCCAGTAATGGGCACAAACACTTCGGCAGATCTATGTACCACGACAAACATCACTACGTTGAAAGAAAGACATCATTACTCTAATATACATGACAATGTTGGCATACGTGTACACAAGAACTCATGCGATATCATGATACAATGAATGGTATAACGTTACAATAGATGCAATGACACACAATTGGTTACAAAGGAAATCATGAGTAACTACTCAACGGGCGCTGCTTAGCACCACGCCAGTCGGAAAAATGAGTTTTACCCTTTCGTGTTCAAGATTGACGAAAAGGCAAGACCAATGCCGCAGAAACTCGTGCTCCCCGAGGAAGAAAACCCCTCAGAGAACAACGCGAGGATCTATCGTCTCATTTGGCCCAGCATCGGCCACAAAGCACGCCGGCGGTAGTTCGCAGCCACGGCCTCGCATCGGTTTCGCCAAAGGCTGAACAGCCCCGTATTTATTAAATGAGCCGAGAAGCGCCCGTGAGGGAACCGGCCGTTGGGCATTAATTTTCGCACACCCTGTCCCTGAAAACCAGCCTAGACCGCACGCAAAAAAAGGCTGAAGACCACACATTCTATTGTCACATGTCGACTGGCATCTACCATGACGCAGTTGGGGCAAGTTGAAGTCCGAAGCACCTGCCATCGCTGAAACCGATCTCGAGTGGGAAGCAAGCCCCAGCCCAACCGCCAGATAGAATCCCGGAGATGCCCTCACAGCACTGCTGCAGTTAGTGGTTTCCAAGCGCGGTTCATTATAGATTGACCATGCTGGAAAACCAAGGGCCGTAGCAGGGCAGCCATTGTGTCCACCGCTTTAGATTCGGCCATCTCTATCTCTCGGCACGTAGCCTCCAACCGTCGGTGAAATGCCAGAAGGGCTCGATACAAAGATGGAAGTTCAGTTGATTGGGGACCTTGGTTAATTCGGCTAACCGGCAGGAAGATGCGTAGCGATGGCCACAGATGGTAGCGAGCCAGTGTCTGAGCGAGTGTACCATCGTTGCTCAGTATTCACAGTAAAGTGCGGAGGCACATGGTTGAAGCCGTGACGGAAACGTCGGGGAATGCAAAACCACCTCGATCACGTGGGTGAGCTAACGCTGGACGAGACAATAATTCTTTGCCACCAGACCAAAAAAATGAAGTGATGCTGCTTTGCACTTTCTTGGACACGTGGAGCGGTGCTTTTACAGAGTGGCAAAATGGCAAAGGCACCAAAATTTTCCGATGTAAACCGTTTGATCTAAGTATCGGCGTTCAAAGAAGGGGAAGTCGAAGTGTCTGGCTTCTTTTACGTCACTTTGAAAAGTTTGCACAACGGATGACCAGATGCTGTACTGTACACAAAATGCAGAGAAAGTAACGCCTAGTATTGTAATTCTAGGAGACCACTGTAAAGGCGACGTGATGCTAATACAACCGTACGGGTTCCCAATAAAGAAATACTGGCATTTAGAACAGTTTAACCTTGCTCCGAAGATAATCCCGAAATGATGAAAAGTATCAAGAGCATTCTGCAGTGACTGTTCATTACGGACATATAGAGTAATATTATCTGCATATGCAGTAACCTTTACTTGAGTGTTATCAGGTATGGGTAAGCCTCGAATCAGCGGGTCACGTTCAACGGCCCTCAAAAAGGGCTTTAATGCCAGGATGAATAGAACTGGAGAGAGGAGACACCCTTGAAGAACCCCGCGCGTTACTTGAAAGGGGTGACTCTGACGGGAATTTATGTAAAGGGTACTTTCTGAATTAGTGTACATCGCGTGAATTAGGTCAATGAACTTATCCGGGAATTCGAATGCATGTAATACATTTACTAAGTAGCCATGTTCTACGAAATCTAAAGCCTTCTCTTAATCTAAGGAAACCAACAGTCCTTGCGCACATTAGTGGTGTACTGAATGATGTCTCGCGTCAACCACGTATGGGTGTGTATTTCTCGGCCTGGAATGGAACATACTTGGTGGGGACCGATTATTGTTGCAAGAAACGGTCTGATTCGGCGCACCAGAATGTTGGCCAAGAGCTTGTAATCTACATTAAGCAGAGTAATAGGGCGCCAATCTTCTGGTCGCGTGGACATTTGGTCTTTCTTGGGGACTAGTATATACGGCCCCTGTGGAAAGAGGTTGGAAGGGTAATATCACGGAAACAGTTGCGAATGACCCGTGACGTAAATGGACCAATGATAGGCCAGAACTGTACATAAAACTCTGCAGGGATGAACAAAAAAAGACAGTTCTAATACATATTACTTTCTGCACAAATTTCAACCATGTCAAGTTTAAACGTTAGAATACACCCAACTTTATGGCGCTTCTGGGGAAAAGCGAAACATAATAAACAAAGCAGATAGTAACATTTGCACATCCACACCTTACGATAAAAGTGGGCTACGTCTTGGCTGACCAAACTACTGTTAGTTTAATGTTGATATATACAAATTTGGACGCATATTTATGGGCTGTACCAAGCCTCAACGAGGATACATATATACAGGATAATGAGGCTATAGCTGCAAAACACCAAAACATATATTCGGCGAACCCTCATTTATCAAAATGTACAGTAAATATTCCATTACTTCTGTAAAGGTGCGTTTTACTTTCGCGTTTTACTGCCGCCATAGCTCCAACTTCCAAGTTATCATAAGCAACGGTGATCAAGTTTATCAGAGACTAAAAAACAATTTTTGCCGTTTCAGTGCGGAAAAACATCAAACACCATTATCACACTCATCGGCTCGCCACAGCTTCGACAGAGCAGCGGTGATGATATACCCTTTTTGAAAAAAAAATATTTTCTGGAAGCTGCAAATAATATTGCTGGTCCGTAAAAAGTTTACTCGTTCCAATCCGTAACTGCATCAACAAGTCACGGCAGAATAAAAGCATGAACAAGTGGTGTAATATTATAGGGCCCCTGTTCAGCACTTGTCTTCTCTGCAATACTACTGCACAAGACGTGATAACGTCGCAAAGGCGGCCCGCATTGCAAAGAATCTACAAAAAAAATCATCGCAGCGAAAGTGTTGGTAAAAGTTCTCTATGTTGTAACATTGCCTCGTAATAACATTTTCATTCTCCCGTAAGAACATAATAGAGTTATTTTGTGACGGAAAACTTTACCTTGTTGGTTTCCCAAGCCTGCCGCCAAGACTGACGATTGTCGAAAGTGAGGGACTCAGCCCCCCACCCCCAACTTTTCTTAGTGGGGGGGGGGGGGGGGGGCTCTCGTTCGCCTTGGTCTCCCGGCTGATACACCTATGGCTTCGCTCTTAACTATTGTAAAGCTTTCATATCACTCGTTCTGATTGGAGGATGCTTTTTTCGGGGGCGCCTTGTCTGGGTGGATAAAAGCACCTTAATTACACCGCAATGTTGATTTCACTCTCCTCATTCGAAATTGGCCACATCAATGGCATTCGTACATTTGAGTGTTACGCATTCCCCGTTACGTTATCTCTAAACAGTTACAAAAGGCACTGGTTCAGTAACCGTAACTCACGCTTGGTTACCCACACAGGATACGGCTGGAACCCCGATCGTTCACGGCCCGTACCGTCAGCGTCAGACATGGACGACTGCTGTCGTGGTCCCAGCGGTTGCTGCCGCGAAGGTTACCGGTGCGTACCGAACTACCGCACGTGTGTGCGAGTGGGCATGGAGCCAAAGCCTAGTGGAGTTACAAAAGTGCTCGTGGTACCCGTAGTGACCGAGGGCCAACAAGGGACCCGCAACTCCGGTACGTATTCTCTGCATGAACTCCTGGAAGGTACGACCTTCTGAGGCCGTATTTTCAATGCGCCTTTCCCAGAGTGTATCTTTTGACTCATAGTTTTTTTCACTCACAGGAGGAGCGTCGGGAGGCTGCGGTGGAGGCGGCCACTACTGCTGGTACCGCGAGCAGTGCTGTTACATAGCGCAGTCGGGGGCCCACCTGCCTACGTCCGCCCACCCGACGACGTCCTGTTGTACCCGAAGCAGCAGCCGTCAGTGTCCCCGCATCCGTGGCTGCAACAACCCTTTTGGCGTCAACTCGCCTCCCGGTGTATACAATCCACCGGGCTACCGGCCTCCGCCAGTGTACGCGAACCCGCCCGCTTTCAACTGGGACCGCGAACAGCTGATGATGCAGAGACACACACTGGTGCCTTCGCCGGCCGTAAACTTGCTGCCGTCGTCGGTTGGTGTGATCCTGTGGGTTATAGTATACGTGCGTCTCTTCAATGGGTGCAGTTGATTAAGTACATCGATATTTATCTTATCAGTGGAGCTTTTTACGCCTAGAGAAACTAAAATAGTCGTCAACAGAAATTATCGTCGTGAACCGGAACTCACCCTCGCCGTCCTCTTCTTTAACTCTTGCTGTTCCTCACTTTCTGCTTTGCTGCAGGAACACCTCAACCGATCAATCCAGCTGATATGCATTAATTCTGATGGGCGACAGAAGCAGTACAGAGAGAAAGAAAGAAAGATAGGAAGGGAAAGAAATATATGCACCGAACGACAGGAAAAAATATTTAAAAGAAATCATGCCATATCCACAAAGTGAACTTGATGGGTGGACGGAACTCCGAAGGCAAATTATTAGCGGGTGAAGTCACGCTCACGTATATGTTTTTACCATCTTAATTTCTCTCCATTGCACGCTCACTTCCCTTTTGTCCTCTCCCCCTCATACCATAGCACACAAGACGCTATTCTGCTTTACTAGCATCCTTGCATAGCCAAATGGGTACATGATTCTCAGCATTCGATTGTGAGCACGCCGCTTCAAGTGCCTCCTTGCGAATGATTTTTTCTAGCCAACATATTTTTCTGTTTCTTCGACTCTTTCTTTTTGTCTCTCTCTCTCCGTTACTCCCGCCCCCGCGACCAATTGCATCCCACGATGGAAAAACTGGCGCGGCGGGAGAGCCCTCTTCCGGGCACGCATGTTGGGAAAGCGAAGCAACTGATGCAGAGACAGCGCGTGCCAGCTCTGTAAATATATCGAGGCGATTCATGAAGATAGTAGTTCATGCATGAACTCATAACAGTATAAAGAAAGGCATGAGAGCCCAACTGAACATTCTGAGCTGGTTCACTTTCACAGGGAACAGAAACATGCGTCACAGACTGGTCCTGCAGCTCGTTCGATAGTCCTCGCGTGTTCCAGTGGCAGTGATTTCGAGATCACGCCAATTGCCCTGTGCACCGGCATCGCTCCGGGCTCACAGCGAATCGATGCCTTCCTCTGGGAACTGAGCGAGGGGCATGTGCAGATTAACGGATATCCAGAGGTACAACGCGTAAATCGAAAGCCTTTATCGACGAACTATGGGAACCAGACCAACGCACGGGTGTCGTCGACGATCGGTGAACACGATACCGACGTTCACAGCGGATTGTTCGTGGGCACGAATGCTTCGAGTAAGGAACAGGATAGACGAGAAAGCAACGCAAAAAAAAAAGAAACTATGGGAGAAATCAGGAGTATTGCCGTCTGCGTTCGCGTGATACCGGCGGGCCCGGTTTTCTGGATTGCAATCGGAACCAAAACTTGGCAGGATTTGCACGATCACAGAAACCCGTCAATGAAAGCGAACGGAAACGCTTTGTCGGTGCCTAAGATTATAGAGGTCATTAGGCACACCTTAGGGAAAAAAAAAAGTAGTGCACTGGTTTGTAATGTGATAGAACATGTGTAATCTCGTTCGGAATGTAACCAGTGTCGTGCAAGTTGACGATTCCAATAAATATTACTTAGCTAGCTGGTGAATTCTGTGTTAAGAAATTTGAGATGTTCAGCGCGCAGTGCTGTCTGAATGAAACGCGTCCATTAAGTGTCAAGTACCACACGCACGCTTATTGTCGTCGTCTTCACTTCGTATTATATCCCCTGTAATTAATAATAATAATAATAATAATAATAATAATAATAATAATAATAATAATAATAATAATAATAATAATAATAATAATAATAATAATAATAATAATAATAATAATAATAATAATATTATATAATAATAATAATAATAATAATATAATAATAATAATAATAATAATAATGATGATGATGATGATGATGATGATGATGATGATGATGATGATGATGATGATGAACGAAACTCACCCAAGAGGGCTCTTTCAGGAAGTTTCTCGAATATATCTGTAGATGCACATTTTCTTGTAGGTACGCACTATCCCCCTTATGCATCATCCCACTTATGAAAACTTACAGCTCCTTGTAGATTTCTGCTGAACGCTCTAGTCCCATTTTATGCCTGTGTTTAGAGTGAATAAAAAAATGTGATACTGAAAATTGGTAACCTCTTTTTGCTTTACTCAGTATATAGAGGGAGCTTCCTGGAAATGCACGCGTTGCCGTGTCGAACTCCGGAGCAGGATCGACTTCTTGTCGACAAGAAAGATTTCTTTAAAAAAAAAATTGTATAAGGTTCTCTTTACAGCGTCCTCCTAACTGATGGATAGAAGTTTTTTGCCTTCACATACCTTGACATCTCTTATGCAGAGCAGATTTCTTTATCACGAGACGTCTGGTTCTTTCTGGGTCCTCGCCATGCAGACGAAATTTTTCAACCTATTTTAACAGCTAAACTGCTTATGACAACGAGCTGGCGACTGAATATACAAATTTTTTTTCTGAAAATTAGCATATCTTAGGAATACCGTCGTTGAATCGAAGGCCGAAACGACTTTGAGAATGTTCGGTTTGTTGTTTCAGAGCTAAATAAGTGTAAAGGCATGAAGCACTTTGTCTAACCATACCTTCCTGTCCTTCTTCCTTTCTTTGCCCCCCCCCCTTCTCCTTGCCTAACCATGCCTAACTCACTTTAATACCTTAGTTTAATGATAAGAGTTTTACTGGTGCATTCTATTTTCATATACCTCTTTCTTAATATGGAAAAACAATGTATAACAATGCTATTGAGGCTAACTGGAAAATTCAATGTAATCTAGACAACAGAAGTTTAAATAGCGAACCAGACCTCTTTTGCACCCGCGATGACGCTTTGGTTTAAACCAACCTAATTCTGTCAGAACGGCATTGACCAGTGTGACCACTACCTGACCCAGTGAGCTGTATCCGGATGCGATCCTCAATCGCCTCTTCATCTAACGCTACGATGGTTAAAGTCAGGCAACCTTAAGATAGCACAGCTGTCACAGTTTGTACAATCCTGATAGCGTGACCTTATTGATGCATTCCAAGAATCGTGCTGCGTCAAAACAAAGAGAATCGCCTGATTTGTCTTTTGTGCCGTGGTCATTGAACTTTTTGCGTACGGCAGTCTTGCACTTGCACTGACGTGGGCACATGAGGAGCCGGAGTTCACGAAAAAACCGCTGTTGACGCGTGAAAAATAGCTTGTTTTCCAGCTCAGGCACTCAGCCGTAATTAATGAAGTGTCGCAAAGAACCCAGATTTTCAAGACCTCACTCGCACACAAAAGGCGAGGAACAAAGACGCTTGGCATAGAGAAGACGTGGCGCGACGAAAAAAGTAAATGGGATGCCCCTAGCAGGTCCCCGAATAATGAGCTGTCGACTGCGAGCGTTGTCCGCGTCAGATAAGTTTGTTTTAAGCAGTGGAAATTTGATTAGCAAAAAGCGATAACTGGTAAATATAAACCACGATGTTACAAATTTTTTTTGCAGACCACTGTTTTTTTTTTCAACCGTTATATGAATACGCTAGACACTGGCCGTAGGTTGGTGTACAAGGCAGCTTTAGGCACTACTGAATTTTTTATACATGTCTGCGGAAACCGTGCTGTCAGGGCGCGCATACGCCAGAAGTTTTTTTTTTTTTACCCGAAAGAACTTTTTTTTTCTGTCACTTCGACAATCATTCCAGTAGAAGGGACTTAGAAGATTGGGCCGTCGAGCTAGCACCTGTACCAGACAAGTGGTTTTTGTTCTACTTACGTGCCGCCCAAACAAAAACTCTGCAAATAAACGAATTAACCGCACAATATTCCCAGCGTCGTGATGTTTTTATTACGAGACCAAAGGCTTAGAAAAACACGTCCCTCGAAAAAGTTGCTGAGAATGGAAATTCAGGCGCGCCAGCGCTGAAGAGCAGTGCCGTAAGAAAATTTATGGGCCAATCGAGCAGGTGATTGATATGTGTGCTTTAACATCACAAAACCACTTATGATTATAAAAGACGCCGTGGTGGAGGGTTCCAGAAATTTCGACCACCTGTGGTTCTTTAACAAGCACACAAATCTGAGCACACGGACCTACAGCGTTTTTGCCTCCATCGAAAATGCAGCCGTTCAGCCGGAATTCCATCCCGCGACCTGCGGGTCAGCAGCCGAGTACATTAGACACTAAACCATAGTGGCGGGGCCCAAGCTAGCAGGTGGCCAAGAACCTCTTCGCAACAGTTACACTTCGCCAGCGGCGATCGACAGCAGCGCTGCTCCTAAAGCACATCTCTTATTTAATTATTGGTCTGGTATTCTTACCGCTGCATGGGCACAAACACTTCCCACCATCCGTTTACCCAATGAGACTGGCTTTTAGGGGCGATGAATACGTATACGTATCTACGGCTGCTGAACACATGGCTGCAGGGCACGGCCCAGCGATGAAAAAGTGCATTGCTAGATCCAATACCGCAAAGCAGTAATCACGAAGGCAAAACAAAATTCACAACTGTCTCCTACGTACCATTTATGACCAATAAACGTTGTATATAATTGTACATCACTCTGTCACTCATATTCTCACGTTAGTGATCAATGTCGTGAAATATTTTAGGTAACATAAACAATACCACTGCCTCACTCACTCATTATTATTCACTTCGTGAATATGCTGTGTGTTTTTTTCGTCACACACGTCTTAATAAATATGTCTACACAAATCACAGCACCGGTACTTGCGTGGGCGTTCTCTCCTAACTGCCATTATGAGCTTAGTTATGCAATACAGGATCGAAACCTAAGGATGAAGTGAAACGAACACGCTCTTCACAAGTCTGAGAGATGAAAACACCGCCGAACCAGTGTTTCATGCGGCGCCATCGGATGGCGCTACATGCCTGTTCTAATTCTGAAGGAGGGATCTTTCAAGTCGATACTCCCTCCTGCAGGAACAAGGAGTCTCGTCCCGATAAAGGTTCCTAAAAACGCATGCGAATAACAAACATAGTTTTCCTGGACATTTGTGAAGCCCCTGCGCGCTGCAGTGCAATCTAATGCGATGCTGCTTGAAGTACTATCTCACCCTTTCAATTTTTTTTTTCGGATTGCGTACCTGAGTACCGTGCGGTTCTTGCGTCTTAAGCAGTAACATGATAACTACAGGCGGAATGTAGGCCGCAGTTAATTTTTGTGGAATTAGTGTTCATATATTAGTGTGAAAAAATTGTATACCTTCTGGAGGACCTGCACTCAGTCACGAGCAATGTATCCGTCAATTAAAAGTCTTTTGCTTAGTTCTTACAGCGTTTCTACAAAAAAGCAGTAGTTTTTGACAGATACATTACCTCACAAAAATTTAGTTCATCAGTGACTTGAAAACTATCGATTTATGATCGTATACATTTACTTATGCTCATATTGCTACTTTTAAAACTGCGCTTTCAGAGGAAAAGTGGTCGTGTTTCTCCGCACAGATTGCCGTTTTGTCGTCATCGTTAAAGTATGTCAAAGAAGGAAATGTTCTGTTGAGTGTTATTGACGTTTGTGGCAATAATTTTTTCTAAACAGATTGCTTTGAAAAAATGTCCGTCAACACGGCTTGAGCATTGATGCCCATGGGACGGCTTTAAGCTCTCTCATGTACTCTGAATCGTTGTCCTCTTTTTCCACTCCCCCCCCCCCCCGCCCCAGTGCTTAGTGCTCTCATATAGCAGAATACAAATAGTGCTCTAAATCATCAATCACTTTGATCTAGGCACCAAGTTTCTGTATTGTTGTAATGAATGCTCTGCTGCTCTTATATTGTCCTCTGATTGTTGAATACGAAGTACTTGAAATTGTTAAACAGTTTCCCTAAACATACAATAATAACTTTGGATGGAATTGCACAATACGCCAAATCACACAATAAAAAAAACTTATGCGTAAATGATTTTAGTAAAATACTGCTTGAATGAATGTATTTTCAAAAAAAAGTTTTCAGTTGTACGAGATACTTGAAAATACCTCACACAAGCCACCGAAATTAGTGCAGAGCGTATTTCCGTTCCACGAACACAATCCATGACTCCATTCAATGCTTCTCACGTGATATTGATGACTCTTAGAGGAAGCATACAAAATTTTCGCAAATGAAGCATTGATCTGCTTGGAAAAACCGAGAACCGTCATTGCTTAGTAGATTGTTTTGCCAGAAAAGATTTATGACAGCTTCAATAGGGATAATAAATTCATGACCCCTGCCCTCTTAAGTGCACAATTACAGCAAAAAATTACTATAATCTTGAAAACAGCATGAATAGGTAAAATATCGTATTCATATAGGTGGCTTTGCAAATAAAAGTGTTCAAGTAAAATTTCATAAACTCATACTTTCTTCATTAACAAGTTTCAACGCAGCTATTTGTGTGAAGAAAACTTTATTTAACCAACTCTTTCATGGGGACTCTTGAAGTCTTTTCAAGGGAAGCTTTACTGTAATGCTATACAATGACATCTGAAGGAGAGAAAAAGAAATTAGAAGTAACACAATAAAGCAACCGAAAGGGAAATAACGTCGTCGATAAAGCACAATGAAACATAGCAGCTGCAGTGTGTTCACTAAATGCAGCAAAGAAAGAGTTACGATGTCACTGGTGAAGCGCACTTGAAAATGAACTTCGTTTTGGCAGCATACAAGCGTATAAAATGTATGTGTTCTCTCTTTCACACAACCGGATCTTGTCTTACAAAAGAGGTCAGTGCCTTTTCGTAATCATGGATCTCGGATGCCGAAGCCGTTGATTTGGCGGCAGGGTGATGCTTCCAATCCACAGGAGAAATGCCTCGTCGAGTAGTGTCAATGAATGCAAGATGCTCCTTACGGACGATCGCACTTTTGCTTCAATGAACTCGTGGGCGAGAGAATGATTTCCGGCGACCGTGCACGACACCAGAGGAAAAGAAATACCGCTATGTGGAGTAGCCATTCGCTTCACGGCGTACGAAGCGATGCAGCTTGTAGCTGCGTATAGAAACTATATCTCTCTTGAGTGTGCGCATTACAGTTTACGAGTGCTGCCTAATACCTGCAGTGGCGAAAATTCATATGAAATAAAAGGGGGGGACACATCTTGCAATAATGGCAATATTGTTATAAATGCGAAGCATTCCTTTGCGAGCTGCAAGTACTTTTGACTTCTACCAGCTTATCTATCTATCTATCTATCTATCTATCTATCTATCTATCTATCTATCTATCTATCTATCTATCTATCTATCTATCTATCTATCTATCTATCTATCTATCTATCTATCTATCTATCTATCTATCTATCTATCTATCTATCTATCTATCTATCTATCTATCTATCTATCTATCTATCTATCTATCTATCTATCTATCTATCTATCTATCTATCTGTATATCTATCTATCTATCTATCTATCTATCTATCTATCTATCTATCTATCTATCTATCTATCTATCTATCTATCTATCTGTCTATCTATCTATCTATCTAGCCGCTTACGTGTGGGTGCTCTCGTTATCACCCCCTTAACTTGGCGTGAACCAAGATCATTATGGGAGATAACCTAGTTTGACGAATATGACGCACTAGTTCAGACATGAATATTGTTACAATAACGTCGCGTATCGTTAAGCCCTTCGCGCCGAACAGTGGCACATATCCGCGGGCGTGTATGTGCCACTGGTGTGCGGTTATGTGCCACAGGTGATTGACGCCTAATTTCTATCCAGGAACGACGACAACACACATAGGCAATTTTAGCGTTCGAGCGATAAAAAAAAACTGACATCGGAAGCGTCTACCCAATGAATGCAAAGAATAAATGTCCGGGTTCTAGCAGGAATCAAACCCCAGTATTCTGCGTGACATTCAAGCATTCCACCACAGGGCCAGGTCTCGGAAATATGTTTCAAGTAGATCCTATTGTTCGTGAAACGCCCACGGTGGTTGCAGAGCTCGCCACCGAAATTTAACGCAATAGCGTTAAAAAGCTCGTTTCGTGTAAACTTCGGGCTCGGCGTCGTTGATTGTGAGCGAGAAATCACCATTCTTTGCGCGACCGAAAACTCGGGAGCGTGACAAAACAAATAAATGATAAGAAATACCTGGATCAGAGTGGTGACAGAACCAAACTCGTTCGGGTTCGAATCGAGATCAAACCCGGCTCGTTTGTCTGGCAAGCGGATGTTCTGCCACACAGCCAAGCGTCTGCATGTGAATACAAAGAAAAGAACTTCCTGTGCTGCGAAATGCAGTGAAATTAGCTGTCATGCTTTACAAACATACGCGTCCTTTATACATGCTTCACAATGCAACATGAAATATGAGTGTATTTATGCGTGGTATACCAGCACCCATCGCCAGCTGGCGTCAGAACATGTGTTTATCATAATGGCTTTGTAGTTTATAATTTTCCACCCAGTACGAAAAGCACCCACGCTACTGCACCTATTTTTTTAAGACCACGTTGTGGGTACATAGCAAGTTCGGAAAGGTTTGGTGCACTAAGTGTTTCAAGTACGTACCAAGAACACCATGTCGCCATCGAGTTCAACTGTTAGAGGCGAACCTGTAGGCTCCCCTAATTTTGATAACAATACATAATACAGCCGTCACGTCGAGCTAACGTCGATTGCAGTTAGGTGCTATGCGCTGAAGTTGATTTATGGTGCAGTGTGAATGGCTACTACCTTCGCGAGCACCAGCACTTAAAATCAGCTAATCGCTTCTGGTGTAGCTAATACTAATGCTCCTGTTCGCATCATTGCGCAAGTGCGAAGAAGTGGTTACGTACGCATCTGCAATTCTTCAATATATATCTGTGTATGAAACATTGAAGCATAAATTAGGCGTTATTTCATGCCGTGTCACTCATTAACATAACACGGTCACTATCCCTCCGCGTGCTTCGCCGCATAACGTCGATTCCCAAGGTACGTGGTATCTGCGAAAAGGTATATATATATATATATATATATATATATATATATATATATATATATATATATATATATATATATATATATACCTTTGTGACCATATATATATATATATATATATATATATATATATATATATATATATATATATATATATATATATATATATATATGTGCCTCATTTTTTGGTGTAAAATAAAATTATGCATCCACATAATCGTAATATTAGCAGTAGTAGTAGTATCACCATTACTACTACTACTACTAATAATAATAATAATAATAACAATAATACTAACGAAAATGTATGTCGGTGCCTGCTCAAAAGAAATAGCACCAAGTATCCATCACTACACCAGCGACATCACATGGCAAGGTTAGTTTCTAATAGCTACTCGTAGACATGCAGGTGCTATCATTTTTGCAGCTGCCTCATTTGTGTTAGAGCTTAGAATAAATATAGCAGCACTTCTTGCGCTAACGCGTGAATCAATTACGGATCATGTGTACCGGCCAGAAGTACTTCGTTTTTCTTCAATGACGGTGCATCAGGTTTCAGAGTTGTTTTTACAAAAAGTGCGTCATCTTTGATTGTGCTATTCAAATGGGACATTGCGAGGATGTATCTCGAGGGAGAAGGCAGTAAATGGAAGCAGACTGCTTGTCAAGCGTTGAAAATTGGGCATACGGGGTATGTAATACACCTCGTTAAAGGTACACACCACCTTCATCAATGGGTTCCCACAATGTCACTCCTAATCACAATCTTGTGTGGCATGGTCCCTCCTGATATTCAAAAAGTTCCCCTCAATCTCAGCTTCATGCATGCCGCACTTTCGCTTTAAAGTTACCCGAAAAAAATTTTTTTATGTAGAGAGCTGCATAGTCTGCATCTGCATGCGGTAATAGCCTGAGATATATAATCGAAAAGAGTTGTGGCCAATAAGATCACGGTAATAAAAGCAGGCGTCTTCTTTATGTGGGCCTTTGTTAATTAGATATTCACTCATTTATTCTTCAAAATAATGCACTCGCATGAACCAAGATGTAAGTGTATAATAAACGAATTTCCACAGAGCACATGCTACGTCACTCTGGTGTAAGAATACACCACTAAGCAATCATGCTGTCAAAAAAAAAAAACTTGTTAGCTATTGTTTCCTCTTCTTGCTTGACATTTAAAAAACGCATAGAGCAGCGTTTCGGTAAGTATGTGGCAAAGAATTTTTAAAGCAAGTACTTTCTCCGGGATTCATTCTCGTTTAGTAAGTGAGTATAACAGCGCTGTTAGTAATGCTTCAGCCATAGAGCCAATGAACAAAGCTGCTGAGCTAAGAAACACTGCACAACACCTGAAATAACTACGAGACCACTTAGGGAAACTTTTATTAAAATAAAATGTACAAGCAGCTACAAGAAGCGATGAAGTTTGACCATGTTGGCCGTATATCGCTTCAGTATTAGTTTAACTATCCCCACCTCCAAAGAGGGTTCTTGTTTGCTGCTTTTGTAATACGACTCAGTGAAATGCTTTTAACGGCTATCGAATAAGTTATGAGAGTATTCAGTATCGTTGAGAGCCTGTGGTAAAACAATGGTATAATGGTGTTACTGGTCTGAGTGCCCTCAAGAACATTGTCCCCAAACCGTTTCGTCACCAATAATATTTTTACACTTAGTCCTAAACACTTTCAGCCACACCATAGTCAAGCCAAGGTTTTTTCATTTACTTAGTTTTAAAAGGCAATCAAGAACAGAGGTTGTTACATGAATCAACGTAGTGCGACAAGTTCTGTGCCATCGGATACGTAGGTATAATTTTTAAAATGATATATGATGTTTCAGTCTAGTTCTGGGAATGAGACTGGCACAGTGGTTCTGGGGCACTTCCCTCGTAGTTTCTCATTATACAACAGTGATACTCCAAAAAGACTTCTTTTTGGGTGAGTTTGTGCTTAACTTGTTTTCGTACGAATGACTGAGGCGCAAAAAACGTCGTGAAAAAGGGAGGCACAGAGGAGAAGAAAAAGCAGCGCCAGATACCAACTGTTTAACGACAGTTCAAGAACCACACAGGACAGAAATTCGCCTTCTCGACAGCCTGTTGTCCTGAGAATGTCGCTGTATAAGTCATTTGTTAGCTGTTCACGGATGCGTGGTAATGCGATTATTTTTGTAACGTGATTTTTTTTATAATGCGGTAATGTGATTTTTCTTCTGCGATTCTTAGACTGTCATTAAACAGTTGGTAGCCGGCACTGCTCTTCTCCTCTGCTCCTCTCTTTTTTAGGACATCTTTATTGCGCCTTCGTCATTCGTACTTAACCAGCAGGGACACGGTTGCAAACAAGTCCGCTTGGTGCCTCGTATTGTCAATGAGCATTTTCAATGCCACGTGCAACTATACACAACAGGAAACAAGAAAAGCGAAAACACTCTGTCGTGTCAGTGTTTTGATTATTCATTTATACTCAACTTATAAGGATACAAGCACCGCGAAGTGATCTATCAATTAAATAGATAGCTAGCCAGTTTGATATGAATTACTTCATCTTGATACGATTGCCTTGACAATACACTAGCTACTCTAAAAAAACACTAAACACTGGCGGCTTACCGAGGCGTCTTTTGACGAGGGCGTAGATGCTACCTATTGAATATATTTAAGACCAATGACTTTGATGCCTCTTCAAACGAGAAATTTGACCACCGGTGGTAATGTCGAATAGGCACTCGAAGTGATATAATCGTAAAAGCCACGCACTTAAAACTATTGTTTAAAACACCCACTAACAAGCATTTCTTAATATCTTAAATTTAAGATTTTGACGCTGGCTCAAGATTTAGTTCCTTGACTTGTGACGGGGCGACAAAGTCGACGTACGTTCTCCAATATTTGGTAATGTCCTGTTGGCTCTTTAAAAAGAAACAGATATTCTAGTTTAACAGGATAGAGACGTTTTAGCATAATCTTTACCAAATGAAATTGAAATGCTTCGAGGCCTACCCTGAAAGTCGATCACACGGTTCAATAGAAACGTGACTGCCTGACTAAGGCGAAATACATTGCTCAATAAGCGCCAAAAACCATTCTCTTTTTCAGACTATGGCCTTCGGTGATGCACTACAACGACAAATGAATAAAATAATCAGAGTGCAACTGGTTTTCGCGATCTGTGAAACCCCGACACGGAATTCAACACTTGAGATAGCACTTTTGCGCTGTTGCCTACGTAAACGTGTGTTCAGGCAATTTCCTGCGATGGCATTCTCGTTTAATTTTATAGATTTTTCTCCGTCGACACTGTTTCTATTCAATGGCATTTTTTTTGCGTCTGGAGTGACGATAAACTTCTTCCTTTATTGCACCAGCCTGATGGTTACAAAACCAATACCCGCGCGTTGGTGTAACATATCGTGGATTGTCGGTGCAGCCGTACAATACACAGATTTACTCCCTCGCATCAATATTGTGCCCGGATAATTTTGTATGCAGATTTTCAAACGGCCGTGGTATTTCGTATGAGTGGCGATTGTTTCTTTTCTGGCTATTCAGCGCGGAATCTAACCATTTTCGTTTGAGATTGCTATAAACACGTTCCGCTAAGTGCCATCAACAATGAAATAAAGAGATGTGAGCACAGGAGAAACGCTTTTAGTAAACTCCTAACTGAACTGTGACTAGCATTGCTCGATTTTAAATGCAGAAACGACAGGCAAGGCCCGTGCACCCACCTTGGCGAGCAGTCTGTGAGAAAGAAGCCAGCGAAGCAAAAAGAAAAAGAAAGTGCGCTGTTTAACTTGACCCTTGTTGGGCCAGGAGGTGTTTGCGAAAGACGTTGCGTAGCAGCACGACAGCCGAAACTGCAAAGAAAAGGAGAATTGGGATTGATTGAATACAAGAATGCCACAGCGAACGAGCAATCGATTGCAACAGAAAACAATTTAACGTTTGCAGGGGGGGGGGGGGTTATGACCTTTCGCATGTAAGACTAGTTCACAGGAATGCTTACGTAGCTTTCCTCATGTAACATTCGAGCTAAGAAGTAATGTTAGTATGGAAGTAATTACAGCTATTTCATTAAGGTGGCATCTGTACGCGTTTAGTTACAGCGGGCTGTCTCTGGTGTTAAGTCACATCTTTTAAGTCAGAAATCGAGCGCTGCTCGGAATGTGCGTGAGAGAGCGCATCTTCAAATTGATTTCGTTTGAATTGAATGACAACACGTTTTTCAGCACCTTTTTCAGTAATTACTGTTGATACACAGTGCTCTGGTAGCCCCTTATTATAACTTGAAAGACTTGAAGAGCTCGTTTCGCAGAAATTCCGGCTTCGGCGTCGGCGTTGGCGTCGTTGGTGGCGAGCGAAAAATCCCGATCTTATGTGTGACCAAAAAATAGAGAACAATGCAAATAAAATAAATAAACAATCAAGAATCCTAGAGCAGAAAGGGGACTGAACTAAAGTTGTTTGGATTGAAGTGGGTATCAATACCTGGTAGTTTGCGTGGCAAGCGGATGTTCTACCACACGGCCACACTTCTTGTGAAAGCAGTGAAAAGAACTTCCTCTACTTGGAAATGCAGTGAATATATAGGTTTTATGCTTCACAAACACATGCATCCTGTTTACACGCTTCACAATGCAACATAAAATATTGAGTAATAATGCGTGGTACAAGTGTACATTCTCAACGGGCGTTATTATATGTGATTATCAATATCTCCGTGGTTTAAAGCCAGTACACCACTACAAAAGGCACACACGCTGCTGCGCCTCTTTCCTTAGGGTTACGTAGTGGGTGCATAACGAACTCGAAAGAGTTCCATGCACTGCGTGTTTGAAGTACGCACTATAAACAAGACGTCGCTATTTCGTTCAACCCCTAAAGGCGAAGCTTTAGGGTGCCCTAATTTTTTGTCCGTGTGTTTAGAGCAAGTGTCCACGTCAACACTACCAGATGTCAAATGCCGGCGTCAGCTGCACTGGAACAGCGGGTTCGTTCAGCCCACAGCGATGGCGACCGTGCAGAGCGGAAATCATGCGAGGAGAGCCGAATGCTATCGCAATCATTTCTTTAGTGTGTTCTCGCCTGCGTTCCATGGCTAAAATCCCGGCCATGTCAAAGTGCTTCAGAATGTGGTCTGTCGAACAAATCGAGCCTGCGCATTACGATGACATCTACATACCGGAGATGATCATATCGAAGCATTTGTTTAGGATAGTATGTCTTCTAAAGCTGTGAAGTTCGCTAGAAGAACGTTTATCTGCTCCCTCGATGCCACGTGTAATGAACGCACATTACTTTACAGTGATACGAAACGTTGGGGTGTTCGATGAGCGAGATAGACCGCTGCTGTGGTGCGGTGATTACGCTGATCAAATGCTGAAACGGAAGTCATAGGTTCGATTACGGATGCAGGCGGCGATCACATTTTCGATTCAATGTACTCAGATGTAGGTGCACGTTGAAAATATCCATAGCCCTCAGCTCCGGGATGCCTCCCAATCACATCGTAGTTTTTATCCATAAAGTTTTAAGCGTATCAATTACAAATTATTATCAATTATGCGTATCAACTACACCTCTCACATTAAAGTATCTCACACCTCTCAAATTAAGCGTATCAATTACACCTCTCACATTAAAGTCGCATTCAATAAAATGAAGTACAGCACGCGACTCTACTATGTAGGAGCTGGCGTGCAATCAAATGCTCACATGTAATCTGCCCGTATACGAAGTGCGCAGAGCATACGGTGCACGAAGCGCGGTACGATGCACTCACCTTGGAGATACAAATGACGTGGATGCGTTGTTGAGGCGGACGTTGTGCAGCGTTGTTTTTTGGTACGATACAAGGCCAAGAAAAGAAGAAGCGACATAACATCATCGGGGCACGCTTTCAAGAGGCATCCCACAACCTTTTTCCTATAGGCTTCATGCTGACGTAACTATTGAAGGCGCCTCTAACGGCAACAAGTGCAGATTTCGAATTATGTTTTAACTGCTCGCACAGGGGAGCGATCGCGGAACGGCATCTTTTCCGATGCCAAACCGTTTGTTGCTTTTTGAGCTCGTGTGTCCAGGACGATGACCCATGCGCGTTATGAACGCGATCAGCCAGTCTCGATCTCTGGACGATAAGAATGCCATAGCGATAAGAATGCCATATCGCTGTGCGATAGCAACCCTGCAGCGTCCGTGACAGTATCAGTCACTGCTGTCATCTGTTCGGAGCTGCGTCGAGTTGGCTGGTGCGTTAGCCCGAGGGTGATAAGCTTTGATCGTTTATTGGGGAAGCCACCCGCCTTTGGCCCAACTGGCTCGTCGCCTCTGTTGTACGGAGTTCTCGCCAAGAATTTGATGTGGCCACGTTACCCTAAGAGTGCACAAAATCTGCCCCCCCCCCCCCAAAAAAAAAGCACTCGTGCTAACACTATCGTTCTTTAAAATTTTTCGTCGTTTGAAAGCAAACGAGAATGAAAACGCCTCAAACGAAGTTCCAAAGCACGGAGCAGTGGCTTGCCACCATTTGCGTAGTGTGCTCCCATATCCCGCCAAATGTGTTGTCCTGGCCGCCCAGTGGCCATCGCGGTAACTTCGGCGGGATACGGGAGTCCCTGTGGCGGCTTCTGGCGTATGAAGCGAGCCTATATGCACAAGTTCGTGTCATCCCATCTTTTGTAGTATGTGCTGTTACGGTACGAAAATGAACGTACGCCTTCATTGAGTGCTGGCATACCAATATAGCCATATCTTTTCCGCTTAACAATACCGTTTTTTTTTGTCGGTAACTTATACTTCAGTGTTCAGTTCGAAACTCTTGCCATTTCGAACCCATATATAGCTTTATCAGTTTAAATAAGTACTCCTAGTGGAGTCAATAAGGTGTTGAGATGGCTTAGCTTCCCCAAACAAGGTGACCATATGTTGATAGAAGCTTAGAGAAAGTTATTTCCCTTGCGTTGTCCGTGAACGTGTAATTTATTGAATATTAGGAAATTTCAGTTTATTGATAGACCACAGGGGCCGTTGAACCTTTCATAAAGCACAGCAGTAATACTTCTTTGCTCCTCTGGGCTTTCGCCTTTGAGTGAGATCAGGGGAATGAAACTTACTTCTCTCGTTTGCCTATTTAGTCCAACAATTTGCTAATTCAACACGAAGAAATTTCGCTTCAAAAGCTTCATTACCTTACTGCACTGCCATGAAAGGTGTCGCTCAGTTAAATCAATTTAATACGCCTTACAGTGGTGTAACTCGCGAGGTTGCCATCTCAGTTTGTGGTTCTTCGCTAAGCCTGAGACAAATTCGTGTGCGTTCATGAACATAATTTGTATCTTTTTGTTCTGACTTTTCTAGTCAATCTTTGTTTTAACAGTACGGAAAGATTAGCGAGTTGATTATAGACGTTCTTGAAAACATTCGGCGCGCACACAGTGGACGGAAAGCGAAATGGCTAACAGGCGCGAACTCACAACTCAGTTTATTGAAAGAAATGCACTAAATATACCATCCCAGAATCTGAGGGAGTGATCGCTTTTTCTTTCGCTTTTGTTTCTTGCTTGTTTTTACGCGCATGGGCTGATGAGCTATCCTGGGATGTATATTTTGTGTGTTCCTTTTAAGTAACTGAGATGTCAGTTCGCGCCTGTTTGTCTTTTGGCCTTTCGTTTTCCCGTCCACTGTGGGCACTCCGATATGCTTCCCACAACGTAATCAACGTTGGTTAGGAGCAAATGTCTCGCCCTAATGAGGCGCAGTGTCGGCTGCTGGGTTACTGTCTGGTTAAGAATATATTATGGCATTTTAGTGAATTGAGAATATCTGTACGTGGTGCCCTATCTCGCTGGCAGGAACGTCGGCCTGCCCTAACTGAATGCGAAATGGGTAATAAAAATCATATCTCTCGAAAAAAGCTAGGTATCACAAACGACTCCGGGTTATATGTAGCCGAGACCCTCTGGTACGTTATGGTAAAATTTCAGTATCGCACTGCAAAGTGGGTGGCTTAACAATTGAACACGGCCCATGGGAACACAAGGGATACCACTGTTAAATATAAAGGGGCCCTACAACACTTTTGAGCATGGTCAGAGAACGCTGCCGATCGGTAATGAAAGCTTCCGACAACACATGAGCCTAATAATATAGCGCAATACGCGGCCTGGAATTCACAATAAATTATCAAAGTCAGCAAAAATGTTCTTTCTCTTCTCTCGGCAAATCACGGAACTTGTCCATAAATCACACGTAGCAAGCCCATCTATCAGCCATTGGCTGATTTTAACATGGCGCGTTCGCTCGTTACAGAGTTCACCACGTGAGGCCGCTACTTGTCCACGCGTGCGCGCGCGATCATCCTGAAAAAGCCGCGCAATAGAAGGAAAAAAAAAGTGCTGCAGGCCGCGATGCGCGCGTGACGTTTTTCTATGGACCTGCCATTCCTCTCTGCTTAGCTTCTATCGCTTTCATCGGGACGAGAGAAGAGAGAATGCAATTGCAGCATGCGACGAACCTTTGTAACTCGACTCGTACTGGACAGATACTTAAATTTTTTGCGTCGTTGAATTCGTGAGGCAATAAGCTCTTCCAGTGAATAAATTCCGTGGTTAGTTGAAAAAAGTGTTTCGGGGCCCCTTTAAACGCTATGGGAAGCCGCGTAATTTGTAGCGTCACACTGTAACATTGCCAAACTGTTCGAATGTCTCTCCTGAATAAAATTAAGGGTCGTTCTTCATATGTCACTTTTTTGGGAGATATGCTTTTTTTTGCCTATTTCCCATTTAGTTACGGCAGGTTGTATCTGTCACCGACGGGAGATGGTGCTCCCTGCATATGTGTCCAAATACTGGTGAGGAATTGAATAATTACCTATGTGCCATTTGTCAATGATCAAGGCTAAAAGAGGTATGAAGAGGACCTTTTGGACTTTCTTGCGAAGAAGGCACTCACCTTCCTTCTTCAAAGAAATTAAGGAAGTTATAATTCTGCAGTTTGTACGGCAGGCAAAAGAAAAAGATTGCCCGCAGCTTCCCTCGGGGGAACACTGAGGAGGATGCGGAGCATATAATTGGTTAACGGGGTGTTAAAGTGCGACTTACTTGGGTCGATGGCTAAATTTGTTAACGTGGTTGTGAAATGGGGTGTTAAATTGCGACTTACTTGGGTCGATGGCTAAATTGGTTAACGTGGTTGTAGGAGGGGGTGTTAAATGAGTGAACACGTACACACGTATGCGAAAGAGCGGCGCTGGTTGAAGGGACGCCGATCATTGTATTTGTGGATTCGTTGGCATTCATTTCACCGCAATCTTGGACGTCGACGCGCCGTACAAACCAACCGACGAGCGGCAACTGAGCGAGCGAGCGCCGACCTTGAGTATATATACAGCGTGACGGCGCATGCACTGTCAGCTGTTGAATGTTCTCGAAGCGCGATGGCGCATGCGCGTCCACTGGAGAATCAGGAGAATTGTAGAATGTTCTCGAAGGGGAGAAGCGCGCGCGGCACAGATGGTGGGTGACGGTGCATGCGCGCGTCAGCTGTCGAATGTTCGAGAAGGGGGAGAAGCGCAACGGCGCATGCGCGCGCGTCAGCTGCCGATGTTCTCGAAGCGCGACGGCGCATGCGCGCGCGTCAGCTGCCGATGTTCTCGAAGCGTGACGGCGCATGCGCGCTACATTATACAGCTAGCGAATGTTCGTGAAGAGGAGAAGCGCACGCGGTGCGTAGAGGAGGAAGGGTGCACAGATGGTGGAGGAGTGAAGCGCGCGCGGTGTGTAGAGGAGGAAGGGATGCACAGATGGTGGAAGGCGGAGGAAGAAGCTTGCGGACGGCGCCGCACTACAAGCCTCGAGTATTAGATGCTCCGCATCTAAAACTATGCAAGTGCAACTCCATTAATTTCTGGATGGGAGTTCGCCTTCATCGCTGATTGCTCCGCTAGGACTTACCCCAGAGAAAAATTGCTTCAAGAACCCCACTGCTACAGCAGAAGTGATGTTTCTCAGTTGCATTGTTACTAGGTGCGCTGATTCCACCCCTGAGAATGTTCCGAGAGCCGAATCTTCTTAGGCAGGTTATGGTTACACCTATATTTTTATCGCATTCCCGCAACAGCATGGAATTCATTACCTTCCTAAATTTATTTTGCTGCTGGAGTGCTAATGATTTATCGACTTTCTTTGAACAAAACAGTGAAAGACGTCTTTTTGGGTGGTGAATAAACTTTATTAGAACACATTTATTTATATTAAATTTTAATATATTTGTAATTTAGCCCGCCTTATCCAATCTGCACTTCGAATAACCGAAAAGGATTCCCACTAGCTGAATTTTGTCCGCTAGACAGTGAAAGTTGCCCAATTTAAAAATAATGATAATGAAATCTGAAAACTTCTGAGGAAACATATTGTTGTTACGACCTTGCGAACGTTTTTATTTGTGAAAATGATGACAAAGTGCCCTTATTGCTCTCACGTGCTTCGAGGCTGCTTCTTAAATTGTATAGGCTTTATGCTGTTAACACTCTTTTATACAACTTTAGCATCTGTTTTGTGGTCTTCGTCATGTTAAAAAACGACGTCTTCTCATATTGAAGAAAAAAAAACTGCTTGTGTTGAATCGTCTTTGCTAAAGTTGCATACAGTCTATCTGATAATACTCATTTTGCAAAAAGAGATACGACGAGGGGAAAAATTGAAAAAAAAACCTATCGTCCTTGCATTCACAGAGATGGGCTTCTGTATAATAAACGAATGAAGTACGCGGTGCACGCAAACGCCAAAAATGAGAACGTATAATGACGTAACGAGCAGTGTACATTTAATAGAATGAGCCGAGACCATGTAGATCGAAGCAAAAAATGCTAAAATGAAGAACAGTGAAATGCCGACGTGCGGCAGATCTGTTATGCTAAAAAAAAACGCAGTGTGCGGGCCGCTGTTGTGGTTGTTTTCCTCTGGTCACAGCACTTGCCCAATGGAGGGGATTGGCCGAGTAGACGGTGAATATTCTCGATACTTTCTGCATTGCTTCAATATTAGGACCACTAGTCAGTTAAGTATGATTCGGAGAGCTCATTGGCAGGTGGAAAACATGTACTGCGCGCACAGTGTACGTATATACTGCACGTACGTACGTGCATACATACATACATACATACATACATACATACATACATACATATATACACACACACACACACACACACACACACACACACACACTACTTTCCCTCTAGTACTGTAAATTTACGTTTCTCTAATTGCTTTCACTCGTGAGTTCGGAGCTGAGAACACGTATACTACTGGCCCCGAGAACGAACACTGGCGGCGTGGCAATAGCGGCGAAGTAACGTCACGGCAAGGACTCGTTTGCACTGTGGCCGAGTATCGCCTTTTCCTGCTCCCGCTCTTACGCGATATGGTGGTGATACTTGCTCGTTGTTGCGGTGCAGGCCTACCAAGGTAGAAGGCAGCTGTTTACAATGCTAGCGATAGTTAAGTGGCGGCATAATGTTGCTATTATATGATGGGCAAGCCTTTCTGCCTAATGCAATATACACTGTGAAAATGGTGGTGCAATGACGGCAAGACATTCGTTGATTTCATCCCTTATACCGAGAAATTGGTTCTTAATTGATTTATGGTCATGGTCCTAACTATCTTTACAACTTGGCGAGCACTCCGGAGTTGGAACATGTGTCCCGAAGAATTACAAATAAAATTATGGCGTTTTCAATTCTCTACATACATCACGGGTTTTCTGCAGATTATTTGGTCGATTGGACAAAATAGGGCATTCTGCTAAAGGAGACGTTAGATAAATTTACAAAAAATCTTTCAATATATGCAAAATAATAAACAAAAATAATATGGTTCTATACAAAATGCTGAGGGAAATGCTGACATATTATCTGTACTTAATTTACGTAAATAATCCTTCCGAAGAGCTAGTCACCTGCAATTATATGGCCACAAAATCTGATTTGCAGGAGATCTGCTGCTTCGATAAAGCGCCACACCATAAGCGATGATGTGAGCGTAGGAGCACTGTTGATAGCACTTGTTTGCGAAGCAAACGCCTGGAAGTCGCAGTGAGCGTTGTGAATGGTTTCGATGGTGGTCTCACTGACGTAGCCCGCGTGGTTTCTCAACGTTACTCGCCCCAATGAGTCAATGTCTGATTGCCCACTTCATATCCACGTACAGGTTGATGAAACTTGGAGATAATCAGCTGCAAGCAAAATTATTTCACGAGTGGGTTATTTTAACTAAGTATACTTACTTGTGTAACAGTTGCAGTGTCATTGCTACGACGCTGCATCAAGTTGGCGCAATGAACTTCAACTAGTTTTTAGTGAGATGAAACTCCGAAAATACTTCTAGAAAAGTATAAAATGAAAAAAACACGAGGAGTGCGAGAGTATAAACAAAACAAAAAACAACAGTTGTGGTGGTGTTCTTGGCCAAGCGCTTTGTAGAATTGCGAGCCTCGATACTGCATAGTCTTTTGCAACTGCGTTAAAGCTTGGCATACAAGCAAAAACAACAAAAAAAAACTGCCCGTGGTCAAATGGGCGCATATGCCTGGTACAAATTTTGGCGAAGTGAGAACACATCTCTGAAAGAAACGGCTCGTGAAGAAAGCAACCATATATTAATGTAAATATGCTGCTCTTACGTGTAAAAACCACAACTTGAATACAAGATGCGCTGTAGCATATTTTTGACCACCTGGCATGGCGTTGCTCTTCACTGCCGTAAGAAAGCGGCTGCCGCGGCCAAGAATTTAACCCATCCCTAAGGTGCAGCGCGACATTAACAGACCTGATCAAAGTGAATCCGATATAGCACCGTAATCGTTACCGAAATTACTGAACAAAAGTTTTCCGTCGTTATTGATGCTGCTTTCGTCGTTCATCTGAAGCTTGAGTCAAGCGAAAAGTGATCGCAAGCAGCGGAACAGCGTACGATGCGAGCGCATGTTATGTAGGAGCGCAACGGCGGGTGTCGAAGAGTCCTTGGCGTGACGTCACTGAGGCCTCCGACCAGGTGTCGCCACTCCAACTTCTCGGGGCTAATGCCTGCGTGTAACTCTAGTTCCTCTGATGGATTGTTCACAATCGGCCTTCGAGAAGAACAGAAAGATACACTCTGAAATGACGTGAAAGAAGATTCACTGCGGTGAACTATGGGTTGAACATCAACATGACTCAATGGGCTGAAAGAAATATATTTTGGAGCACCGTAGCCTCCCGAACCACCACGAGACTTCATGAAGGCAGACGAAAAAATCCAACCATATTGCTGTGGAAGTGCAGTAAGAAATCAGTTAAAGAGAGAAAGAGAGAGAGAGCAAAACATATAAAGAAATATACAGGAAACCGATACGATATGTCAGACATACAGTTTTCTAAAACATACTAACAACAGGGAACTCTAGCACTAGCGGCTATGGGATACGCAACACATGGCGCTTCAACGCCCACGGGAATGATGATTAGTACACGGACTTGTCCAATGTTCGTACTTTCGGCTCCATTTGGCTTCACGCGGCTTGGAACTGCTTTGTCACGAAACGACAATCAACAAAGTTTGGCAGTTACGCTTCACAACCTAAACCAGTTAGGCTCACCGAATTAAATTGGATCATGAAGTTCACAACAGTTCGCTGTTTTATTAAAACCAAAACCAAAACACTGCAATAAGTAAAGCCAAAAGCGCGTTCAAAGCTCGCTAGCACGAATACTAGGCAAATTTGTGTACTACCCTTCATACCCGTGGTCGCTGAACGGTGGCAGCGCCAGTCTGTCTTCTGGTTAGTTTTACAAAATTTTATGATATAAGAGACGTGTCTGTGGAAATGATATTTTTCTCAATTTTTGAGTTCCTGTAGCACGCGGAAGGACGGTTTTATGTTTTTATGACAAAAATTCCATTCTTTGCTGCGTTCTCGAAACCTCCTTCATTTCGCTTCAAAAAATTAGGGGACCCTTTAAGTTTCGCCTTTAAGAGTTGAACGCGATAGCAAAATCCAGCCCTTAGTGCACCCTTCAACCGCTAAGTGCATACACTTATTAATATGTTTTGTCACACACACACACACACACACACACACACACACACACACACACACACACACACACACACACACACACACACACACACACACACACACACACACACACACACACACACACACACACACACGCACGCACGCACACGCACGCGACGTATCTATAGTAATGCAGTGTCTGTGCAGTGTGACCACTTCTCTCTGCTATAGAACGGCCCTCTGCTGTAGTCGAGACACGTTTTTCACAATGTATCACATATCGGACACAGACAGACACACGCGTGCGCGAAAGGTACATACAGATTTTGATCTAAAACAAGAGGCACATGACCACCAAGATACACACCCCGTGCTTACCACCTCGAAGGCTATAGAGAGTCTCACAACGCCTCACAGATGGCAGCACATTGTCAAGCGTTTGCTGTTTGCTGCTGTTTGCTTGATCAACGGCTCTGGAAAGGCATGATATGTTTTCCACTAGATGGACATAGTTGTCCATTTTTAGAGCTGTTTAAAAGTTCCTGTGTGTTTTCAGCGGCGAAGGCTGCACTATCCTGGCCTTTTTGGACGTAGTTTGATGGCCTCCCAAATGCACCTACAAATCGCCGAATGGGCCCGTTTTCGTCGTGACACCTGTCGAACAAAATGTGTTGAAGACACTGCATCCACTACATTACATTTATGTAGTCTTTTTTTTTTCCGAGCAGCTGCAAGTAACATCATGGCTTCGTGGTAGAACATCTGCTTACCATGCAAACGGCCCGGTTTCGATCCCCACTGGGACCGAAAATTTTATTCTTTGTTTTATTTGCTTCTTTCTGGATTTTTTGCTCGCGGACAATTTTTCGCTCACAACCAATGGTACCAACGCCGGAATTTCTGCAACACGAGCTCTCTAACTCTATCGTGTTTAAATTGTGAGCAGCTGGCCATTTCCGTGTAGTGCTCGAAAAAGTCAGCGTCATGCAATTCGCGGCATACTGATTCTGGGATGTGTATACCGTTGAGAAATCGGGCTACTGCACGTGTTGACAGTGTCGGTATAAACAAAACTGCACTGATGTTTAGTAACTATAACCCCAGTTAGTAAAGCCGTATCATAAATGTCAATGAGACGCGTTAGTAGCCTGGCAATATTTCTCTGCTCAGGAATATCTCACTCGAACACTACAGCACTCAATTACATAGAAGGCTAATGCTCGGTGAGATATCGGCAGCATCTGTTCGTCGTTTGCATACATTTCAGCATAACTGATTACTCCTTGCGCCTAAATGGGTCATTCATTACATCCCAAAAATGGAAAGCTCGAGGAATATTTCAAAAAACTTTGGCAAGATTCTCTCTTTGGCAAGTTCTCTCTTCTGAAAACACATAAATGCCATCGCTGCAAGAATGCTTCGGACGGACAGACAGACAGGCAGACAGACAGATAGACAGATGAACAGACAGACGTTCCCATTGATTGATATGTGGGGTTTAACGTCCCAAAACCACTATATGATTATGAGAGACGCCGTAGTGGAGGGCTCCGGAAATTCAGACCACCTGGGGTTCTTTAACGTGATACCCAAATCTGAGCACACGGGCCTACAACATTTCCGCCTCCATCGGAAATGCAGCCGCCGCAGCCGGGATTCGAACCCGCGCCCTGCGGGTCAGCCGCCGAGTACCTTATCCACTAGAAGACAGACGTTCCCACGGATGTATGGGCGGACGGACGGATGAACAGACACACAGACCGTGTTTCAGCCCACTAATCATCATTCACTCCGTGGGTACGCTGCGAATATTTTATAAAGCTAATCGAAGCAAAATAATGCAGAACACTCACTTCGGCGGCGGCTGCAAATTTTTCCAAGCAGCCAAAGAAACGGGTTGTGCTGTTGAAAAGTCGATTCGTCATGAACGTTTAGCACTAGAGCTCTAGGGCTTCGCGTCCATTCGGACGTACAGATTTACTAACAAATTATACAATGTTGTTTAGAAAAGAAGAAAACAATTAATGTCTCAGCTGACAAGCCACAACCAAGAAAATTTCCAAACATCGCTTCCAGTGACTTCAGAAACTACTCTGACCGCAGCCCACTCACATTAATGTTTCGTCGCCGTAAAACTTGTTTCTTAATAGAAGAAACCTAGAAAAATGTGCACAGCTTGAAAAAATGTCCGCTTAGTATTGTACCGGCGTTGAAAATAGGAGTTTTACATCAGAAGTTCAACTTAGAGTTTGGATACCCCACTCGCGAGTTAGTCCTCCCAATCACTTCTATAGAAAATACTAGCTCCATGCTTACTGCTGACATTCCATGTGTGTTCCGAAGAAATAAGAGGCGATGAGCAGATAGCCTTTGTAGGAACGGCAAATGGGGGCTAAAAAGAAACTATGGTGTCTCGTGTTGGAGCTCTATGTTTTTCATGAGCCCTTCAGCAAGAAGCAATGGCGCACCGTGAGGCAGTGCCAGTGGCAGCCGAACTGAACTTGGACGCTCACAAGTGACGTTATTGGCAACCAGTGCGCATGGCGTCTTCTGAAAATTCATTCGTTTCAGTGCTGCTATGCTGTTTTCTGTCATATACATAGACGTAAGCGTATAACAATTTGAACACGGTTACCGATAATGTAACCAATGGGCGTGAGTAACTTACACAAAAAAAGCTTCAGGGAGTCTTATTTTTGTGCGTTCGTTATTTTGTGGTGTGTAAAAATTATAAAAAGCACATCACGAGCAGTGCATATAGGTTACACTGCGCAAAAAGCGCAGTGTAACTTGCCTTCATAGTAACATATGAACAACGCAGTAACTTAAGGGTACATCGCTTCACTAGCAGCCCCCTTCTCCCAAAAGAAAAGGAAAAGTAAAAGCATGGGTGAAAGTTCACCGCAGATGCAAGCCGCTTGGCGCTCGGCCACGTTCAGTGCCATGAAGTCTGTAGACGGCGAGAAGGCGCTATCGCTCGCACAGTGCAGGTGCACCAAGAGCAGCGCTGGTGAAGCACGCCGTTTGCTGGTAGCCGTGGTGAATTTTGTTCGCCATTCGTTTCCTAGAGTTTTTGTGCGCTGCGTGAAACCAGTGATGCCGCTGAGCAGTGTTAAGGGTGTCTCTTGACCGCCGCCGTCCGCAGGTTGTGCTCGTAACTTGCATCAGGACCGACGAGAAGGGAAGTACCGGCGAGACGGCGCAGAACAGCAAATCAAAAGAGTTTAATACAACATAGTTAGACCAAAGTGGACATTCAAATTTACAAACAAAGGTAAGAAGCCAAGGAGCAGAGTTCCGGCAGAGTCTCAATCCAGACTGCCCCACCCAGTCTCTCCCTGCGCGTTTTTAAAGGGTTCCAGACGCTTGTGTGACGTCAGGCGCCTCCAGACATGACCAAATATGGATCACCTTGTGTTCGCACCACCTACCACGCCACTGGTCACGCCACCGATCACGCGACTGATCGCGCCACGGATCACACCACCGGCGTTCCCACACTCAAGAGCCAGGTGCGAATGAGCCATGAGCTCACCGCGTTCTCGCGCACAGCACATGACGACCTTCGCGGCAGCAGCGTCTCAGGTTCCTCGGCGTCTGGGCATACACTTCTGCGCCTCTACCCCCGATACGTTTACAGGCCCGGGAGCGTTCGCACGCTGTCCGTGGTCTTGCATTTGGGCCCAAAGGGGTTCGCGTAAAATGAAGCGTAACAGACTGCCCCCTCGTGGATGGAGATCCCGAATGGCAGGGGACAGCATCCACTGTCAACAGGCATCAGTCGTCGAAGCTCGTAGCCTTCTTAACCTGGAGCACGGTACGTGATACCTGGCTGTAGGCCCTTTTCCGTCTCGTAAGGTAGTTCCGCCAGATTTCCCTGATGTTGTCGAGGTTCGCCGGAGGCTGGAGGCGAGCCATACAATGGAATCCAGCAAATGGCGACAGTCAAAAATGGCCAAAGACAATGGTATGAGCTCCTTTCCGGGGCGACCCCGCAGGGGCTCGTCGGTGGGGCTGGTCGCCAGGCAGCTCCGGGTGGTGAGATCATCACACCCCACCGCTTCAGGTCTTTCATCAGCAAGAAGGGAAACCACAGGTTCTTCCGGCGTTCCTGCCAAGAGTTTGGAACCGACGTGGTGTCCGAAGAGATGCCAGATGACAACGAAGTCCTCTCTCTGGGAGGGCAAGATCCTCGCCATGGTAGAGCCAGTCGACTGAACAAACAATCCACGGGAAAACACAGGATAACAAAGCCACTGAAGAAGCAAGCGCGAGACACGTATCCACTGAGCCCCGCCAGGCTTACCTTAAACACAAAAGTCTCAATCTTATTACTCGTACAAAGTACTAAACACACCCCTAATTTCGTTGCCCACCTAACGACGCACAGGTCTTCCAAAACTACGGAAGAATTAATAACACAAAAACCTATGTCAGGAAGAAAAACAATCGAGGCCAATTCATGACCTATGGGCTTCGGCTTAAGCCATCGGCATTGCCATTGAGACTCCCCTTTTTGTACCGTATTTCGTATGAATACTGCTGCAAAACGAGGCTCCAGCGCAGGAGGCGACCATTTTTGGAAGAAGTGGACTGCAGCCATCTGAGAGGACAGTGGTCTGTCTCTATTATGAACCTCGAGCCTGCAATGTAGCACGACAACTTTTGCACTGCCCATACGAGACACGCACATTCTTTCTCGGTTGCGCTATACGCTTGTTCTCGCACAGTCAGCTTACGAATGGCATAAAGAACTGGGTGTTCACCGTCCTCTCCTCGTTGGCACAACACCACTCCCATGCCTCGCTCACTAGCATCACACTGAACTATGAACTCTTTCGAATAATCAGGTGATTTCAGCACAGGGTGACTTGTTAAGGCGGCTTTTAGCGCTTTGAAAGCCTCCTCTTTACGGTCATCCCAGATGACAGTTTGTGGCTCAGTTTTCCGGAGCGCGTCAGTTAAAGCGCTAGCTAATTCCGAATATCTCGGGATGTAACGTTGATAGTAACCTGCAACCCCCAGAAATGAGCGGATATCTGTCTTTGAGCGTGGTTGCGGGAAATCGCGTATGGCAGCCACCTTGAGCTCAGAAGGTCGGAGGCGTCCTTGTCCGATTATGTGACCTAGGTAGATCACCTCAGCTTGAGCGGGTTGGCATTTAGGTGCCTTCATAGTTAGTCCCGCTTCACGCAAACGCGTTAGAACCACTCGCAGATGTTGCATGTGTTCCGACCAAGAGGACGAATATATCGCCACATCGTCTAAGTAGGGTAAAGCGAATTCCCCTAGTCCTCGTAAAACCTTGTCGATAAGGCTTGAAAAACAGTATGGTGCATTTTTCAAACCGAAGCTTAATACCTTAGGGCGGAACGTTCCCAACGGCGATATGAACGCTGCATATCTGCTAGCCCTTTCGGTGAGAGGAACCTGCCAGTAGCCTCGAACGAGATCCAGCGTGGAAATATATCGAGCTCCGCTAACCCTCTCAATGCGCTCTTCAATGTTTGGTATAGGGTAAATCTGATCTTTGGTGATCGAGTTTAGCTTGCGATAATCCACGCAAGGGCGTGGATCTTTTCCCGGCACCTCAACTAAGATTAAGGGCGAAGTGTAATCGCTCTCACAAGGCTCGATCACGCCTAATTCCAACATCTTCTTCACCTCGAAATCCATAATCTCTCGTTGGCGCGGTGACACTCGGTAAGCTTTGCTACGCACGGGTTCTGAGGATGTCAGCTCGATGTCATGAGTAACAACTGAGGTTCTTCCAGGCCTATCTACAAATAAGTCCTGAAATTCTGTCAGAAGATCCTGGAGCTCGATCTTTTGCTTCGGCTCTAACTGCGCTTTCGATATTAATTCTTTGATTAGTGGTTCACCATCCTCACCGTTTATGACTGATGCAAGCCCTGGAAGTTCAACTGGAATCTCCTCGGGGATGTTCACCATCATGCATACCACTGCTTCCCGTTCTCGGTATGGCTTGAGCAGATTGCAATGATACACTTGCTGTATCTTTCGCTTTCCGGGCAGGCGTATCACGTAGTTTGTGTCAGAAAGCTTTTCAACTACGTTGGCGGGACCTTCCCACTGCACTTCTAACTTGTTTTTCTGCGACGGTCGCAGTATCATTACTTTGTCCCCGACATCGAATCGACGGGTTCTGGCTGTGCGGTCATAGTACACCTTTGACTTATATTGCGCTTTAGCCATGGCTTGCTCTGATAGCCGTTGAGCGCTTCTTAATTGCTCCAGTAGCTTCAAAACGTACTCAACCACTACTGGGTCTTCGGCTCGGCCTTCCCACAATTCTCGAAGCAAGCGAAGAGGAGATCGCAACGAGCGGCCGTACACGAGCTCGGCTGGTGAAAACCCCGTTGCTTCATGCGGGGCAGTCCTTAACGCGAACATGGTAGCCGGCAAACATTGCTCCCAGTCCGTCTTCCTTTCGTAGCATAACGCCCTCAACACTCGCTTCAGAACGGAGTGGAGCTTCTCCACGGAGTTAGACTGAGGGTGGTAGACTGAACTATGAATTAGTTTTACTCCGCACCTTTCCAAAAACGTAGTGGTAAGAGCACTAGTAAACACAGAGCCTTGATCCGACTGTATTTCGGCGGGAAAGCCAACTCGTGCGAATATGCAAAGGAGCGCGTTAACTATTTCCACAGAGCTAAGTTCTTTAAGTGGAACCGCTTCGGGGAACATAGTCGCTGGACATATCGCGGTCAGCACGTGGCGGTACTCCGACGATGTCGCCGGCAGTGGGACTACAGTGTCCACTACGAGCCGCCGAAACGGCTCTGTGATGATAGGCACCAGCTTCATCGGCGCCCTCGACTTGTCACCCGGCTTACCTACACGCTGACACGTGTCGCATGTCCTTACAAATCGCTCTGCGTCGCGGAAACAGCCTGGCCAATAATACTCCTGCAACAACCGTCCCTTCGTTTTCTTGACGCCTAAATGACCTGCCCGAGAACTTCTATGCGACAAGCGCAGTAAATCCTCTCGATAAGCTTGAGGCACGACCAGCTGATCAAACATTACACCCCTTTTGTCAACATACTTCCTGTACAGTATGCCATCCTTCTCATAATAACTTATGTTTTTCGGGGCTATCTTTCATTTACCCTGCTCTGAATGTTTCGCAAGCTCGGGTCTTTATCTTGTTGATTCCTCAAGGCCATGCTGTCTACCATTAACAGTAGCTGTAAGCTTTCCGACGTAGGCGCTGCAAGTAAATCTCTGGAATGCTCTTCCAATATTTCTGATAGTGCCCGTGCCGTAGCTTCATCCTCCACGGATGGGACCCCCTGCTGTTGTAACGCTGGCGTAAGTTCGACCTCTGCTGGGGAGTCCTGCGTCAGGCCGATTTCAGCTAAAGGGGACTCGGCAACTGCCTTCGCAGCGAGTTCCCGTGCTTTCGAACGCGTTAGCGCCATCACATTTGCCTCCCCAAACAGCTGCCCTCTCTCGCGCAGCATCTTGTCAGATCTATTCGAAAACAGGTAAGGGTATTGCGGAGGGAGTGCCGGCGACATGGCAGCTTCCGTCTCGAGCGTGCCGAAAGGACCTTTGATAGTTACCTTTGCGACGGGAAGGCATGCACTACACGACTCTACAGCCTGCTTGATCCAAGCACACTCACCCGTGAACATTTGCGGTTCAACGTACGAGCTGTGAACTACGTCCGTCGTAGCCGCAGAATCGCGCGGTACGCGGCATGGCTTCCCGTTCACTTCAAGGTCGCGCATGTAAGGTTCGAGAAGCTCGATATTCTCGTCCCTACCACTGATGGATAGAAACACAGCTTTTGGTTTCTTACAGTGCGCCGCAATGTGACCGGGTTTATGGCAGTTATAGCAAACGAACGGTTTCCTCGCTTCTAGCTTCCTTTGCTGTTCTAACGCAGGTTCGGTGTTCTGTTCCGACTCCGACGTATTTACGGTTCGGGCATTCCCAATTTCAGGCTCTTCCTTCGTTTTCACAGGCCCTCTCTTTGGCTTGAACCTAAAATCGGGACCCCCTTTTCGACCACTGTCACTGCCTTCGCGAGCCCGACGTGTGACGAATTCCTCTGCTAGCTCTGCGGCTCTGGCTACAGAGCTAACATCTGGCCTGTCTTGCACCCAATGCCTAATGTTCTCTGGTAACCGGTTGTAGATTTGCTGTAGTAAAAAACACTCAATAACCTTTGCGTGGTCACCGTAGGCCTTCTCCTCCTTTAGCCATTTCACCATGTTTGACTTCAGTTTATAGGCAAATTCAGTGTATGACTCACTCCTTCCTTTCTCCAATTCACGGAATTTCCGCCGGAATGCCTCCGCGGACAGCCTGTACTTCCTAAGCAAACTGGATTTTACTTTATCGTAATCGTCGACCTCCTCAGTAGATAAACGAGCGATTACTTCTGCTGCCTCGCCAGGTAAGAGTGTGAGCAAGCGCTGTGGCCACGACTCACGGGAGAACCCCTGCTTCTCACACGCCCGCTCAAAGTTCACCAAGAACAACCCAATGTCCTCTCCGAGTTTATAAGGGCGAATTAGTTCTGTCATTTTGAGCGATATGTGCACCCCTGCACTGTTTGCCTCGCTTCTCTGCCCTGCCGTTCGCACGCGCTCTATTTCAACCTCGAGTCGCTTTAACTCGAGCGCGTGATCGCGTTCCTCGCGCTCTCTCGAACGTTGAAACTCGAGTCGTTTTAATTCGAGCTCCCTTTCCTCACGCTCTTTCTCTTGCTGTTCTCTACGCTCCTCTGCCTGTCTTTTTGCGGCTTCCCTTTCTCGAATTATCTCAAGGCATTCCGTCAGCTCATCTTCCTCAGCCTCCAGAACACTAATAGCCTCGATCAATTCTGGTTTCCGGAGTGTGTCAGAAACATCCAAACGCAACTCCTTTGCAAGCTGTAATGACTCCGCTTTACGCAGCAACTTCAAATTCATGGCTGTGTTCAGTGCGACCTTTCCTACTGTACACAACTATCTTGCCGCAGCCCACTTTGTCGACAACAATAGTTCGAATTACCAGTTACGCTTCCCCACTGAAAAAGGCTGGCAAAACTCAGAAGACAAAGCCCCGCACTCACCACTCAACAGCCAAGAATTCCGCGTAGACCCTCGCAAACACTGCATCTGGTGGCGGCCTGGCAGACGAGACGGCTCGTGGATCCGAGTCGCAGCTCAGCCCTCGAGTCGTCGAAATTACTGCAGCATCCCACCACTGCCATCAGTTGTTAAGAATGTCTCTTGACCGCCGCCGTCCGCAGGTTGTGCTCGTAACTTGCATCAGGACCGACGAGAAGGGAAGTACCGGCGAGACGGCGCAGAACAGCAAATCAAAAGAGTTTAATACAACATAGTTAGACCAAAGTGGACATTCAAATTTACAAACAAAGGTAAGAAGCCAAGGAGCAGAGTTCCGGCAGAGTCTCAATCCAGACTGCCCCACCCAGTCTCTCCCTGCGCGTTTTTAAAGGGTTCCAGACGCTTGTGTGACGTCAGGCGCCTCCAGACATGACCAAATATGGATCACCTTGTGTTCGCACCACCTACCACGCCACTGGTCACGCCACCGATCACGCGACTGATCGCGCCACGGATCACACCACCGGCGTTCCCACACTCAAGAGCCAGGTGCGAATGAGCCATGAGCTCACCGCGTTCTCGCGCACAGCACATGACGACCTTCGCGGCAGCAGCGTCTCAGGTTCCTCGGCGTCTGGGCATACACTTCTGCGCCTCTACCCCCGATACGTTTACAGGCCCGGGAGCGTTCGCACGCTGTCCGTGGTCTTGCATTTGGGCCCAAAGGGGTTCGCGTAAAATGAAGCGTAACAGCAGCAGACACATGTGGGGCGCGTGGGGTGTGCTGAGTGGAAGCTGTAGCGGAACGTCTCGTGAGTGTATAGGCGCTATGTCACTTATTGTTCGCCGGACGACTCCGCAGCAAGGGTCCTTCGTTGCGACTACTGCAACTAGTGTCTGATGGCTCATGGTCAAATAACTGAGTTGGGTAAGTAGCTTTCGTTCCAAATACACTTTAGTGGCATTTTAGGCCTTTTTTATTTCAATACTTGTTGAACAGTGTCCCTTCACGGTTTTCAGGAGGGGCCTCGTTCGTGAAGTTTGTTGTTAGTGTGCTTGCCTTAGCAATATATACTCGATGTTTAGCCGAGTTGTCACTGCGCTTGACTGAGCTAATGCTCGCTAGAGTCTCTGTCGACTGATATTTTTCCCGGTATATGTAATATGTGCTCTTTTTTATTGCCAAAAATTAGCGCGGATGCCTCGTGCCGGGATGCGCTATCTTTGAGAAGCCCGGTGATTATCCTCATGCAAAGAAATAGCGCCTCCTCATGTGCGCTCGTGCACTGCGGGGACCACAGGCTCCCGTGTAAATATAAATGCGCACGCTTTCAGTGCGTGGCTGCGGCATTATTATTTCAAACCGGAGTTCCAAAACTTATGCAGTAATCACTTCTGAAAAGGTGGTAGAAATTAATACTGTATCGCTCGAAGGCCTCTTAGCATGAGGGACATGAGAAAGGACGCTTGATTTTGGGAAGAGTATTAATCGTCACTTTTGCTTAACCTTGACTACTTTTCACCAGCTGCGATTCTTCTAAGAACTGCAGCATCAAATTTAAGAATACGGGAACCTAGCGCTTTGCCTGCATTCAAACGCGGCCATCGAGGCAAGTATTCGATCGCTCGGCTTTCTGATCAGCTATCGAACACCAGACCCATCACACCACCACGGCGGGTCAGAGCTAAGATGGAGCTCACTCCTATAACAAGCAATATTGTCCACTGCTGAACTCAAATACAGAGCGATAAAATGACGCATGAAGATTTTAAATGCGAAGCACTTATTAGCGATCTTCGGTGAGTTTGACCGCTGAAGTTTGACAGCCAAAGACAACCGAAGAGTTTGACGATTTTGAGTGTTTCATGTTAAACTATGGGAGAGCAGTGAGCCGTTCATAGGAAGTGTTCCACGCATTGGATTTCTGATATTGTATGGCATTTGTTTAGTAAAAGGGGTTAACAATTTCGAGTACGTGGTACTCTACCATAGGAGAGCATAAAGCCGTCCCGTGGGTTTCATGCTCGGTGAAGCCCTGTGCAGAAGAAGAAATGGTCGAGGGAAGTGCCCAACTTTAATGTGTCTTCAATCCAGTTATACTTATCGGGAACATGTGCCTAACAATTTTAGACGTATTGAGAACACCTACTTTAAGCCTACTCGAAAGAAGTGAATGTTTAAACATTTTTTTTCGCGAATTAAAGGATAATGTCGCAAACGAGTACTTTCCGACACAGCATGACGCTTCTATGTGAACGCAATGCAGTCCTGGTGACTCCTTCTTCTAAGCACTAATTATGAGCTCGGAACTATACACATAACTGATGAAACCTGTTTTCCCAATAGTGGTCGGTAAAAATATTCATGCATCTCCAAGAAGTAAATCATCCCCAATGAGTGAAGCTTCATCCTAAAATCCATATTGTCTGCTTTTAAGTCACTGGCTAGTATAAAGGGCTTGCGCTTCTGTATGTTTGATATCATTTCGTTGAAATTATGACTGATATTAGTGTTGTGTTAAGATTTTTTGTTTCACATATGTTACCCGGACGCTCTCACATAAGATGTAACATGAATTACTTAAAAAGGTCATATAACGTGGACGGCGACGCGAAGTCCCAAGGTCCATAATATCTATGTTGAAGTAGCTGACTAGTGTAAATCGCTTCTGCATATAGGTGTTATGTACTGTTTTGTGCCTTGTCTGTAGTCGTGTGGACGGGTGCCTAAATGAGAGAGAGCAAGCCTCACCTTTAAGATGCTTCGTCACCAAAACTCGCATGGTCCCTCATTGATACTCGCCAAAGGGGATTCGAAAGCGAAAGCCCATTTTAGAAGCGAACCTCCTTAAGCCATGGGTTTGTCTATCCTAGCTTGTCGTGGTTCGTGACCGCATAGTTCGATGACTCACTCAGCAGGCGTGGACAGGCGGGCGGATGGACGGACGGACGGACGAATGCACGGGCAGATGAAAGCAAGAATGAACGCACGAATGGAAGCAAGGAAGCAAGAATGGACGGATGGACAGATGGACGCACGGACGGGCACACGAATGGACGGAAGCAAGAATGAACGGACGTATGGACAGGAGCAAGAGTTAACGGACGGATGAACAGAGGAATTCACAGATGGACGGACAGAAGCACGGACGCACGGATGGACAGACGAATGGGCGCTTCGCCACAATCGCCATCATTCATTCCGTGGATATGCTGCTACTTTTAAATGCGAAGCATTTCTTAGTGAACTTCGGCGACTTTGAGCGTATTTATCTATCTAGCCACCTACGGCTTTTAGTTCTCCCGGTCGTTTCGTTAATCGTATCAATACCAAATTTGGTATGGCATAACATGACTGTATGGCGAGCATAATTGACTAGTCATAACCTGAATGTCATGAATGTCATGATTTACATTTAATGGTCTTGATGTTCTTGCGGTGGTTTCGTTCACATGATATCTAGCAAAACTTGTATGGTATGACATGACTGCACGGCGAACACAAGTGACAGACCCTAACGTGTAAATCATGACATGCATGTCGTCTACGTCATGACTCATCACTACAGGCCATGCTCATGATGCGCTCGCAGCCGTCTCGCTAGCTTCACATATACCTAATTCGGCATTACGTGACGCCAATGGATGACGAAGGTATGTGACTGGTGCAAACATGATAATTATGAGATGCGTGTCACGTAAGAGCATGACTACATGCCACACTCAAGGCGCCAATACACTTAGACGTGACCCGGTGCTCGTGTGCTCCAGCGGTCGTTTAGTCGCATCATAACGGCGATGCCATGCCGGGCGCCGATCTGCCTGGCATGTACTCGCAGGCACGCGCCGCTCTGCGTTGCTTTGACGCATGCGCGGTTGAGCACGCCCGGCGTCCCTCCGTCACGAAGCTAGACAGACGCGGTGCATTCTGGGTAACGACTTCGGTGCAAAATGCAGCATGCGGCATTTCGTTCCGGTTGCCGTCGGGCTGCGCCGACAGACGCTGGTCGCGTCAGGCGTCAGGCTATAGAGTGTTCGCGTTTTGCTAGCGTAGCGTCGCTGCGCCCAGTGTGCGTGCGTCAACGTTACGTTGCAGTATACGGCACCCTTCATGATTTTCCCCATGCCGTTTCGCTAGCTTTACATATGCCAAGTTTGGTATTACGGGACGTTAATGGACGACGAAGGTATGTGACTGGTGCAAACATGATAGACATGAGATGCATGTCATGTTACAGCACTACCACATGCCACGCACATGATGCGATCGTGGTCGTTTCTCTAGCTTTACATATACCACATTGGTATTTGCATGACGTCAATAGACGATGAAGTTAAATGACACGTCCGAACATGATAATCATGATATGCGTGTCATGTAAGACATGACTACATGCTACGCTCATAGCACGCTCGCGGCCGTTTCACTAGTTCCCCATATACCAAATTTGGTATTACGTGACGTGAATGAATGACGATTGTAAAGGACACGTCCAAGCATGATAATCATGACATGCGTGCCATGTAAAATTGGACTACATGCTACGCTTATGGCACGCTCGTGGTCGTTTCGCTAGCTCCACATTTATCGAATTTGGTATCAGGTGTCGTGAGATAGATGAAGGTAAATGACACGTCCAAACATGTTAATTATGACATGGAAGTCATATACGGCATAATTTACCTCCACCTCGAAACGCTGTGCTGATTTTAACTTGACATATAAAATTTCCTCATTCGTGCTTCGCATATCATCGATTCCCACTGTAAGTGGGATCTGTCAATTTTTTTCTTCTTTCAACTTAATAAGCATCCCCCCTCCCACCTCCACCCACATGAAGTGTCTGAACCTAACGGAATTTTTCACGGCCTACAGCATCAGAAACAAAGTAAGCTTTTCGCACAGTTAATCGATTACAGCAGTTGCGAAACTGCGTTCGAAAACCCAGAAACGGAATTTGCCTGATTTTGCTGGAGTTGGCACACTGTGGCGTCATCTCAGCGTAGGGACGCAAAACAAAATAATACTATTAATAGCTGGTGTGCTGATCTACAGGTGGCGCGACGATCTGCACACTCCCGACACCAGGGTCGATGCCGTGTCCGTATTTCTATACATAGAGCCTATAGATATATTGGCAGTTTTGCAACTCGTATGATTGAATAACTGCGAGCTTTCCACACCTAGAATTATTTTGGACAGCCTCTGGGATAGGTCCACTGATCAAGGAGGCATTGAAATGTGGCAACATCTCATGTGATTGCGTCACACATTTTGGTGATCTGTGAGATTACGAACACGTCGTTTGGTGACGTCATTGCGCGATGATATTTTTTTTTTGCATCACTCATGCGGACTTCACCAACTCGGGACACCGGTGGTTGATTTCCGTGTTTCGTTGACAGGCTTCGCGTTATAACAATTGACGAGTCATCGATTTGCAATTCGCTCGTTTTTAGTCGTAGCCTTTATGCTTCTTAACTATCTTCTTGTAAGAGTATTGGCTCGGCTGCTCTTAGGGGATTAGGGGAGCGCTGGCAGAGTCGACTTCGCACTTGAATAACTCCCAGCTCAATGGTAAAAAGTTCTCGCATCTAAGAAGAGGAAGACACCATTTTAGTGTATGTGGTTCGCTTCCGCAATAGTAATTACATTCGTGAAGTTTAATAGAGCACGCACCAGCACAAAACTCTGCAGCCATTAAGCTTTTGCTCTCCGGAGTCATTTTATGTGAGACAACACAGAGCACATGCTCAAAGAAGCGCCATACATGTTCCCATTTCCCAAGAGCTAACAGAAATTATAGCGAGACACTGACCGTGTGCTAGCAGAATGGTTGCACGATAATTTAGTAGCTCACCTATGGAGAAGCTAAAACTTGCTTAGTACTCAAAGCCTAATTAGAATCAGGAGAAACACGAAACCACAGCAGCGTTGTTCCAGCGGTGACTGCTTGCAACTCACTATATATAGCAGACTCCGAATCAGCTGCAATAATTAGCAATTATATGCGAGATATTGCAGGTACAAATGGTTTCTTAAACCATCGCACTATATAGCCTATTTTACGGATGGGTCCAAGGGTTGCCATATTGCGCCGTTAACATTCTTGTTTTCACCTATAACAGCTGAAGACACTGTGTTACACTTGACGCGTATGCATGAAAAAATGTTGGGCAAGTGCAGACGATGTTTCATTGCCTTATTAATTCACGTTTTCGTATACTGAAAGAAGAAAACGTTGGTCTAACAGCTAAAGATGGCGGCAACCAGATGTCTTACAAAAAAATAATACACTGTTTACAGCAACAATGCAGCAGGAGAAGGGAGGTTTGGACGACTCCACCCTCGAAACCCTGGAAGTCCTCGTTTTGCATTTCACAAACAAAAAGATGCATAAAGTGGGTTTTAATACCCACCCCCTTTATTTCCAAAAAAAAATGTTCCTGGCTGCGCCTTCTGCTCTATGCCCATGCATTATGAGACCTCGCGAAAGAGCAAATTTAATTCGTAAACCTTTAGCGCACTATACAATGTTGCAGCCAACAAAAAAAGGTGCAACGTATAAACACCGGCAAAATATTTGACCGGACACACACGTGTGTGCGGAATAAGAATGACTTCCTGAACGCGTCGCTCATTGATGGTATACGCATACATTTTCAGGCCCAAATGATTTCCTCTTACCGACACTTCCTCGCATCTTAATCTTGGAAGCCACAGTAATGCAGTTGTGGGAAGTTTCTACCCCGAACAGGTGGCAGAGCATAATTATGTTTGCATACATTTACACAACAGCGTTATTGTTAGTGCGTGCCAGCTGGTTGGTTAATAACTATGCGAAAGCATTTTCTTTGACGTTGCTAGCGCTAATTGAACGTTGCTAACGCACTTAAACGATAGAGCAGGTCTCTTGTTTACGTTTCTAATAAAAACAAACGAGATCGTTCTACTAACCACATTATTTCTCCATGTGTCTCGGCTCGCAATATACCGAGCGCGAACGCTTCCTCATAATTATCAAAATCACTCTGCGTTCTTGCATTTTCATACCACGCGAAAATGCATTATGAACGTGGCTACAATACTTCTATACATTATACAGGCCACTGCTTCTGGCGTGAAGAATGTCATTATCTTTTTTGACGCTGTTGTTCGTAAGTATGGAAAGAAAGCAACAGCAAGGGCAAGACTATGCTATGTTAAGTTTCATTGGACAAAGTTCTCTGTTCAAAAGATTAGGTCGTTCGTGGCTTACTGCTCTTTCGGGATCTCAACAGATAAGCCTGCTCAGCTGTTGCTGACGTCTGTGATGCGGCATTTAGGTTCCGCCAATCTTTGGAAAGCATTATTTTTCAATACTTGTCGTGAAGCTTTCGTGCACTGAAGAGCGAAAATGTCGGAAACACTGTATTGTATAAAGAAGCCGCTGCTTGCAGCCCGCCGAAAATATCCCCCTACTTCTGTCGTAAGTGCGGGTGTCACCCCTCGCTACTGAGAGGCCCCGCGCGAAATTTAGTGCAATTGTCTGTGCTCATCGTGCGTCGTTTACGTCAGGTTTTACGCCTGCTTAGAAACTGGTGTATCCTCCGTGGTGCCTGACACTTCCACAAGTACGTGTTTCAATTCCAGGAATACGGAAAAAAAATCAAATTTGCCTGCATCAGCCCTAAAGCAATTGAGCTTGAGCCTTCTGCACGAAATGTACAACAACCACGTGCACATATACACCGACGGTTCAACCACAGCGTCTGGTTCTAGCGGTGCGGTGGTGATTCCAGCTAGAGGAATCACTCTGCGAATCGAACTGTCACATGTCACTACGTCTACGGCGGCAGAACTTGCGGCTTTGCGTGGCGCCCTAGAGTACATAAAGTATCAAAGACCGAGTACATTGGCTGTGTTTTCCGGCTCGAAACCAGCCCTACAGAGCATGCAGTCAGTCCTTCGACAAGGTTGCTATGAACAATTAACTTACGAAGTTGTCAAGCTTGTTCACCACGTCACAGAAACAAGCCACGAGGTCAAGATTCAGTGGCTTCCTGGCCATTGTGGGATCAGTAGCAATGATTCCGCAGACAACGCGGCTCGCACATCGCACCAAGAAGAGCACACTCTTCCGATTTCTTTGTCAAGGACTGACGCTGCAAAGCAACTTCGTCACGTAGCACGTAGTCTGAGTCTGCAGGAGTGGAACACCCCAAGCATAAGACATACGAGACTATACCAAATAAACCTTCGACTGGAACTTCCACCTCCATCCGGACTTCGTCGACGTGAAGCTTCACTTCTTTGTCTCCTTTGGTTGGGGGTTGCCTTCACAAAAGCATATAGAACCCTCATCGAATTGACCGACAATGCGGAATGCGACGTCTGCTGCACCAAAGACATCGACCATCTGATATGCCATTGCCCTCGATTTGCCTCTGAAAGACAGAAGCTTTCGGACGCATTGAGAGAATTGGACGATCACCCACTCTCTCTGCAGATGCTACTGGAACACCATCATCGCCTTTCGTCGGCTAAAAAATCAGTCAAAGCTGTCTTGTGCTTTTCGAGGACTACAGGCCTACGTGACCTCCTTTAACTTTTGCGTAGTGCCGCCGCTGCATACGCACCAGCTGATTGACTGACAATCCTCCTTTTTTGTTTTTTCTCCCTCTCTTTCTCTTCTCTTTACTCTCTCACTCATCTTTATGCCCCCTTCCCATTCCCCCAGCGTAGGGTAGCAAACCGGGCATGTGCCTGGTTAACCTCCCTGCCTTCCCTCTTGTTGTTTATCCCCCCCCCCCAACCGCTGGTGTCACCTGTATTTCTGCGAGTGACAAGTATGGTATGGCGAATATTATTCCGGTCGTGAAGAGCAATGGTTAGGTTGACGCTGACGAATCACACGCCGCGACACCAAGGTTTAGCGTTACCGCCACACTGTGGGCCTTTTCGATTGTCTTTATTTGATCTGGAAGAGCACAAGAGTGAAGGAGTTCACCTCGGTCTTTTAGATGCGGAAGCATCTTATACTCGCGCCTTGTAGTGCGCCGTCCGCGCCGTCCGCGCCGTCCGCACCGCTTCTCGAACATTCGACAGCTGACGCGCGCGCATGCGCCGTCGTGCCGTCGCCCACTCTTCCACCATCTGTGCATCCCTTCCTCCTCTACACACCGCGCGCGCTTCACTCCTCCACCATCTGTGCACCCTTCCTCCTCTACACACCGCGTTCGACAACTACAATTCTCCTGATTCTCCAGTGGACGCGCATGTGGCGTCGCGCTTCGAGAACATTCAACAGCTGACAGTGCATGCGCCGTCGCGCTGTAAATATACTCAAGGTCGGCGCTCCCTCGCTCAGTTGCCGCTCGTCGGTTGGTTTGTACGGCGCGTCGACGTCCAAGGTCGCGTGAAATGAATTCCAACGAATCCACAAACACAATGATCGACGTCCCTTCGACCAGCGCCGCCCTTTCGCATACGTGTGTACGTGTTCACTCATTTATCACCCCCTCCTACAACCACGTTAACCAATTTAGCCATCGACCCAAGTAAGTCGCAATTTAACACCCCATTTCACAACCACGTTAACCAATTTAGCCATCGACCCAAGTAAGTCGCACTTTAACACCCCGTTAACCAATTATATGCTCCGCATCCTCCTCAGTGTTCCCCCGAGGGAAGCGGCGGGCAATTTTTTTGCTTGTCACGTTCTGTGAAAGCTCCTAGACACTGCCAAAGCCTACAGTCCGGAGCAATATAGTCATTGAATTTCTCGCAATTGATTTGTTACTTCCTTGCCGCGTCATAAAATTAATTGTCGCAACGCGACACCAGGTATGTTTCTCGTCTTTCTTACTGTGGTATATACACGCAATGAGGTTTTCCATGCTGTCATAAAAAGACACGCACACTTTTTAAACTCGCAATTCATTAAGCAAGGAATACCACTAAAACACTGGGGTGTTAAGCTCTCACGGCCTCGTGTGGCATTTGAAGAACGAGAAGATATTTCTTTTCATTCGTGTCTGAGGGCGCGCTTCAGTGACGCCGTGCGTGCTTCGATTGAATGTAGCCAAATTGCAAGCGTTTGACCTGCTGCCACAGCGAAGTGAGTGCCTTTCATGCTGGCGTCGTACTCGGCGCAGCTGCACTCACATTCGCTACCCACCGTAGGAGTAGACCACCATTAGCTGACGGGCGCTTTAATAAACTCTGTCAGGGGCGAAGCTCCTTATAGCGCCACCCGTTCGTCCCTCGTAGTCATAGTAGTAGTCGTAGTGTGTAACCAGTCTTACATTTTGACCTCCAAGGTGGTGCCGGTCAGAGATTTCTTCTGTGCGTTGTTGAACAATAAAAAATTCGCAGCGTGCGCGTTAACTAAAAGCTGAATTCTCCTGTCTCTCATTTTCCCCCAGCAGTCAGTGGCATGTACATTGAGCACTATCTGACAATCAAGGGTTGCTACGTTATACTCGCTGCGCATAACCTCCTTGATTTTAGTAAGATTTAGAGAGCGTTGAGCCGCAGTGCCATTAATACAGTGGTCTAGTATATACCATGAACTCGAGGTGGTTAAAGGTGGGAAGTACACACGAAGCGCAAGCCGTAAGAAAGTGTGCGTGTGCCACCTGTCGTTAAGTCCTTGGAATGTCCGCTAAATGGCGATGCATATGCGGATGGCAGTGCAAATGCGGAACTACGGATCGGTGGCGTTAGCCACCGCCCGATCTAAAGGGTAGCGCCACATCCATCCATCCATCCATCCATCCATCCATCCATCCATCCATCCATCCATCCATCCATCCATCCATCCATCCATCCATCCATCCATCCATCCATCCATCTATCCATACATCCATCCATCCATACATCCATTCATCCATCCATCCATCCATCCATCCATCGACCCATCCATCCATCCATCGATCCATCCATCGATCCATCCATCGATCCATCCATCCATCGATCCATCCATCGATCCATCGATCCATCCATCCATCGATCCATCCATCCATCCATCGATCCATCCATCCATCCATATGATTGAAATATGCGAGATGCTGGTACTTGGAGTGTTGAATAGATGGACGAACGGACACACACAGATGCAGGATGGACTCACGGATGGCTGCACTGACGGATGAACGCATGGACGGACGCAGGGGCGGATGCATGGACGAACTCAGGGACGGACGCACAGATGGACGCGCGGACGCACGAACAGACACACGCACGGACGGTCAGACAGACGGGACGCATGAACGGACGGAAGCAAGAACGAATAGACGGACGGATGCTCCGCCCCACCCTCCATCATTCACTCCATAGATATGCTGCCATTTTTTTAACACGGAGACGCGTGCACATGAAGGCTCCCTAACTAGATGGATGGATGGATGGATACGGCTGTACCCTTTAGATCGGGCGGTGGCTAGCGCCACCAAGCCGTAATACTTAATGAACCACAAACTAGATTTCTTTTTCCTTTAAATAGTGAGGTTGAGGATTCGTACTTTGCAGTGAAGGGTTTAACTTTCACTCGTGCCTTGACTTTAGCCACCAATCAGATAACTTCCTTTCAGTTAATTCTACCCGCTTAAAGTCTATTTTGCTCTCCCTGTCCCTAAACCCCAGTGCCTTGAAAAACTCTGCGCCATCATCCTGAACTATAGGGTGAAGCCCTTTACATAATATTATCAAGTGTTCGGCACTTTCCTCTTCCTCTCCACACGCACTGCATACCGTGTCTACCCCTTCGTATTTGGCCCGATATGCCTTGGTACGCAATATTCCCGTCCTGGCCTCAAACAGTAGAGAACTAACCCGAGTATTATCATAGATCCTTTCCTTGGCAATTTCCTGCTTAAAAGTTCGAAAGATCTCCAGTGCAGACTTTTTAATCATGCCAATTCTCCACATATTGGTCTCAGCTTCCTTCTCCTTCGACTTAATCGATCATTATTTTTGGTTTGGCCCCATGCTGTTTTCTAAGTATTTATCAGTCAATTTTCTGGTTCGCTTCCTCCACTTTGTATCGACATTCTTCATGTACAAGTAGCTGACTACGTTCCTAGCCCAACACTCCTCCCCCATTTCTCTCAATCGCTTCTCAAATTTTATGTTGCTGCTAGCTTCCCTGCTCTCAAATAATGTCCATACCATATCACCTTGCACTCCCTGATTTGGTGTATTCCCGTGAGCTTCTAAGGCAAGCCTACCTATTCCACGTTGCCTAATTTCTAATCTTGCTTGAACTTCTGATCTCATGCACAAGACCACATTGCCGAACGTCAGACCAGGAACCATGACCCTTTTTCATATTCCTCTCACATCCTCATAACTATTGTAATTCCACAGTGCCCTGTTTTTCATGACTGCTGCATTCCTGTTACCTTTATTCGTCACGCATATTTCGTGTTCCCTTAGGTACTCGGCCCCATTGCTTATCCATACGCCAAGATATTTGCATTTATCTGTTATCTCTAGCATGACCTCCAGTATTCTATGCTCACTACCTTCATTGTCATTAGAAATTATGACTGCTGATTTTTCCTTACTGAATCTGAAATATAACCTATCTCCCTCATTACCGCAGATGCCCAATACAGCACAAACACTAAAATAGCGCACTACGTTGATTGTTATGTGAGCATTTATATCCTTAACGTCTACAAACGTCACAAATTGCAATTTCACTCACGTTATGATGCTATTGTAAGAGATATATGTTTCTTTATTTTTTTCCTAATTCGATGTCCTCCTTTATGTGCTATTATACGTTTTGCCGTGTGCCTCATCGGCTAAAGAGGTACAAAGTATTTATAGCTGGCGCCTTACTTGAGCGTCAGCGTCTCCATTGCACCGTATCAATAATATGATACGCATTGTGGTATAACACTTCAGTCATGGTGGCTTGTCGCCGTCGTTGTATGCGTACAACTGTAGCAAAAACATCACCTCCGCCTTCAAATTAAACGCTTTCGGTGATCTTGAGCGTATCTATCTATCTATCTATCTATCTATCTATCTATCTATCTATCTATCTATCTATCTATCTATCTATCTATCTATCTATCTATCTATCTATCTATCTATCTATCTATCTATCTATCTATCTATCTATCTATCTATCTATCTATCTATCTATCTATCTAGCCGCCTACGACTTTTAGCACTCTCAGCCGTTTAGATAATGATATCGATACCAAACTTAGTATGATATACCATGACTGTATGACAAACATGACTGACTAGTCATGACATGAAATTCATGACGTCTATGTCAAAAATGTCATGATTTACATGTCATGGTCTTGCTGCTCTTGCGGTGGTTTTATTCACATGACATGTTGCAAAACGGGTATGGTGGCGAACACAAGCGACCGACCCTAACATCAAAATCATGACATGCGTGTCATGTAACAAAACGACTACATGGCAAACTCATGATGTGCTCGCGGCTGTTTCGCTAGCGTTGCATATACCAAGTTTGGTATAACGTGACGTGAATGAATGACGAAGGTATGTGACTGGTGCAAACACGATAATTATATGATGCGTGTCATGAAACAACATGACTACATACCTCGCTCATAAATCGCTCGCAGTCGTTTTGCTAGCTTCACATGTGCCAAATTCGGCATTACGTGACGCGAACGGATGACATAGGTAAATGACACGTCCAAACTAGATGACCAAGACATGCCTGTCATGTAACATGACTACGTCCCACACTCATGATGCACTCGCGGCCGTTTTGCTACCTTCATATGAGCCAAAATTTGGTGTTACGCCGCGTGAATGGATGATGCAGGTATGTGGCTGGTACAAACATGATAATCATTAGATGCGTATCAAGTAAGAACATTAATACACGCCACACTGAAGGCGCTAATACACTTCGATGTGAGCCGGCAGCGTGCGTGCCGGCGTTCGTTTTATCGCGTCACAATGGCGATGCCACACCAGGCGCCGATATCACCCTACTAGAGATCAGTGAATCTGCCCACTGACTTTCATTGTGGATCTGCATGCCGTATACTCGCAGGCGTGTGCCGCGCTGCGTTGCTTTGACGCATGCGCGTTTGAGCGCACACGGCGTCCCTCTGTCACAAAGAGAGGCGGACGTGGTGCTGTCTAAGTAACGTCGTCGGCGCGAAAGGCCGCATGTCGCATTTCGCGCCGCTTGCCACTGGGCCGCGCCGACGTACGCTGCTCGCGCCGGTCGTGCCTGGCGTCACACTATAGAGTGCTCGCGTTTTGATAGCGTGGCGTCGCTGCGCCCAGCCTGAGAGTGCGTCAACGTTGCGTCGGAGTATATTGGGCCCTTCATGACGCGCTCGCTGCCGTTGTGCTTGCTCCACATGTACCAAATTTGGTACCATGGGAAGTGAATAGACGACGACTGTAAATGGCACGTCTGAACCTAATAATCATAATATGCGTTTCATGTAAAACATGAATACATGCTACGATCGTTGCATTCTCACGGCCATTTCACTAGTTCCACATATACCTAATTTGGTATTGCGTGACGTGAATGGACGATGAATGTAAGTGACGCGTTCAAATATGATAATCATAATATGGATTCTGTGTAAAACATGACTGATGCCACGCTCATAGCATGCTCACGGCCGTTTCGCTAGCTCATTATATACCCATGTTGGTATCAGGTGACGGTAGTAGATGACGAAGGTAAATGAAACGTCCCAACATGATAATCATGACATGGAAATCATGTACGGCATAATTTACCTCCGCCTCTTAACGTTGTGCTGATTTTAAAGTGACTTGTACACCTTCCTCATTCGTGCGTCGCATATCATCGATTCCCACTTTACGTGGGATCTGCCAATTTTTTTGGATGTTCACAAAATTGTGATTCGGGTGCGTTAAATCTGAGAAATTATTATTACGACTACCGAACCACGTTGCGTCGTATGGTAACGAGAGCTTTTAACACAGTTTAATTATATTGGCCATTGTTTACCGTTGTTGCACTGTAATTTACTAAAACGTGAAAGCTTGATCCAACTCTCATTTTAGAAATTGCGAATTAGCTTCTACGGAAGAGCAACAGGCGTCTGTTTTGCCTAGTGCTTCTCGTGCATTAATGTGCGTTGTTCTGCTGAAGATGCTGATTCGGAGATTAATTCTTGACTGTCGCAACACAAACTGTGTACACTGAAAAATTTCTCAGCATGTCTGGCTATATAGTTCAATCATTTTGCAAATAATCACTTCAACTAGGTTGACAACCTCGCAATACGGAAGCTTTACTAATTATTCCGATGTTCTTTTTAAATGGCTCTGGATTTCACGCCGAGGTTCGGTTTCGTACAATTATTACAGTTAACTGTATCATTTGTCATGCAGTGCTTGTTCTTACAACATGTAGCACTTGTTATTTCAACATTGAAACCTTAAAACTGTACCATGAAACATCAGCACTTATGGTCACATGAATAAAAATGTCACATGAATTTCGAATAAAATTTTCAACTTGAAATTTTTATTAAAAAACCGGCATTGCAAGCTCACAAAGACTTATAGGCTAGGCCGCAGTCGCTTATTGGTGGTAATGAACCAAGGTAGTTGAGTCATTTTTGTGACACATTTTTCATGATTCTTTGTTCTCATAATACTGCCGCTCATTTAGCCATGACATTTGTCTGGACACATTTACAGATATCACTGAACGAGCAAGCTGTTAGTTTTTATAGAAAGGCCTTACATATATACACGCGGGTGCTCGTATTTGGCCCACGATTGCAGTACTGGGACGCGCTGGCCTACCGCGTGATAAAGCGTGCATGGGTCCTTTCCGAGGATAAAACGGGACGCGGAAGTGTGCCTGGCCCTTCCTGCCAACGGCATAGGGTTTTGCGTCTTCACGAAGATCAATAGCCGGAAAGGGTACACCACCCAGTAAACAAGACGCTGTGACTGCGGACAGGGATTTGCGGGCAATAACCCACGAAGGGACAGTAGGACGCCGTCAGCGTAGACCTCGATGTGCTGTCTACCCTAAGCGGAAAGAGGACATCGGTCGAACGCAGTCGGTGGCAACGAGCGAATACAAGTAAACAGTACATGAACATGAAATGAGATAGCAGGAACGCGTGATATGATCTGTCTCCATTGGGAGACAAGATTGCCCTGTCGTGGTATCCGTGGTCAACGAAGTCCAGAAGGAAGCGAATGTCAGAATGCAGGGAGAATCGGCCAGGAAAGATGCTGCTGTGAGGAAGATGAGGAACAATCAAAGGAAGACAAATGTACTTAGGAATGCTCCCCTTGTCAGGAAAATGGGGATGAGAGAATCGGGCTAGGTGCGTGCCAGACGTGTCTTTCTGTTTATTTCTTTATTTCTCTCTTTCTTTCTTTCATTTCTTCTTTCTTTCTTTTCTGATTTTTTCTTTCTGTCTTTCTTTCTTTTTTTCACTTCATGTTTTACTCTTTCTTTCTCGCGATGTAGGAGGAAATGTGTTAGGCCCATGTGCTCAGATTTGGGTGCACTTTAAAGAACCCCAGGTGGTCGAAATTTCCGGAGCCCTCCACTAAGGCGTCTCTCATAATCATATGATTATGGGACGTCAAACCCCACACTATCTATCTATCTATCTATCTATCTATCTATCTATCTATCTATCTATCTATCTATCTATCTATCTATCTATCTATCTATCTATCTATCTATCTATCTATCTATCTATCTATCTATCTATCTATCTATCTATCTATCTATCTATCTATCTATCTATCTATCTATCTATCTATCTATCTATCTATCTATCTATCTATCTATCTATCTATCTATCTATCTATCTATCTATCATTCTTTATTCTTCTCTGTTTACCTCTCTTTCTTCCTTTCTTTCTTTCCCTCTTTCTTTCATTGTTTCTTTCTTTCCCTCTTTCATTCATTGTTTCTTTCTTTCCCTCTTTCATTCTCACTGTCTCTCTTTCTCTCTTTATTTATTTGTTTCTTTCTTTTGCCTTGAGATATAAAGAGAAAAAACCTTATTTGTCATGCTTACAAGAGTATACGTAGCCCTGACCTTCATTATGTTGTTGAAAAAGTATTATTAGGAGAGTGGCGCCTCTCGATGATTTGTGCAATATAGATCAAATCAAATTTCACTTCTCCACAAACTGATGCATTGGGACCACAGCGAAAAACAAAACGCAGCAATTATTTACGGGGTACGGGGTCCCGTTGTACTGGAAGCTGAAAAATAACAATCGACGAACAGTGCTTCACACGAAATGGTGTATAGTATTTGTGCCCTAAAAACCAGCAACGGTCATTTGTTAGAACGCGTTCTTCGTGCCCGTTGTGCTGTGATGACGTCACCGAGGAGCGAAGGGCCCTCAGCTAGTGCAGAGGGTGTTGCTAGTAAGTTATGAGGCCCCAATGAACCGTTTTTTTTTTGTGACCTAAGCAACATCATTTCTTTCTCTCTCTCTCTGACATTAGCGTATGTAATATGATTTGTAGGATACTGAAATAACCAACACGCGTTAGAAAAAGCAGTTTAGATAACTAGAAGGCCGTTTCATATTTCCGATTCATTACAAAGGGCTCAGCGTTTTTTTCATTGCTATGAGTGATCGCATCAATAAAGTATCATCGTCTTCGACTGAACGGGGCATACACGTACTGTTTAGGGCATACCACAAGTCCATGTTTTGATAACTGTGTCAGCACAGAGACAGTGCAGCACGTACTACTAGAATGCCCCACGTACCGCAATGAGAGGCAACTGTTCAAAAAAGAAATGGACATGATATGCCACGAACAATAACGTTGCGCAACATAATAAACCCTGTGCGCGGACCTTCAAAACATCGTCGGGTTATACTGTCATTGATCAATTACCTATGCAATGTTGACGTTGACGGAAGACTCTAATAATAATACGACGTCTCTCATAAGAAAGCCTTCATTTACCTGATACCCTAATGTATATAGTTTGTCACGTTCACTTGGTCATAACTTTTTTTCATATTTTTTTTCTCTCCTGAACTATTTCAGTCCCCTTCCACACCCTTTACAAAGTAGCATGCCAGCGATATTTAAACGCCGACAAAAATATCTGCTTCTCTTAATAAAGAGCCCCTCTCTATATATATGTACTAAAATCTTTAGAAGATTACTTTGAAGCGCGAGTTATGTAACCCGCGATTATATTGTACACCTGTCTGATTTATTTTTTCTGTCATTCTTGTTGTTGTTTTCTTTTTTTCTTTTTTTCTCTACACCTTTACATCTATAATTGGTCATATCATTATTGTATCACCTCCCACTCCTGCTTGGGCCATTTTTATGGCATGCAGTACTTTATAAATAAAATATATAGTGTCTTGCGTATGTTTCGCTAGTACCTGGCTTCCACGCTGAATTCCAAAAGCAGTGTAGTGGGAACTCGTGACAGCTGCCCTAAGAGAGTTTACTCCGGGTCCTAGGAAGCCACTCTCCAGCTTCCGTTGTGACTGTGCTTCGCTCTCCATGAATGGCTTGCGTTTTTAAAAGTACGCAGTCCTTATACATCTTCATTCGCGTTGTATATAAAATGCCAACAACATTACTTCCTCATCTTGCGAGATGACGAATGTCAAAACTTCTTTATTGCTTTCCGATGGCAGTGAACTGAGATGACGCATATTGCTTGTGATACACATCAACCCCGACTTGGATGCAGGAACCAATGAAGCTGAATTGATTGATTGATTGATATGTGGGGTTTAACGTCCCAAAACCACTATATGAATATGAGAGACGCCGTAGTGGAGGGCTCCGGAAATTTAGACCACCTGGGGTTCTTTAACGTGCACCCAAATCAGCACACGGGCCTACAACATTTCCGCCTCCATCGGAAATGCAGCCGCCGCAGCCGGGATTCGAACCCGCGCCCTGCGGGTCAGCAGCCGAGTACCTTAGCCACTAGACCACCACGGCGGGGCAAGTGAAGCTGAAATATGTGCATGCTGTTCAGTTGTGTCCTGCTACTGTACGTGTTAAGATGGCGGTTTCCGACATCACCCGCCAATTAATAAGCCACGTCGGCAAACAAGCGCGCTCGCGAAGCCCATGCCCGTAAATCTGTGCTGAACACGGTTGATTTACTAATAGGCCTAAAGAATTAGGAGCAAAGTGATACCTGTAGGTTATTTTGAGAGCTCCTCCAGGAGAACACGACAAAATAAGCCTTGTATGCAGCGTCATTAATCGTCCCCGGCCGAAGTGCGTAGGATGTGGACGTAGTAAATTGCATGTACGAAGAAGTACCGGTATAGTCAGAGCGCAATCGGGCTACTTGCTTCTCGTAACGAGAATCACATAAGTGTTGTGTCACGTTTCGCTCAGGAATTGGTTCTTGAACAAGCGGAATAAACTGATGGTTATGCTGGTAAAGATTTGTGTGTTTTTCGCCTGATCAGAGATATGTCAGATCTCCAAATTTTCTTGCCCCGTGGTAAAACGTCTTACAGGTTGAAAAATTCGGTCATATGTAGTCACACACACACACAAAAAAAAACTCGTGCATATTTTGACACTTTTCTGGGTGGCACTGGCTAATTATCGTACAGACGTCCACATGTAATAAGAGGAAGGTGTGACATTATCTGAAAAAAAAAAATGGACAGTTTAGAGTGAAACTATCTTGAATGATATCTAGAACTGAAATATTTTCACGACCAAACTGAGCAGGAATTACTTCGCGCTCAGGAAAATGAATATAAATCTACAAAGCTCTGTACTGGTTTCACGGGACAAAGGTGGGACAGGCACATTCCCTAAGACCCTCGGTGGAAGAAGTGAGGCGGAAAAATCAAAGAAAGTGTAATAAATGCATGCATCTGGAGTGCGGCAAGAAATGTTTCTACTACAATAGAAAAATGTGTGGTCACAACAGGAATCAAACCATAACAGCGGAAATACCCTCGAAACGTCGTAAAATTATGCTGTTGTTTTAGAGATGCCTGTACTAATAGGGAAACTTGTTCAGGATCTTTAGACACATCAGAACATCAGCAGATCTTTGCGACAAAAGACAACATCACGCCGACATTTCATGTCCCAAAATAAGGCAGAAATTGAGAAGTTCTCGTCGACGTACTTTGATATATTTTAGACAGAGGCCATCGTTTCGAGGCTACAAGTTAAAGCATACCCCGTCATAAAATTGGGCTTACCTCACTCAAAGAAAAGCCCACGGGTGACTGATGGTATACTCTAAATAAGAAGCCAATTACGGCCCCCATTCAATGCGTATCCGTCATGCGAATTGCTTTAGCGGCTTCGGTGTGTGCATGGCAGATTGCTTAACCAAAGATAGATATATCTCTTTACTGTGGTAGGGTAAATTATTTATTCTGTTGTCTGCTTCGTTCTCATAAAAGACGTGCAAACTCATCAATGTTGGCAAGGACTAGAATTTACTGCATAGTATAACTGACACAACAAAAATAAAGTACGCGTGGAAATTTTGAACACACATTTATTTAAGCGATTGCTTTGATTTTTCAAGATAAAATGGGGGCGAATAAAGGTTTTTTTTTTGTCCCATTAGGTTCATTGGGGATGTCTTGAGCAAGGCGAGATGCCGTATGCCAATTTGTGCGGGAATCTTTCGCTAAGGTTGACCAACTGTAGAATAATTACGTTGCGGCTCGCTTCAAGCGAATGAAGTCGCAAAGCTTTTGTGGACATCAAGTCTGAGCCTTCACCGCAGCGGCTTCGTTCTTCTCGGCGACTTTTTGCTTCAACTCTTGCAGCCTTGTCAGCAGCTTTTCAAACTGATACGTGCCTGCGTTGAATCTGGCGGGGTCATGCATTTGCGTTCCAGTAAGCTGCATCCTCGACTTCACCACTTCTTCGTACCTGTCGTAAAACTCTGAGAATTTCTGGAGCACGCCGTCTTTCAAGGTCTGCGCTAATGGCGAATCGACTCGTAGGCAAGACTCCACCGTATCGCAGACAGCAACCCTGATGGTCTCGTGCTGCAAGATGGATTCGAAGCGATCATTGGCCACCTCGTCCTTGAACTTGTGCACATCGCAGAGCAGCGATTGGATGGAAACGAGGAGGCTGCTTAGCGACTGGGCTGGGGTCCATGTAGACCCGAATGTGTTCAGTGTGCTGAGGCAGATGGAGCCGTCTTTGTAGATGTGCTCGTTGAACTGAACCCGCCCAGCGTCCGTCGTCATGAAGCGCACCTTCGGTGGTTCGAGAGGGTACTTATCGGTGAATTGCACGCAGAAGTGGAAGAACCCGCCTTCGAGCGGCGTACCTTTAGCGCCCATCACGATGGCGTTGATCGTTGTGATGTCGTTCTCCGCGGGCGCGATGAAGATACCCGGTGGCGGGTCAACGTTGAAGTCCGTGATATCTCGCTTGATGCGGTACAGACACGCCAGTGGCACGTCTTTAGTCGGAACAGCCGTGACGCCCTTGGATGTTCCTGCTTTGTTGTCCATAACGCTGTTGTCTTCTGACGCACCTGTTGTGCATTAATTTGGTAAAATGGGGATCGTCAGCAGCTTGTTCTTCTCATTCTTCTCTTCTCATGGCTCTTTCGCAATGCAGGAGATTGGCGAAGTGATGATGATGATTATAATCCTTTTAATATTGGCGCGCACCCACAAAGCGGCCCGAGTTGGTTGGTTGGCTGGTTCCTCAACAGCTTGGCGCAACCCACCTAGGGGGATAGGCAATGAAAGGAACGGTGCCTTGATTTTTAAATAATTCACTTCTTTAGAGGGAGGGTTGGATTAATTAGGTAATATAGGTAATAGTTTGAATGTGTTAGATTTATAAACAGCATGAAACCTTAAAAAAGTCTAATAAACTTAAAAAAGAATTCTATACATAAAACAACTGAATTTAGCAATGTTTAGCATTCCATTTCTTTAGATTCTCGTAAGACATTTGTAACAGCGATAAAACGCTCCTGTGGCTGCGCCAAATGAAAGAATCACCGGAAGTGTCAACTTTAAGTCCAACTTTCATGGGGGTTCTTCCAGTACAATTTTTCTTTGACTTTTGAATTTTCGGCATGACAAAAAGAAGTGCTTCAAAGATTCACTCACATTACAGGGAAGGCACAAAGGCGACTGCGCCAGACCCGACTTGTCAAGGTAAAATTTCAATGAAGGGACTCGACAACGCAGCCTTGTAATTACTATTTCTTCCTTTCTTGATGAACACCACTTGTTTTTCCAAGGGAACTCTAGCTGTGAATAGTCTGATAAAAACAAAGGAGATTTTTCGAAGTTATTGGCCATTGTGCGATTTTAAAAGCGTGCTGCTGTGATATATTCCGAAGTAGGCAAAATAGGTAAAACAGGACAATGAAGGGAAGATCCAGCTAGTGCATCTGCATGCTCATTCAGAGCTAAACCTCTATGGCCTGGTACCCAAACTAGTCGGACGAGTCGCACATGTGTAGGAATGAGCGAGTAGAAAGTTTCTAAGGTACGCGAAAAAGTTGGTGAGCTTAAGGCAGTACAGACCGAGAGACAGCCTGTTAGAAAAATCACCGCTGATAGATCTTGGGGCACTTTACGTAATGCTAGGACGATTGCCAGTATATAGCTCAGCTTGGTAAATAGGGGTAAAGTCGGGTAATCAAATTCAGAAAGCCTAATCTAGAGAGGATGATACGATTTTTACGCCAGCCTTCTCTTCATAAACGGAAGTGTCAGTCGCTATCACAATGGTCTATATAAAGTTCTTTCAACGACTTTTACTAGGTTCGATGTAAGTGCAATGGGCCTGGTATCATCTAAGGTAAACCCACTGCCTTACTTTTTTAATAATGGAATATCTTTTGCCATTATCAAATCGGGTGGAATCCAAGAACTTCTATGCGAGTGATTAATAATTTAGAGTTGGCCAAGTGGGTATATTTTATGTACTGATTTTACCACCGACATCGTAATTTCATCAGGACCAAGAGCAGAATGGGGTAGTGTTCTGACTACGTTTGCTAGTTCAGCAGGTGTGACCTCTTCAAAATCCTCAGCCCTATGAGGGGCTGGGCTCGGTATGAGAGAATAGTCGTAAAGCGACTTTTAGGCCCTGAGCTATATCTTCTAGAAAGGCCTTCAGTTCAACTGGTGATGATACTACAGATTCTATATTTCTTAGTACTGGAAGAACTTTCTTATTTCTGAGAAAGCGAAAAAGCGCTTTTCTATTTACCGGCTTTGAAAGGAACTCACATCGTTTGTCGTCAAATTTGTCCTTTGAATTAGGAACGGTTCCCTTAAAAATAGCGGCCACATACTTATAGTCACTCCAGTTCCTGGGACACTGGTTGAAAATTAGGTTTTTCCATGCAGCTTTTCTTAGTATATAATCCCGCAAACAGTCTGCGTTTCACCAAAGGTTGAAAAAAGGTTTAGAGCTATCAATATGATATTCGAATTATTCAACGACTCTCTTAAAATGTCGCTTATTCTGATGACGTGTAGTTCCGCATCATTCGTTCAGTTAGATGAAGCGCCTCATAATGATTTCTTGAATGTATTAAAGTTTATATGCGTAACGGATGATCTATTCTTGGAGGTTATTGGACATGCCACCTCAAAAAATATTGACATATGGTCACTACTTGTTCCCGACTGTGATAAGATGAACAGGTTAGCGTCAGAAAAAGTTCGGTTAAGTACTTAGGAAGACTGACTACACATAAAAGTAGGAGTTTTTGTGTTTATGCATATAAAGCTATTCCTGTTCACCCAATGCCACAAACGTTTGCCATTCAAATAAATTTTGAAACCTCGCGAAATATGATGAGAATTGAAGTCACCTACTAATACAATATCTTTTTGGCAATAGTAAACTGCAGTATCTAGAACGGAAGAATTTAGAACACCCGCAGGAAAATAAGCATTAATATATGAGAATGGAAGGAACCCAGGAATAGTAATGCCTAATGCTAAAATCTCGCTTTGTGAAGTCATTGACTGATGTATATTTTTAGCTCTATGGGCGATTTTAGATGAGATACTGTTGACAAACCTTCACCCCGAGTTGGGTGGTCTAGACGAAACGTGCGGTAATTTCTAATCCTACAATACTTATTTTCTGCAAGCTAAGTTTCTTGTAAAGCAACAATATCAGGGGAATAATGATCGCAAAGATTAAGTAAGTCTGTAGCTGCTGAAAAAAAATAGAGTGGCAATTCCGCTGTAGTACTTTTAAATTCCCTATTTTGAAGAGATACCATCAGCACTCACTGCTTTCTCTATGATGCTATCCTTTCGAAAATCTTTTTTCATAGATTTTGCTTTTGATATTTCCTATTTCTTGATTTAGGACTAACTGAGGAGCGTTGTGCCTCAGAAGAAGCACGTATTTTTATGTTTCTCGAGTCAGAATCCATTCGTTCTGGTTGTGAGACATAGAAATCGGAGTCCGAGCTCCAATCTAAGTCCTGCACAAGAGGCACAATTATTCTACGGCCAGAGTTCGGCGTGTCTGGCTTTGACTTCGAAGGGCCTGGTTCTGGTGGAATAACAGTAACCTTAGCTGGTGAAGGTAGAGAAGGGGGCACGGTAGACCGGTTACCTTCCTGCAAGATTTGAGTCAACTGAGTGCTCACTATTTGTGCCAATGACTCCGTTAGGCTCACGAATAGAGAATCCATATAAGCTTCGCCATGGCCCTTTCCACCGTTGATATTATTAGATCCGGCAACGACGACTCAACCATCTGGTTTGCCCGGTTGGCAACGGTGGCATAGCCACATGAGCGCTCTGAGAGAATATATTGGGCCTCACGCCGGGTGCATCGTTGATGTTCGATGATCTATAGATGTTGCAACTCGTATGTCCTCATGACGGAACTTTCATCGTCCGCTGCACGATTTGCTCTGCATCGACAGCCTCTCACCTCTTGAAATGAAAATTTACCGGGTTTATGTTGGTGAGTACATATGCGACACCTCACATCTGATCTACGTTCCTGGAGGGTATGCCCATACCTCCAGCATTTTTCGCACTGCAGTGGGCGAGGGGATAGCGCATCTACACGATAAATTAGTGGCCATGCCTTAAACTCGGTTGGTCGAGGCGTGCCGGCAAAAGTCACGATCACTGATTCAGTGGGGACCTTTTTTTTTCTCAAAGTTTCGCGAGAATCGAAATACAGAGACGGCTCCTGCAGCCGCAAACATTTCAAGTGTTTCAGGTGGTGTAAGGCTCAAGTCCACTCATTGAAGTAGTCCCTTTACACAGGCCAAATGGACAGGTACGAAACAGCACACCGGATTTGAGGCAAAGGTTGTGCATTTTAGGAGATCTGTAATGCAGGCCTGGTCCGACAGGCAGCACAGGATGCCTCCACGTCCAAATTGACGCACGTCAGTAATAATGTGGTAATAATCTGAAATCTTCCGAAGCTCCTCCTGAATCGGCTTTGGCTTTTTCAGGCGATTAGACTCACCGTTGGTTGGAACCAGGGCCACAGGAACGCTCTTCAGACCACTGCGCAAAAACAGATCGATGGGCAATCACTGTTAGGAAGGGAAGCCGACCAGGCAGAATAAGCTTGGCTGGCAGAGGAGAGAGACATCAGGTTGAAAGGCTTAACAGCACCGCCCAATTCGGCTGCACCCCCACAGGAGGAAGCACGAAGGTGCCCTTGAAGTAGCAGCCGAGGTAAATCCCGAATCGAAACCGGACGCTCCTGGCTTAGAAAGCACCGGATGAAACCTCAAGGAAAGCGAGGACAGCTCCAGGAGGTCACTCCAGGGGGTTGCAGCAAGGGAGCAACTTGGACAGCTAGTCGAACGGTATTGAACGGACTACATTGGCCAGCCGCCAGAACCGAATCAACGGGGTACCACGTCTTCTTTTACTTCTTTTCGGAGTGACGCAATCACACTGGACAGAATTTCTCATGCTGCACAACTTTCGCAATGCCAAAAAAATATCGGAATAAATATCTCAGTAGGGGTTTGAAGATAAGCATGGTTACAGGAAATAAGAATGAAATAAGCTACCAGCAGCTAATAAAAAACAGAGTGCCATGTTACAAACACATCAAACAGGCTATGTTATACTACAGATAAAGATGTCTTCCAAGCTTCTTCTGAGAAACTTTTTTTGCATTCTTTTCCAATCTTCATGAAGGAAGGAAGTCGCATTCATGATATGTGTTCTGATTCTACAAATGTAGGTTCCCTAACAATTTCTGAATTTGTCCGATTAAAGTTTACCGGTGAGTTATTGAGGCTCTTATCATCATTTTCATAACCCTCTGTCATTTCTGGAAAATTCTACACATTACACTACAAATAAAAAGGCTTTCGCCACTTCTTCTGAACAATTTTTCTCGCATTCTTTTCTAATCTTCCTGGAGAAAGGCAGTCCTTCCTTGTATTCATGATATGTGTTCTCATTCCCCAAATGTAATGCGGTCTAACAATTTCTGAATTTGTCCGATTAAAATTTACCAGTGAGTTCTTGAGGCTCTTATTATCAGTGTCAAAACCCTCTGTCATTTCTAGAAAATTCTACACAGCATGCAAACAAGCCAGCCAACTTCGTACATAAACTTAATTACTAACAAATATGTCCGTCAGGTGCGTTTTTGTTTATAAAAGAAGTCATGCAAGGCTATCACACTAAGGTTTAGAAAAAAATACTACAATATAAGGTCACCGTTCTTCGATTTAGCACTTTAGCTAGTTATTTGGTATTCAGAAATTTGAAGCTTTCAGTCACTTTATTTACCATTGTTGGCCAAATATTCAACACCAATAAACATGGGGCTGTTGCTGTTACTGCAGTGACCTTTTGGTTGCACCGTCAAAACGTGTTACGAGTACTTTTCATTGTGCCTGTTTGTTGTAATAGTGTCATACACAACAGTTATATTGAAGCACGTTCTGCTATCTCTGTCTTATCTGGTGCCGCTATTTATATACGTTATAGTAGTGCTACTGATACTGTATACTTCATGTAAATCGTTTACATCTAAATAATTTTTATTAAGAATGAATACCTTAAAATTCGAGGAAGAACGTCGGGTTCCTGCGCGGGGCTCTTTCTTATCAGCCATGCCCATCGAACAGAAACAGTCCGCCGTTGCGCCTGATTTCCTGGCGTGGCGAAGTCGATTAGGAGTGAAGAAAGGCCCGCGCTTCTACTGGTTGTGTCGTAGCCGGCTTGGTCCGTTAGTTCTGGCGTGGAGTTCAGACTATACTGCATGATTTGTAACAGGCTTTGGCTCGACTTTACTTTGCTTTCGCCAAGGGAAGACCATGTTAAACGTGTGGCACACGTTTCCCTAACGCTCGTGTGTCGCACGTTTGTCGTCCTCTTCCTCAGCAGCGACACACACACACACACACACACACACACACACACACACACACACACACACACACACACACACACACACACACACACACACAAATATATATATATATATATATATATATATATATATATATATATATATATATATATATATATATATATATATATATATATATATATATATGTATGTATATATATATATATATATATATATATGTATATATATATATATATATATATATATATATATATATGTATGTATATATATATATATATAAGGAAAGAAGTGTATACCTAAGGGCTCGTTTTTCCGTGTTTTGAGACAATATTGATACCCAACAACCGCTAAACACGGCTGCATGAAAGAGGAGGACGAAGTGAGTTTTTTTCGATGCTGGACTGGCGCCATCTTGCTCGTCGAGTTCTGTGCGCTGTAAAGAGACCATTAAACAAGTTACTCGTAACAATATCAATGAGGTCTAACAGACAATAATGCCAAGGAACGTATAGAGGAACTTCCCCTATACATTCTTTGGCAATATTATCTGTTAGATCTCATTATTATTGTGTCAAAACGTGAAAAAACGGGCCCTTAAGTATACACTTCTTTCCTTAATTCATTAACGAGGGTCTCGTACTGGCCGACTCAGTGTCTTTAGGTTGTATACGAGGGACTATTAATCAGCTGCCCACTCGCAATAAGTTCACGTGTTACGTGACGCCAAACAGGCTCAGAAGAGTGTGCCACACTCGCCACCGTGGCTACTGTTGACACTGATTGACACTCCCAGGTTTAATTCACATATAAACACAACAATGTGGCTGGGGGGACTGTTGTCGTGGTATCTCAAGTAGTAGAGCATCGAACGCGTCATTTGAAGGTCACAGGTTCAGATCCTGCCCACGCCAAGTTAACTTTTCACCCACTTTTCTTCACGTTCACATTAAAATTCAGTCTAATATCTTCCCCTATACTTTCGTGGGCATTATTGTCGGTTAGATCCTAATATAACTGTGTAAAAACACAGAAAAACGAGCCCTTTCCTTAATTCATTAACGAGGGTCTCGTACTGGCAGACTTAGTGTCTTTAGGTTGTATACGACGGACTATTGGTCAGCTGCCCACTCGTAAAAAGTTCACGTGCTACGTGACGCCAAACAGGTTCAAAATAGTGTGCCACACTCATCACCATGGCTACTGGTGGCACTCACTGACACTCCCACGTTTAGTTCACATATAAACCCAATAAAGTGGCTGGGGGGGATGGCTGTCGTGGTATCTCAAGTGGTATAGCATCGAACGCGTCATTTGAAGGTCGCAGGTTCGGATCCTGCCCACGGCAAATTATCTTTTCACCCACTTTTCTTCATATTTACATCACAATTTGGTATAATATCTTCCCCTATACTTTCCTGGGCATTATTGTCTGTTAGATCTGATTATTATTGTGTAAAAACACGAAAAAACGAGCCCTTAAGTATACACTTCTTTACATATATATATATATATATATATATATATATATATATATATATATATATATATATATATATATATATATATATATATATATATATATATATATATATATATATATATATATATATATATATATATATATATATATATACATCCCAGGGCAGCCGCATTTTCGATGGAATTGAAAATGCTTGAGACCGATGGTCTTGCATAAAGGGCCAAGTTGAGGAACCCCAGGCAGTAGATATTTTTAGAGATCTCCACAACGGAGTCTTTCATAATCATACGGTGGCTTTGGGGCGTTGAGCCACAACAATTATGAGTATCTCTGCTGCAAAGAAAGCCACATTGCTATCTCAATATCTTTGTACTGACCTGGCTCAGAGCTGCGAGATGACGAAGAAGTGGGCTTCGCGTATGCGCAGTGCACATGCGACGTGCAACGTGGATGAACATTGAAGCTTCTCCTCTGGGTGTGGCCAAGAATTAAGTAGCTGTGTTTGGTTAATTGATCTATCATCGTTTCTCATACTGCAATAGTTGTTTAATAAGTGTTTTTGTGCAGTTCGGACAAGACAAGTTGCCCTTATCTTCACCAGGGCCAGGGACTTTTCTTTGGTCTGCTTCTACGGATCCGAAGGAGGTGCCAATGGATCTTTTCTTGCGCAACGAAATATCATCGGTTCCAGTGGCTCTAGTCCCGACCAATGACGGCACATTCGGATGAAAAACCCGAAAATCATTCAGGCGGAATTACGGTCAGTGACGTCCAATTTCCAGTCCATAACGGAGGTCCGCCAGTTCGGCAGTGGAGGCATACTGTGCTTTTCGCCAGACCAGTCCTGTGTCCTAGATCTGCTAAAGTGCTCAATGTTTGCATCCCAGCCGGTGAGTGCGTTCATACCTTCACATTTAGCATGTACCCGAGGTCTAGTGCGTGGCGTCGATGCCAACATGCCACCCTCCGAAGTACCCGAGCTGTTTTCGCCAGCAGGTGCTATTTCAGTCTATCGGTGTGAACGGGTGGTTGATAAGAACAAAATACCAACTGAGTCTGAAATTGTGACATTTGCGGGGTCAGTCCGACCATCAGAAATTAAGGCTTGGCCTTTAATTTACAGAGTAGAGACACTCACTCCTCGTCCGCTCCAATGCATAAAGTGTTGGCGTTATGGTCACACAATGTAAGGTTGCAGGTCAGCGGTCAGGTGTAAGGTATGCGGGGAAGGTCTTAATTCTAGCAACTGTCAGAGTGATAAAGAAAAGTTTTGCCTATGTAACGAAGCTCATGCGGCCGATAGCTCTAGTTGTTCGACAAAGGTACGTGAACTGCCAATTCTAGATATAGTAGAACGAAGACGGTGTTCGCGTAGGGAAGCAGCACTTGAAATACAAGCACGAACACAAGGCTACGCTGGTGTAACCGCTCGTAATATGCCAACAATGAAAGCTCTCTCTGTCCCTATAGCGGAAGCGATTGAGAAGGCAGTGGAGAAGGTAATGGAGCGCATCGCTGGGAATTTTTGTGAGTCCTTTGCCCAGATTCTATCGCACCAGATGGCTCAAATGTTGGGTACAGCGGAAAACAACCTCAGTGCACCACGTAACATTAGTGACTCCTCGAAGTTTGCAAAGGAGTATGACTCTGATACGCCACAGCAGGCCACGAAAGCCCTTCACATTCGTGACCCTTCTGAAATTTCAAAGGAGTATGGCTCCGATACGCCACAGCAACCTGCGGTAGCTGCAGATTCAGTAGAGGAAGGTAGCGTATCTCAATGCGAGCTTACCAGGAAAGTGGAGGACTCAGACGAAATGGAGATGGATCCCCGATCGCTAAAGCGCTCGAGATCCCCTTTATACAAAAAAGGCATCGCACCTGTCAATTCAAAAACCAAAAAGTACCAGAAGAACACCCTGTCTAAAGCTGATTTTCTTAAAGAAAATATTCTAAACAAGGCCATCGCTGAGGCTATTTTAGAGCGACAATAGGGTCACTTAAAAACCTTCATTGGAATTGCCGATCGATTCACTCTGCAACAACTGATCTAACATATTTGGCATCGAAATTTTCTCCAGATATTATTGCTCTACAAGAAACTTGGCTTTCAATGCATCAGTCTTTTCAATTAAATGGATTCAGATCTCTCCGTCTAGACCGTCCATCGAAAGGTGGAGGTTTGGCATTTTTTATTATTAATAGAATAAGTGTCAAAGCGAAAATTGCGTATAAGCTCATGTCACCTGACAGTGAAATTCTCGCCTTAGAAATAACCTTACCAGACTGCATGCCTTTTTTGGTGGTGAATGCACACTTTTCTAATTGTGTAAAAGATACTCGATGTTTAGACGCTGCAGTGACTTCTAGTTATCAAAATAAAATTCTAATTGGCGATTTCAATTCTCATCATACGTGCTGGGGTTTCCGAACTGATCAATGCGGTAAGAGATTGTGGGAGAGGACAGCGGATAATAACTTGTGTTGTCTGAATTCAAGAACACCCACTTACATTAGTGATAGGTCTTGTTCAGCCTTAGATTTAAGCTTTGTGAGTTCATCACTCACTAGCTTGTCGTGGAGTGCGTGTGATTGTGCAGCTAACAGCGATCATTCGCCTATATTATTCGAGATTGCTTGCCAAGTTATAATGTCAGGCTCTCAGTCTGGAGTGTTTATTAATTACACCAAATTTAGCAAAGATTTAGAATCTGCTTTAGCAACTCATTCTGAAGAGCAAGCAGATACCAAAGCCATGAGACTAAGTGCACTGATCAAAAGAACATATAAAAATGCGGAATTCATTGTGGAATCCGCAAAGAGCACAACCCATAGTCCATGGTGGAACTCGGACTGTGCCCGGGATTTCCGACGAAGAAAGACAGCTTGGAAAAAACTTATGTACAACCAGTGCCCCCAAAACTGGTCTGATTAAAAGTATCACGCTGCAAGTTTTAAATGCACAGTCTCTTTAGCTGAGGAACAATATGATAGAAAACATTATGATCACCTTTCAAAAGCTTGTAACAAAAAGGCGCTGTTCAGGTTCATGAGGTCACGTAAAATGATGCCATCTCCAAATAATATAGGGTTTGTCATTATGTCCTTGGAAGAAACAAAGAAATCTTTAAAAACCATGGCTAAAGGCCTGGAGAGTATATCTACATCAACGAAGCCTTACGATCCACAAAAACCAGCGTTGACGATTGAAGTTACTGAAGTTACAGAGGAAGAGTTAGCACAAGTGATACAAGGTTTGCCCTCGTCCGCTCCTGGTCCGGATGGAATCACTACTGCTATGATAAAAATATTATTCAAATTATCACCATGTGACCTACTAAATACTGTAAATTATTCGTTAAAGTATGCCTGGATTTTGTATGAGTGGAAATTAGCTAAAATAGTGCCGATACAAAAAAGACAAGGATTCGGATATGTCATAAAACATTCGACCCATTTCTCTTACGTCTAATATGGTGAAGCTCATCAAAAGAGCGCTCAATAAAAAAATTCTAGTACGGATGGAGGAAATTTTGTGTTAAATCCAAATCAAATTGGCTTTAGAACAGATTGCTCAATCTGGTGTGCACACGCAGATTCAGAAAGCCGCATTCAGCCTGCTCGCAAAAAAAGACAACATGCGGCACTAGTGACATTGGATATAGCTAAGGCAAACGATAGTGTAGAACATTCAGTTTTATTAGAAATATTAGAGAGCCACGATCTCCCAAAATATATATTGGCGTGGGTGAGGAAATTTTTGAGAGGAAGAGAGTTCTATTGTTTTAAGGATGGTTGCGCATCGTCAAAGTGCAAACAAACACGTGGTGTCCCCCAAGGCGCTGTATTATCTCCAGTTCTATTTAACATAAAATGAGCGCTACACCGCATTGCCAGGACGTGAAGGTGTTTGTATATGCTGATGATATTGCATTTTTCACGGCACATAGTGACATATATTCTTTATATCAAAAGCTACAGATATATGTCAATATAATGGATAGATGGCTAGATGCAATTTGCATGACCTTAAATGTAAATAAGAGTGCAGTATTGATACTCCCGTTATCCGATCCCATCTCAATTTCAATATGGTATAAACAAGAGCCCATTCCGCAGGTGGAATCTCTTAAATATTTGGGAGTAATTTATAATGCCAACATAAACTGCACTCGCCACATAGAAAGCATGGCATCTAAAGCACAACGCGTCTTAGGAATTCTTCGTAGACTGAGCAGCCACCGATATGGTCTACGCAGAAACACAATGGTGATGATCTATAAAATGTATATGCGACCAATCCTAGAATTTGGGTGCGTATTGTTCTCAGGTGGCCCTGCTTATAAAATAAAGCCTCTGGTTATGCTGGAACGAGAAGCCCTGAGATTGTGTCTAGGACTTCCGAGGTTTGTAACAAACAATGTTTTGTATCAGGAAGCACGATTACCTACATTTCCTTGCCGTTTTCGTATCTTAACGGTTCAGACGTTTCTGAAGTTTTATAGCTATGCGCCAAGACGATCTGAATATGATTTTATAAATGATCCAGACAGCTTTTTTCTTGCCAATTGGCCACGCTTTAGAACACCTCAAATTGCTTCTGTCCAGAAACAGCTAGATAGGTTAAATGTAAAAATTCGAGATGTGGTTGCGGCGCAGGTTACAAATCAAATTCTTAAGATAGAATTCAATGAGATTTTTCCCTCTAAGCCCAAATTACAATCCTATAGGGTCTTAAATAGCCGACAGCAGGATTATCTTGCACACGCAGAAACGAATAATATTATAGCCACAGATGCTTCAGTAATGGATGAAAACACAGGTGTAGGTATATACTCTCATTCGCTTGACTGGTCTTTTTCATTAAGATTACCGGATTTCACCCCAGTTCTTGAAGCTGAGCTGTTGGAAATAGTTCTAGCGCTGCGAAAGCTACCTTTGAATGCCGCTAATGCGATCATAATCACGGATTCTCTGTCAGTATGTACGTCGATTACGGTGTCAACAAATTCGATGGCCTTAAAGACGCTCCTCATGCTAGTTCCTCCTCAGCTGCAGCTACTGAGATTAGTATGGGTACCCGGTCATTGCGGCTTAGAAGTAAATGAAATCGCTGACTCTCTAGCACGAGCAGCATTGGAAGGGCCAGTACTATCAGTCCTTCCCGAAGTGGCCGCTATAACTGCGACAAGATACAGAAAGCCTGCGCTTAGTGCAGACGCTATGGAAGCAATATTGTCAACACCAGAATTCACTCACTTAAGATTTCCATGGAAAATTCATTGGTGTCCTACAAGACAGTTAGAAACCATAATAACCAGATTTCGATGTCGTGTCCCCCCGTTAAATTTCTATTCACATGGGGCTGGTCTGGCGATATCACCACTATGCAAGTTTTGTTCAGAATTGGAAACAATAGAGCACTATTTTTTATCATGTCGCCGATACAAATTGCTCAGGAAAACATTCTTAGTCCTCCCATTCGCTAGCCTGGGGCTGAATTTTACTATAGAAAACATACTTTCCTTCGGTGCTTACAATCTGGGCTTCAGCCACGAGAACGTTTTCTATGCAGTTTGCAAGTACCTTAATGAAAGTAAAAGAATGAAGCTTTTAATTGCGTGATTATTATTCGTGTGAAAAAAATTCCAACGAACACAAGAGCATTGTTTAACCATGCTGATTCTTATTCAATATAATGTATAATTGTCTTATCTGAACGAGTGACAAACAACTATTGCACTCCTTTCATTCTGCCTAGGGTGTCTTTTCTTTTTTCTTTCTTTTTTCTGGTGGGTGGTTTAGATTAAAAAAAATCTTTTCGAATTAAGTCATCGATTCTTGGCCGATCCCCCTGAGTGGGTACGAGCCGTGGCATCGGAATCATCATCATCATCATCATCATCATCATCATCATCATCATCATCGTCGGCGTGTCGCGTCGTCTAAATTTCAGCATTTCATCTGTTGAACCGAACAGCCAGCCGAGATGCTTGGATAACTGAACGACGCGTTCGAGGCGGTCCTAGATATAGCCGACGGACTTGTGGATAATCTGGAGCAGCTGGTCAACATCGAGTTAGAAGCCCAACCAGGGCAGCTCGGAATGTGGCAAGTAAACGAGCCGATCAACGGTCCTAACGAAGGCATTCCGGCCGCGAACGCACCAGTCATCGCTCCTGGGTTCGGCGGTGGACCAAGCGCCTTAGGTCTTGGTCGTGGCTTCGTCCAAAAAGCAAAGGTGAGCGGAGACTCATGGAGAAGTCGCTTTATGTTTGGCCGAGGAAGTGAAGCTTCAACGACTCGTCGGAACACTCAGGTTGATCGCAATCTACGTGCGCCGCGCTGGAAGGAGCTTCGCTTGCCGCCTATTCAGAAGGACGTGTACCTCGAACACATCACGACAGCACGACGACCAATGGAAGAAGTCGAAGCCTACTGGCAGACCAACGGCATCACTGTCACTGGGTGCGACATTCCTAAGCCCATCCTGCGAATCTACGAAGACAGTTTTCCTAAGCACATATCGAAGGTCATCGAGGCATTGAACCCTGGCTCAGCACTCAGGGCAATGCAAGCCCAGTGCTGGCCCGTTGCAATGAAAGGTAAAGACCTCGTCGTCATTGATCTCAATGGATCAAAAGACAAGCATCAGGCGTACCTCGTCCCAGCCATCATACACGTTTTGCACCAGCCGGCGGTGTTGCGAGGCTCTGAACCTTTTGTTCTGGTGGTCACAGTGACGCGAATAGCGGCCCTTCTGGTACAGAAAGCAGCAGATGAGCTGAAGGCTGGGTCAGGGATCCGGATTTCGTATCTGCTGCCCGGAGAGCCCCGCGAACCGCAACTCAAGGATCTCGGCGAAGGCGCTCACATTTGCGTCGCAACGCCAGGACGCCTCGTGTCTTTCATGGAGGAGTGTAAGATAAACCTGCGTGGCTGCACCTACCTGGTGCTGGACGAAGTTGACCGCATGATAAGTATGGGCTTCGAGAAGCAGCTTCGCGTCATTGTAGACAACATTCGTCCTGACCGCCAGATCCTTCTGTGGCTTTCCTCCCGTTGCATTGTTGCGAAGCAAATGATAGAAGAGTGGATGAGTGATTACGTGACCGTCACCTTCGGTACGGCTTCACGTGAGGACCAAGTGTGTAAAGTGGAACATGTTGTGTACGTTTGCGAGACAGCTGAAAAAGAGCAGAAACTCGCAGCGCTTTTCAACGATATTCTTAGAGAGGAAAGTGACAAGGCAATCGTTTTTGTCGAACAGAAGCAAACGGTAGAAGATATTGTGTCCTACCTGCGCTTGCAAGGTTGGCTCGCCATCGGCATACATGGGACTATGACTGCACAGAAACGTGAATATGCACTGAACACGCTAAAGCTCGAGAAGGTCCCCATAATGGTGACGACCAACGTGGCAGCCTGGGCTCAAGCAGTGGACAAAGTGCGTTTCGTGGTGAACTATGACTGCCCAAGGAGTTCAAGCGAATACTCGCGCCGCTCCAAGTACGCGAGTGGACTCGTCGGAGCGGGTGTAATGTGCAGTTTCATAGCACCACATGAAACTCGACTTTCCAAGGAGCTGATATCATTTCTTCGTGAGACCAAGCAAGTTATACCACCAGAGCTAAGAAAGGTAGCAAATGGAATCAGAGTAAGGTAGAATACTGATTCAGCCGATGGGGCTTTAGGGACGCCTCGTAAAGAAGGGTCCTGTTGCATCTCTTGTATTGATGGCGTGTTATCCGCGCTAAGCACGTGAGTTTTGATCACGTAACAGCATAAATCTGCTCCTCATTTTCTAATTTAGCTTCAGTTCACTCTTTGCTGGAGCCATGCATAATAATCTTGCAAAAAATAAAATAAATTACTTGAGGGACTCATAAGAGACTTCATTTTTCTAATGCCCAAATTTGGGTAATTTGGTCTGAGGTAAGAGGTGTCTGACATCAGTAACGTTGGGTCCTTCTGCGGCAGAAAGAGCACAATACTCGTAAGGTCACGCACGTACTCGTCTAAGAAGTCGCATCATTATTATCATCATTACTATCCTGACTATCATCATTCTTTATTATTTATTCGAAGTATACCTGCAGCGCCCAAAGGCGTTATAGCAGGGGGGTTACAGATTCGAAAAAAAACACAATTTCATTTACAGAAGACACTTGTACACTTGTGAGCCCATTCCACTCATGTATTGTTCTGACAAAAAAGAATTTGCAAAAATTCCAGTCCTGGGACGGTATTCTCTCAGTTTAAAAGGATGATCAATTCGATTTGACAAATAATACGACGTCTGTAAACACATATCCTTATTGATTCCAGTTTTATTAATAAATATGAGATACAAAAGTTTTAATCGCAATTTTCTTCTACGTGATGAAAGCAGCTCTCAATTCAATTCTTGTTTCAACATCATCATCATCGTCATCATATTTTATATGTAAATCACTGCTCAGCGAAGTACACGCACTTTGAGAGTTTCCACTTGTTCAGACGCATGCTCTAAAATGTACCACAGTGGTCTATCATCAGAAGAACGCAACGAATAAATAAAGCGAATGAAAATTCATAACTGCAGTAAATGTGTCATAAAGGGATAATAAAAAAATCACAGCATATTCGCAGAGTAAATGATGATGAGTGCTGCAAAGCGCTAAAGTGTTTTTCATCACTAAACTGTAAACTATTCGCAAATATCGCCCACTACATCATCAAAGACGTGACAAACAGTATATTTATAGAAAAATTTATTATTGGTAAGTAGTAGCTTTGCGTCGCTTGTGTTCCTCCTTCATTAAAAGGGTTTTTTGGTCAGCGAAGTGATGGATCGGCGGCGGGACGTAGCCTGTTTGTGAGGAAGAAGTAGTGGGCAGTTCGCAAAGGTGGAACTATAAGCGGTCACGTAGAAACAATGGATGGACACAGTGGGAAAATCAGCGGTTATTTAAAGTGAACCAGGATACCAGTGCACGACCATCTTGCATTTCGTATTTCCTACTTCTCAAAAGTATTGGCTTTATGGTAGCTGAAGTGGTGGATCGGTGATGGGGTGTAGTGAGATGTTTGCAAGGTGACTACATACGCCAACGGAGGAAGGACAGACCCACACTCTAAGGAGCTTTACCCATAAAAAAAGGAAAAAATAAAGATATGACCGTCTGCTTGAAGAGAAAGACCATGAATTAGAATGTGATTCAAATAGACGTCGTTGTAAAAAAAATGTTATTTTGTATACTCGGCTCATTGGTACACTTCTTGATATATACTTGCTGCACTAAAAAACTAGGAGAAAGAAGACATAAACGACAAACACTTGCTCAGCCTGTGTCGTTTGTGTCTTCATTGTCCTTGTTTATAAGCGCTGCAAATACCAAATATATATTAGAACATAGTTTTTTCTGATTGATTTCTGTTTAGGTATGCCTGGTTACATGTTTTGCGTGTGTAAAGATTACTGATAATATTTTGTTCCCTAAATAAATAGAGCACCAGCGTGGCTTTGTGGTAGGATATTTGACTACCATGCCGGCAGACCAGGTTAAAGTTCCACAAGGTCACGGGTACCTCTATTTATATATTTTTAGGTATGCCAGTTGTTTTTTCAGGTCTGGTGTTCAAAAAAATTATCTTCAGGAGCAATGAACGTCAGTAACTATCCAAGATAACATCTATTCGATACGCCACCGGCGGCAACGGTGACGACACTCAAAGCAGGAGCGGATGCCTTTGTTTTGGCCTTTAACAAAGCCATTTTCACACCTCTTCAAATAGCGCTAGTCACAGTTCGCGGCTCTGCACTTATACCTTTAAAACACCCCCCATTAAAGCTTTTCGGAGCTTAATAGAAGGAGGCGTGTTTTTAACTGGTTCAAAAACTATAACTACATCGTCTCTTTGCACAACCAATAGAAGATGCCTTTGGGCATGAATCCACGACAGATTTTTTTTTCGGAGCGCATTAAAGGTGTGCCATCCGATAGCGAAAGTGAACTGGATTGAATGGTTTCAAGGGCAAGCGTTGAACTATCCCGAGTGGTTGAAAAACCCAGTGAAAACCGCGAACGATAAGTTTTGAAGAGAAAAAAAAAACGTATTGGCACCTTGCGTCTTCTAACGAGAAAGTGAATGTGTGATTGAACAGATTGTTCTCACTGACGTGGAAAGGAGAGCTTTCATAAACCATTCAAGATTTCCCTTTATCAAGAAGTGACGTGCACTATTGAGTTTTATTGGAACGACAACAGAAGTGTACAGTGAACATTTGTGTGAGTCATCATTCACGAGAGTTTGGCAGGAGAGCACGGTAACTTAAACTGCATCTCCGAACCAACCATAATACTATCAGCACTGGTCGAACCATTAGTTGGTCGGACAGTCCCGTTTTGTCTGAGTGGCCCTATTTTGGAACGTATGTGAACAATACTAAGTACTCTAAGCGCACAAGATGCTCTAACACGTTTTTTCATTGTTGCATCAATCCTGCTGTTGAGGTGTCAAGGTGTTCCAAACATCTATTGCGATAATCGATCCTTTGATCTCTCCTTTTAGGGCGGCTCACATAAGGAACTGCAAAAAGGAGACTTAAAAGTACTTATGTAGCTGTTGCCTATTTTCAATTTTTGCATTTGTGTTAGTGCAATGTTGCGTTATGAGAGCGAGAGCAATGAGTGGGTGTCGTGGAGTTTAATAGGAGTGTTTTCTCAGTATATTGTAGGTAAGCACAATATTGTTTGCCGACGATACCCAAATTTCAGTGCGGCAGATGGTAAGACCAAGTTGTTGTGTGCTGAGTTGACCATGAACAATTTCTGCAAAGCACTCTGGCGACCAGATACAATTTCAAATTGACGTGCTTCTATGCTACTCCCTAGTAATATTTCTACATGCATGAATTTGAGGTCTTTCCCATTTGAATTTCCTCTATCCTTGGCAGATAGAGGTATTGCATTATTATGAGTGCCTGAGTGAAGAACCACGACATGTAATGCTCTACATACGAAAAGCCACAAATATGGAAAAATGAAGACTACTGAACTAGCCCACCTGATCATGTTTTCCGAAAAGGGCTCTAGAATCTGCTACAGAATGTAAGTGCAGACGATTGCGTAAATAAGAGAAGTGCTTTTTTCGCCATCTTGCGCATCACACGAAGAAAGTGGTGGGAGCTCAGTACATTCTGCGGCATGAGCAGTACACAATAATAATTTGATAGCACGTGCGACCATGCTTTTTTTGGTCAACACTCGCGGTTGCTACTTGGCGACACAGCCTCCGGTCGACACCTCTTCATGATCCTTCACCCCAACGGAGCTGGCCAAGGCGCTTCTTCTCAACAACTTACGCCACGCCTGTCTGCCACCTACGTAAGCGTTCACGTGCAAGTATAATGTATCTCGTGTGGGCGCAATACTAATAATTTGAAATTTTTAGGAAACATGACGGCGACGGCGAGAATCACCCTCGAGCATCCGGAAAAGACCTGTCGCAATAAAAAATTGCAGGAACATTCTGACCTGTCACTTATGGCATATTGCAAGCTGATTGATACTCCCTTTCATAATTCGTCGTTTTTCATATCGCCGTTCATCAAAATACTCCATTTCTGTAGACGTTTTCGTCATAGCAAAGTCATGCCAGTTTATTTTTGAAAGCAAAAACGAAACATTGGAGGCCGTTCACGCACAAGAATACATTTGATTATATTTCATGAGAATGAAGAATTGCGCATTGCTTTTTTTAGTGCTAGAGGTACTATTCAAACAAGCAATATAATTTTGTTCATTACCCGTGGTCAATAGAAACGTTAACTGAATCCCAAAAATCGTCAATGTGGAAGTAGACATGCCTTTGCTCAATTTATAATCAGTACCGGCCATGTCTTTGCTACTCGCATTCTTCCATTTGCTGATGCGTGGCCAACAACATAGCAATATAACCCGGTGCATAGTGCGCACTTCTTCTGAAGAAGCAAACTGCGAACTTACCATGCAGAGATACTGAATTATTGAGCAGCAGCTTCATTGTTGGCTGCATTTCTACATGGTAAGCGTATTGCACGTAATCTTTCAAAGCGTTCACTTTCAGTCGTGCCCAGTTCCTCAACTTCGTTATGTCTCACGCATAGCTGCGCTTCAGAAATAATGAAGGTCACGAGTTCGGATCGTGCTGGCAAGAAGCTATCTTTTCTTCCACTTTTCTTTCATCCCATTTTCTCTAGAATTACTTCTAATAACCTGTCCTATTGTTCTACTGGCCTCATTGCTTGTTAGCTCTCATTGACATTTAGATTTTGTACAGTTGCGAACTATTACAACAGCAATGCGTGGAACACAATCTTGTTTCAAAAATTAATCACGAGGACAAACCTAAAAAAATGGAGGATCATGAAGCTTTGCCTTCAGAGTTGAACGCTTTAGGGATATCCTGTCCCTAGCACGTGCTGGTACCCCTTGGTGCATACTTCTTATTGTGTTATGGAACTCGCGAAATTTTATTTGTGGATTAGTAAAATAAAATCGATGAAGCGGAAAAGTGACTCGTGTCAGTGAGGCTTCCGCATAGTGGGGCGTTTTGTGTATTTGGTAGAATTCTTTAAACACGAGCAATTATGCGCCTGCAATTTTTATCGAACCTGCTATGCACCGTACACATGGTCCTAAGAAAATACGCGCAGGAACGTATGTGAAATCATCTGTCCCAGTGTGAACTGACATTGCATGTGGAAATTGTGCTCATATGCATCTAATGTGAACTGACCTTGTATGCTGAAATTGTGTACATATGCACCTACGAAGCGCATATGACCTGTAACGTCAGGTCAACTTACTTTGTGAGGGGAACATGAACCTGTTAGCTGTATGTGAACTGAATTTTGAAATTTGGTTATTGTGGACTTTCACATCGTATGCCGTACAGTCTCGCATTTTGTGTCCTTATTGTTGACCTTACGGCATATCTTGGGTACAAAAAGAAAATGAGTGTACAGTGCCAGCATAATTGCCCCAACCTTTCCTATTTCATCGTCTTAATAAAAAAAAAAGGCGGGTGTGCCTTTTGTATTGCGTAGGTGGCTTTAAACCATGGGGTGGTTACGATAATCACCACTTCTCATGCCCGATGACATCGCACGCTTATGCCACGCGATATTACTGATATAATACATCCTGCATTCTGAAATCTGTGTACAGAACGTGTTTGTTTCTAAAGCATGAATGTTTTTCTCACTGCATGTGCAAACAGAGGCAGTTCTTTTTACTGAAGTTCCAAGCAGACGCATGGCTTTGTGGTAGAACAGCTACGTGCCACGCAACCGGCTACCATGCTCGTCAGCCCCAACGCAAACACAAGCGCCTCATATCAGCTTACCGCCTAATATCTATGTGTTTGTTGACATCGTTACACGATTGAAAACAACTGCACTAATATAAAACATACGCGGCTGTTTAACGTACGTATGTGCGTGGTGTACATTTATTGAGCGCCACTTCAAAACGTCTCGCCCAATAAAAAATTAAAACACATTCCCCTTGCATCCGCATGATTCGCATAACATTCCAAGGTACGTTGGATCTGCCTAATTTTTTTGTGCATGAATGACGGTATCGTAGATTTGACATGACGTATTTTCTAAAAGAACCACGGCTATCATATTATCATTAGTTGTAAATGTACCATTATCATAAAGAGCTATATTACTAGAATATGTCTTTCTCATTAGTTTAACGACAGTACACGAAAAATAATCGGTGTGGGAAGTTTGTTTCATGCTTTTATTTTAGAACAACATACCAGGTGGAAGTAAATGACGTACTTATGACATTCACAATTTTATAGTTTAATTCCGATCACTGCCATGGATTTCAGGAATCGTAAATGTCTAGCGGAATTAAAACTAGCAAAAACCCTAAAGAAGGTGCAATACTTTAGTCACGTCCCAATGTACAAAGGCATTTAACCACATCGAAATTCTGGTACAAGCGCATCTTCAATGTTGTTTTCCTGCAACGCAATATCTTCTCGGTGGCAGAGCAGTCATTCCTTCTGCAGTGCGATATCAACGCTGGGGTTGGAAGCTGCGCTCGACATATTCTAATTGGGCGAGCTTATGTTGAAAGAGTTTGAAAACGGCAACTTTGCGGGTGTCGGATCTGCTTTGGACGTATAAACTAAAGCGTAAAGACAAGTTCCAAAAACACACAAAACAATTACTTTTCATCTGCTTGTTAGTGAAAGAGCCGACGCTCCATGGATCGGCTCGACTTACGGATGCGTTCAGGCGTGGTGAAACCATCTCTCCGAGCTCGACATGTGTGACGGCCTACACGCGCACTGCTCCTCGCTGAATATGCAGATTGTTAGCGAGCGTCTGGGTTCAATATCCAGCTTCGCCCTTTTTTCGCTTGAGACTTTCAACCACGTTCCCGCAAGAACGATGAATTGCGCGTTACGTGGGTTTTACTTTATGAAAGTTACGTTCCGCCGTAAGGTTCCCAAAAACCATAGAACTGACGGGTCCGGCAGCATGCTCTTTAGACCGAGAGCGGTAGCACTATTTTAGAACTACGTTTCTGTGAGAGCAACGTATGTTGTGAACGAGGAACGCTAGAAAGAAACAAAGAAGATGCTTGACGCCAAAATATTAATAACTGGGAAAAAATGTAGAAGTTTTGCCGCAGTACAATCTTCTGAAAAAGCACGACGTTACCTTGGTCTATAAACAAATATTGTTTACAATTGCTTATTCGAAACACCTGTGTTCAGTGTGTATGTGCGCGTTAATCTATGCAAGGTTGTTCTTTCGACAATAAAGCACAAGCTGTACCCTATCGTTTTGGTTTGCGGCATTTTATGTGTGTGTGTGTGAGTGCGTCTTGCAATGAGAATAGCTGTGATAATAAAGTTCATTATGAAACAAAAGGCATGTTTCATCATATCGTTTTGACAAGTCTAAGTGAACGAAAAAGAAAAAAAAATAGGCATCTCTACACAGTCTACTGAAGGGGGCTGTGTTCCAAATATTTTCACAAAAAAGCGTAATGAGAGGAATAGAGAGAACGAAAAGAAAAAGAAAGGAAAATCGGGGAGCTTTACCAGATTGCGCGCCATTGGCAACGCTACATGTGGGAAAGAGGACGGGAACAAAGGAATATGGAAAGAAAGGAAAAAAAAGAGAACTTCTGGTACGCTCACGCGCGCAACTGTGTTCACCATGCATACGTTGCAGCTCTCAGACAACTGTTACGAAAAGCGTGCATAACTGACAAAATAAGCAAGTAGTGGTTATCTAAGTGTCTTTTCATTTTTTTTCTCGATAGAGAATACGTCTTAAAAGGTGATGACACAGGCAAACTTTTCAGTATTTTAGCGTTCAGTTACGCGTGCCTCATCCAGTAAAACAGCATTTTCTTTAAAAATGTGTCCTAATATTTTGGCTGTTCTTGATAAAAGTTTTATTAAACTCTGAATTGTCAAACTGATAACCATAAGTCTGATGGCCATAGCAGTGGTTCAGTGGATACGGGGCTCCGCAGCTGACTCGAAGGTCGTTGGTTTGATCCTGGTCGCGCTGGCAAATCGGTAGTCGGCCGTGTGCTGCATGATGTAGATGCTCGTTAGAGAACACCAGATGGTCGAAATTTCCGGTGCTTTGCACTACAGCTGCCCCAATGATGATATATAAACGTGACACATGAAAACTCCTATGGTAATAATAATACTCAGCCTGCTGATTCCTTCAGCTGAGGTACAACAACATTTGCCTAAGTCTGCTGAGTTGGCTGAGAGTAAACAATTGAATTCATTGCGTTATACCAGCGTGAACAAAATGGCTACCACTATTTCACTGATTTCACTGATTTTCACTGATTTCACTCTATTTCACTGATTCTACTGTGTACGCGATTCAGTCCGAGATCTCCCTGTGGAACACGCATTTACTCACACTGCGAAATAGTTTATTCAAGCGAAAACAGATAGCACATTGTTACCTGCCAGTAGCAGTAACATTGCGACAGCATAGCGCATTGTTGTCTGCCAGGAGCAGTAACATAGCGACAGCCACTCAATATTTATTTTATTCGTGGGGCTTTAAATAGAAAGCGCCTCTGTGTAATTTCATTCGTGTAGTCTGGTTCGAAGATGATAAAAGTAAAACAAAAAGTCACAACTTAACTTGAGGAACAGCGTCTGACGAATTGCTTCTAAATTGGAGTGAAGCTGAAATTTCGTGTGCTAGTACTGCCATCGCTATTGCAGTGACAGACGACTTTGACTCTCGTGCAGCAGCTAACGCACATTCTATTCCAGCCTCCACGCACTGAAAATAACTGTTATTTTAAAACCAGCGTATCGCTGGAGACTTAAGGAATACCCGCGAACTCTGGTTAGAAAATTTCTGTGAAACGTAAATATTATTTTAGGAATTGGCTTTCCTGCAGCCGAATCGGGCTGCGTACTTTACCTGTTTATATCTTTAACAGTTGAACAGTGCAACGGTAGAGGCATACGCATGAACATGATTTCGATTGATGCATTCAACTTTTCAACACCTTGTCAGTCTTTCGTCAGGAAGAACAAGAAAATAATGGCAGCAGCATCCTCTAGTGCCACGCCTCAGGCAAGTGTGGAGCAGGGAGGCCTTCCATATTTTTCTTCTTCCTCTCATTCGTTCTTTTGCTATCACCTCATTGTTTACTCCTCTTTCTTACCTCCTTTCTTTTTTTATTTCTTTCTTTCTCGATATAGCTTTGGATTCACGCTCTCTTCATCTTTTTTTGCTTTCCGTTTTCTTTTCTTTCTCTATTTCTCGCGTCTTCTTCCTTTGTATCCTTATTTATCACTTTTTCTAACTTTTTCTGTGCTTCTGCTTTTTCTCTTTTTTTTCTCCCTTGCTTTTTACCGCTGCCTCACCCTCATTTTCCTTGCCCATCCCCTTGCTCTACTATATTATGTAAGAATATGCTGTGCTCTGCTGGAGAGAGTAACACCCTTGCGTGCTATATATACGACTGAATTTTAGGCCCCACTTTGTTCATGCAGTGGCGGCAGATGAGACATTTGTTGTGTCCCATTTGTGTTCGATTTGGTCGTGCGTGTTTTTTGTGTGTTGTACAATATCAACAATGTCCCCTTGTGCGTAAAGTACAATCAAATAAAGAAAAAAAGAGAAGCCTGGAAAGCAACGAGATTACAACACGCTTTTATTTCGTGGATACGCTAACTCTAGTTCAACCTATAGCCAAGAAATTGATTTGATTGATATGTGGGGTTTAACGTCACAAAACCACTAATATAGCCAAGAAACGCGAGCATTATAATAATGCAAGCAACTCAGAACTGAGCCTAGATAGGATCAAGCGTTTCATATTTGACTGTGGTAAGCTGTAAATAGCAATTCGTGTCCGAACCACAACCATGCAATCAAGTCAGTGGTTCAAAAAAAAAGATGTTTTTCCATTTCAAATACCAAAGAACCAAGCCTATCTTTGTGGATAGCAGCGTAGTGTCTGTTTTATGTGTATGTGATAAGAACCTTGAGCTTTTCCAAGCCCAATACTGATTGCACTTGCCGCGGGAAAGGGCAGAAAAAAAGAATTGGTGAGCGCGAATCAATGGCAGCTGCAGGTGTAGTGCAGAGCTTACGTTGTAGTTCAGAGGAGCTCTGTAGAAGCCCGCTCTCAACTGCTGCCTTTCGTAGTAACGCAGGGGCATGGGTGATTGTGAGAAAGCGTTAATGATCGATGAGGGCCCATTAGCCGCAGCTCCCTTTCTCAGGTAGCCACCGATTATTCCTCGTTCAGAGCGGCTGGCTAATGGTGTGTGTTACCCTGAACACGTCCATTTCACGCCGCAGGGATTAAGGGTGCAAAAAGCGAGAAAAACGGAACCAGTAACTGCTTGTTGTGCGCACGCATCCAACATACTGCGAATGAAAAAACAAACCTTTACAAGTGTCCTGTTAGAAATGTGGTATTGCGTAGAAAAAACAGTTAGAATGAAATGGGACTGGGGAGGGTTATCAAACCTGCATACCTGTCTTTTGATACTATCAGAATGACCAAGGCGTGGGCAACGTCTTTGATTCGAAAGGCGAAGGGCTGCTATAGCATCCCCGTCTTCCTCCCAACCTCCTTTCATCGAGGGCCTTACAATCAGAACGCAATGAGATGACGAGAAACACTAGAAAGCGTCCTACTGCGCTTTATCCCCTACCCCTCCCTTTTTGCATACGAGTAAGACTATCGCGTAAGTAAGTAGCTATTTTAGCGCATGGTGAATGATTATGCTGTATACTTCCCAGGTCTTCCTTCACAAACGTTTTCTGAATTATGCGGTTACACAGTGAATTACACACAAGAAATATGAAAACAATGACCAAAAGAGGTTTAACACGACTACTGCTGCAAATGCCTTCTCTTACAAATTCGCGGATCATTCTTCCCTGTTGCTCATACATGATAGTGCAATATGATTGATATGTGAGGCTTAACGCCCAAAAACCATCATATGATTATGAGAGATGCCGTAGCGGAGGGCTCCTGAAATTTCGACCACCTTGGGTTTTTTAGCGTGCACTGAAATCTGAGCACACGGGCCTACAACATTTCCGCCTTCATCGGAAATGCAGCCACCGCACAGGGGATTCGATCCCGCAAACTGCGGGTCAGCAATCGAGTACCTTAGCCACTAGACCACCGCGACGGGGCGATAGTTCATTATGTCCTGACGGAGTAAAAAGGGGGCACAGACTCGTTCTTGCGCGCGATGAAGAGAGAGAGAGAGAGATAAAGATGCAAAGAAGGGCAGGGAGGTTAACCAGACGCACATCCGGTTTGCTACCCTGCACTGGGAAAGGCATGAAGGGGAGAAAGAGGTTGCAGAGAGATGAGAAGGTACACAAAATCACGAGCACACTCGGGGAGCACACACAGTCTACAGGCGGTCGCTCAAGTTTGTTGACTTTAAGTAAAGTAGCAGTGCTTTAGTCGCTTTCTGCGCAACTGAGGCAGATGCCCAAGGTCCTAGTACCTTAGCACGCACACAAAGTGTATAGGGACACTACTCAAAGCTTCAAGTGCTTGTGTACATGTTAAAACCACGGCGTCACTATGTGGTACGCTGTAGTGGAATATTCGGGATTAACTTTGACCACCGGGGGTTCCTTAACGTGCGTATAAAGCTAAGCGCACGAGTATTTTTTGCATCTCACCCTCACCAAAATGCGCCTACCGCACTCGAGAATTTATCCCGCCCACTATATAGTAGAGCAGCACGACATTTCACGTGATAGGCTAACCCGGTGGGTCGCACACAACATATTTTAACAAGATATATTATTTAAAAGCTGAATACAGTGAAGGATAAACAAAAAGGCGTGGTATAAATGGCGTTATGACTGTTCAAAGCCTATACAAGTATTATGAAAAATGTGTCTTCTAGACACTTACTGCACAAGATTCTGACTATAAAACTTTCAAGCAAGGCACTGATAATGTGAGATAAGCTATGCCTAAAGATGACTAAGTTGCTAATAAAGGTTTCTTGCGAAATCTTGGCTAAGAAAACGTTAGTTTTTGCCTACTGGATTTACATTAATATGCGATAACAGCTAATAATATAGTAATTTTAACAGAATATAAATTCGTTTCTCTTTGATCAGGAATTCAAAGTCATTTTCTGGCGGTAGCTAGTCAGTAAATTTTGGCTGTAGGCGTCAATTCGGCGTAAATAGGACGTGAAATCAAATAAAAAGTGTAATACGCAGAATAAGAAGTCTGAAAAGAAGCCAACTAGCGAGCTTGAGAAACTTTCAAATCTTTTTAGGATAAGGAAATAAGAGATACAAAATAATTTCTCTGAAAGTATGTTTCTGAATTTGTCTTGGAAAAACTTGACAGCTTCTTACAACTCAGCCACTACTCATAAACAAAACCTCTCAGGGTTCCTAACAATATAGTACCATGTCATGTGATGACGTCATCACGGGATGTCATACTATATGATGTCATTGTGAATTCGTGATGAAACTAGTCCCAAGAAATGTGAACGTTTGGTCTCATGGTGTTCTTTTTGCGTCACTCGCGTTAATGCCGTGTCTCGCAAAGTATCGTTTAATCTGGCCAAATCTCACTGAATCTGAAAGTGAATTTCAGGGCTGAAGCTCCTTACCCTCTAGGCTTGTCCGCTATCGTGTGCGTTGGCGCTGCTCCATAGCCACCACTGACGACAACGATGGTGCAGATGATGATGAAGAAGTGCGTTACAGTCTCCGCATTGTCTTTCTGCCATCATGGCGCAGCACATGAGCATGGTACCCACTACACGCCATGATTATGACGATGGTGATCGGATTACTCCCGGCAGCGACTTCGGCAGCTCTTAGCGACGGCCCACTTTAACATGTCGGTGGCAAGCGGCGAACCTCCACGAAGACCGGCCCTTACAGATTAAAGCGGCAGTTGCTGCTTAGCTTGCGTACCGGCATCGCCTGGCCTTCGGCACGCATGTATTCCACGATTAGCTGCTCTTCGCCTGCGTTCCGCAGAAGCGGGGACGACGGACACCCTGGAGCATATCATTTACCCTTGCTTTGCTCTGCCCGCAGAACGATGCATGATTGTGAGCTCAGTCTATTGTCTGCTCAGTCTTCCACTGGCAACGGTGGTGGACGCGTTTTCTCCGCAAGCTCGAAAATACAAGCTTTCTGAGCTTTGATCGATGGTTCTCTTGCGGACATTGCCACCTCATAAGGAAACGTTTTGAGTTCGTGCTGCCGAATGATTTGACAAGGCTCTGCCGCAATGCCTCTCACTGCTTCTGTCTATCTTCTTCTATTCCAATCACCTTTCGATCTACCTCCCCATCTCTAGAAGCGCTGAGTCATGTCCCCAGGACGGGAGGCAGAAATGACGTCCATTTTATTTCTTCTTTTTTTTTTGAGCCCCTATCTCACTGGTACCGGAAAAATTCTAAAAAATGAATACCGAATAAGCTGAATATGCTCATAAGTATAGTCGCGTCGTCTTGAAGAACCCTTATTTATGCAAAGAAACTGTTATGGTAATTAGCCTCAGCTAATATGAAATCCCCGCGAACAAATTTGTAGAAGTATAGCTGGTATTTTCCTGAATAGCGAGCGTAATGTTAAAAAGACCCAAAATTTGAAAGCGCCTGAATGACTTTATTTTCTGAGAAAAGCAACTCTCGTTGCTTTATTATATTAGCAATTGCCTTCTTTTAAAGCAATGTGTCTGAACGCAGCTCTAAGCATCTATAATTTCCAGCTTGAATATAGAAAATCACATGAAAAGGGGGAAAGATACTTTTTTTATTATAGCACACGCCTAACTTAATGCACGTCGTCCCGAGTGAAGCTCCGGTGCCTGTTTGCAAGAAGGTTTTGGAAGTGCTTATTTTTGGTATTTTAAAATCGGTTACGAGAACTTGACGTTCAAAAGTTTGAGGTGCTCTTGCTTGAAAAAAAGTACTGAGTAAGTTAGTGTTATTTCGACTAAGCTATCGTTTGAGAGGTGTTAACTTCTTAAGCCCAGAAAAAAATGTGTGCGCGGCAATAAAAATGTAGCTTCTAAACTGTTGTAAGCTTGAAACGTTTCGTCCTTCAAAATCAATTCTGGATGTAGACTGATAACAAGATAAAAATCTTAGCGCTAACTATCCCCTTTTTTTATAAAGCCAGACAATTTTCTTACAGCCTAGCTGACAAGTTTTATTTATGCTTTCCTGCGTTATATAGGTGAAGTTTTTTTAGCGGCAAGCAATGCTGAACGGTCGTTGGTATGAATAAGCGTTTTTCATTTGCCTTTGTTGTCGTTAAAAGTGAAAACTTCTAGCTGTTTGTGCCTAACTAGAGTAGGATGAATTCACAGAGCTTTACCGTCCTGGTGAAGGGATTATCTGTGCACCCCATTACACAAGCTTTAGGTATGAAGCACAGCGCGCAAGTTTTAGGTATGATGTCACTTCACTGGTATAAAAAAGATTATATTGGCGTGTGATTTTTTTTTATCCATGTTCGAATGTTTCACATCATGTAAAATATATTGCTTGATATGGTATCTTTCATTGGGCTCGGTTTAATGGTTTTCTAATGAAGCGCTTAAAGTGTTTTCCTGGAAGTGTGTATAGTCTTGTCTTCTAAGCAGCGGCCCCAGCGAAATAAAAAGGCTGAGTATTATCACTGTACTCTGGTGTGATTAGGCTTGTGTGGCTGCGAGAATGAGAAAAGTGTTAAATTATAACAAGAAATAAATTATCAAACGATGAATGAATGTTGCAGATTAGGACCAAGCTTTCTTGTCTAGACAACTGCCATTTTCTGCAGTCAGGTTTCTAGAATGTGAGCTTATAAGATGCCGCAGGGAACGTTTCTCTTTTTCATTGTAGAGCCACTTATGCAGAGTTACTTGAGCTCAAGAGACATCGACGTAGCTCAAAAACACTCACGACTTTTTTTTTTTTTTCAGATAAGCGAGTTCGCAGATCTCTTTTGCTAATTGCGTTGCTTTCTATTGATCATGCCCTTGAAAAAGCAGGAAACTGTTGCTTGCGCTTATTTCATCAACTTCTCTGCGGGAAAAACAAATAAACTGATTTGAAAGGCATCACAATTAAATAAGTGCGGCTAAGAAAGCGTAACAGTTAATTTGTATCAGCATATACTTTTTGTTTATTGTGTTGTTGCTAAGTTCTTTGTTTCAAAATGTGTAGAAAGATGCACTATACGTATAAAAAAAGCAACGAAAGCTACTAAAGTTGCAAAACAACACCGCTAAAATTTTGTCGCCAAGATGTGGAACGCGAGAATAATGAAGAAAAAGATCTAATCAGTACGCACATTTTAGGTACCTCGAAATGTCAAAAAAAAGCAACAATGACGAGTCCTGTGAGATTGTTAAAACTTTTGCAATGAAATGAGGACCTAAAGAATAGCCAGATAACTTGAAAAGAGGTATTAAGAAGATACCACAGAAATTATAGGTGAGCTACATTAGCAGCTTACAGTTTCACTTGCTAGAAGAGGGTACGATATTGAACTACAAATAGTCACTTTTCAAGTCGTATGAAGCACCATTCAATATAGAACTCAGTATAAAATAGTGATATGCCAATGTAAAACAGCTTGCTTAACAAACAAAGTTCGATCACCTTATTTATTGAATGCCGACCTTTTCTGGTACGAGTGCCCGAAAATTTTTCATTTTCATTGTTGTCAATAGGCAAAAAAACTTCGCCGCACGGGCATCAAAAACAAGAAAGAATATTCCATAATCGGAGAAACTTTTCCAAAAAAAAACAGCTTTGAAAAGCGTTAGAATTTTAAAATGAACTTTATTAAGTGGACATTCATTTCTTATTTGCGTGAAGATGACAAATCGGGGAGCACGAAATAACGTGCGTCGCACGCAAAGACTCTCATATAATGGCATCATTCTCGCCGCACTGGCGTCGTAGCGCTCTCAACAATGGCTGTAATAAATCAAGCTAGTCGGTAGTTACTCAAGCTTCATGCATCTCTTGGGAAAAAGGACTCTCATCACCATCGTACCTTAGGCTGGACGTTTCCGAATAATAAATCTGTCACTGTGCTCAACTCTGAACTAAACTCAAACTTTCTCAGTCTTGGTTGTTAACTTTTTACAGTTACTTGAGCATAGCAAAAATTTTGCTTCCACAGAAGAGCTCACCGTTCCGGCGCGCCATCTTGCAAGAGCTTACCATCCACGAGTCAAGAATATTCAACTGAAATGCATAGACGAAGCGAAATAGGAATTGCAGCGTGAAAGAGAAGGGTTTTCTCCGTGATGACTGTACGATGTTTCTGAACTCTGTACCAACTCCAAGTGAAATAACGACATGGCATGTCGCATTGCTGGGAAGAAATCTGCCATAACGATAGATTTTTTGTGGAAAACTTTACGTAACAGCTTGGTTAACCACGCATTTTGTAGTGAAAACCGTAATAATTGAAATAGGTGTACCATCATAAAAATGACTAAATCATCGAATGTTTGTTGAGAAACATTGTTCTTCATTAAGATAGCTGCCGCTCATTTTGAGCTGAAAGGTATATATATGCATTACGAGAGCACACGATTGCTGAACATGTGATTGCGCGCTTGCGTGCTTGGGTACGTAATTTTTGTTCGTTACTTTTTACGAGTGACATTATCCAACCCTGATTTCAGCTTTATATTTCTTATTCAGCTTTAGAATCCAGAGACTATTGAAGGAGCTGCATTGCGTGCACTAGTTTTATGATATCCTTTTGGAGTTGCCTATGAGTGCTTAAAAAAGCTACACATAGCTCTCTCAATATTCTAGAATATTAGAGCGAATCGCTTTCTGCGCAGAATATGCCTCCTATTGAACGCCGACATCAAGTCCTCTTTACACCTCTGTGAATTTTTGAAAAGAAACTTTCTTACTTGAGATTTTAAGGTCGTTGTCGCGTAAGGTGTGTGAAACGACAGCGACGCAGTACCAAACCATTAAGATGAAATGCGACAGACTTACGTAAACTCCACGATGCAATCGAAACTCCTGGAAAGAGTCACATAATGTGGCAAAAAGAAAGCCAAGACAAATAAGAGAATACGTGAGAGCTTTTAGTCGGTGTAAGTACTTCTCGTAAGAGGGCCATCTGAGCAGTATTTTCAGACAAGAAAGCGCATAAGCTGCTTCGTTTTCCTTTGCTCCCGAAAGCCTGCTGTAGAGAACACAAAATTAAGGTTCAAGAACGAGCGAAATTGCTGTTATATCGGCCTTTATGGCAACGCAAGAGACTTCAGAAGAAGCGAGGCGTCAGGTTTTGCGTCTACTGACGGCAATAGCGCTGCTTGTAAGAAAGATCGGGAAGCACACTCACGCTTATTATGCCCGACTGTCATTGCCATTCACTTCAGACTAACTTGAACGATCGCAAGCACTGCCACTTTACAATCAGTCTCATACGACATCATCACAAAATAAAAAATAAAGTGTTGCTGTCCTTGCAAAGCAGCTTTTTTTTCTTTTTAACGCTATAGCGTCAAAGAACTTCTTTCGAAGAAAATTTCTGAGTGCGAGTCGTTGTCGGTGTCGGCTTGGCCGGTGCTGAGCAAAAAATTTTCTTGTTTATGACGGAAACATTAGACAAATATTCAAATAAAGAAAAAAAAACAATTGAACCCCAAAGCTTCGCATTTAGAAGTTGAACATGGTAGCGACATCCTCTTTCAAGTGCGCGCTTCAAACTCTTGGTGCATGAAACCTTTTCGAATTTGCAATGCATCCACTACGTGGCTTTAATTAATGGAATAGGGGCAGTAGCGTGTGTGCCCTTTGTAGTGCGATACCAGCTTTCATCTGCGGAGTCATTATGATAATCACATATTTTGACGCCCGTCGGCAGCGGACGCTTGTACCACACGTTATTACTGCAATATTTCATGTTGCATTGGGAAGCATGTATACAGGACGCATGTGTTTGTGAAGCATGAAAGTGACTTTCCCTGCATTTCCAAGCACAGAAAGCTATTTTCACTGTTTTCACAAGCAGAGGCATGACCGTGTGGTGAAACATCCGCTTGGCACGAGAAAAACCCGAGTTCGATCCCCCATATCCTCAGGGGTTTTTCATCGTTTAGTTATTTGCGTCGTTCTCACTTTTTCGGTCACACATGAGATGAAATTGCAAGATTTGGTCCTAAAATCGAAAAAGACGATCTCCATTCCAGCCAGAAACTTCGAAAAATGCAGAATTTATTGCGTTTTTAACAAACTGGCACGTCTTAGACTGCTCCGTGAACTACAGGAGGTGACGTTCGGTTACGTCATACCCACCTGAAACGGGCAAGCTAACAATGTCCACAGTCACCTGCGTCTTTCGACTCGCTCATCTCCCCTTACAGTTCCCAGGACCAGTCCAAACAGCACCGGTTGTGAACAATGCTCCTGGCTGAGGCAAAGCACCAGCATATTTGTGGAAGAGGCAACGTGGGATGGAAGGAGAGGTAGAGAAAAGAAAGAGGTGGTGGTGATGTAGTGGTTAGAAGAAGAAAGCACCTTATTTCTGCAGCCCGGTAGGGAACGCTTACATCCTGCATGTGCCTCGGTGATTGTGACGTCACGGCTTCTAGTCGCGTGCAGCCGCAGCGCGCTGACCATCTAATCCATCAAAAATACAGCCAACTGTTCGAAAATATGGGAGATTAAATCTGTTTATCAAAACAGCCACATCTTCCGAGTAGAATTGCGTAGCTTAGTCACTTTTCCCAGTTTTTGTTCAGTGTCCCTTTAAAGGGTCACCCACTACAGAGCATTCGGGCATATCTGATCATCATCAGCGGCAGAACAAAGTAAGCGGCTGCGTAAGTTCGCGTGTTTCCTTACGGATCCGTCGTGGGCCCTTCACTGATTTACGAAAAAAATAATTAGGGCATTGTGGGCACTGAACTCTACTTGCAATAGGCATTCTAGGATAGTTCAATTGATTAATCGATTGATTGATTTTGTGGGGTTTAACGTCCCAAAACCACCGCATGATTGGGAGAGACGTCGTAGTGGAAGGCTCCGGAAATTTCGACCACCTGGGGTTCCTTAACGTGCAGCCAAATCTGAGTACACGGGCCTACAACAATTCCACCTCCATCGGAGGATGCAGCCGCCACAGCCGGGATTCGATCCCGCAACCCGCGGGTCAGCAGCCACGCACCTTAACCACGAGACCACCGTGGCGGCGCATTCTAGGATAGTTCGAAACGGTGAATGTTACGCACAGTCATTTATTTCTTTGCGACATGGTTGACGCATGCACCTAGATCGGAAGGCAGGCTGGCAATTAAGAAGGCAGTGCGCACAGGGCAGGCTCGCGCTATCACCTTCTGCTCTTGATACTAATGCTCAAGCGTCCTCCGAGCTTCTGTAAAGTAAAAGATAACCAACTATTGTTATGAGAGTTAGCTTCATCATGAAGCCACGCGACTAAAGCTTGACGGGAACTGAATCTGGACAGTTAGCGAGAAACTGGTTGGCATTTCTTGTTGATTTATCAGTTAAAGGTTGTTGACGTTTTCAAAGAATGGCAAGCTTGCATCTGCGCTAAACTCAGTCAGCTACATTGGAAGACAATGCTGTTTTTTTCTAAAGTTTATTAAGGATTATTTAGAGAGGCTCAAGCCTTTTCTTCTCACTGGTCGATTTCTTTAAGGGCAAGACACAGTATACAAAACGGGGGCTTCGGGGATGCGAATGCAAAGTGCAATGGTCGGTAGAAGGTAATAGTAGCAGCACGCATTCCGATGCATCGACACCAAAAAGTGTTTATTGCTAATATACGTAAGACTACAGATATCACGTCATATTTCTGCAAAACTGTTTTAAAATTAAAAAAATGCAGACATGCTGATTTCCATGGCGTAAACTGTTAGAGACATGCGAAAAATAAAAGTTGTTGCATGGGGCTCATTAGTTATTTCTGTCTCTGATAGTATACCGTCAGTGTCAAACATATATACGCAAAGTTTATTGAGAAATCGTTCCATGTCACAGACACGTACATCGCTGCAAACACTTGATCCTTCTTTACATTATATACGGTAAAGATATATATGCCTCTGTTCCATCCAGGTCAATATCATCCTTGTGATGGCAATCGTTTCCTACCATTGACGATGCTCTGATGACCTGCTACCCGTTATTCTTTCTCACCACCCGATTGTTGGCATGTGTAGATGTGTTTTTTTGTCATTCGTGATTTTTTTGTCTCTTCTGCCTGTCTTTCTCTAACATGGATCGAATGTTTGCAGTTACTGTAGTCTGGTCGTTGCCCGAGTTTGCTAATGACGCTTGGCAGCCTTGTAAGCCACCGAACGGCAACCAAGACATCAAGTGAGGACAGAGCATGCGTTGCATCCGCACCAATCTCTTCGGCGATCCGTCAGGTTTCTCTGCAGCTTCTTGCCCCCCGCCCACCCTTTCGGCTATACGAGCGATGGCCTCGTTACGCCACTCTGAGAAATCGCATCGAGGCCGAAGCTGAAGACTTCCTCCTGTCACACGGTGGTCTATGGTCCACAGATCCCTGACCGGGGTCCAGCTGTTTTGTTTGACTGATCAAATTACCCATTTTTGTTATTGATCTTTTCTACGGCGTTCGTTTGTATACCGCTGTGGCCGAAAAGCAATGAATTGACTTCCACGACCCAGTTTCACGTGATATGCAACGTCACGTAAGATACCAATCTGAAAGGCAGTCTCACGTCTGTAATGTGTTTCACAAGGAAATGCTTTTGCCATTGTGACGTTTTCTTCGAAGCAGGGTCGGCATCGCTTGAGTACTTCAACCGGTCAATCGATGGTCAGTGGGGCCAACTTGCAAGTGTATCGCTTGGTGGAATAGAATAGCAATGAACATTTGTTTTCTTCCATGAACTGGTTTTGGTTGGTATATAACGAAAGAGTTTGGTAAGTAATAGGTTAGAAAGTGGAAGTTGTAATAAGTTTGATATGCTTTCAAAGAAAAAGCCGCTGAACAACCTTTGCTAGTGACTCAGTCAGTGTGCCCCGCCCCCCCCCCCCCCAAAAAAAAAATCAGTAGGTGCGTTGGCAAAACAGTGATTATTTGATTGATTTGTGGGGTTTAACGTCCCAAAGCCACCATATGATTATGAGAGACGCCGTAGTGGAGGGCTCCGGAAATTTCGACCACCTGGGGTTCTTTAACGTGCACCCAAATCTGAGTACACGGGCCTACAACATTTCCGCCTCCATCGGAAATAGCAAAACAGTGACGATATTTTAGTAGTACCAAGATTAAAAGCGGTGGTATTGTTAAGAAATCATTGAACGCAGAAATGGGCCAACAATGACCAACGTTATACGCTCCCTCCCATGCCTAATAAGAAAAAGTGGTTCTGATATTTCATGACTGTCCAAAGCATAGACATGGCGTGAGCATAGCAATGATAGATCAGCCGGGTATCAACGTAGTGAGCAAAAGTAAGAATGACGTTCATTGAAAAGTGTAGCAGGTGTTTATAGGCAGCCGTATGGCGAGATGAAAATAAGGAACTGTGCTAATGGTGATGGAAAGGTAATAAGAAATTGTTCAAATGGCGAATAACGCAAGTGCATTAAAACAAGTACGAGATGAAGTCAATAGACACAAATTTTGTCCATCTGTCGAATTATGGTGTCGTCTAATGGGGAAGTAATCGTTTGGTGATGATTTCTTCGTGAAACAAGCGTTAGTCGGACGAAGCTCAAGACTATAGAAGGACACAGTGCGAACGCTGGTACTGTGTACTTCTTGTCTTGAGCTCTATTCCAGTCACGATGACTTTTACTAGCACGATAAAGCACATACTGGGAACGCATGTACGACCCCATTTGGTGCAGATGTGGCTGCAATGCTAATCAATACTCGCACTAGACGTGCGACACGGAGCCTGTAGTCCGACGGTGGCGGAAATTCGGCCCTTTTCAGTTTGTGATCATCGCGGTGCATCAAACAAGGGGGATCACCTAAAAAAGGGACGCTTAGCGTTGCGCATCTTAAATTATAGTGCTTTGAGGCGTCGTTCTTTGTGTGCCACACAACACGCTGACAACTAATCTTGTTAAACACAAGTGAATCTCGAGTATTCACATGGGTCATAGGAATACATGTACACACCTGATTTACTACATAGTATATGCGAGTCCGTTAGAGTTATTAATACCGGCACAATGTTTCACCACACGCACCAAGCATGTTCAGTACAAGTAATACTGTGTAAAGTTCAAGATCTATAACCATCGTTTAACTGTCATGTACCAGCAGACAGACCATGTTCGTCATTTTGCCAAACGGTCACCACATATCGCGATTCTTTGCCAACATGCTCCACACCCGCCGCCAGGCCTTCCACTCCTCCTTCGTGCCTGACTCAGGCTAACATCAGGCTAACCATACCTGGCATCCAGAGAAAAGCAGATATGTCGTCCCCTGCTCTTAGGCAGCTTGCTATGCTCTTGTTATACGAGACGTATCAAGGCGGTATACACGTATACACCAACGACTCTGTTTTACAGAAGGGTTCAAGGGCATCATTTGTTATACCAATGAAAGACACGACAAGAAAATTCAAGAGCTCCCACCTTACGACATCAACGGGAGCAGAGCTCACAGCTCTTCGTGCCGCATTGCAATTCATCAGCGATCAACAGCCACAAAAATGGACAATTTTCAGTGACACAAAGGCGGCACTGCAATCCCTTCTATCACCTCTACGCCATGGCTCGTACGAACAACTGGAGAAATTGCAGAAAAAACTCACCAATTCATTCAGAAAGGTCATCAAAGAGCCTTTCAATGGCTTCCATGTCATTGTGGAATAATTGACAACGAACGGGCAGATCGAGCTACCCGTCTGGCCATACTGAAAGCGATCAAGTATAAATTCCGCTCTCCAGAACTGACGCTGCATGGAAACTTCGTATGCTTGCTCTCAAGCGCACCACGTCACAATGGAACGAGTCACATTTCATTCATGTACGGTTATGTACCTTAAACCCAACTCTTAGTCTTCGAATTCATCCGGAATTACGCCGACGAGACGCTACTATGCTGTGCAGATTAGAGTTAGGCGTCGCATTTACCAATGCGTACGCGTTCCGCATAGGAATGGCTGACACTGCTGCATGCGACCATTGCGGCAGCGACGAAACAACTTGGCACATTCTGTGTGAACGCCCACAATACTGCTCGCAGAGACCGTCACTCTGCAATGCAATAGACGAACTGGACAGCCAGAATCTTTCGGAAGAAAGAATCCTGCGCTACCGACAGGACTTTATGTCGCAGAAGAAGGCTGTGAAGGCGCTCCTGCGCTTCTTGCGTTCAACCGGCCTTTCCAAACGACTGTTATCGGAACTCCCCGCATGTGTGTGCATATGGTCCTTTTATAATTTATTTTATATCTCTCTATCTCTATCCTCTTTCCGACCCTTACTTTCCCAACCCTAAACAGGGTAGCAAACCAATTCTCCTAGGTTAACCTCCCTGTCTCTTCCTTTCATTTATTTCTATCTCTCTGTCATGTACGCATTATTCTGTTGACCTGCCGCTAAAGTGTATTTCATGTAAATATTAGACTTGCTTATGATCAATATTCTGACAAGCAACTCAGCAATACAACACGAGTTGCACATTTTTATTCTTGTCTTACGTGTGAGGCAGTATACTTTGTCATTATTGCTAATGTGGTTAAAAAATGAAGACTATTTATTTAGACATGATTAACTGGTGAATAAATTTATCTAATAATATATTGTCGCCATTTTACATTTCTGATACAAATGTTGCTGCTTCGCTCCTCGCTTCTGATTCCCTATGAAAGTTGGCGCATGCGTATACACCAATCAATTTATTACTGAAAATCGTAGTGTAGTGCCCAGGAAACGTTGATTGATGTAACAGTAGGAGTAATTTTTTTTATTTTGGTGAAAAATATTTTCAGAATGACATGCCTAAATACACATATGCTTGATTTGAAAAATACATGTCCTTGTTTTTGAATTTTTATAATGCAATGTGTAGCTGTGCATACACGGATGTAAAGTGTTTCCGCTAAATAAAGAAACCATTCTTTTGAACGGCTCTAACCATACGGCTCTTACTTTTTGTTACTTAGAGAAAACTACGCAGTCTTTCTTTTTTTTACTGAAACACGTGTCATAAATTTTTTTCGCACTCGCGTAACACAATAGTTGCTGTGAGCTTGGATGTCTACAACTATAGGCTGTTACGACACGGAGAGCTATAAAAAAGCAGAAAAAGAAAAATTCCGCGAAATTAGTTGACAATGCTTTTAAATGTACCTTGCCTTTTCAACTTTTCGTCGTATGTGCACTCGAAGTTTCAACATTTGCTGCTAAATTTTCCAGGAAGAGCAACTGACTGCGTGTTAGATTCAGTGTCGCGACTTTTTAGAGAAGCCTTTAAAATGTATCTCAAGGTAAATGACCCTGACATGAAAATGACGTTATAGCGGCTTCATTGTTACCTCAAAGGCTTAAAATTGAAGCAACAATTTAACTTCCAAAGTAAAGCCAGGAAATTTGGGCAATAATTCTTGCTTTTCTCGAGTTTCAGGCCAAGTGATATTTAAAAAGATTCCCAATGATGGTGAATTATCTGCACGTTCTCTTACTTAAGAATTCATTTTCCTTTCTGCATTTGCTTCAGGCTTAAGATGGCTCAAAGTCGAAAGCCTTATTGTTTTTATTTTCAGCCGATTGCACGGACTCACCCGCCGCCCCTTTCAACTTCGACACCCAGAAATCTTTCTGCGTGCAACATGGTCTTGCAGTGCCTTAGCAATACGACTCCAATGGGCAGTGTGATACCTTGCGATGACTCGTTATCTGCACGTTGCAATGACGTCATGATTACCAATGGTCAATAGGAGGTAACATTAAGAATGAATTCGGTCATAACGGACAGTAAGGCAACCGATAAAAATAACGTAAGTAACGCAGTCAATGCCGACTGTCTAGAAAGTGCAGAACAGTGATCAGCCTGCCTTTAGGCCTGGCTTGTGGTCATGGCAACCGCAGGCGTAACAAACGTGCAGCCTGGTCGGCAACCAAACGGTAAAGGGAAAACTTCATCTGTGGCTCCCCCCCTTTTCCTGCTCGTCATCATCACTGACCCTTACCATGTCCTTGCTTTAACATGTTGCACGTAGCTGCGCTTGACATGGTTTTTTTCTGATTGAGGCCATACATGCAGGTATCCTCCTCCTCAACTTCGATTCCATTACCCACGCCCTTACTATACAATACTATACTTTACTATAAAAAGCTCTGCAGTGCACCGTTTTGCCTTCGTCGCGCCATACATGTGCTACGCCGGTACGGAAGAACATCGCCTACAAGAATTAGAACAAAAAAAAGCTTTGTGGAGACGCGTCAGTTACCATAACGAATTTGCGGGAACACCAAACCCTGACCACGGCCGGCCCTTCACGCAGCCAGAACTGTACACAGCCCTACGGAAGTCGACAAGAAATATCATGCGGCCCCAGCAAAGACCGGGTAGTAAGCAAACACTTGCACAACTTACCACATCAGGCGGCTCCGCCTTTTCTCTGATGTTACAACGATTGCTGAGAGAAAGGATAGTTGTCTGTGGTTTGAAATCCCTCAGAGATCACCGTGAACCTAAGCCTAACAAAGCTATCAGCACTGATAACTTGCGCCGAAATTCGCTCACCTTGTGTGTGCGAAAACTGTTTAAACGCATGGTACATGACCTCCTGGCCCTGTACCTCTCTATATAGTGGGCACCTACCAGATACGATGCTCTGCTTCAGTCAGCGCCTCTCGACGCACGACGTTCTTCTACAACTCAAAAAAGACCTTTTTCATTACCTAAATCACCAAAGAAAGTACTCAATACTCAGTGTCAATGTCAAGGTCGCCTGCGAATACGTGATATATGATGCGATCTTTATCAGCGTTGTAGATTCTCAAGGCCGAGAGTTAGCGTCCGCCACACTGAAGTCACGTAACTACGACTCAGCGTAAGAAGCGGCAATCACTCTCGCCACCACCCCATGTAAATACGCCGCGGTAATTGTCTCTCACTCGCAAACCACTTGCCATAATTTTGTGAAGGGCCGTGTCTCAGCCGCGGCACTGAACTTTCTAAAATGGCGAAGCTCTTCACTTCCGTACACTTGCGTGTTATGGGTTCCTCGGCATGGGGGTCTAGAGAAAAATGAAGTGGCCCATGCCGCTGCCCGCGAGCACGTCAGCAGGGCTACCCTAGTGCCACAGGATACCTGACCCATGGCTGAGAAGGTAGACGTTGTAGAAAACACTTGTTCGTCGCTACTTCAACAATACAGACTGGGGCAACGGGTGTACCCTCCACCCTGTCCAAATCTAACCAAATAAGAAAGCGTAATCATCAGACGCTTGCAAAGCAACACGCACATACATCGAACATTATTGCACCACTCTACCCCATGACACATGACTACGTGTGTCCGCTATGCAGTCTACCGGACACTCGATAGCGCATTCCTTGAATGCCAGTGCCATGCAAATCACGACATGCAACCGGAGCGGGACGTGAACGGAGTGCCCAGAATGAACGACGACCACCTAATGAAAACATCGGAGGTCGTTCTCGAGGACCTGGAATACCAGCGACAACTCGTCGCCAGGGCCAAGAGGGCAGTCGAATCCAGACGGTTCCTGTTGTACTAGGAAACCCTCCCACCTTAGGGTCATACCGGGCCTCACTCGGAACACTGTGAAATAAACGTTTCTAAATTTCTCCGCGCCTCAACTTGACCTTTCCTATATCTTTGCTAAACAGTGCTAAACATATCTATAAAATACATGAGTTTGCCTACGGGCTCTTATACATCAGACGCTGTGCCGTGCTCCCTAACGGGCTGCGGAAATTAGGCGTCTTTCCTTTCCTCTAATCACTACCACCACCCTTATACATCGCTATACTATATTCTGCTCCCTCCCATTCTACTTTCCTTTCTCCCCACCTTCCCTAACATTTTGCGCCCCCTTGGTATACATGGTCATGAATGGTATGCTAGCGTGACGCCAGCGTGACTCCACGCTACGGCATGATATGAGAGCATACGAAGGCAGCATAGTGAATTTCTCCTCTCCCTTTTTACCTTCACTCATTTTTCGCCCCCTAACAACACAGGACCATGATGTACAGGGTTTTGACTGAGTGACGCCAAGCAAGGCTTTAAGATGAAAGCATAAACAACATACCAGGCCCTAAGCCTTAAAGGGCTTTGTAGTTAAAAAGAGGCCTACTCGACAGTCCATTCCTGGATAGCTTCACCAGTTCACTGACAAACTATCAAACCTTTCGACAGCTGTAATCAATCTTGGTCAGCTCTAAGCTCGGTGTCTTCGTCTTTTTCCTTTAATCCTCTGTTCTAAAACATGCCTTTTTAAATAGCCTGTACATTACTTTTACAATATTGTCGCAATCATAGGTTTTTGTAAGAGCTTCTTCTTCTAAAGGAACCTCTAAGATTAAAGCCAACAGACTGCTTCAATGTTCGCCATCGATAAGCCCTGACAGTGGGCCTCGCTATCACCTCTGAATTCCTTCGTTAATATTTTTTGCGCACTCTATTCGCCTGTCATTCGATCCCGTTCAATCTCACTCACGGCCCGTTCTTGTCAGGCGGCTTTCTCCGGGCCATTAACGCGCCCTTTTGTTCGCCCGTCAGCGTATAGCGTCTGCCAGTGGAACTCTTGATGACAGCGCTGCTAGAGCCCCAGTCAACTTGACGTAGGAGTTACAGAGAGCGACGTTGCGTCGCTTTCTGGTGTTGCTGAGAATCACCCATACTTATTTCTGTTAGTGCGCATTTCTTAACATGGCGTCTTGGAAAATATATCAGTCTCGTTGTGTATTACAACGATTACAATCAGGAAAAGTTTTCGATGCCTTCGTTATCAATACATATGCCTGTTTTATGATAAAACCAATCACCCAGCAAAAAAGGAAGTAAAGCTAGTGGACTGCAATACAGACTTTATTTAAAAGAAAGTAAAATAAATAAAGCAATGAAAAAATAAGTGAAATAGCAAATAAATGTCATGCTACCACGGACACGCCACCGGCTAACGCTCACAGAAACTGGTGTGAAGCCAACAACAGCCTATATATAAGCAATGGTAGGACAAACAAATCTTGCTCGAAGATTTTGCTAGAACAATGCCGGAATCGGTAAACGCTGCTTTTGGCGGGGAGGATACATTGTCACCTGGTCGAGTCGCTATCAGACGTTATTTTCCAACTGGAACTCTTTATTTGGGCGCAAAGGCGAAAAGCATAAATAATTGAAGTTTTAGACTGATAGGGACGAGAGCAGCTGGGGCCGTTGGGGAAATGGTTGTGCGTCGACGTGCATCGACAATTATACGCGCGGCATCAAAACGTACGCGAGCCTTCTCGCATAGGCTTTTGAATAAGCTCGAATGTTTGCGTCATGCGCCTGCCGTTTACCTAATGATCTAAAACAATTGCATCCAGAATTTGGCTGGGTGGACGCATAGTCATGGATACCACATCCCTGTTCACAGTGGTACAGAGCGCACCAATGAGGATTCAGAAGCTCCGCCACTGTAGCTTTCCCTTCATTGCCAAGGAAAGTTGTCCATGAGTACAGTATACCTACAAACAACATTGAGCAATATATCACCCACTTTCCTACCATTCAAAGCTTCCATCACATATAAAGGGCCAATTGCATAAATTGAAAGGTAATAAACGGAGTAGCAAAATTATGCTAAGTTTCGAATAAAGGGTAACGTCGGCATATTCATTCACTCAATTTCTGGTGTCATTACTCAGACGGGCCTCATAATTCAACAATAGGTACAGACCCTTGCGTCTCGAAACCAGACAACATACAAGGGCCTCGTTCCTTAATGAGTGCCCACTTTTCAGTTGCGAATTTGGCTCTGTTGCAGACAATGGTATGACTGTTATCCGGATAAAAGATTTCTACTCAACACAATATTAAAAATGCCCCTTTTTTCGCAATAAGCCTTGAAGTTGAAAACCTTGTATTTGCCACCAGCATCATTCATCACGTCTTCATAGTGCAAAATTTCCGACAGATGCCATGTATGTATCTTGGGAATCGATGTTAGGCGAAGCATGAAGACGGAGAGTGACCGTGTTATAATTTTTTTATTGTGCGAAACATTTCGAAGTGTGCTGAAGATATGGGCAAACGCACGCTTAGACATAAGTTAAACAGTCGCACATATTCCAAATAACCAGTTGTTTACACTTGAGTAACAATACCAATAACCAAATATTATTAGCAGCACCCGAAGAGGTAAGGCGATGTCAAGCGCTCATGCTCGCGAGGATGGTAGCCGTGGACACTGCTACATGAATTAAGTTCAGCGGATGGAACTTAACTACCATTGACGTTAACGTGGAGTGACGGCTGTACCACAGGAGTACATATGTAACATTAATAAAACTGGCACTACAACCACAATTGATGTTTCACGAACATTAGAGTCCATTTGAAGAGTAGCCCCACCGTGGTGGTCTAGTGGTAAGGTACTCGGCTGCTGACCCGCAGGTTGCGGGATCGATTCCCGGCTTCGGCGGCTGAATTTTCGGTGGAGATGAAAATGCTCTAGGCCCATGTGCTCAGATTTGGGCGAGCATTGAAGAACCCCATGTGGGCGAAATTTCCAGAGCCCTCCACTACGGCGTCTCTCATAATCGTATGAGGGTTTCGGGACGTTAAACCCCACAAATCAATCTATTAGAAAAATAGTTCCGAGGACAGGCGTGGCTTTGTGGTGGAAAAATTTATTGCCACGCAAAATGCTGAGGTTCGATTCCTGCTGGGCCTCTTTATTCTATCTAATCATCAAGTCAACGCTGCCAATGTCAACTTTTTCCTAACGTCAACGCAGTGAAGTTACCCGTGTGTTTTTTCGCCATTCATGAGTTAATGGTCTGTGGCACACACCCACCCGCGGGAATGTGCCACTGTCTGGTGGAAAGTGTTTGATGAGACACTCTGCGGCAGTGTGGCTTTATTTACGTCATGACGAGCGAGTTTTATTCGTAAGACCATCGTATGCTCTCATACTAACTTTGCTTCACTTCAACGGAAGTAATCACGCACACAGCATAGCTGGATAGATAGATAGATAGATAGATAGATAGATAGATAGATAGATAGATAGATAGATAGATAGATAGATAGATAGATAGATAGATAGGATGAAAGCGCCTGCAGTTAGCTAAGAAATGCTTCGATTATAAAATCGCATGGTGGCGGAAGAGAAAGAAAAAAAAGGGGGGGCAGCATAGCAATAGCGGTTTCAAGCCTGTTGGAAGTGTGAAGCTGGACAGTCTTCTTCAATTCTCTTTAGCTGTTTTTCCCTCTCCCTCCCTCTTTTCCTGTTCCTCTATCCGGTTTTTTCCTGTCGCTCTCCCATTTGGGTGCTCATTCAAAACCCCACGAGGTGTTTCTTTCCGGATTCCGCCCCTACGGCGTCTCTTATAACCACACGGTGCTTTTTAGACGCTTAACCCCGCATATAAATCAATCAATCTGTCTTTCTTCTTACGTATTTTTGATATGCGAATGCATTTCTTAGTCACGCTTTGCCGGGCGACAATCGCGATACGTCCACCAGCCTCTCCCGTAGCAACAGCTGTAGGGCGCGCGTCCCTAACAATCGGAGACCCCACCATGTAACGCTTCGGCGTCAGCAGCTGTCAACGATAGTTGCGGGTGCGCGCACTTTTCGTCGGCCCCAGCATCCGGAGCTCCCATCTCCTTGACTTGAACACGACTTGCCACCGCTTCAATGTAGTGTGTTTGAAACGCGTTTGTGCTGCGAGCGTTTATGTAGCGTTAGTGTTAATAAGGCGCTGACGTTATGGCCGTCAAATCCAATGACAGGTGCAGTTCTTCGCCACTCCTTCTCTCGCCGTTCGCTTGCCGATGAATGTATTGTCACGCAGTTTATTAACGTACAGACCTACTGGAAGGCCGAGGAACGCCAGAAGAGCGAGGAACGCCAACAGGCCGAAAATACAAAACAAACGCAAGCTCGGGTCGCGCGTGCACCAACGCTGTGGCTTGCCGTTTCATGCTGCTTCGTCGTCGTTCGCATAGTTCCCTACAGTATAAATGAATCGTTACGGTAGAAATCCTTGACTCGTCAATAATTTACGCCAATAAAACTACTATGCCGTAAAATCTGGGCGCAAGAGATACATTCGAATTCCGTCGCGATTCCCTTCGAAGAGGTGGGGGCATTTTTCGCTGTTTTGCTCTTTCGACACGTCTTCCCATTTAAGTTTGGATTGTTTCCTTTTAAATGTGAAGCATTTCGTAGCGAACGTGAGCAACCTTGAGCGTATCTATCTATCTATCTATCTATCTATCTATCTATCTATCTATCTATCTATCTATCTATCTATCTATCTATCTATCTATCTATCTATCTATCTATCTATCTATCTATCTATCTATCTATCTATCTATCTATCTATCTATCTATCTATCTATCTGTCTGTCTGTCTGTCTGTCTGTCTGTCTGTCTGTCTGTCTGTCTGTCTGTCTGTCTGTCTGTCTGTCTGTCTGTCTGTCTGTCTGTCTGTCTGTCTATCTATCTATCTATCTATCTATCTATCTATCTATCTATCTATCTATCTATCTATCTATCTATCTATCTATCTATCTATCTATCTATCTATCTATCTATCTATCTATCTATCTATCTATCTATCTATCTATCTATCTATCTATCTATCTATCTATCTATCTATCTATCTATCTATCTATCTATCTATCTATCTATCTAGCCACCTACGACTTTTAGCTCTCCTGGCCATTTATATATAAGTATTGATGCCAAACTTGGTATGGCATACATGACTGTATGAAGAACATAATTGACTAGTCATAACATGAAAATCATGACATGTATGTCATGAATGTCACGATTTACATTTCATGATCCTGCAGCTCTTGCTCTCGTATCGCTCACATGGCATGTTGCAAAACTGCTATGGTATGTCATGAATGCATGGCGAACACAAGCGACTGACCCTAACATGAAAATAATGACATGCGTGTCATGTAACAACATGACTACACCCTACGACCATAATGCGCTCGCGGCCATTTCGCTAGCTACACATGTACGAAACTCGGTATTACGCGACGTGAACATACGACATAGGTAAACGACACATTCAAACATGATAATTACGACATGCATGTCATTTTACCTTTATATATATATATATATATATATATATATACATATATATACATATATATATATATATATATATATATATATATATATATATATATATATATATATATATATATATATATATATATATATATATATATATATTATTTTAGCCACTACAACCACATATTTTAAATCTGGCGTCTTTGAAATTTTTATGCTAGGGCACAGTAGATGCCAATCAGAATGATAAAATAGTGAACCGGGCCAGTTTTTTTAGACGATAGGTTATCTCACTACTACGCAGTTGTTATTTCCTTGTGTGATAGATGAAGAGATGAAGACTGCCCTCATTTTATTGTAGACTGAATTCGTTTCTGAGTCATCTGTTATTGACTTATATAATTGTTCTAGAGAGCACAGAAGACAGGTAAAGAAACAGGGATGCAAAATACGATAACGCAAGCACCTTTCGTTATTGTATTCAGCTCTTTAAAGTTTCACGGATACTTATCTGCAGCAGAAGCCCCCTGCAGAGTTCCAAGCACTGAAAGGTTTTCCCGCGTGCTGAATAACAATTTCTTATTTCTTTGCATTTCGTAAACGACATTGACTTCGCATCAAACTTAGTTTTCCTCGCAAAGCGGTATTGAAATAAACTTCACACGCGAATGTGAGATGGTGTTTCGATAAACATCGTATATGAGTAACTACAGTATTTTCCATTGCAATGGACCCTTACAATTCTCTCTACTAGCTGTTGCTCGTGGTGTTTTTATTTAACTGCTTAAACTTTTCATTTCACAAAACCTGTTCAATTTTCTGAACCAAGCTAAATGATGGTCTGGTCCAGACGAGATAGGGGTTTCTTCTTTGCGCAACAGAGAGCCGTAAAAAGTTGACGAAGTTTTGTCGCTATACAGCTGAGTCTCGTAAGATTGGGCGGGAGATTTTGTAGGGTGACCAATATTATCTCCTTTTTTCTTTTTTTAAAGTAGCCTCAGAATATGACCTCTCTCCCAAACCTGGCTTTATATTCGGCTGCTTCTTCTAAGTAGAGGTGAGCCGTGACATTCAGAGAAAACGAAAGTCTGGTGTGAGGACAGATAACTGCGTATTCTATTGCTTCGTTTTTATTACCATGCCAGATTTAGAGTTACGGATTCTGTTTCGCTGGGAAGCCGTTTCACTCCTGTATGCTCCACATAGACAGTGGTGGAGAGGAGAAAGAAGCAGGAGTTTTAACTAGTTAGGGTTGGGACTACCAACCGTCTTATGCATCGAAAATGACACCTAAGTATGTGATGGGAAGCGGGTAAATGAATCCACTATCATGTTGCGCAGAAACGAATTTATATTTTGTAGGAGAGCTCCTATGATTACCCTTTTCAGAAGAGCTACGCACAGGGGTTTATTGCAATCGTCTTTCCAAAAGGAAACCAGTTGCTTGTCTGACCTTGGGATTATTTTCTAATTTCTCCCTATTTTCGTTCGGTGTTCGCATTCTTTTAAATGTAAGCGTTAACTTACTCAATGCATTTCCATATTACAGAAGCTATGTCACAAATCCTGCTTTTACTATTCGTTTTTCCAGAATTTAGCAACGTCCTAATGGTATTCGTTCGTTCTACGCACTTATAAAAAGGCTGAAGAACAACGAGCAACTTCTAAGACAATTTACTTACAGGCTGTATTTACTGCTGCTGCTTATTAACTGAGATCTGCTAGCACACCTGCGCCTGTAAGGATCTCCATAATGCATGCATTTTTGTACAGTCTGGGATTCAATAACAAACCTCTTTACTTGGTGGGGAGAAAACTATTCGTTGTTAGCTACTGGGAACTTAGGTTTGTATTTCATGTACATTGGAAGGACTGCCTGACTTCATGTGCTTTGTTGGCTTTGTTTGCTTTCAGTTATAAGGAACGCAGAGCACAAGTAATTGTTGCTTCATTTTATGCTGGTCAACCATTGCGATATCTGTCCATGTTCGCTTTCGTATAGGTGCATAAAAAGAGGAAGCTTGTTATTTTGAAATTTTATACGACCCACGACCCAAATCAGCGATCTCCTGCTAACTATCAGGTTGATCGCATTAAAACGAAATGAGAAAAGATATTGCTATTTGATCATAATGACTATAATGTTCACTCGCGTCGAGCGAGTTCATGAGTTGTAATGATGAACAAAATAATTCAATTAAGAGGGAAGACATGCAACAAACTCACTTTAATGTGTTTTCTGCTAGGTCAAGCGGATATCTCTGTTATTTGCTGCCTGTGTTAGGCTTTCACACTACGCAATCTGCGCCTGCGAATTTGCTTCTCAATGCATTTCAATTTTCATTATAATAACGGCATTTAGCAAGCCTTCGTCACGGGGGGGGGGGGTGATTGCGGATTTAGTGAAATCGCTGATGACGCACTAAATAAAGTTTGCGTTCGGGAGGATTCGCTCCTGCAGATGATGATGTTTATGTTTAGTGTGTATAGTGGTGGTGAAAATTTGGCGGACCATGGGAGCGCGTTTCGAACCGCCCCGTGGTGCCTTCTGATGGCTGCCTGCGAAGCTCAAGAGCACGCACTGCGCACGTGCACTTTTTTTTTATCTGCCGGCCTGCTCGTTTGTTCTAGTCAACTGCGCTCACGGCCACCCCAGATGAAGCGCAAGATGCCACTCCTATGGTCTCCGCGGAAACACCTAGCGATGACTTCGAGACTAAAACTTGTGTTTTGTACTAGCATTGCTCGGTGCGCCCTGCACTCTCCCAGATGCACTCCACTGCGTCGAGAACATGCATACGGGGTCATTTTTTTTTTTTGAAAATCGACCTTTTGGTGAAGCTACTGAGCAGCTTTCATTCGTGGAAGACATGGACGTTGGAATTTCTCGTGCTGTTCTGTGGAAGTGTCTTGCGGAGCTTCTTAAACTAAAGCGCAGAATGCGGCACGCATCGAGCACTTCCAGTACAAACTACGTGTTTTTGTCGCGATATAAGCGCTCGGGGTTTCCGCGTTGACAGCAGAAGCGACACCTGGCGCTTTTTCTGGCATATAGGTGCGCGCACTGTTGAAGAGAGTGAACGAGCAGGCTGGCAAGTAAAAAAGAACGCTTGTGCGCAGTATACATGTTCTCAAGGTTCGCAGGCAGCCGTTAAAATGCGCCGCGGTCTTTGACACGTGGTCCCGTGGTCTGTAAAATTTTGACCGCCACTGTAAATTGTGGCCGAAACTCTCACCAGCTAGAGAACAAGTATTACAGTACTCTGTCACTTCTTCTCAAGAGCAAGAGTAGTACGTACGTTGCATTTGATTGCCTGGTGGGAGGTATTGTATGTAGGAGACTTACAGATTAACTGTATTGTAGCGATTTTCCTATGTTAGAAAAAAAAATATTTACAACATGCAAAGGTAGGTGCACGTACTCTTTAATTGTGTACATCAACTTGGTAGTAGATTCACCTAGACATGATACACCAAGGTAGCGAGCACAGTTCAAAAAGGTAAGAAGACCAGCACATGAACTCCGACCTGAAGGTGTGGCTTATCACAATGTCAGTCTAAAAGTAAGTGTCTGAAATGTTTCATCAGCATTGCTGAAAATAGTGGGAATACTCAATGCAATATTCTATAGAAGCAGTCTTTACTGCGGTCTTTTTTCTTCCAACATAGCCTCAGGCCTCCTTAGGCATGACTTATTTCCTTATAATTTCATAGAAAATAAAAATATAACTACTCTCAATGGTTTTTGAGCGTTGGTGTCAAATGTGATCGCATTCCTCAAGATCTTTCATGGCGTCCTTTGTATTATACTAAAAGCCAGTGATTAGCCCATGTTGCGAAGTCAGCAATCAGCACCTCGTATTAGAAAAGTGATCTGAAGCAAGGATATTCCTCTGTATGCCATGTATCATTTTATACTTCCAGAGGGCATCGACGAAGTAGACAAGCCAAATTTGCGCGAGCATTCATACTGACTCAGTTGGAGGTACTTCTCGCCATAGTGTTTTGCGCAGATGTTTTTATTTCTAATGCATATGACTGCCTGGTAATCTGCGATTTGTTTTGAATAGCAAGGCCCTTCTATGAAGTTGTTTGACATGTCAGAGAGCGCGCATATGATCGCTTCTGAGTATGATAGCGATTGATTGACATGTGGTGTTTTACGTCCCAAAACCACCATATGATTGATTGACGCCGAAGTGGAGGGCTTGGAAATTTCGACCAGTGGGGTTCTATAACGTGCACCTAAATATGAGCACATGGGCCTACAACATTTCTGCCTGCATCGGAAATTCAGCCGCGCAGCTGGGATTCGATCCCATGACCTGCAAGTGAGCAGCAAGGTACCTTTGTCACTAGACCACCGTGGCAGGGCTGAGAGAATGTCAACATGAAGGAGTTTGCTATTGACTTTATTTCGAAGCCTTTTTGAAGTTTGATGTAATAACAATATTCTTTTAGAGTGGTTGGGAGCAAAGCATACATCTTTATTGCGTCTCAGAACCTCTGAGTTTACAGAGAAAGCAGTGATCAAGCTTCTGCCTTCATTTCGTTCCCAATTGTACCCTCACCATAACCTTTTGGTGGCCCGTGGCCAGCGTCAATACACACCATGTCGCTGTTAGAAGGTTATACAAACCTACGTTAGCTTTTTTGCAGTCCATGTAAAAGACATGGTGTGGTTTTCAAGATGTGTATAGAATATCCGTTGCCTATACTAACACTGTGAGTGAAGCCGCATCACCTTGCCATCACTAACACCGCAGTACATACGTTCTCTTTCTAGTAATACCGGAGAGATCACTTAATCATTCTTTTGGGATAATAAGGGGTTTCAATTTGCTTCTTAAAGTTTTGAATTTCTGTAGTTGTCGCAGACTATATAGTACTGGCTACGTGACGTTCACCCTTATTTCGAAAGGTTTTGAATGACTGCTGTACGTGTGGTTTGTCTAAAGAAACGTTCACATAAGTTTCAGGCCGTGTTCGGAATGCGTGTTGCCGCCAAAAGCAGCGCAGATGAAGCAAAACTCGGAAAAGAGCTCCTCCTCACTCCTCTTCAGACACACTTACTCTGGTCGTCGACTTCCTTCCCAGTTCTCTTCCAGTTGATATAGGGAGCGGCAGTTCATTGCAGCTCCACACAGTGTTCTCGCGTTTTCTTTGTCTGGAGACTCTCTCGGCAGTTGGGATAAGATGGGCAAATCTGAAAATGGCTTCAGAGTGCCATGAAAGCGTTCCTGCTAAGAGTGAAGAAATGAACTCACCAGAATAAATTGTAGAGACTAGAGAAGAATTGAGAGGCAGCGAAGTAGCTGGGGTTTCCTTTCTACGGTGTCTCTCGAGTACGCTGTAATAAAACGTCAGTTTGCTGCCATGTTATTTGGCATACAAACAAAGCGAGGACACGAGGGTGGTGGTGTGCGCGCACGTACGCACGCACGCCCACACGTACGCATACACATTTACATACATACACGCACGCACAGAGTCTACAACAAAGCAACACTGGACCTGTAATAGGGCGGAATTACGCCCTCGGCTCACGCGAGAAAGACATTGTAGCTGGGTGCTGAAGAAACGGTATTTAGGCGGACGTGCAATGTCACGGCGAAACAGCCACATAAAGGTGGGCGATATGGCGAATGAAGTTCACAAACGAGCAGCCACGCACGTGGTTCGAAATCATCACGCTGTTTAACGTGAAGAATAACGTAAACGTCTCCTCTGAAGTAATTGAGGAAAAAAGTCGCTGAAAAAGCCTCGTCTCAGTCATTTGTATGACTTGAATTCTCGCCAGAAGAAAAATACAAATAGAGTGCGAGTGGCTTAGTAAAAAAAAAAAAAAAAAACTGGCCACGTATTCACGTACTTCACTGCAAATGTCGAAAGCCGAGAGTCTTCTGTCTCCCGTTCAAGATAAGCCTTGGTCTCATCCGCAGCCTCATGTGAAGCTGTTCTCTTGCCGTTTCTGTACTGCCATGTGGCAGTATCCATATCGTTGGCACGCGGATTCTTCGTGCATAGCGGCGCATTTTCATCACAGCGTAAAAAACACTAAATCCTTTAGAATTAGATATATATGTACTTTCTAGAATCAGAATCAGAATCAAATTTTATTGTTACTATGAAGTAAAGTCATTACAGACAGTATACAGAAGGAGGTCCCGTAGTCGGAGACTGAATTGGGACCTCCTGTGCATGATGAACATAAAAACAAATAAAACATAGCTTCGACAGGAAGGGAAAAATTCCAATAATCATAATGATATGGGTGATCAAGCACATTTCATAATATAAAGAAACCATGTAAACACGAGATGTAAGAAGAAAAAAGAAAAACAATATAAATATATACACACATATATACACACATGCATATATACACACATATATATACACATATATATATATACATACATATATATACACACATACATACATGTGTGAGAGCATGCTTTAGGGGCTATGAGAATGAAGTGCTACGTGTTGTATTGGTTGACAAAGAGCTTTTTTAATTCTTTTACAAACGAGTGTGGATTCATTACTTTTAAGATGGATGGAAGTGAATTCCATATGGAAAGTGAGCTAAAATGAGCGGTTTGTTTGCCATAGTTAATCCGGGCTTTCGGTAAGATGAAGTTTTTGTGGTAAGCAAATCTAGTGTTGTTGGTATTGAGAAGTGAGGAGGATGGGATGATGGAAATGGGAAATAGCTCATTGATATGCTTGGATAAACATATGACTAGATCATACTTAACCATATCGCGCACTGTAAGGATGTTGTAGCTGTAGAATAGTTGTTTTGAATTGGTGTAATGTGAACTAGAAGTGACTATTTTAATTGCTTTGTTTTGAACAGTCTGTAACGGTGCGAGGTGAGTGTTGTAGGTAGTGCCCCAGGTAGTTATACAGTAGTCGATGTGAGAATGAATAAATGCGTAGTATAGTGACAAGAGAATGGAACGTGAAAAAAAAAAAGGGCGGGACCGAATGAGGATGCGTATACCATAAGACAGCTTTTTCTTGACATCTAAAATATGAGAGCGGAATTTCAAGTTTCTATCTAGTTTGACGCCCAAGTAAACACAATCCTTACTAGTGTGGATCGAATGATTCGGGATACTAATTGTGGGATCCGTTACTAGCGATCGCTGATGTGATGAAAAGAGAATGAATTGGGTTTTTTGAGGATTTAACTGTAATTTCTTTAGCTTACACCAGTGTAGTATATTGCGAAGATCTGTGCTCAGCTTATTTATTAAACAGTCTATGCTATTATCGGAACTAAAAATCGTCGTATCATCCCCGTAGAGCAAAAAGTAAAGTAAAAACAATTAAAACTTACGAAATGATGCTGTGCCTCAAATATGTGTAATATTTCCTTTATAAAGGAAAGTTTTCACAAGTATGAACGCAGCCAGCACTCATGATCGGTGGGTGTTCAGTGAGTGCTTAAGCTATGGCCGAATAACTGAACCGAGTAACAGACATGACAGATAGACAGACAGACCGCAAGTTCCACGTTCAAGTATATCCCCCGCCCCCCCCCCCCCCCCCCAAAAAAAAAAAACTATCGTCCTTAAAAGTTTGGGTAACTAAACAAAAGTGGTGCGAATTCAGACTCAGATAGAAGTGGGCTTGTAGCGTTACCCTTCCCCTCGCCCTCACCTCCCAATTTTTTTCAGCCTCTATGCCCTTCTCTTCTCGTCCTTCATATTTTTCCTTCTCTACCTCCCAGTTCCCCCTTTCTCTCTCTCGATCTCTGTGTCACTCGCTTCCTCCTTACGTCTCGTTCTCTTGCTCTGTATGTCCATTCTTCTTCTCTGCCTGTTTTTCACCCAAACTTTCCTTTTCTCTATTTTTTACTTTTTTATCTTTATTTGGGACGTGAGACATTTTCTTTTCCTCTGGTCCTAATTACCCTCACACATGTATTGCTTTTCCCTACTTCCTTTTCTCACATCCATCTGATTTCTTCTCTGCCAGCCACTTGTCTTTGGATGGTGTCTTAGATCCCAAGAATTGTCCCTTTCTCTATCTTCATTTGTCTTTCTTTCTCTCTGTCTGTAATCGTCGTATAGCCCATCCATGTTATTACACTGTGTCTTTGGAGCGAAGCTGAGCACAAAGACGACGATCAAAAAGGGGACAAAGAGTGCTTGTGCCAGTCAACTGTTGCGTTTTTCTGGACACACCGCAGAAAGTACGGTGAGCCGCAACCGCTTGGTTGCTGAGAATAAATTACTCCAGGAAGCATGTGAGCATGGGCGTACAATTTTTTTTTATTTAGGGGATGTTGGGGGGGAAGGCACCTCCTATGAGCATTTAGCGTCCTACGGAGAAACGGCAGTGACGTAGGGGTAGTAACTGGACGCAATAACTGGACGACACAAACGATGCAATAATTAGACGACACGAGTGCAGTAAACTCCTGGATCCTATGTCTGGGCTGGGCGGGCAAATTTGGCCATGCAGTCTCAATTTGGACTCTGTATGCCGCGGCAAAGGATTCATTTCGGCAGTGAGAGGGATGGGGGTACGGGGGCCGTGTGCGACCCCGCATGGCTATGCTACGGTGTGCGACATGTTTTCGTGTTCATTGCGGGAAACGCCACATCCCACGGATTGTGGCGTTGGATGTAATGTGAAGCAGAGAGCCAGAATAAAATTTCGCTGTGTATAACGTGCATGCTATGTTTACATTTAGGACCTGACATTTATGTTTTTTTACAACCACGCGACGCAATACTAGTTTTGGTGCGTACAAAGCCACCAAAACAGCCACGTGCTCGCTATGAGCATGACACATGTCTTTCAGGTCGAAAATATCCTGCACCTCATCTAATTTTGACCTACAGTAACGTCACGCAATACAAATTATGGCGTACATCAATGTAGTGAAATAGCCACGAGCGTACTACGAGATTGGCGTGTAAATCATGTTGTAAATGACAAAAATCGCATGATTTACATGTCAGGACTTCTAGTTTTTGCCCGTCATACAGACCAGTTACTCAATACCAGATTTAGTGTATATGGTCACGGCCAGACTAGAAACGCGCGTTCTGTGTTATGGCCTTCGCAATGGAGTTCAGAGTAATGTAGCGTTTCTCCGCAGTTAGAGCCCCTGCTCAACGCGAGGGGCGCTGTGGCCCTGCCATAGGTAAGAGAGTATTTGCCTAGAGAGAATAAACTTTTAATAATAACAAATGCACACTGAGCCTTCTTTGGGGGGGGGGGGGTGGGGGGGGGGCTCAGTCCAGGGCTTCATTGCCTTGCGTGACCCTGCGAGCCCGCCGGACCAGCTGCTGCTGTTCCTGCCGGCGTAAGCTGACCAGTGCAGACTCCCAAGAGGAAGGGGTGGGGTTGGGAATGAGAGGAACGCCCTGTGGGGCAAAGCATTCCCACGTGGAGTGGTACACTGTCGGTACGGATCCACAGAAGGGGCAGTAGGAGGGGTAGAAAGTTGGATGAAAGCGATTTAGCATATAAAGGCAAGGAAACGAATGGGTCTGCAGTTGTCGCCAAGCGACAGTTTCTGCTCTATTAAGTGAAGGATGAGGGGGAGGATACGTATAACGGCTCTATCAGTAGTACTCCAGCGTAGCGTTGTAGTTAAGTGGTTCTGTCGTTGCGTCGTCTGGATTGGACAGCTCTTCCAATGGAGCCCGGCCGGTCAGCTCTCGGGCAACCGCATGAACGCGTTCATTACCACGGTGAGAGGTGTGTCCAAGAGTCCAGACGATACGCACAAGACGTAATGCGGACGGTGAGACAGAAGAGAGGATATTGCGTATGTGTAGCCACAAGTCCTTGAGCGAAAGCACGGCAAGGAGCTTGTGAATCTGTTACACTAGTGACAGGGGAGTCATGTGACAGCGTCGTGGCGTGAACAATTGCCAGAGCAAGAGCTCCCTACTCTGCCAGACCACTGTCTGTAGTGCGAAGTGTGGCAGACGCTACAAGGGCGTCTGTGTCATCTGTCACGGCTAAACACATGGCTGATATCTCTGGGTAGCGTGCTGCATCAGTGTAAAGTACTTGTAAGTCTGAGGTACCATCACCAAAGACACGTGTCATAGCCTGAACTCGGGGACGTCGACGACCGGCGTGGCGGGAGGGATTCATATTGTGTAGAATCGGGGGCACTTTGATGAGTGCGCGGACAGTAAAAGAAAGTTTAGGTCGCTGTACTTGTATGGGTTTTTGGAAATCGGATAGCCAAGACGAGACAGGATGGTGCAGCCCTGACGGGTCTGCCTGAGCCGTTGGAGCTGACTGCTGTGCTGGGCCTCCATGAGTTCGATTATGGTGTTGTGGACTCCTAGTTAAAGGAGGCGTTGTGTAGATGCATGTGGAGGCAAGCCGAGGGCCGCCTTCACAGCTGTCCGTAGAAGGATGTCCATCTTTTTGATTTAAGCTAGCGTGAGATTGTGAAAGGGAAGATGACAGGTGAGTCGACTAACTATGAGTGCTTGTACTAAGTGGACATCCTTCTCAAAGAGGCCTCCCTTGTGATTGGTGATGCGTTGTATCATGTGTGTTTTTGAGTTATCTGCTGAGCCAGAAGGTGTGTAGCGTGCGAGGCCTTGCCGTCGGACTGAAGGTAGAGGCCTAAATGGGAATTCGTGGTACCAGAGGGATAGGACGGCCATCAAGAAACAGCGAAATGTCAGGAGAATCAGTGGTTTCGCGGCGCCGCTTGTATACAAATAACAACTCCAACTTATCCACAGAGCACGTAAGGCTGCCGGCAGTAGCATAGTCTTGTACCACAGACACAGCTTCTTGTATGGCGTCCTGAATGGTTCCGTCTGATCGTTTGGTTGCCCAAATTGTAATGTCATCTGCATAGATGGCATGCTGGATGTTGGGAACCTGTTGCAATAGGGAAGGGAGTTTTGCCTACTGCTTGGCGTCTGGAAATCTCTGTTTTTTTTTCTCCGTTGCACGTCTGCTTTTACTTGGCCAGCTGTCACAACGCAACGAGGAGCCATGGCAGGGTCGCAGCGACAACACGGTGGTGCGGTGGGAGGTGGAAACAGACGCACTGCGAAGGCCTTAAGACGAAACGCTCGCGTGCCTTTCAGTCCGGCCGTAATATGGTCTACTGAGTACCCGGCAACTCCGGCAAATGTGACGAAAGCAAGGTGCGAGGTTAATTATCTGCATCAGTGAATCTTCGGCGAAGCAACATGGCTGAGCAGCTGTTTTGCGAAAGCGCCTGACGCAGTCGTCTTCACCATCTTCGGCAAGCCCCACGTTTGCTCATGTTCATGATACACCGGAACAATATAACGCTGACAAACTCGCCGGAAGCGTACCACGACCATCGCATGCAAGGTGTGCTGACAAGACATGCCATGGTTTTCACATTACTACTTGGCATTTATGTTATAGATGCTGTCACGTCACACAGTACCAAATGAGGTGCATACCAACAATGGGAAACAGCCGAGAGAGCACCATGGGCATGCCATCTAAATAATGTTGCACATGACATATATGTCAATATTTTTATTTTATCCTATGTCATTTACGTTCCCTCAGATTTTTCACGCAATACTATATGCAGTGTGTGTAAGTCTAGCAAGCTGGCCACAAGCGCAAGAGGAGCGTGTGATGTAAATCAATTTTTAGCTGACAAGGATACTATGAATTTATTTCTACCATCTTTCACTTATGATCGCCATACTGTCACGTAATGCACTACCAAGTTTTGTGGGCTTCAAGCTAGCGAAGTGGCCACGAGGGCCCCAGGAGCTTTACAAGCACGTCTTGCTTTACCTTACGGGAATGTCTCGATTTTCATAATACTACTTCTCATTTCTTTTAGCCGTAGAGGCTGGTCACACAAGCACAAATATATTGCATATCATGCAAATGGACTGGCCACAAGCCCACTATAAGTGCGGTATGCAGGTATGCTTACATGCATATCATTGCTTTTATACTACCGCTTGCAATTTATGCTCGCCGTATGTATATTCAAGAAATACCAAACTTGGACATCAAGCTAGTGAACTTCCCACTAACGTAACATAGGTATGGGATGTTAATCCTTTTGTCGATAGTACGGATGCCATAATTTTCATTTTAAAATCTGTTACCTATGGTCGTCATATAGACAGACATGCAATACCACATTTGGTTTATATCACTAGCAAACTGACCGCGAGCGCTCTATGAGCGAGACAAGCAAAAAATGCTTTGCAAGTGTGAATGTCATAATTTCCTTTATTCATGCAATTCAGGGTCGTCATACAGTCACGTCATGCAATTCGAAAATTGGTGTATACCGTTATAGTGAACTGGCCGCGAGTGCACCATGAGTGAGGCATCAAGTCATACTTTAGATGCCGTTATTGTATTGATTTTCGTATTAACACTTGTCAATTAGGTTCGGCATTCAAGAACGTCACGCAATACCCAATTTTGTAGATGTCAATCTATCGGAACAGCTGCTGATGCACAATGACTATGGTATATATGTCATGGAATACATTGCATGCAAACCACGATTTTTCGTTATTGTCAACTGTATTTTATGTAGTACAGATTTATTTCATACTACACTTACGCTAGACATTCAAGTTGAGAAAACGACCGTTAGCGCACAGGGGTCAAGATATGGAAACCGTGCAATTGATGACAGCAGTGGAATGGTTTTCTCTATATTGACAGTCATTTACGTTTGCTAAACGTTCATCTTATGCAATATTAATTTTGGTATAAATCCGATGAACGATACTTTCAGGAGAGCATGGAGTGATAGATAGATAGATAGATAAATAGCTAGATAGATAGATAGATAGATAGATAGATAGATAGATAGATAGATAGATAGATAGATAGATAGATAGATAGATAGATAGATAGATAGATAGATAGATAGATAGATAGATAGATAGATAGATACGCACGCTCAATGTCGCCGAGGTTCGCTAAGAAGTATATCGCATTTAAAAAGCGCGCACACCCAACATTCATGGATGCGAGTACGCGCACATAGAGACACAAACACGCACGCACGTAGGCACGCACACACGTCCGATCAAGCTTGCATCGAATGATTTTGTGGCAGATGGCCTTAAATATAGAAGTCACACTGGAAGATAAAAAGAAGCACCTAATCGAAAGCGATCGGTGTTAACGTCGCAGTCTTATTCGGCGCTTTGCCAGACAGAAAAACATGTCAATTTCTCTCTCGCAGGAATGTGCACCCACTGGCTCTAAAGCCTTGACCTTTCACTGACATCTCCCCTTCTCCCGCGGCTTGCCTCGCAGAACCACCATTCCTACTGCACACCAAGCAAGCTTGATCCGGAATCCAATATCCCGGGTGGCGATACGTTCGAGCAACTGATCCGTGACGACACGGGCTGTTGTCCGCATGGGTGCCTGTGGATAGCCTGCGGTGCCTGAACACACACTGTAATTCTGCAAACGAGAAGCAATTGCGTTTTTTTTCTTTAGTACCGAGAAGCATGTTCGCATTTTGCAGAGCCATGAACCTTCCTTTCGCATTGCTACGGTTTAATTTCTTACCCACTATGATATAACTAGTATTCTTTCCTCCATTTCGTAACTGTCTTTATGTCCGTCCACAATCACTTTTCTTGTTTTCGTGGCAGGAAACTAGAGTATAGGTTGACTGGTGCTTCTGGAGGTCAGTGCGAACAGAGAGAATCAGAAATCGAGTGGTGAGACAGTGAGCTCAACAAACTTTTTTCCCAGTACCACCCCGCCGGGTTGGTCTAGTGGCTAAAGTACTCGGCTGGTGACCCGCATCACGGGATCGAATTCCGGCTGCAGCAGCTGCATTTCCGATGGAGGCGGAAATGTAGTCGGCCCATGTGCTCAGATGTGGGTGCATGTTAAAGAACCCCAGGTGGTCAAAATTTCCGGAGCCCTCCACTACGGCCTCTCTCATAATCATAAGGTGGTTTAGGACGTTAAACACCACATATCAATAAAAATCATCAATTCTTCACAGTACCCTAAGTATATTGAGGAAGCTTTAAAGCCAGATTTTTTCGGTAACTGAAGCTCTCATGTGGTTTAGAATGACACATGTACTTTTGCCGTTGCAGACTCATAAATTCCCCAATAATTTCTTGCACAACTTTCACTCTTTCGTCCAATGCAATCTGCAAAAAGTCCTCGACGTCAAGAAATAGTTTCTCAGCGAAGCAGATGACCGTATTAAAAACCGCATGGCTTGCAAACAAATAGTTTAGCTGCGTGAAACCAGAAATTAAAGAGGCAAATGACCACGTAAATTTTTTCACATGAATAAAAGCAAACAAAACACAATCAGTCGATGGCCATGCTGAGGCTTCTCTGTGTTTACTTAAAGCACTTGTGTTATTCTTTGGGCAGTCATAGGTGTTTGTTCTTATTCTTGCCTGTAATAATTCTAACAGAAATGTGACGCCGATATTCGCGTCTTTGTAACGCTTCCTGCACTCCCCAACCTCACGTCGTGCTGTGTCGTAAGCGTGATACCAGCAGATGCTGTAGGCTCGGCCAGTCTTTTTTAAAGTCACTCCGAGAACCAAGACAAAACGAGTCACGAATCAGTTTAGGTAGCTGTCAGAAGTGTTGACCAGTACACACTACTTTGCATATACTGGCTTCAGCAGATACATATATGCTCATAAATGCCCGGACTGGTGATGTCCTTTTCGTGGCGTCGCCTGCATGGGCTACAATATTACTTTAAAGCACAACATAAACGGCCTACATAGCTGCATGTAAGTTGATGCAGAAGTGCTGGTATACTGGATAATGCTGCTGTCTCTTCATGTCTGAAGAAATAAAGCTGTAAGCTGGGTACTCTACAAATAAGGACAGTGGTTCCGGCATAATGCAAAGCTATCACAAGTTGAGCACATGCATGTAGTTTTACTCAAGGTATTCCGAGAAACGTGCCGGAAATTTCGAAAAATCGGGAAAATGAGATATTTCCTCGCGGCCTTAACAATCGCTTATGGAGACGATCAGGACGCAATACCATAAACATCTCTTCAGACAGTAACTTATTAGGTTCAAGTATTTAACTTTTTATCATGTGGAGTACGGCGATTATGTCAAATGATTAGGTTCTTTATGTGAAAATTTATCACAGGTTTGAAATAAAAGAAAAACGGCCACTGGTAATTATTCTGGCGTGATGAATTTCAACCAAATTCTATGGCAAAACTGAAACCGAAGCACTCACGAGTGCAACAAGCGGACAACCGAAACTGCGCTACTGTTCAGAATAACGATGTGTAGTTCTACCACGTTCATTAGCATATGTGAGACATGCATGCCATAATCACAAGGCCAGCCAGATCCCACAATAAGGTAGATTCATGGTTTTTACAATTAGGATCTTTCATTCCAAACGTCTAACACAAGTACGGCAATTGCAATCTGGCACGTTTAAGCTTCTCGGCTGAATTTGGTTGCATTCAGTTAGTTCACAATTATTACTACACGTTGCTTTAACAAAGCCTCAAAGCTGAAGCCCGTTATTCGCGTAAATGACTTCAATTCTCTCTTTTCACATAACCACCCAAGAGCACTATCAACGAAGTCAATTAAGCTACCTTTGTCAACTACTGCCCTTAGTGATGCTTTTGCCTGTCTTTGTAAGCCTGCGGTTGCAGAAGTAGTCATACGGTAGATATCAGAGAAATTTCGAATTTCACTCGTTTTGAGTATTTCACACACAATTCTTGAAAGAGCCGCTTACGAATGAATGGTATATTATTGTATTTGAAGTACGGAGACCAGTGCAGTTTTTAAATAAAGTATCACAGGGATTGAAGAGTAGCTTATCAGCAAATAACTATCCATTCATAAATAATGAAACTGCTTACGATGAGATATATTAAATTTTCTCGGTGCCATTGATAATCGCGTTCAAAAGTTCTATTAGCGAGCAGGCAGAGAGATTATCGGGATGACCGCAGAACAAAGAGCTGCACTTCACAATTCTGTCGTTTCATTATTTTAATTTCCTCTTGGGACACGTACACAGCTCAGTTCAGTTTTCGTCAAGCGAGAGGAGAGAAATCAAATAAAGTAATGTGTCTTGCTCTAAAAAATATTTGCGGAAAACACTAATTACACAGATGAAGAATCTTGCTGCAATAACTCGTGTAGCCACGGCCCTTGGTTTACGTCGGGTGTGAGAGATGGGAGGCGTTGACGGCATCCCGCCGTTGCCACCAGTTGTAAAAGGTAAGGGATGGGGGGTGTACGGCGAGTTTCTTTACGGTAGCTGGCTCCCCGCCGTCGTTCACATAGCTGATCTTTGCCAAAGAAGAGACGAGTTCTTAGAGATAGAACGAAGGTTTACTTACATGACGGAGGAGAAAAATACTGTACAGCGAATCCGCTCTTATGTACAAAAGGTCTTCGGCTTTTATAGCCCGTTAATTCCTTACAAGAATGTCCGAAAAAGCCGCTGACCCCTCTTGTCATGAATCAGGTCACGTGAAGTCTCAGTGATCCATCCACCAGAAATTGACTCGGTGGATGAGGAACGTATGGGCGAAAATTTCAAATGGGTAGCACGAGCGCACCACACCACGAAGCACCCGGCCCACGCCTTGAAGACATCGAAGGGTGAGGAGGTAGACTCCGATGGAGGGAGAAAGTTCAGCTCCTCCGGAGAGGTGACCACCGACATGATCCTCAGCAGCGGTCCATGGCTGCGTTCAGCTACAGTGTTCGAGAAGTTTGTTTGATATTACATTTATATGTGTGGTTAACGTCCCTAAACCACCATACCATTATGAGAGACGCCATTGCAGGAGGACTCCGCAAATTTAGACCAAGTGTTTCAGAAGTTTCTCGAACAAGGCAATTTAGCTTAACAATGGCCACATCAGCTACCAGAATGCAAAAAGGCGGTCGATATGCATTCACTGATTTCTTTTTTTTTCTCAAGGAGGCTGACGAAGGCTACATATTTTAGGGGCGAAGCTCTTTAAGGCGTGGGTCTTTCCATCCCTTGTATGTATGTATGTAGTACTACACGTACCAACCGGTGGCACATAACCACTCTAGAGCAGGTATGTGCCGCAGGCGATGCTAGACGGAAGATGGCGATACTTGGAGTGGTCGCTAGATGGACGCACGAATGGACGGACAGACAGACTAGCAGACGGATGGACGGATAGATAGACGCACGGACGTACAAATAGATGGACGCACGAACAGACAGACAGACAGACAGACAGACAGACAGACAGACAGACAGACAGACAGACAGACAGACAGACAGACAGACAGACAGACAGACAGACAGACAGACAGATGGATGGATGGATTGACTCAAGGACAGACCCACGGACAGACGGGTGGACGCATGGATGGACGCATGGATGGTCGCGCGGACGGACGGAAGCACGGACAGGCTGACAGACGGTTCGTCAGACTCATCATCATTCACTCCGTGGATGTGCTGTAATTTTTAATTAGCTACGTAGAGCATTTATTGCCTGTATAAAAAAATGTTTTGCTTAACACGTGTGAACAAGAAAGTGTTCTCTAAGTTGACCTAGCTCATTTCAGACAAGACACTTCGTAAAGGAGGAAAACGAGCAGTCTATGCTGAGCTGATTAGTCATACACATCAATTTGCAACACACTAGTTAACTGCATCAACCAGAGCGTAGCGGCTGATCACTAAGCAACTACGCAGTTTGGTACGGAAACAACGCACTGCCCAGCGCCATGCAAACGACCGAAAAGAAAGTTTGCGACAAATACCATGCCATTTAAAATCAATCCTCTCGCCCTGTTCTCTGGTACAAATGATGAATGGCGTATCTCATTACCAAGATGCCACTGCTGTAGTAGCATGGGAAAGAAATTGCGGCACAGAGGAGTTGTGGCAAGCTTTCCAAATGTTGACGCCTTTCTATTGGACTCATATGTATCGAGTATATGCATGATCTTTCTAGGTAATACGTCTGCACTGGAATTGCCGGTGTCGCCTGCGACAGCGGTACTCCGATAGCAGCTTCAGAACAGAAAACTGTCACATCGTTTTCTACCCTACGTATATAACTGACGTTTGTCCCGACGTGAAACTGCCGCTTGTTGCACTTTACTATAAGCTAGCCTTTATAGGCGTCACAGTGTTGTCAAAATGCCCTATACACACGCTTCACACCCACAACTACTCGACTTGACGAGCATGTTTGTGTCTTTTAGGAAAGGACCATGCCTGAGCTCTGAAGAATGTCATTTAATAGGCTCAGTGTAGGCTGACTGTTATTACATCAGAAGGCTGAAAGAGAATATGCATATCTATGCGTACGGAGCAGCCTTTCATGTTTCCTGTTTCGCACACGTCATGCGCCAACTCTTTGGGCAAGTGTTCTAAACAGTAGTTTTCTTAATATCTGTGATTACTGGAGTGCCTGTCAGAGTTCATTTGAGTTGTTCTTAAGACGGCACGGACGCAGTTCGGGCACACTTGAGTTCATTGGTATCAAAGCATAGTACAAAGCATCCATGGTGCGCTTAGATGAGTCCAACAAAGAAAACGCACTGATGCATGTGTATACTTCAAGAAACAATTGAGTATCTCAGGAGTTTGCATTTTCACCATGAAACTTCAATCATTTTCGTCACATCATTTTCATCACTTTTCATCCGTTCAATCATCATTCTCGTATGACAGCGTCGAGAGCCGGGTTTTCAAGAAACAAAATGAACAGTCCGAAAGACGATTCTTATTGTCGTGCATAAATACCCCCCTCCCCTCCGAATAATACCTTTATTTTGTATATTGTGAAGCGGTATGAGCCTTGGCACAGGAGAATAAGAAGCATAAGAGCACGGGCAGGAAAGAAGAGAAGGATGATATAGAAGATTAAGATGGACGCCAGTTTTGTACTGAAGTTTTAATGCTGTTCCGTTCATTTAAGTAGGAACACTATATTATTTTGGCGCAGCCGGCCAACGAAGCCAACATGTGGGTGACGTTCTTTGTTGACGAAAGCTCCGCGGACAAGGTCATCTTTTCGAAGTACCAAGTTCAAGATGAAGCAGCGGTGGACCTACCTCGTGAGCTCTGCTCGGAAGAACTCGTAAACCTGGTTGTGGGAAAGGCAGCTGTGGGCACTACTGAACTACGACGGAAAGGTGCTGTAAAAGTGAACTTTCGTGTGGTGACCTTTTACAAACTAGTTCTTGAACCAGCGTGTCGAAGGGACTCAGGATCAAGGTGTTTGATGGAAGAGGTGAGCTTCGTTTTGAAAGCTCTTCAGCTGCAACATGAACAGGTTGTGCAGCAGAACCAAATAATGACATTCCTTGTAAGCTTTCTAAATGCTGAGAAACCGGTGCCTAAATGCGTAGAGCCTGATGCCTTTGACGGTATGTCTTCAGGTCCAGAAAGCTGGCTTGAGTTGTACGAATATTACGCTGAGCAACAAAAAAAAAAAAAAAAAAACAGGTGGCTCTCTGATGAGGATAAAAAAGAACTAACATTCCTATTGAAAAAAAAAACAAAAAAAAAAGTCCGCGCCACTGGGTACCAGCGTCTAGCGCCATGCCTGATTATGGGCCCAGTATGGCGGTGGTACCAGTGCCTCCCTGCGCAGGTAGTGGGACGCTGGAGTGGCAGCTTTCTTGTACTCTGTGCGAAATGGCTTCACAGGGTTAAAACGGGGGTGCCAATTCACCATAAATAAATATATATAAAATTAACATAATGAAACATACCTTGACGGGATTTGAACTCGCCACCTCCTGATTTCGAAATGAGTACGTTACCCATTACACCACGCCGTGGGTTTGTAAAATGACTATGTATCCGAAGAACACGCCGTTCAACTTCATGTTTACAAGTCGCTGAGTCTAGACTGACACAATATTCCTTTCCAAATAACAATTGGGTCTTGATTCCACAGTGATGAACGGCTTCCGGGCACCGAATGACGTGCGGATATTAGCAACAGCGCAAATTTTTTTGAAGCAATCACATCTTAACTCTGAAAAATCTCAAGTTAACTGGAGGAGCAGCCACAGATTGTCAGCTGTTGCTGCCGATTGTTTTTTTCCTTCGATAGTTGGTTCTTGCACTTGCTACTGGTCAACATGTACAGATGATATAAAGGCCTCTTTCGGTAGATATCCACGCACAAGAGTGAATATTGAGTATTTTTTTTTTGCGCAAGCGACGACTTTGACAAGAGGCATCGAGCAGACATTCCAGACATTGAAGTCACCGACCTCGTACAAGTGAGGAAAGGAGTAAGAGATGATGGTGCCAAATTTTACGTTCCTTACTATGTGACCAAGACAGCCACCCAGAACGAAATTTCGAAGGCTGTCTGGTACACTGGTGAACGTGGATCAGTTGAATGTGCTTCAATTGGAAATGTCTTCAAATATTAGCCCAGGAGGGGTATTTAAAAGAAACCGGGAAAGGTGAAGTGGTATGAGCCTTGGGACCAGAGAAGAAGCACCAGAGATGGGGCAGGAAAGAAGAGAAGGATGAAGTTAGGAATAAAGCACATTAAGATGGACGCCAGTTCCATACTGAAGCTATAATGCTGTTTCGTTCTTATAAGCAGGAACACTACATATTGTAGTCAATGTTATAACACTCCGTCGCTTCCCGTAATAAGCGGAGTCAACACGAATCGTCATACACATGCCGGCAGAATCACAATGGCGCCAGATTCTCTATAATACATTAGGAAGTAACACGTTTTGATTTACCACAAAAGGGGGCTCTTAAAGTAATACTTGCCGTTTTTTAAGTAGTGTAGCCTGCAGGTCTGGCAAACATAGAAAAAAATTGTATTTGGGTATTACGATTGCTTTAAACAGGAAAGAATACATCATTGTTATAAGTTAGGCTGAAGCAGAATAAGTTACTAACGAAAGTGTTACATTGTGGGTTTTTCAGTTCTGTAACGCCTAGGCTTAGTTGCGGTTTTATTTGGCCCAGAAGGCATATCTTATCAAGTGTATTTTTTAGGCACGGATATTTTATGTCTCAAGAATAGTGCCACCCTCGGAAGCAGTGTTGCAGGCTCTGGACTGAGCGAGTTTTTCTTCCTTCGAGACCGAAAGATGGAGCGCCTGCAGCGAGATGCGCTCATTCTTCCTCGGAACCTTGGAGGCTTCGGTCTCCCGTGTATTGGTACGACAGCGCAGCTGCTCGCACTCAAGACAGTGCTGGGAATTTTAGGCGACGCGAAGGCTCCAACAAGGCCACTCGTCATGTGTTTTTTTCTCGGCCCGCAGTGCAGAGTGCTGGTCGCCCGAGCACTGAGAAATCTGTACCCGAGTGCTGAGTGCACACCACCCTACTACAAGGCGCTTGTGGCGCTCTCTCAGGAACTCACAGCTTCGAACCCGGACCTCTACCTGTAAGAAATTGCCCCAGCACGGTTGTGTGAACAGCTGGTCTCTGCCAGGGGTACACTAAGACGCCCGCCACCCACGTTCCCATGGCCTGAGTCAACGTCGGGCAAGCTACCAAAAGGGGTAGCTGGCCTGCAATGGCAAAGAGGCTGGTGAATCCTGCCCACTCTAGAGCAATTACAGCGTTGGGGGATGGTGCAGTCCACCAGGTGCCCCAACGGCGGCAACACGGAAACCGCGACACACGCGGTCTCAACTTGTGTGGTGGCAAGAACTTTCTTGCTGCTTATCCACACAACCATGCCCAGCCTGCGTGTCGCTCACTATTATACGAGAAACCGATTCCCCCAGGATAAACTTGGTCGATTAGTGATCGCCGCTGGTGAATTTGTTTTCTGGCGAATCGCTGCAGGATGGTCGTCCGACGGCAACGCCTGCGGCTCCAGTGGCCACTACTATCTCGGTTTCGAGAGAAGCTTGTATGTTTTCTGGAGTCTCAGCTTGCTGAGATACTGGCCTTGCCCTTTCTTGGGAGTACCAGGAGACAAGGTCAAGCTCTCCGTCAGATTCCTCGACTGTGAAGTATAGTGATGTGTTCATTGTAGCTGAGACTGAGGCAAAGAACAACTTATGGAAAGTTTCCCTGCATTTTTGAAAGCTATGATTGTTAATTTGTACAGAATATTTGTCAGTTTTACGGGTTAGAATGTCATAGGTTATAAGCATGTTTCTACTGTTAGTATGTGTTGAAGCGTCAGCAGATATACGCATGTATGCGCAGTCTTAGTGACCAGTAATAAAGTGGTTGTCTCTTCTTTGAAGGAAATAAAACTTTTCTCCATCTGTGCATGTTGTGTTCCGTGTACATAAGCAAACATATCTTTTTGAAAAAAATTTTTATCTGTCTGTGGATGTTGTGTTCCGCCACGATGTTCTGTTGGATTGTAATTGATGTTCACTGTTCGTGAGAATAAATTTAGCTAAACACAACCTGGCACTCTGATTGCGTTTTTCTTTTGCTCTTTTTATCGAGTGCGAGGCCCATGGAACGGCTTTATGCTATCCCGTAGTATAGAGCATTTCGTACTCTAAACCGTTAGCAACGTTTCCTAAACATCGGTACTATCCTTCAATGTCGACAGTTGGTCTACTGCGTTAGTCTTTGTCACCTCGGCCTCATCAAGTATGAGGTTCACGCAGTTCTTCCATAGAACAGTACTTAGTACTGTAATTCGTCTACCATATCAGTCATATGATATTTGACGTCATTATGATCCCTCCGCATACGGAATTCACACGACAGGGGTTAATTCGCGCCACCGGCAAGTATTTCGGCAATTCCCCCTTAGCATCCCAACGGAGATTTGGGCCTCCGTCGTTTGACGCATCGCTAGGCGCGGGCCGAAGAAGGGACGTGAGGACGGGTGACGTAGGACGTGGTCGCCGGGGTCGAATCGTGATTTCGTCCGTCGTGTGAGTAGAGCTTTAAGGAATGCTTCAATAGTAGTGTCCAGAAACTACCGAAAAATTGACCTTGTATGGACGGCTCATGCTATGCCATAGTTCAATACGAAGTATACTCAAATTTTTTCAACACTTTTTATTAAACAAGTATGCAGTGAAAAAGCTACGGGCTCTCCGATATTAGACTGTAGAGATAGGGAAACTACTCCGCGGCAACATTACGTCATAGCACTGTGGAAGCAACAAAACCAACAAGCTTATGCGTGTTATCAAGCCATGAAATGGTAAACAAGTTTGCTCATGTTTATCTGATTTTGCCTTACTGACATTAATAGTGTCTTTTTTACTATGAGATTTGAACATTTTCCGAAAGTTATAGTTAAAAAACAGTCATTGTTCATTTAGCCTTCTTTTTCTTTCCTTTCTTCATAGCACCACATCTTCAGCACGCCATTTTGCCAAACATGGAGTCTGTGACTTATTGGGTCAGTGTGTGGCCGCAAATGCACTGTTTTTTTCCAATATGTATATACTCCTAATGGGGCACTAAAACGCACACTGAACAATCGTAGTATATGTATCATATTCGAAGCAAGTTAACGATGTATATCAGTCAGCGAAATCGAAACCAGCAACAAGCAGCCGTACTTGCGTTGCAAACGATTGCACGAAAGCCCCGCCTTCAAATTCGCTCCGCTCTAATGTAAAGATAAGTTGTCGTGGAGTATTTAGTAAGGATAGGGTACTTTGATGCGCACTTACCCACACGCATTGACACACACTAGGCAAAGACAGTGCACACCTATAAATATACGCGGCTGAATTATAGAGCAAGCAAATCGACAGGGGGCTTCTCTCCCTTTCTTGAAATGCATTGGAACCCCAAGTGGTCGCTAATAGCTAGTTTCCCAGTTTCGGTGTTGGTTTCGTGCGGGCGCAGTTTCAAATGTGTTATATGCTTTTTTTTGCACGTGTGTGTGTGTGTACATCACTACAGACGGTCTGTGGGTTACATTTCTGAATCACGCGAATTTTTTTTTAATGATGATAATACCCGAGATTTCGAAAATTATTCTCGAGCGCAATTCTCAATAAACGGGAAAAGAAAGCGAGAAAAGAAAATGCATGGCAAATATATATTGAATGGGACCAGCGCTCTTGCGCTTTGGCCACACCTAAATACAAAATGGTTGCTGCCACGCGAAGCTCCTCTAATCGGCGTAAGTTAAAAAAAAAAACCCACCAGGCTTGCGAGGGACGCTCTGCACAGTCACAGTGAAAGCCAGAAGAGTGACCTTTCAGAACCTATTCTAAATACCCTTAGAAGCTACAAGCACACTGCTGAGTAGCCAATACGACATAAATAATAATAATAAATTTTGTGAGGTATAGGCCAGCATTCACTATGCTATCCTTGGTCATTCTTTGGAGAAGCGTGGTATCCACTATACATTGTTGTGCAATCCTTAATGAGTGGCTGACGACATTGAAGAAATACGCCGGAAGTGGGTATACGCCAAAGCTAATGGGTGATCAATCGCCAGTTTTCTAATGAGTTGGAGCATCGGACGACCCAGACGTTACGCAATTTGCATTTATTGATCCCTGGCTGTTTCTTTGACGTTCTAAAACAGATAATTGGTCATATTAACGCACTTCCTTTCTCGAAATCAAGCCTTTAAGTTCAGTTTAGGGACAAGTTCATAGCACTGGCGTGGTTCAGTGAGGGAGAAAGACGAAGACGACGTTCTGAACAGACGCGTTTTTCATGTTCTCCGCTTCGAAGGATTTATCGGCCATGGGCCGAGGTGCTGCTCAGGCTTCAGCCAGCGGCAATGACTACCGTGTTGTACTTCCTCGCCTCCCCACCGGTAAGCTTGTTGTGGACTCTGTTTTTCTACATGCGGACTTAGCTGGTCGCCCCTACCGGGTTCAAGATTTTAGAGATACTCCTCGGGACATCATTGACTTGAAGGAAATAAGCTCGATAGGTCAATTTCAAATGTCTCATGTTTGGATGGTCACATGTAAGTTAACGCTGACGAAAACAAAGTTGGTCACAAGAGGTGAATTTTTCGTCAAAAGTCGTCGATGCCTCGTTATAGAACCGGAGCCCACGGAAGTGAAGCTGAAGCTTAAGTGGCTTCCTGAGCGCTTGGAGGACACCTATGTGTGCGAGGCACTGCAAGCTTTTGGGAAGGTCAAGACAATATCACAAGAAAGCTGGAAAGTAGCGGACATGGAACAAATGCGGACGCTAAATAGGGATGTTGTGTTGTCCCTTGCTGATGGAGTTCGCAATGCGGATATTCCTCATATTCTTGTTGTCTGCGGAGTGCAAAGCCTCGTCCTGATACCTGGCCGCCCACCACTTTGCCTTCGGTGCAGTAAGGTTGGACACATCCGTCGAAACTGCAGGACCCCTCGCTGTGACAACTGTCGACGCTTCGGTCATTCGGCCGAAGATTGTGCTATGACATACGCCAACAAGCTGCGACAGCACACAAAACAGCCAGATGATAACCTAAAAGAGCATATTATGGATGCCACCGAGGTTCTGGACGCAACGGGAGACACTCCGTCAATGTCATATGCTGCAGGCTCTACCACAAGGAATCCAGAAGAGGAAAGAAAGTCACTCGCTGTTGACACAGTTGAAACTTCTACGTGCAAAGAGCCAAGTGAATCATGCAAGCAGCATCCCCAAAACGACTCCGCACAACCCATAGCACAAGTAGGAGTTCCTATGAAGAGTGCTGTTGCGCTGACCCATAAAGATGCCGAAGAACCACCAGTACAAGATAGAGACTCTAGGCTGGATGCCGCAGAAAGTTCAACACCTGCTTGCGCTGCAGCTCCGCAGCAGCTTTTTCATCATGGTGCAGTGTCGGAAGATGATATGCAGATCTCTACGGATACAGCAATACTGAAACGTCGCGCATCGTCCAGCTCGGATTCAAGCAAAGGGAGTGACCCAGCGTCAGTGACTAGGGAGTCACGCCGTCGCCGAAAGTCCATGCCAAAGGGGAAGTGTCGCCGATCCTGATCTAGGAGGCCTGCTGGGGGCTCACGGGAAGCCTCAGCGCCAACTCTTGGGACTGATCAAGTGGGACAATAAGCGAACTAGAAGGTAGTCACCATGGCGCAGTCTGAGCGACTCCTATTAGCCACCTTGAACGTACGCGGCCTTAGGTCTTCGCAGAAACAAGCCCAGCTCCGTAGAGTTCTCAATCGGAAGCGTCTCGACTTTGTCGCCATCCAAGAGACAAATATCGAGAGCGAGGAAGAGACCGAGAAGGCCCTGCGACCTTTACTGTCTCAGTTTAATGTGTGTGTCTCACATGCTAAAGGTTTATCTGCGGGCTGTTGGTTGTTTCTGAGAAAAAGCCTACCCTGTTCAGCATTCTGCACTAGTGTTGATGAAGAGGGCAGGTATATATGCTGTGATTTTTTGTTGCAAGGAGTGCCATGGAGAATTATCAATCTATATGCGTTTAATGATGTTCCGAAACTACTTGAGTTATTTGAAAAAGTGCGTAATTTATTTGACGTCGACAGATGCACGGTACTTACGGGAGAATTCAACTGCGTATGTGAAGCTAATGATCGTTATAATTCGTCTGGAAAGAGAGACAGGACTGGTGAGCTTTTATCCGGTATTGTAGATAATGCAGGACTAATTGACATCGGGGTCTCGAATCGGGCAACAGCATATACAAGAGTACAAGGCAGCTCTCATTCTCGCCTTGACCGGATTTACGTGTCCTCATCACTCCTAACTCGTAAAATTTCCTGCAGCACCGAAGCTGTATCATTCTCAGACCATTGTATTGTCATAGCCCAAATTGTTGAAAATCGTCACAAACAATTCCGTCCCCAGTGGGCCTTTTGGAAAATGAATGCGAAGCTCCTCTGTGATCAGGAATTCATGAATCGCGTCCAGATGGCATTGAGGCAATCTTTTTCGATTGGTTTTCATATCTTCGCTGCTTGGGAGCTTCTTAAATAAGAAGTTCGTGCTATAGCTTTAGAAATTGGGGCTGTTAAGTCTTTCTATAGAAAGAATGATGGAAAGATACTTGTTAAAATCTTTGCAATCTTTATGAGATGGAATACTAAATGCCGGGAAAGTACATCCAAGATATTAAGAATATTAAGTGCCAACTACAGCGAGACGATGCTGCTCGCTACCAAGGGGCACGTATTAGATCTCGGAACCAGGGCACTTTATATTCTGAGCAACCGACGCGCCAAGCTTTACTTGATGAGCAACGCCATGCGATTTCTAAAGTTATTCCAGATTTGTACTTTAACAATGTGCTCATAAAAGATAACGAAGACATTACTTTGGCGTTCGAAACGTACTATAACCGCTTATTTAGCTCTCCCTCTGATGATCTTGACGCTCACCTCAAGGCTAGTTTTGTTTCTCTTGTGAACCCCTTGAAGGACAATGATTGTGCAGTCATTAATGGGGCCATTACTATACAGGAAATCGAGCAAGCAATCGACAACTTGCCTTTATTGAAAACACCGGGGCCTGATGGCATCTCAGGCGAATGAATTTTACAAAGCTTTCAAGAAAACGCTTGCTCCTATATTGCTGAATATTTTTCAGATGAGTTATAACATGGGTACACTCCCACAATCTTTTTGCAAAAGTCACACTGTGTTAATACCGAAAACAACTGACAAGGAAAAACTTCGCTTCGTCGAGGGCTACAGACTAATATCGCTGTCAAATGTGGACTACAAAATTTTCGCAAAAGTATTAGCAAATAGGTTGCAATTTCCTATGTCGATCCTCATTGGGTCTCATCAGACATGTGGGATTAGAGGTCGATCCATACAAACCAATATACATGTCGCTCGAACAGTGCTTCAATACTGTTATGGTTCTCAAAAACATCTTGCAATGCTACAGGTAGACCTTGCAAAAGCTTTTGATCGTGTTCGTCATTCCTTCCTTTTTTTTCTCTTCTCGAACAAGCTAATGTTGGCAAAGTTGTTCTTAAAGGCGTTAAATTATGCTATAGTGAATGCTCAACTCGTCTGATAGGTCAACTCTCTAAGCCAGTTTCTATTCGCTCTTCTGTAAAACAGGGATGCCCGATGTCACCTCTTTTATTTGCACTTTATCTAGAATTACTGTGCTTAAGCATAATACAGTCGAGTTGCATTCGTGGCTTTAGAATATTAGGCAGTGAGGTTAAGGTATTGGCTTATGCAGACGATGTCGCATTCTTTTGCACCGATAAACCAAGTGTCGAAAATGTGGTATATACTATTGTAAAGTTCGGCGTAATATCAGGAGCTCGTTTAAATGCCTCTAAAAGTTTAGGACTGTGGTTTGGCTTGTGGGGTAGCACACCGAACCACTTTGCAGGGATTAATTGGACAAGAACTCCCCCAACATACCTCGGTGTACCATTGCATGCATATAGATTCAGTGCGCATTACTGGAAGGAACGCGTCCCTAAGCTTGAACGACGGGCCCAGACGTTTGTGCCCTATCGACTTTCGATTTTTGGGAGAGCTGAAGCTTGCAATACTTTCTTAGCAACAAAACTTTACTGTGTAATGCAACTTATTCATTGCGCAAGATTCTATATACAACGCTTTCATCAGATTTTCGCTACTTTTATATGGTCTTCGACATTTGAGCCCATGCGTCGTGATAATAATATATATTCAAGCCAGTAAGTGAGGGTGGATTAGGACTAAAACACCTTTATCTATGGCAAATAGTGTCCCGATTCTTCTTTTTTCGAGACAATTCGCATCCTGTAATCCGTTCCTTCTTGCAGGTTACATTTGTTGATTGCTTACAAGATTTAATTGTTTCATCCAACTTTTCTGAACGCCCATGCTTGTGGGGATTCATGCAGGAGGTTTACCTCCTTAAAGCTCGCTTCCTTAAAGCTCGCTTCCTTAAAGTTCCTTAAAGCTCGCTTCTCTGTAGAATACCTGTACACAGTATCGCGCAAGGTGCGCTGTAAGGACCTACTGAGTACACTCTTCCCACCTCCATTATACCGTTCACTGTACGCCAGTCTTCCAGGTCACGATGTGTTGAAGCGAGTGCGCAAAATGTACATTCCACCGAATTCAAAAACATTCTTCTATAAACTCCACTCTGAAACATTGGCGGTAAACACATGGTTAGAAAGAAAAGGTATTTTCATTCCGTCTCTTAACTGCCGTCTATGTGATGTGCCGGAAACGATTGAACATTGCTTTGTTAGCTGCAAAGATGCCATACTGTTTTGAGATGTCCTTCAGCGAGCACTGAAGAAACGTTTCGTCATTAATTCTCACACAATACGTTATCTTCTGCCAGCAGCGCCTGATGAAGTACCATATGATATGTTTTTCCTCATGGGTATGCACAGCTTGTGGAAGACACGAATGCAAGACCGCAATGCAGAGCCCACCACTTCTTCAAGCGCACACTTCATTCAAATGGCTATCCACCTAAAAAACATTTACGACGAGCTATACTTCAGACTGGACTGGTACTCCGTCTTAGAGAACTGTTTGACCTCACTCTTTTTTGTTTGTATAACACGATGTGAAGAACTCGCCATGTGAAGAACTCGCGCTGTGTTAGGCATTTAGTGTTTATGAGTAACACTTGAACGCTTACTTTCACGATTTAATTGTACTTTTGTTCGCTTGATTTTGTCATGATTGCCCAAGTACTTTAATAAATACCATGGTGGAAAAAAAGAAAAAAAGAACTAGCGTGGTTCAGTGGTGGAATACCTGTTTCGCACGTGGCAGATCTGGGTTCGAATCCCATTTTGTCATTGGGGTTTTTTTTTTATTTACCAAGTTCCAAGCACTGAGTTCCAAGCAGTAGTAAAAGTACTGAGTTCTAAAGAATGGTAAAATACTGGGCAGGCACGTCATTGTATCGTTGGTGTTTTTTTATTTACTGAGTGTTTTTTGTTTGATACTGATTACGGACACCGGCGGCGGCGGCGGAAAACTACGAGGCAACGTGTGACCCGCGTTTTGATTTCAAAACAGCTTTCGCTGTAAAAAAGAACCAAAAGAATGTGTGACTACGACATTGGGTCGTATCGGAAAAATATATGAGACAGAAAAAGACACAACCACTTTTAACGCGTGTAATAGGTAACAATGACAGTATTTTTTTATGAACATTATATTGTTAAGAATGCTCTATGCTCTCATAATACAAAACGTATCATTACACGACTTTATTTTATGCTCATTCACACCCAGGAAAACACATATGAACAGTTCCACATTCCGCGATAAAAGGCTGCATACTATCAGCACCGCAACGTTAATTGAAAACTTTTTACGACTGCTCAAAGTATAAATTTCTCGAAGCAAGAACTTTCGACGAACATGATAGTTCCAGCCTCTGAAAGATATGTTGAGCTGGATGAAACGAGGGGGACGTGCGTTAGCAATTGAGTACTTCGAATACTCGTTGCATTTCCGACACGCTTTCCCATTTTTTACACCGAACTATCGTAATCTGGTGACGTGACTAATACCAATAGAAATGTACATCTGGAGAATACGAAAATCAGCATGAACCTTCCGTGTGTTGGTGTGGAAGCGCCCGATTACAAGCTACGGCGCAGTTACATCCAAGCCACCTCTGTCAGGCAGCAACCTAGGTCCGTTTAATACTTTTCTGTACTTCTAAAGCCACCTGTGTTCAATCTCTCTGCTATTGCCTCTCGATGCTCTTCTTTTTTAACGCCTTAGTGGCGTTCTTCGAGATTATAAATAGAAGGTAGCTTTCGCCGTCCAGTTGCTTTTGGCTAATGCATTAGTCACCACCGTGTTCTGTGGATGAGATGGCAGACAGTGTATTAAAGAAAATTGATTGCGTTGCATACTTAGCTCAGCTGGATCTTTGAAGTGTGTATGAGTCACAATCAATGAACAGCGATTAAAAATGACCAACTAGTCAACCGGAACATTCGTCCTAATATGTCTTGCCAATATTTCGTTTCCGGTCGCCTTAGCGTTATGCCTAAAGCCCTAACCACATGGCCGCAAATTCCTCGCGGCAGCGACAAACGACAGGGAGGAGTGACAATATTTGCTGTCACGGAGGCCTATCCGTCACTGTGGCTTGTCGCGTCGTGCGTTTGTGGAAAACTAGAAAAAAATCGCTTGTCGCCCGCAAGCCAGCGTGGCAATTTCTGGCAAAATGGCTGCGCCCCTGGTCCTGTATTCGACTGCAATTTGCCCTCGATGCTTGTCATTCACGCGTATACCTCTAGGAATACTAAGTATTGACTACCCTTTAAAGACGATAGTCTTTCTTGGTGATCTTCGACGCGAAAATTTTGGTCTGCCTGCCTGCCTGCCTGCCTGCCTGCCTGCCTGTCTGTCTGTCTGTGTGTCTGTCTGTCTGTCTGTCTGTCTGTCTGTACATTTGTCTGTTTTTACACTCTTAACGGCACCAGGTACTTGAAACGGCTGACCCCACCCGCAGCGCCCACCAATGTTGCTCCAGCTTCAGCATTTATACTTGGGAAATAGCTAATTAAAGAGCGAATATTTCGCATGTCTGGAGCACCATACCGACACGTATATACCCTGAATGTGCGTCTTTCACTAAAAAAGGCATACATAATTAATTTTAAAGACCATAGCGCTTATCACGTTGCGCTGACCATGCAACGCTTGCACGAAAAGGCGAGTGTTTCCAATGCTTTGCTAAGACGAGACGGTGGTGGCACCAAGGCATCGCCTCGTGTTTTACACTTTATCACCTCTGAGACCGTCTCAGGAGACACCACTCCGGATCTGGCATTCATCAGAAATGCGGGGAAAGTTCAGTGGGTTAACTTGCAGGAAAGCCTGGGTAGTGACCACTTCATCCTCGCAGTCACGCAGGAAATCCGGGCGGCTCCACCTAAAGAACTGGTATAGCGCATTACGGGGAAGAAGAAACGGCCGAGCAGACCGACACAAGAGGACAGAGCGCTAAAGAATACTATGTATGTGTATTAGCGCTCTGTCCTCTTGTGTCGGTCTGCTCGGCCGTTTCTTCTTCCCCGTAATGCGCTATACCAGTTCAAGTACGACGAACCAACTCGCCCAATCTTCAACACTCGTCCACCTAAAGAGTGTAGGGTGACGTACTGGGACGAGTTCAGGAAGCGCCGGAAAGCTGATGAGACCGAATATGCCACGTTAGAGGAACTCTTTTCTCGACTCGCGGAGGATGAGCTCCTCGCCACCAAGACTGTCCAAACCGACTTACAGGTAGATACGATAGACTCGCATCTTGCACATTTATTCGAGGCAAAAAAATCGCTGGTTGAGAGATGGCGCACAAAAAAGCTAAATAGGAGGCTCCGCAAACGCATAGCTCGCCTCAATAAAGATATTGAAGAATATTGTCAGGAGCTTTTTAGGCAGCAGTGGAACGAGGGTTGCTCAAAAGTAGATGGGCAGATGCGCACCGGAGGTAAACGGAACCTGTTGAAGGTTCTATATACTCAATCAGACCAACTCCAAAAGTAACCAGAGGTTGGCAATCGACCGCTTAGTTCAAGCACAGCGGAGCAGTGGAGTCACTGACACCACTTTACTCAAGGATTTGGCAGAGCGATACCTTCCGCTTGGCCCCTCCGGGGACTGGGATTACCCGGTTTACCAGGGACGGCCGCTCCAAGAAATCGACTCGCCTTTTACGAACCTTGAGATCGAAGAGGTGCTTCATGCGCTTAATAGCCGCGCAGCCCCTGGTCCTGACGGCGTTACAAACAAGTTGCTGCGCAATCTCGACGGAAAGTCAATCGCTAAGTTAACCGAGGAGGTCAATATCCTCTGGGCAGAAGGTCGCGTACCTGAGACCTGGCGTACCGCCTCGGTAATACTCATTCCCAAGCCGGGCAAGGTACTCGCCATGGAGAACATTCGTCCCATTTCCCTCACATCTTGCGTGGGGAAGGTGATGAAGCATGTGGTACACAACAGAGTATCTCGGTATATTGAGAATAAAGAGCTGTTTCCGTGCAACATGGTAGGTTTATGGCCGGGTCTCTCCAACCAAGATGTGATGCTGCTGATTAAGAGGCAAATTATTGATCGACACACCCGAGATGTTTGAGGAATATTGGCTCTTGATCTCGCCAAGGCCTTCGATACGATTTCACATCAATGTACACTGGAGCAGGTAGAGCTGGTATTAGGTCCCAAGTTCCACGGCTATGTTCGCACCTTCCTCAGGGATCGCAAAGCCACCATAAGGATTGGCGAATGAAAATCGGAGACCTTCACCCTGGGTGCGAGGGGCACGCCACATGGAGCGGTAATTTCACCCCTTTTGTTTAACATAGCCATGAAAGGCCTCTCGGAGCGCCTCTCCACTGTAGCCTATAATACCAACCATCTCTTATATGCCGACGACATTACAGTCTGGTGCATGGGCGGTTTGAATGCTGAAGTGGAGCAGGCACTCCTGTCTACTTTGTCAATCACAGAACGTTTTCTGCAGGGTACAGGGCTCCAGCTATCCGTCTCTAAATCGGAGTTGCTTCTATATCGACCAGTTCGACCCGGAAGAAGGAACGAGTCACCGTTTGATCAGGTGCAGATTACTATAATCACACGGGATGGGCAGACGATTCCGAAAGTCAATTGTATTCGGGTGCTAGGCTTCCTTCTTGAATCTAATGGCAGAAATTCGTAGGTTTTGGCTCGAATCACCTCCAAAACAGAGGACATGCTCGGACTAATATTGAGGGTTTCAAGCCTCAGGCGAGGGATGAGGGAGAGCAATCTCCTTCGGCTCTTTCATTCATTCCTGATGAGCCACAATAATTACGTGGTATTCTCGCTAAATTGGTCTAAACGCGAGGAGGAGAAACTCGATACTTTATTGCGTAAAAGCATCAAAAGGATACTAGGCCAACCTATGAGCACCAGCACGGACCAGCTCATGAGTCCGGGCATGCACAACAACCTCACGGAGGTGACCGAGGCACAAACACTAGCTCAGGTCGCGCGACCCTCCTCCACGAAAGCTGGGCAGCGTCTCCTACAGTCGCTGGGATATCATCATACGGCAGGGGAGGAACAGGAGATCTTCTTATCACAAACAATGAAGGGCACGTACGAGGTGGCACCCTTCCCGCGTAACGTTCATCCACAGTACAATGTTGGCCGGCGAAAGGCATGGGCCAAGTCTCTCCTTGATTTCGTGGCTAAGTCCACAGGTAGTGTAGCTTTCGTCGATGCGGCGCAGTACGGCCGCTCCGATCGTTTTGCAGCTGTGGTCGTTGATTATCGCGGTCGCGTACTCAACTCAGCTTCCGTGAGGAAAGCGTCTGCCTCCGTAGCAGAGCAGGTAGCGATAGCCTTGGCGATGACGGACCGTTGGCGTCTAGAGATATTTACTGACTCCAGGGCTGCCGCCCGGGCCTTTGCCTCGGGGAAATCTCTAGGAAGGCTGCCGCTATTCTAAATTCAAGGGGTGTAGTAGGCCACCACACAATCACCTGGTTTCCGGCCCACATGGCCTCAGAGGTGCATCCGACTCTTCCCAACACCAACGAACTTGCCCATAACCGTGCGCGTGAAATCACATGCCGCGGCGGTCCGGGCGGGTACGGAGATCGGTTCGCGGATAACTTCAAAGATACACTTGGCACCTTTAACGAAGTGACGTCTCATTATCAGTTATCTAGGCGGAGGTATCCACTTCCGCATTCCAAGCTCACTCGGCCACAGTCGTCGGCTCGTCGGATGCTACAGGCAGGTTCATTCCCATCTCGTAGCATATTCAGTCACTTTGCTGATGGCATAACTTCAGGATTCCCTAGTTGTGAGCCACATAACTGCACACTCGCTCACATGCTCTGGCAGTGCCCGGCGTTACATGGCGCAAAGTTCAGCGCAGAAGAAGACTGGGAGAGGGCTCTTAAAAGCCCCGTTCTCTCAGTCCAATACTCGACAGTCTAGGAGGCCTGTGAACGGGCGGAGAGCCACGGTCTTTCAGTCCCGGCGTGGACGCGGCCAGCAACTGTGGCGGACACCTCTAGGGTGGCGTCTGACCAGTTCTCCAGGACCAATAAAGCTCATTTCACTCACTCACATCTGAGACGGGCGCGCACACCAGTCTCAGAGCCTCGCGCTTCGTTTTCCAAGAAAACTGCCAGATGGCGCTCATGCCTCACGTCTGACGTGAATTTATGCGCTTGTTAGCCTCCGCTGCACGCTCGAAGCACTCTAACGCCGCGCCTTCAAAATGCCATGCACCGATTTTCGTGCGCAGAACATCAAATAAATGTTTTGTTCACTCTCTTTACACGCAAGACTATCGTCTTTCGGCGAAATTTGCAGATTAACAAGCAGATACGGGGCCAATTTTTTGAACATGCTCATCTTGGGCAAAGAGTGAGAGAGCGGCCGTATTTAGTCTTAAATCTCGTTATCGAAAGTTTGTTCTGATGTATCGACAGTAGCTTGTGACAATTTGGTCATTTGCCACAATGAGAAATGTTCGTGTGAAGTGCGCTGTAGCATACGCTTTCGAGCAGTCTCTCGTGGGTAAACGGGTAAATTTCCCAAGATTGCGAAAGACAAAAGGTCGTGGGAAGCTTTGTGGCTTCCTAATGTCACACAAGACAGTAATAAATTTGGCATGTTGTGATTGACCAACCTTAAAACATCTTTTCGCAATTTATAGGCGTGCTAGCGACAGTCTTCATTCAAGCGACACTGAAGCTTTGTCACCGACATGCGGTTGCAGCCGTCGCAAAGCGATGGCGCGACGGCACAAGTTTGTCGCTTCCGCTTATCGAAGTCGCGTGCATGCGGTTAGGGGTTTAGAGATCATGGTATTCTGCTGAGGGAGATGGCAGACAGTGTGATAAGCGAAACTCGTTGTAATACAACCCTAAACTTTGCCGAACCCATTAAGTCTGTACGCGCTATCAATAAAGAAAAAGAGGTGAAAGCGAAGAGCAAGTCAACCAACACCTTCGTCGTGCTATGGCTTGCGAATATTTCTTGGTAACTCATCTCGTAAATAGTCCTGCACTTGTGCTGCACGTGGCGTTGCATTCGTTCATGGAGTGAGAATGTTCTTGAAGCGTTCGTTTTATTTGCTGCAATCGACCACCTCTGTTGCCTTCGTTGAGTAGTACTGGTACTCTAAATCGTTACCTACTTTTTCTAACTCCCCCCCCCCCCCCGTTGAGTACTCGAAAGCGTTAAACACGTTCTCCAAACTTGTCTTTTAAATGCGAAGCATTTCTTAGGGAACTTCGGCGACTTTGAGCGCATCTATCTGTCTGTCTGTCTGTCTGTCTGTCTGTCTGTCTGTCTGTCTGTCTATCTATCTATCTATCTATCTATCTATCTATCTATCTATCTATCTATCTATCTATCTATCTATCTATCTATCTATCTATCTATCTATCTATCTATCTATCTATCTATCTATCTATCTATCTATCTATTTATCTATCTATCTATCTATCTATCTATCTATCTATCTATCTATCTATCTATCTATCTATCTATCTATCTATCTATCTATCTATCTATCTATCTAGCCGCCTACGACTTTTAGCCCTCCTGGCCATTTCGAGAATGGTATCAATACCAAACTTTGTAAGGCATAACATGACTGCATAAAAAAACATACCTTACTATTTATGACATATACGTAATGAATGTCATGATTTACATTTCATGGTCCTTCAGCACTTGCGGTAGATTCGTTCAAATGCCATGTTGCAAAACCGGTATGTTATGATATGATTGCATGGCCAACACAAACGACAGACACTAACATAAATATTATGACATTCCTGTCATATAACAACATCACTACATGCCACGCTCATGATGCGCTCACGGCCGTTTCGCTTGCGTCACATATACCAAATTTGGTATAGCGGTACGTGAATGGATGACGAAGGTAAGCGACTGGTGCAAACATAATAATCATTAGATGCGTGTCATGTAACAACATGACTACATGCCACGCGCATGATGCCCTGGCGGCTGTTTCGCTAGCTTCACTTATACCAAATTTTGTACTACGGGACGTGAATGGATAACGAAAGTATGATACTGGTGCAAACATTATAAATATGAGATGCGTGTTATGTAACATGACTACACGCTACGCTCAGGATGCACTCGCGGCCGTTTCGATATCTTCACATACGCCTAATTTGGTATTACGTGACGTCAATGGATGACGAAAGTACGTGACTTGTGCAAACATGATAGTCATGATATGCGTGTCATGGGACAACATGACTAGTTGCTGCAGTCAAGGCGCCAATACGTTTCGACGTGATGTGGTGCGCGTGCTCACCAGCGTTTATTTCATCGCGTCACGCCAGCGTTGCGACGCCAGGCGCCGGTTTTGCCATATATATACTCGCAGGTGTGCGCCACGATGCGTTGCTTTGATGCACGCGCTTTTCAGCGTGTCCGGCTTCCTTCCGTTGCAAAAAGATGGAAGAACAGTGTTGTCTGGGTAACCTATTGGCGGGAATTTCGTGCCGGTTGCGTCGGGCCGCGCCGACGGACGCTGGTGGCACCAGTCGTGCCTAGCGTCAGACTATAGAGTGCTCGAGTTTTGCTACGTAGCGTCGCTGTGCCCAGCCTGTGAGCGCGTCAACGCTACATTGGAGTATATTGAGTCCTTCATGACACGCTCGCGGCCGTTTTGCTAGCTCCACATATACAAAATTTTATGTTACGAGTCGTCAATGGGTTATGAAATATATGACTGGTGCAAACATGATAATCCTGACACACTTGTCATGTAAGAACATGGCAACGTACTACGCTAATAGCGTGCTCGCGGCCATTTCACTAGCTCCACATATACTAAATATGGTATCGCGTGAGGTGAATAGATTACGAAGGTAAACAACGCATCCAAAGATGACAATCATGACAGGGAAGTCATGGATGGCATCATTTACCTCCACCTCGTAACCTTGTGCTGATTTTAAAGTGACATATCAACCTTTGTTATTCGTGCTTCACATATCATCGATTCCCATTGTACGTGGGATCTGCCAATTTTTTATTATGTTTTCAAACTGGGAAAGCCTAAAGCTCTCATATATAGTTGAGTATATCTTGCTGTAAATCGTTGGACATTTGTTTCAAACACAGATGCCCCATAGTAGAGTAGAATTGCGTCTTAAATTGTTAACAAATCTTTATAAACACCGTCCTGGGGTAAATGTGTTGAGAACTTTTGACATAACAGCCGCTTTGCCGCTTCCTCAAGTCAATCCGGCCCACCTCACTCGCTCTATAGTCGTGTGCACTGGATTACACTGACGGCATTTTTACTGCCTGGTCACATCCGTCACTTCATTGAGCGGCTGAGGTGTCGTGAACATTTCGCGCTTGAACGCTGGTGGCCTCAGATTATGACTCAGCAACATGCCCGAACTGATCTCTACGGCAAATAAATCTGTATGTTTGAAGACAATGCGTAATTCTTCGTGTTTTTGAAGGTTCGTTGTGAGCTTGACTTCGCCTTCATTGGAGTATATCTCTTTGCTTCTTCTGCGCGTTGTTCTCGAGGCCACTTGGCCCGCCCCTTTTCATTGTTGCAGTGCTTTTTGTCGCTGGCGCTACCACTGCGCGGCGGTTGCAGCAGGCCGTTGCAGTCGCACTCACTTGCCGATCTTGAAGGGATTGTACCCAAAGCTCCTATCCGTCCGGTTGGAGGAGCTCTTCTTTTTCGGTGGGGAATTTTTCGATGCCGCATCTGTCCTTTTGTGTCCGACTGTGGCAGAAGCGTGAGCTTGTTTTTAGGCATGCCTGACTTTGCTAGGCTGACGTCTCGTTTAGTACCCTCACAAATGCCATGAAAATAGACAAAATGCACAAGTTCACGTTTTTAGTATAGTTTGTGTTTAGCTTGTGATGTAGACATGCATAGATATTTCTTGTAACAAAGTTTTGTGCTTCTGAACATGTCCTGTTCTGTCGGAACATTTTGCTGAAATGTTGATCTCCTCTGTCGGTGATAATGTTTCTAAACACTGCTGTCAAGGAGACTGAGTCGCTTGATGGAATGCTGGAAAAAACATAATACATGAAAAAAAGTACACAGCGTTTTCTGCTTGGAGAGCCTTGTTGCTTTCTATCTTTTTACGGGTGTCTTGTTAATACTGACGTTGTTAATGTGGCATGACTAAACAAACTGTCAATTTTTAATGCAGGCTTGCTTTATTTCGACAATCTTATGTTGCCCTGCCCTAGTGTTCTAGTGGCTAAGGTGCTTGGCTGCTGGCCCTAAGGTTGGGGGATCGAATCCCGCTGCGACGGCTGCATTTTCAATGGAGGCTAAAACCCTGTAGGCTCATGTGCTATGATTTGTGTGCATGTTAAAGAACACCAAGAGGTCGAAATTTTCGGAGCCCTCCACTACAGCGTGTCTTATAATCATATGGTGGTTTTGGAACGCTGAACTTACATATTAATCAAACAAAGTTATTTCATTCGTATAAAAATTACCTGTACGAAAAAAAATTTCAACCACCCAGAAAAAGAACACGACGGGAGAAAACGGAGTAGACAAAGACTGGCGTTGACTTCAAAATATTTTAAACTGGTAAAACACTATGACCCCATCGCACTAAATTTTATGTCATAAAGTTCAAGATACTTGGAGAAAGACAACTCAGAGTGTGATCCGTCAGAAATAAACATTGTTCCCATCTATCACGCGTAATTTGCCCCGTAGGAAAGAGGGTGTGGATGCTCGGTCACGTGCCCTTATCTCGCGCTGGGGCGGATCGTACGTCTTGGCTGGCCTTTGGTTTCGTCGGAACGATCCTGTTGTGGTTACCAGGCGCACAAAGGTCACTGCAATCATTGCGCAATCTCCTTTTGCGAAAGGAGCGTGCTTCTCAGAAAAAGCGAAGTAACAACTGAGACACTCATTCGCGTTCACCTGTTCCTGTGAAAACGTTTCGTGCATTATTATCGCGTGAGAAACGCGCGGCACGTTTTGATCTGCTTTCCATTCTGCGTGCGACCTGCCAATTTGTTGTTATCACGTTCATTACTTCGCCTGTGTGGCAAAGCTGTCCCTTTGAGTGGTGAAGCTCCTTAAAGAGGCACCCGTTTGTCCCTCGTCGTAGTCATAGTGCTTAATCAGTCTAACGTTTTGACCTGCAAGGTGGTGCTGGTCGGAGATTTCTCCTATGCTTTGTTGAACAATAAAAAATTTGAAGCGTACGCGTTCACTAAAAGCCGAAATCTCCTGTCTATTATTCCCCATTAGCAGCCATTGGCATGTACATTGAGCACTATCTGACAAGAAAGGGTTGCTACGCTATACTCGCTTGGCGTAACCTCCTTAGTTTTAGAAAGGTTTAGCAAGCATTGGGCAGTAGTGCCATGAATACTGTGAACTTGTATATACCATGAACTCGAGGTAGTTAAAGGTGGGAAGTAGACGCGAAGCGCAAGTCGTAAGAAAGTGTGCGTGTGCCACCTCTCGTTTAGTCCTTCGAATTTCCGCTGGATGGCCGTGCTTCTATATGCGGAATGTCTGATGAAAAGACGCGAGATGGTGATACTAGGAGTGTTGACTAGATGGACGAACGGACACACAGACAGATGCATGAACGGGCGCTCGGATGGCTGCATTGACGGACGGGCGCATGGACGGACGCAGGGGTGGATGCAATGACGCAAGCAGGGGCAGCCGCACGGATGGACATGCGGAAACACGAACAGACGCTCGCACAGACGGGCGGATGGACGCATGGATGGTCACACAGACGAACGCATGGACGGACGGAAGCAAGAAAGAATGAACGGATGGATGCTTCGCCCCACTCTCCATCATTCACCCTGCGGATATGCTGCCATTTTTTTAGAAGTTCATCTTTTTCTCAATCGTCTCCACGGAAGTACAGTAATATTCTACTTTCATAATATTAAAAGCATGAAGGCACCTGAGGGATGCACTTATTAAGAATCGCGCGGGTGTCTGTACGTTATGCGGCACAGCTGTTGCACAGATAATAAACCAACTTTGAGCAGCGTTGTGTAGGAAAGCGAATTTCGGATGTGCAATAATTGTCATGTCGAACACGTTTTATAAAAAGAGTATTGAAAATTAGAGCTAAATAGCGTAAGCCCGACTTTGTAAGTAGGCTACCGTGAATTCAATATCACGGGGCGGCGTAGAATTTGTTGTAAAGTGCGTCAATTATGAAACAGCCCTTTTCGGCTGTTCAGCTTATCGACTTCCTGCATTAGTCTCGAATATGCGTCTAAGTTCATTGTAATAGAAACTTACAGAAGCTAACAATTAAGATTCCCGTTATATTACTGGTCCTGTAACGAGTGATGGAAGCTATCAGCTGCTGAGTCCTACTGTTATTTATTTTTTATGTTATGACAGCAAACATGCCTCAATTCAAAACAAACGCACCGCGAAACCGTAACAATTGAAATGTTAAGAGCAGAGGCTGTTTGTGAAAAGGACTTGCCGAAATTCAATGAATAAATATGCGTTAAGCCTTTTTCCCCTGCTGTGCAGAAACATTGGTCTAACGCTGATCTTATGTAACAACACTGGTACAGGGAACAACAAGTATAAATATTCCTTCACATCAATTTCACTTTTTTACCCTGGTGGCAATGATTGCGTGATATTATATATATGCAAACGTGTACCTTTATTATTGAGCGACTCCGCAAACAAAAATTCGGCAGATCCCACGTACCTGGGAATCGACGTTATGCGAAGCGTGCGGAGGGAAGATGACCATGTTGCAATTTATTTTATTGAGTGATGCGTCATTAAATGATGCTAAATATATGTACAAATGTTGCACCCACAGACATATGTTGAGTTTATTTACAGTACCTTACAGAGCCCTCGAGGGGCATTGTGTAAGGGGGGCGGTACAGATAATATGTTAGCAAAATATATATAAATAATATCTACACATGCATAGGCAAATAATGAATATAATAGAAAATGCAGTTCAACTTATGATCATGTAAGCAAAGTACATACTAGAAAAGTGAGTTACAGTATGTGAAGGTGAAATACAAAAAAAAAACTATTATGACTGTAACTACAACCTAGCAATAGTGCAAAAACATCGGCAACAGTCCTGTAAACACTGATGGTTACGAAGATGCGATAGAGCAGTTTTTGGTGCATAAGTATTTTTTAAGAGTATGATAGAACTTTGTGTGGTCTTGTTCTGACGCAAGATCATCTGGCAAATCATTCCACAAACGAATAGCTCGTGGAAGAGCCGACTGGTTGAAAGCGTTAGTATTGCCGTACATGCGTGATAAGCTAAAGGTGTTATGTAGTCTGCTTGAAGTTCGATGTGCTAGATTAAGGTGAACAGATGGCATCATGCTGGTGTGGATGAGTTTGTGAAATAGTGATAAAAGTGAGATGTCGCGGCGAATTTTCAGTGGCTCGAGTGCAAGGCTATGTTTAATCTGTGTTACTCTGGACGGGTAGCTGTGATTACGCGCTATGAATCGACTAGCTCTGCTCTGTATACATTCTAACTTATCTATGAGGTATTGTTGATATGGTGACCAAATGGAGGATGGGAACTCCAGTTGAGGATGAATTAGAGCAAGATAAGCCAGTTTGCGCACATCGGAGGGAGCACTTTATACATTTCGGCACAGGAAACCTAATGATTTTGATGTGTTGGCACAGATAGAAGTAATATGTGTGGACCACGAAAGTGTAGAAGTTAAGTTTAGGCCTAGGTATTTGTAATGATCAGTGCGTTCTACAATGCTGATATCAATTATGTATTGGCTAATAATGTTATCACGTTTGCGACTAAAGGTGATTAGTTTGAATTTGGAAACAATAAGTGTCATCTGCCATGTTTTGCACCACTCAATGATAGAAGTGTTACAGATGTTTTTATAACCAGTTTTTTTCTTTGCTTTTGCACAACGATGTGGACTGGAACATGCATATCGAACCACCAGAAGCTGATATGAAGCGCTCGTGCTTGTGAAGTTGCTGCCCTGGACGCTGCTACATGTGCCAAATTTCACATGTACAAAATTTGGCATTACAGTACGTGAATGGATGACGAAGGTATGGGACTGGTGCAAACATGATGATCATGAGATGCGTGCCATCTAACAACATGACTATATACCACGCTCATGATGCGCTGGCTGCCGTTTCGCTAGCTTCATTTATGCAAAATTTGGTATGGCGTGACGTCAATGGATGACGAACGTATGTGACTGGAGCAAACATGATCATCATGAGATGCGTGCCATGTGAGAATATGACTACATGCCACAGTCAAGGTGCCAATACATTTTGACGTGACGTGGTGCGCGTGCTCGCTGGCGTTCATTTCGTCGCGTCACGCCCGCGTTGCCCCGCCAGGCGTCTGTGCTGCCATACATACGCAGGTGCGAGGTGCGCTGCGTTGCTTCGACGCATGCGCGCTTCAGCGCGTCCAGCGTCCCTTCGTCAGGAAAAGAGGGAGACGCAGTGTTGTCTGGGTAACGCATCGGCAGCATGCAGCATGTCGCATTTCGCGCCGGTTGCATTCGGGTCGCGTCGACGGGCGCTGGTCGCGTCTGGCGTCAAACTATAGAGCGCTCGCGCTTTGCTAACATAACGTCGCTGTGCCCAGCGTGCGTGCGCGTCAACGCTACATTGGAGTATAATGGGCGCTTCATGATGCGCACGCGGCCGTTTCGCTAGCTCCACATATACCAAATTTGCGTTACGTGACGTCAATGAATGACGAAATATATGACTGGCGCAAACATGATAATCCTGACACGTGTGTCATGTAATAACATGACAACATACCACGCTCATAGCATTCTCGCAGCCGTTTAGCTAGCTCCACATACACTAAATTTGGTATCACGTGATGTGAACAGATCACGAAGATAAACAACACATCCAAACATGAAAACCATGACACGGAAGTCATGTACGGCATCAATTACCTCCACCTCGTAACGTTGCGCTGATTTTAAAGTCACATATCAACATTTTTCATTCATGATTAGCATATCATCGATTCCCACTGTATGTGGGATCTGCCAATTTTTTTTTTGTTAGCAGCAAAGAGACATTTAGGGGCGAAGCTCCTTAGGGCGTGGGTCTGACCATCCTCCATTGCATTCGTACGTAGCCGCCGGGGTGCGAGACGAGAAATGGCGGTACTTGGAGTGTTCGCTACATGGACGCACGAACGGACGCATGAATGAATGGCCAGAGAGACTAGCAGACGGATGAACGGACGCGGGGAGCTGGTATGTACCACAGGGGATGCGCGATGGCGGTACTTGGAGTGATCATTAGATGAACGCACGAACGGATGGACAGACAGATTAGAAGACGGACGGACAGATGGACGGAAGCGTGGACGTACGGATGGGTGAACGCACGGACAGACTGACGGATGCATGGATAGAGGCACGGATGGTCACGCGGACGGACGGAAGCAAGAACGAACGGACGGACGGAAGCACGGATGAGCTGATGGACACTTCGTCCCACTCATCATCATTCACTAAGTGGATATGCCGTTTTTTTTTTGTTCCATTTGGGGGTCGGGTCCCCTTTTCCTTAACATCCCTCCCCCATGAAATTTCACTTGGCTCTGCAATGTTCATTCTTTTTTCAAATTGTCATTGTCTGCTTGTTTTTATGGTGTGGCCTGGCGATTTAGTTGTCCTTCCTCACAATAAAGAATGGCTAGAGGACCGCATCTCAGTATTTGTACTTTGAACTTCCAGCGCATATATTGCGATGTCTGTACCACAGAATATTAAGTGTGAATACACTTTATAAGCGACCCCAAACCATCCACCGCCGTCGGCGGCGTCCGCAGTCTTCTCTCTATCTTTAAAAGAAAGAGGACTTGGCAGGCCGCAGAGCGACGCTCTACCGAATAAGCCACGGACGCGACGCTGATATCGGTGTCGCTCCTCCGCTCTCCTCGCTCGCTGCAGCTGCGCGCGCACCCCTCTCTCTCGCGCGCCCGCCTTCTCTCTCAGTCTCCCGTCGAGAGCGGGTCGTGCGATGGATGTCCCGGAGGCAACGCTACCATCTGGATATAAGGGGCGTTACTGACATCGATATATATATATATATATATATATATATATATATATATATATATATATATATATAGAGAGAGAGAGAGAGAGAGAGAGAGAGCGAGAGAGAGAGAGAGAAAGAGAAGACTGCGGACGCCGCCGACGGCGGTGGATGGTTTGGGGTCGCTTATAAAATGTATTCACACTTTATATATATATATATATATATATATATATATATATATATATATATATATATATATATATATATATATATATATATATATATATATATATATACTGGTTTTTTTCTGAGTTTGCCTGGAAGCCCTGAGCAACATCTGCGTTTGGTCAGCGCTACCTCATCGATCTTGTGGTCAGCGGCGTAGGACACTGCCGTATGGGTCCTTCTGTACGTGTGGGGAACTGTTCGACAATCTTCATGTGCCACCGACACCCTTTGGATAAGACGCACCAGCGTCTTATCTATGGCGGCTTCTGTATACAGACTTGAAAAAACTGATGGGCTAGGCCCTGTAATCACAAAATGTCCTTACGTTACAAATACTTATATGAGGAAGAGAGAGAGAATGCTAGAGAAGGAAAGGTAGACACGTCAACCAGTCTAGGAAGTCCGGTTGTCTACCCTACACGTGGGAAAGCGCTGAGGAGGTGGAAAGAAGGAGCGGAAAGCACGGAAACGAACAGAGATAGCACATCAAACAGCACGTGAACAAGCACCTAGTCGGTAAGAGTCCAATAATCTGGCTTGGAAAACGACATCTATGTGACAGCCGCTTGTCCATGTCTGTATTCCTCAAAGTATTCAGCAGTTCCTTGGGCACCTTCAGCTGTAATGCCCTTTGTCAACGACATGTTAAGCATTGTTAATGTTATATATATTATAGGAGGCAAACTGCAAACAGTAGAAAGCAATTGCGGGCGATAGTCACAGTGAACATAATCCAATATTGCCTCTGTTTCTACAATGTAAAAAAAATTGTCAGATCACACACACAGTGGGAATCGATGATATGGGAAGCACGAGTGAGAAAGGTTGATAGGTTACTTTAAAACCAGCACAACGTTACGATATGGAGGTAAATGATGCCGTAGATGACTTCCGTGTCATGATTATCATGTTTGGATGTGCCGTTTACCTTCGTCATCTATTCACGCCCCGTGACACCGACCACATTTAGTATATGTGGAGCTAGCGAAACGGCCGCGAGCACAATATGAGCGTGGTTGTTGTAGTGTTCTCACATGACGTGCGTATCATGATTATCATATTTGCAATAGTCATATACTTTGTCATCCTTTGACGTCGCGTAACACCAAATTTGGTATATGTGGAGCTAGCAAAATGGCCGCTAGCGCATCATGAAAGGCCCAATATTCCCCAACGTAGCGTTGACGTGCACCCATGGTGGGCACAGCGACGCTACGTTAGCAAAACGCGAGCACTGCATAGTCAGACACAATGTGGGTGCGACCGGCGCGACTGGCGTTCGTCGGCGCGGCCCGACGGCAACCGTCGCGAAATGCGACATACTGCATTCCGTGCCGAGGCGTTACCCAGACAACACTGCATCCCCACCTTTCATGATGGATGGACGCTGGACGTGCTGAAACGCGCATCCGTCAAAGCAACGCAACGTGGGGCGCACCTGCGAGTATATGGCCGGACCAGCACCAGGCGTGGCAACGCCGGCGTTACGCAACTAAATGAACGCCGACGAACATGCGCACAGTGTTACGTCAAATTTCATTGGCGCCTTGACTATGACATGTAGTCATGATCTCACATGACACGCATCTCATGATTATCATGTTTGCAACAGTCACATACTTTCGTCATTCATTGACGTCCCGTAATACCAAAATTGGCAAATGTGAAGCTAGCGAAACGACCACGAGCGCATCATGAGTGTGGCATGTAGTCATGTTGTTTCATGGCACGCATGTCGTGGTTATCATGTTTGGATGTGTCATTTACCTATGTCGTCCATTCGCGTCGCTTAATACCGGTTTTGATAAATTTAAAGCTAGCGAAACGGCCACGAGCGCATCATCAGCGTAGCATGTAGTCATGTTGTTACATGACACACATCTCATGCTTATCATGTTTTCACCAGTATGATACCTTCGCAATCTATTCACGTTCCGTAATACCAAATTTGGTATAAGTGAAGCTAGTGCAACGGCCGCCAGCGCGTCATGAGCGTAGCACGCAGTCGTGTTGTTACAGAACATGCATCTCATGATTAACATAATTACAACAGTCACATACCTTCATTCTCTATTCACGTACCGTAATACCAAATTTAGTATATGTGACTTTAGCGAAACGGTCGTGAGCGCATCATGAGCGCGCCATGTAATCATGTTGTTAGATGACACGCAAGTCATTATTTTCATGTTAGGGTCTGTCGCTTGTGCTTGCCGTGCAATCATGTCATACCATACCAGTTTTGCAACATCTCTTGTGACCAAAACCATCGCAAGAGGTGCAGGACTATGAAATGTAAATTATGACGTTCATGACATGCATGTCATAATTTTCATGTTATAACTAGTCAAATATCTTCTTCATACAGTCATGTTATGCCCTTCCAAGGTTGGTATCGATACAATTATCTAAACGGCCTGGGGAGCTAGAAGTAGTAGGCGGCTAGATAGATAGATAGATAGATAGATAGATAGATAGATAGATAGATAGATAGATAGATAGATAGATAGATAGATAGATAGATAGATAGATAGATGCGCTCAATGTTGCTGAAGTTCACTAAGAAATGCTTCGCATTTAAATGATTGGCCAAGTTTAATTTTCCGAGACCCGTAACCTGGATTTTTGTTGCGTGTTTAGCAGGTTTGCCCCGGCTAGGAAAAAAACATTTATATTATCTGTTTGAGATCAAACAACTTCCGCCCTCATAATTTGCAACGGAGGGTAGGGGAGGCGCGCTTCCCCTCTCTGCTTATGGGTCTCTAATGACTTCACGCATATTAGTCATCCATGCCATGGCGATGACTTCATATCGAGCCATCCATGCAAGATGACAGTTTGCTGCGTCATAACAGCTGATACTGATGATGACAGTCAACTTTCCCTTTTTAGGGGGCATTGAAGGCTGTCACCGAAATTAGTTCTCGACAGCAGACACGGAAAGAAAGCCCTTCCATAAATGAAACCTGGACTGAGATTTTTAAAGTAAGGTTAAAGTACTTTGGTGGAATGTCTGAAGTGCTTTCATAACGTCACAATAAAAGCGGCCTATTACAGAATGAAATGTGTCCTTTGGCTTATGATGTTTCATGTCTTCTCCAGAAAAGCCTTCCTAGGCTTTCAAAGCATCATCGTAAAAGCAGAACTACAAAGAGGGGCATATTAAAGAATCCTTGAAGACTCTTCCACAATTACGCTGCAAACAATACATCTCTTTGTAGCATTCTACGCCCTCGTGTTCCGGTTGGGTACGAAGTACTCGAAATCGTTGAACATTTTTTCTAAACTCGTGTTCCGGTTGAAGAGTACCTCTTCCCGCTCTCGTATAGTAGAGTGCAAAGCACTATAAACCGCTAAACACTTTTTGTAAACACATCTCATTTTAAATCAACAAATCTAAGGACTATTTGAGACAAAGGTGTAAGCGCATTTGTGGTAGAGTTCGTAGCATTTACAAAATGCGGTGCCATAGCACAAGGTTGAAAGAAAACGTCTTGTCATAAAAATTAGGTGTTGGTAAGTGCGAAAAGGAGCCAATTGAGCGTAAATAAATATTTCTATTTATACGAACAGCGCAAACTTACAACAACAAAAAATCGCAGTAGGACACCGTGAAGCAATTATTTTTAGGTATTCAACAGAAACTGCCTGTACACATAACATAATTTAGATGAAGCTTCCTGATCTGCTTCCCATGCTGTTCATTATGCAGCTACATTGCTATCAAGAAATCAAGAACGAACCCTGCCAAGAGGCTTGGTTAAATCGCACGGGAATTGACATGCGCACTAAAGAATTTCGACGGAATTTATTTGCGCCCATCTTCCCAACGTGGACTCGAATCTACAGCTTTGTTTCCGGCAAAGATACCTAGAGCTGATGAGACGCTCCTGAGCCGCCTGCCAAGACATGCCACCAGGATTGTTCAAAAGAAAGTATTTCCATTGAAACAAGGGGGGGGGGATGCCTGGTAGTATAGAAGGCACCTAATTATTGGTAGTAAATGGTGACACAGTGGAATGCGGCACAGGAGGTGCTGTAAACAATGATGTAATTAAGTTTTTGACACTGCAGTAAAGCTACTGCATGCGCACAAGTAAGAATTCAATACAACCGTATCTTCTTGACCAAAAAGTGCCATGCAACGTCACTGATGGGAAAAGGAGTGATAAATAGGGAAAAAAAGAGGGTGGGAAACGCGAGGGTAATCAGGCACCCACTTACGTATAAGGATAGAGACAGATGTACACTTTATTATTTCCGGCAGATTGCTGGGATGGGCTCCCACCTAGGGTCCAACGGAGAGACCGTGTCTCCCGACAGCTTCTTTGGCCTGCTGGATCGCCCAAAGTTGCTTGTATAAGGGGCAATAAATAATTTCGGACGGTTTCTCAACCAAACTTCTCACACTCTTTCAACAACATGCCTGCAAAAAAGAACGTCAGCCATTTTATGGCAGCAGTATTAAAACAAGGAACACCCACATTCAAGAAAACAAATCTAGTGGACAACAACAACAAAAAGAAAACATGGATGCTCTCTTGACACAAAACACAGTGTTAACATTAATTTAGGAAAACAATTTTAAACAATGACATTGTGAATGGTTTTGCTTGAGAAAAGGTCAGTGCAAAACGAAAGAAAAATGAAGATCTTGCCTGGAGGAAGGCAGCCTTGCCACCACAATTTTCATTCGTCGTGGTTTATTCATAAACAGTGATAATTTCATTAGGACTGAGATGCATCCGACGAACAGGTGTAAGAACGAGGAGGTTCACCAACTCGTGAGATGCAGTGTTCCTTGAATGTGTGTTTCTTCTTTTCAGTGTCGAGAAGCTGTGCTCTGCAGCAGAAACAGTTAAAAGGTAAAATTTTATACGATTTCAACGCACAAGTCATTTGAAACAAAACCTACAACTGAACTTGTTAAGCCTTAGTCATATGCAGCCTCAATCTTTCAGATTGAAAAGAATATTCGTAGTTTTGACTTCCAAACCAGCGCCTGTTATTTTACTGGCAAATAACAGAAAGACTGTTTCTCTCTCCTTCGGTCTTCTTGCCATACCTCCACAATGTACCAGACATATATACAACAGAAATTATATTTTGCCTGAGGAGAAAGAAGAAGTGGATCTGTTCAGTCGCTGTTTCGGTGCACTGTTCAATTTCTGCTCTTTCTTGGACTATTACGCTGACATCCATTTCTTCGCGGTGTGCCAACAAGACGCCGGGTGAAGACTTCGAGGGCTCGGCGCCCTACAGGTACGAGGTTGCTTTATCAAAGACTTGGCTAGTACGCGACCGCTACGGTGGTTGGTAGCCATCACCACGAGCCTCATGCTCGTCCAAGTACGTTAAACCACATGAGTGATACTGCAGGACACAATGAAAAGCCTGGGGGCTTGCAGCTGTGCCCAAGCATCATAATGCTGGCACGTTTGCAAATTCACAACCGCAAAATGGCTCCAGTGAGCACAGAGGCAATGGAAGACGATGAAGCTGAGACCAAGAAGCTTCGCTTAGAATAGAATCTTCTCGACGATAAAACGTCAACTTATTACCTAAGTCATGAAGAAGACATGGGCGAAGATGAACCATTTACGTTGGTTACTTATAAAAAGAAACGAGCAGAGGGTATCCCAGTCGTCTTTCGTCCAACAGCTGAAGGTGCTAGCTTCTGGAAAGTGAACCCCAATCGAGTGTCAGCTGAAGTAGTTTCCGCTGCTAAAGAAAAAGTGCAGTCATTTAGAACGACCAGAGATGAAAGCTTCAGTGTCAGCGTTGCTTCCTTAAGTTCAGCCAAGCGTCTTCTGATGCTTTCAAATGTAGGTGGCCTGGATGTTAAGCCTTTCATCCCAGAGTCATACACTCGGAACGTTGGGAATGTAAAACATGTTCCTCTTCAGTATTCAAATGAACAACTCTTAGAGTACTTGAGAGATGCAGGGGTTATATCGGCGCGACGGCAAATAAAATACTACCGCCAGGAAGATGGAGGAGTAACGACGCGTCCACTTCACTCAGTAATCCTGACTTTTCGAGATGACCGCCCGATTCCAGGAAAAATCTACTTAGAATTCACCAGTCACCCAGTGGAAGAATATCTTGGTCTAGCACTTCGGTGCTATAACTGCCAGCGACTCGGACACATGGCGAAAAGTTGCCGTAACACACGCCAGTGTAAGATCTGCTCAGAAGAACACCATCATAAGGAGTGCAAGTCTGTTCTTCAGCCTAAGCGTGCAAACTGTGCAGGTAATCACGCTGCCTCATATTCAGGCTGCCCGCAAAGTAAAGCTGCTGCAAAAATGCGTCGGCATGAGCTCATCCATGGAAGAAAACCGCGCCCCAGTGAACCATCTCTAAACCTTGAGATTGTTCATCCTGTGCGTGATCCACCTCAGCGGCCACCGCAACAACAGCCGACAAGCACGCCAAGAGAACCGCCAGGAGAGCCACCAAGAGCACACTCGAGAGACCACTCACGAGAAGTACCTTCAAGTAACCAAACCTACGCGTCAAAGCTGCGAACGCCCACGGGACCTCTGCCGGAAAGTAGCAAAACCGACAGTGCCAGTGTTCGCCCCAACTACATCATCGAAACATCACGTCATTATCAACAGGCCTCAGAAAATCAACCATTCAATGAAGACCGTGCCTCTGCATCAGTCATGCAATTGATTCTGCCAATGCTTTTTGCAGCACTTAAGGCAATCCTGTCTGCTCTACCGAAAGCAAACAACTTTCCAGAAGTAAAAGCCCTGCTGCCTCTGGAAGCACTACTGTGTCAACAGTCCGGGTCAAACCTGCGACAAGTAACATATGAATAAGCGCCACAAAGATGTCTCCATATACCAGTGGAATACCAATGGTCTTCGAAGGAAGTGTGCTGACTTCCGTAAACTCCTTCTGCAGTATAATTTTCCAATACTTTGCATTCAAGAGGCAGGAAGGAATGATGATTTCCGCCTATCCAACTACGTGATATATGAGTCATCTCGTCGAAGTGGTCCTAGCAGAGCACATTTGTGCGTCAGAAAAGACCTACCTTCTCATCAAGTTCACTCAAGTGATTCGGACTTCCCGGAATTCATCGCTTGCAAAGTATCCTTTGGTGAGCAGTGCGTTACAGTGATCAATTTTTACCTACAACCTTCAAGCCGCATTTCGGTGGAAGAGCTAACAAATATCTTCAACATTTCTAATTCATATACTTTTAAATGCGGAGACTTTAATGCGCACAACATATTCTCGGGTAGTGATTGATGTGATGCACGGGGGAACATTGTTGAGTGTGCCGCAGACAAATGCTATTTGACAATTTTAAATTACGGCTCCCCAACTTTTCTCCGAGGGCATAATTACTCTAGTTGCATCGATGTAACCTTGTGTTCCCAAGATCTAGTCAATGGTGTGGTATGGACAACGGATGTAGAAACACGTGGGAGTGACCATTTTTCCATTCTAATAAATCACCCCTACTTGCGAAAAGACGACACCAGACGCTGCAGCAAACTGACGAACTGGAAAGCTTTTCGGCACCACCTAACAAACCAAAATAGTGAACTCACGACAGTTGAAAGCTTTACTGAATTTCTGCAAGATAATGCGAATAAATGTACAAAAAAAGTCCCGATTCCAAAAGACTATGCTGCAGTCGATGGAGGGTATGAACATCTAAGAGCCATCAGACGACGTTCAGAAAGGGCATATCGACGCAGGGAAGTTAAGAAGCCTACAAAAATGCACAGAAAATCCACAGTGTAACGCGCAGACGGCTAGAAAATTTAGGTAAACGACGCTGGCGTGATTTCTGTGGCACGCTCTCTCCCCACACACCTGTTCCAAGAATTTGGCTTGTAATTCGAGCACTTAGTGGCCCTGTATCAGAGAGCTTCCCATTTCGTGCTGTTGCTGTAGCCTTGGACAAACCGGAAGCTGTGGTAGCAGATGAATTTTGTCAACTTATCAGTAGGCCGGCTGCATCACAATGTGCCTTATTTGATAATTCTGTCGCGTTAGCCAGCCAGAAAATTAACGCTTGCTTTTGGGCCCAGCATCCTCAACTAGACCCTGTATTTACGTTAAGGGAGCTGCATTGTGCTAGAGCATCATGTCGTCATAAATCGGCCTCTGGACCGGACGGCATTACGTACAATATGCTAAAGAACCTTGGGCCCACAGGCACAACTATTCTCTTAGATATTTACAATAATCTATGCACGCAAAAAATTGTACCCGAGTCTTGGAAGTCTGCTCGCATCATTCCGATCTTAAAATCGGCTAAGACGCCCTTGAACCTTGAATCCTTCCGTCCAATCAGTCTGACAAGCTGTTTATGTAAGGTAATGGAAAAAAAATGATTGATGCGCGACTTCAATGTTGGAGCAACAGAACTGGTGTATTCTCCAACTACTTGACAGGTTTTAGGAAACAGACATGCACAATGGATGCAATACTGGACTTAGTAACGTATGTGGAGCATGAACGCGCCTGTGGTAGTTTGACGGTCGCAGTGTTCTTGGACATCAAAAGAGCATTAGACACAGTCAGTCACACTCATGTTCTGCTGAGTATGTTGGAACACGGACTGTCCGGCAGGTCTTTGCGGTGGGTATCCAAATTTTTATCAGGTCGTAAAATATTCATTCAGACGAGCGAAGGAAAAAGTGCAGAACACGATGTCAGACATTTCCGAAGCCCTCCACTACGGTGTCTCTCATAATCATGAAGTGGTTTTGGGGCGTTAAACCCCACATATCAATCAATCAATCACGATTTCAGACAGGGAGTGCCAAAAAGAAGCGTACTCAGCCCTCTTTTTTTCTACTGTGTTATGGCTGATTAAGCTAAAAGACTGCCTTCCAGGTTGAAATACTCCTTATATGCAGATGATGTGTGCATTTGGGCATCTGGCACGGACATATGGTTAATTCAGATTGCATTGCAAGGCGGAACAAATATTATCAACAACTTTTTAAAAGAAAGAGGAATGATTCTATCGCACGCAAAAACAGCTGTATTGCCCTTCACCCGTAAGAAGTTAAAGAACTTCAATCTCAATTTAGAAGAAGAACCAGTAATGATTGTGACAAAGCATCGGTTTCTCGGAGTAATACTTGATAGGCAGCTATCATGGGCACCTCACATTAAGAAACACGAAAACGAGGTGAATACGCTAGTGAATATACTCCGCAGAATTGCTGGGACATCATGGGGCGGATCTGTATCATCCATGCTCGCTGTTCACAATGCTTTAATACGACAAAAAGTTGCATATTCTGCAGCAGTGTTACACGGCCTTTCCCGCACTTCAAAGGAGCGACATCAAAGACTATTAGCTAGGGGACTGCGCGTCTGCATAGGTGTTCCACAAGCGACTTCAAGCAGCCTTGTCATAGCAGAGACTCGACAACCACCCTTTCCAGTCATGAGAACAATTGAAACATGACGCCATTTTTTTTTCGCTTACAGACGCAACACAGGGACCACCCATTGGCACTGGAGATTTCACTAAGAGATAAAAGCAGTGCTCATAACGATGTACAGAGTAATGTACATATATTACCCAGAAATAAATTTTGGAGCTCTGAAATGGACTATCTTCCATGGCTGCTTGTAATACCAAGCATTGAATTCTCAGTGGATGGCAATATCAGAAAGAGAGACATGTTCATCCAAGCTGCTCAACAACTAGCGCTTTATCCAGATACACAAGCGGTATCCAGGGTACATACATATTTACGTAGATGGCTCAAGTACTACAATGTCTTCAACATCGGCATTCATTATACCACAGCTCAATATTCAGGAATCGTTTAAATTATGTCGCATGACGTCATCTACTACATCTGAGCTCTTCGCTATTCTGTATGCTCTAAAGTTTATAAACTCGGTAGCAGACGCTAGAAAATGGGTACTTTTCAGTCACTCACAGGCCGCATTAAGATCACTCTCCAGTACAAACAGGACAGTAATAAGTGATAGTATGACATACGAAACGCTGAAGGAGCTCACCAAAGCAAAGAAGGCGCAACATGAGATCAAATTCCAGAGGATACCTGGCCACTACAACATTCCTGGAAACACAACTGCCGATGAAGCAGCACGACAAGCACATCGTAAAGACGTTACTGTTTCTTTATCAATTTCGAAAAATGAATTGCGTAGTATAATAAAGAATACAACTTTCAGAATGAGCAAAACTGCTTGGTTTGACCAAAGTACAAAGAGCTGCGATTTATATCACATCGATTCATTTATTGAATTCAAAATTACGCTGGCATTAGATAAAAGGATAGAAACTCTAATTCACCGATTGAGGCTAGGCACCGCATACACAAAACATTTTTTTTGCACAGAATCGGCAGAGCTGAAACTCCCGAATGCGAATGTGGATTTATAGATGAAGACGTCTGTCACCTTCTCATAGACTGTCCACATCATGACACGCCGAGATGCCGTCTTAAGTGCGAACTGTTCGCATCGGACCGCAGACCATTTAGCATGAAAAAACTTCTGGGCCCGTGGCCAACTGGAGTTTTACAGTCCCACGCTTTAAAAGCATTAACACGTTTTTTATAAGACAGCGGGATTGCTGACAAGTATTAACAAACAACAAACTTCCATTTGTAACACATGTACTTATTATGTACAGTATCATGTGACACCCATCACGTGTGTGTTGTGAAATGAATGACGTGTCGACTATTGTGTACATACGAGCGAATACATCTTTATAAGGACCAGACGTGTGCTTTGCTGTTTTGTGCTGGTGGACCGAATATTAACGAGGGAAATTTCCAGAGACTTCTTACATTGACTTTCGAACATTTAGGTACCATTGTGATACGTGCGTATAAGTGTGTCTTTGCATATCTGTGCCCGAGTTTTCTATTTTCCATGCACTGCTTTGTATGTTTTGCTTCAAGATACGTGTTCAAGTTTCAATCAACGGCTAAGGAGTAGCCGGCACCATAATGGTGCGCCAACATCTCCTTATATATCATATCAATAAAAAAATATATATTTTGCCTACTTTTTTAGTGACTATGCGAAATGTGTAATCGGAATTCACAGGAAAAGTATTTGGTAGTTACTACACCTGAAAGTCGACGTCACATGACTCGTCAAAAGTAGTGGAAAGATGTCTCGTATAAAATATTGGTGTTTTAAGGTGAAGGCCTTACATGCCTTATTGAATGGGAAATTGAAACCTGCCTTAAATCGGTCTCTGTGGCTCGTTTTCATTCCATTCTCTAGCTGCCGAACTTAGACTCAAGTGAAATCCTTAGTCATTAGCGAAGCAATAATGAGGTACACGGTATTAACAACGTTGAAAATATATTAAGCAGTTGACTGAACTAAACGTCTCCCTGGAAGTGATGATAATTTATGATGTAAAAAAATTGCTTTATGGCTCAGCTAAGTGGCAATTTTTACCATTTTTTTCCCAAGCTACAGCTTCAGGAAATGGTGGCCCATTTTTGAAACAGCATATGACTGTTGTCTTTCTGCCAACAAATATATGAGTAGTGTAAAAAACGTATATCGCTTAAAACTTATACGAACGAAGGCCTGAATATTGTTTTGAATAGGCTCGTAACCACAAGTGTTTAAAAAAAGTTTATTCTCTCATGGGACGCAACAAAGCTAAGGGACAAGCGTCTGTATAACAGGCGCAATAACAAACAAAAGACAAAGCACAACATGCATTACACATTTAAACAAAAGTGTCCAAGTCCGTAGGATGTCCATAGTCCAGGGTACTAATAACTATCCATACACTACATAAATGCACTAATCACAATATGGACAATGTACATGATGATATATGTGCAGAATTTACAAGATTGGTGAAGATGTTAGAAAATATGTACAACAGGTATCAATATTCATAAAAGTTACATAACTTACAGCGTTAGAATGAAGTGCATATATAGAAGAGCTCACACCAATATGGAACATACACAAACACATAAAATAGTAGACACATACTGATTACCTGCACCAATCGGACATTGACAGGTGACCTGGCTATAGGAACCAGGCCAGGTGGAAGACTAATCGAACGCGTCTGTCAACTACAGAAAAAAAGCGGCACGACCATTGTCGCAGAAATTCTTTCTCCCCAAGGAAGAACAATTCCTCCGACAGAAACGATAAGAGTTCAGAGTACAGGTGTTCCAGAATCAGAAAAAGAGCACGACGACGATGACCCGCCGCAACAGCTTCGCACCTATTACGCCATAAACAAAAGGCTCCCGCAGCTATTAGAAGGCGTGCAAAGCGACTACGCGAGCAGCGACCAGATGTTACAAAGCGATTAACACCTAGGCCACGAAAACGAGCGTTAACTGCTTCCAAAACACCTTTGCAATGACACATTCCTTCAGCGTATGCTGGTTAGACTCCTGTAACGGGCAGTTAGGGCAAGTGGAAGATGGGACCACGCCCCGCCGTGGTGGTCTAGTGGCTAAGGTACTCGGCTGCTGACCCGCAGGGCGCGGGTTCGAATCCCGGCTGCGGCGGCTGCATTTCCGATGGAAGCGGATATGTTGTAGGCCCGTGTGCTCAGATTTGGGTGCACGTTAAAGAACCCCAGGTGGTCGAAATTTCCGGAGCCCTCCACTACGGCGTCTCTCATAATCATATGGTGGTTTTGGGACGTAAAACCCCACATATCAATCAATCAAGATGGGACCATGCCCCACCTCTCCAGTCTGTCCCGTGTTGGGAGTACTCTCCATCCAAGACACCACATAAAGTCACGGAGGTGACCAGGCAAAAACGATGCCGTTATCGCGCTCCACGAGACATGTCTAGATCGTGCTAGACGGGCTGGAGGAACCAGAGGAAGCAGAAAAGTCGCCGTTGTATCTACAATGCGGCTTTCAAGAATGTCCACATCGGGACAAAATTGTTGCGCGTGTCGATAAAATGCTACTGCCGTTGAGTAAAATGCAGGCAGGTTAAGTGTTTGCGGTGCAGAATTAAGCCGTGCATCTGGTAGTAAATAGCGTAGTTTGGTGCCTAAGAAATAACAGGCAAGATCACGCGCGGGGCACTGATCACCATGCAACAACCGAAGTAAGAATCGTAGGGCAAGCAGCCGGCAGCGAACAGAGACGGATGAGAATGCGAATCCACCGCAGTTTCTCGGTTGCCCAAGAGCTGCTCGGCAAACCAGCTCTGTTCCACCCGACCAGAAAAAGGAGCCAATGAGGGATTGTAACGACCTGGTGATTCATAATGGGGGCTGTAAGACATGAAATATGTACCACGCATGGCCGCAAAACACCGTCTGTTCTAAATACCTTCTTTCGAGCATCGGTAAATCATACTCTTGTGCTTCCCGGACGTGTCGTTTTACATCTTCGACTACTGAATTCCACAAGGAGGCCGTAGTAAGTATAATCAAGCCCCAGAATGCGAATAGAGTCACTTTTTTGAAGACCGAAAAAGGAACTTAGACATGCGTCTGGGGAACCAATGAATAAATATCGACATTTGGAAAAATTTAAAGCAGCACCTGAAATCGTGTCATACGTTGTAAAAAGTCGTAGGCTACGGGATAAACTGTCCTCATTCTTCAAATACAACGTGATGTCATCAGCAAATGCTGTCACTGTCACGGTACCACTACCTGGAAGAGGAAGGCCTCTAACGTAAGGGTCAGCGATTAGCGATTGAAGGAATGGTTCGAGGCTGAGTACAAAAAGTGCAGGGGATAAAGGACACCCCTTGCGAACACCACGGGTAACCGGAAATGGTGCACTCTCTAAACAATCAAGAAACAACGTGCTGCGTATATTTCGGTATGCGTTTCTGAGAAGCTCAACGAAGTTTTGTGAGAAGCCAAATGCTGCCATTACGCTAAATATAAAGCTATGTTCGAGGCGATTGAATGCCTTTTCCTGGTCAAGTGAAACCAAAAGTCCCTGAGCTGATCTTGTTAACGTGTACGCAACTATATCGCGCGTAACAAAGGAAAGACTGTGGATTTCTCTTCCAGGAATAGAGCACACCTGATGATGACCTATTAAGTAGGGCATCAAGCTTCTCAAACGCCGAGTGATAACTGCCACGAAAGTTTTATAATCAACGTTGAGGAGCGTTATTGGTCGCCACTCTCTGGGTGAACTGACGATGGGTCATGTTTAGGTAATAAAACAATTCCACCATCGCGAAAGCTATCAGGAAAATCAAAGTTCTCGAAACAGCGGCAAATAACAGAGGTGAAAAGAGCACCAATGTCGTCCCAAAACGTTAAATAAAACTCAACAGGCAACCCATCGGGCCCGGGGGCCGAGCCATGCTTCATGGAAGGCAGTGCCTCTTTCACTTCGTCAGCTGACGGAGTTGTGCACAGTTGTTCAGCTACTTCAAATCAAATTTGAGGTAGCCTACTCAACATTGTGGTTGTCTCGGTGTACCGCGATGTGATGACATTGTCGTACGAGCCATGTTGGCAAAGTAAGCTAGGAAAACTGATTGATCACGTGTCGGCGGCAACGCAGTGTGTAAGAATCTGGCCGCCGGAGTTCCTAGTCGACTCGACGGGTTGAGAAGCGAGCTTTTCGCAAAGCGTAGAACCTTAGGGTGAGCACATGGATTACGTCTGCAACGCCAAGCAGCCGCCGTCAATGACGAAGCTTCAATGAGGCGTTGAAAACGACCCCTTAACTCTCGCTGCCATGCGCGCATCAAGGGAGTTAGTCTATCAACCCGAAGAGCAATACGCAGCTTTGTGGCAGTGTCCGCTAGTTGTTCGGACGTACGGCGTCTAAGGGCCCGCCCTGCTACTGAGCAGTGTAAGCGCCACTGTGTCTTGAGCGCGTCCCACACCTCCGGACCGCATCCCAAGAGAGAGGCCCGCAAGCATCTAGATAAATTGGAGCGTGTACGCGCGTCGTGCAGAATGCGGATGTCAAGACGCCAAGGTTTCACTGATGATGAAAAGGGAAAGTGAGCCTCGAGCGTCACTGTTCGGTGGTCTGATGTATAAACAGGCGATGGTGGTAATGTTACTGCATCTGAGTGCGATACGTAAGAAGCTAGTGCGCTCGGCACATAGAAACAATCCAAACGACTAGACGACGTGCTACGCCGCCAAGTCCAGGCATACTGTGGTCCATGCCCTAGTCTGTACGTATCTATCAAAGAGAAATGTTGCACTAGGCGACGCAGCTCTCGCACATTCCAATCAGAGCGACCCCGTCCTGGACCTTGCACGTCAGCTCACGTGTCTAATACACAATTAAAGTCTCCAGTGAGTATTACATGACGACCTTCTAGAGAATACACGTCCAGGTCACGGAAAAAATCGTTAGACATCGCTGCTTGAGCTGGCCCATAAATACACAAAACACGCAGCTTGAAGGATGATAGGACGCAGTCAAAAGCTAATACCCGTCCGAACGCGTCATAGAAAACATAATGATTGCGCAGAAGAGCGCGGTTAAAAATAATAATTCCAACTCCAGAGAAGCGAGATGTCGCGAAGGAAAAATAACAGTCTAAATCAAATGCGCGTTTGAATGCACGAACGTGGCCAATGGTGAAAAAATTTGTTTCGTGTAAACACAGAATATCACAATGTTCCGCGCGGGCTATGCTGATAACGTCGGCTTGCTTTACTGGGTTACGGAACCCTTGAACATTTAAAGAGAATTTTCAGGGCGTCAGCCATATTAAAAAAAATATAGGTGACTGACCTGGTCGTGTTTTTCGATTTGGTATACCCCGGGGATCTGTCCAGGGGAACTGGAGAACGTACACTACACAGCACAATTCGACCCTCTAGAAAAGGGTCGAGGTTTCTTCGGTTGCTGGAATTCGGAGCGGCTGTCTTGGGTGCCGTCCGAGCTGGTGCCAGACTTGTGAGCACGCTTGACCTCTCGCGGGGCATGCATTTCTACGTCACAACTGTCTGGGCTAGAAGGGAGTCCGATGCTACTGTCGACTTCGAGGCTGAAGCTGCTGTCTGACGAATCAGATGGTGGTAGGGCTGCAGCGTTAACGTTGTCGCCGCCTCCAACGACCTTGATCACGGATTGCTTGTCGAGACGCGTCAGTCAAAAACTCTCATGGCGTCTTGCTACTTGTTCAAGGAAGTCACGAGCCTGGCTTTCGGAATGATCTAATGGGCTTTGCTCATTCGGTTTCAATTCTGTTCCAGGCGAGGCACCAGCGCCCGTAGATCTCGCAACGTCGGCGTTTTCTGGGCACTCAGCTGCTAGGTTTAACGATGAGTCCGGTGCCTCGGTGCCTACCAGCGTTTCTTTCTCGGCTTGCGCCGATGTCGAACATGGCACGACATGTTTGCCGGGGACAGACGCGAGGTCAATCGCGGTGGCTGTTTCTATCGCTGAGATTTGCAGACGTGGCGCGCTCGGGTTGGCCAAGCTGCACACTTCCTCATCTTTTAATAGAGCTCTCAGAATCGGATTCTGGCGTTCTTCTAATACAGCTCCGGTTTCTCGTTCATCTGTTGCCGTTGGTGACACGGACGGTAGGGCAGGAAAGGTCCCCACAGTAGCATCAGAATATGAACGACGTACAGGGCAGACGGTGGTAGGGTGGTTATCTCCCCAACGTCGGCAGGGGCGGTCGCAACCTTCGCTTTCGTGTCCGTGCACACAACAGCGACCACAGAATGGTGCTGTGCACTGTGCTCGATAATGACCACTAGAGACACACCGACGACAAACACGTTGCAGACCGCGGTAGTCGAAGGTGACTCGATGACCAGAAACGCGAAGATAGTTGGGGACGCGATTTGTGGGACTCATTTCCATCCGGACATAGCGTGTGCCTGTGAGAACGCCACGTCTTGCGCTCATGACGCCAGCGGTCACAGTCAATACCTTGCCGTATGGGGACAAAGCCTGGACGAGTACCTCGTTGGAGACGAAGGCTGGTAAAAACAGGCAGGCGACGTTAGTTACCTGCGGGCCGACGGGAACGACAGGGATACGCTCGTCACAGATGGTCAGGTAGCCAGCGTCGACGATGTGAGTCATCGAAGCCATGCTCTTGACAGTTACTTGGAAGTACATGCCTCCCATGTGCTGAACGCAGTGTACCTCTCAGAGGCCAACTATTGAGGCCATCGCGTCGACGACGGTCTCCGGACTAGTCCCCGCAGGGACGACAACGTCGAAGGCCTGCGTCTTTGAAGGCGTCCACGACGTCGATGGCGCCATGGCAAGATGAGGAGGACGTCCCTGACGTGGAACATGCAGGGACGTCAACAGGATCACTTGCTCTTCGTCTTCCATCCCAACCTCCTAACCACGAGTGGCACATACAGTGGCACATAATGTTTTGAATAGTACGTAACCACCAGTGGCACATACCCGAAATAGGTATAACATTTGACCTCCAAGGTGGTGCCGGTGAGAGATTTCTGTGCGTTGTTTAACAATAAAAAATAGTGCTCAATGTACATGCCAATGGCTGCTAATGGGCAATGAGAGACAGGAGCATTGGCGTTTAGTCAACGTGCACGCTGCGATCCCCGTTAGGAGCCATTGGCATGTACATTGAGCACTATCGGACAAGAAAGGGTTGCTACATTATACTCACTGGGTGTAACCTCCTTAGTTTTAGAAAAGTTTAGCGAGCGTTGAGCCGCAGGCCATGAATACAATGAACTAATGTATAACATGAATGAATTCGAGGTGGTTAAAGGTGGGAAGCAGATACGAAGCGCAAGCCATAAGAAATTAAAAGCTGAATCCTCCAGTCTCTCATTTCACAATAGCAGCCACTGGCATGTACATTGGTCACTATCTGACAGGAAAGGGTTGCTACGTTTTACTCGCTGGGCGTAACCTCCTTGGTTTTAGAAAGGTTTAGCGAGCATTGGGCCGCAGTGCCATGAATACAGTGAACTAGTATATACCATGAACTCAAGGTGGTTGAAGGTGGGAAGTAGACCCGAAGCGCAAGCCGTAAGAAAGTGTGCATGTGCCACCTCTCGTTTAGTCCTTGGAATGTCCACTGAATGGCGCTGCTTCTATATGGGGAATATATGATAAAAAGATGCGAGATGGTGGGACTTGGAGTGTTGAATAGATGGACGAACGGACACACAGACAGATGCATGGATGAACGCATGAACGGACGCAGGGGCGGATGCATGAACGAACGCAGGGACGGGCGCACGAACAGACGCATGGACGGTCACACAGACGGACGCATGGACGGACGAATGCTTCGCCCCACTCTCCATCATTCACTCCGTGGATATGCTGCCATTGTTTTTTTCATTGCACACACGTTGACAGGAGCATATATCGCACTCATATATTGTAGCCTTTGATCAAGAATGTTGTTCTGTGTTGCTTCCTGTGTGATTAACAATAGATTTGAACCCTAGGCGTACGTTTCGAGAGTTCGTTCAATGCCCAAAATAAAATGGTGTGAATTTGCTCATGCAAGTGCTATAAGAAAAAAAATCACAGATATCCAGAATGAATGATGATGAGTGCAACGAAGCGTCCGTCAATCCGTCCATGGTTCGGCCCATGCGTCCATTCGTAGGTACAGGCGCCTGTTCGTGCGTCCATTCGTGTGTCCTACCGTTCGTCCGTCTGAACATGCGTCCATGCGTTCGTTCATCCGTTTATGTGTCTGTCTGTCTGTCTGTCTGTCTGTCTGTCTGTCTGTCTGTCTGTCTGTCTGTCTGTCTGTCTGTCTGTCCATATGCTCGTCTGTCCGTCCATGCATCTGTCCACCAATGTAGCGAATACTTCAAGTACCACCACCTTGCTCCTTTTTATCATATATTCATCTTATACGAGTACCGCCAGCCAGTGGACGATCCAAAGACTAAACTAGAGCATGTACCACATTTCTGCTGTCAGCGCTCTGTTAACACCAGGAGCGTAAAAAGGGCGCCATGCTACGTTTTTCGTAACATGTGGAGATGCGGATATATGCCCGAAGGCTGGTATGTGCCACTGGTATGCGGGTATGTGCCAAAGGTTACGCACCTGGGGACGCATGAGCCACGCCATAAGGAGCTTCGCCTCTAAAAAATAAAGGCTAGGACAGGACTTGATGAGTAGAATGCGCAGTGTAATTGCCTTAGTCTTAATTAGCTTCTTTTGTGAAAAAGGGAAGGTGCGTTGACCTAACTGGTAGTGATTCGTTACTTGGCTAAAAGTTGATAAACTACTTCCGAAGATCTAGTGATCAAGTAACAGATCTTTGTCCAGGCGCAGTGGGTCAGTGCGCTCGCCTGGGAGAGGGCAAGCCAATAGAAAAGATGCAAGGTAAAGCAAACCCTATTGGAAAAATTGCCATGGTGGATACTGGAAAACATGGTGGGCGTAGTGGAAATAATAGTGGGCATGGTGGAAATAATAGTGGGCATGGTGGAAATTATGATGGCTATGGTGGGACGTAGTGGAAAATATGGTGGTTATGCCGGGACATACTGGGTGGTATGGTGTACAGATGATGGGTAAAGTGGAAATGATGGTGGAAAGCAGAGGCTAGATAGTGGGCAATAATGGGACACTCTGCCCATCATTGCGATAATGCTGGGAAGCCCTAAGCATATGGTGGGTGGTGGTTATTATGGTGGGCTACATGGTGTACCAAGCAGAGAAACTCTTCCCACCATTGCGATAATGCTGGGAAGCACTAAGCAGATGATGGGTGCTGCTTGTTATGGTGGGCCACATGGTGTACCAAGCTGAGAAGCTCTGCCCACCATCGCGATAATGCTGGGAAGCAGTAAGCAGATGATGGGTGGGCTTATAATGGCGGGCAAATTATATAGTGTACCAAGCTGGGATCTGTACACTACATGTTCTACCATCATAATTTCCACCAAAGGTTAGGCCTACTGACCGAGCCCGTACAATTGTGTTATCCGTGCTTCCGGGTTTCAGAATACACGATTACGACGATTAAGTATGACAATGCAGCGCAGCCATATGGCATCAATTAACCTAAATGAAGCATTTTTAATTGTGTATGCTGTTCGCTCAAGAAGCAACAAACATCGATGCGACGCGATTAAAGCACTCCCAGAGAACGTAATTTAGTGTCTTCTCACCGACAGCCGCCGGTCGCACTCGCTGGCACTTCTCTAGCTTTTGTACGAGAACTCAGACGTGGCAATTCGTGTGCTTGGTGAACCATTATGATAGCGTAATGTTTCCGGTACACTGCATTCGTTTTGGCCAAGCCGTTATGTAGTTGTTGCTCTAGCGAAAGAGCAACAGCATTGCGCTGGCGCGACCGCCCTCTACATTGCGCGAAAAGCATCCCAATACTCACTCAAATAAATTAGGCGGGCGTATCTATGAAATGAGCCTAGAAGCGTCATAAAGCGTGAGCAGATGTCGCCCTTTAGAACGAGCGCGAAACGGATATTAAACTTGGCAGACCCCGCCGGTAAACTGTTGCTGCTCCCCAGTCCACTTGGTTTTTTTTTTCCTTTAAGTTGTGAATTGTCAAAAAAAAAAATAGCACTAGTGCCAATAACATAGTGGCAATCGTTACAGGGCGCAGTTGCTTGTGTTTAATAAATGTGCAACTTTAGTAGCAGGTATAGATCTTGTCTATGTTGTGTACACGACAAACATAACTTAAGTTGAACCTTAAATTTGTACGCCAACTAAGTATTTAACATGCATCCATCGTCATGTTGGTGTGGCGCAGTGGTTAGCGTCTTCGAGTGGGAATCCGCAGGTTGCACGTTCGATCCTCCGTGGCGCCTTGTTTTTTTTTTTTACGGGACGGGTGTTTTTTTATACCGTTTTTATAGAATACTTTTTTTATTTTTTGTGGCAGCTCGTCACGGTGATTCTGACGTCATTTTGCGCTCAAGTGTTGCCGGCACTGCAGCACCCACCATACCCACCATGCGCCATGGTGGGTGTTTCCCACCATTCACCCACTACATTAATCCACTATAATGGTGGGTGGTGGTTTCCACCATGCCCACCATTCGTTTTTTTCCGATAGGGAATATATTTCTATTCAAATTGGAAGAAAAGTGGGTACTGAATGAACCACTAAGCTGGCAATTTTGTCAACGAATACTAATACCAAAATCAGTACTTGGCATTGGCGCCGGCTTGCCGTTACTGCTGCATTTTGCATAAAGTTAATTTAGTGGCAAGTATTATAGAGCCCAGAGTGGTATTAAAGATAGTTAAAATGCGTTTTATTAAACGTACTTGTCAAAGAATCGCCTGCTTAGCCGACTTGTGTATTAATTGGACACTTTATGTTTAAAGTTTGAAAATTTCTCACTAGACCCATTACTCAATATAGAGTGTGAAAAAAAATACAAAACGAAAAATAACCTCGTAATAGGATAAATAATTGTGTTTTATGCCATGCTGATATGAGTGTCCCACACACTGCAGAAATTTATTATTCTTGTGCATCTCATCTGCAAAGTGAAGCTAAGGCTTAAAAGATAGCAGGATGAAAAGAATAAATCTGGTACGGTAAGCATGAAGATACTCAAGCTTATATACATATACAGTCTAGCTGGCTTGATGAAACGTCTCACCTGCACCCTATGTACATTTTCACGCGGAAGCTATAGAATATGAAGCGCCTTCATTATCTTGCACAAGAAGATGGCCTCAGCAATTTCTTGGTTGAGGAGCGAACAGTACTGCGGGAGATAAATTGCCCGATTTCTGGAAGTTGTAGAATGCAAAAAAAAAAACGCAGCCGGTATGATCTATTTTGTACGTTAAGTATTCGCGTTTAGGAGCCCTCGTACGCGAATTTCTTACGCCCTTAGTTGTCACTGGAGGCGTGAAACTTCAGATAAAAAATGTATTACCTACCTAGCTTCCTTATCTTCCTTCGTAAAGCTAAAGTTGTGGGTAATAATTTCACGAAGGCAGATCCCGTGTCATAAACTTTGACAAACGATAGAGATGGATAGATGAAGTGACAATAAATAAGCACTAGGCGCTAGGCAAAAACTTCTAACGCAACTTCTCCGACCTTTCTTGAGAGCGCAGTTTTCATCTTTGGATTTATTTTCCTAGGTGTTTGTATGCGGTTGCGCTCGGCGATGGACGAGGTCTGTTGTGCTTGTGCGGTCGCTGTGACCGCAATTCGATAAAACTTCTTCATATTTTTTTGTTTTGTCGTTTTTTTTTTGCCTCGAACCTGCCACGGTGGCATAGTGACTAAAAGACTTTGCTGATGACCCGCTGATAGCGCGATCAATTCCCGGCCGTGGCGGCCGAGTTTTTGATGGAGACAAGAAATTTCTGGTGCTCTCCATTCTCCACTGGGGCGTCTCTCATAACTATATGGTAGTTTTAGAACATTAAACCCGGGCAATGATTATTATTTCTTGTTTCGCCTTTAAGGAATGTACTCATCACTATCTACGTTCGAATTTATCTTCATATTTACTACAACTGACTGGCATCGCGCGTGAATGAATGCAGTCTTACCACAATGTAAGGTGGCGTCAAGAAAGGCGCTTCTGCATCGAACGTTTGAAGTGTAATGCCATATAGATAACAGTTCACACTGGCACAATTTTGGGTACCTTAGTCCAGTTAGCATCTCACAGTGAAGCGTACAAGCCCAAGCACTTCGGACATGGATGGCCTTCCAAGATGCTCATCGACAGTGTCAACTATTGTTATTGCACAAGAACAACCGGTCACAACGCACATCATTGTCGAGACGCTGAGAGCGCACATTCGGCATTTATCACGGCTACCGTCACATCATTTAGCGTGGTTGACAGCTCGGAGGCCCCATTCTTCGTACTGCGGTATCGTGACAAAACATCAGGACATACTACCGGCTGGCTTCAAACTTGCGATGCATCCAGCAACTGCGCCATGGAGTCTTCGTCAACCTGACGTGCGCTTATCAGTTCCTGGAATCTTTAAGAAGGCACGCATGTCAACGCTAGCCCTAAAGCAATTGACTTTGCGTCTGTTGGACGAAAGGTACTTCGACCGCATACATGTTTACACCGATGGCTCCACTAATTCCAACAGCTCCGCAGGAGCAGTGGTTGTTCCATCTGAAAATGTGTTGCTTCAGTACAAGTTTTCTCACACCACGACGTCGACAGCAGCAGAGCTCGCAGCACTTCAAGGTGCAGTAAAGTACATTGTTCGCCAGCAACCTAACCAATGGGCCATCTTTTGCGACTCCAGGTCAGCCTTACATTCACTACGGTTTGTTATGCAGCACGGGTTACATGAACAGTTAGTATATCAGGTAAGGCACGACTACCACGAAGCGCTCACGGAAGGTCACGATATTGTATTTCAGTGGTTGCCGAGTCATTGCGGAATCGTCGGCAATGACCGCGCGGATGGAGCTGCTCGATCGGCTCATGACGAAGACCAGCGCACGCCCACACCACTCTTGAGAACGGACGCTGCAAGGCTACTACAATCACTTGCTCGCCGTATATCTCTCCTACAATGTAATACGCAGAGTTTCTCCAACACGCACCTGTATTTGATCGACCCAAACTTGCAACTTCGTTTGCCATCAGGGCTCCCACGATGCGCTGAAAGTCTACTGTGTCGCATGAGGTTGGGCGTGGCATTTACGAATTCGTACTCTCGTCTCCTTGAAATGGCGAGCACTTCGGCATGCAACATCTGCGCCTGCGAGGAAACGCTTGAGCACATTCTATGTCAGTGCCCAGCATACCAGACCGAACGACGTATTATGGAAGCCAAGCTCTGTCAGCTGGATTCACGGCCGCTTACAGAAGAGAAGATCCTGGGACCTTGGCCGACGGCTTCCCATACGCGCAAAGCCACGAAAGCCCACTTGTACTTTTTAAGCACCACCAAACTTCACGACCGCTTGTGAAAGAACTGTGCGAGGCCGTGCTGTGTAGTTTCGAGCTGACTATTTATGCTTCTCTTTCTTACTCCGCTTCTTTTCTGTCTCTTTCCATTCTATTATTCCCCTTTTCCTCCACCCCAAGTGTAGGGTAGCCAACCGAGCCAAGCTTGGTTAGCCTCCCTGCCTTTTCTCTCTATTTATCTCTCTCTCTCTCTCACAGTGAAAACAGAGTGATTGAAGGCGTCATTATAGTGCGACAGTGCTAAACAGTCCAACTTCATCAACAACTTTCGTCCCACACTCTCACTGACTGATACTTTTTATTTACTTTCCCTTTCTCCTAGCGCGATGCAGGCCACCGTATTTTTTTTTTTGAGTGATTTCGCTATTCAATGCCTCTGTGTTTGCGCACGTCAATTTTTTTTTAGCACTGAGCTTGCAACTAATTTTCCAAGTGTCCCTCAGAAGTAGCTGCGTACGGCAGTTAACACGTTGGCATGCGCCTTCCTGTGACAGTGTTTTCTCCGACAACTGCGCGCGAACTTCTTCATCGCCTCAAACTCCTACATTAGGACTCCGTCTTCATTTCCGTTGCGCGGTGCGCTTCCATTTCCGACGCGCCACGCAAGTAGCGACTCCAACTTCACGACGGCCTATATACGCTGCATCTTGCCGAACTGCGCGCCGCACAAAAATTCTTCCTGCGCCATATCGAAAAGCATTGGTCGACATGTACGAATATATGCTTCTGTAATTAAGTAAATGAAAATGAGGAGTAATGCTTGGTAACACCACAAGTGAAAAAAAAACACAGTCTAATTGTTCACTTGGAATGATTTCTGCAAAATGAAGTGCCCTAATTTAAATACAGGTACCACATAGCTTGTACAGGCGAAGCTGCACTTCCTGTTGTATCCGTAAAGAGCACGTGTGTCTCCTTTTGTTTTTTTTATCTAGCGAACATAAAGGGCAACGAGAAATGCGGCCTTTGAAAATAACTTCAACTAGAGATTATTACGTGGTCAAAACTGGGTAATAAATGCTTAATTAGAGCCAGGAATGCCACCCCTGACGCCGTCATGGTCAGATTGGGCTTCTGCGTTCACGTGTTCCCTGTCCTGAATTCCGGAATGATTTGGCGACCACGTGAATATTATAATCTCTTTTTTCTATCTCTTCCTAGTTAAAGTGCCTGGTATGAATTGTGCTGGTACATTGAAACCGTTACGAAATCCGTTCATTGGTAAAACACGTCATCTTTCGCACATAAATGATCCTACCTTCTATGGTTAACTATTGTGAAGTTCAAGGTGTTTAACGTGAAGGAGCTCTTGCGCATATATATATATATATATATATATATATATATATATATATATATATATATATATATATATATATATATATATATATATATATATATATATATAAAGTACAGTAGATTCTTCGCAAGCAGTCACAACATGGTTTATTTTGACATTTCGACCTAGAGTCTGGCCTTCATCTTGCTTTCATCCTGATGACGGCCAGACTCTAGGCTGAAACGTCGAAATAAACGACGTTGTGACCGCTCACGGAGGATCTACTTGACTACTTGCAATTGCTACGGTCACTCAACCACCTTGCCTGCCTATGTATATATATATTCCCTCATGAAGGGAGGACCCCTCCCGAAACTGCTGGGAAATAAATATATTTATCCTTGTTGACAACGCTCCCGTTGTGCCATATCCCATACCTTCACGAAGACTAACTGGTCCATTGAATTATTACTCCCACTGATATATATATATATATATATATATATATATATATATATATATATATATATATATATATATATATATATATATATATATATATATATATATATATATATATATATATATATATATATATATACATATATATATATATATATATATATTGATGCAGAAAGGCTGTGTACATTTTTGTACGGTGGATCCATGCTCGCAAAAGACGCAAACCCGAAACGCAGTAAACAACATGAGGTGCAGTCGCACGAGTTCTCTCTGGCCAAACGTGCGCTGACATAGAAAGAGCCAGAGGCTGGAAATATACCCTGTGGGCTTCCCAATGTTTGCTTCCGAATACTGGAAAGTACGCCCACCCTGTTTTCCCATGCGAACGAATGCATCGTGCAACCCCGCAGGGTGCTCTATTCGCGGCTCTAGTGTTTATTCTACATTTGAGACATTCAAACTTTCAATATCAGATGAAGCCAGCTGGCTAACTGTGCTAGCCGGCTAACGGGCTAACTGTGCTGTGTGTGATCAAGTTCCTGAACATTTATACCCAGTGAGCTTCTCCATTGAGTCAGCGTGCATGGTATTGAAATTTTGGATGTTTCGAATATAGTCGTAAGAACTGGGCTGCGAATACAACATTCTGCGTGATCTCAGACTGCATTATGTCTCAAAGACACACGGGGTGCGCGTGTTTCCCGGTATTCGCAAGCTGATATTCAGACAGCCAGCATGCCTTTTGGCCTGGGTATATTTCCAGCCTGTGTCTCTTTCAGTGCACGTTTCGCCCAGCAGAACCCATGCAAATGCACTTCCGGTTGTTTCAATCATTTAGAGCGCGCATTAATTTCGAACATAAATCTAGCGCGAGGCTCATATATGTAAAAAAAAGGTTAACCTAGAGCAACTCTTCTGAATCTCCCTTTGTGAGCTGAAGAAGACTAATAAGTTGAATTTTATATCACTGTTTTAGATAGTCCAGAGAAAGCTTCCATTTCCAGCTTCAGGCTCATGAATGAAGCAAAAGGACAGATTCCCACGCGTGAGAGACACTTGAGCATAATTTCCAGCTCGGAATTTCGAGTTCTTAGCGCAGTTATGCAGGTACGTGATTTTAGACCCGGAAGTTAGGTTTGATACGTGGCATTTCTGAACATCTGGTCTTCAAGTAATAAAGAGAAAGAATAATACAAGTTTCATGTTTTCAACCCCTTACGCTAAACGTAGTGCGTGCTACCTGAGCCTATTGGTATAACAGGTAAAAATTTACCCGATGATGCAGCCCGCTCAGCCCGTGAAGCAATCACTGTGGTTCAGTGTGGTTCCGATCCCTCTCTCAAGAACGACTGATGCGACAGCCCCGCAGCGGTGGTCTAGTGGCTAAGGCATTCGACTTCTGATTCGCAGATCGCGGGATTGAATCACGGCTGCGGCGGCTATATTTAAATGGAGGTGAAAATGCTGTATGCCTATGTGCTCAGATTTGGGTGCACGTTAAACAACCCCAGGTAGTCGAAATTTCTGGAGCCCTCGGCTGCAGCGTCTCTCATAATCATATGGTGGTTTCGGGACGTTAAACCCCGCATATCAATTAATGAAAGACAGATGCGGCCAAACACACGTATTCAACTTTTACTACTTCACAGACCAGAGTGCATGTGAATAAAAGCTCGACAGAGTTTGACAAGACTTCCCAGCCTGTTACAGTCCAGCGTTAAGCAATCGCAGTACACACATTCCGTGCAATACAATACACACAAACAAAACAAAAACAAAAAGAAAATGAAAACATCATAACATGCAGAGAGTCATCAGCATTTGAACACAATAAGCACTCGGATTAATTTATGAATCTTACTCATGAGTCCCAGTCCAGATAAAAGCGTCAATAGAAAAACGCTATAGAAGCTCAGACCTACTACACGCAATATAGTCAACACCATTTCGTGCTAAAACACTTATAACAAAGGATAAAGTAATTCTTAACATTTGGGTGCTTTAATTTGTGCGTGAAGACGTTAAGTTATCTTTTGAATTATCCTCAAAGAGTACATAGAAATGCATTCTGATAGTTCTGCTATTTCGTTAAGGATCAATTTATTTTGTTTCATTTCATTTTTTTATGTCGGACAACTAGGTGTAATTTATAATACTAAGTACTTTTGGAATAGCAGCGGTTTGTAAGAGCGGCTTCGAAGTACAATCTCTAGGAAAAGCGTAAGTGAGGCGTAATGCTTTTTTTTCTTTTGTATAATATAAACTTTTTCTAGACGTGCGGACGTGGTAAAGCCCCGTACAAGCTGGCAATAGGTAATCTGTGACGTAAATAAAGATTTCAAAGGCAAAAACTTGATTTTCGTAGGAAGGACATGATTATTACGACATAAAAGACCAATGAAGCGTGAGACAGCTAAGAATACGTGATTAAATTGATCATTCCCCAGCAATTTTTTATTAGAGCAAACACCAAGGGTTTTTGAAAGCTGGCGCAATTTTAATGTTTTCGGATCCATAGCTTATAGATTAAAAGCTTGGTGCAGTTGTACCTTTGGGACGAAAAATAATTGCTTTTGTTCTAGTCGGAATGTTTTGCAAAGCAATTATTTTGACAATTGCTCGACAATGCGAAGCATTTTGTTTACTTTCCTCAGTAATTCATCAGCATCTTCCCCGCTAAGGTAAATACTCATGTTATCTGCCTATATAACAAAAAAGGTGCTGGAGTGAATGTGTACAATATCATTATTATTTAAATTAAAGAAAAAAAAACTTTACAGCATATCGTCCGTCAGCCCATCCATGCTTCTGTCAGTCGGTTCATTCTTGCTTCCGTCCGTCCGCGCGGCCATGAGTGCGTCCGTCCGTCTGTCCATGCACCCGTCCGTGAGTCCGTCTATCCATCTGTCTGTATGTGTGTTCGTGCGTCCATCCGTCCGTACGTCCGCGCTTCTATCCATCCGTCCACCCGTGTGCTATTCTGTGTGTCAGTCCGTCCGTGCGTCCATCTAGTGAAGACTCCTTGTGCCGCCATCTACCATCTCGCATCCCCTTTGGCCATACCCGCTCTAGAACGGGTATGTGCCACCAGTAGCTACCTACTACTACATAACAAAGGATGAACAGACCCACACCTTAAGGAGCTTCGCCTCTAAAACACGCCTCTAAACACTGTGCCTTACACCTGGCGTAAGGCACAGTGTTTGTGAGGCGCACCTATTGAAACTAACGTAATGGCGCCTATGAGACAAACGAGATTTAAACAGTTCCAGAGCTAGTCCTTTAATCCCACAATTTTTAAGCTTGGCGAGAAGCATTTTATTGTTAAAGCTGCCAAAATCTTTCTTGAAGGCAACAAACAGGGTTATTATCAGTGTTTTTCCTCGAAACTTTGAAGAATCAGTTCTTTTTGGGCGACTGGGGAGCTTACAACTGAAGCGCAACTAAATTACTTAAACTCAACAAATCTGTGTGACTACCCCTACACTGCACTAGGTCACCCAAGTGTGCTCGTAATTTTGAGTAAATTATTTTGTCTGAAGATCCTAAAATTATCTGGCGACTACCGTTTACGTGGCGTGTTTGAGTCGAGTTGACGCAACGAGATCAAACGTTTTTGTATTAGCTTCGACATATACTATCTGCCTCAGTTGAAGAAACATTTTGCCAAAATTCGAGTGCTTGTGAGTGGTTTAGGGAGCATTTGCAACACTGCCCACCGTATTCACAAACGCTCCTCGACTTGACTTTCACCCTCCACTTGACAGAGTTGAGCGCTGCGCCACAGCTCGGCTCAAAATGACGCTGCGCTACTGGAGAATCGCAGCAGATTATTGCTGATATGCAGTGACTTGTCGTGCATAGAGATGGGGCTCCCATCGGCTTTCTCAAGTGAAGGAGAAGCGTTGAGTGAATGGACGTTCTAGAATACGGGGGTGCATTCAGCAATCTGTGCTACCACGGCAATGCATGCGCTCCGATAGCTCTGTGCTTTTTGTAGGAAACAACCACGCTTGCTATTGTCATAACTGAATATTTCTGCACTTTCGCAGCGAAGAAAAAGAACAATTATACTGGAAGAAAAACTACGGAAAAAAGCTCGGATCCTTAACTCTCTTTCGAGCACACGAGGAAAAGAAATTTGGAAAGTGGTCAAAAGCATGTCCGAACTCATGGTTAACAAGACAAATAGAAACCAAAGTGAAGTGGGCTGTTTTGCGAAAAGGCATTCAAGAGTAATGTGATTCAGCCGCTGAAAGGTTTTTAGGGGATTACGTATGGAAATAGATTGCGTGAAACTTGTTAAGTTGTTACCGCATTGAACATTGATAAGAATTTCGTAAAGGCGTTGCAGAATGCGACTTCGTGGAATGTAAAAGCTAGCATCGCAGATGAGTGTTTAGTATGTTTTTTGTTTTCTTTTTGGTGAATGATGCATGCCTCACGTAGCTTTAAAGATAACTCAGCAAAAATAAACTAAACAGTTCGGACGTGTGCGGTCATTGCTGGATCTATTTTGCAATTAACTCCGAAGAAAAAAAATAATGAAACGTGAATATGAACACATAGCTGGTTTTTTGCAGTTTTTACGCAGGAAGGCATTACGGGTGCGTAAGATTCGCTCTAGAAGAGTCTTCAGGTGTGGTGCATTGTTTAGAAGTCATCAGTTAGCACTATTACTCGGTATAGAAAGAAACCTCAATTTCAGGTTTGCAGAAAAGTTAGCCGAAACTTCGTTTTCTCTGGCTAATTTAATGGCACATAATTATCAGCCACCCACTTTCCAATTTTCATTTAACATGTACTAAGAAAGATAATGCAATCTATCGTTAGGCGGCAGAATTACGCAATGTCACCTTTACTGGTCAGTGCTACCATCGTTTTACTTCTTGGCAACAACCAGAAAAACCGCGACCATTCAGAGACTACCTTATGCGATCGCCTAAGACGTATTGAAGTCAAGAGCCACCTTATTTTTTTTCTCTGAGTTGGTGTATCAGTCCCCCCTCCCCCCTCCCTGCAAAAGCGTTTAGCTCCTAACACGGCCTGCATGATCTGCCAACCTGGAACCATGTGGCCGTGTCGTGTGGTGACGTCTCTAGTGACGCCATGATGACGTCAGGAAGATATGTTTTTCAGCTTTCGAATTGTAGTCGATAGAAGGCTGTTTTCGAATTTTTTAGATGTCTAGGGCTTTGGCCCTGGTAATGACGTTACTAGAGGAGTCTGGGAAAAAGTGTAAGAGCGTCGGAGGCAATTGGTGAATTTACATTCCCTGCAGTTCATGAAATCTCCCCTCAAAAACGCACAAGGTGTCACGAAATTTATTTATAAATCTATATGAGTGGGACACTGAGCTGCGCAGATATTAGGGCTAGTTGCTATGAAGGCATTTCTATCATTATCTGGTAAACGTGATTAAATGGCTATAGCAGGCACTGCAGCTAACAAAAGGATGAAGAAAAAAAAGCCGTTTATATACGCCATGAGGCAGGAAAGCCGCTGGCCGTCTATCAAACCGACATGAGCGTCAGACGTACGTCTTTTCTAGCATTTTGCTATTACAAACGTCCACGAACTTCTATAACAGATTGTGACTTGTGAACACGTACAGCTCAGCAACACGGTTTCACCAGAAGGTGAAACTTATCAGTGTAACCGTAATTAGGCTTCGGACACTTGCGTCTACATTGTGCACTGCATAGCTGCGTAGAGAGGTCAGATTCTGCAGCGTCGACGCACTCGTAATCTCCTCGCCCGGGCTCCACATCAGACATTAAGTCTTCTCACACAGTATAAAGTGGCGCTCGCGCTTGAGTGATCTAATCTCAACTTTTACGAGAAGCTGGAAATGTAACAAGGACCCCTTTACCACCCATCTTTTTAATGAGGTTTGGAGGTGTTGATTCGGGCAACCTTCTTAGAATATACCACTCAGAGGCTCCATTTGTTGAGCTGTAGAAAACCAGTATATTTAGGACAAAACAAGCTTCTACTTTGATTTATAGTTTGGTTTCGTCGAGTAGGGGCCATGGCTCGGGGCAATTGGTGAGCAAAATATTCAGACATCTTTTTCGGGCTTTTTTCGCCTAAACACCGAGAACACGTGTGTGTTTTGGAGCTACATTGAGCTTTGGGAGAACACAAAAGCACTTAAGGAACAGTAATTACGGTTAGTAAACGCGTAAACTCTCTTAAATTTAAGAAGGAAAAAAGTTGAGGGAGTCAATAATAAGGCACGCTTCAACGTGCCCTCATTGTGCTTGCACCGTGACGAATGAAAATGACCTTGATTGAGTATACACAACACTTAGAACAGTTTCAAAAACATTTTTTTTTCAGGGAGTGCCAGCAGATTGTCTTAAAACTTTTCATTAGCACCAGCAGAAAGGGAATGAAATGCTTTGAAGGGGCGTAATATAACTTCAATATAAAACAGTGAAAATTTAAGAATTGCCGTTGCGAAATCTTGGTTCCATCGATGTGAATGGAAAACTCTGATTTAAAACAAAGTTGTAGATGCTCCAAGAAAAGCTGACTTGTCTGACGGACCAAGTGTTGTCAAGCTGTCACAGGACCTATAGGTACAACAAAATGAAGAAAGAAATGAAATGGATCTTTTTGTTTTGTTTGTTATCTTTTTTTTTTGCTGCGTCGTTACAAAAGACGTTATAAAGATTGCAGGAATTGTGGAATTTATCACGTAGCTATATATCTGTCGCATATTTTGCGAGTAATGTGTAGGAACAATTAAATACAATAGAGTGGCTACTAGGGCTGGTTGGTATTGCTATTTTGAAAGAAATATACTTCCTTAGTGCGCAGGGAACGTTTTCAGAAGAAATATAGAACAGAGAGATAGGAAGAGTAGAGTAGAGAGGTTTGAATAAGGTAGTCTGGCGCATGCGCCATCATTTGTCCTGTCATCTGTGTAGTCTACTCGCCCTCTTGACTGTATGTGTATTCCCGTCATCTGTGCAATAAAATTGGTTGTAAGTGTGCGCTCTGTCCTATTTCTCGGCTCTATCTTCCTTCTGAAAACGTTCCCTGCACACTAAGAAAGTATGTTTCTTTCAAAGTGAGCAGCTCAAGAACCAACATTTTCTTGCACCAGAATACATTTCATCACGCGTGGACCACAACTTTAAGCTTGGTGTCCCCCTTTGCTGAAGTAACCTATACAAAGACTGTTTTATCCCTCAAACCAGCAGAGAATAGGACCACCTTCCCGCATCCATCGCAGCAATTACTGACACCAATTTCAAAAGTTCCAATCACGGCGCGATAAATTGTTAATTTGTTTTCTTGTTTTTTTTTAATTGTAAATCGTATAGGTGCCCATTTCTGCATGTATATTGACCACCCCTTTCTGTAATGCCTCCGGGCTCTGAAAGTAATTGTAATAAATAAATCAAAATGAATAAATCAAAATAAATAAATAGTGGAAGGGAATGTTTTCTTTTCCCCTGTGCAGAGTAGCAAGCCAGAGTGCACTAACTCAGACCAACCTTGTGGCCTTATAATAAAATCATCTTTCGCTCTTTCATCTGACTGACCGGTACAGTACCAAAATTTGAAAGATGAAACTGTTATACTTATACTGTAACAAACAGTTATACCGTAACTGTTATACTTATGAACTCTTAAATCGTAACAAAGCAATTTTTGAGAGTAGAAACACGGAAGATTTCCAGTGAATGCACCACACAAACTAGAAGCACTTAGGAGACACGCTTTTAATGACTAGTCTTTCTTGGGTGTACCTTCACGAAAAATTGTGGCCTGTCTGTCTTTCCGTGGGTCTGTGGGCCGCACGATTCAGCCACCCGGTGAACGAGTAAGGACATTTTGAACACACAGCCATATTTATATGCTAGCTGCGTTCATACTTGTGAACATTGTCAATCAAAAAGCAAGTGTTTCACATATTTGAGGTAATAATCAATGCATAAGTACTAGGTAGTGCGTTATTTTATTTCTGAATTGCATAGATACGTAAATTGCAGTGCTTCTTACGCTGCACTGACAATGGAACGCTATGAACAAAGTGGGTCTTTTCTACGCTTCACGAAAATGACATGGTTCTGCCACCTACAAGTTGCTTTGTTTTCTAGAAAAAACTATCGTTTTTTTTTAAGTTTCTGCCAGATGGCACAAATACTGGCAAATTGTTTACTCATTATTTACGTACATGTAGCAGCACAAAGGCTCTGGGAACTTAAAATTAAAAGGGACAGTATGCTTTGCTCTCTAAGACTGCTCTCTCGAAAAAAAAAACATCGTTGTGCTTTGTCTATCAGGCAGTGAGCAAGAGGCTAACCGGAACAATTATTAGTTGTACTGTACGGTGGCTAGCTTTTCATTACTCAAACGTCACAGCCAGGCAGTCTGCGGAAGCCCATCAGCGTGCGTGACCATCTACTAAATAGATTCGTAGGCTTAGCTGTTGGCTATCTGCACTACCATTCGGTAAGGTGAGCTAGCTACTTGCTAGCTACAAAGAAATATTACGCCCACGACCTACTGATAGCAAGGTACTTTATTGAAGGACGAATGTCTGCGTCAAAGACTTTGCTTGAAGTTTGCGCTGCTTTTTAAGCAGCCTGAAACTGCTGCTATATTACTGGCACTGCTGGTGTATTACTGGCAATACACGAGAAGGAAAAGCTAACTGCGGAATAATCTTGTAGCTTGCACTTTACCTTGAGGACGTATTGCCACATTTTCTTTTGCACATTGATATAGATGGCAACAGGTTTGCTTGCGATGTCGTAATTTTGTGTACCAGCCAATAAAATATTTATATTGATACCTCTGTCTAATTTTTTTATTTATTTACTCACTTCGCTACGTTTTCGGCTTGAAAGAGTTACCGGAGAAGGTAGGTAACAGTATATACAATAAACCGATAATAAAATGTTTTGAAGAAATGCTTATTGATTTCGAGCACCTGGTACTTAACTGTGGAACAACAGTGAGCCGTCTCTTTTATGAAGATCGCGATGATGGGTATCTTTTTACCACAGCTCAAGCCATAGATGGAGAAAAAAACTGCTATAGTATAAACATTGCATTCAACAGTAGCTTGAAAAGCAGTGACATCGGTCAGTTTAGCATTATAGAGGCAGGTAGGTGGTTCCTCTTATTGATGGTGATGAGAACGAAGGAATCTTGAAAGAGTTTGGCATATTCAAGAAAAATGCTTAGATTGTGGGGATGGTCAGGTATGCTTCATATATAGTATGGTGTGAAAGATACATTAGTATATAATATGTAAAGTAATGTACTAAAGAAAAAAAGAACTGAAGAAAATTTGCCATGAATATGTTACCTTTTTGTTTTCTGCAAGAAATTCAATTAGTTTGTATGACCCTCTTACGAAACATTGCAAAGGTGGCCCTAAACAGCAATTTTCTCCCCATTGAAACTAAACCTAGTTGCATTATACTTTCTGTGGACAAATTTGTCATGATTCTCAATCATATGCTTTTCCACCTATTTTTTCTACCATATGCTTTTCAACCTTTATTGAGATTTTCATAAAAATAATATGAGCATTTCAATGCAATTCATGGTGCGTAAAAAAGAACAGATAACAACAGAATTTACTGAACTTTTTTGGACACGTTAAGAAGTAAAAAAGTATATATTTAATGTAGGAAATGGTCCTACAATGAAATCGCGAAGCTCGAATAACGCAGAAAAAGCAAGTGCTGAAAAAATGCCTGGATAATTCGAACTTAGTTTACCAACATCTCAGAAAATGCAAAAGGCACTCTTCTGCCAAAAATATCTGTGCAGTAATTGTGGAAATAATGTCTATATTTGCGTAACTTTCTTAAAATTTCTTTGAAGGAAATAATTTGGTGTCGAGTGCTCCGATTAGGACAGTTGCGTTGAATGAACCAAGTATATCACTCGGTTGAAAGCTATTGTGCTGTAGATAAGTATGCAACATATTTCCACTTAAGAAGAGACGATATTCCTAAACTGCAATTTTCGGAAGCATCACAGCCAAGTTATAAATATTGCCACGCTTGACATATATGAAGTAATACCCTTTGTTAAAAAACGTTCCAACGCTAAACAAATATTTCGCAGATACAGGTCGTTGCGACCGCCATCAAGGACACCTAAGCGCCATTTGTCACTCTTTACGCTGGTAAATTTAACGCTGCATTTTGTGTGCACTCTCTTAGTAAGGCGACCCGCAAACTACCAGCAGACTAAGCGATGAGGGTGCAACCAAAACAACATCAATCATGCAAGTGCGTAGAATGCGATAAAAAGGTGTGAGTAATAGTGTTTCCATGGCTAAACTTAGCCGAAGGAATCTCAGAAATGTTGCGAGAATCTTTGCGCTGAGAAATGACGCTCGTTTCGCAGTAACATTCGTGAGGGCATAAATCATCACAGAAATAGAATGCTAGAAACCGTAAAACCGCTTGAAATATACTAGCATAACCTACAGAATTTTGTCGAGAACACGTATGATTCCGTTAGAGGGTCAGCAACACTGCGCTCGCCTTGATTAATGAAAAGCGCACGAACAAATAGTATTCTGTTGTCTGCTAGTCACGAAATACATATGCACGCAATCTGTTTTCCAGCAACAAATTTGCGAGCGCCTTTTTCTAAGAAAATGCAGGCTCTACTTTCATGCATCGCAATATGTGTAATGCATTACCTGTTGCGATAACAAATCTCATACGCTATAGAAGGATGGTGGAGGATTTGCAGCCATTTATTCCCTGAACAATGTGGACCATCTTGTCGGTTCTCATAATAATCTGTAATTTGATATTACCACTGCTAATTTAATGCTTACGATAAAGAAAGACATTTTTACCCCTGAGGAACAGCCTGGCAAACACCGTCCAAGCACTCCGTATAGGGGGTTAACGAGCCAGGACACTTGTGTCCGTGTGCTTGCAGTTGTCGATGAATTCATCCTCGCGCTGGCAATCGCTGCCTTCCTAGTTTGCTCAATTGGTAGAGCGATGACTCCGCAAAGGCGTTGGTCTCGGATTTAAACCACGGACCAGGACAAATGTTTTGGCAACAAGGAGACTTTTCCTTCTGAGAAATTCGTACTGATTTCCTCGTGGATTTGTGTTTCTCTTTCTCAAACACAAACGTTGTGCCCTGACCAAGCGTAAGTTAAATTTATTTATTAAATTTATTTATTAAGCACCGGCTTCGCCATAAGGCATTATAGCAGGGTGGGTACAGTACATATAATCAAACACACAAACACATTCATAAAGCATGGAAAAAATCATCACTTGAATGAGTACAGACTATTTCCGGTGGCTCAGTGCTCCATTCTCCTTTAGTGCGGACAAAGAGTATATAGCGGAAAGCGTCACCCCCAAAAGGAATCTCGCGTATTTTTGAATGATGATCACGTCTTTGAGAAACATAGTTCGGTGGTTGATAATACACTTGCCTGATGATCCCTGTTCTCTAATGATAAATGCTATGAAAAAAATTTTAATCTGAGATTTCGACGACGGTTTTCAAGAATATCCCAATTTAATGTTTTTCTGCTCTTGTCACACTAAGCATTCTGTCGTAATTTCCAAGGTCAAATCGAATTGCTCTATTGTGCACTTTTTCAAGTTTATCTGTAAATTCTTTAGTATATGGGTCACAGCAGACGCACGCATACTCCAGTATACTGCGGAGTGTGTAAAATAGTGCCGCTTTCATAGTTTTTCTGGTAAACTACTGAAGTTACGTTTCAGAAAACTTAATGTTCCTACCACCTTGTTCCTAAGGCAAGTGAAACGTTTATTCCACCTCAGATAAGCAGTAAAAAATACGCCTAGATATTCGTATTCTGTGAAATGTTGAAGATTAGCGTTATTGATCGTGTAATCATTTCTGCAGTGCGAGAGTTTCCTGGTAAAGGTGACGCGGACGCTTTTTTCACGTTCAACGACATTTTCCTTTTATCACACCATGTGACAATCAAGTCTAAATAGTTTTGCAGTGTGAAGACCACGCATATATATATATATATATATATATATATATATATATATATATATATATATATATATATATATATATATGAGATATAACAGACAGTAATGCCAAGGAATGTACAGGGGAAGTTATTAACATTAATGGAATGTAAATAAGAAGAAAGAAAAGTGGATGAAAAAATTACCAACTGTAAGCAGGAATCGAACCTACGACCTTCGAATTACGCGTTCGATGCTGTAGCATCGAACGCGTAATTCGAAGGTCGTAGGTTCGATTCCTGCTTACAGTTGGTAATTTTTTCATCCACTTTTCTTTCTTCTTATTTACATTCCATTAATGTTAATAACTTCCCCTGTACATTCCTTGGCATTACTGTCTGTTATATCTCATTAATATTGTGTTAAAAACACGGAAAAACGAGCCCTTAGGTATACACTTCTTTCCCTTATATATATATATATATATATATATATATATATATATATATATATATATATATATGTATATATATATATATATACAACTCATGAAGTACAATTCGTTTGAAGGTGGATGGATCGCGACGAGAAAGAAGTCCATCCGCAGGTGAAATTCTGAAGTGATTCATTGAACCGATGCTCCAGGATCTGATGTGCTTGTGCCAGCTTGCATCATGGTGTATCTCATCTCCGTGGGCTACTCTGCAAGCTTCGCCAGGAAGGAACTTCAGCGAAACAAGAAATTATGGGCCGGTATCGTTTATTTCGCCTTCGAATACCGAACTTCGGCACTTTCATGCCACTCAATTTACGGCAAATAAAACTAGCCGTACAAAGCAAGTCTTTCGTCTCTGTTCTGTTTTGTTCTGTTCTGTTTTAACTGTTTTGCTGTAAAGAGGTTGAGGTGCCTATAGCCTCGGCTACTCTATATCACAAAGTTCTGCAGCGAAAAATAAAATAATAATACAGAACGGTACCCAAAAGTAACAATACGGAAAAGAAAAAAAACATATTAGCACACTGAAACCAGTTCAAATATCATGCCAATACACAGTTTTCTTCACGCAGTTCACACAGTCATAAACTACTTACATGCACACCTTACTAATCTAATGTCAGTATATACATGACCACATTTTACATAATACCCATCTCTGGCTGTCAGTCATAGGCGCTTGTCCAGTCCGGTCACCACTAAAAAGTCTGTCAGGAAGATTATTGCCTTTTTCTGGAGATGCATCTCAGGCCATGGTCCAAGTAGTTTCTTTGTTGTGAGGGGCCATCTGTCCAAACTTGCTAATTTGTTCTTTATTTTTCTCTTTCATTCGCGTATTTAACGCACTCCAAAAGAATATAGTGAACATTTTCATGTGCATGACCACAATGGCATTCCGGTGAGTTCGATTGGTGTATCTTGTGCAGGAAGCTGTTTGTGTATGCTACTTTCAATCTAAGTTGGTGGATCAATGTCTCTAGGTGTCGTGGGAGGTCTGTCGCTGTGGAAAGTTTTCTGTGTGGATCAACTTCATAAAGTGCCGTTTCCTTTGATTTAGGGCTCTCAAACCACTTCTCCATTGAACAATGGTTAGCTCCTTGCGATATAAAATGTCGAATATCCGCCCCAGACATAGGAATTGCGCAATCTCGCCCTTCCTTCAATGTTTTCTTCGCGAGACTATCAGCATCTTCATTTTCCCTTTATTCCAATGTGGCTGGGTATCCATTGGAATACGATGTTGTGACCCTGCGATGAGGCATATTCCACAGTTTCTGCGATACATTGTGCTATTTCACCATTTTTGTAAGGTGATCTCACATTTCTGATTAGCTGAAGAGCAGGTTTGCTATCAGTGAATATCACCCATTTTCGTGGCTCAGGATTCTCGCAGATAAGCTTAACTGCTTCAAAGATAGCCACCAATTCTGCTGTCGTCGATGAAGATTTGTGCGATAATTTGTACATATTCTTTTTCTGAATTTCGGGTATAAAGACCGCACAGGCTGACGCTTCTTCCGTGCATAATCCGTCTGTATATATCTTCGTTTTTTCATTATGCATTACATGAAGCTGATGAAGTACCAACTGTGCCGCTACTAGAGGTGCCATGTCTGCTTTCTTCTCTATGCCGTCTATTTCACGGATAACGTTGAGAAGTGGCAGCGTCCAAGGTGGTTTTGAAGGTTTCCATTGTTTGAATTCTGGTACTACTGCTTGAAATGATGATATAGTATCCTGTAGTCTCGTTGCCGTCCTTTGTGTTAGTACACGAGATAAAAAATGACTTTCATGTTGCATGAAAATTCTAAATAAGTTTTGAGATGTTTCTTTAGTTCGGAGTACTGGCAAAGGTGGCTCTCGAGCCTCCGCTTACACTAAAGTACTGGAAGTTGATCGTGGTAAACCCAGACATACCCTCAAGCTCCTTGCCAATAACAAGTGAAGTCTCCTTTCGGTGAAGGCTTGGAGTCCGTGCGGCAGAGGCAGTGAGTAAGTTAATATGAGGCGTATCCAGGCAACATGTAGGGCGAATAACGACTCTGTAGTACCACCCCATTTGTCCCCGCAGAGATGCCGGAGGATTCGAATGGCCTGATTCACTTTTTGTTCCAGGGACTGGACATGAGGCGACCATATTAGTCTCTGGTCTGAAATTACTCCCAAGAATTTATGAGTTTTAACCATTGGAATAGGCTGATTTTGCAAAATAATCTGGAAATTTCCAGGTCTTTTTAATGTAAACGGAAGTATGGCTGTTTTAGCCAGACTCAGTGCCATACCTCTTTTTTAAAAAAAATGGTCTACATAATCCAATCCTTCTTGTAGAGTTTGTTGTACATCCAAAAACGATGAACCAGACGTCCATATACTTATATCATCAGCATATACTGAACATCTGATGTTAGGTGAAAGATTATACGGGAGCTGTGCCATGACTGCATTAAAGAGAGTAGGGCTTAGCATCCTGCCCTGTGGCACTACTTGGTTGACGACATGTTCTGACGTTGGGCCCTCCTGCGCAACTACAAAAATTTTCTGGTGCTTCAGGAAGTCAGCGATCCAACGCAGTATCTTGCCCTTGAATCCCTGTAACGCCAGGCCTTCCAGAACGTGAACGTGACTCACTGTGTCTTATGCTCGGTGGACATCAAGGAATACAGCGACAGTGACGTTTTTTTGCGTTCGTTGGTTTTCCACATCTGTGACCAAATCCAGAATGCAGTCCATTGTGCAACTACCTCTTCTGAAGCCGGCTATGCTTTCTGGTAGTAGTTTTTTCATGTCTTGCCACCAAAAAATTCGTTCCTTGATCATTTTAGATGCGGAGCATCTTATACTCGCGCCTTGTAGTGCGCCGTCCGCACCGCTTCTCGAACATTCGACAGCTGACACGCGCGCATGCGCCGTCGCGCCGTCGCGCCGTCGCCCACTCTTCCACCATCTGTGCATCCCTTCCTCCTCTACACACCGCGTTCGACATCTACAATTCTCCTGATTCTCCAGTGGACGCGCATGTGGCGTCGCGCTTCGAGAACATTCAACAGCTGACAGTGCATGCGCCGTCGTGCTGTATATATACTCAAGGTCGGCGCTCGCTCGCTCAGTTGCCGCTCGTCGGTTGGTTTGTACGGCGCGTCGACGTCCAAGGTCGCGGTGAAATGAATTCCAACGAATCCACAAACACAATGATCGACGTCCCTTCGACCAGCGCCGCCCTTTCGCATACGTGTGTACGTGTTCACTCATTTAACACCCCCTCCTACAACCACGTTAACCAATTTAGCCATCGACCCAAGTAAGTCGCAATTTAACACCCCATTTCACAACCACGTTAACCAATTTAGCCATCGACCCAAGTAAGTCGCACTTTAACACCCCGTTAACCAATTATATGGTCCGCATCCTCCTCAGTGTTCCCCCGAGGGAAGCTGCGGGCAATTTTTTTTTCCATCACTTTTGAAAAACAACTTGTCAAACTAACCGGCCTAAACGAGTCCAACTGCATAGGGCTCTTCCCTGGCTTTAGCAACGGTACTAATTTTGATATCTTCCAACTTTCCGGAACTTTTTCTTCTTGCCAACTTTCGTCTCGAAAATATTTGATCAAATCTAAAATAAAAAAAGAGAACAGAGCGATGAAGGAGTATATGCTCCACTTCCATTTATTCCGGCGTTTCAGTCGCTGCGCGCACTGTGACCATTTCGCCAAAGTTCCAGCTCGGATCTGTATTGGCAGCGCAAAATCAGCATCCACTGCACCCATGATTGTGTGGGTTGTGCGTTTTCCCTCTATGCTTTGTAACGCTCTACGTATGAGGTCTCAATAGGCTAAGCAAAATAACTTTGACCTAAATACTCATACAAACATTTATTCGTTTTCCACCCACCATTATCTTCAAAGAAAAAGTCACTCTTGTGTCTCGGACAAGAAGTTACCTATGGTGAAGGAAATATAAAGAGGAAGGCTTATTCGATAGCGGGCGGTATGTTGAAAAGAGACCCTTTTACAAGGTGTATCTGTGATCGTTAAATGTATTTCTAGTGAACATGGTATTTTAAACAGAAAACACGCCTTAGATGACAATGCGCCGATATACTGGAAAGAGGAAAAAATAGTGAAAATAAGAAGCAACTTAAAAAACGATTGAAATCATTGTCCCAGACTTCGAACCTCTGACAGCCTCCTTACGTCTTCGAACTTCAGCGAAGAACTCAAAAAGTGCAAGTGATTTGACGTTCCTGGGAATATATCTCTTGTAAATGGCAGGTAAGGCTTTTAAAGTGCGCAGTATCTTGCAGCAGAGTACAGCAGAACTGCCTACGGGCGCTATCAATGCTGTTAGTTTAGACACGCACAGTTTTGAATACACATACATGTCACGTAACTAGGAGCCTTTGAATGAATTTTACAAAAACCAGTTATGTTAGTGAAAAAAAAAAAGAATAAAATTCATCAAGATACGCTGCCTCGGCATCACAAAACGATTGAATTCCCACATTGCCGAAGCTCTCGCCACGAATCATTCCTCAAGAAATAACACTTCGTGCTATGAGTAAATACGTTCAAGTCGGCTTTCGCCATGTGAATTGAAGAAAAATAAAATAGGTTTGCTTCAGGTCATTGGCTATCACTGTAGCATCACTCAGGCGACAAATGTAGCTAGTATTTCGGTAACACCAAAAAGAAGGACAAAAAGTATGGCTCAGATACACCTCCGGTAATTTACGAAGTTTCAATCAACTGATTATGTTGACTTGTTTATCTTTGATTTTTCGTTGAATTTTTCACTTTTTACCAACATCACGATCTTGTTATGACATGTTTCGGCTGTGTGAGAGGTGTCGATTTAAATCCATGCTGATTTTGAGGGGCACACTCTCATCATAGTAAAATTAGGAGGCGATAATTATTGTACGGCGTTCATATGTCACTGATCGATCATTGACATATAAAACGTCACACATACTTAGTACACGTTTTATTAGAATCCTGTGGAATTAGCCGCTTTATTTGGCCATATTTCCACATGATCTACGACAAAAGAAAATGCGCGATCAAAATAAATCTTTCTTCGTATTCTTACTATATGTGTCATTGTGAGAAACATTATCTAGCTGAGACCTCGATTTTGTCTTTATTCAATGACTACTTGTGATGTAGTGTTATCTGTGGCGTCTGCATTTCAGATGGAGCCGGAAATGTTGTAGGCCCATGTGCTCAGGTTTGAGGGCACGTTAAAAAACTCCAGGTGGTCAAGATTTCCTGAAACCTCCACTGCGGCGTCTCTCATAATCATATGGTGGTTTTGGGATGTTAAACTCCACATATCAATCATGATGTAGTACTAATGAATGAGGCGTATTGAATATCTAGGGATAACGTTTTACGTGGGGATTTATTGTATTGGCTCATTTTGCACTTTCCAACTGGCTGAGCCTCGGTTGAGCCGCGATCAGCTTTAGCGAGTAATTCACGTATTTCAGCTCATGTTGATCCCGATTGTACGCAAACGACGAGTCCGGAAACTACAGTCATCTAAGAGTGACCAATACCTGGTCTCGCAAGAGATAAGATAACTGTGTCACTGTTTGCATACTGTTGCGAAACGCGCCTCCGACGACGTTACGAAGTGTGCCACGAAATCTCACCGCTGCAACCACTGTTACGAAAGACGGCGACGCCAACATGGTCCCGAAGGCGCCACTGCTTCGAACTCCGCCGGGAAGGTCACCAGCCGTTTGGTAGCGTAGGTTTCTCAGCTCACGACTGCTTCAGCGCAGAGCGGATAGACGAGCGGACGAGACGACGGTGAGTTAAACAAGGTTTATGTACAGCATATATACAGAGGCGTTACAAACTCGGCACTGGGGCCGACAGCTTAGAGACCCGAAGAGCCGAGCTCTCCTCTCTAACACATAGGTCTGCTCTCAAATAGGTCTGCTGCTAACACATAGCTCAACTCCTAACGCATAGCTGAACTGCTAACACATAGCTCAAGTAACACATAGCTCTCTTGCTCACATAGTTCAACTGCTACACACATGTCTGCTCTCGCATAGAACTGCAGCTCGCGACGCGCCGCAGGGCTTCTTTTATATGCGCCGGGTGGATTCTTTGAGTAACCAAATGTCCAACCAGAAGTGCCGCTGGTCGTGAGGTCACACTCTTCCAATGGGGTCGCCGCTGGGCCGCGTCATTCTTTCTCATCGAATCTGGAGAGGCTGCGCTGCAGGTGGCTGCACCCAAAGACGAGTGACGTCGCTAGGCATTGCGTCAGACCCGCCAGACAGGAAGGCGCCGGTTTCTCGCTCGACGGGCTCGCTTGCTGAGGTGACTCACTGTGCGCGCGCGGCAGAGAGGCACCGCCGCATGATGACGCCGTTGAGTTGTTCGCGTCAGGCGGGCTCGCGGGCTGGCCTTGACACAGATTGCCTTTTTCAGAGGCATCGAAGTTCGCTGTGGACTCGCAGGCATTACAATACCTACCACAGAAACATTCCGACGTTCTCATCGAATACAGTGTAAAATACTGTAGAAAAGACACCTTGTGTACCGCATCTAGAGTTTGATGCCTTAAAAGACACGTCCAGAGCCTGATATACTGTTGAGTGAAATGTTAGACTATCAAAATCAGAGTGTCATGTTTGTGAATGAGATTTGGTAGGACTCGACGAAAAGTGAAAGTTCATAGTTAAGGGCTCTTCCTGGGATGTTTGTTGCGGGTGAGATCGAGCGTATGTATCCTTTTTTTTTTGCATCATGGAAGGTTGAGGAAGTTTAATTCGCGTCTGTTTCTAAGATATCTGACAAGGTGCGCCCAATCACAGCGCATGCACTGAACACTTGCTTGAATGATGCATGTCGGATGACTCGCTCGAGCGTTCAGAGTTCGTGGTATTTGGCGCGGGTCGCATTTGCTCTAAGTGGATGTGTAATCAGTCTCTGTTGGAAAACTACGGCGAGCATTCACGGACGGACCGCAAACGAGAGCCATACACGGCATCAGTATTTTAGCGGGCAAGTCTTCAAGCGGGAGAAAGTTGGTTTGCGGGCAAATACATATTGCAGCGTATGGGTTGCTGCATTCCCCAATGTACTCCTCGTTCAGTTAATTGGTGAGGGTCTTATCCTAAGTAAGCCCTCGCGCTGCTTTGTATTTGTTTGTTTATTCACGTCTTCGTATACGCAGTAAGCCGTAAAAAAAAGTCACGCACCAGTAAAGAATAAAAAAAGCAAGCGTAAACACAGGAACACACGATACGTTTGTCTTAATAAATGCGCGTTTGCGACGTCTCTAGATAATGAAATAAATTGATCTTACATTTTGCTGTAGCTCTGAGTATCATTTTGCTTTTATATTCGGAGACCGGTGATGTACGGCAGGTAACTTATCAGTGAAGTGGTCAGACAAGATTCCAGCCGCACCTAGAGTTCATCGGCGATATAGTGAAGGTTCGCAGTATTTTGCAGCAATTATAAAAGTATCACTAAAATAAGGTGCGGTACATTGGGCCTGTTTTGGGGCAGTTGCATGGTATTTCAAATATTTAGAGTTATATTCGATTTCAGACAGAGAATGAAACAGCTAACCATATAGTTATGAATTATCAACCCAAATTTCCCTTTTTTTATTTTTCAAACTTACAAGAATATCTCCCTCACTGGAATTTAGCTTCGTTCTCCACACACATACGCTTAACACTTCAAAAAAGTAAAAAAAAAAGTACGAATAGGCAGTTTTGGGGCTTGCAGACTCCGCCAAGCACAAATATTACAAGCGAAATAAAATCCCGAAAACAAAAAGTTATAGCTCTATCATAACCTAAATCTCGTTCATATAGACCGCAAATGCCCGAAACAAATGGAATCTGCGCTAAAGCTTTGAATTCATGCAAGTCCAGACATTCTCTTGATATTAATGAAGAAGTATATAGACAAGAAGCTCACTACACTAGTCGCTTGCTGTGAGCGGAAAATTGTCGTCTTATGCGTGACCGAAAAATCAAGAACAGTGCAAATGAAATAAATCCGAAACAAATCACAGCATATCCACGGAGTGAATGATGATGAATGGGGCGAAGCGTCCGTCAGCCCCTCCGTGCTTGCATCTGTCCACGCGACCATCAGTGCGTCCATCCATGCGTCCGTGCGTCTGTTCATGCGTCTTTCCGTCAATACGTCCGCGCCTCCGCACATCTCTCCGTTCATCTCATAGTCTGTCTGTCCGTCTGTCTGTGCGTCCATCTAGTGAACACTCTCATTACCGCCATCTCGCATTTCGTATCCCCTATGGCACATACCCGCTCCGCGCGTCCGTCCATACGTTAGTCCGTCTGCCAGTCTGTTTGTCCGTCCATGCGTCCGTCCGTGCGTTCATCTAATGAGCGCTCCAAGTACCGTCATCTCCCATCTCGCATCCTGGTCGCTATAGGTACGACAACAACGGAGAATGGACAAACCCGCGCCTTAAGAAGTCTCACCCCTAAAACTTCTGCGTCAGAGTGGGGATCTAACCCGGGCCGTCTGTTGGGATTGAACCAGGGTCGTTTGCGTGGCAAGTGGATTTTCTACCTCCCGGCCACGAGTCTGCTTGCGAATACGTAGAAAATCACTTCCTCTGCTTCGAAAGCTGTGAAATGAACACATGCTTTATAAAAGCGGGTGTCCTGTATACATGTTCACAATAACGTGAAATATTGCAGTAATGATGCATGGTACAAGCGTCCACTGCAACTGGGCGTCAGAAGATGTGATTAACATAATTGATTCGCGGTTTAAAGCCGTTACCCCCATACAAAAGGCGCAAAAGATACTGCACCTGTTTCCTTAAAGTGACGTAGTGGGTGCATAGCAATTTCGAAAAGGTTTCACCCATCAAGTGTTTGAAGTGCGCACTATAGCAAGAGAAGATTGCTATCACGTTCAACTCTTATTGATTTGACTGATTTTTCTGCGAGGTGTATAGTCCCAAAACCACTATATGATTATGAAATACGCCGCAGCGGAGGACGCCGGTACTTCCGACCACCTGGGGTTCTTTAGCGTGCACCCAAATCTGAGCACATGGACCTGCAGCATTTTCGCCTCCAGCGAAAGTGAAGCCGGCGCAGCCGGTATTCAATCACGTGGCTTGCGGGCCATCAGCAGAGTACCCTAGCCACAAGAGCACCGCAGTGGGGGCCACGTTTTATTTCTGAACGCGAAGCTTTAGGGTCCCTTAATTTTTTGCAATGTATCACTGTTTATTCCTTCAGGAAGAAAAAAATACTTGGAATGTTTTTCTTAGATGTCATCTTGAATGCTGATTCTATTGAGCTTGTCCCTACTAGTGTTTAGTCGTCAGGCCATTTTTTTAATCAATACCAATACGACACTTATTGCCTGAAGGTCGCATGCATTTCGTCTTTCCGGCAAACTTTCCTAAGCCATGCTAACGCGTCTCGTAAACCCCTGTTAATTCTCAGTCGTAATGACCTCTCTGCAGCCGCCGCCTTTTGAACCCTATTCTGCGACGAAATTTCGGGCTTTCGTGGTGGTTTGGTCTCGGAGGCAACGCCAGCCGATAATACTTTCGCGCTTCTAGATAAGCCAACGAGAAGGATAGTGTGTGAGGGAACGCATAATGTTAAGCCTCACCATCGATTGCCTCTACGATTTCATCCCACGCGATGCGAGGCGTCCAAGCGAAGTGTCAGCCGGATATATAAAACAAAAAAGCCTTATCTTCAAGGGTCACAGACGCCTGCAGCGATTGAATTCTCGCGTTCTACAGAAGAAAGAGAACCCCGAATGTTTTAAATATAGGCACACAGAACGCGTACGCACAAACGCATAATCGATGAGGCAATCCGCTGCGAGCTGTCGGGAATCCTGATACGCGTGCGAGGGCACTTTAAAAGAAACTCAATATCCACGCTTGGTGCTATGTTGCATTCTGTGCACGTGCGCATCTGACGCTATACTAACATGGCAGTTTTGAATGTGGGAAAAAAATGAACCCTATTGCGAATGGATATTTTGGCGAACGTCAATGCCAAGCGTACATAGAGAAATCCGTACTGTTTCGGTAATGCGTTGCAAACGAATGGCAAACGAAAAAGAGCGTAATTCTTTTCTTGCGAGCATTTCGTACGAAATAATCTTGTACGACTGAGAGGAAAGAATATCGATAAGGTAGTGAAGCTACCTAGACTACGTTCAGCTGCCACCCTCTTTTTTTGTTTACAAAAAGCAATTGATGGCCATTAATCTCGCAATCACTGTCCACTCACGATTTTTTTTTATTTACCACCCTTATCCAGTGTCTTGCAATGCTAGCGCTTTGTACGTTATCTCCACGCACTCACTCCACCATGAAATACTTATTAATGTTGTCGAGGCATTGTTTTACAGCGAAAGCTTTTATGAGATTAGGGTCACGCCCAGTTGTTTTCCGCCGCCGCCCCCAGTGTTCGTAACGACATCACTTATGACGCAGGGGGGCTTGAACCCGGGTCTGCAGGGTGTCAACCCAATCTTCTACCACTGAGCTACGCTTGTGCTTGTAACTTGTTGTCAAACTCGCCTTATGCAGGCATGACCTAGCACCAACGGCACAGTGTAGCTCTAACTCGGGTCCGCTGTGTGCCAGCTTAGTATTCTACCACTGAGCTACACCTGTGCATGTTAATTGTTATAAAACTTGCCAAAGGCATGCTTGATGTCGGGAAAGCAATCGCATAAAGACGACTTATGAAGCGTTTTACAACAGCGAAAGAACCACCAGTCGTCGCACAATGCGAATAGCGTAACGAGTGGGCCGTCCAAAGCTCCAAACTATCACAAAAGCTTGTTCTTGTTCCCCTGTTAGCTGGGTCGCATACCCACTTCAGCCATAATTCCTCACCGTCATCAGCCACTGCATCGACAATTCGCACAAAATTATTTGCAAGTGTTTAGTGGATACCACGCTTCTCAGAATAATGACGAAAAATAGCTTAGCGAATGCCGGCCTACTACCAAAAAGTTTATTATTATTGCCTTAGTGGGTACCAAGCAAGCAAGTGTGCTTGCAGTAGTTACCCAATGAGTGCTTTGAAAAGGCTCTTAAAGGCCGCTCTTCTAACTTTCGCTCTGACTGTGCGGCGCCCACCGTGCAGCCCTGGCGTTTTTTTGTTCGTTTGATAGCTTAGTTAGATTTTTCAATTTTTACAAGCACCTAATTAAAATATATCTTGTTATGAATATCGGTAAAAAAGATAATTTGTAGAGCTCACTAGAGAGAGATAAAGATGCAAGAAAAAGCAGGGACGTTCACCAGACACACATCAGGTTTGCTTCCCTGCACTGGGGAAAGGATGAAGGGGAGAAACGAGGTTGCAGAGGAATAAGAAGGTACGCACAATCACTAGCACACTCGGGGAAGCACACACAGTCTACAGGTGGTCGCTCAGGTTTGTTGTCTTCAAGTAAAGTAGGAGTGCTTTATTCGCTTCCTGCGCAATTGAGGCAGACGCCCAAGGTCCCAGAATATTTTGCACACAGAACGGTCTAGAGTCCAGTTGGTTCAAAACCATCCGGAGCTGGCATCGCAGCGTGTCGTAGCAAGTGCAGCTGCACAGGACGTGTTCGATGGTCTCTTCAGCTCCGCAGGAGTCACATATAGAGGTGTCTGCCATACCAATGCGAAAGGAGTACTCCTTTGTGAATGCAACACCCAATCAAAGGTGGCGTAACAGTGTCGCATGGGAGCGAGAAAGTTGTGATGGTAGCTGTATCTTGAGCGAAAGTTCTAGTTCATATAAGTTACACCTTTGGAAGCTCGTACACGACCACAACCGGCGTGTAAGATCTCGAGCTAGCAGGTAAAGTTGTCTTGCTGCATCATTCCTTGATAGAGGAATCGGGACCACACGGGTTCCTTCATGGGCTGAGCGGGCTGCATCATCGGCTAATTGATTTCCGGTAATACCGATATGTCCAGGCAGCCATTGATATATAATATTATGCCCACGTGCTAGAGCTTCATGATGGCAATGTCTTATTTCATGTACCAATTGTTCATGATTCCTCCTATGAATGGCAGACTGCAAACTCTGAAGCGCTGCCTTCGAATCACAGAATATGACCCATTTTCCTGGACGCTCTTGAACGAGGTATTGTGAAGCAGCCCTTATAGCAGCAAGCTCTGATGCCATAGATGTAGTGATAAGTGACAATTTAAATTTGATTGTCATTGCTGCAGCCGGAATTACAGCGGCATCTGATGAGCTGCTGGACGAGACGGACCCATCAGTGATTGATTTGTGGGGTTTAACGTCCCAGGACCCATCAGTGTATATCTGCGTTCGGTCCAAGTACAACTCATGTATTAATAGCAGTGTTGCTTGCATCAATGCTACTCTGGAGTGATTGCTTTTCTTTTTGATACCAGTGTAGAGAGGAAGAAGATAATCTGCCGCAGTGGGTCACGCCTTTAGCGAGAGGAGCCAAGTGCGAGCGTTTGCCCCGAGTGCTGTGATTCCTGGGTCCGTTGCTGCCGCCCGCTTTCCGCATCAATAGACCTGCTGTGCAAGTACTACTTCTGCCAATAAACCCCGTTTCATAGTGGTGGAGTAGCAGCAACAGCAGCGTAAGTCAATGGCGTGGTGACAGGCGTTGTCTGAGAGACGGGCGGCAGGGCCTCAGAGACCTGCGCCTGTATTACCTGTCTGATGGCGGGCGCGAGATGCTCAGAAGAAGCTTCCGTTGCCGGTTGATACGACAGACACGAAAGTTGTCGAACCACCTCCTCGCGCACATATCGTTTGATTTCCGACATGATTGTGTTGTGGTCTCCACCTAGGGTCAATGCCGCGAGAGTTTCGTCGGTAGCCGCTGGCCGCCGTGTCATGACCCGTTGTTTGCGCAATTCCTCGAAGCTCTGGCAAAGAGTGGCGAGTTCAGACACGGTACGGGGGCGCTTGGCCAGCAGCATCTGGAAGGCGTCGTCTATCCCCTTCAAGATGTGTTTATTTATTTTTTATTTCTTTATACAATATTGCAGGCCACAAATGGGCCCAAGCAGGAGTGGGGGTGTTACAGAGCCGTTAGAACAATTATACAATCTTTAGCGAGGTAAAAACAATAAACAGGACAATACAAAATATTTTGAAAACACTGTAAAATAATAATACAAAATTTTACAAGTCAAACATTTGATCAATAGATTTCAGCACATTGTCAGATGAAAGAATTTCATGCGGGAGGTTATTCCAGTCGGTTATAGTGCGGGGAAAAAAGAATACTTAAAATTGTTAGTGCGCGCTGTGATAGGCGAGAACTTTGCAGAATGGTAATTCCTGGTGGGACGCGATGATAACGGAGTCAGGAAGGCCGATGTTTCGAGTCTGATATTCCCGTGAGATAATTGGAAAAGAAATTTTAGCCTATTCATTTTGCGTCGAGATTCCAAAGTAGGGATTTTATTCATCTGCATTAGTTCTGTCGGGGAGTCATAACGGCGGTATCGGTTGTAAATGAAGCGGACGGCTATTCTTTGAATTTTTTCGAGATTGTCAATGTCTTTTGTTGTATGTGGATCTCAGACTATGCATGCGTATTCAAGGCATGGTCGTACTATTGTGTTATACGCAAGAAGCTTTATGTTCGCAGGCGAATTTTTCAGTTTATGTCTCAGTAAGCCTAGTTTTCGTCGTGCTGAGGCGCATACATTAAGAATGTGGGAGGACCATGTTAGATTACTAGTAATTGTAACGCCAAGATATTTAAAGCTATCAGTTCGCGAGATAGGAAGACCATTGATTGTGTACTGATGTTCATATGGTTGCTTTTTGTTAGTAATACGCATAAATACGGTTTTCTCAGTATTTAGTTTCATGTCCCAAAGGTCGCACCAATTATTTATTGCGTCAAGGCTATCGTTTAGAATTTGCTGATCATTAGAAGAATTAATAGTGCTGGATAACAAACAGTCATCTGCAAATAATCGCATTTCAACGCCTTCTTTAACACATGATACTACATCGTTAATATAAATCAGGAAAAGTAATGGTCCCAGAACACTTCCCTGGGGGACGCCGGAGTTAACAGGAAGGAAGTCTGAATGAGAGCCATTTATATCTACAAATTGAACGCGGGAATGCAGGTAACATTTTATCCAGTTTACGATTGTAGATGGAAGACCCAGTAAATTAAGCTTGAAAATTAACTTTGAATGGGAAATTCTGTCGAAGGCTTTACTGAAATCTATGAAAACTACGTCGGTTTGGCCTGATTTGTCAATTACAGCAGAAAACGAATGAATAGAAGTAATAAGCTGAGTAGTGGTAGAAAGGCCCTTACGAAACCCATGCTGATATGGTGACAGAATATTACGCTCATCTAAGAAGTTCAAAATGTAGTTCGAAATAATGTGCTCCATGAGTGTACAACATGACACAGTTAGTGATATGGGCCTATAGTTTGTTACGACGGCATTATCTCTTTTTTAAACACTGGGACCACCCGGGCGATGAGCCAGTCTTTCAGGACAATCCCTTGCGACAAGAACGAGCGAAAAATTTCAACCAGGAAACGTGCGAGTGACTCGGCGTAGCGACGAAGAAATACATTAAGGATGTTGTCTGGGCCACATGATGTTTTAGATTTGATATTAAGAAGCATGGCAAATATGCCTTCAAATGTTATGAAATCTGGATCAACCTTAATACAGTTATCATTTGAATTGGCACACACGGACGGGTCAGAAAACACCGAGTGGAAATAGCGGTTAAATTCAATCGCGATTTGCTTAGAATCTCGAATAATCTCGTCTCCGAGCTTAATACATTCGACTGATTTTTGTTTCTTAGGCTGAAGTTTGCGCCAGAATTTCGCCGGATCACTTTTTAGGAACTGTGGCAGGGTCACTGAGAAGTAATGAAGTTTAGCTGCGCGTATATTATTAGCAAGTGTATCTTTTAACTTTTGAAGCAGCGGGCCTTTCGGTTGCCGCCTTTTCGTTTTCTTAACCTTGCGCGTTAAATGAATAATTTCTCTGGTTATCCAAGGGTTTCTGTGGTTTGACTTTTTAGCTTTGTTTGGAATAAAATTTTCGAGGCAAAACTCACACAGCGACCGGAACTTTTTCCACAGATAATTAGCATCATTGCCTGAAAAACCGTCGAAAGACAAATCAAGATAGTCGAGAACAGATTCACCATTAGCCCTACTAAAGTCTTTAAACATTTTTCGCTGTAAGGGCACCTGGTCAGATAGATCTACTACAGAACATGAGAAAAGGACAAGCTTATGGTCGGACAAACCGTCTTCTACAGATACATATACATTGGAGAAACTTTTACTATAAAAAACGAGATCAAGAATGGATGCCGTATTTTCCTGAACGCGTGTTGGAGTTCCTACTGCTTGATCTAGATCACACGCCAACATAATATCAAAAACAACTTGATCGTTAAAACATGGAGAGCGTAACTTTGCCCAGTTGATGTTCGGGAGATTAAAATCACCGGCAATAATCAAGTGGTTTTTGGAATGCTTGAGCGAGTAATCATAAAGCTTGGTTAAAAATTCTACTTCTGAAGACGGGGGACGGTAAACGGCAATTAAGATAATTGTATTTCCAAAGACGTTTAACTGTAGGCATAAGCTTTCATGATCTTCTATTTGATCTAAAAGAATAGTGGTTGTGTGAGTATTTAAGACAACATGGACACCACCACCTCTATTCGGTCTATCTCGTCTAATTATTTTGTAGCTTTCCGGTACTATATCTTCATCAGAATGATTATCGTTTAACCAAGTTTCCGTAAGAACGGTGATGTGGGGTGCGTAGGTTAACAAGATACTTTCGAGTTCTACAGTTTTGTTAACAATGCTTTGAGCAATAATATTAAGGAGGCGCAAATTTTGATTACATCGGCGAAGGACTTGTCATGCACTAACTGTGCTTGAAACTGGTGTCGGCTTTGGAACGGTTAGAACCTTCACGCGCATGTTCTTGCTATCGTCCCACATAAAAGTGTCGTCATCGATGCGTAACTTATCGTGTACAAGATATGGCTTTTTCCCATTTGCTTTGTCAATTTTTCCACTTTCCCACAGTAGTTTACGTCGACGCAGTGTGCAACGGGAGTAATCGTTTTGAATGTAGATTTCAGTTCCTTTAAGTTTTTTTGCGTTTTTTATTATTTCTTGTTTTTCCGTGAAGTCCTGAAGATACATGATTACGGGACGATTTCCAGCTTGTCTACCAAGTCTATGTATACGACCAATCGAGTTGCAGGATACATTAAGTTTTTTACAAAACAGTTCATCCACTACTTCTTTTCTTAAGACGGCCTCAGTTTCGTTGGGTTTTTCAGTGAGGCCGTACACTACTAGGTTTGATCGCCGACTACGGTCTTCAATATCGACTATCTTCTCCGACTGATCTGCTACCGATGTTTTTAGTTCATTTAAACTTTTATCAAAGTTATCGATCTTGCAAGTAGATTTGTTCATGGTGTTAAGAAGCGTTTCTAGATTAGAAACTTTTTGAAGGACAGCTGTGAATGTTTCCCGTTGGGCGTTTTGTTCCGATTTTATATCAGAGATACTCTTCAAAATTTCTTTCTGCCCTTCCAAAACCTTATCTAGTATTTTTTGAATATCGGGTCCAGGGTTTGACTCAATATCGCCACAGAGCATAAGTTTGCACACAAAAAAACAGTCGTACAAAATACCGAAGCAGGTGCGTGGGCATGGCACAACAACCAAGAACCTGTTGCTTGAACAAACAGAAGAATGCGTACAACCAACCTGCATAACGAAGTGACAGAGCTTGGTAAGCATTGCTGCTTGGTGCATTTCGCCATGCCCACTGAAGTTGAACCGCTGAGGGCCGGAGTTTATAGGTGCCAACGATGATGACGTCACAGAGCGTAGCGCCATGTCGTTGGTGTCGGCAGGGAAGTTGAACCACACGTGCACTGGTCCAGTTGTGATGAATGGTGTGGCTCGTTGAGATAAGTTGATTTCCGGGGAAAAGACGGGCTCTTGATAGCTGGCGGGCTCGAAGAATAAGCCTCCGAGAAGGACTGTCTGCATAACGAAGTGACAGAGCTTGGTAAGCATTGCTGCTTGGTGCATTTCGCCATGCCCACTGAAGTTGAACCGCTGAGGGCCAGAGTTTATAGGTGCCAACGATGATGACGTCACAGAGCGTAGCGCCATGTCGTTGGTGTCGGCAGGGAAGTTGAACCACACGTGTACTGGTCCAGTTGTGATGAATGGTGTGGCTTGTTGAGATAAGTTGATTTCCGGGGAAAAGACGGGCTCTTGATAGCTGGCGGGCTCGAAGAACAAGCCTCCGAGAAGGACTGTCTGCATAACGAAGTGACAGAGCTTGGTAAGCATTGCTGCTTGGTGCATTTCGCCATGCCCACTCTGCTTCGATCATTGAAGGGTCAAGGTGCTTGCACAAGTCGAGCACATCCTCGATGTAGCTTGTGAAGCCTTCCCCCTGAAGCTGTGCGCGTCCCCGTAGACGCTGTTTGGCTTTCGTACCTCAGGGCGACCGAATACATCGGTAATGCACAGCTTAAAAGCATCCCAAGTGGCGAATTCTGAGTGGTGGTTGTTAAACCAGAGACTCGCCACCTCTTTCAGGTAGAAGGGTACATATTGCAGCTTCGATGTGTCGTCCCACTTGTTGCCTGCGCCTACCTTTCCAAATGTCGACAGCCAATCTTCTACGTCTTGCTCATCGGTACCGTCGAAAAAAGGTGGATCACGCACGCGTAGAGCAGTGGGCACGATGACCATCGGAGGCTGGGTCGTGCCTTGCTGGGTGGTTTCTTCAGCCATTTCTGGGATGGCAGGTAGTTTCCTATTGCGGAGTTCTAGGTTGAATTATCCGGCACCTCCACCACTCTGAAATGGGGTTTATTGACACAAGTAGTACTTGCACAGCAGGTCTATTGATGCGGAAAGCGGGCGCAGCAACGGACCCAGGAATCACAGCACTCGTGGCAAACGCTCGCGCTTGGCTCCTCTTGCTAAAGGAGTGACCCACTGCGGCACATAGTCTTCTTCCTCTCTACACCAGGAATTTCTAGACGTACTTGCGGCTGGTCGAGGCACCACCAAGGACATGACATTCTCGTAGGGGGCGTATATCCTGATGGAATGCTGTTTAGGTGCTAGGATATGACGTCTGAAAACGTAGCACGTGGTCTTCCGGAGGGTAGAAGGCCCAAGTGGTGGTCGGGGACACGGCTAGCATGTCAAATGTGCGCTCTGAGGCAATCCACAACTCTATATGTCCTGACCGGATGGTCTTTGTAAGCACGATTGTGGCATAGGTTGAAGTGCATCGGAGCAGTCCTAGGCATAGACGCAGCGCCTGACCCTGCAAACTCTCCGATGAATGAGCATTGGATTTGCAAGTGTTAGTCAGTACCGGCGAGCCGTAGCGCAATAGACCCAGAAATAGGGCCCTGTACAACTGAAGCATGGAGGGCACAGATGTTCCCCATGATTTCCCGCACATGAATTTCATTATACGCACAATAGATAGCAGTCTATTCTTCAAGTACGTACAATTCGGGCTCCACGAAACACTTCTTTCGATTATTATGCCCAGGAAATGATGCGTCCGTGCATATTTGACACTCTGCCCATTGATGTAAACAGAGTATGGCGTCATTGGTTTGCGTGTACACGCAATCAACGCGCACTTCACAGTTGATATAGTCAGGCCTGGTTTCTGAAGGTAGGCTGTTTTGAGGGTTTCTTCCTGCTGTATTCGTGCACGCACCTCAGGGCGAGTAACTGCAGCACTCCAGAGGCAAATATCATCGGCGTATGTGGATAGGCACACCGACTTTGGCAGAACCTCCACCAGACCAATGGGCTCTCTAACTAGACACAGAGTTGCTAACGCTGCCTCGATGAAACGGCTGACTGAGCCACATGTTCTACAAAGAAAACAATACACTGGAACAAAAAAGTTAGCTTGTGTTTTTTAAAAAACAAGTTTTCTGCACCTATGACCAGAACTATTTGCTCGTTTATTTTTTATTCATGATGGAAAATAAGATATCAGCCCAAGACATGTGCGTGAAAACAAAAAGGATAAATTTGATCGACAAGCAGGCTATGTTCTTATATTACTGCTTCCAAGTCTATGTAAAATCAAAAATTGATTCACTAGCTGTTACATCAAGAATCATAACAATAGTTTGCAAGGAATAGTTTCTTCAACGCTTGACGTCAAAAAACTTGGGCTTGTTCTGAATGAACCACAGCTACCAAAATAACATCTTCCGGTATTACTTGCGGCAAATTCACCTAAATAAAATTTGCTCAGACGACAGTCATAGCTACATACTTTGTAAGCAGTAGCTGTCTCGTTTATTGAATCCTTTGGTAAAGAATATGTCGTGAAATAGACTTTATAATGAGTGCACACGCAGGTATCATGCAGGATGTGGAAGACGTTGGCAAGGTACAATGCAGGGACCATAGAATGGTACGGTCTTGAATTCACCTAGACTTGAAGAAAGAACGCCAGAGACTGATACGCAAGAAGCCATTCAATGAGCCAGCACTGAGAGGGAAAGTACAGGAATTCAGAGTCTCGCTCCCGAACAGGTACTCGGCTCTTAGTGAGGACACCAACCTTAGCGTAGATACAATCAATGATAATTTGACAAGTATCATTACGGAGTGTGCAGTGGAAGTTGGAGGCAGGGTAGTTAGACAGGACACTGGCAAGCTTTCCCAGGAAACGAAGAACCTCATTAAGAAGTGTCAAATCATGAAAGTCTCAATTACAACAAACAAAATAGAACTGGCACAGTTTTCGAAGTTGATTAAGAGGCGCAAGGTATGCGATGTAAGAAGGTATAACATGGAAAGAATTGAACACGCTCTGAAAAACGGAAGAATCGTCAAAGCAGTGAAGAGGTAACTTGGGATAGGCAAAAATCGGATGGATGCACTAAGGCACAAAGAAGGAATAATAACTACAAATATGGACAGGATAATTAAAATAGCGGAAGAGTTTTACAGAGATATGTACAGTAGCCGGGAAAATAATGACCTTAATACTATAAGAACTAGCAGTAACCCAGATGACACCCCACCAGTAATGATAGAAGAAGTCAGAAAATTTTTGGAGAGCATGCAAAGAGAGAAAGCTGTTGGTGAGGATCAGGTAACATCAGATCTGCTGAAAGATGAAGGACAGGTTGTATTAGAAAAACTAGCCACCCAGTTTACGAGGTGTCTTCTGACGGGAAGAGTACCAGAGTCTTGGAAGAATGCTAACATCATCTGCTAACATAAGAATGGAGAAGACAAGGACTTGAAGAATTACAGGCCAATCAGCTTGCTCTCTGTAGTATACAAGCTATTTACAAAGGTAATTGCTAACAGAGTAAAGAAAATATTAAAATTCATTGATTGATTTGTGGGGTTTAACGTAAAATATTAGAATTCAATCAACCAAAGGAACAAGCAGGATTTCGAACAAGCTACTCAACAATCGACCAAATTTATACTATCAATCAGTTAATAGAGAAATGCTCAGAATACAACCAACCACTATACATAGCCTTCATAGATTACGAGAAGGCGTTTGATTCAGTAGAAATATAAGCCGTCATGCAGGCACTGCGAAATCAGGACGTCAATGAAGCATATATAAACATCCTTGAAGAAATCTACAGGGGATCAACTGCTACAACAGTGTTTCATAAAGAAAACAACAGAATACCAATCAAGAAGGGTGTAAGCCAGGAGGATACAATCTCCCCGATGCTATTTACCGCGTGCTTACAGGAAGTTTTCAGAGGCCTAGAATGGGAACAGTTAGGGGTAAGAGTTAACGGAGAGTACCTTAGTAACCTGCGCTTCGCCGATGACATTGCATTGCTAAGTAACTCAGGGGACGAACTGCAACTCATGATTACGGAGTTAAACAAGAAGAGCAGAAAGGCGGGTCTTAAAATTAATCTACACAAAATGAAAGTAACGTACAACAACTTAGGAAGAGAGCAGCGCTTCGAGATAGGTAATAGTGCACTTCAAGTTGTAGAAGACTAATTTCTTCTTAGGGCTGGTAATAACCGTGGAGCCCAACCACGAGATTGAAGTAACTAGAAGAATAAGAATGGGGTGGAGCACATTCGGCAAGCACTCTGAAATTATGACAGGTCGATTGCCACTATTCGAAATGTATATAACAGCTGTATCTTACCGGTACTTAGCTACGGAGCAGAAACCTGAAGACTTACAAAAAGTTTCTGCTTAAATTGAGGACGACGCAGCGAGCAATGGAAAGAAAAATGGTAGGTGTAACCTTAAGAGACAAGAAGAGAGCAGAGTGGATTAGAGAACAATTGGGGGTTAAGTATATCATAGTTGAAATCAAGAAGAGGAAATGGACATGGGCCGGGCATATAGCGCGTAGCCAGGATAACCGCTGGTCATTAAGGGTAACTAAATGGATTCCCAGAGAAGCCAAGCGAGTTAGGGGGAGACAGAACGTTAGGTGGGCAAATAAGATTAAGAAGTTTGCGGGCAAAACTTGGCAGCAGCGGGCACAGGACTGGGTGTACTGACGGAACATGGGAGAGGCCTTTGTCCTGCAGTGGACGTAGACAGGCTGATGATGATGATGTCGTGAAATTGGATTTTTTTTAAGATGATGCAATGCCAGGTACAGAAAAATTAAACTAGACAATAGATGAGAAAAAAGGAGCCCGACTACGGTCGTGACGCCGCTCTGTACGTAACGTTTTGAAATCTGGAAACCATGAGTCAAGAGCGGCCAGACAGTCGTCGAATGTCGGCGTCGCACTCAGTCATGGGAAGGGGAAGTCGCGATAGGCAGTCAGCGTCCGCGTGATGGCGGCCACTTTTGAAGCAAACATCAAAGTCATATTCTTGGAAACGCAGCGTCCATCTTGCAAGACAACTGGTTGGATCTCGTAGACCAGTGAGCCAACAAAGTGAGTGGTGGTCTCTGACGACGGAGAATCGGCGGCTATATATGTACGGGCGAAACTTGTTCACGGCGAAGACAGCTGCCAGACAATCTCGCTCTGTAACAGTGTAATTGCGCTTAGCTTTACTCAAATAACGGCTCGCCTAGGCAATGACATGTTCGGCGGCGCCATGACGCGGAACTAATACTGCACCAATAGCGATTCCGCTGGCGTCACTGCGCGCTACAGTTGGGGCTGATACGTCGAAATGACGAATAGGCCCAGAAGTGAGTAGAAGCTTCAGTTGGAAAAGCATTGACTCGCACTCTTTCGTCCACTTCAAGGGTACGTCTTTGTTGAGCAGATGAGTAAGAGGCTCAGCAACATCGGCGAAGCTAGGAACAAAATGCCGGGAATATGAACACAGGCCCACAAAGCTTCAGAGTTCTCGTAACGAGTGGGTTGATGAAAAGTGCTGACCACGGTGATTTTGTAGGAATCAGGCCGAACGCCATGTTTGTCTACGAGGTGGCCAAGAACTAGTGTTTCACGATCACCCCGCCGCGGTGGTCTAGTGGCTAAGGTACTCGGCTGCTGTCCCGCCGGTCGCGGGTTTGAATCCCGGCTGCGGCGGCTGCATTTCCGATGGCGGCGAAATGTTGTAGGCCCGTGTGCTCAGATATGGGTGCACGTTAAAGAACCCCAGGTGGTCGAAATTTGCGGAGGCCTCCACTACGGCGTCTCTCATAATCATATGGTGGTTTTGGGACGTTGAACCCCACATATCAATCAGTCAGAGTTTCACGATCACCAAAATAGCACTTCTTGGAATTCAACATAAATGCTGATTTCTCCAGACACGTGAGAACAACACCAGGTCGACGATTGCGTTCTTCAACCGTGCGGCCAAAGAATACGACCTCAAAAAGATAGCAAAGACATATTTTTCAATTTAAGCCACGGACAACTGTGTTCATTAAGCGCTCAAACGTAGCTGGAGTGTTACATAGACCGCAGGGCATGACGTTAAATTCAAATAAATCATCTGCAGCTATAAACGCAGTTCTTTCTTTATGTGCCGAATGCATCGGGACTTGTCAATATCCAGATATTTACTATACGGATGAACAGTACGAAGTAGAGTGCAAACAATCGATAACGTCGTCGATGCGGGGAAGTGGATATACGTATTTTTTTGTTACAGTGTTGAGTCGCCGGTAATCTACACAGAAACTCCGCGACCAATCCTTCTTTTTTATAATATAACTGGTGCTTCCCAAGGGCTATACGACTCCTGTATAACTTTCTTAGACAGTATTTCTTCCACCTGCTCAGCAATAACTTTACGCTCAGATGGAGATACTCTGTATGGTTTCTGGCGAATGGGAAGGGTGGAACCAGTATCAATCGCATGACGAGTGCGTGAAGGTGGTGCTGAAATTTTGTGGCTATTCAGTGCGAAATCAAAAACAGATGCACGGTTGGAGAGGATCCGAACTAACGCTAGTCTCTTCTCTGGCAATGGCGATTTATTCCTCATACCCATGAGTATGTCATCACTAGCACAAGCCATATCAGACGCATTTTCCTTTTTCCTGTCGCTGCTAATGACTGCAATGTTAACGTTGCTCCTGACGTCGAATTAAAACACAGTCAACCTCATTCCACCAAGCAGTACACTCGGCTCAAAAGAGGAGTTGACCACCTATACCAAGGCTTCGCCACTACTTGCAGAAATCACGCAAAGCGGTACAACCTCATCTTTCTTCGCACAGCTAGGCTGTATTGGGTGAACTATAACGTCAACGTTATCTGTTGTGATACCACAACAGATAACGAACTATGCACTTGAACTGCACTTAAACTACCGACCGGGCCGGCAAAACTATCATCAACGACTGCGATAGGCATTGCTTGGGCTCTTCATAAAAACCAGTAATAAAACTTTACCAGCTGCACAATTCACAGTGGCTCCACATTCTTTCAGAAAGTCTATCCGCAGGATAACGTCATGAGTAGAATTCAGAAGAACTGCAAAATCGACCTTGAACAGTTCAGCGCCGAAAGCAACAGTTGCAGTGCACACTCCCACTGGGTGCAACGGTTCTCCACTCAATGCATGAAACGTCTGGCTTCTCCGAGAGAACATCTCTTTCTTGCCAAGAGAGTCTTAAAATTGCTGCTTTATGACGGAAGCAGTTTCTCTCGTGTCGAATAACGCTGGCGTGGGTACACCGTCTATAAGAACACAGACCTTATTTTGTAGCATGGAAACTGGCGGAGGCATATCTGTACGCAGTGAGAAATGTCCGGCGACCTCACCTCCATCGGCCATGGCGTGTAGTTTTCCAGCGGAGGAGGAGAAGCGAGACGCCAATGACCTGGTGATGGTGACAATGCTGGCGAGGGGAGGCTGGTGGCATCACAATTCGCACACAATCCGGTGAATTGCGGCGGAAAGTCTGTTGGAAGTCGGTTCAGTAGTAGCCATTCGGTGGCCAGCGATAATCTCTCCGAGTACTTGCGCGCCGTGAGGATGCCGAGGGTCGTTGATACTGCGGCAGAGGTGACCGCCACTGCTCTGAGCAGAAGATGGTTATATGTCCACGAACGCCGCAGTAAAAGCACAAAGGTGTTTCACGCTCCCCTTGCTACTGAAGATGGTCATTGGAATAATCTTGCCACGCTGACATATCGGCGGGGGGGGGGAGGGGTGACCTTTGCACTGAGTTGTTTCGAAGATCAGGCATATAGGTATGACGACGCGACTGTACCAGCGTCCTTTAGTCAACAAAGCCCACAGCATTGATGGACGCAGGCGGGGTGCCACATGGCGTAAAAGGTTTGTGACAATGTGCTATCGACATCGAAGCTGCGTCCCACCGATCAAGTTCTTCGCACACTATTTGTCATATTGTTGAAACCAGATTGCTGGGTGGAGGAACCACGTCGATGCTCGCGACCATTGTGATGTTGGAGAGTATACCAAACTTCGCCGAAATGCGCCGAGCTTTAAGGGCTTAAATGTTCGGCAACGTCGGATGACGTCATTGGCCGACTGCAAGACATTCTTTCCTCTAAGGTATTGATAGATATCCTCCGCAGTTCCCTTAAGGGGATGCCCAACCTTATCCTCATCAGTCATTAGTGGGTCCACACTCTTGGGAAGCTTGAGAACATCTTCAATGTACACCGCACACGTCTCCCCAGGGACTTGAGCAAGTTGGCTCAGGGTCCACTCACGACGCTTCTTTATCATGGTCGGATCTCCAAAACACTTCTTGATTTCGTCCACGGAGTTCGCCGACGAAGTCTAATTCTTCTCGTGGTTCCCGTACCACACAAACGTGGTTCTTTCAAGAAAACGTTGTACGTAGTTGCGCTGGCCGGCAGTGTCCCAGTGGTTATACAGACTCACCCGCCGATTGTGCTTGAGCCATTCATCGATGTCCTCTCAAGACTTCCCAGAAAACGGGCACGGTTCTCTGTAATGGTGTCCATAGGTGTTAGGCGCAGCTGGTTGAATTTCGTCGTCAGGGTTCATAACAACTGGTAGCGGCAGAAGTCCTCTGAGTCTGCGGCTCCGGTGAAGCTCCAGGAATGTGCCTTCTACTATACTTGTCCGGTTCTCCAAAGTGTTACCCAGCACTCTTCACCAATTACGTTACGGTGAGAGATGTTTATTGTACAGGCGGGGTGACAGATGGTTGCAGAAGGAAGGTTGGTTGGTCGGTTGGTCAATCGGTCGGTCGGTCGTTTGCTCGATCGATCAGTTGGTCTGCCGGTCGGTCGGTTCTCAGGGTCCAGGCGCAACGAATCATGGATGATCTGACATGAAACGGATGGTGCCTTTTTTGTGAGATGGAATTGTTTTACCACCCTGATTATTTAGATAAGGATGTTTAAACAAAGAACCAATTGGTAAACGATAGATCGGAAATAAAACAAATAGAGGCATTACAAAAAACTAACAAACAAGGTAATATGGTTTGAAATAAACGGAATTTATGCCTCAGCTTAACATTCCATTCGTTTTGTTGCCTTTAGAAAATCGCATGCGACCTGGCAAACGTTCCTTTGGCTAAATCCCTTTTCAGTTGCTTCAAAGGAAAGGACCACCGGAAGGGATAAATTTAGAGCCAACCTACGAAGAGGTTCTTCTAACAGTCTCTTCCTTTGGTTTGTATATATTCTGCATGTTAAGAAAAAATGGGGAAGGGATTCGCTCGCGTTGCAGTGGAGGCAAAGGGGAGACTGTCCTGACACAGAACACAGTCACTTCTTCTCCTCTCCAACGAAAGTCCCGTATCAATATATAGGAAATGTGTGTTTTTGTAAAGCATGAAAGTTGCTTTAACTGCAATTTCCAAGCAGACGAACTTATTTTCACAATATTCAAAAATTTTGTACGCTATGAATACACGTAACCTACATTTGTATTAAATATCATGTAAGAGAAAAAAGAAAAAGAGTTATGGCTGTGCGGCCGGACATCCGCTTGCCATAAAAAACAATCCTTGTTCGAACCTTGTCAGACCCATAATTTTTCATTATTTATTTTTTTCTGAATCTTCCTTAACTTTTCAGTCATCCACAGATGTTTTTTTTTTTTTTTGCTCACAACCAACAATGCCGACGCCGGAACTTCTGAGAAACGAGCTCCTTAGCGCTAGCGCGTTGATATATTTCTTACCCCCGTGTTCCTAAGCAAGCCTTCACATGAATTTCGTCTTTCGCTGGAACGAGCTGAGCACAGCACCACTACTGGGTTGAAAATAACGCCGCACTTCTCAAGATTCCCGGCAGATTATCGCTGATGTGCACTGACTTGTTCTGCCCATAACGACGGCGATTTCTCAAGACGAGATGAAACATTCAGTAATGTGACGTTCTAAAATACGGAGGTTAGGTGGACTCATGGGAATCCTCCACAGATTCTAGCAGGAACATGGGCTCGCCACATTTTCGCAGCCTTGTATAATATTAACCCGTTAGCGTTAGAGAGCTCGTGTCGCAGAAAACCCGCCTCCGGCGTCGGCTCCGTTGGTTGTGAGCGAAAAAGTGTCGGTCCGTCTGTGACCGAAAAATCAAGCTACCGATATAGCCGCGGGAGGCCGCTACTTGTTGACGCGTGAGCGCGCGATCACACTTAAAAAAGCCGTGCGTTCGAAGAAAAAAAAAAAGTGCTCAAGGCCACGAAGCACGGTAGTTTCTTTGCCCTGCCACCCCTCCCTACTTAGCTTCCAGCGCTTTCGTCGGGACGAGGGAAGAGATAACGCAATTCCAGCATGCGACAAATTTTTGTAACTGCACTCGCACTGAACGAATTCTTGAAATTTTTGCGGCGTTTAATTCGTCAGGCAATAAGCTCTTCTAGTGAATTCATTCTATGGTTACTTGAAAAAGTGTTTCAGAGCCCCTTTAACGCATTTCGTTCGACAGGTGTCCTGACGAAAACGAGCCCAATCGGCGATATTAAAGCGTGCCGGTCCAATCTACTGTGTGCGTCTTTGTGTGTGTGCGTGATTATGTAACAAAACATATTAATAGGTATGCACTAAGCGGTCGATGGGTGCACTAGGGGCCGGATTACGCTATCGCGTTTAACACCTAAAGGCGATCCCCCAATCTTTAATCTTTTTTTCCGGTGCGGTTGCTACTTGTCAACATACGCGAATGTTCTACCTTCAAGAAATAAATCCAACTAGAAGCCTGCGCTTTGTGTGTGAGCTTGTTCTATGTACTAACGTGCTTTTACTTCAAGCAATCGAAACATGTCTGCTAAATTCGGAATTCTTAAGCTTACCGGAGGGCATGTTGTACCCGACGTTCTAAGAAACACAGGATGTGAGGAGAGTTTGGTGTATGCCTCACGAGACCTATACAGAACCAGGTTCAATAATCTGGGGCTCAAGGCACCACCTTGAAAAACATTTCCTGCATATGCAGTGCTGTGACGTCAGGCTATCATGACTAATATTGATCATTTCTGGTGACATAACCTCTCAACAACACAATATTGAGCAACGACGTAGTGGAGGGCTCCGAAAATATCCACCTTCTGGAGTTCCTTAACGTGTCCCTCAATCTAAGCATACGGATATCATGAATTTTAATTCCCACCAAAACGCCGAGTTTCGATAACGCAATCATACTATTTTAAAACAGCGATCAAACATCTACAGAGGTAGCTAAACCTTTATCAATGTGAGATTAAGAGATAAATGCATAACAATATTTATCTCTGTTTGATAAAAAATTAATTTTCTGATCTCAGGGCTGTAAAACGGTAAATTCAAATTCTGAATATGTTTGTGATGGAAGGAGTTATTACGCATAGCTGGATGTTTGGTTGGGTATGTATTTGGTCTTCTCGAATAAAAAAACATAAAGTATAGTCGCAAATCAGCGCCTGTGTCGTCTCACTCGTTTGTGACCCTATTTCTTATCTCTTCAATGATAGGAGGACTAACGGAGGACTGGGCAACCACGGGGTGAGCATTTTTATCGCGTCACCATCTGCGACGCCTTCACCCAGAGGCGCCTCCTCTGGCGAGGGCTTGACCTGTGGTTCTGCGGGAATAACGACTGGTCGCTGGCCGCTGGATGAATCATCTGCACCTTGAGGGGCTGCCTGGTCCGGGCTCGCTGGAGACAGTGTGGGCGTTTGGTTAGGCGTCTGATGTGGAGTCGCAATCCACCCAACATCGTCCGGGCAAATTGCTGGCACTGTCGTCTATGATATGACGTGCTTGTTCTTGGATTGCGTTCCTGGATGAAGTGGCGGGTAATTCTTAGACGCCGCTTCGGAAAACGATGGCCTGATGGTGCAGGTGACGGTGGCATGCGGGTCACTGCAACGGTGGCACGGCAGCGAGCAGCCCTTGCCATCGTGGCCATAAACGCTGCACCTTCCACAAAACGGAGCTGTGCAGTTCATGCGGAACTGCCCAGTGTCTCCACATCAACTGCACACTCGCTGGATTCTTTTATAGTCACAGGTCACTCCATAGCCTGTGACATTGAGGTACTTGGGCACCAGCGACGATGTCTTCATTTCCATCCGGACGAATCGCGTCCGAGTGGTCATGGTTGAGCGCGACTCCGTGTGTCCTCTGCTGATGTTCAGCACCTTCCCGCAGGGAGACAATGCTAGCGCGAGGACCTTGCTGGGGACGCGTCACGGCAGGAACAGAGAGGTGACTTCAGTGACTTGAGGTATCAAGAGCACGACAGCAACGCGCTCTCTTCTTATGAGCAGATGGGGCACGTCGACGATTTGAGCCAGGCGGCTTCACTGTTGACGGTGACTTGGCAATTCGGGCCTCTAAACTGCTGTACACAGTAGACCTCTTCGATTTATACTATTGAAGACGTCGCGTCAACGACGTTTTCGGTACTAGTACCCAAAAGGACGACCACATCGAAGGCTAGCACCTTTTTCGGAGGCTGGTTTTCCACGACGGGCGTCCGCCAGCCCAGGCACGCCCTTAGACGCTAGGGAAGAAACCACCCATATTTGTAAAACGACCAATAACTTCGCCATTTTCTTATATGTTTTGTTGCAGCAATAGCATGGGCACAAGATTTTCATTCTAGATTTGCTATAGTTTTCATGAAAGGTAACGTTGATTTTGAGGTACTTGATGCCATTTTCACAATTTTGGGCGGTAATCAATATTTATTATTTAAAACATTCGAATACCTTTTGAAAATTACGGGTAGTTTGCACTAAGCTGCGCAAAGCTTTGCCAGTGAAGCTGGTCGATTACCAGGACATTAAGCTAGCGCTTGTTATTGCTAGTGGTTATAGACTTTCCTAAATATACACTAGAAGGAACACTGGCGCCAGTGTCTATGGGAGCTGCCACGCACGGTGCTTCAGCGAGCATGGGATTGATGGGTTTTACACAGACTTGCCTAATCTTCGTACTGCTGGCTCCGTGTGTGTTCGAGTGGCTTGGAGCTGTTTTCTCACAAAACAACAATCAGCAACTGTTCAGCGGTTGCACCTCAACACCGTAAACTTTTAGGCTAACCATTTCGAATCGGTTCAGTAAGTTAAAAAAGGTCCGTTCTGTATTTCAAAACAAAACTGAAACACAGCAATAAACGAAGCCACAATTGTGATTCGCCACCTGTAAGTATGAAGACTAGGCAAATCTGTGTACTACCCATCATTCCCATGGTCACTAAAAGATCGCAGCGCCAGAGTGCTTTCTTGTTAATTTCAGGAAACTCGTAGCTAGTTGAAAGTTGTTCTTGCTAGGTTTTGTAGCATTGTAGCTGTAGTCGTTTACAACTTAAGAATAACTATAGGCTCCACCTACAACTCTTTCATCCCTAAAATTTTGCATACGTTGCTTATCTAATCACATTTGCTCACTTCTGCTACGCAAACTTTTCTTTGGTTATGTGTTGAACTTGGTATACTTCTTTGATTTCTACTGTTGAAGACATCGCGTGAACAACGTCTACAGGACTTGCCCTGCCGGCTCCAGGACGACGACATCGTAGACTAACGTGTTCTTTGGGGGATGACTTGCCATGATGGGTGCCTACCACACCAAAGACGCCCTAAAGCGGGCTGGTTAGCTTCTCACCAACCAGGTAAATTTTATTATGAGCCTTACGCCGATACACAACGATAAATCCACGTGACACGTACAGCACAAAACAGTCGGTTATGTACTTGACGTCAGGCGTAACGCGTTCATGAAGCCACACAAGGCTTGTTTGATAAATATAGTTAATGAATTCACGTACTTCGTACTCTACTACGGGAAAGCATAAAACTATCTGCACATACACGTTAAAGCGAATGTTTAACTACTCAGAGTTCAAGGCAATTTACTATAGGAGAGAAATTAACAGTCCCAGGCAGCTCGTAGGAACATTCTATACGGCTTCTATTGCACGGCTACATAAAACATCAGGTTGCTAACAAAGCACCATTTTTGCCATTCAACGACGTTCTTACAGCACACCGAAGTTTTTCCTAAGAACCTTTTTGGTATGTCTGCCTTAAAGGCACAGTTTCCTTTTCTATCCAAATGGTTTTTTACAGGGTTCAAAAAACAAAGTAGCTCGAAGAGAGACGCAATGACCGCAATTTATCTTCTAAGAAAACTATCTTATCATAAGCTATATTTGGGGAAAGCTGAACTAAATGCTGTTGTAAACGAAATATTCTTCGGACAGTGATTGAATGCGAGACAGTGCGTGTCGTTGGTAAACGAGAGGTGCATGGTTTGCAACTGGTGGCGGCCTCAGGCAAATTTTGGAAGCCCGTATAGAGTCCCCTGCCGAGCCTGGCGATCTTGTTCGAATTGGGGACTGTGGCATTAGAGTTGATCAATGGTCTCTACGCACTTGCAGTTATTGCACATGGATGACCCCTTCATGCAACTGCGATAGCTGAGTGAATCGGCAAACACCACACCGACCCACAACCTGCACGGCATAAGACCATCATGTCCAGAAATCTTAGATTGCAGTTCAAGCTGGGAAACCAGTTAATAATTAACAGGTAAATAATAATTTATTTATTTTGAAATACTGCTGACCTATTAGGCTATCGCAGTCAAAGTTCAGTGGGCAGTGATTGGAGTTCATTCGCGAACTCGGGAGCGTAATCGTGGCATTATGCATTGCCTGACAAGCTCGTTAAGCTTGGAGTTCGTTATGAGAGATAAAAGAAGAGGTAGAGAAGGAAAGGCAGGGAGGTTAAACATTTTAGGAAAGCTGGTTTGCTACTCCTAGAACGATTCAGGGCGGAAAACTTGATACAAGCTCATTTGGGTCTCGTTCACCAGCTAGGTTTCTGAATAAGAAAACAACAACAAGGGATATTTTACAGGCCAAATAAACGATATGGGCACCTTCAAGGTTGCCAAAAATTTTGAGCATCTAGAAATGCAGCTAGCTGTAAGCGCATGGACGTCAAGCACCATGTCTGCCCCGAAATGCGGATTCTGCGGCCACTATTCGATGCCATGACTTCCGTGTCTGCACTGAAGCACCACAGCCACTACTACGACGCAGCGGATTTTATGAAAGAACAACAGCACGATAGAGAGTGTTTCTAGGTTTGATCGAACACGCAATGGATCTGCAGGCGTGATTTTTTGAGGACAAGTTTTGCTCGTAATTACATTTCTCGTAAAATTGGCAATATTACGGCAAGTTCACTTCATTCTGGGAAACACTAAATGGTCGAGGCGTTCGCCTAACGTAGCAGCGCTTTGAACAGCCCTGTGATCGCGGTGTTGGCTTCCCTTAAACTGTTGAAAGAGCAAGAAAATCCGCTCTCCTACCCCCGTACTTGCTGCTGGATGCCTTCATATACGCCACCCTTACTGTTCCTGAAGCAGCAATCTGTTTACGACGTGTTTACGTGTCTGCCAGAGGGCTTCATGCTGGCCTCATCGGTAGTGATATCCACAACTTCCACCCCAGCAGAGTTTATATTAGCCACGCGGACAACAGCGTCTATATGATTCCAGCTCTTCCGCAGTGGCGTCACGTCTCGGACGAGGAGGGCGCACTTTCGCGAAAGATGGGCTCCAGCGGGAGTGATATGGTCGGGACTATCTACCGGTATTGTGGCTGCAGAGAGCATGCGAGGCACGGAGCCTTGACAGCACCGCAGCGCTTGTAGCGAAGAGACACTGCCCGCGTACATAGACATGATGTCCGTCATACCGCATCAACAAATGGCGTAGACAAACCAAGGGCATGCACCGACAGAAGCTGTGCCTTCAGATCATGTAAATTCTATAAGTAACGTGAAACAAGTGAACACTGTGACAGCCTTTCGTTTTTCGCGGCAAGAATTGTTTTCGTCACGTTTGCACTTTCACATTCATTGGATTGCAGGTGTGCTCATACTTATTAACTTCTGCAGGTACCACAGAAGCGTAAATGTCAGGTTTTACAAATATTCAGCCGTCTCTTTTGCAATCTGATTACTCCTCCGTTTCATTGTTTCGGCACAAAACAATTTTATGTTAAGCGTGCACTAAAGCATGCATAGGATTCAAGAGAGAAAGTGTCAGAAAGACCAAAAGAAATTTTTCTGATTCGTGATTTGCCATTCGCCATACGTCAGTTGCATTCGTCATTCACCGTTTCCACTGATCACGTCATTAGGTAGTATTCCCTCTGCATTTGAATTAAGCTGAGATTTCAACGAAATGGTGCTTATGCGAAATTAAGAGATAAGTTCAAAATTGGAACAGACATCACTTTTTCTATTGTCTTCATATGACTATAAATCACAGTTTAAAGGAATCGCTTATGCTAAATTCCTGGCATTGACGGCCATTAAAATCTCTTCCCGCTAAATATCGAAGGAGATGTACACGTACTGTACTGAGCATTGTTTTTATTTTTTACGACCGTAAAGTACTATAAACCTAAAATAGGTTCACTAAACAGGAATCACGCCCCGCCGCGGTGGTCTAGCGACTAAGGTACTCGGCTGCTGACCCGCAGGTCGTGGGATCGAATCCCGGGTGTGGCTGCAGCATTTCCGATGGAGCGAAGAGACACTGCCCAGTTTGTACAGTTTTCTGCGCTTCTATGGGGGCGTTAACGAGTTCAACTCGAATTGCGTATTTTCCGCTGCCATGCGTCCAATGCCCGATGCTCACGAGCGGAAAACGCGGAGCGATCAGTCGTTATTCCACAAAGAACAGCGCGAAACATTCATAGCTACAAAAAAAATGCCGCCATATCCACGAAGTGAATGATGATGAGTGGGCGAAGCTCCGGAGGTAAACCTGGTAAACCATGAATCCTCCGTACATTTTGCCCACTCGATTTTATTGCAACGCTCCCCCTAGCGTACGTCGCCGCACTATATCGAACGATGACACGCGCCATATGTGGCATCATTCCTATTTTATAACACCTCGCATCTTTCATAATCAACTACACGTACCGCCGTCTAGTTTATAACATCTTGCATCTTTTGGACGGACGGACGGACGGACGGACGGATGGATGGATGGACGGATGGACGGATGGATGGATGGATGGACGGACGGACGGACGGATGGACGGATGGATGGACGGACGGATGGACGGACGGACGGACGGACGGATGGACGGACGGATGGACGGACGGACGGACGGACGGATGGACGGACGGATGGACGGGTGGATGGAAGGATGGATGGACGGACGGATGGACGGACGGATGGACGGATGGATGGATGGACGGACGGACGGATGGACGGATGGATGGATGGATGGATGGATGGATGGATGGATGGATGGATGGATGGATGGAGGGACGGACGGATGGACGGATGGACGGATGGATATGGCTGTACCCTTTAGATCGGGCGGTGGCTAGCGTAATACTTAGAACTGAACGAGAGGTGGCTACATACAGGGGACGCACAGCCCACGCCTTAAGGAGCTTCGCTCCTAATATTGTTTTAAGGACAGTGTTTAACACCTGTAGATTTTTATATTTTGCTGCTGATATGCACTGAGAATAGTTCATGACGTGTGGTTAAGCCTATGCACATTGCGAATAGTGCATAATAAGATACTATTCCAGAGGAGTTTGTTTCGATTGAACTAAATGCTTGGAGTTTTTACAAAATTTGCATGTGTCAAAGAAGTGTAGAGTGTCTCGCAATTCACGCTTATGCAGGATTGTAGCAGCCTTAATATCTTGTTTGCCCTTTTTTCATGCTCAACAAAAAGTGTCCTGTGGGGTAAAGATAGTGTATGTCTTATAATGCTTTTGTCGCTCTTTTCTGAAGTAGTTTCAACATACTTAAATGTGTCGACGTAGCGTTTGCACAAGCTAGAGCACAGTAGTTTAAGTCGGCATGGAAAAGAGCCTGGTATATAAGTAAACTTACAATGACGGGAAAGAAACGTCGACAACGTATTAAGACGCCAGCCACTTTTTTTAAGGTAACGTGCCGTGAATGTTCATTCCAGGGTATGTGTTCGCTAAAAATTGCTCCAGGTGGCTCAGTTGATTTGGCCACTGCAATCTTGCACGGTCGCATGCTAACTTAATTTGGTAACGAAAGGGGTGTGCCGAAAGCTCGGAAAAGGGTTATTTCGTTATTGATCACGCAAGAAATTTATCATTAGGATCTTATTTCGAAAACTCATGCATTAAACACAAAATAATGGTGTGATTTTGAAAGTTGCAGGAATCAAGCCTAAGAAAACTTAGGATGGTTCCAGACGGCAAGGAGGGAAGATGGCTCTGACGATCGGTTTATTCTAGACATAACTTAGAGGTGACATGTCGAGTTATGACTGCAGCTTGCGTCTTGAAGGTAATGTTCCCTGTGCCGTAAGATGTCAATGCACAGCATCTACAAAAAAGGTAGATTAACGCTGACAAGAAGCGTGCGTCGCACCCACTACGGAGAATAGTCATTGCCGCCTCCTGAGGACTACTAAAACGTCATCTATCACCCTTGACAGCGCCTAATTTCAAACGTAGGCGTAAATTTTGGGCCTGTCGAGCTGCTGACAAGATTTTGATTGGGTCAAATTAAAGAATCATCAATCACGTAAGTGCTCTAACACAGCAGAAGAAACTTGTCAATGGTTAAGTTTTGGGGAAGGTGCACAGATCTACGTATACACTATGCGTGACCAATGAAGACGAAAAAGGATGAAAAGCCAAACACCTATTCGCCTCTTTTCTTTTCAGTTACATTTTATTATTGTTCATTTTTAACAAGGTAGTTTGGGGACGCTAGCGAAGCAAATTTTTCATCTTTTACTCTAGTTACTGTAGATGAAAGGTTCACTTTGCGTTATCGCGACCCTTCATAGGCACGTCGCGTTGATTAGAACGTCTTTTTCGATTTCTTGTCGTCTATAGTTTCGCCACTTCGCTCTACGTACACGAAGTAATGCAACTCCTTCTCATGTTTTGTTTTTCTTCCCGTGCGGACAATATCGCAGACCGGAAGAAACAGCATCTGCCCGGTACCGCAATTTCCGGAGATCGGAACTTGAACTGAGCGTTAGGACGCAGCTTATATAAGACAGCGGCTGCACTATCAACGCCGAAAGGAATACTAACACGTTATTGGAATCATAAACTCGTCGCTTTTGCTTTGAGTGCTTCTGACAGTAAGATCGGGTCACTCGGCTATTTGCTATAAAAAGCCACCATAACCTAGTAGTGACAAAAGAGGGGTTGTGGAAATCTTCGCCTAGTTTTAGGGGCTCCGCTCTATATATAAGTTGTCAGTTTTAGAACAAAAATCTCCGGTGCCGTTCTTGCGTTGAACAGCGTCGCTATCGCAGCTGCCGTCGCTGTCGTATAGTAAGTAATAGGTATGGCAATTTATAAGGAAAAAAACGCAGGATCAAAAGGGATTTGTACCCGGGCCCTATGAGTGGCAGTTGAGTATACCCTAACAGACAGTCAGAGTAGTACTAAAAACTGATTTTCAAAAAGACACTATGCAGTGTCAGGCCGGGCATAATATCGCGTTACTCCATGTAACATAGCCAGGGAGAACAGCAAAACGTCAAGCAGTCATAATAAATGTTAAGCGAGTATGTGGCCTAGTTGTTCCCACCCACTGTGAAGTCTACAGTCTTAATTACTCATCGTGGTAAACAACATACCGCAGGACCAGAGTACACATAACACTTTGCATATGCGTTGTGGGTAGCTCGCGTATATGCAGAAAAACCAATGATTGCCTAGTGGGTACGGCTTCACTTCAGAGAAATTATCACTTGTGGTGCAGTTGGCAGCATGCTGAAAGCGAAATCTTCAAATACAGTTGACCTAGTCGATACACGAAGCTGCTCTCAGAATTGCCTTGGGCAGTATCGTAATAATCAGTGCATTTCTTTTACAAAGCGTAGTATTACTTGGCAATGAGCTTCTTCTTCTTCTTCTCCTCAGGTCATGGTTCTTTCCCAATGCAGGGGATTTGCCGAGTGTTAGGTAAATTCGTTTTTTTTTTGTTTCTTCGCAATACTACTCGTATTTGCTAGAGATAGGTTTCAAACAAATATTTATGAATAATATTATTTAAACGTTTAAAAGAACGAAGAATTTAGCAATATATTATTTTAGTCTGACTTATAAATTTCTCTATTGCGTAGTAAACATCCCCATGACTGTAGCCCCGAGTAGAGGAGCCGAATGATAAAACGACTGATTCGGATATTTCCAGACCCAAGTTTCGAAGAGCTGGTGCTTTGAATTTTCTTCTCAATGACGTGTAGCGGTGACAGGATAGAAAGTAATGACTGATTGTTTCCTCCTTCTTACCGAAGATATACACAGGAGACAACGCTTGACATGCTCTATGCAGGTAAAAGTCGAGGAAGGTAACCCGGCAGTGAAGTTTGGTCATGGCCACTTCCATTATTCTCGACCTTGATAACTCTTTTTTAGCCGTTATATGAGCCGTCATGCAGACACTGCGGAATCAGGGCGTCGATGAAATATATATAAACATCCTGGAAGAAATATACAGGGTATCAACTGCTACCATAGTGCTTCATAAAGAGAGCATTAGAATACCAATCAAGAAGGAAGTAAGGCGGGGGGAGACAATCTCTCCATCGCTATTCACCGCATGCTTACAAAGTTTTCAGAAGCCTAGAATGGGAACACTTAGGGAAAAGATTTAATAAAGAGTACTTTAGTAACCTACGCTTCGCCGATGACATTGCATTGCTGAGTAACTCAGGGGACGAATTGCAACTTATGATTACGGAGTTAGACAAGGAGAGCAGCAAGGTGGGTCTCAAAATTATTCTGCAGAAAAGGAAAGTAATGTACAACAACCTCGGAAGAGAGCAGCGTTTCGAGATAGGTAATTGTGCACTTCAAGTTGTAAAAGACTATGTCTACTTAGGGCAAGTAATAACTGCGGAGCCGAACCACGAGATTGAAGTAACTAGAAGAATAATAATGGGCTGGAGCACATTTAGCAAACACTCTCAAATTATGACAGGTAGATTGCCACTACCCTTAAGAGGAAGGTATATTACAGCTGTATCTTGGCGGCACTTAGCTATGGAGCAGAAACCTGGAGACTTAAAAGAGGGTTCAGCTTAAACTGAGGATGACGCAGCGAGCAATGTACAGAAAAATGGTAGGTGTAACCTTAAGAGACAAAAAGAGTTGTTAAGGATATCATAGTTGAAATCAAGAAGAGAAAATGGACATGGGCCGGGCATGTAGCGCGTAGGCAGGATAACCACTGGTCAATAAGGGTAACTAACTGGATTCCCAGAGAAGGCAAGCGAGTTAGGGGGAGACAGAAGGTTAGGTGGGCAGATGAGATTAAGTAGTTTGCGGGTATAAATTTGCATCAGCAAGCACAGGACCAGGTTAACTGGCGGAACATGGGAGAGTCAGGCTGATGATGATGATAGTGACTCTTTTTCCAGGGAAATATTGGGTGCTTATATTCTGGAGAAGCTGTCAAGACGAAGTCTGATAAGCATTTTTTGAAAGTTAAGGTGCGGAATCGTGCAATTGTAATTTATGTTGCCTGCGGGAAAACCAGAATAATTAGCATCAAAAGTGCCACCTTTGCTAAAGAATCAGCGCTTTCGTTTAAAAGTAAATCCCTGTGTCCTGGTACCCAAATTAGGTGGAGACATTGTAGGTGCGCGGGAACTAGTATTCTGAAAAGCTTTAGAAGAGGCGTTTCACCAGATGCAGAGAGAGAAGAACACACAGAACACACAGATAATGAGTCAGTGATGATTTCTACTACTGTATTTAAACTGGTTCTCTTTTGAAGAGCTAATATTATGGCCATAAATTCTGCTATAAAAACTGGGATGAAATTCGGCAGTCATATCGAAAAAGATTCATTAAGTTGAGGGCAGAATATTCTTATGCCAGCTTTTTCCTCAGTTTGCGATGCATCCATTGCAATAGCCACATTCGTCAGCAGAATATTTAGGTGTTCTTGTATTAGTTCGTTTAAAATTCCGTGAGGTAATAATTGGACGTCGTTCTTAAAAATATTGTGGTAGACAATGGCTATGAGTTTAGGTTCCATTGTCAAAGACACAGGTCACAAATTTGTACATTCAGAGAATCGAGTAATGTTTGTGCAATTATGATTTGTGGCTTGCGGAATCTAGGCCAGTGCTCAGAGAAAAATATATCGGGATTGGAGACAATAATATTTAAGTATGGTTAGACAGTGTTTCATACAACCATAAGAAAGTCTGCATCGTAAGTAGGTTAAATTGGTTTAACAGGGGTGGTGTTCTCGTTTCCAGGTATAATACTGCATTTGCCACATATTTTGGAAGGCCTAAGCACAGCCGTATAGCATCTCGCTCTAATAGGACTAGTGGCCGAAGCTGATGTGCTGGCGTATCGGAAGAAAGAACACAGCCAAATTCCAGTACCAGTCGTACATACGTTTTGTAGACCATCAAAAGTGCTTTTCTTCTCATACCCGATCTGCGGATATGAGAAGTTTTATTTTTATAATTTCGTTTTGCATTTTCTTTTCGTGAACCAAAGAACGAAATAAGCAACTTGAAACACAGATATCGACAAGGCAGATTTGCATTGCTCAAAACACACAGCGGGGCTACGAAACGTGGCTTTGGGGCTGACGAGACTTGAATCCCTGAGGCGATCAAACGGTCAACGCCACGACTCCATATTGTATGCAAGAAAGGAGCATGCATGGGCACACTAGGGTCTCACATAAGTCCGCCAAATCCCCGGCACAAGCTTATGTGAGGTTTTTTCTTCTGTTCCACAGGGCCCATATATATTAATTTCTCAATGCTTGCGAAAGAGTACATACGTTTACGTGAAGCTTTGGTGCTGTGAAGCTGCGTGCACTTTACTTTCCTTTTGTTTGCTATGAAACAATGCAGATGACACTACTGTGCACTTTGCTTGATGTTTTGGTGCACAGCTATAAACTGTCATGCAAACTCTATAGCTATGCGTATGTTAACAGAAACAGGCCAAAAATCTTTACCAAGCATATGTTTGTAAGTGCAATAGCGACGTTATTCCGATACGAGAAAACCTCATCATGGATTAGAGCAGTGTGCGCAAGGAATAATAATAATAATAATAATAATAATAATAATAATAATAATAATAATAATAATAATAATAATAATAATAATAATAATAATAATAATAATAATAATAATTATAATATCTGGAGTTTGAGCTACGCCTGGAACCATGATATGATTATGAGTGACTGTAGTGGAGGGCTGCGGAAACATGGACCATCTAAAGTTCTTTAACTGGCACAGTCATCGTACAGTACACTGGTCTCTACCATTTTTTCTCCATCAGGATATGTACACCACAACCGGGATTGAACCCGCTACCTTCGGGACAGCAGCCGAACGCCTTATTCGCTGATTCACAGTTCTTGTAACTTTCATATATACGAAACGTTTCAATATATTATTACGGCGCTGACTTTCATTGGCATAATTTCAGGTACATGCTGAAATAAATGTCTCATCCAAAAAGAAAAAAAAAGAGAAAGAAACTGAAATGGCACCCGGTGGCTATGTCACCCATTTAGGGGCGTCAGCTACAATTTATCACTGGACCGATCTGCGTCGCAACGCGAAAGTTCTAAGCCTCGTTCGTCTGTGCTGCTTTAGACTTTCCGTGGCCACATATGATGAGTTGGGACAGCGCTTCTTAAATGCGCAGAAATATTTCTCATTATTTCAAGTGTCCTTTGACAACCAAGTTCAGCAAAGAGCCAGTAATGCTAACAAAATTTGATGGCGCATATAACAAGCATGTGATTGTGAGATAATGCTTCCCTGCCACGGAGAAGAATCTGATAAGCCTGTATAAATTGTATCAAGTGAATCTAACCGAAGCCCATAAGCTCCTGCTGTAATCATGAGTCGATGTTGATTTGATTATGTCTAACGATAGCAATAAAGGAAGTGCAGAGTGCTGGGAATGTTGTTTCACGTGAGCTCATCGAAGCGTCCATGCGGTCATGTTGCTTATTTGGGCAGTTATGCAAATACATCCGGAGCTTGCATAAACAAACTCGTGGCAGCGGTAGGAGGAGAGTTTCGGCGGCAACGTGGTGTTATTTGTTATGCCAGAAACTAACTGAAAGCAAGCAAGTCTCACTTTTCTGAAGATATTGTAATATATGGCCGGTCAGGCCAAATTAACCAAAATGCCATTCATCCAATGATTACTTAAGAGACACCGCCTAAAAGAAAACAAAGTTCGAGTGACTGTGAATCGCATCTTCAAGGGTGATATTATTTTTTTGTTATCACTCTATATTGGCTAGGACACCTCTGCAAAGGTGTTTTACTGTCCCATCGCCACACCTGCAAATAGTTACCATGTGTACGAACAGATACCAAGCCCCGCCGCAGTGGTCTAGTGGCTAAGGTACTCGGCTGCTGACCCGCAGGTTGCGGGATCCAATGCCGGCTGTGGCGGCTGCGTTTCCAATGGAGACGGAAATGTTTTAGGCCCGTGTGCTCAGATTTGGGTGCACGTTAAAGTTCCCCAGGTGGTCGAATTTCCGGAGCCCTCCACTACGGCGTCTCTCACAATCATAGCGTGGTTTTGGGACGTTAAACCCCACAAATCAATCAATCATTACGAACAGATACCAAGTGTGTGGTGCGGTGGTGAAGCTTTACTTTGTAAATTCAACCACACGTAAAACTACGTATGGCTGTCTGTGTGCCTTTAGTGTATTAGCCTCTCGTGCAATTTGACGACCACATGTTCACAATTTGACAAAATGACCATGCAAAGGAAGTGTTAAAAAAGCTGTCCGCGTTTTGTTACCACGGTCAGGACTCTTCCTATTCTGTTTTGACAACGTTAACGTACTGTTTAACAATCAATTCCAGCGAAGAATATGTACAGAAACAGCCTATCCATGCATGTTTCTGTCCCATAAATATTTTCACAAGTCGAGAGAGGAGATTTGAAACGGTAATTTGCGGTGTGTGCTCAGTTTGGTTGAGTATGTTGGTGGGATTTATAAGCAGTAGGGACTGCCAGTGCTGGAGAGCAAAAATTTTTCTATTTTTTTTGTGTAAGGGCTGTATAGTCCCAAAAGTCAGGCAGAACATCACAGTTGGCGTTGCCTTAACACCAAATTGTTCTCAGAATTTGCGTTGGGGAGTATCGCATCCGTCGGAGACGTTATTGACTTGATTTCTTGATACATCCAACACGATAACAGATACATTATTTTAGCGTACGCGTGGTTTTTCGCGTTGTTTTACGTTGTTCTTAGCGAAATGATTCTGAACTTTGACGCCAAATGACGTCGCGTGAAAACAGGACATTTGCTAAGGACTGGGACCATTTTTATGGGGGTGTTCAATCAACTTTATATTTTGCCAACATTTACGTTCTTTCGAACGTAGACGACTGCCGGAACTCTAACTTTGCACGCAGAAATGAAAGTAAACATTGGCTTATTTACTCGTTCAAAAATATCACGAATAAGAAGAAGCCGTGCAGACAGGAGGATCATTCATCAGGAATTCTAAAGCGTCATTGCTTGGCATCACTCTAAAAACCATTCGTCGTGTGATGTATGCGCCAGGATATCAGGGGACTGCTAAATTTCCATACTTTTTGAGATACGGAAACTGAGATACCTTAATCAAGCAAGCAATAACAATGCGTGGGTACCATACGTTATATGGCACAGCTGTTGCATGTATATTAAGCTACGCTTGAGCGCAGCGCAGTAGTACAATGTTACCAGGAAGCGCATTGTCATGCCGAGCATTGTTTACTCAAAGAGTCTGTGAAATTGGAAGCAGTGTAAAAATACCCTTATTACGTTTGCTTCCATGAATATAATGAAAGGCGGAAGTAGCGATGCCAAATATGATCTTAAAGCATGTAAATTTTGAGGCAGCGTTCCGGTTCTCGAAGAGAAAAGTCTTTCTTGAAATACTCGAAGGAAGAAACGTTGGTCTGTCTTTCGGTTTTTCTTTTTGTCTGTCTGTCACAAAATTCTTCCAGCCGACCAAAGTTTAGAGACTTGTTTAACGCCCAGTCTTTTTGAACTGGTGGCTGCGTTCATGATTCTGAACGCTGTAGATCAAAAGACAACTATTACGCATAACGGAGGTGCAACACCAATAGGTAAGTACTAGGGGGTGCGTTTATTATAAAAAGTACGAAGATAGGTTTTTCAAAATACCATAGGGTTCTTTTAGGCTGAGCTGGCAATGCGACACCAAGCATGCAATAAGGCTGACAGAAAACTGCTGTCTTCTACGACATTTGCAGCGAATATCGTAAATACAAGGCCGTTTTCGCTAAGCTTTTTACTTTATTGGTTTCAAATATGCCTCAGAATTCATCTTAATGCAGAACTGGGAGCAAACAGTGCCTGTGTTCCTTTTAATACTGCCTGAAGAGTGAAGTATGGAAGCTTCCGTTCCCGTTTGTCTCTTAGTTTCTGTGCTGCTGTGGGAAATATACCATAATTAAAAAAAAAACTGGAGCATTTTATTTATTTTGATTTAAGAATCAAAAGCAACAGACCAAGTGTTTTTTTATGCATTACTTTGGGGTAGAGGTTTCTACTCGCCGTATGAAACTATTAGAAAGATGCTGATCGGGGCTTATAAAGGCGAGCAAGCCATCAGAACTGTTGAGTTACGATGACATCCATTATGTGTAATGTTAATGTGACTTTTCTTTAAACAAAGAATTTATGTTTGCGTAACTTTACCCATGAGACACAGAGCTGATCTAGGATGTTTCTATCTCTACTCAAATAGAGTAAGTGCAAGGATATTCCTGCTGGGAGTTACCTGCGCAGCAGATCTTGTATCCACAGAGAGCTAACCGTAAGGGCAAATTCGCCAGTAGCCGTCCACCTCAGGTAATATGATATGGGTTTTAATTGAGGTCTCGTTGTAATTTTATCTTAGGAATGTTTGTAACGTAAAGATATTTTATCATTACTGGGCCTCAATTCTCAGTGGTGATGCGTCTATGTGAAAATACCGTTTTTTATAGAGCGTTGGTATGGTGTGAATTTTTGACTGTGATTAGCTGGAGCATATTTTCAAAATTATCCGTAAGTTGGCACGTGAAAAACATTAGCAATAAGACTGTTTTGGTACACTTTTGAAAATTCTACAAAAACATGCTTTGAAATCACTAGCGTCTCACGTAGCGCAATTGTGAGGCGCTAGCGCTAAATCACATCTTTCAACGTTGTACGTTTTTTATGTTTTTAGGTTACTACATCAGCGTAATAGTAAATTAAAAACGTTTCGTGATGGCACAATGTAAAATGCCAAAGTTCAATAGGAAGTCATCTTTATTTTAGCATTGCACTGGGGGATGAGGACTAAGAAGAAAAGATGCGCGCAACGCGGGTGCTTCGCAAGTTCCCATTCTCATTCCATAACGAGCTTCCAGCTGTCGGAAAAGTGTGTAAAAATTGTTAAAGCGTGTTACATACAGGAGAAAGGGAGCCCATATATACGCGCACAGAATTGCACGCACAAACATACATAGTTGACTCCCCCCCCCCCCCATTTTCCTGAAAAATTCTGGCTACACGCCTTCTGCCACCCAACTAACCGAACATGCTAAGTTAATGTTGGCGTTTTTACTGAAAGTAAGCAGGGCATATCACCACAGTTAACCAAGATCGCGAAAACAGTTCAAAGGAGGTGTGTGGTTTAGAACAGACATTGTCGTGTACGGAGAAGAAGCCCGCACAGATAAACTTCTGTTGTATTTTTTATAGTGTGCGCCATGCAGCCATTGTCATACACATGGAATCTTTGAAATACTTACTGTAAAGAAAGTGCGGCGCGCTTTACAAAGTAGCCAGCTCTAGATGTTAGTGAGAACAGTGAATGTTAGCTTGGAGAGAATTAAGAAATATGTGTGGAGTAACGTATCCGGGATATTTTTCATTCCTCGTGTAATATAAAAAATGCAACAATACATTATGAATAATAATCTAACTTCTTGTGCGTAGGAGTGCCCTGGGGGCATAATTCTTTTTTTTCCTCTAGGGGAACTTCTGTTCGTCCTGTGCTGCTTTCATACTTGGTCAATAAAATTTTCCGAAAATTGTCATTAAGCCTGGCTGGAGAGATCATAGCTACATTATTCTTCCGGCTATCCCTGAACAGCTTCGTTCGCCAGAACAACTGTCGGTGTCACGTCACAGCCATGGTGAGAGACTCGGGAAATCAGCGCGATGAAAGCGCGTGAGGCGGCTGCGCATGGTCAGACGTATCCAATTTCAAACCACGTGTCATCACTCGTTATCCCCCTTATAGTTCCGAGCGCACCAATCTGGCTTTCCAGACAAGTGTAATTCATGCAATCGCACAAAAAATTACGCGGACGGCAAAATAGCAAGATGGGACATAGCCTGGGGTACCGTAATGCTCTTTGGCTATTTCAGTCTTTGCGATAGTGTGAATTGTGCACTACCAACTAGGCCGTAAGGATGCCACTTTAAATATTTGTGTTGGCCTCTGCACCATATGTACGCGCGCTCATAGATTGATAATTCATTCTTTTTATTAGTGAACCAGCTTGTTAATTAATTAAGCACCTAAGCTGAAACTTGCATTTGCAAACATTGAAAACATTACTACTCGAGAAAATTCCACCAAAAGCTGGCTTTAACCCAGGGAAACGCGTTTACGTCATTGCCTCGTTGACGCTCCTGTGCCCACAACGCTGCTTCTGCGGCTCGCCCTTGTCGCTCGTATTTGGTTCGGAAGGCTACCGAGGTTCGGAAGGCTGCCGTATCTTCGATTCACAGTCGCAACTGCTGCTCCGTCACCCGGTTCTGTTCTTCATACCGGACCACTGCATCAATCCCGTGAACATGGATTCTCTTATGAATTAGCTGCCGGCGCCATTTTTAGAAAGTTGTCTGCTGTTCTTGCAGTGATACAACATTTGCCCTGCCCTTGTGAAAATTGTAGGAGGTTGAACCCTCCTATGATGCCATACTCACGCACCCGTGAGCCGGTAACGTGATGTTTGCTACATCCCTCCTTTGCCTGTCGACTTGCTTGTTGACTTTTCTTGGCTAAAAGCCTACGCGCGCACACACAGACATGGTGGGGCCTACAATTTTAACCGAGTAAACCCCTCTCTCATTATCGCGATTTCCCTTCTTCCTAACATTCCTTTCTCTCCCACTCCCCATCTCTTCACAGCGCTGTTGAGGTGACTTCCACTGATGGGTGGCGCCACACTTTTTTCTTCATTTTCACTCTGTCAGAGCCATTCTGTTGAAACTGCTGCGCATGGGCTTAGTGGCACGGCCGCGAACTGATGAACAACGCGGTTGACGGTGCTCCCAATGGCGTGCGCTTGGGTGCAACTTAGAGAACGACATGACTCATGGAGCAGCCCATGAAGACATTCAGCGTTTCTCGTGGCGAATGGTTTTAGGGGCGAAGCTCTTTAAGCCGTGGGCCGTGCGTTCCCGATGTAAGTAGTAGTGATAGTAGGAGTAGTGGGTAGCCACCTGTTGTTTAGTCTAATGAATGTACGCTGGATAGAGGTACTTGTATGATTACTATATTGAAAAGTTGCGAGATGGCGCTACTTGGAGTGTTCACTATATGGACGGATGGAAGGATGGACGCACAGGCAGACAGACAGACAAGCAGACAGACGAATGGGCGCGCAGATGACCGGATGGGTGGACAGACTGGTGGGCGCACGGACAGATGCATGTACGGACGCATGGATGGACGCACAGACAGATGGACGGAGGATGCAAAGGCGCACGCGTGGACGCATGAAAGAACGTACGCACAGATGTACGCACGAATGAACGGACGGACAGACACACGAACTAGCGCACGGATGGACGTACGAACGGGCGCACGGACGGACGGATGGATGGTTGCACAGATGGACGCACAGATGGTCGAAAGCAAGAATGAACGGACGGACGGAAGCACAGACGGACAAATGGACGCCACGCCCCGGTCATCATCATTCACTCCATGGGTATGCTGTGATTTTTTTTTTACTTCGCCAGGTCATAGAGAACGTTTACTGTAATGTGCCACAAAATAGCGCAAATCATGGCTGTTCTTGAAGCTCTGTCTTTACTACTGCTTCAGTCGAGAGATGCAGGCGAGTAAATTCGCAGTAATACACTTTGAAAAGCATATATCATTCTCCGTAGATAAATTAATATACCATGTGAGAAACCGCTTAATGACTACGCCTATGCGGCACTCACTACATTTTAGAAAGCAAATCCATACCACTTGTGACGGCGTTGTTCGACAATTTCCTCATCATCAAGTGTAAATAGCTCACATTTTTTTTCTGTGTTCTGGCCAACTTTGAAAATCAAGGGTGTATAAATGACACTTTAAGGAAATAAAGGTAATGCTGATTTGCTTGAGCACTGTCGGATTTGCATGCGTACGACAATTTTTCATCATAATAAACCCTTGTGTACAAGCAAAGATGTTACCTTCACCGCAATGATGCACCCTTAACGTCTGGGGTTCCACGCCCTAAATTCAAGGCATGGTTATAAGGAAGGCCGTAGAGGAGAGCTCAGGAAATTTAGACCACATGGTGTTGTTTAACATGCACTGATATAGCACAGTAAACTGGCGTCTATATTATTTCGCATTCGCCAAGATGTGACCGCCAAGGCCGGGATCAACCCCGTGATGTTTGAGTCAGCAGCTGATCACCATTGCCAGTGCACTACCGGGAAGGACTCATGCATCCGTAAAAAAAAAAAAAAAACGCATGTATGTTACTTTAATTTCTATTACGGGTATCGAGATGATTTGTTTGTGTCGCGTAGCTTGTGAATATTTTGTGCCTAGACAACGATCGCATCTTTCGAACGTAATATTAGGCTGTTATACTGACGTGATGCGTGAAGTAAAGTCGTTTGCAATTTTGCGCCTGTAATTGCTCACCTACCGTCTTCTCTGGCTTTACGCAACTGGTAATCTTTCAACTGGATTTACTAGTAACGATTTGAAAAACAAAGCTTGTTATCACTGTATCTTTACGAGGTGCTAACATTGTAGTCTCTCAATTTGGCTTCTTCAGAAGTGTTCTAGCCAATTAACCTAATGATTTCATCCAAGTAGTCATCCCACATCTCTATATGAACTTCACCCACAAAGGCGAAGTGGTCAGCCCGCTCAAAAGTGAAGTACTGAAACCTCCTGCGGTTGCAATTAGTTAAAAGAGCACTCAGCTACACTTCATCATTCTGTTCTTTTCAGAGCCCATTTCATACACGGGAACCACGGTCACCTTTTAAAGAAATAAAAGAAAAAAAACAAGGTTCGAGGTTCCGTGTCTGGGCTCTGCGCGCGGCGTGAAACGTGGTGTAGCTGACGGTGAGCACAGGGCCGACGAATTTCAATAATGGAACCGCGTCGTATAAAACAACGAATGTTTGTAGGGAACTGCTTCATTTCCAAGTTTATGGAGGGCTCGTGCTGCAGCTGTCCTGTGTGTTTTAGTTTTTGGCTATTTTAGTGACAGATTTATATATATATCTTGTAGCGCACGCATAAAATTTGGGAGCGACCATGTCACTTTTTTTTATTCACCGATCCACGCTGTTCAAGCGAATGTAACAAACGCCAAGGCTTCAAATATCATCCGGTTGTAATGTTTCAACCACGTATCGTTTTTATTGAAAGAGGTACATAGTAGCGCGAACGTAGAAAAGAAAGACTCGTGAAAAGGAGCAGGAAATTTTAAGCACATAATCTTTTATGCGTTCTTACTGCTTTTCTTGGTTGTTAATTTTTTCTTACTTTTCGCTATATGAGCCCCATTCGAGTTAATCAGCAGGCCCAGCCACAAGTCTTGTAAGTTCAAAGTCTCGGTGTCTTTGCTCGACACATAAATTCAATGTTATTGAGACGTGGCAGATAGTGATGCCAAGCAAAATATAGAGGTCGTAGTAGAAGTTATTGTAATGTAAATGCGATGACAGAAAAGTGGGCGAAAAGTGAACTTTTCGCCTGCAGGTACCAAACCTTTGACCTTCTAACAACGCAATAGACACTCCACCGGAGAGCTACGACAGTGGTCATCACTCCGTCCACTTTTTATAGAACACATATACCCGATAAAGTGGACCGAAGAGTGACCCCCGCCGTAGCTCCGTGGTAGAACATCAGACGCGTTACTCGAAGGTCGCAGATTCAGTCCCTGCCGGCAGAAAGTTATCGTTTCACCAACTTCACTTTCTTTGCGTTTGCATTGCCGTTACTTCTAATGTCATCCCCTATACTTTCCTTGGAATCTTGTCTATCAGTTTTCACTGATATTGTGTCTAACAAAGAAAACGAGGTATTAAATTTACGCTTGTGTCCTCATCAACTGTATTAGTATTTTAGCAGTGGAACTGTTGCATCTTTATTCGGGCAGCGTGTAGTCACCAGAAAACCATCACGAACATAATCGACATTCTTCTTCTGTTCGCTCCCTGAACACGTGCTTCCTGCTCCAACGTTTTACAGTGAAAGCTGTCATCAGATCACAACAAGGCTCACGTGCGACGCCGTCACTGTCCACCGCTGGTGTCCGTAACCGCCATCACGCAAATTAAGAGGAAAAAAAAACAAGTAAATAGAAACGCCAAGGACTCAATGAGATTCGAACCCGGGTCCCTGCTTGTCGGCTCTGTATTTCACCACTGAGCCAAGCCTGTGCTGGAAACTACATAGCAAACCGGCCTTACGCAAACTTGATGTCTTTAAAATGAATCATGATAATATGAGTAATAAAGCGTTTTAGAACGACAAAGGACGAACCAGGCGTCACACACTACGAATTACGTAACGAGTGGGTCTCGAATGCTTGAACCCATTACGAAAGCTTCAAGCATATTTCTTCATCGTTGTCAGCCACAGGATAAAAGAATGTACAAAATTTCTTGGAAGTCTGTAATGGGTACGATGCGTCTCCAAAAAACCACAGAGGAGGGCATATAAATTGCCTCCCTACTACACAAGAATTATGATGATTAATGGTGTAGTGGGCATCCCTGCAAGTGTGTTTGCACCAGTTACCAAAAAAGTGTTTATTATGAAAAGACTCTAAAAGGCCAATATTTCAGCTTTTACTGTGACTGTGCTGTGCCTTTCTCGCAGACCTGGTGGATTTTTTTTTTCTTCTTGCTTCAATGATTTCTTCTCACAACACATGCTCAGAGCCAATTTGTCCAGCGTGATATGCGATTACTATGCTCGGTGAGTGAACGAGCGCACAAAGAGGGAAAACAGTAAGGTATGAGAGAACGAGAAATTCTCAGCGCAAAAAGTTTATCGGTGAGTTGGGGTGTGAAACATATGGTTTCCTAATAATACACCAGGGGGAACTCTGGCACTAGTGTCTGGGAGAGCTGCAGCGCATGGTGCTTGAGCGACCATCGGAATTTTGGGTCTAACGTGCGTAGTTTTGGTTCCACTTGGCATCACGTGGCTTACGATTGATTTGTCACAAAATCGCAACCGGCAAATATTCGCCCATTACACTTCACCACCTTAATATGTTAGGCTGACCAATTCAAATCTGGAACCAAAAGTTCCAGATGGTTTGTACTTTCATTCGAAATAAACCAAAACACTGCGAAGCCACAAGTACGATTCGCCGCCCGTAAATACGAAGACTAGGAAAACCCGTGAACTACCCATCATCCCCATGGTCGCTGACCGATCGTAGCGCCAGAGTTCCCTCTAGTAATTTCGGGAAATTATATGGTATGAAAACCCTTATCGACTATTCGAAGGCAATCGTTGAAGCCACTCGGCTATCGAGGCACGTTATCAAAGATTGGCATATCTTTGTTTTTTAAAGTACAAGAAGAAGGAGGGAAAGAGACGTGATGATGAGGAGGAGTGGTGTAAGAAAGAGTCACAGAACAAGGAGAAGGAAAGCAGGTAAGGCATATAACATAGAAAGAAACGGAAAATGGGGGAACGAAAAGGAAGATATATATTGAAAGGAAGAGAGATAATTAAAGAGAAGGGCGTAGCATATGGAGAAAGAAAGCAAGTCAAAGATATAGATAGAAAAAAAGAAAGAGCAAGCGAGAAATACTGAATGAAGTAAGTGAAAGACGCATATAAAGAGGCGAAACAGACGTCATAAGAAAGAAATGAGGAAAAAAGAGAGAGAAGAAAAATCGAGAGAAACAAAGAAGGTCACCCAGCTACGCACGTCTTTCGAATTGCCGCCGCCAGAGCAAGAGCGTACTGTACTGACGCTTACGTCAACAGCCTACGGTAGGCGCATTACGGCAGCTGCTGCCGTTCTTATAGCAGTGTGCTGTAATGCAGCAAGGCGGGAAGTGTTGCTGCCGGATGTGTTGCTACATTTTGTCGCATGAGTTCATTCGTACGAGACAAAAACGATGGTCATATGCAGAGAAGCGAGAGACACTCACACAGAACAAATTGTTGTGTCCATACACGCCGTAGTAAATTGATTCTGTGTATATGCACACCTAGGCGACCAGTCTGTGCCTGTCACTGACAAGCTCAACGTTTGATTTCCAGGAAATGATGAAATGGTTGTGTTCTGGGCTGGCTACCAGCGTGTGCGAATGATTGAAATGCAGATTGCACCACCACCCCGTCCTGAGTGTGAGAGCATAGTGACGACACTAGGGAGTTCCAGATTGGGACGTATCGCAGAGGCGCAGCATTGGGGATTGAACTTCAGCGAGTTTATGTTATTTCAAATGTGTGGTTTGTATTTCTAGAAGTAAACTGAGAGTAAGTATCACTTGGGCTTCTTTACGCTCACAAGGAAAATGCTTCAGGCTCTTATCGACTGCATGTTTGCTCTGCCTTAACTACGCATACTTAAGGGTGACTTCAATCATAACCTATGCATGTCAAGACATTTCGTGCTCTGTGCCAGTGATAGACATTGATTACCATTTAACGGAGTACCTGCGTTGTTAACTAACAGGTGATGTTTTTGACAAAGCGTTGAAATGTTATTCAAAATCAAGCGAACGTGTGCCAGTTAATAGAAAGACAGCGCCGTCATTTCAATAAACTTTGTGATGTGTAATCCTCGATCAAATACAGCTTTGACTTTTTGCCATGTTGACCAAGAACACTCGTACGCGTGGCTTACAAGCACACTTGCAGACAGCACGTGCGCTTTCGCAGAACACAAAAGTAGCCAAAGTTTAGCTTAGTTGCGAATGCGGCGCAAAATGTGAAATGCACACAAAAGACAGGCGTTGTGCGAAAGTCGCTTGTTGCACCAATCTACTCTACAGTTCGTAGGTACAAATTTTCAGTTGACAAACAGGTATTCAAGTCCTTCAGATGTTGCACTGTTCACCGGAAGCAAATTGGATAGCGCAATGTTCTACATGAGTAGTCAGGAGGTGCCTTTGCAGGTGGAGAGCCAGTTGCACGAAGCTGACACAGCGGGGGCCACACAAACAATCGGAGATAAAGGGGGGAGTGTTGCTTCACAGTCAAAGAAAAAAAAACTTCTCTATTACTACTCTATTAGAAGTAGTAATAGACTTCTAATAAAACTTCTCTAAACTACTCTATTAGAAGTAACGTTTTTTTCAACACAAGTGCCACAAAGTTGCAATCAAACATAGGCAACGAGCGAATATGTCGTTTGAGGTCAAGGCTGCCATGTTGGGTTTCAGATAGGAAGTGACAAAAAGAAAAGAGGTGGGTTTGGAAGTCAGATTTTGAGACCCAAAGAACAGTGCCCCACGGGACACTCGGTCTAAATGACAGCAGTGCCCCTGGAATACAAAAAGCCTCCCTCAGTAACGCTCTGTAAACCGACTACTGCAGCATACTGCCCTCTGACAGCCACGGCCAGGAAGAACCTGTCGGCTAACAATGAAAGCGTAACATGCTTCTCTAGAATGCCACCCCTAGTTATATCAATGAACTTAGGAGAAATTTGAGGGATATTTATTCGTTATTAGGCAAAGCATTATTGAGAACTAGCAAACAATTAAAGTTATGTTAACTATGTCAATTATAGTTATGACACAATTGCGATGAAATCAAAGTGGAATGAAAAGTACAATACTTCCCCTGCACTTCCCGATACTTTCGTTTTCCTTACACTTTTCTTGGTTTTACGGTCTGCTTGTGAATATTAACCCAGTACTTAGTGAATTGCTTGAAGTCACGTGAGCATCGCCTGAAAAATAGAAGGTGATAGTAAATCGGTAGCTTCATGGATACCTTTAATCATTCCGCCTCTCCCCTCCCCCCCCCCCCCCCCAAAAAAAAAAAAAGCTCTATGCGCTTAGCATTAGCAACTTCAAACTATTCTGCAATGCGTATTGTGAAAGTACAGTCGAGGTACCCAACCAGAGCGCTTTAATTCTTCCGATCGTAGGTTGGCTGAGTAACTACTGCGTAATCGTATGACCACACGCAAAGCTATGCAGGTGGTCATTTTGATAATGTTTTATTTGATGACGATGATGGTTATGATAATAAATAAAAAAACTTGAGTGCGTTTTATAGTTAGTGAGCTTCACGCGCAAAAGCTTGTATGTAGCGAGCGCTCTCTTGCTAACGCCCTGATAGAAACGACTTTGTTGCGCGAAGGATTATCCCCTTATAGCATGCCCGTTGCGCGCCTAAAGGGCCGTATCACGCAGTTTCGTCAGCAAGCAGCGCTTTAAGCGAAGGGTATTCATGAAGAGGTTGACCAGGCACGCGCATTCAGTGCCTAATTACGAATAAATTGGCGGGCATTGGAGGGAAAAGTCAAGGTCTATAAGTTACAAAAGCTCAGTGCTCTAGTATGATACTGTCTGCTTCGGTAGATTAACCAGCGATTGAATCAGGCCATTTTTCTCTTGCGTGTGAATGTTGTATTCACGAAGACTACTAAATTACTGGCAGAAACTTGGGCAAGCAAATTGAGTCAAAAGGTTAGTAGAAGTTTGCATTTTCATAGGTTATTTCATGAAGGTAATGTTTGTGAAGAAAAAACTTGTTATTCTACTATACAGCTAATATTATATAATCGATAAATAAATAAATAAATAAATAAATAAATAAATAAATAAGTAAATAATAATAATAATAATAATAATAAGAACAATAATAATAATAATAATAATACCACTGTAATTTCGCTGGGCCACTTAGTGTGTAGTGTCCTTGCGACAATTCTCAGCGACGCTCAATGCTTTTGTCACCAACTGCGTTCTATACCATTGATGTAACTTTGCCTCTGGTCAGATCGTGGTGCGTGCGAAAAATACGGCTTCAAGCTCACTGTGGTGGACGCTCGAACTGCCGCAAGACCATGAAACAGTGTCACAAAACTTTCGCAGGAAGGAATCAACGTTTCGAACTATTGCGCATCTCACGCACGCCGACCGTTGACTGTGTCATACTCACGCTTTAGAAAGTCCGTGCTATTCAGGTTCGAAATTCAAGTATTACGAGGCACACAAAATGTGGAAGCATGTTAACAAAAGCCATAATTATATGTATGCATCACAGTTCTTGTGAAGCCGCAATTTCTGTGTTTTATTGAACCTAAGCCAGCAATAGCGCTATACACAGCTCCATTTGGAAAACCTCCGGTGTGGGCGTCACTTATTGGGAATAAAAATGGAGGAAAGTCTTGGGTTCAGTGAGCGTTCGAACCCAGGCAGTAGTACCATTGAGCCGTGCTGTTTATTTATTTATTCATTTACTTATTTACTTTGCATACACGGATACAGACAGACATCGAAAAAAAAAGGGAGAGAGTGGGCTGAAAACTGCCACCTGGAGGGGCATGACCCCTGCTTACTCTTTCGAGACGAGAGAAGAGAAAGAGTAAAAATAGGAGGAGAGGAAGGTGAAAGACGAGGGAGATCTAAAGAAAAAAAAATGACGAAGGCGTTTTTGCTTTAAACCTCTTCGAAAAAAAATGTGTTTTTGAATTTCATGTAGTAAAGAAAGTCTCCTAGACGTGTGCAATATCACGTGGCAGAAGCGTAGAATCACGAAGGGAAATAAATGATCTCAATTGCGCAAGGAGTAGACGTCTCAAACGGCTACTCCGTACAAACCGCACATACATGTTTGATCGCTGTCATCAAGAGCATGAAGAACGTGAGCAGGCGCGTAGGTTCGCGTGATGCCTTACAGATGCGTCATGGACGCTTCACCAATTCGGGAAAAGAATACTTACGGTGTAGTGAACGCGGCGCAACTGTCGGCATTCGTATAGGATAGTTTGAAATGAGCAGTGTTACAAGTTCGCGTCGGCAAAACAGTGGATATGGTGCCCGCCTGCTGACCCTAAGATCGAGGATAATCATGTAGCAGTTTTCGGCCGTAAAACTGCAGATATTACGATTATTCATGTGCCTTGTTACGCGGACCGAGGTTCTTTGCCTTGAGACAAGGTTGTGGCACTCACCGAGAAATGAAGTAGAGCCACAAGTCGCAAGACAATGCGCGTGGCAACCGATCACTTTATCGCGTGCTGCTCTCGAAACGGAAGCTGAAGCGTCGTTCAATTTCTGCAGGAGCTAACCTCATTATACTCGCACAGTGTGTGTTGAGCCCTTGTTGTCGTTGCTTCCCGTCGGACCTGAAGACACCTGTTACGCATGTCGTACTATCAGCGTCAATAGAAACGCGAGCAGCATCAAAGCCTTCGCGATGTTCTAGTGCGTGCCGTCCACTTATCGCCATCGACAGGCATGCATATATGCGCAGAACTGCCGAAAAGGACTCAAGCGCCTGTCCATACTGATAAGTGTGTGGCACAAACTATATAGCATCACGGAGGCTTTGTCGCCGTTCGGGTATCACTTGACGCCGATAGTACGTAGAGCGTTCGTCGCGCGCATAGTGTCCATCCATTCGAGTCTGCGTCTATCCATACACATGCCTGTCCTTTAAACTAGTCGGTTACTTCAGCGTACACACTACGCTCTTTAGGACCCGTTTTTCCTCCATCATCAGAGCTGCGTTCCGGTATGCGCAGCCATTTTTTTCGTTTCACTCTGACCACTGCTCAAACTTCTGGAATGACGCCGCGCACTCGCTCACGTTTAACGTATCTGAATTCTTCTTTTGCACAGAACTGTTCGCGAAGTTGATGTTATCCTATCCTCTGTGCGCATAGAAGCACTAGAGCGTTCTTTCGTCATCACACAGAAAGTCAAGACTCAATAAGATGGCGTTTATTTTTAATATTGTCATAATAGAAGTGCCGCCGCATTGAATGCAGACAGTTATTTTTCAAGCGTTGCGTTGACGAATTCCATTTCTAGGCCCTTACAACTTTAAAAGCGGCGTTCGGGAAATCAGCCTAGATGGCATGCGTCCTGCATTTTCGCTTCTGTTAATAGATCACAACAATAACAGAGACTTAGTGTCTCGTTTCCGTGGAGCTTCGCGCCACTGAACAAATATAATGGACAACTTAGAGAGTAGTGGTATACTTTACTTTCACACTGAAAATGAAAGATAAAAGCGCTTACACCCACAAAAGAAGGGTAGTACAATCAAGTTTTTCATTGTTTCTTGCGCGTGCTTCTCTTTCTCTCTCTCTTTCTTTCTCTGTGTGTTTGTGTGTTTGTGAGAGTGCGCTGAAGCGCTGGTGCTTGACAAAGTTTTGGTTTCTCCTATTCTACTATAATCAAGGTTGCGACGTGTATTGTATTAAATACGAAGCATTTCTTAGCGAACTTCGGCGCCTTTGACCGTATCTATTTATCTAGCTGACTACGACTTTCAGCTCTCCTGGCCCTTTTGATAATGGTATCGATACCAAACTTGGTATGGCATATAGATGACTGCATGAAGAACGTATTTGACTAGCCATAAGATAAAAATCATGCCACATATGTCATGAATGTCATGATTTGCATTTCATGATACTGCAGCGCCTGCGGTGGTTTCGTTCAGATGGCTTGTTGCAAAACTGGCATGGTATGACATGACTGCATGGCGAACACAAGTGACAGACCCTAACATGACCATCATGAGGCGCTGGTCATGTACCAACATGAATACATGCAACGCTCATGATGCCCTCGCGGCCGTTTCGCTAGCGTCACATATACCGAATTTGGTATTACAGTACGTGAATGGATGATGAAGTTATGATACTGGTGCAAACATGCTTAACACGAGATGCGTGTAACGTAACAACATGACAACATGCTACACTCATGATGCGCTCGCGGCCGTTTTGCTAGCTTCGCAGGTACCAAACTCGGTATTACGCGACGTGAACGGACGACATAGGTGAACGACACATCCAAACATGATAATCACGACATGCATGTCTTGTAACAACATGATTACATGCCACACTGATGATGTGCTCGCTGCCGTTTCGCTAGCTTCACATATGCCAAATTTGGTATTACGTGACACCAATGGATGACTAAGGTATGCGACTGGTCCAAACATATTAATAATGAGATGCATGACATGTGAGAACATGGCTACATGCCACAGTCAAATCGCCAACACATTTCGACGTGACGCAGTGCGCGTGCACGCTGGCGTTCATTTCGTCCCATCACGCCGGCGTCGCCATGCCAGGGCCTGGTCCTGCCATATACTCGCAGGCACGCGCCGCGCAGCTTTGCTTTGACGCATGCGTGTTTCAGCGCATCTGGGGTCCCATCATCACGTAAAGAGGGAGATGCAGAGTTGCCTGGGTAACGCATCGGCGCGAAATTCAGCATTTCACGCCAATTGCCGTGGGGCCGTACCGACGGACTCTGGTCGCGCCTGGTGTCAGACTATAAAGTGCTCGCGTTTTGATAACGTAGCGTCGCTGTGCCCAGCGTGCGCGCTCGTCAACGCTACATTGGAGTATATTGGGCCCTTCATTAAGCGCTCGCGGCCCTTTTGCTAGCTCCACCTATACCCAATTCGGTGTTACGTGACTTCATTGAATGATTAAATATGTGATTGGTTTATACAGGATAATCCTGACACGCGTGTCATGTGAGAACATGACGACCTACCACGCTCATAGCGTGCTCACAGCTGTTTCGCTTGCTCCACATATACTGAAGTTGGTATCAAGTGACGTGAATAGGTGACGAAGGTAAACGACACATCCAAACATGACAGTCATTACAAAGAAGTCATGTACGCCATCATTTACCTCCACCTCGTAACGTTGTGCTGATTTTAAAGTGACATATCAACATTTCTCATTCGCGCTTCGCATAATATCGATCCCATTTGTACGTCGGACCGGCCATTTTTTTTTCACTAAGAAGAGAATATTTTGAATAGTTTACATTGTGACCTAACCGCGTATCATTGTTTTGTATAATGTTATGTAAGCAATAGTTTATATTTAAATGTTATAACTGCTTTCCTGTTGCAGATTTTCTCTTTTCTTGTTGTAACCTTAACGCACTCCATCTACCTGTGCCTTATGAGCTAGGCTACGAAAAGCAGTAGACACAAAATGATAAGGCCCTTCGTGAACGCCTACATACTGTCCATTTATTTGTTACGGCGTGGAGTGTTGTGACAGTTGTGACATACCCTGAACTAATGACTTGACCACATGCTTGTTTGTCAAAACACGCGTGCCCAACGAACTTGACCAGTGCGGCGAGACTGCTTCCATATGTTCGCAACTGGTTGCGCTGTGAAGGGAAGAAGCCAGTGTTATTAAAGGCCCGAATGGCTGCCGGTATTCGCAATGCCCACGGCCTATAGATGGTGCGCCATGCAGTTCAATATGGCTGCTTAGCGATGATCAGCCTGTGAACTCGCACAGCAAAAGATAGGACGCAAGGACGCACTCCCCGTGCCACTTTCACCGGATGACCTCTTGACCGCCAAATGAATTAATATAGGACCAAAGTACTTTCTCAAACTGTAGGAACTGCTAAATGTTCGCTACCTCATTTCTTGCCGCAGTGCGAAGGGTGGTGGTGCCAGCTGATCGTCCGTGTATCAACGATGCTTTGCGTAATCCTGTGCGTGCTGCAGAAAACTGCGTGACTAGAATTCACGTATGAACTGAACGGCACTCCAAGATAACTTGTGCCGAGCCTCCCTGGCGAGTTTGCTGCACTAGTAGGCCACTAGCGAGTAGCGCGTCGTCGACGCTGCAGAAGACCGAATGTTTACCGTAGCGACGGTTTGCAAACATATTACCTCATCGTCATTACCTGTGCAGTAAGCGTCATGGAGCTGCTGCTTCAACAGAACACAGTCATTTATCTTCCTATTAAGTAGCGCTTGTGTCACAGCCATGAGCAGACTCCGACAAAGCGCAATTTTCTGCACTCGCATGGTGCAGGTTCCATCTGCGCGATCGAAAAAAGAATATCGAAACGAATACACGCGCACGCTTTTCGTCAAAATTGTGAAAATTTGTCGAACAGCAACGTCTTTGGAACGGAACCGGTGAAGTGGAGGAGAAGTTAGCCTGGACTGCAGTCGTAACTGCATATTTTATTGCTTTAACCATTTCACTTCGCTGGCTGAGCTCGAGCATATTGACGACATGCGGCGTTTTGTCATATTCACTGTGATTGGGCTACATGCAATGTACAGGAAAAACTATGTTTTCTATTTATTTTGAGGTCGCTAAAAGATAATATACAATAAATACAATAAAAGAGACTTACGAGCGTGAAAAAAAAAACATTAACGCACGACGGGATGGGAAGTGCAAATCGCTGCTCGAAAGCTAGCAGCTGATCTTTCATAGTCGCTTTCACTCTCAGCGCGTTGACAACCATCTGCGTCCCGTAAAAAATGTTCGACGTCAAGACGGTTTCTTTGAACGTGACTGCTGAAAGTAATCTGAAGAATTTTCTCCACCAAACGACTTCGATAGCAGCAACAACGCGTCATTGCACAGCCCCAACACGGAGTCACTCACCACGTTCACCTGGCGGTGCGGAGAACATTTCGCCCCGACACTAGGCAAGAAAGAAATTGCTTGCAGTGTGCTGCCATCTATCAACGAAAGTAAAAAACAAGTTGTGCCGCGTGGGCCAAGGTTTAGAAGCGCAAATCGTGAGCCTGCGCTACTTTCTGCTTGCAATGAATGTTAAAGGATTCATGCACTACAAAAGCACTGACGAATGCTATACACACGTAAAACAATGTTAGTTGCAACTGCAAACGTTAGACAAAAACATTTAACTATCCATCGTGGCTGCAGAAAATCTCGCGAAGCTGAAATGTGTACTCTGGAGGCTATAATCGAAAGCGCGATTTGCCATGTATCATCACCAAAATTTCGCCTCTCGCAAGAACGAATCAGATTTATCGTGTCACGGATGGTCCGATGATGATTGATATGGAGGGTTTAACGTCCCAAAACCACCATATGATTATGGGAGACGCCGTAGTGAAGGGCTTCGGAAATTTCGACCACCTGGGGCTCTTTAACGTGCACCCAAATCTGAGTACACGGGCCTACAACATTTCCGCCTCCATAGGAAATGCAGCCGCCGCAGCCGGGATGGTCCGGTGTATTCACTGATGCAGACAGCATACAAAGTGGAAAACGGGAAGGATGTGTACCACATCTTTGTGCGCAGAAAGCAATGAATTTGTCATGAACACGTGTGCTGTTTTTGCCGCTTCAGAGGATTTCGATGCCGTCCCTGTTAATGAGCCACCCTTATACTCAAAATATTGCTGGATGTGGATTTCATCTAACATGAGCGTTACGACTCTTTCGTGTGGCTTCAGAAGGCCCATTTTTTTGTAATGTACTGCTAAAAGCCTTCATTGCTTTGTTCGTTTGCAGGACTTGCATTGTACTTGCTGCACAGCCTTAATATTGTGGAAGGATGAGGTAACATTAATTTCCCAGTGTTGCGAACGAATTTGTATGCGTGAGGAGAGATCGTATGAAAAATGCTAGATAATATAAGAATATCTGAAGAATATCTCATAGCTCCTCGCTCTTTAAGAAGAAGGCGCATCTGTTCCTTCAGAAACTCGAACGCTTCTACTTTCTCTTCTGGTAGGAGGTCACCATCAGACAGGTCATCAAAAATGCAGAAAAAATAATGTGGAAGCGAGCTTTCAATTTTTCTTCTTTTTCGCAGACGTCTGGAGCATTGAAATGCTCCACACTTTCAAGAATAGTGTACAAGCTCCAAATGTCCTCTAGTTTTTCAGGAATGGGAACATCAGCAATGTGCAGCTTCATCTTTTTCCAGTAGGCAGAAATGTGCAATTCATCGGAAACAACCACAGAACGTTCCACCTCTGGAGGTAGTGTGTTCCTCTGAATATGCAGAAACATAACTGCAGCTTCCGTGCTGCTCACTATCCAATAGTCTGACAACTTAAGTTGTGAGAGTTGTGACACGAGCTGCTCGAAAGATGCCACTCTATTCTTGCGTTCCTCCTCTTCGTGCGAAACAAGCGACATCTGAATGCCCGTTAGTAGCTGGTCTGCCTCACGGTGCTTCCGTTTTGCGTCAGGCTCCTTGCGAATGGGAGCACAGTCGGATAGATAAGCGGGGCTGTTCGGAAACATCGTCGGCACTGCATCTTCGGTTAGTCGAGTAAGGCTCATCGGAACTTCTATAGTCTTTCCGTTGCTATCCGTGTAAGTGGTGGTAGTCATCAAATACTCTGCTTTAAAATGAAGTTCGCAGACCTGCGATATTCAAAAGCAAAAAGAATGTTTTAAAATATTTTAGCAACATTTTATATATGTTTCTCTGCCTGATTACATTCTAGAACGTTATAATTAGCAAGGATTGAAATCTAGAGTGACGCTGCTCCGTAATGCACTGCACTAGCACAGATCTGCGACACAGAATTCGCTTTGTGTGAAGGTTTATCGGTAAAAATTTTAAATGCTTACCTTCGGATCACGCAGAGTGTCGATGTCGACGTCCTCGCGACGAATAGCACGTTTCCGTTTTATCCTGCGGTCGTCTTTAGGGAAGGAGAACAAGCGGACCTTCGGTCCACCGTCATAATTTCCACGACAGTTCGGCACGCAGCAGCGGCCCATCCTGTGAACTTCTTGGTAATTTCACGCGAACAAACTTCACTGCTTGGACTCCAGATAACACAGCCAGGGCCAAAACTTGCACATATCTCCGAAGAACGTCCACCAGCACTATTTCAAAATTCTTGTGCAGCGTAGAACCTCACTTTGCCAGGGTCAAACAAGTTCTAACAGGCTCGCCCTAACGAAGGGAGTCACTGAGCCTGCATTCCCCAACCGGTCCTCACAATGCCCACCAGTTCGTCGGGCTAGGTGTGCTGACGTCAGACAAGGAAACGAAGGGAGTGAAGGGGCCTTGCAAATTCTAGGAGGCGCTGGACTCACACGGCAGGACCTGGGAAGCCAGCGGGCACCCTTGGACCAGGCCGAGCGAGCCGATCGGACAGTGGGGACCTGGAATAAGGGCTCCACCTACGGAAATCGTAGTATGCCATTTGAATAAATGTTTATTCCCCCTCCTCTTTGGTGAATACAAAGAGTGCCTGGTTAGTATCTTTCGAAAGGTTAAGCAATATAGAGAAATATTCACCTGTTACCAGAAGTTTTGATGTTATTGCTTATTTACACCAGGTCTTTTTGATAGGATTTGTCGGTGTTTAACGTCACACTATTGTGACCAGGCAATGTGGATGCCAATACATCATTTCCTCCATATAGATTTTTTGCAACGCACGGTCTAGGTGGAGCTTCCTCTGATTTATTTCTTTTCTCCGTGGGTGGCACTATTGCTTTCCAATAAAAAATGTTTTCTCCTGGGGTACAGAACAGCTTTAGACCACAATCGTTGTATGGTGAGGTTTCAATTGATACGTAATAAAAGGTCTGTTACAAAGCGCGCCTCCGACGACGTTACAAAGGGCGCCACGAAATCTCACCACTGCAACCACAGTTACGAAAGATGGCGACGCCAACACGGTCCCGAAGGCGCCACTGCTCCGACCTCGGCCGACACGGTCACCAGCCGTTTGGTAGCGTAGGTTTCTCAGCTCGCGACGCAGAACTAATAGACGAGCGGACGAGACGACGATGAGTTAAACAAGGTTTATGTACAGCATGTATATAGAGGAGTTACAAATTCGGCACTGCGGCTGACTGCTTAGAGACCCGAAGAGCCGAGCTCTCCTCTCTAACACATAGGTCTACAGCTCGCGACGCGCCGCAGGGCTTTTTTTATATGCACCGGGAGGATTCTTTGAGTAACCAAATGTGCAACCAGAAGCGCCGCTGGCCGTGAGGTCAGAATCCTCTAATGAGATCGCCGCTGGGCCGCGTCATTCTCATCGAATCCGGAGCCGCTGCGCTGCACGTGGCTGCACCCAAGGACGAGTGACGTCGCCACGCATTGCGTCAGACTCGCCAGACAGGAAGGCGCCGATTGCTTCGACAGGCTCGCTGTGCGTGCGCAACAGAAATGCACTGCCGCGTGATGATGCCGTTGAGTTGTTTGCGTCAAGCGGGCTCGCGTGCTGGCCTTGACACAGATTGCCTTTTTCAGAGGCATGGACGTTCGGTGTAGACTCGCAGGCATAACAGCACACGCGCCACCAGACAATGCGTCGGAAAGACGAGCTGCTTCGAAATGGCTCGGATGTCAGGTGCGCTCGTTCGCCAGGTCCCTCCAGGTTCGCCTCGAGGGCCATGGGGAGAATGCAGCTCCAGACTCTGTTCCGGGAACACATCCCATTCTTGAGGACGGATCCCAGCTCCACTGGCTTGTCGCCACAACTTGTCGACCAGCTTCGCTCGTCTCTTCTGACGATCTTTGGTCTCAGCACTTGTCGATGGTTCTACAACTTGTCAAGAACAGTTCGAGAACAGACAACACACGACACAAGCAAGTGCCCTCGGTCACCCGACAGAACACCAGACAAAGTATATTACAACATATACCTAGCTACGTGTCTATCGGAATTTCGTTCCCTCTACATCAAGAGGCACATGTGGGACACAAGACTCTTAAAATGAGAACTCAAATTTTCACACGTAGGACAACGTAACGAAATAAAATAGAACATAAAGTTGGCTCTTGAGCTCATTCAGGACGAGAGCGCTCAGCTAAGGCCGTGATGAGGACAAAATTTTGCCCCGAATCGACAGTGAGAATCCGAAAGGTGGAGAAGGTACTAACTAAACGCACGGCTGAATGCGTCTGCATTAGCGTTTAGCTTTCCTTTTTTTTGCAGTGAACGTCAAAGCTGTGCTGTTGGAGTATCATGCTCCACCTCAGTAACCAGCCCCTTTTAGGCGACGATACCTATGCGGTACCAACAGCTGCTCATATTTGTGACATTGCACAGGGGAATGAACAAGGATACGGCTTGCTACGTATTGGCTCCTCACCAGTTAGCTCTATATCGTGTTCAATCACCGTCGTGTTTCCAAGACGGTCCGAAAACATGCCTTCAAACTCGGAAACAATCCTTCTCAGGTCCTCCTTCTGGACTTCACTTACCCTAGGCTCTAGGTTCAACTGCTCCAAGAATACCTCCGATCGCCTTTTGATTACATCACTAGAACTCAAAGTTTCTGCTCCTTCTTCCTCTGAAACATTCAACAGCAGATTTACGACCGCTTGACGTTGAACGTATAGTTTCATCAAGCTACTGTGGTAAATTTTGTTCGGCCGCCTTCCTAATTTCACTTCATAATTTATATCAGAAAGCTTCGATATTACTTTGGTGGGCCCTTCTTAATGAACCTCAAGCTGGTTCTTTTTGGACGGCCGCAATAGCATTACTTGACTTCCTACATCAAAAGTGCGCTTCTTCGCCGATTTGTCGTAGTACTCCTTCAAAAACACTTGTGCACCTTTCATGTGGCTTTCCACTAGCGCTTTAATCGAGAAATCCTCACGTTGCTCTCGAATGAGCGTTTTTCGATCAACCCTCGACAGCTCGCCCCAACTTTCCGCTACAGGCGAGAGCGTTGCACCTCTCTCGCTATGACTCAACAGCGCCATGTCGTCTTCCCCTGCGAGAGAAACCACGCCGGTCGCTTCGGCGACGGGCCGCTTGAGTGACTGCTCACATGACTCACACGGAGAATTTCCTCTCTGAGGTTGCGTCGACTCGCCGCCATGGTCACTTTATGGTTCACCATTGTTGGGACTCCGGGTCCAGCCGCTCTCGTTTTCGGTAACTGGCCCCGTCATAGGATCCATCGTCCGACAATTCAGCGAGAAGAGGCGCCCGAACGAACGACAGAGATTTATTTACATGTCGAGAAGTGATCAACTGAGCCAAAGAGAGAAGAGAAAGAGACATACAAAACGTCTTCGGCATTTTATAGCGCCACGTTGCCAACAATGGGCACATTGTCCGCATCGTCAGCCAATACAGTGGCTCCGGCACCTCGGCCACGAGGGAGGGGAAATACACCTCACAACACATGGAGGGGCACAACCTAACACGATGACCAAATATGGTCACGACGCTCTAAAGATGCCCAAACATGGTCATGAACGCACAGCACCAATGCGTTTCACACAGCAGATTCCGGAGTTCTCCCGGTGAGAGGGAAGAGCCTGAATGGGGTGGTGGGGGTCGACGACACAGTCGGTGAGGAACCAGTTCTTCACGCAACTCCTCTTGCTCGGTTCCTTAGCGCAAAACTAGTGCGTTGACCTTTGTTCTCGCTTGGCTGCAAGGTCGTCTCAGATGCAGGATATTCCGGGAATGCGTCGACGATCTCCCAGAGGGGTTCGCAAACCTTCGGAGAATCCCAATGCTGGGGCCGGTCGTAACACCACATTGAACAAGATCAAGCTCTTGCGAAAGCTTCCGCGCTTGCGATCGCGTGAGGGCCATGTACGCTAAGTTGGGGAAGAACGATTTACCCTGCTCTTTGAGAAGCTGCTCTGAGTTGTTAGAGAAAAGATAAGGAAAACGATCGGCAAGCGCGGCAGACACAGCCGCTTCGGTGCGAAGCTTACCGAACGGGCCTTCAATGACAACCGTAGCGATTGGTAAGCAAGCACTCTGCTCCTCGACGACTTGCCTGATCCACGCGCATTCTCCTGTAAAGTCATCCGGAGACACCATTGAAGGATGGACAACGTCCATGGTTGCCGCTGTCTCGAAGTGCTCGACACGTTTTCCCATTCACACTAATTTCTTGGAGATACGGCTCTAACAACCGCATGTTGTTTTCCGATTCTCAGATTGTTGCAAAAGCAAACTTTTGCTTACAGTTTATGATGATGTGCCCTTCTTTTTTGCAGTTGTAGCAGATTCGCGGCTTCCGTTTCTTTTCCGAATCTCGGATCGTCGCAAACTTTTGCTTACAGTTTATCGCGATGTGCCCTTTCTTTTTGCAGTTGTAGCATATTCGCGGCTTCCGTTGATCAGGTTTCTTTGAAAAAACCTCTTTTCTTTCATCTTTTTCAACGCGCACTGCCCTGCTATGCAACGTTCGGCGAGTATAATACTCCTCAGTTAACTCTGCTGCCTTGTGTAGCTGTACTTCACCAAGTTTGTCCTGCAGCCAAAGCTTGACATCCTCCTCGATGCAGCGGTAAAATTGCTCCTATGCAATGCATTCTACCACTTTATCGCGATCGTTATAAACATTTTCGCCCTTGAGCCATTCAATTAAATTGGCTTTAAGACGAAACGCGTAGTCAACGTGTGACTCATTCCCCTTTTTAGCATACCAGAACCTTTGCCTGAAAGCCTCGGGTGACAACTTACAACGTCTCAAGAGCACTTCCTTAACCTCGTCATAGCTCTCAAACATTTCCCTCGACAAGCAAGTTATCGAGTCGGACACTTCGCCGGGAAGAAGAGCTAACAGGTTCTGCGCCCAAAGAGACCGCTCTAAAGCATTTCGCTCACAGACGTGTTCAAACTTGACGAGATACTTCATCATGTCCTCGCCTACTACGAACGGTGGCTGTTGGTCCCGAATTCTATAACCGCTGACCTTAACTGTCGAAGAAGCTACGCTAGGCGCCTGCGAACACTGTAGGATTGCCAATTCTATTCTTTTCAACTCGAGGCGCTCCTGTCTCTCGGCCTCCTCACGCTCGCGACGTTCGCGCCTTTCAGCTTCTTCGCGGCGTGCTTTGATATCCGCCCAGGCCTCATCGACTTCCTCAGCCGACACTCCTTCATCCTTCATGATCTCAAAGATCGCTTGCTTTCGTTTCGCACGGCCCAAAGTAATACGGAGTTCCTCACAAATTTAGATGAGTTCTTTCACTTTAAGGTTCTTCATCGTTCACACTAGCCTCTTGCTGTTTGCCCCTGTTAAGAATCTACTTGCCGTACCAACTATAAGTCTACTAGCAAGAGGCACAAGCAATTTTAACACTGCCGTGTTTACATCCTCCGCAATAAATTTAGTTTCAAAGCACTTTGACTTTGCTTGAAACTATCAACGCTCACTCTAATGCTTCACACAACCCTTCTCTAAACTACTACAACCTGAGCTAGAGTAGTATGGTGAACTGATGGGAAACATCAGGCACTCACCGCGTCGATGTCGTTGGCGCCAGTCGATCCCGCAGCTGCCAACCACTGTTACGAAGCGCGCCTCCGACGACGTTAGGAAGGGCGCCACGAAATCTCACCGCTGCAACCACTGTTACGAAACACAGCGACGCCAACACGGTCCCGAAGGCGCCACTGCTGCGATCTCCGCCGACACGGTCACGAGCCCTTTGGTAGCCTTGGTTTCTCAGCTCGCGACTGCTTCTGCGTAGAGCTGATAGACGAGCAGACGAGACGACAGTGAGTTAAACAAGGTTTATGTACAGCATAGGTACAGAGGTGTTACAAATTTGGCACTGGGGCCGACCGCTTAGAGACCCGAAGAGCCGAGCTCTCCTCTCTAACACATAGGTCTACTGCTCGCGACGCGCTGCAGGGCTTTTTTTTATATGCATCGGGAGCATTCTTTGAGTAACCAAAAGTCCAACCAGTAGCGCCGCTGGCCGTGAGGTGAGAATCCTCCAATGGCCTCGCCGCTAGGCTGCGTCATTTCATCAAACCCGGAGCCGCTGCGCTGCACGCGACTGCACCCAAGGACGAGTGACGTCGCCACGCATTGCGTCAGACTCGCCAGACAGGAAGGCGCCGATTGCTTCGACAGGCTCGCTGTGCGTGCGCAACAGAAAGGCACTGCCGCTTGATGATGCCGTTGAGTTGTTCGCGTCAGGTGGGCTCGCGTGCTGGCCTTGACACAGATTGCCTTTTTCAGAGGCATGGACATGCGATGTGGACTCGCAGGCATAACAGGTTTCAGCTGCAGCCAATTTCACTCAATGCCATATGGTCGTTCAGTGCAGTCTCTTCAATGGTCGAAACTTGCTGAGGACTTTTTCGAGTGCAAGCCAGAGGAGGTGCTGTGGTCTTGTTTCATAGCATACACGCACATTTTAATAGCAGTTTCGCTTCGTCTGGAACCTTACCTGAACCCTTTCAGGTCTGGTTTTATGATCTTTTGAATGTGAGGCCCACGGGATGGCTTTAAGCTCTTCCATAGTAGAGAATCAAGTACTCTATATCGTTAACTATTTTTCCAAACACACCTGGATGGCTTTCAGCTATCCCATAGTAGAGGACCAAGAAGTTTAAATCGTTAACCACTTTTTCTAAACACACAGGAACTCGCCATCGATGATCGTTTTTTCATCTGATTTAGTCATATCTAGTGTGAGACCCTCGGGATGACTTTATGCTCTTTCATAGTAGGGTACTTAGTAATCTGAGTTGTTACCAACTTGTTATAAATGCACCTCCACCAATCCCATTTTCTTGAACACTGCCAACGTATTTATCTAGGCTCTCTCATCACGTGTGAGGCTTAACAAACGGCTTTCATCCCCCCCCCCCATAGTAGGCTACCGAGAACTCTACGAAACACTTTTTTACTAAACACAGAACCATCCCGAATGTACATGAGACGTTGAACGCATATCAATACATTGGGACGGCTTTATTTTCTCCCATAGGAAAGTACTAAGTACTCTAAATTGTTAAACTTTTTCTATACATACCATCTGTATCACTATCAAGGCACAGAGTTTCCTAAATTGCAGTGCCAGAGGGGACGCTGGCACTGCTATCCTTCAGTGACCACAGAAATGATGTGAAGAGAGAGAGAGAAACAACTTTTATTGAAACGGCAAGTGTTAGAGGAGTTGACTCCCCTCCCTTAGATGGCAGCTAGGAGTCCTTGGGCCCTAGCGGCATCTTCGGCTTGCCTGATGACCTGTAGTTGGTCCTCGATGCTTGAGCTTAGCAGCGCGGTCTCCCACTGCTCCGTATTCATGTATGTGTTTGGCCCCTTCACGATGTTGGGGCAAGCCCAGATAATGTGTTTGAGGTCCGCCCGCTGATTGCAGTGTTTACATCTGTCTGAGTAGAGGTCCGGGTAACAATGATTATAAGCGATTGGGTTTGGGAACGTGTTTGTTTGTAATAGGCGCCACGCTGTCGCCTGCTGCTTATTTAATGAGGAGTGTGGTGGCGGGTAATGCTGCCTCCCTAATCTGTAGTGCTTGGTAATTTCGTTGTAACTGAACATGCGGTCTCTCTCCGCACGCGGGCTCCGCGTCATTCCTGCCCCTGCTCGGCTCGCTAACTCTCGAGCTAGGGTGTGTGCGGTTTCATTGCCCGGGAGGGAGGAGTGGGCGGGCGTCCATATAACATAAACGTCGCGCTCTCCGCGAAAGTTATTTAAGATTCTTAACGCCTCTTTCGAGACCCTTCCGTTAGCGAAGTTATGAATCGCGGTTTTAGAATCACTGATTACGACGCTGGCCCTTGTGGACGCAAGCGTCAGCGCTATGGCCGTTTCTTCAGCGATTTCCGAATTTCCTGTTTTAATGGTGCCGCTAGCAAGCAGGTGGCCCGCTTGATTTGAAGCGACTATTGCCATGTGTCGACCGTCTGTATATTCGGCTGCATCTACATATACCACGTCCGCGTCATGTTGAAACTTCTTGTGCAGTGCTCTCGCTCTTGCATTCCTCCGCTCCCGGTGATGTTCGGGGTGCATGTTTCTGGGTAACGGAGGTATTATGATGCGCTCTCTGGTTTCTTTTGGGATATCGTATTTATTGCCGCTTTGGCCAGCGTACGTTATTGCAAGTTTGTGCAGGATGTGTCTTTCCGTGTTGCTTTGCGCGAGTCGTTCATATTGCGCTATCATATGAGCCTCAATAAGTTCGTCTAGCGTGTTATGCATTCCTAACGCTTCGAACTTTTCGTTAGACGTGGTGATCGGTAATCCGAGGGCTTGCTTATATGCTTTTTTAATTATGCATTCTATCTTTTGTTTTTCCGCCACTTGCAACTTGAGGTATGGGGTCACATACACTATGCGGCTGACGACGAAGGCTTGGATGAGCTGCACTAAGTTGTGTTCTTTCACGCCGTAGTTTTTGTTGGCGATTCTTCGAATCATTCGAATGGTTTGTTGGGTGTTGTTATCCAGGAACTTTATTGCTTCCCCGTTATGTCCGTTCTCGGATATTCGGAGTCCCAGAACTCTTATGTGTTGTACCTGAGGTATTGGGTAACCTCCTGCTAAGATTGTGATGTTGTGTCGTTCGTGAATGCGCTTGCGACCTTTGCTTGTAGGTCTGTAGAGTAATAACTCCGATTTTTGAGGAGAGCATTTTAGGCCATTGTTCTCCACGTATCGCTCTACCGTATTTACTGCTTGTTGTAAAATCTCTTCTATGTGACCGTCGCTCCCGCCCGTCACCCATAGGGTGATGTCATCCGCATAGATACTGTGCTGAAGCCCTTCGACGCGTTCCAGCTCTGAGGGTAAACCAAGCATCGCCACGTTGAATAGGAAAGGGGAAAGCACCGAACCTTGTGGTGTTCCCTTGTTGCCTAGAACGAATTCTTCGGATTCCGCTTCCCCGGCCATGATTGTAGCTTTACGGTTGGTGAGAAAATCTTTTATGTAATCGTACACTCTCCGACCTACGTGTAGGTTTTGCAAGTTGCGCAATATGGCCTCGTGGGTGACGTTATCAAATGCCTTCTGCAGGTCAAGGCCCAGAATGGCTTTTGTATCCAGGGTGTGCGTTTCGGCGTCTATGATTTGATTCTTTAGCTGCAACATGACGTCTTGCGTCGAGAGTCTTGGTCGAAAGCCGATCATGGTGTGTGGGTATAGCTCGTTGTCGTCCATGTATCTGACGAGACGCGTTAAAATTACTTTTTCCATGAGCTTTCCAATGCAGGACGTCAATGAAATGGGCCTGAGATTTAGAAATGATGTGAAGCACACTAATTTGCCTTGTCTTTGTACTTGCGGGTGGTGAATCGCACTTGTGGCTTTATTTATTGCTGTGTTTTGGTTTTGTTGCGAAGAAAAGAACAGCCCTTTTGGACTTCGTGACCCCATTTGAAATGGTAAACCTGAAAGAATAAGGCGATGCAGTGGCGCCACTCAACATCTGCTGATTTTCGTTTCGTGAGGCAACAGCTTCAAGTCATACGATCGCAGACGGTGCCAGAAGTACGAAGATTAGACAAATTTGTGTGCTACCATAATTCCCGTGCTCGCTGAAGCGCCGTTTGTTCTAGCTCCCGTACACACTAGCGCCAGATTTCCCTCTAGTGTATAGTTAGAAAAATGTATGCATTCAAGACCCTAGTGATCCACACAGCAGTGTGGGTCCGGCCCGACCATGATTTTAGGGTCAAAACTCTTCGTAATCTAACCTTGTCCTGCGTCAGGTGTATCTGGCAGTATCAGAAAAACAGTTAGATAGACAGACAGACAGACAGAAAAACGGACGGACGAATGGCCAGACGGACGCATGGAGGAACGGACAGACGGAAGCACGAACGAAAGCACGTACGGACGCATGGATGAACGTACGAATGGACTGGTGTTGAGACAGACAGACGAACGTACAGACAGACAAACTGACAGAGAGGCACACAGACATACAGGTAGATAAGTAGGCATACAAATGGACGGACAGATGGACAGATGGGTGGACGGATCACCCCACTCATCATCATTCACTTCGTGGATTTGCTGTGATTTTCTTTTGTATATGCAGCCTTATAAAATGTGAGGCCCAAGCAAGGAGGTTTTAAAAAAAATGGCACCATATCCACAGAGTGAATGATGGAGAGTGGGTCGAAGCATTCGTCCGTGCATTCTTTCTTCCTTCCGTCCGTCCATGCGTCCGTTTCAGTGACCGGCCATGCGTCCATCCCCCCATCCGTGCGTGCGTCTGTTCGTGGGTCCGCATGTCCATCCGTGCGTCCGTCCCTGCGTTCGTCCATGCATCTGCCCCTGCGTCCGTCAATGCGTCCATCGGTCTGTGCAGCCATCAGTGCATCCGTCCATGCATCTGTCTGTGTGTTCCGTTCGTCCATCTGGTCAACACCCCAAGTACCACCATCTCACATCTTTTCATCATATATTCCGCACATTGAAGCACCGCCATCAAGCTGACATTCTAAAGACTAAACGAGAGGTGGCACACGCACACTTTTTTACGGCTTGCGCTTCTTATCTACTTCCCACTTTTAACCACCTCGAGTTCATGGTATATATTAGTTCAATGTTTTCATGGCACTGCGGCCCAACGCTCGCTAAACCTTTTTAAATCCAAGGAGGTTACGCCCAGCGAGTATAACCTAGCAACCATTTCTTCTCAGATAGTGCTCACTGTACATGCTAATGGCTGCTAATTGGGAATGATAAATAGGAGAATTCAGCTTTTAGTTAACGCGCACGCTGCGAGTTTTCTATTGTTCAACAACGCATAGGAGAAATCTCACACCGGCACCACCTTGCACGTCAAAGAGTAGGACCAGTTACGCATGACGACTACGACGAGGGACGAACGGGTGCCGCTTTAAGGAGTTTCGCCCCTAAAAATGCTGAAGTGGGAACTCTTGCCCACGAGTAAAGCCATGCCAACTGTAAGATGGCGGCTGCGGCAGCATCTTACTAGGGGCATGATGACGTGTTGGCGTTCGGCGATTCAGAAAGGGAAGTTTATTGTACACTTAACGGGTACATACACAAACTAAACATCGAAAACAAGTAAAGACATTGTATACATCTTACAAATGAACACCAAAATTTAATTCATCACTGGGTATCCAAATATTACAAGTCGAAGGAAAATCAAAATGAATCATGTTAGTCGTATTTCACAGGATAAAACCTACGCATGCGTACTAGATTGGGCGAATGGCTAGTACGGGACAACTGGAAACTTCAGCTGTCCCTCTGTTACTTTGACGAAACGTGTAAGCCATCGTCGAAAGAAAGCCTCTTCGCCGTGTGTTTCCAGCTGCTGATCTACGTAATTCCACACAATGAGCCGTATTTTCTGTAGTGCGGGATAGGCGCCTTTATGCAGCTTGTACCGTACTTCCGCTAAACAGCCTCGCCGCCACAGTACGTACATGATCACTGTAAAGACCAGTCTTTCTAATGGCCCATATTCTGTTCCCATGCGCGCTGTGCGAAAGCAAAAAAGACGTTGTACCATATGCCAGACGCTTTCGCCCACAAGCACTAAAACAGAGCTTGTTGGGCCGTCTCTCCTTTGCCACAATTTGGAGTGAGTGAGTAACAACTTTATTAGTCGAAGGGGTGAGGGGTAAGGGAGGCTAAGCCACGAAGGCTGCCAGGCTGTGTTTCTCGATGACTTCTTCCGCTCGTTTCAGGACCCGTGTCTGGATGTCTATGTCGTTGCTGGAGAGAAGGGCCTCCCATTGTCCCTCGGTGGGGGGTGAGCAAAGGAGGTCGGCGGGCGGGGGATCCTCCGGGCAGCCCCAGAGGATGTGGTTCAACGAGGCAACGTTGCCGCACAGGCAGCAGCGTGGATCGATGGCACCTGGGTGCATGTATGAAAACACGAGGGGGCACGGGAAGGTGCGGGTCTGTAGGCGACGCCAGGCGATCTCGGACCGCTTGGGAAGGCTGCTGTGAGGATGTGAATAGAAATATCGCTCGAGGCGATAGTGCTGAGTGATGTCGTGGTAGGTGACCAGGGGCTCCGGCACCAGGGCGTCCGACTCTGAGTGGCCCACCGCTCGGTCGACGAATCCTCGAGCGCGTTGGTGAGCTGTCTCGTTGCCGGGGTGACCCGAGTGGGCGGGGACCCAGATCAGTTCTATGCGGCACTGCTCATCTTGCTGCAGTAGGGGCCGAAGTAGCCGTAGGGTGGTAGGCGAGACGAGACCTCGCGCGAAATTCGAGATGGCTTGTTTCGAGTCGCTGATTATGACGCTTGCGTCAGCCGAGGTCGCGGCCAAAGCAATGGCCACTTCCTCCGCCTCGACGGCGTAAGGCGTTCTGACGGTGCCAGCCGTGATGGTCGGCCCCAAAGGAGCTGAGGAGGGCGACACGGAAACGACTACGAAGGCGTCCCTGCGTGCATTGTATCGGGCCGCATCTACGTAGGCGACGGCCGGGTGGTCGGCGTACTTTGCGTGAAGCATGGCGGCACGGGCTTGGCGGCGAGCGTCGTGGTGGCCCGCCAGCATATTCTTAGGTAGCGGCTTGATGTAGAACGCCGCTCGAATAGCATGGGGTAATGAGACCAGATCCGGAGGGTGGGAGGAGGTGTCGTGGCCGATGGAGGAAAGGATGTGGCGACCGGTCGGCGAACGGTAAAGGCGTTGCACTTGAGCGGAGCGGTGAGCCTCAATCAACTCGTCGAGCGTGTTGTGTACACCCAAACGGAGAAGACGATCGGTGGACGTGTTGGGGGGAAGGCCGAGGGCAGTCTTGTATGCCCGGCGGATGAGGACGTCAATTTTATCGCGTTCCGATTTTAGGAGACGTGTATAAGGAAGGCCGTACGTGAGGCGGGAAACGACGAAAGCGTCGACAAGGCGAAGTAGATCGTGTTCTCGCATGCCCTCACGCCGCGCACGGACACGGGCGAGCATACGTGCGGTCTGCTGCACCGAGAGCGAGAGCTTGTCTATGGTGTGTGTATTATGGCGGTTGGACTGTAGGATCAGCCCGAGCACGCGGAGATGCGAAACGACGGGGACAGGAGTAGAGTTGGCATGAACCGTGATGGTGGGGTGGGGAGTTTTGTAGCGACGCCGGTCGGGAGGCCGCATGAGAAGAAGGGCCGATTTGGCCGCTGAGCAAGTAAGACCGGCCGCGTGCACGTGGGACGTGACGACGTCGGTTGCGCGTTGCAACGTCTGCTCGATATGGCCGTCAGAGCCCGACGTGACCCAGAGAGCAATATCGTCCGCGTACAGGGTGTGTTTAAGACCGGGGATACGGTCCAGCTTGCCAGGAAGCGAGCGGAGGACAAGATTGAATAGAAAAGGCGACAAGACGGCGCCCTGAGGGGTGCCACGAGGGCCAAGCTCGTACGTGGGAGACGGGAGGTCCCCTATGATGATTTCGGCCGTGCGGGCGGTGAGGAACGCGCGAATGTAGTTGTAGGTGCGGGTGCCGGGATTGAGGGCTGCGAGTTCGGCAAGGATAGCCGAATGGGAGACGTGGTCGAACGCCTTGTGAAGGTCCAGGCTAAGGAGAGCCTTTGTGTCTGAAAATGTGGGTGGGTCGAGGAGATCATGGTGGAGTTGTAAGAGGACATCTTGCGTGGATAGGTGGGGGCGGAAACCAAGCATGGTGTGGGGAAGGAGATGGTGTGCGTCCGTGTACGTTTGCAAGCGAGCGAGAACGACATGTTCTAGAAGCTTGCCGACGCACGAGGTGAGTGAAATGGGCCTGAGATTCTCGATTGTGAGTTTCTTGCCCGGCTTGGGGATGAAAGCCACGCGAGCGTGTTTCCATGATTGGGGGAGGTTGCCGGAGCGCCAGCACTCGTTGAGGAACGAAGTGAGGGTAGCAGCCGAAGGGGCGTCGAGGTTTCGGAGGAGCTTGTTGGGGATGCGATCTGGGCCGGGGGCGGAAGTGGTGCGGAGCTTCTGTAATGCCGCGTAGACCTCCGCTTCCGTGATATCGGCGTCCAGTACTGGGTTGGGGGCCCCAGAGTAGGACGCGAGAGGGGGAGGAGGTGTGCCAGGAGGCAGAAGCTGAAGGTATTTGGCGGACAGGTCTGCCATCAGCGACGGAGTGTCGCCGGGGTAAGCCCGGACCACTCGTTGTAACTGCTGCCGAGCGACCAACTTGGCAGAAGCAGGGTCGAGGAGGTGGCGGAGGAGATGCCAGGACTGTTTGCAGCCCAACTGACCAGAGAGACCCGAGCAGAGCTGCTCCCACTGTTGGCGGGCGAGCGCGGTGGTGTGTTGCTCGATCGTACGATCGAGGTGCGCAATGCGGCGGCGTAAGCGACGGTTGTGACGTTGCTTCTGCCAACGGTTGCAAAGGCCGGTGCGGGCGGCCCACAGGTGGGCAAGACGGGCGTCAGTTGCCGGATAGTCCTTCGTGGTGGGGATCGAGGCGGTGACTGCGTCGAGGTCCTCTAGCAGCTGGTCGGTCCACGTCGAGAGGTCCTCGATGTTGGAAGTGGCGGAGTGCAACCGGCGTTCTCGGAAAGCGTCCCAGTCTGTATAGCGGGCCGTGTGTGGGCGCGGCTTGCTGGGGGAGGTGAGAACTTGAATGGTGAGGACATAGTGGTCACTGCCGAGGGACTGATGCGTGTTATACCAGCGCGCGTCGGGCACGCTGCGGCAGAAGCTGAGGTCCGGGGTGGTATCGCGGCACACACTGTTGCCGATGCGCGTTGGTTGCGTGGGGTCGGTGAGCAGGGAAAGGTTGAGATCGTGAGCGAGCTGCCACAGCCTCCTTCCGGGGCCATCTGCCTTCGAGTAACCCCAGTCCGGATGCTTGACGTTGAAGTCGCCGAGAATAAGAAGGGGTGATTTGGCTGCTTTCGCTGCAGCGGCACGGAGCAAGGCTAGGAGAGACGCGTCTTCAGTGGAGCGAGGGGGGTTGTACACGTTGAGAATAAACAGAGAGGGCTGTTCACGTTGCTGAGGTAGTGTCTCGAGAAAGACGTGATGGACTGCAGGGAAGGGTAGATCGTGTCGATTGACAGCGAGCGTCCGCCGGGTGAGGACGGCCGTCACGGGATGGGGCAGAGGATGGTGAGTTACTTGGTTGTAGGCGACGTAACCCGAGAGGGAGACGTCGGCGTGAGCTTCCGGTAGTACGATGATATCAGGCGCGTCCGAGGGGTCTAGTTGTTGTAGGTGGAGAAGGAGGTGGTTACGCTTGGGACGAAAACCACGGCAGTTCCACTGCCAAATGGTGACGATGGATCGGTCAGCCATTTTTAACAGCGGAAGATGTTGCCTCGACCGGTGTTTGCGAGGTTCGGGCGGCGCCGGAGGAGGTGGTGGTGCGGGCATGGAGGGGTAGCTTTGCTCGGATGCTTCCAAGCATGGCAGTTTGTAGGCTATCAACTGTTGACTGTAGAGATTGGAAGGACGTGGCGGGGGGGTAGGCGGCGAAGTCTGTGCGCAGGGAATTTAGAGCTTCGTGCTGTGCAGTGAGAAGCTGGTGGACGGAGTTGAAGCGGCTATCCAACCGCTCTTCAAGATCCACCAAGGCCGTCTTGATGGATACCTGGACCTCTTCAGAAAAGTGAAGAGATTCAAGGGGAGTGTTGGGTCGACGGCGCTTGCCAGTGCATCCTTCGGGAGTCTGAACGTCCATGTCGGAGGAGGAGCAAATGGTAGAGGGCAGAGAGGATTTCACTGTGATGGCTGATTCCAGCTTCTCTTCAAGAGCTTGCAGTTTCGCTTGGAGGGAATCAATTTGGGTCTTCTGAGCTGCAATTTGAGCGCTTTGTGCAGTGACCTGCTGTCGGAGGGAGGCGTTTTCTTGCTGCAGTGCAACAACCTGCGGCTCCGAGGGCAAGCCGGGGGCGCCGCGGGGCCATGTCGAATTCATGGGCTGTGATGTGGGTTTAGGCACCGCTGGTACGGGGGGCGGAGAGGCAGTAACCGACTTGGGCGGTGGAGCTGGTGAGGGACCACTTGCTGCTTGCTGGGAAGAGCGCACTACCGCTGCGGGCGGAACAGGCTGTTGTGGCGGGGGGTGTGTGTCAGGTGCCGGGGCCTTCTGGCGTTGAGGGCGCTGCACGTAGCGGTGTTTACAGTTGGAACTGTACGTGGAGTGATTCCCATTGCAGACGATGCAGCGGGGGTTGCAAGTGGGTGGCGATCCTTCGGGCGGTGTGGGGTGAGCAGCGCCGCACCGATGGCACCGCTCCTGCCGCGGCTTGGGGCACACGTCGGTCCGGTGGCCGGTCGAGCGGCAATTGTAGCAGGCTTCCACCTTGTTGCGGAACGGAAGGAGGCGAAGCTGGACACCGTGGTAGAAGATCCACCGCGGTAGTTTCGGCTCCATGAGGGTGACCAAGATGTGAGGGGCCTTGCCCATGCGGCGGCCGCCCACAACAGAGAGGGTAGGATTGCTTGCCTGAAGGTCTTCAAGGATGGCTTGGTCCGTGAAGTCGTCGAAGGCGTGGTACAGTATGCCCCTGAGGGCATCGTCTGGCGGTGGGGCGTAAAGGTGGACGGTGAAAGTGTTGCCGGAAACCGTGAGGGAGGTGATGCGGAGGTATGCTTGTGCACGAGCCGAGTCCGCGACGCTGAGCGTAAAAGTGTTGTTGACGGGGTGGATCCGCACCGTGTCGCGAGATGCGGGCGGGAGGTCTTGCAGGAACGCTGCTTGCAGCAAGGCGGTGTACAAGTGCCAAGGCTGTAGCTTGGTGAGTTCTACGGGGGTTTTTGGGCGGCCGACGATGTGAATCGTGTCCGCCGGGAGACGAGGGAGCGGAGCGCGGCGGCGGTGCTGCGGAGGCGATGTATTTACCCGCTTCGACGAGGGCAGAGAAGCCGGCGTGGTGGTGGGCTTAGTTGCGGCGGTGGCAAGGCGCAAGGCTGCGCGGCGTTGCTCTTGGGCGCGGAGGCCTGGCGACTGCCAGGATTCGTCCGAGAGTTCCTCGGGGGACACGTCCTGTCCTTCGACAATATACTCCATAGCGGTGGACAGCTAGGAGATGGGCGACGAGGCAGCGGCGGGCGGCCGGGCGGTCGCTCCGTCTGTCAGCTGATGTGCAGGCGGCCGCACTCGAGCTAGGCCTAAGAGGCCTAGGTCGGTGCACGGCGTGGTCGAAGGCTTTCGAAAGCTCTCCCGGGCCACCCCGGGCGGGTTTCGCAATAAAGTGGGTGTCGAAGAAATCCAGACAATGTGCTCCAGCCACCCGTGAAGAAATTATCCGGATAGGGTCGAAAGGACCGACGCGAGGGCCGAAAATTGGCGGAGCCGAAGTGAGGTGCGACTGCTCTCGACGGTGATCCGCCCCCCTCTCCACAATTTGGACAGCAGTAATTTGGAATGACTGCTCAATGTGCTAACCGGTCACGCGCAGGCAATGCTCTCCATCTTATCAACAAGTCAAACTCGCGCACCATGTTAGGTACGCGATTGCAACGCCATCGTTTTCATTTTTTCGTGCAAGATGCTTTTTCTTCCTCTTTGCTCAGTGAAAATCTTCCATACTGCATGAACCTATTGATTCCGCTGTTTGTTTTAGGCCACTGGCAGCTCTGTAAAACTTAAGCGGAATTTTCGCTCGTGGTCTGATGCATCGTGGTCTGATGCATGGATGCTCACGGTTGGTGACGTTCGTCGTGGCGGTGATCCCACGCGGGATTTCTTAAATGTTCATTGTTTAGCGGAGTAGCTGCCGCTACTCCCACTGCCTGGCTTGGAACGACGTTGTGAACTCGAAGGATTCGACGCGTCTGCAGATCATGCGGGTTCGGTAGAAACCTCGATTTTCGCCGGTTTGCTTCGCGCTGGTGGTTGGCTTCTTAGCTGCTTCGTCGATGTCAAAGGCGTAGCGTTCATGTTCTTCAAGGTCATCGCATTCCAAGGTTAGCCTTTGGTGTGCTGTCACTGGGGTCTGTCACTGTCTTGGCAGAGGAAATCAAAGCAGTGCTTTCTGCGACGCCTCTTGTCATGGGTACCTGGTCGTCCGGCGTTTAGCGCTATTCAGATGCCATTGATGCGCTGCCGTAATGTCGAGTTTCGAAGCTGCCTACTAGTGAAGGAAAATGACTCGACGTTTCCGTGGAAGCCACATTTGAGTGTTCATGTTGCGTCTGAGCGGGCTGTTTAACGGTAGTTGCCCCGTCTGGCGTACTGGCCGGCTTGACGCGAGTAGCGTCTTCCGACTGTGCGCCTACGAATTCATCTGTCAGGCTCTCTTCATCCCAGTGGTGCGGTGTCTTGACTCGTGTCGTTTTCTTTTCAAGACGCAGTACTTCATGGGTTCTAGATTTCTTGGCCACACTTGATGAGCTGAGCTTGAGGTGGACTCTTGAATTGTTGGGAAACCTTGGACACTCAGTGACGGGGTCTTCTGAGCTGCGTCTGAGTTCATGTGCGCTTGAAACAAACTCTTGTCGGCTGATTACCTCTTTACCTTCTGCAGGCTTCAGTGCACTCCTCCACAGCGTGTCCGTACGTGCTGAACCTATGACAAAAAGAACTTGCACAGGCCACGGCCATATGACCTTCGTTGTAGCAACGCGCACAGACGCGACGCATGCCACGGTACTCCAACATAACATGGTGTCCATGAATTTAAATGAAGTTCGGGGCGGGTCCACCAAGCCCGTGAGGTGGCTGAGGAGCTCGGCATCTCAGTCCCCACGTGGGAGCTGCCCGCAACACAGTGATCTGTGTTTCATAGGACCAAATAAAAGTTTATTCAATCCAATCCAATTGCCATTTTAATCTTCACTACTCGTGTACCGGTAAATGAAGACTGGCGTTGTTGCAAAGTAATAAATGTTATACTACGTACTTTGCCGAAATGCTGCAAAGCAGACAAAACTGGGTCATCGGGTACGTACGGCGGCCACCTGTACACACTCAAAAACAATCTTGGTTCGCCGACGACTTCCGCTTGAACTTTTATGGGCGAAGCTCCTTAAAGCGGCACCCGTTCGTGCCTCCTCGAAGTCGTAGTGCATAACCAGTCTTACGCTTTGACGTGCAAGCTGGTGCTGGTGAGAGATTTCTCCTGTGCGTTGTTGAACAATAAAAAATTCGCAGCATGCGCGTTAACTAAAAGCCGAATTCTCCAGTCTCTCATTCCCAATTAGCAGCCACTGGTATGTACATTCAGCACTACCTGAGAAAAAAAGGGTTGCTAGGTTACATATAGGTGCTCGCTGGGCGTAACCTTTTTGGTTTTAGAAAGGTTTAGCGACTGTTGGGACACAGTGCCATGAATACAGTGAACTAGAACATACCATGAACTCGAGATGGTTAAAGGTGGGAAGTAGACAAGAAGCGCAAGCCGTAAGAAAGTGTGGGTGTGCCACCTCTCGTTTAGTCCTTGGAATGCCCGCTGGATGACAGTGCTTCTATATGCGGAATATATGATGAAAAGATGCGAGATAGTGGTACTTAGAGTGTTGACTAGATGAACGAACGTACACACAGACAAATGCATAGACTGACGCACGAACAGACGCGCGCACGGACGGGCGGATGGACGCACGACGATCACACAGACGGACACATAGACGAACGGAAGCAAGAACGAATGGACGGACGGATGCTTCGCCCCACTCTCCCTCATTCACCCCGTGGATATGCTGCCATTTTTATTGTTCAACCACGCACAGGAGAAATCTTCCACTGGCACGACCTTGCAGGTCAAAGCGTAAGGCATGTTACGCACTAGTACGAGGCACGAATTGGTGCCGCTTTAAGGAGCTTCACCCTTAAAAGACAGCGTTCCTGGCCGAGTAAAGTTTGCGTTCCACCAGCTTCACTTTACGAGCGCCAGACGCCCACCCATCACCAATCGGTGTCGAGATTTCTGCTTCTTGTCGCTGTTTACGCGTCCCTCAAAAAGTAGTGTGAGCGTCTCCGGTATGTTCTTGCGTCTCTAAAAGAAGGAAAATAATGATGCCAACGAAGTATGCACTGCAATTTAGGAAATGATTTCTTTGCTTTGCGCTGTGCCAATCGCCAAGTATTTGCTCTGCCGTACCTTTCTTTTCTCTGAAATTAATCAAAATGCTCAAAGAAGCCTCGTGTTTTTTTCCTTTAAAATGAACAATTCATTTATTTGCTCCTAAATAAATCTAAGATTTATTGTATGGCGGTAGTGCAAAAAGGTACATGTTCGTTGCGCTTGCGAAACCGAAACGAAATCTCACGAAAACGGACTACTTGGCGTAGTAACACATGCGCAGAAGCTCCACCCTTGTAGCTTTGGCTGTGCTGCCGCAGAAAGTTGTCGCCAAGTATACATTGTCGGGCGGCTTCTGTGTGAAATGACTCTAACTTTTTTCCGGGCCAGAGTGCTGCAAAAACATCATCATCGCCATCAGCCTGACTACGCTTACTGCGCAGACGAAGTGGATGATAATTGATATGCTGCTTGGGCGCTTATTTTATGGCACATATTCACTGTACCAAGACCTTGAAACTTCGACGCTTAAGGCTTCCACCTTAAGATAAAATTCGTCCTCGTTCGGGATCGAGGTATCTATACTCCTTACAACGACACAGCATCTGACAGTACACAAAAAAGTGCTCGAGGTAACATCCAAAAAAGGACGAAGAGAAAAAATTTGAACGAGGTTTCCTTCTCTTTATTTCATCATGGACCTTCTTTTTTGAAAGCTGCCGTTCCACTGCAAAACATCACCAAAAATGTGCAGATGACGCTGTGCTATGGCCTCTCACCAAGATAATGTTATACCTGATCTTCCTTATTCTGCGTATAACTACCTTAAAAAGGAAGGATATCTGTTCATGCAGTCCACGAAAAACAAGTACGCTTCATTCTTCTCTCGATCATTGCAGGCATATTTAAGGTATACTTTCGCGTAGACGATTCCGCAAATGCTCTCGCGCTCATTTTCATTGTTGGATCTTCAGAAGCTACTAAATAAAAGCACGTTTTGTGATATATAATAAAATAGGAATCAACGTTCCTATCCCGCCGATAACTTACCAGCACGAACGAAGGTGATGAATGTTGCGATGTTGGTTGTTCTCACCATACCGTAATCCCTGTTCACATATGCACGCAAAGCGTTTTCAATAAATACTTGCAAAAAGCTCTCGTTTCTTCAATTGAATCAAAATACAAAAGCTCAATTAGTTAGTCAACTACAAAAGCCACAAAACTCTGAAAGGGGGAAAAGCCGAGCAGTAGAAGCAGAGACAGAGAGCAGAGTCGTGGCCACGTCTCTGCTCTCTGTATCTGTTTCTACTGCTCTGCCTTTTCTGATTTCGAAGTTTTGTGGCTTTTGTAGCTTACTAAGTATGTACCAACTTGGACCACAAGCAACTCTGCTAAATTAGTGCACATAAAATTCTTTAATTACATGCTTGAACATGAATAAATGTTTCTTTTCGTAGCTAGGATTTCCGCTGAGCTCTATTGATGGCGTTGCGAGCTGCAAAAGTGTGTTAAAATAAGTAAAAAAAAAATGGAAATCAATAAAAATCCCAGCCGTTGCTCGTTATCGGCGTATTAATCTTGAACTGAACTACTTTAGCAGTAATGGACAGCGAAAGACCACACGCACTGTCACTCCATGTGGGAATTGCCGCGCAAATGCTGCACCAAATTGCAGGTGGTGCAGTTAATTTCGCACTTCCTACTTGTCGTTCAAGCTAGTCCAAATTTTTAGTTACATATAATTGCCATAAAAATAAGTCCTGACTATTTGATTTTTGACCTAATATTTCTTAGAAGGCGATTGATATGATTCTGTGACGCGTGAAACATAAAATATTCCATGTTACGTTTTTGGCCCATTTCAAAGGTGTGTATTCTTTATTTGACGTACAGACGTCAAAGCGAAGGTTAAAGAGCTCAAAATCGATATTAGTGTGCCAAGTATAATAAAATAAACTTTTTCGATGATGAACTCAAGACTTCATTTTGTGATGTCGATAGTATGCAGATTAGACCAATCAAATATGCGTTAGATATGCTTGTTGCTTATGTGACTGACATATTCAATCTTTGTTCTTCAGTTGCAACGTTTCCAGAAAAATGCAGATAGTAAAAGTCAGTGTTTTGTTTTGAAAGGGCGACAAAAATTATATTCGAAACTACAGACTCATATCTATTCAGCCGGTGTTTTCGAAAGGGTTAAAAAACCTTCATCATCATCAGCCTCACTACGTCCACTGCAGGACAAAGGCCTCTCCCATGATCCGCAAATCAACTCGGTGCTGTGCTTGCTGCTGCCTTATTATGCCCACAAACTTCTTAATCGCATCTGCCCATCTAATTATTTGTCTCATATTGCTGATTGTTTGCCACTGATATCGTGCTAAAAGGTGGCTGTGGGCTTTTGTCAAGCTGCCTCTTTCAGAGAGCAGCTTTTGCCTGCAGCTGTCCGGCATCCAACTATTGATGAAATATAAACATTATTATTATTATTATTATTATTATTATTATTATTATTATTATTATTATTATTATTATTATTATTATTATTATTATTATTATTATTATTATTAATATTAATAATATTATTATTATACGTACGAGTTCTAAGCTCAAATAACTATCTCGAATGCAGAAGAAACCAGTTTTCATTGCTTGATTTTGTTTACAAAAGGAAAGAAGTCCGCATCAAACTTAGTTTTGTTCCGAATAGTACCTGCCCGTGTGCTCAGATTTGGGTGCACGTTAAAGAACCCCAGGTGGTCTAAATTTCCGGAGCCCTCCACTACGGCGTCTCTCATAATCATATAGTGGTTTTGAGACGTTAAACCCCACATATCAATCAATCCGAATAGTACCGCTAAAGCAAGGTCTACAACCCAGAAGGGGCGTTGTTTGGATAAAAAATAGGGGAACAGAAATTAGCATTTTTCAATAGTACGTTAACCCTGCTACCTTTTCTGATAGCAGTCACCCGCAATCTTTTCGCAGCTTATTTTAACAGCTTAATTTAACAGCTTACGTTTAAACAGCTTACTTCTTTTTTGAAACTTGATTAAGTTTCTACATAAAGCCAGCACGACGGATTGCAAGAACAGATAGGGATTTCATTTTTACGCAGCATAAAGACGTAAAAAGTTCACACGTCTTCATCGATATACAGCTTCGGCCCGCAAAACTAGGAGCGATTTTGACGCTGTCCCCCAGATTAATTTTTTAAGGTATACCACTGCATTCGGCGTCTCCCTTTGAAACCTGGCTTTATATTTTGCCACTACTTCTTAATAGAGTCGACTGACAATCAAAGAAAACTGAAGTCCAGCGTCAAGATAAAGAAAACGTGAGTTACATGTTTGTTGTTGTTTTTCTGTTAATGCCGATTTAGAATTCATATAGCTTTCTCGTTCAGCAGGCGTTGTATTTCTGCGCACACAAAGTTAGACAGACGGGAAAAGAGCGAGAGTGCCGAGTAGGCGTGCGCAGAGTTCCCCATCAGTGGGTGTGAAGGTTCAGTGCAACGCCGTCCTTTTAAGCAAGTGAAAGTATGGGGCAGACTTTGCTTAGCCCCGGCCCCTTTTTTATGCGAACAACGCCTCCCCCCCCCCCCCCACCTAGCCGTCCACATGCCTGTGCGCAGTGCTAACCAGTAATTCGAAGGACTGCCGGCCAAGCTACGCACTGTTCATCATAGCTAAGTTTGTGATCACATGCGTGTAATTCGATTTGTGGTGTTTAACGTCCCAAAGCCACCATATGATTACGAGAGACGCCGTAGTTGAGGCCTCCGGAAATTTCGACCACCTGGGGTTCTTAACGTGCACCCAAATCTGAGCACACCGGCCTACAGCATTTCCGCCTCCATCGGAAATGCAGCCGCCGCAGCCGGGATTCGATCCCGCGACCTGCGGGTCAGCAGCCGAGTACCGTAGCCACTAGACCACCGCGGTGGGGCTACACACATGCGTGTAAGTAAACCGTCGTGTAAGTGAAACGACTTTGCATTTTAGGAAAGAACACAGTCTACTGCCTTTTACGCACGTGCTGCAGGGTGAATGAAGACAGCTGGTTTTGAGGAACAAACCATTTGGTAGTGTGCGCACATCCTGCCTGCCTCCTGTATGGTTGTTGCCTTGCGCTGCGTCGCTTTTCTCGAAAATGTAGGAGAGGCCACTTGCTGCCCTTTCACATTTTGACATGTGTGCCACGAAGTGAATTCGCGTTTTGCCACGAGACGATGACTCCGAGACAGCATGCGTTTTCCATATGCGCAAACAAAAAACTGGGATCCTTAAGGCTTGCTGTTCAGCGTTGAACGCCTTAATGATACCCGCGCGCGCGCGCACACACACACACACACACACACACACACACACACACACACACACACACACACACACACACACACACACACACACACACACACACACACACACACACACACATACACACACACACGCACACACACACACACACACGCACACACACACACACACACACACACACACACACACACACACACACACACACACACACACACTTATTTCCTCCCAAATCGCGAGACTGGCTTCAATTTTTGCGCCTTTGTAAAGACTTAAAATGCGCCGTACGTGCAGCCAAAGTGCAAACAACTTATTGTTTCTTTCTTTATTGCATCTTACACAGTTTTTCGGTCATAATTGACACTGCTTTTTTGCGCACAACTAAAGACGCCGCCACCGACGCCGAAAACTCTGCAAAATGAGCTCTTACGCTGTCGGGTTACAACGTTTGACAAAGAATTAGTTGTCAGATAGCGTACGAGTGAGCCGTATAGTTACGATTTGCGCGTATTCACTACAATCTACTAACCTGGGCTAGTAAGGTTCTGCATCATCAAACAATTATGTCATTTACCTCTGATGCAACTATAGGCTGTGCGAACTGCTTATCTTTCTATCTGTCTGCTGATAAAAAATTGTCTTAGTAATTCAGTTGTTACAGTATATAATGCCTGACTACACCAGCCTGATTTCTGCGTTTTTCAAATATGAAAGTAGTTATGCCTATAGGTACGTGATGCTTTATTTTATGCCACGAAACAGTTCAGAGAGCTTGGTTTCTGTGGTTGCTTTTGATAAATAAGCTTTGCACGGCCGGCAACGAAACTTCTCAGAGATCAGCGAACAACCAGGTTGCTCTCTACAATAAAGAATGCCCAATATGTCAAATGCATGGATAATATTTGCTATACCTTGAACCGCTTCTACTCAGTGCATAGGATATGAATTTAGCGAATAGGTTTAGTTCAACGAGCAAAGAAGACCTACGCATATAAAATAACATTGAATGCCGTTTTAGTTTGATCGAGTGGCTCAATTGGGCACGTGACTATATATGACCAATATACATTTCTTATAAATACGTAAAACTTGGGAAGTCGCACAATTTGAGGGCTCTTCAAAGTGTCACAGAAGCAACGGTGGTGAGCTTACACACCAAAATGCTTTGCTTGTGCTATAGAACCGACACTGGCAGTAATAGAAGAATGCGCTGCGAACCAATAAATTTAAGTTTCGTTGGAATTCGCGTTAGTGCTCGACATTGGATTACTTGAGCTGGTACATCGCTTTTATGAAATTGAATGCTAGAAACAATGAGTACTTGCACCTCTAATATTTGCTAATGCTCCTATAATGGAGCTTCAGAAACGGTGATATCAATCTTGCTGGTTATGTTTCAGTGCAGCCGAGGCATTCCGTTGCCTATTACCATTCTTTACTGTAGGTTGACTGGGAATAGTTTTATTACACGCAGTGATGTGAGAATTGCCACTTTCGTGTGCTATATAGGTGGCCAAACCCACATAAAACCAGAAAACTAAGTTCAACAAAATGTAAACTAGCCTGTACGCTGCACTTTGCGCCAGAACAGTACGCTGAATTTTATGCCGTGAAACGTCGCCCTGGCGCTAGCACAACAAAGAAACTTCGCTCAAGAACGACAGAAGGTTAGTACTAAAGCTGCATGCGCTGGCCATTCACCATACGAAGTAAATTAAGTGTCGCATCGTCCGGTGACGTCAAACTGTGTGAAGTCTTCTGTCATTTACATAACGCAGGCGTCGCTCGTTGCATTCGTATGGCATCCAACAAACAATGGATTACGCCGGCAGCTGCCATGACAGCTTGCATATTTGCCACGGCCCCTGAAATTCTGGGGTCTATGCAAATGGGTATCTTCATGTATATGTATGAGTGCCACTCAGACGAGAATCTTGCGGCTTCTTTCGATTTCTTCTGTATTCGGCTTTCATAATTTTTACTCTTGAACGCATTACACCTAGGATTTCATGCTAAAAATTCATCTGAATGAAACAACTTATAAAAGCATGATATTTATGCAGAAACGTGCTTGCGCATAACAAGAACGAAAAAACAACCCGTTTTTTCAAGGCTTACGTGAAAATTGAAAAAAAAAAAAGAACAGCGTGCGTACTGCGCTTGCTTAATGATTCAACATGGCACATAACAAAACATTTTGCCATAATCATTCATTACTTGTGTGCTTATTTAGTCGCAGTATGTTAGGTTTTCCGTGACGTTTGGATTTATTCAGCTGGCAGAGATTTTGGAAATGCTGTAAACTGAAAAAAAACGAAAACAAAAATAAAGACGGTGCTGCAGTAGGTGTGTACAATAACTACGACAACAAGCCACATGTGTTTGTCGCTAAGCGTATAATGAATGTGTGCAACTTTGCGTATGCGGATACTACAACAACATGTTTACAAATTTCAAATTGATGCAGGTGCATCCGTGTAATCAATCAAACGGTCCATACGATACATAATGCTGTAGCATTATGTATCGAAGCAGGGTACGAGAAAAATGATAAAGAAAGAGATGGTATATATATATATATATATATATATATATATATATATATATATATATATATATATATATATATATATATATATATAGATATATATATATATATATATATATTGTTACGCACAAGGAGGATCAGGACGTATACGGCTGAAGGGGGCCGTTTATTTTGGTCGCGAAGAGGAGCGCCGGAGTGGCCAACAGGTTGATGATCCCAGTCTCGTCGTCTTCTTTCTTCCTCCAGCTTGGGGCAGCCAGCATGTTCACCCATCTTCGTTTTCTTCCAAGGCATGCGTAACATTCCTCCCTTCGCAGACAAGCCCGCCGGGCGAGGTAACCGATTCACCTTGGTGTGTACAACTTCAGTCGAGCGACATGGACTGCTTGGGTTTTAGCGGCTCTTCTACCACTTCTCGTGAGGCGAGCTATTGTGTATGTGACTTCCGTGATTTTGTCGAGAACGACAAACGGTCCGTCGTATGTGGCCAAGAACTTTTGGCATAACCCGCGTCTTCGTACCGGAGTCCACAGCCACACTAAGTCGCCTGGGTGGTAAGTTAGAGGCCGGTGGCAGACGTCATAGCGTACCTTCGATTTTTCCTGTGATGCCAAAGTGCGTACACGAGCAATACGACGCGCTTCTTCTGCAAGGCAGAGGATTTTGGTGACTGAGAGGTTCTCGTGCGCCGAGAATGGCAAAACTGTGTTGAGTGTGTGCCGTGGCGGTCGTGCGTACATCAAGAAAAAGGGGCTATAGCCTGTTGTCTCGTGCTTAGCGGTGTTGAACGCGTACGTTATAAATGGTAGCACGTCATCCCAGTTCTTGTGGTCGGATGCCACATACATAGAGAGCATGTCTACAATTGTTCGGTTGGTGCGCTCCATGAGCCCATTTGTTTGCGGATGGTATGGCGACGAGTGACGAAGGCGGGACTCACTCAATCGAAGCAGCTCTTCTACTATGTCTGCCGTGAATTGTCGCCCGCGATCACTGATGATCACCTGAGGTGGGCCATGTCGGAGGATAACGTGCTGCAGCAGGAACACAGAGACGTCGCTGGCAGTTGCGGTTGGTATGGCCGCCGTCTCGCAGTAGCGCGTGAGGTAATCGACACATACAATTATCCAGCGATTGCCCTTAGCCGACTTTGGAAAAGGGTCCATGAGGTCAATGCCCACCTGTTGGAAAGGTGTGCTTGGAGGTGGCATGGGCTGTAGAAGACCAGCCGGAGCAGTAGACGGGCGTTTGTGGCGTTGACACTGTGTGCAGCTGTCCACATACGCCTCGACTGACTGTCGCATTCCTGGCCAATAAAAGCGTTCCTTAGCACGGTAAAGCGTCCGCGCAGAACCTAAATGTCCAGACGTAGAATCGTCGTGCATCACACCTAAAATCGCTGTCCGAAGGGTTTCTGGCACTACCAGGAGGAAACGTGTGCCAGTGCTGGAAAAGTTCTTCTTATATAAGAGTCCGTTGCGTACACAGAAATGGCATGCCGTAGGAGCTGTGCAAAGCGATGATAGCCTGGTGTCCTTTCGCTGCTCATCTTTGGAAGTACTGAGGTCGGGAAACTTTGGTGACACAGAAGCTACGAGGTGATCGAGGTCATCGGCGTCACAATCTGTAGTGCTCAGTGGCATGCGCGAAAGGCAATCTGCGTCGGCGTGTCGTCGACCACTTTTGTACGAGACTATGAAGTTATACTCTTGGAGACGAAGTGCCCAGCGCGCTAGACGGCCGCAAGGATCCCGAAGGTTGTCGATCCAACACAATGAGTGGTGGTCGGTGACGACTGTAAAAGGGCGTCCGTATAAGTAAGACCGAAACCGCTGAATCGCAAATACTACCGCGAGGCATTCTTGTTCTGTGACAGTGTAATTCTGCTCGGGCCTACTCAAGGAGTGACTTGCGTATGCAATCACGTGCTCGCGGTTACCATAGCGTTGAACTGGGACGGCACCAATTCCTATGCCGCTGGCATCTGTGTGCAGTTCGGTTGGAGCTGATGGGTTGAAGTGTTGAAGAACAGGCCGCGACGTCAGGAGGAACTTCAGTTGACGAAAAGAGAAGTCGCACTCCGGAGTCCACTCGAAGGGAGCCTTCTTCCGTAGCAAACATGTCAGCGGATACGCGACATCGGCAAATTTAGATATAAAGCGGCGAAAATTGGAGCAAAGCCCAAAAAAACTGCGGAGCTCCTTCACAGAGCGCGGCACATTGAATGCTTCAACGGCTGCTGTCTTCTGGGGATCTGGACGAATGCCCTCCTGATCGACTAGGTGCCCGAGAACAAGGGTTTGTCGGTCTCCGAAGTGGCATTTCTTTGAGTTAAGAACAAGGCCAGCGTTTCTTATGCAAGTCAGTACAGTATCCAGACGTGAATTGTGTTCGCTGAAGGCGCGGCCAAAGATGACGACGTCGTCGAGATAGCACATGCAAATTCTCCACTTCAAGCCACGAAGAACAGTGTCCATAAATCGCTCGAACGTTGCCGGCGCGTTGCACAGTCCAAATGGCATCACGTTGAATTCAGAAAGGCCGTCAGGTGTTACAAAGGCTGTCTTTTCTTTATCTTCAGGATGCATGGGAATTTGCCAGTAGCCCGATCTTAAGTCTACAGAGGAAAAGTAAGAGGCCGAATGCAGACAGTCTATGGCATCATCAATACGTGGAAGTGGGTACACGTCTTTTTTTGTTACAGCATTCAATCGACGATAATCGACGCAAAATCTCCAGGATCCGTCTTTCTTTTAACGAGACTTACTGGAGCTGCCCATGGACTTACCGACTCTTGAATGATATCGTTTTCAATCATTTCGTTCACCTGCTCATTAATAGTCCGCCGCTCGGATGGCGAAACACGGTATGGCTTTTGTCTAATCGGATTGGCCAAACCTGTGTTGATAGTGTGACATGTCCGAGAAGCAAGGATTAGGGGCGCTTTGTCTTTCTGCGCAAAGTCGAATGCAGAGACGTGCTTCGATAGTACATTGACCAATGTTCGGCGTTCACTTGTGCTCAGCGACTTATTCACCATTGACAGAAGAGCCGTTTCGAAACTTTGACTACGATGCTCTTCCGGCGCATCTCTAAGCTCGGTCACCAGTAAGGCCTCGTGTTGTCCACTCACGACGGCTAACTTTAGACCATCTGGTAACATCACGGGTTCTGTAGAGCAATTGACAGTCCATAAACCAGCGCGTCCACGTCTGATCGACATCACACAATGTGGGATCAACACATTCTTTTTCATGCAGTTGGTGTACACTGGTTCTACGTTGGCATCAAAGTTGGCGGAATGCTGTCGCTGCAACCAACAAGTACACAAACGGTTGATAACGGTGGTATGATAGTGTCGCCACAGACACACAATGCCGTCTCACCATCCACAGGGTTTTCCAAGAGCGCTGGTGGAACGTGATCACTCAAGACTATTGTGCCTGTGCGGCAGTCGACAGTCGCACCACACTCCCTCAAAAAGTCCATACCCAAAATAACATCATGTGTCGCCTGCGGAATAATCACGAACTCCGTTGGGATAACGCGGCCTCCGAGAAATACGTTAGCTTGACACACACCAACAGGATGCAGTGCCTCACCACTCACTCCGCAAAACTTCGCAGCTTGATTCCACCTAAATAATACCTTCCGCCCCAAGGTATCTTTAAAACACGCACTCATGACCGAAATGGTTGCCCCCGTATCCACCAAAGCCATCACAGGCACACCGTCAACAAAAACACGTACTTTGTTCTTGAGCATCAACACAGGAGGTATTTCTGATATTAGCACGTCTCCGGCGACCTCACCTCCATCGGCCGCGCTTGCTAGTTTTCCTGTGGCAAAGGAGACGTGTTGCGGCGCCGTGGTGAAGGAGAACGGGGAACACGAGGCGGTGGAGGCGTCAAGCTCCTGTCAGATGTAGGGGAGTGGTTCCGGAAGCTGCGTGTCCAGTAGTCGTCGCGAGGCAGCAGGTGTGTTGCATTAGGGTCGTCGTACGGTCAATCAGACGATCGCGTGAAGTATTGTGGTGGGCCATAGTACGTTGCTCGCGGGCCATCGCGAAGTCGCTCGGAAGGCCGTGCAAAGTGTGGTGGGTAGCCATACCGTGGAGCTACACGTCGACGATTGCAAAATCGCGAATTATGTCCTGGTACACCACAGGAGTAGCAAACTGTGAGAGGTCGAAACTCTCTTTGTTCGTCGATGAATCGAACTTCGTTTTCTCTGGCGGAGTGAGTCGGTTCGTTCCGTATATCATAGGGATAGACCGGGCGTCGCGAAGAAGGCAGACGCTGGGGGCGTCGGTCATGGCGAGGAGCTGGCAACCGTGGTGCTCTCCTTGGCTGTGGGGGTGCGCTGTACTCAACAGCTGCTGCATTAACCATCGATTGCCAAGGGGTCGTAGAAGGCGGTGGCGCAGTCACAGCCTCACGTGGCACATATACCGAATGTTGGTCGTTTACAGAATGGTGATCAACTGCTGAATGCGTCTGTTCTCTATAGCGAAAAAGTTCTTCGCGAACAATCTCTCGAATCGTCGAGGACAGGTCTGGGCAGGTGCTCGTGTTGATGCTGGCAACCGTTGTAACATTTGTGAGCCGGCCGAACTTTGGAGCAATCCTGCGCATTTTCAGCTGTTCGAAAGTTCGGCAATGCCAAATCACGTCAGACACCGAGCTCAGGTGCTCTTTTCCGATTAGAAAATTATATACATCTTCGGCTATGCCTTTCAGCAAATGCCCTACTTTGTCGTCTTCTGACATCTGATCTGTGACCACCTTGCAGAGCTTCAGCACATCCTCTATATACGTGGTACATGTCTCACCTGGAAGCTGCGCGCGTTGAGACAATGTCTGCTCTGCCCGCTTCCTTTTGACGCTCGAGTCGCCGAAACACGCTTTCAGCTCTGCAACAAAAACGTCCCACGTCGTCAGTGTGTCCTCGTGGTTTTTGTACCACACGAGCGCAGCATCCGTAAGGCAAAAGACCGCATTGCTGAGCTGAGGGGTGGCATCCCAGCCGTTGGACTTGCTGACTCGCTTGTACTGGACGAGCCACGCGTCGACATCCTCTCCCGATTTTCCTCCAAAGGTTGGCGGGACTCGGTAGTAGGGCACGGAACCCTTCGGAGTTGGCCTTGAAGCGTTAGATGGCTGATCTTGGGCCATTACGATCGGCACAGGCGGGAGTCCGGCAAGGCGGCGGCTGCGGCGTAGTCCAGGTAGTGAAGCTCCCGTCGTTGGGCTTGTCTTACCCAGCACGCTTCCACCAATCTGTTACGCACAAGGAGGACCAGGACGTATACGGCTGAAGGGGGCCGTTTATTTTGGTCGCGAAGAGAAGCGCCGGAGTGGCCAACAGGTTAATGATCCCAGTCTCGTCGTCTTCTTTCTTCCTCCAGCTTGGGGCAGCCAGCATGTTCACCCATCTTCATTTTCTTCCAAGGCATGCATAACAATAATAAGGAAAGAAGTGTATACTCAAGGGCTCGTTTTTCCATCTTTCACACAGTAATACTGAGATCCAACAGACAATTGATTGATTGATTGACATGTGGGGTTGAAGGTCCTAAAACCACCATATGATTATGAGAGATGTCGTAGTGGAGGGCTCCGGAAATTTCGATCACCTGGGGTTCTTTAAAGTGCACCCAAACCTCAGAACACAGGCCTACAACATTCCGCCTCCATCGGAAATGCAGCCGCCGCAGCTGGAATTTGAACCTGCGACCTGCGGGTCAGCAGCCGAGTTCCTTAGCCACTGGACCACCACGGCGGGGCATCAAACAGACAATCATGCCAAGGAATGTATATAGAAGATATTAGACCGATTTGTAATGTAAATATGAAGAAAAAAAGTGTGTGAAAAGTTAACTTGCTGTGGGCAGGATCGGAACCTGCGACCATCGAATAACGCGTTGGACGCTTTACCACTGAGCTAACATGGCGGCTATCCCCGCGCCACACTATTGGCGCTGATTAGCATTCCCACGTTTAAATTCACATATACTCCCGATAGAGTGGCTGGGAGGATAGCCGCCGTGGTAGCTCAGTGGTAGAGCATCGAACGCGTTATTCGAAAGTCGCAGGTTCGGATCCTGCCCACAGCAAGATATCTTTGACCCACGTCCGTCTAAACACAAAAAAACGAGCCGAGAACGAGCCCTGAAGTATACACTTGTTATATATATATATATATATATATATATATATATATATATATATATATATATATTGTCAAGCAAGACGAAGAAAGACGCTGGGGCTCAGGTAGGTAGAGGAAGGTACAGGTAGAAGGTAGAGGAAGGGAAGACAGAATAAAAACAGCTGGCCCAGGATCGGGTGTTGTCTCTTGTTCTCTGTCTCGCTAATTACAATGGCGCAGTCGACAAAGAAAAAAAACAATATATATACATACATATATATATATATATATATATATATATATATATATATATATATACATATTGAGAGAGAGAGAAAGATGCGAGTTCCTAACAGACATTGTTCAAGCTCTCGCATGACGCTACACTGTAAGCACTACTTATGTGAAGACATTTCGGTTGCATGTTATACAGATTTCCATGACAGGTCGATCAGCCGTATTTTTTGGTCTTCCACTCAGGCCCTCGTTTACTATGTAAGAACACGTCTTTTCGTTTCGCACACACGTAAAAAGGAGTGTTTTTCGCAGCACTCATTCGAACACTTGTCGATTTTCAACAATGCACATAATGATCATTCACTAAGCTTCTTTGTCGCACAGATGTCACAGAACGAGCGCTAAAAATGGGCGCGCCGCCAAATTCTTGCGATAACACGCGGGAGAGACGCCGGGAGGTCAAAAGAGAAAAAAACATCGAAGGCTCCCCCGGCCGCGCACTTTCCCCTCGAAAGCGTGGCTTCGCCGACGAACCTCCTCACCCCACATCGGTGGCCGAGCAAGCCCGCGAAATTTCTAAAACGAAGGAGGCGTGGTCAAGCCGGGTTGAGTCATCCATCGCGGAGGGCATTCCAACCGTCTCGCCCTCTCCCCAGCCTTCGCTGCGTATCGCGCCGATGAAATGACGAGAACCTTCTGGAATCTCGCGCGGAAGGTATTTAATTGAGCAGCCAAGACGAGAGAGCAGGAGAAGACGGAAGTTAGTGCAAGAGCGCGTAGGGTATCCCGCCGTGTAGTCGGCGAAGGTTTTGTCCGTAGGGACAAGGCAGGAGAAGTGAGGTTTCCTGGAAGAGAAACTTCGAAGGAAAAGACGGAAGTTAGCGCCAGAGCGCGTAGGGATTCCACCGTGTAGTCGGCGAAGGTTTCGTCCGTAGCGACAAAGCAGGAGAAGAAGAAGAGGATTTCCACCTGAGGGGTGAAGGCTCCAGCTACAGGCAAGAGCGTGTGTTTACCGCTATCGAGCGAAGACGCGTGGCAACAGCTGCATGTGTGAAGCCGACGTATTCGGGTGAAGAAGTTTGAAGCTTGGAGAGTGGCCAATTGAAGACGCGAGGTTTCCTGGAAGAGAAACTTCGAGGGCGCGGAGCGACAACAACGCTGGACTTTGAGTGAGTGATTCTCGGAAGAGTATCATCCAGACTTTTGTTCCAAGAACTTTGGACTGGATTGGTTTTCTATCTCTTTAGTCTTTAACTGTCTTGGTTGTTCAATGCATGCGACTGCATTGTATTGCGTATCGTTGTCTGTGTCCGTTGTTTTGAGTGTGGCTGATTGTTCTGTGTGGTACGTTGTTTATTTATTTATTTATTTATGGTACCCTCAGGGCCCGAAGGCATTACAGAGGGGAGTGGCAATACAAAATAATACAGCAAACGGCAAAACGTAAAGGAAAAGAAGGGAAAATACAAAGCGATTGGCAAAAACACACAGTAACAAAGAATTAAATGTAGTAGCGGTAATACATTACAACGATTTTGTTAAAAAAAAACGGCAAAACGGCAAAACGTAAAGGAAAAGAAGGGAAAATACAAAGCGGTTGGCAAAAACACACAGTAACAAAGAATTAAATGTAGCAGCGGGAATACATGACAACGATTTTGAAAAAAAAAAACACGACATATATAACACGAAGCAAAATCAAACATCGCAAAACATGTTTTGCAAAAAGGCCCTAAAACGTGATGTATCGGTAATAGCCGTAGCTGATTGTGGTAGTAGATTCCATTCGGATGTGGTTCTTGGAATGAAGGCATGCGAATAGGTTACGGTTCTGCAGCGGGGAACATGAACTTTTTGCAGATGGTCCAATCTGGGTGATATGAATGAGGGGGGTTTAATAAACTGTTCACGAAGATTTTTGCTATGATAAAGTTTATGAAGGAGACTGAGTCGGGCTATTTTACGCCGAATGGCGAGTTCAGGAAGGTTGAGCTGGGACTTCATTAAGGTAACACTGGCCGTGCGGTTATAATTGGCTAAAATGAAGCGAACTGAACGATTCTGGACTGCTTCTAATTCATGTGTAAGTGTAGTGCCACCAGGATCCCAGACGGATGATGCGTATTCAAGTGATGGACGAATATAAGTAGTGTAAAGAAGTTTCTTAAGGGATGAGGGCGCCATGTAGAAGTTCCTGCGAAAATACCCGAGAGAACGGTTAGCCTTGGCGATGATGTGCTCCACATGGTGGTTCCATGACAGGTTACTGGAAATATGAACACCTAGGTATTTGTAAAATGAAACAGACTCGAGGTGGGTATCATTGAGATGATAATCTGGATACGCAAGTGAGGTGCGGCACACACGCATTGCTTTGCATTTTGAAATGTTTAGTTCCATGTTACATAATTGACACCAGGTAAATATGTTATTTAAATCCGTCTGGAGCGAGGTAACATCATTTTGGTTAGTTATTTTCCGATAAATTACACAGTCATCTGCGAATAGGCATACCTTTGATGAGACATTAGTTGGCAGGTCGTTCATGAAAATTAAGAACAGTAAGGGTCCCAACACAGAGCCTTGGGGAACACCCGAGAGCACCGGCTGGACGGGGGAATCAATATTGTTAGCAGAAACAAACTGTGTTCGGTTGGAAAGAAAGGCTCGAATCCAGTTAAACACGTTAGGGTCTAGGTTTAAGTGTTTCATCTTAAGAAGTAGTAACTGATGACTGACCTTATCGAATGCCTTAGAATAATCTAAAAAAATACAGTCAATGGTGAATCCAGAATCGAGTAGGACATGCAGGTCGTTTGTAAAGACTAAGAGCTGCGTTTCGCAAGAAAAATTCTTGCGGAAACCGTGTTGCGAGGGTGTGAAAAACTGGTTAGACTCGAGAAAGTTAACAAGGTGGGTGAAAATGATATGCTCAAGTATTTTGCACGGGACAGATGTCAGTGAAATTGGACGGAAGTTTGATGGATTGTGTGTTAGCCCTGATTTGTGAACTGGCACTATCTTACCGACCAGCCAGTCTTCCGGAAGGCTAGAATGCTGCAGGGACTGTGAAAAAATGCATGACAGGATAATAGAGGAGTATTCAACAGTGTTCTTCAGGAATTTAGCATTGATACCATCAACTCCACATGATGATGAGTTTTTAAGTTTCTTAATGACCGCACGAATACCTTCCGAGGTAACGAAGATAGCGTCCATAGGTAGGTAATGGGGTGACGGCAAGGAGATTTGGTTGTTGATGATCGCCTGGTGAGAGAAAGCTTTTATGAATGTGTCATTTAGTACAGATGCGCATTCTACGTCGGGCACGGGATGCCCTTCAGCTGTCAGCAAGGCTATAGCGCGGCGCTCGCTGCCACGCATGAAATTCCAAAACTGTCTAGGGTTATTTTTCAGCATAACCGGTAGAGTGTGACTAAAAAAGGAAGACTTAGCTCGTTTCACTTCAGATAAATAGGTTGTGGCAGCAGATTTGTAAGTAGACCAACGTTTATCAGACGGGGATTTGACAGCAGCACGATAAAACCTTTTCTTACGGTTTGAAAGGCGGTTTATGTATCTGTTGTACCATGGAGCACGTGTATTGGAAAGAACTTGTTTTATAGGGATATGTTTAACGGTTAGCTCTGAAACTTTAGCTTTAAATAAGTCCCAGTTGCTCTGCACCGATCTTTCAGGGTAGTTGGGTAAGAACTCATCTAGGAATGTGCCCAAATCCTTGTTAATTGAGTCAAAGTCAGCCTTTCTGTAATCCCGTATAGTTTTAAGCTGCTTACGCATGCGTGAGAATGGCAGCAATATATTTGCTTGAATAATATCGTGATCACTGATACCAGGTACATTGGACACTGAAGATACAATATCTGGTTCTGATGTCAATATAAGATCAAGAATGGATGACGTAGTATCGGTAACGCGCGTAGGAAAATTAACAAGCTGCGTCAAACCAAAATCTGAACAGATGCGAATAAAATGCTCCGCTTCCGCTGAGTTAGGCAAGGAATATGAATAAGAATTTGACCACACAATGTTAGGGAAATTGAAATCGCCTAGTAGAATCACAGCTGCGCGAGGAAACAAAACCTTCACATGGCTCAGACAATCATGTAGGTCATTGCAAAAGTTTGCACTTCCTGAAGGTGGGCGGTAACATACGCCAATGACAACTTTTCTAAAAGCCACGTTGAGGCAACACCATGTTGCCTCCAAAACCGAGTCTATTGCAACAGCGTAGTTTTCAATGCTCTCATTCACCGCAAGAAGAACACCACCGCCACATCTATTAGGTCTGTCGCAGCGATATATTTTGTATTTTTTATCACAGCACAGCAGCTCTTCGTTTCGTATTTTGTCGCAAAGCCACGTTTCAGTTACCGCAATAATATCGGCGTTTGAATCATTAACTGCTGCACTCATTTCATCTTTCTTGGACAGGAGGCTGCGAACATTAGTAGACAGCACGATCAATTTTCTGTGGTCAACGCAAGTGCCACCACCCCTTGCTTCATCCTAGCTTCCCGAGGAAGCATTAAATTGTCGACCAGAACGAAGTTGCCGAGAAGAGGAGTTGGCGACACTAGCGTTATTAGTTACGCGTCTGGATGGCCCGATTTCATGCACTGTATCAGTAACGTAGTCGTAGCCATAACATTTCTCATTTGCAAAAAGTTTGTTATAGCGCACACTGAAAGGGCAATGAAGCTCTTTGGCGAAGTTGGTCAGCATTGCTCTAGTACGGCGAGTGTTAGCAGAAAAATCCTCCCGCATAACCACTTTGCTTCCTTTGAGCATGTGACGTTTTGAAAGAACCATTTCTTTCGTTTTGTAGGTGGAAAATTTTACTATAATCGGACGAACTTTATTAGTGGAAAAGCGGCCGATTCTATGTGCGCGTGCAACGTTATCACCAGATAAAGTTAGATCAAGGGACTGGCGAAATAAGCTCAAGATAGTTTCCTCAGTCTGCTGCATAGTTTCAGAGGCATTGTCTGCGATACCAAAGAATACTAGATTATCCCTCCGAGAGCGATCCTCAGCCTCATCGAGACGCGCACGTAGACCAAGCATGTCGCCCTGCACTTGCCTTGTAAGTTGACTCGTTGCCGTCAGTTCGCGCTGAATGTTGTCTATAATGGATGTCCGCTTTTCAACCGTTTCCAGGCGCGTCAATATGTTGGAAATGTCTTTAGTAAGCGAAAGCTGATGTTGCTTAAGCTCCTGGATGTCACCTGACATTACCGCTTGCGTGGTTTCAATGCGAATCGAACGTTCTTGCATATCTTTCACCATTTTATGTATTTCAGTAATTTGATCATCCTTGGGTCCCGGGTTCTGCTCGACATCACCACATATTAACAACAAAAGGTCACAAAAAGGCTGTAACAGGGCTTCTGGGCATGGAAGCACCATAATAAAAGGGTTGTCAGATCGAAAACTCCTACACGGTAGTCTGTTAAAATAACTGACCTGTTAAAATAACTGACCTGCAAAACGTAGGGAAGCATGAATGAGTACATGCTTCTGCCGATGCTTCCATGCCCACTGCCGGTGGCATGCGTGCAACACGGTTTTAAAGGGGCCAGTGGTGTCGCTGTCGTCGTGGCTGATGACGATTTTGCTGCGGCACGTGCGAGATCCCTCCCCTCGAAGAACCAGCTCTGATGAGATAAAGTGCAGAGCACCGGACCCTGGGTTGTATCCAGGTAGGTGCTGTTAGCAGTCGAAGGGAAAGTCACGCTGGAATGTACGCTGAGCGGTAGCAATGCTCCGGCGTTGGCTGTACTCAGGCACTCGACGAGAAACTGCAAAACGTAGGGAAGCATGAATGAGTACATGCTTCTGCCGATGCTTCCATGCCCACTGCCGGTGGCATGCGTGCAACACGGTTTTAAAGGGGCCAGTGGTGTCGCTGTCGTCGTGGCCGATGACGATTTTGCTGCGGCACGTGCGAGATCCCTCCCCTCGAAGAACCAGCTCTGATGAGATAAAGTGCAGAGCACCGGACCCTGGGTTGTATCCAGGTAGGTGCTGTTAGCAGTCGAAGGGAAGGTCACGCTGGAATGTACGCTGAGCGGTAGCAATGCTCCGGCGTTGGCTGTACTCAGGCACTCGACGAGAAACTGCAAAACGTAGGGAAGCATGAATGAGTACATGCTTCTGCCGATGCTTGATTGGTGACGTATTGTATGTAACTATTGTGGAGTGTGCATTTTTGTGTATTGTTTTTGATCTGTCATTTTCGAGAATATAATATTTGTTTTGTTTATCAACTCTCGGCTCTGACTTGTTCTTTGGGCCACAGCCGGCGTCCGCTGGCGCGCCAGAAAGGACCACTTCTAAATTGTCCACGCTTTAGTGGTGCGGTTCGGGGGGCCCATACTTCGGCCCTTGGAATTAGCCTGGCGATCGCCTCCCTAATTAACGGGACTGTGTGACAATTAATCTGGCGTCCGCGACAGGACCTTTTGGTGCACAGTGTGTCCAAAGTAGTGAGGAAGAGCCTCGAGTGTTGATAGTGCTATCGGAACGATTTTGTGTGTTGTTCAGTGTTCTGGTTGACGAGTGCAGTGGAGTGTTCCGATAGACTGAGTGAGGCAGATACTTTTTGCACGCGGCAAGGTTTTATTTGCGAGACACGATGGATCTCGAAAAGTTAGTCGCTCTTGGTGAGAAGATGGGTCTTTCTGGCGCCGAACTACGGAAGTGGGTCACCCAGAAGGAAAAAAAAGAAAAAGAGAGAGCCAAGGAAGAAAAAGCAGCTGAGTTGGAGAGAGAGAGGTTGGCAGCTGAGAGGGCCAAGGAAGAAAGAGTGGCTAAGTTGGAGCGAGAAAGGTTGGCAGCTGAGAGAGCGAAAGAAGAAAGAGAGCAGCAATTGAAATTGGAGCTGGAGAAAGAAAAGATGGCAGCTGAAAGGGCGAGGGAAGAAAGAGAAGCAAAGGAGCGACAGCTCTTAGAAGAAAGAGAGGCAAGGGAGCGACAGCTGAAAGAAGAAAGAGAGCTGCAATTGAAGTTGGAGCTGGAGAAAGAAAGCCGGGCAGCTGAAAGGGCGAAAGAAGAAAGAGAGGAAAGGGAACGGCAGTGACAGCACGAGATGGAACTCGAGCGGCTCCGTTTGCAACAGCGAAGTGAAACTCCCGTCCAAGCTAGAGTTGAAAGCAGCGAATGGGAGGACCACGGCCTCCGCTTGAACCCAAGCAAGCTGCTCGTAGCGTTTGATGAAAGGAAGGACGACCTAGACGCGTACCTTCACCAATTTGAGACGATTGCGAGGAGCCAGAATTGGCCGGAACATCAATGGGCAACTGCTTTGAGTACTTGCTTGAGTGGTGAAGCGCTCAGTGTGTACGGTAGGCTGACGCCGACTGATGCAGCCAACTATGCAAAGGTGAAAGCTGCTTTGCTGAAGCGATTTAGATTTACTGTAGAAGGATTCCGGGACAGATTTAGGACAGGAAAGCCAGCTGACGGTGAGACGGCTACACAGTACGCCGCCCGACTTAGCCATTAATTCGACAGATGGATTGAACTTTCAGGGACAGCGCAGGAGTACGATGTACTTAGAGAGGTCCTAATTAGAGAATAATTTCTTACTAGTTGCCACCCAAGCCTGTCACTGTACTTGAAAGAGAGGAAGGCTGAGTCACTTGAAGGAATGCTTGAATTGGCTGATCAATTCTTGGAAACGCAAGGTGGCACTAATTTGGCCAAGGTCAAGAAGGATGTAAAATGTTTCAAGTGTGGTCAGACTGGGCACAAAGCAGACGCGTGTCGAAACGGAGCGAGTTGAACTCAACAGGTATCCTGTGTGCTAGCAGCACCAAAATCCGATGATAATGCCGTCACCGACGGATTTGTAGAGTTGAAAAATGGGGAGAAAATTCCTATTGTGGGTGCTGTATTGGCAAAACAGCCAACCGGTGCTACGAAGGGAATGCCAACGCTGCCTGGAAAAGTTGCGGGCAAAAAGGTTACGGTGTTAAGAGACACCGGTAGCTCCACGGTTATCGTGCGGAGAAATCTGGTACGGGAAAGTGAGTTAACAGGCAAAACGAAACTGGTTTGCCTAATTGACCGTAGGGTTCGGATGCTTACCGAAGCAGAAATTGAGGTTGAAACCCCGTACTTCAGCGCGAAGGTTACTGCTTTATGCATGACGACCCTCCTGTACGACCTTGTCATCGGAAACATCGACGGGGCACGAGGACCAAATGATCCAGAATGTTTCGGAGAAGACCCGAAGATAGAGCCCTCGCCAACCCAGTGACTGCGAGATACAGTGGAGGAGCATCCCGTGACGGATCTCCCTAGAGCCCAAGGCAAAGCCGCGGCGCAAGAGACAGCGAGTGAGAAGATGATCGAGTTGAATGAGTTCACGTGCTGGGCAGCTGGACGTACGTCGGCACGACCTCAACCGACAGACAGTGTAAAGGTGACGGAGTCGGCCCGCCAGGTCCAATGTCATGACATGAACAAGCGGGTGACAGGATCGGTTGAGCGTTATCACCCGTTAACAGTGTCAGAAGTGACAACGATGGCTGAGACGCCGCCTCAGACGCTGTCGTTGGAAAAGGCTCACCGAAAAAGAACAAGGAAAAACAAGAAGAGATCGAGCGAGCACTGCAAGAAAGGACGCAAGCGCAGCTCGAAATACACAGGATAGGTGCTGAGGTGGAATCGGGATGTGTTTGGCAGGGCTGAGTGACATATGTTGTGTTAATGTTCTTGTTGTCCTGTGTCGCAACTGTAGGTTGAGTGAGTCAAAATGTTTGTTTCGGTGATGTGATGTATAGTAATGATGTGAGTATAGTAATTGTTGTAATGAGAGAACTTTATACATTTGTATTGTTTGGATTGTGTGATGAAGTGTTGTAGTCATGTACCTGTGGCTATATTTCATGTGTCGTGGAATTGAATTACAATGTAATGTTGTATTGAGGATCTATTCCGAATGTGAAGTGTCATGAGCGATGGTTTGTGTTACAGTCTTTCAGAGTGTGTGGTGACTGTTCACGCTCGTTTGTGTGGTTTTGAATATTATGAGATAATATTCTGAAAGTGGGGGGCAGTGTCACAGAACGAGCGCTAAAAATGGGCGCGCCGCCAAATTCTTGCGAAAACGCGCGGGAGAGACGCCGGGAGGTCAAAAGAGAAAAAAAAACAAACATCAAAGGCTCCCCGGGCGCGCGATCTCCCCTCGAAAGCGTGGCTTCGCCGACGAACCTCCTCACCCCACATCGGCGGCCGAGCAAGCCCGCGAAATTTCTAGAACGAAGGAGGCGTGGTCACGCCGGGTTGAGTCATCCTTCGCGGAGGGCATTCCAACCGTCTCGCCCTCTCCCCAGCCTTCGCTGCGTATCGCGCCGATGCAATGACGAGAACCTTCTGGAATCTCGCGCGGAAGGTATTTAATAGAGCAGCCAAGACGAGAGAGCAGGAGAAGACGGAATTTAGCGCAAGAGCGCGTAGGGTATCCCGCCGTGTAGTCGGTGAAGGTTTTGTCCGTAGGGACAAGGCAGGAGAAGTGAGGTTTCCTGGAAGAGAAACTTCGAAGAAGAAGAGGGAAGTTAGCGCCAGAGCGCGTAGGGATTCCGCCGTGTATTCGGCGAAGGTTTTGTCTGTAGCGACAAAGCAGGAGAATAAGAAGAGGATTTCCACCTGAGGGGTGAAGGCTCCAGCTACAGGCAAGAGCGTGTGTTTACCGCTATCGAGCGAAGACGCGTGGCAACAGCTGCGTGTGTGAAGCCGACGTATTCGGGTGAAGAAGTTTGAAGCTTGGAGAGTGGCCAATTGAAGACGCGAGGTTTCCTGGAAGAGAAACTTCGAGGGCGCGGAGCGACAACAACGCTGGACTTTGAGTGAGTGATTCTCGGAAGAGTATCATCCAGACTTTTGTTCCAAGAACTTTGGACTGGATTGGTTTTCTATCTCTTTAGTCTTTAACTGTCTTGGTTGTTCAATGCATGCGACTGCATTGTATTGCGTATCGTTGTCTGTGTCCGTTGTTTTGAGTGTGGCTGATTGTTCTGTGTGGTACGTTGTTTGATTGGTGACGTATTGTATGTAACTATTGTGGAGTGTGCATTTTTGTGTATTGTTTTTGATCTGTCATTTTCGAGAATATAATATTTGTTTTGTTTATCAACTCTCGGCTCTGACTTGTTCTTTGGGCCACAGCCGGCGTCCGCTGGCGCGCCAGAAAGGACCACTTCTAAATTGTCCACGCTTTAGTGGTGCGGTTCGGGGGGCCCATACTTCGGCTCTTGGAATTAGCCCGGCGATCGCCTCCCTAATTAACGGGACTGTGTGACAACAGAAAAGTTAGTACATCGATGAAAAGAACGATATGAAAGACAGCGTGGGCCACATCACAGAGCAGGTTCACAGTATTCGTTTATCTAGGAACGTAATTGATTTTACTGGGCACTTTATATGTATTGTATTTATAAATGATGTACATGGAAATACAGAAAGCTGTTTGTACATTTTCAAGCGTTAATACGTCACTGTCTGTTCTTGACCAAAAGCTTGTGCAAATGAGTGCAAAGTAGCGTTAACAGCGCGATAATGATGCTCCTAGCTTGCGACTTCTGCAACTACGGTTATATGTAATGGTTAAAGAAAAAGTACGCCTCATGCCTTCAACTTTTATATTTCATCGACAATAGCACAGAATCTTTTAAAAATAATGTTATCGCATAATAAAAACGAAGCTTCGAAGTTACGACAATCAATGAGTTTCTTCATCAATTTCAGTAAGAAGATTGGTTGATTGATATGTGAGGTTTAACATCTCAAAACCACCATAAGAATATGAGAGACGCCGTAGTGGAGGACTTCGGAAATTTCGACCACCTGAGGTTCTTTAACGTGCACCCAAATCTGAGTACACGGGCCTACAGCATTTCCGCCTCCATCGGAAATGCAGCCGTCGCAGCCGGGATTCGATCCCGTGATTTGCGGGTCAGCAGCCGAGAACCTTAGCCACTAGACCACCGCGACGGGGCTTCAGTAAAAAGAGAAAAGTCTCATACTAATATTTCAATTCTCGGTAGTTTTTTCGTTGTTGCGTTTGCGTTTAGCATATCACAGCATATTAATAGCGTTCTACGCGCTTGACGAAAGCATGCGTTCGAACGGCTGTTAACCCGTGTGCAATCTTCGGTGCTTTCAGGCGCGAAAGACCGCTCGAGTGGTATTCGAAGTTAGTTCCCTGAGTATTGTTTGAAGGATCTGAAATACAAGGAAAGGTAGTGCTCTTATTTTTACAGTGTAATTATTAGCCCGCACCTCGACGTGTTAGACCTAGCGCTTCACTACTTCAAAACGCGAAATATATAGTGGTACCCTTTTTTTAGGGTTGCTTTTTTAGCAGTGCCTTGAACTAAAAAATGAAACTTCGGCAGCTTCTCTGAGAATTTTGGCGTTCGCATTTGTAAGAAAACTGAAAGTGGTTTTTGGGCATGTGTGTACAGAATTTTGGTGGCAAGAAGGTCGTGTTTGTGTTTTTCTGTGGATACTATTGTGAGATTTTTTTTTCTCCACTCAACAAAATTTGTTTGATTTCTGGGGTTATCTACTTCTTTTTGCCTCTCCATATGTTGGCATGCGGGCCTCCAATACCTATATAACCATTCTTTGAAAAACAAACCTTGAACTGCTTGTCGCACACATACGCTGTTTATAGAAAAATTAAAGGCGTCGTGAAATTATGACTGAATGAATATGTAGGATACATTAATATCTACAGCTTAGGCCATAGTCTAGTAATCATTGCAAAAAATGAAACAAATTAACCAGGAAAAAAAACTTCCCAAGATTCAGTAGGATCCAAACTCTCAACCTTCGTTACATTCGCACACACTCACTCACAATCGCACACACTCACAGACACTCACAATCGCACACACACACACACACACACACACACACACACACACACACACACACACACACACACACACACACACACACACACACACACACACACGCACGCACGCACGCACTCACACACACACACACACACACACACACACACACACACACAGCGTTGATCTGAGCGTGCTTCGGCAGCGTCCTCAAAACAACACGCGTAGTCTACTTCCCCTCTCCCTCGTCATTTTGACCAAAAGGCTTTAATAAGGGGCCCTTTCTTAAACCAAAAATCACAAGTTCACTTTAGCATAGTCTAATGAAAGGTTCCTGACAGAGAAAGATCTCCGCCTCACGATAACTTCCACCAACAGAAAAAGATAGGGGACCGTCGCAAACGAGAATCAGCCTGAGGCAGCTCAGGTGTCCCACTTACACCAACCCTCCCCCCCCCCCCAAAAAAAAAAAACGTGGAGGGCACCGGGGGCATTTGTGCACCTAAGCGCAGCGAGGAATCCTTTTGTTCCAGCTTCCAGCTTAACAGCTATAGTAAACTCCGGAGTAGTTTACAAATGCTTTTATCTAGCGTAAGCACTCAGTCTGCTTTGTCATGCGTAGGTTCTCCAAATCAAAGCAATCGACTAATTTTGGAACACATAAACTTGGCCGCCGGCTGTTTTTCTGCTTCAGAAGCGGCCGAATCTGATTCATATAATTTCTTGACCAGCTTTAGTGTACCTTGTGCTGGTTTACCGTGTCTGGACAACAGCGTACGTGTGTGAAGTTCGAGGAAGGATTTGATTGTATAGCAGCGCTCACTTTTCGGTGCCAAAGTTTATTAGCCTGAGGTCAATCTTACTGTTCAACACACACATCGGCTGGGACATCTTTTCTAGCAAAAACTATCTGCCTGCTAAAGCTGCTGTTGCGTGGCAACGACTCCGCAAAATAAATGAGTATAATAATGAGCCACATGTGCTCGTTGTTTACACAGATTTCAAAACAACGAGAATTGGTAAATCTTGCCCCGACGCGGTGGCCTAGTGGCTAAGGAACACGGTTGCTCACTTGAAGGTCACGGGATTGATTCCCCGCTGTGGTGGCTCCATTTTTGATGGAGGCAAAAACGCTGTAGGCCCGTGTGCCCAAATAAGTGTGCACGTGAATGAACTCCAGGTGGCCGAAATTTCAGGAGCCAACAGGGAAGCCCGCAGCGCATTAACGTACGTCACTCCGCACACAAGTACAGTTTTGCACCCACCAAAGTCCGCATGGCTTATGTATTTGTGTATTGAACCATTGAACCATTGCAACGCCATGAGGACCTTTTGCCATTTTACGAACTCCTCTTGGGTTAGCAGTCGTCTTCTCTCTTCATCTCGTCGCCTTTACCTATCTTTCTCTTCACTGTACAAGAGCCACCCGCCATATATTTTATTGTCATTCGCTGCTTTTCGCCACGTGCTTTCACAACGCTTCTTAATCGCTGCAGCCTTGTGAAAACATCCTTTTCAGATAAAAAGAAACATTGAAGAATAAAAGTCAGCTCACTTGCGACAATACGGCAGAAAGCTTTCCGCCACGAAACAATTTTTCATCAGCACCTTAGGTACAGTCTGATGGGAAATAGATTAGCTCCTGTGAACGCTGGCTGTAGCAGAAAAGTTGCGACATGCGGCGCTGTTATTCACAAGCGCACTGATAGTGACGTTGTCAGGTAAACTCTAATTTCCGAAGGAGTAGTGGCCAGTGAACCTGGGTTAATACCTCCGAAAAGCCCAAATTTTACAGGATCGTTTGTTCGTTGCTTATCGCCAGATACGGCTATGCACTTGTTATAATTTTTTTTCTTTAGTTTCCCTTTTCTGCTGAAGTTGAGAGCAACGGCATTTTCATCACAGTTGCCGAAAAAGGCCTGCTTGTTTGAGAGCTTTCTACCCCCCACACCTGCTTTAGATAATGGAATGTACTTGTTATCTCGATGTCAGGGCTGTCGGGAAAAATGTAGCGCCGCATGTACCAATCTTGCCGCTCCGGCAACCGGTCACTTGTTGTAATCTTTTTTGCTTGTGACTGTACATTTTTTTGTATTTTTGTCTTTATGACCAGCAGCCACCACATCGTACGACAAAACGTGAACCGGGTGTGAACGCGCACAGCACAGCTTTGCGTTTTCAGTTGCACAGTCTAGCCTCAGCATGGTTTATTACGCACCCATCTCAAACGCGACAGCGTGGCCGTAATTAGCATTCGAAACCTATGTGAATATGTATGCTACTCAGCAAACCTTCGCGGGGAGAATGGATTCTGAAGCACCGATGAACCTGTCATACCCTCGACCTCACTCGACATCGGCTGCTCAGTCTTCTTACGCTGTCTTCAACAGCGCCTCAGATTACATGGTGCAATTTCATCTTCTGAAATAATAAAAGTTTAACCAGAGGCCCCCCCCCTCCCCTCCGCTTACCTTCGACCTTTTGAAACAGCACCTATATAAGGTGTCGATGCTAAAATTAGTCCCAGAACAGATCAACACGTGGTACAATTGTTAAAGCGACAGAACACTATTGTCATATAGAAGACACTATAGCCTATTTCTTTATACAACGGTTCCATTGTTTTGGGTTCATTGCCACGTCGCAGTTAGTAAAAGGCTAGCTAAAAGTTTCTGACAGCATTCCGGGCCCTTCTGTACTGAAGCACTGAAAACTCGCAGCTACTTTTTAGCTCTTTTAAGCTTTGGGGAACAAAGACGCATTAACGGGGCACTAATTCTTGTTTTCGAAGGCCCGAACACTCGAACTGAAACATTAGAAAAATTGGACACGTTCTTATGAAGGCATACTTCCGAGAAATCTCGTTTTCTTACAGTGCCATGAGTGGTAAGTTTCGCTCGAGCAATTACGAAACACCCAATTAGAAACGTGTCAGAACAACGCTGTGCGGAGTGTAAGAAGGTCATTTCAAAGTTATTTGTTAACCGCTTACAAATAATGTGCAAACTAATAAACAGTTTTGCGATCAGTGAACAAACGAGCACTCTGTACACGATTAACAAGAAAAGCAGAAACGTGCGCAGCCGCTATTCTGTGACTCCGCCTTGCACTAAGCTTTTTAGCGTTGCATTAGGATTACAGCGGGAATATAAACAGATTTACAGAAGTCGTTATGGACACTTGTGCGTGCTCTGTTGCAGATTGCTGTTCATCAAATAAATAGCACTTCACAAGGGTTCTAGCTGGTTAGTTAACTAACAAGCATTGTGGCAAAACAGCGCAGCAGTGGGACGAATAACATACAGAACACATCGCCTTAAGAAACAGTTACCTTACTGGAACATTTATTAGACAAAGTTCCTCACTGAAAGACGGCAAGATGTTTTATTCCCTTGAACAACTATAAGGTTGGCGTGGAAGTACATGAAATAATATCAATGGCCGTTGAAACTGCATTCCTCTGCTTAAGCGTGCCCCGCTAACAGGCCGTCTATTCAAGACCATTTCTTAGGCCGAAGGCCTCAGCTGTCTCGTTGAGCGATGCCTTAAGCGATAAGTGGCAGGTGAATCAAGTGATACAAAAAACTACATTATGCACGTCACTGACCCTTTCGTGTGAAGATATATTATGTGACTTAATATTCCATTGATGAGTCTGGTTGATGACGTATAGTGCAGAAAGAAACAAAGCAAACGAGTGCGAACTTCGAGATAACTTGATTCGCGCTTCGCAAAGTGCGGCTGGTTTCGCCACAAAATAAGTTAGATCCCTCGTTGTATAACGCAATGCATTACAAAGTGTGCAGGAAGATTGTATCTTCATGTAGAGTGACATGCTGCTGAAAAGTTTTGTGTTAACTCTGTTTTATTGTAACATACAGGTACAAAGATGCACAATACGGTTCCCTGCCTTACAATAACCCGGCTCTGGGCCCCCTTCATTCATGCCCCATGCCTTAGAACAGGTGCAGTGTTCGCCGTCGAGGCCAACTCCATGCAGTGTGATCTTATCCCACCCTCCAGAACCAAGCCCCTCCACCGAAAAGATGTTATGCGAAGTGTTTAATTAAGGGTGATACATGAGCACAGAGATAGGACACTACATATAGCACTCAGAATTACAGGTCCACTGGGCAGCCGAGACTCAGCCCCATAACAACAACGTTGTCGTCCTCATCAATTCGACGTCGTTTTAGTGGCTAGGCTGGAGCGATGTTTCTTTACCCGGGACAATATTTTGCGTTCTTTTCACGTGCATACACCGATAAAATGACCCAACAGAAAACGACTGACACGGAGCAAAACTTAACACGCCATAACATACCTGGGAAGCGAAATTGAGTCACACCGGTTACGCAAAGGATTTTACGGCCAACTGATCGAATAAACAATCCATACTTGGATTTCAAATATTTTGAAAGAAAATAATCCTGTTTCGATTCTTCTGGAAGCTGTCCCGTCTTGTCTCATTTCGAAAGCCCTTTTCTGCATTGAATCGCATTCGGTGAGCTTTTGCGGGGCCATATACACGCAGTAGACATGTATTTATGGTGCTGACAAAGGCAAGCGCGGGTCTCTAAAGTAGATCTCGCATTGTTGATATGTACTACGTTATTTATCTGAAAATTGAGTTCCAGGTGCCAGCCTTTTTAAACGCCGGCTAAACAAACCTTTTAAAACGGCAGCTTTTTGCAGGTCGGAAAGCCATATTTTTCTTCATAGCGCTGGGTATAGTGCAAATACCAGAGAATGCCAGACGTATGCCTTGTAATAGAAAAGAGCTTCAACCCTTGACTTTCATGCCACCTTGGAGTGTCTGTATAAGTCAAAACTAAAAAAATTCCTAGACTATGCAGCCCACGCGTCGAGCAAGTACAGTTTTCGCAATATGCGTCATGCGAACGCAAGTAACCTCACGGCCCACTGATAAGACCAACTGGGATAACGAAGCAGAAAGACGCCTCCGAACAGATTGGGGCGAGTAGTGCAGAGGGAGTTAGATTGCAACACCGCGAAGATATGTGGCCAATCCGTGCTTGTAGACGTTCTCCAAGTACATAAAAAAATTGATGTTCTACAAATTTGTCTGTGCAGCAGGTGGTGTGCCATGACAGACCTAGAACATGGCGCAAAAAGACTGCACGCTTTCTTCTCGAACATTTATGTGACACCGAACTTACAGTCACTTCGTGGAAGCATGACCAACAGTGAAAGACACTAACAGGCAGACTACTACGATAACCCGGACTGCCGAAAACGCCTGAAACAAAACACCAACGGAAATAAGGTAACCATGGAAGAAACTTTTCCGAATCAAATTTCGGAAATCTGACGGAGGGATATTATGGTAGAGGTACACGCTTGATGGTTTCAAGATCTCGGTTCTGCGCAGGTCTAGCTGATTGATAAAAAAGTCACCGTCTCTGGCTGCTACACACTTCTACACGATGTTCGTTGCGTTGGAGGATTTTCCGAGCGAATCGGTTGCGATAGGTTTAGAGATGTTATTGGACAAGAATTTAATCGCAGACAGGGCTTGATGCACAGTAAGAATGACTCTCCATAGTTTCATAATATATTTCTTCTACTGTCCCTAGATCCTAAGTAAAGCCCCGCCGTGGTGGTATAGTTCGCAGGCCACGGGTTGGAGTCTCAGCTGCGGCGGCTGAACTTTCGATGGAGGTGAAAATTTTGTAGGCTCGTGTGCTCAGAATTGGGCGCACGTTAAAGAACTACAGATAGTAGAAATTTCCGGAGCCCTCCACTACTGCGTCTCTCATAATCAGATGATGATTTTGGGACATTTAACCCATTATGTCAAATCAATTAGATCTTAAGTAAAACGAACTGCCTTCTTTTCTTTCTTGCTTTCGGTCTTTCTAATATTACAACTTGACGCTGGTTGATGCTCTCTGTTGAACCTCAGACGAGGACATCTCTAGCAGCTGCTCTTGCTTACATCGATTGGAGACCGATGACGGCTGAAACCGTCTTGTTTGGGATGCAGACCTGTAAAATCTTCGTGAACGAAGGCGACGACGTAGCACATGACATGACCGCAAAAATAGCTTGTTTGTCTGCTAGAAAATGCGCGTGCTCACAGCTCTTTCACTATTAGGCACCTTCTCGCGGTGATGTGTTCCTTGTAGACTTGTGTACAACTGCAACTTCAAAAGTACATCGCTGCCCCTGGGTAGTTTAAGGGTGCTTCAACCACGCATAGAATCATATTGTCAACCAGCTATGAACACTTGCTTTCTTTATTTGAGAGCTGAAGATAAATTGCAGCGCAAGTTCAAATCTTCTCACTTCTGAAATTGTAGAACTGCTATACTATAGTTTCACTAAATCAATTTTGATGCGTGACAGTGGCACTCCTTTGCAAAGATGCGCATCGTACTGACGCAGCTCAGGGTGGAACTTCAGACCACCCTCCACGTGAGTGGATTTACAATGTTGATGTCAGCAAGTTGTCATAATCAATAAAATGTGCTTAATTTTAAAGTAAACAAGGGCTATAGGCTATTATGCAACGTTATTAGCTGTGCAAATCACCCGTCTAGTAATAATACGGCGTCACTAATATTACGAACACCGCGTGTGGTTCCTCTTATCTCCTAAAACTGATCCCGTTTTGTCTACAGCGGGAGAAGTTAGCTAGCGACTATATTTCGCATGTTTTGCTTGGTCCAGGCAGGTGAAATCGGTTTAAACAGCCTCGTATGTTTTAGGTATATAGGCCATTTTGACCAAAGGAACGTTTGGGGCGAATGCGACGAGATATTGTGAATAATACAAAAATGCACCAAACGTGTACGAATGGAGTAATCGAGGTGATATAAACACGAATTTCTCTTAAAAAAAGTACTTTAAAGAAACCAGAACACAGGCATTGCGTTCTAAAGAACAAAACGTTATTCGCGTGTTAGTCAAGTCTAATTTCACAATCCCGACAGCACCACTCATTCCACGTCGCGGCGCTTGGTAAGTGAAACAACGCGAAAAAAGAAAACGGATGTGGACAAAAAAAACAAACAAACTAGAGATTCCCGCACCAGACGCCATGAAATCATACGTTTTGAAGGCGTCTACTGGGCCCCACGTAGCTTCATATGGATAAAAATGAAATACATATGTCATCTGTCTGTGCCATAGGCCTAGACTACGAAGTTTCAGGAAAATTAACCAAAGGAATATCGCCAAAGTAGGAAAAATTGGTTATGAAATGTTTGACAAGACGCGCAGAGATTTCAGCGTGAAATTTAGGCATCAAAATTTAACGTTGAATTTCTCCTCTAATAATGAAGGTGTTGTCATGAATAATAAGACACTAGAGTTCTCATAGTGCACTTTATCGATTTAAACCAGATAATTGTTTTTCTTTAGTGCCCCTTCAGAAATCCATGCTGCCGAAGGTAATGTGTGCGTATGCTATCGAGCTTGATGCTTCTTTAAAAGGTAGATGCGCTTTCTATCACCATGGCGAAATATGTATGGTCTGTACGAACATATAAAGAGAAAACTTAGATTGTAATAAAAGGCTTCGGAGAGAGCCTGGTTTCATAAGTTGCTTTCATAAGCTTGAGCAAAAATTATGAAAAGTTGTGAAAAGCTTTCTCGTCTCCAAGGAGATGTTAAGAAAAAGACATAAAAGGAAGGGAAGGGGGGGGGGGGTGGGTACTTCGTAGCAAGGCATCCAAGATTCGTGCAGTTCGGCCGCCGAAAGATGCTTAAGGGATTGCGTATGGAAAGAGAATACGTGAAGATTGTTCGCTCGTTGCTGCATTACATATTAACGTAAACATGTGTGAATGCTGGCACTACGTTGCTGGAAGCAACTTCATACAATGTGAAAGCCAGCGTCACACAGTAGTGCATCGTTTAGTTTTAGGGTGAACGATGCGTGCATTGCGCAATTGAACGAGAAGAGAGCAGAAATAAACGAGGCAGCGCGGATGCTTTCGTGGTTCGGCTTATTTCGCCATTTGCTCCTAAGGGGAAAAAAAGGCGCGGAATATTTCCACATCACTGGCTTTCTCATTATTCCGTGTTGAAAGCGATAACAGTGCTACACCATTTACGCTGGAGCGGTGTTCAGGTGCAGCGCATTACTTAGAAGCCACTAGTATCCGGCGGTGCTAAAAGAAAAGCGGCTCTCCGGGCGCCTAGCAGAAAGAAAATCGATGGAAACGTGTTTCGTTGGCGTTCATTCTATTGTACGCTATAAACAGCTGTACTTTCGTGATAGTAGCAAAAATTGCAGCTAATACAGCGTCGACATAGGTGACAGAATTACACAATGACACCGCTACTGGACAGCGCTGAAACAACTTCGTCAGTGGACAACAGAGAGAACAACCATGGAAATTTAGAGGGTCATTTATGTATTCTTGTAATGCTTCCCGAAGATTGTAGTCATCTTTTTTTTCTTCTTAGTTCATGTATTGATCATCGCTATTTCCGCCGAATGCTTTCTACCGAAGGCGCATTTGCACTAGAGCGCCACGATATCGATGATAGCTTTGCCGACTGTCTCTGGGAGCGTCTTTTGCAATGTACACATCCTATTACTGTTTGGAAACAGCACAACATTCATTGAAGAAGTAGGTGGCCATGTGCTAATTCCAATTGGCGCCTTTCTTGAGGGTTATTAGGCTTTTTCAAAGAAAAAATGACTCGGCCCAATTTCGACACACCTGCTATTCACTCGCGCGCCTTGGCGCGTAGCAGGCGTTCCTATACCGATAAAATCTCAGTGCACGGGTGAACGGGCTAAAAAATGCGCCATTACGCGTTTTCGTGGGCTGATGCTCACGTGCGTCAAATGCGGGCACTCTCGACAGTTCCAATACAAACTTACTACAGCACCACTGCTAGCAGAACAAACTTTGTTTCAATGTGAGAGTCCGTAGTTAACCCGGGTGGAGCCCTTTTGTAAAGCCCGGCAGCGGCTTGCAGGGCCTGGTCTTGCGTCACCAGTTGGCCCCCTGTGCCAGCTTAGAAATGCGTGCCTGCCAAAACCGCGTTGTGTAAGTCACGAACACACTACCAAACATAGAAGCAACATCAGAGATGCGGCACCACCTCTTCGTTTCTTTCACTGCACCTTTATAGTACACTTTACTATACCGCGATTATAACCATTGTCTTAACCACTGAACCACCGCGTCGGCAGTGAAAGAATAGGAAGCCATTGCGCCACTATGGCAAAAGTTTCCCGCCGACTATAACCAACCACCTCGTTTACCAGATATACTTATTTCCTAACGTCTTCAAGTCGACAACTGGCTAACCTCCCTGTCCTTCCTCTTTCAATCCTCCTCCTCCTCTTCAAGTCGACGACAGCCACGCTGTTCAATATAACACAAAGTGTTGGACCGAGTGTGAGCACCTGCATCATAGCCGCACGTTTTTACTAGAGCAGGCAAGACTCGGCAACGTTCATTATACGCGCCTGCCTGAAACGCGACAGGATGGCCGTAATTAAGCGTGGGACTTCCACTTTTACTCTGTGCACCACTAGACTCAGTGAGGAAGTGGGATTCTGCAGCGTCGTTGCGACCTGTCATTTTCGCAGCACCTGTACTCGCCATCGCCTCTTCACTTTTCTCGCGCTGCCCCTAAAGGCGCTAAGAATTGCTCACTGTAATCCCATCATTTCTAGATAACTCCAAATGTAACAAGGACTCCCTTCTCAACCACTTTTTAGAATCAGTTCTAAAATTGTCAGTGCTGGCAATCCTCCCAGAATATACCATTAGAAGGTTCAACTTGTTAATCTGTAGAACACCACTATATTTAGAAAACGCTGCTTGCTTTCTTCATACTTTGGTTTCATTAACTGGGAGAATTGGCATGCCGCAATTAGTGAAAGCTATAATTCGTTCTAGGTAAAGCCTGTCAGGACATACCCATCCACGTTGCGTCGCCTGCTTGTTGTTCCTTTGGCGTACGCTCACTTACCTTATTGATAATTGCTGATGGCGCTTAATATGAGAAGCAATACCTCTTCAGCAACACCGTGCGCTTTGCCATATCATCGATGTGCAAGACCGACATGTGCAGAGCGTGCTGGCTAGTGTTTGTAAGGGATGAATCGATACAACTCTATTATATGTCAGGCAAGGTTTCACGTGACGAGGATTTGGGAGAACGTGAAAGAACGTCAAGGCGTTGCCTCAACGCCGCCTTACGGGCTAGGCGGACTGCCTATAAAGTTCGATGGCGACTGCTGTGCTGCAGAAGTGGCGGTCCCCCTCGACAATAGTGTTCGCGAAGTAACTGCCATTATTCTGATAAATATACACTCCCATAACATGTGCATCAGTGTTGCTGGTCCATCCTGGAACAACTGGCACTTGTCCTGATGTTTGTCTGGATATGTTAGTTTTAGATGGAATGCGTTAGAAAAGGTGTTCGTCTGGAATTTCTCCAGGCGATGACTTGCCTCTTGTTTTGGGTACTTGAGGGTCCCGTTTGCGTTGAAATCAAATAATAGGAAACAAAACACGAAGTTTTTCTTTTTGCCGAGTTGTATTAATTTCCACAACCACGAAATATTTCAGCACCCAGCGTGGTTTTGCACTGACTCCTGAATCGAAGGTATTGCAAACTTTCAGTATATCGGGTGCCTCTGGTGTTGGCCCACCTATTACCAAGCGATGATGTGCTGTGAGGACGTCGTCACGTGATGTCACATATGACGTCACTGTGGTGTCATTGCGACGTAATGATGAAGTCGCAAACTCTGACGATCTGTTGCTTCATGATATCGTCATAGGGTGACATACTCGCATGATCATTTTCGCATCACTCGCGTTCCATGCCGACGCCTGTGTCTCGCGAAGTATCGATGTGTTTACCCAAATCACGAAGACGCCGACGGGCAGTTTTCTGTTTCGGTGAGGGATCTGAAGCCTTAATAAGATGCTGTAGTAGCTAGGAGAGCTGCTCACAAAGCGCCTTGTATAGTAAGATGGCCTCTATCGCTTTGTAGCTTACAGGGCTTCAGTGATTTTAACGGTGACCTGCCGTCAAGCTTATGAATGGCCCATTCTGAGACTTCTAAATAAACGATCGAGAAACTCTATTAGATTTAGACATTATCTTCTCCAACATAAATGGGCTAAATGCATGAAGAAGTAAGTCTCTAACGTTTTTGTGTGTCATGCTGAGTGTCGCAGAAATGGGTTGAAGAATCACAAAAGAAGACAGGAGTGGCGACGCAAAATTGACCCTTAAGCCCAACTTTATGACAAGCTAAGTAAGGAGGTGTTTCAGTCAGCCATAACTTTTTACGTGTTACCCTCGAAACAAATTTTGCTGCGTGAGCTCTGAATGAATATATGAATGCAGGAACGCTCAAACAATCATAACACTTGGTCTAATTTTTTGCCCTATATATTCTCCGAACTTACAAAAATAATAGCAATACATTTAACAGCTCCCAAGCAGCTTTGGCGCATGGTCAGCACCACAAAGATATCTTTTTTTTTGCACTGCCTTGTGCATGTTTATATTTTCCATCACAAATTCATATAGATTCCAAGCAAACCCAAATTATGAGTCTGTCCCACGGGCTCATCACCCCAGCTGTCAAACAAACGCTTCGGCTAATAAATAATATATACGAGTTATAATTCCTAGATATCTTATCTGTAGGATCTTTTTTTCTTTGTTTTGCGCAGTACACCTCTATAAGCAACGAAGGCAAGAGCGCTCCACGCCGGTTCTTCAACATCGATGGTTTCGCAAACATTTTTTTGTTAGCCTGGGAATATTGGTGTATCAAGATCTCCAGAATATTGAACGTGAACAGTCACTCATTATTCTTGGGATTACAATAAGTCGCTTTTCTTGACTATAAGGTATAATATTAGACCAGTTTATTTCACTAATATTAATAGATATCGTGTCAATGCGAGACATACAAAAAAATCTTGCGGATTCTCGCAAGTTATTTGTGGAATACATACAATGCTGTGAAATTGATAGCAACTTTTAAAAGTAATTGTGGAATGCGCTTTTTTGTATTATTGTTATGCACAAATTACCATTTCTCGAATTTATATACGCTTGTACTTTTTGAGACCTTGCCATTTCATTACGTATTTTTTGGGTGTTTCTTTTCACTGTGAACCCTCGTCCCTTCTTGCTTCATTTTTTTGTTCCATCTTGTTTTGACACCCTACTGCGAACTTGTACAACGTAGCGAAGTGCAAGGAAGGAAGAAATTGGTTCGTATCTGCATGTAATCTGCAAACGTCGTCGAAAGACGATAGTCTTGCGTGTGGAGAGAGTGAACAAAACATTTATTTGATGTTCTGCGCTAGAAATTCGGTGAATGGTATTCCGGAGGCACTGCGTTAGAGGGCCTTGAGCGTGCAGCGGAGGCGAACGAGCGCATCAAGTCACGTCACACGTGAGACATGAGCGCGATGTGGCAGTGTCTTTTGGAAAACAAAACGCGTGGCCCTGAGACGTGCGCGCGCGCCCGTCTCAGAAGTGATAAGTTGTAGAATGCAAGGCGATGGGTAGGGGGCACCACCATGTCTTCTTAGCAAAGCGTTGGAAACACTCTCCTTTCCGTGCAAGCGTTGCATGGCCAGTGCAGCGTGATGAGCGCTATGGTCCTTAGAATTACTTATGTATGAATTTTATAGTAAAACACGAACATGCAGAATATATACGTGTTGTTATGCTGCCTCGGATATGCGCAATAATTGCTTTATAATTAACAATCGCACACGTATGAACCCTGGTTCTTGTGAAACATTGTTGAGCGCTGCCGATAGGGTCGGCTGTTCGGAATATCTGCTGGTGCTGTTTAAAGTACCCGATTCGCGGTAACGGTAGACAAACAGACAAATGTACAGACATACAGACCGAAGTTTTTGCGCCGAAGGTCTCGAAGAAGACTATCGTGTTTAAAAAGTTGACAGATCCTATGTATTATGGGAATTGATATTATGTGAATCATGCGGAGGGAAGGTGACCGTGGCATATTCTTTTTTCTTAAGCGAAACGTTACAAAACGACCCTGAAAGTGTATAGAAACATCTGTAGGGACAATTGATGAACAGTCGTATGCGTTTCATGAAATGAGTTGTTCACAGATGTGTAACAATGCCAACAAAAGCGTGGGTATTACCAACACCTGTAGTGGTGTAGCACTTGTGCTTGCTAGGGTGGTGTTCATGGACACTGCTACTCTGCCCTACTTCAGTGGCTGGCGCTCGCCTGCAATTAACGTTAACCCAGTGCGACGCCTGTGCCGTAGGCGTCCTTATATATTGTTTATAAATTTAGACAGCCTTCATTGCAATCACAGTTGACGTTTCAATAACATTACGCCTGCCTATAGGGTCTTTTCGCAAAGTAGTTTTGAGTCCTGACGTGGCTACGTGGTAAAATATATGATTGCCGCGCAGAATGCTTGGGTTCGATTCTAACTGGGATCCTGATATTTATTATTTGTGGACTATAAAGTTCCACCATCCATCCACTCGTCTGGTTATCGCTACCTGTTCTTGGGCAGATGTAGACTGCCGAAATCCTCTGGCACATACCCATACCCACTCAAGGTATACGAGTATGTGTTAAACATATCTGACTGAGAGAGTTTGAGGACGTACCCAACGGCATAGTGACAGTATTTATGTCATGACCACTGAGTCATCTTCTTTAAGTAATTCGTCAAATTACGGAGGTGATCAAGAAATCAGCCAGTCGCAGACAGACAGACAGACAGACATATAGATAGATAGATAGATAGATAGATAGATAGATAGATAGATAGATAGATAGATAGAAACTGGCTTATCTTGCTCTAATCCGTCCTCAACTGGAATTCGCATCCTCCATTTGGTCACCATATCAACAATACCTCATAGATAAGTTAGAATGTATACAGAACAGAGCTAGTCGATTCATAGCGCGTAACCACAGCTACCCATCCAGCGTAACACAAATTAAACATAGCCTTGCCCTTGAGCCACTGAAAATTCGCCGCGACATCTCACTTTTATCACTATTTCACAAACTCATCCACACCAGCATGATGCCATCTATTCACCTTAATCTAGCACATCGAACATCCAGCAGACTACATAGCACATTTAGCTTATCACGCATGTACGGCAATACTAACGCTTTCAACCAGTCGGCTCTTTCACGAGCTATTCGTTTGTGGAATGATTTGCCAGATGATCTTGCGTCAGAACAAGACCACACAAAGTTCTATCATACCCTTAAAAAATACTTATGTGCCAAAAACTGCTCTATCGCATCTTCGTGATCATCTGTGCTTATAGGACTGTTGCCGATGTCTTTGCACTATTGCTAGTTGCAGTTACTGTCATGATATTGTTTTGTATTTCACCTTCACATACTGTAACTCACTTTTCTAGTATGTATTTTGCTTACATGTTCATAAGTTGAACTGCATTTCCTATTATATTCAATATTTGCCTATGTATGTGTATATATATATATGTATATATATTTTTCTAACCTATTATCTGTACCGCCCCCTTACGTAATGCCCCTCGAGGGCTCTGTAAGATACTGTAAATAAATAAATAAATGAATAGATAGATAGATAGATAGATAGATAGATAGATAGATAGATAGATAGATAGATAGATAGATAGATAGATAGATAGATAGATAGATAGATAGGCTAAATGTGCCTGCAATACGCAATGAAGTGCTTGGCCTATAATATATTTACACTGCAACAGATGGCCAAAGCACAAGCAGTCAATACGAGCCGAGCGATCAACTCCAGACGGGAACAGCAAACAGAGCGTAAAACTAGACCGGATCAATCGAAAGGTCAGCACCCACAGTTTCCATCTCGCTCTGTGCCAGTAAATGTCACAGCGAAGGAAATGTAGATGGCGACGCGTGGGCTGACGGCTCTTGCAGGCTACATACAACTTGGCGTGTGAGTCTGGTTGTTTGTGGAGAAGACCTTGTTACTAGGTGAAGTCGTCTGTCACTACCTGTCTATAGAACTAGTATACCTATGCTTTTGAAACAGTATGAAAGAAACATAAAAAGTAATCGCAACATTCTGATACTTGAATAGTGGGGCAAAATGTGTTAGAGGTAAAATTGTAAGCATGCAATAAACGACTGCGTCAACACGCCAGACATGAAAAGTTTGAAGTGGATCACCGCATCAAGTTCTCTAAGAAAAAATAAATTTTTGGCTGTCCAACCTCGAAGTTTTACAAGTTTCTCGAACTTCAGCAAAGTTTCATTGTTTACAATATAGTTACGAAACCCGTTGTGGTGGTTGCATTGAGACCGCAATTTTTGATAGGCACCTGTATCTAAGCGCTTGTGTATTTCGCCTTTCCACCACCCTTGCGAGTGAGGTGGCCATGGTCATTTTAGTTTATTTGTTTATTTCATTTAGCTGGACAAGTTATACGCTGAAGAGAAGCGATGTAACAAAGGGTCGTGGTAATTAGGAATGAGTCGTTTCTAGTGACCACTTCGGTGTTGTGAGGGTGTCTTGATGTATTCCATTTCCGCGTGGCTTACCGTAGGGTTAAAGTCTGATGGCCAAAGCAGTAGCGTGGTAGATATATTAGACCTGCTCAAGACCAACCATCAGTCATTAAGGGCACTCCAAACTTGCCGTGTGATATTAATATGACAACAACCGGAACATGAACGTCAACTTGCAAGGGCTAGCGAAAGAAGACACTGTTTGAGCACATTGGGAGGTAAACTGTGACATACAATCAATTTTCCAAGCTTCTCGTTGCAAGCGCACTGCAACACTCACCATTATGTCTCATAGATGAAGCTAACAAAAATTACGTTAGCGCGGCAGTAGACGAAGCTTCTTACGCGGCATTGAAAATTACATTCTTCAATAGTTGACACACTCATGAGAGGAGACCATGTTCCCGTTAATTCAGTAATTAATCTGATGAGCCGAAGTTTGCCTTATTAGACGGGTAGAATAATTACTGGCATTACTTCCATTTCATTCCGAATGGTATTACTGAAAGAACGTAAAAAAAGAAACGTTATTGGCAGAACAAATTGGGCCCGCAATATACACCTTACAACTGCAATCGAGCACCTGTGACGCGGATAGAATTTCGATTGGCACAGACGAAATGCGAAATTCATACTTCGATCTCAAATTATTCGCATGAAAATAGTCCTGTTTCCGTTACACGGGAGCCTGCTTCGTTTCGCCACATATTCGAAACTCCACCGGTAAATTCTATTTCATTCGCTCAGAATTTGTGGGCTCATACATACAGTGTATAAGAATTCATGTGGCTCATCAGCGTAAGTTTGGGTCTACAAAGCAGATAGCACAAATTGGAGAATGCGACAGCTGGTTTATCTGCGAGCTATGTTGGGGCAGGGACGTAGGCGGAGATCATTTTCAGAGTAGAGGTGAATGCACTTTATTTGAATGGGGAGGGGCCCACAGGCAGTTGGGATCGAGTGCAATTTGTGCCCTATATGCAACGGCAAAAAATTGGGGTGGAGAAGTACAGGTTTGATGTGCCCCTCCGCCCTCCTTGCCCCTGGTTACGTCTCTGATTGTAGGTGTGTGCTTCTCTTGAGCTTGCACGCCCGTAGCGTCGGTTTGTCTGAAAGCCCTCTTTGTTGTGATAGCATCGGGTTAGCCTTTTTCAAATAAGGAGCACAAGACGTATTGATTGGTCATCGTGAACTCGCCACAATAGAAAAGTCAAAGCAGTCGATTTCAATGCCAACTTACTGAATATGTACGTACGTACGTAAAAAAAGAGCACCTGGACCATCCAGGAATCACATAGAGCGTCCACAGTTTTCGCAATAACGCTGTCTGAGCCCCAACAGCCCTAGAGCACGATGATAAGGCCGACTGGTATAACAAAAAAAGTCAATCGTGTTTGATCTAAATGTCGGAGACCCACGCACAGGCAGCTAGGTTGCAACACTGGAAATGTATGGCATCGATATGCCACGCAGACACCGTTAAACTAGCGAAAAAGAAAGGCAGTTTCCAATAGCATCTGAGCAGACAGTGTTTGACAGAAGACGGAAAATAGTGCGCACGAAGGTTGCTTCCTTTATGCTCGAACACCCACGCGGCGCTTAACTTGTTTACGCAGATGGTATACAGGGCATGGTATACAGGACTCATCAAAAATAAAACGGAAGAAACAGTGGATTTCTGTAGCAAGCACGCCTGTAGAAGACTCCTAAACCATGAAGCTATCTAACAACCAATATAAGCCAAAAATGAATATAATTTTTTACGAATTAGTTTTTGGAAGTTTGGACAGGATACTCGAGGATACCAGGTAGTGGTGGGTGCGGAAAAATGCGAAAAAATTTTATACTAGTCAACTTTATTTTTATTTCATTCCTTACAAATTAACATCAACACAGAAACTTTCCATTCGGTGAAAGGAGGTAAATATTGCCTTGTTGGCACCATTCAAAATATTATATATAAAAACTTTAAAAAAGCTTCAGATGTGTCATTTTGCCCAATACTGCGGGGCAAAACGAGACCCTGCCCGGGGCAAAATGATACAGTGTGTAAAAAAAAAATCAGTCCTTCACTCTCTGCAGTAGGAAGACATCAAATTCACTCTGTGGGCCCTTACGCACTCTTAGAGAACCCATTCATTGGACTCCACGCATTGAATCTAGACAGAACGCGGTGTTGCTTTGAATTTCCTTGCAGTTCAAACACCGCCAGTGTTTGTTCTGATGTTGTGTTTTGTGGAGCGCTTGCACCTCTTTGTATTGTTCAACAGTTGGAAGCTAGATGTGTTTTGACGTATCTTCTTCACCTCTTCTCGCTGTTTTGATGCTGGACTGTTCAGACCTTCAGGGCTTTTAACATCGTCCGCCGAGTTTTGTGAGGCAATGAATTCAAAACTGTCCTGAATTCAGATTTTCTAGCGCTTTTTTTCAGTTAGGGTGTTCGAGAAACGCTGTTGAAATTCAATCCCAAGATGTGGTCGTCAAGTACGTAACTTTCAGATGTCCGCAATTTTTATGCGTGTCTTCATAGCCTCCTTGGGAACGCGAAAAAGCATCGATGAAGCGCGAATGAAAAGTCTTTTTCTCGACAGCAATCAAACGTTTTTATGCCGTTTTCCTCTCATGAAGCTTTACATGATAATTTTTTTTTTGTATTTCGGAACCCTCTTAAACAGATAAATATAATATATCCTCTGTGTAAGGTAATCGTTCACTTAATAAGACACTTTTTAAGGAAGTAGAATGCCTTTTTGTAGCGTTCTGTCTCTCTCACGAGCCAGAATTAAAAATAAATACCACTCTGTTCCCGGTTACCAAACGAACAAAACTTTTGGGGTTATGTAGCTCGTAGCCTAAAGTAACAAAATAAGTATTCACGTCGTTGTACTAATGCAGGAGTAAGTTCACGCACGAATCCGAAAATTTGGCCGAGCAGTATTTTGCCCCTCTTTGACGGTTCAGCAACACACTGACACTAGCCGCATAATTTTTTCCGCGCGAACACTGTCAGCAATCATCAACTTTTAAACATGAACAGGTAGACAAGTACTAGCACTTATCGCTGGAAAAGAGAAACAAAGAAAAGTAGTTTTTCTGTTAGTTACAGCGGCCGGCAAAATAAAAATGTCACGTTTTGCCCCGTGTCTCATTTCACCCCATCCCTACCCTACATGTTTTCCTTCCTGCCTCATGATCTCAGTTTAGCACGCTGATGGCACGTCGATAACCATAATATTTTGCACACCAGATCCCCGATATGATAAATACGAACGCTGTAGTGGAGGGTTTCAGAAGCTTCGGTCATTTAGTGCTCTTTAACTCGGCACTGAATGAAAGAAGTGTAAGTTAAGGCTCGTTTTTTTCGTTAGACAAAATAATAATGATAACTAACAAACAAGTATATTAAGGAAAGTGTAGGGTATGTTATGAGAAGTAAGCGTTATGTAATTGTGAAGAAAGAAAAGCGAACGAAAAGATAAATTACACCATGGACACGGACTCAACCTGCGACCTTCAAATAACACGTCCGATGCTCTGCCAATTCTCACTGTATCATACAGTAAATAGACCGCAGCCATTTCGCCTCCATCAACAATTCGACATTCGCTACCGGCATCGAACGAACTGCATTCTGTTCAGCAGACGAGCACAGAAATCACTGTACCATCGATGTGTGCTTGTGGCAATCTGATGAAAAATGTGGCCTCTACACACGTACGTTTGCGGTGTGGAATGTCTTTTACGACGATTTGGTTGTCATATGGCTATAACTGCAGAAATGCCACTAGATGCTCGGTGACAGGGCTTGATATACATGAAAGCTGAATCTTCAGTTTCTTTTCTTCTCGAAAATTTCTCAAAAAATGATTTCGATTCTACGCGAGGCAGCGCCCTCTCATTTTTTCAGATGTAAAGCTCTTCTCTGACTAGTTTGTGTAACACTGTCCGTCTTTGTCTCTGTGACAACGTGCCGCACCACGTTTCCCCCACCGCAGCTGTCGGAACGATGCCAAGTAGCCGGTGAAGTCGCAGCTGCGCGTTGGCGTGGCTCATTCTCTCCTCCGCAACAGCCGCCGGCTCCTCCCAACACCCATAGGTCATAGAACAACATAAAAATTACAAGAATGGTCACTTGGGCCAAAAAAGTGGCTGAGCTATGCAGCTTCACCCTAGCCGTAAGATGGCAACACATCACTTACTGCTTCAAAGAAACACGCGTACTAGTTATTTACTACAGTACCTTTTCCAGTGCATTATACGTCTACGTGTTTTTGCGTATGTAATAGTGGCCTGAATGCGTCTTCATCGTCTGCGGTTGTACAGTGCGATAACATCGGGCTGAGATCAGGCATGAATCGGGCGCCAGAGAAGTGCACATGGCGTCGACGCGATGGCAACGTTGTCCCGCTCCGTGTTCATGAGCATTTGCAGCAATGAAGAAGTACGGGCAGTAGCAGAGAGATACCATAAACGATGTGCGATAGTGTGCCTGGGGTGCGTAGTGGTCTTCGCTTATTTTGGCTGCCTCTCAGCTTGGCTGCTGATAGGTACGAACGCCGACAATACTATGTTAAGTGCGTATTGCATTTGTCATTGAAGCCTTAACCTACCGTTTCTGGCATTGTGCTGTTCGGCGCAGTGGTCTTTTTTGTGCTCTTCAGTTCGCGTACTGTTATCGTCGATTGCTTCACACGAAAGAAAACTGTCAGAAATGCTTCGCAGCATCTTTGCGAGAAAATTCTTTCTGGGCTTAAGAAATTGAGTCGCCGCTCGCATTGTTAGGTTTTCCCTCAGCCGGTATATTAAATCACCTCATGAGTGAGATTTTGTGAAAAGTGCAGCTATGCTCAGTATCGTTGTCTGTGCCACTCGTGAATTTGCTTGAAGCGTTAACGAGCACAATGAGAGAGAAATGGTGAATCTAAAAAAAAAAACATTTGCTTGCTAAAGCTAGGACATAACTTTGAGTAAACACTCATGCCTCGTTAACGGCTGCGTGACGCCTAAAATTGCTTTGTTTTTGCTGCGGGAACTGCTTGCGACAGCTTTTCGTGAAAGTGCGATGTAAAGTTTGCAGGTGAAAATTAGTGCGAACGTGGGAAAGAAAACTTAGCCATTGTTTTTCATTTCTTTTCTCAGTTCATGCCGAATTCAAGTGGTGAGGCAACTACTGCCGTGTCGCGTTGTGCACTCTATGTGTAGTTGTGTGCCCTAATTGCAGTTTTATTCTGCAGCAGTTCTTGTAATATTGTCGCCTATAGCTTTATTTCTTGATGTAATTCATAATCATGATATGGCAGCTGTATTTTTGCGTCTCGCAGTGCAATGAACTTTTCCTTGTGCTTGCGTTTATCAAAGGAAGGAAGAAAGGAAAATAGGAGGAAAAGAACGGCAGGGAGGTTAACCAGTCTATAGGCAGCCGGTTTGCTACCCTGCGCATGGGAGGGGGATGGTTGAGATGAAAAATAGAGAGCAGAGAGGGAAGGCAGATAAACACAGCACATTCGGCAGGACACGCGCGCACACTCAGTCATTGTCCAGTCTTGCCTTTCGTGGTGTGTGACATTGCTGTTACAGGTGCTTGTTCAAGTCCGTGTCGCGTAGAAATTTCAACAGAGCTTTTGTCACTTTCTGTTGCAATGTCTTCTCTCGGGCACTTGACAGAATAGTGTCCACAGACATTTGGCTGTTGTTGATGCGCGCAAGAACGGATGCTAGTGACTGTCTCTGGATGTCATACAACGGACAGTCGCAAAGGATGTGTTTTAGCGTCTCTTCGCAATGACAGGCATCGCAGAGAGCGTTGGCCGCCATTCCTATGACGAAGGAATAAGATTTTGTAAATGCCACTCCTAGCCATAAGCGATGAAGAATGGCGACTTCTCTTCGGTCGAGCCCAGTGGGCATGCGGAGAGCCATCAAAGAGGACAGGTGGTGTTGACGATTCATCTCGTTGCTTGGTGGAAACCATAGTAAATACGTAACTTCACGCGCAAGTCATCGAAGATTACTGGCTGCATCGGTCCGCGAAAGTGGTATGGCTTCTTCTCGTGTTCCTTCAAGATCTGCCCGCGCGGCAGTATCGGCCTGTTCGTTCCTTATGACGCCGCAGTGACTTGGCAGCCACTGAAACGTCACATGATGCCCTTTCTCGTGCGAAGTGTGGAGAAGGCATCGAATTTTAAAAACAAGCTGTTCGTACGACCCGCGAGGCAGTGCTGAGAGCACAGATTGTAGGGCAGCCCTTGAGTCACTGAAAATCAACCATTGTGGCGGTAGTTCCGAAGCAGCTAGTTCCACTGCTGTAGATGCCGTGGAGTTGTCAATCCTAAAGCTGATGGTAACACCTCCGGCTAGGACAACTACAGCACCTGAGGAAAACTGGCGGTTCGTGGAGCCATCGGTATATATATGCACACTGTCTGAATACTTCTCGTGCAAAAGAAAAAGAGACAGTTGTTTCAGCACGAGCGATGAAAGCTCAGATTTCCTTCGGATCCCTGATACATTACCATGCACTGTAGGTCGAATAAAACACCGAGGGGTTATCGATCGTTTAGATGCAGGAGTGAAGCCTGAGGGAAATTTTTCGTTGTACTTCACAATCATTTTAGCGAACGATGCTTAGCGCGTCTCTGAAGGCAACTGTGCAAGGTGATGACAAGGAGCACGTGCGAAGTGTCTGATGTGCATTCTCAGGACTTCTACAGCAATGTGAGTTTGTATTGGATAGTGCCAGCGATTGCAATTGTTGCCTCTGTTGACGTACATCTGGGCAGACCAAAGCACATTCTCAGTACTTGGGCTTGTACTGCCTGTAGAACACGAACATTGATCTTGCAGGTATTGCTAAGCACGGGCAAGCTATATCTCAGGAAACCGAGAAATAGGGCTCTGTAGAGCTCCATCGTTGCGCCTACTGACATCCCCTACGTCTTTCCCGCCAGAAATTTGAACAATTGGGAAATAGCGGTCAGGCGCTTCTTCCTAAAGGCCACATGCGGACTCCAATAGGGGTCAATAATGATGCCCAAAAACCGGTGGGTTCTGGCGTAATAAACCGGTCGCCCGCCAAATGAGATGACATAATGAGTCTTTGCTTTGCGAGTGAAGGCCACCAGCACGCATTTTTCCGGTGATATGCTGAGACCTTCTTTTAACAATTAGTTGGCAATCATAGTTGCTGCTCTTTGAAGCTGGGAACGTATCTCATGACATGTCACTGCCGAAGTCCAGACAGAGATATCGTCTGCGTATATTAACGTTTTAATTGTACTTGGCCAGTGTTCAGCAACGCCAATTAGTGCAAGATTGAATATCGTCGGACTAAGAACTCCACCTTGAGAAACACCCTTAGAAGCATAGCGTCGCGTAGTTGGGCCATCTTCCGTTAACACAAAGAATGATCTTGCAGCCATGTAACTCAAAATCCACTGAAAGACTCGACTACAAAGGCCAACCACCACAAGAGCACCCAAAATGGCGTCATGTAGAACATTATCATACGCGCCTTTCACATCTAGAAACAAACCTGTAGATAGTCGCTTACGGGATCTTTCGTGCTGAACGTACGAAACTATATCAACGACATTGTCATTAGAAGAGCGGTCGCATCGGAAACCAGCCATAGAATGCGGATAAATCTTGTCGTATTCGAGATACCACTCCAGGCGGGCTAGTATCATCCGTTCCATTATCTTCCCTACACAGCTGGCCAGTGCTATTGGGCGGTATGAGGCGAGTTCGAGTGGGGATCAGCCCTGCTTCAAGATGGGTTACAAGCAGCTTACTTTCCAGTCGTCAGGAACATTGCCATCCTGCCACGAGATGTTGTAGAGGCTCAACAGTTCTCTCCTTACACCTTCCCCAAGGTTGCACAAGGCTCGGTACGGAATACCATCTGGGCTCGGAGAAGTTGAACGCCTGCAGAGAGCTAGTGCCGCCTCGAGCTCCTCCATTGTAAAGGTGTGGTCCATGTGGTAGTCATGGGGATGGGGGACGTCACCTTTCACTGGAGAATCTGGACGAGTGGCTTGGTTGGCGATCTGCGCACAGAAATCTTCGGCGACATCGATGTCTTGCCTCCCTTGAAACAGCGCGTGTGCTTTGAATGGAAAACGTTGTTCCGTAGGGCGACGCAGACCTTTCACCGTTTTCCAAATGTGCGAGAGTGGCTTGCGAGGGTCTAGTGACCCTCGTTTATCAAACATTAATAAAGTTGGCACGTGCTTACCAAGAATATCACTTGAAGATGAAAGTTCTCGCTCCTCCAATGATTCTCATATTTTGACTAAATTGTGGGCTTAGACACACATTGACGTCGCGTGCTTGCCGCTTTAATGGTTCAGCTTACACGAAGCTCACTCCTGTGTGCAAACACTGCGTTAAAAAATAAGGTATGGCCTCAGAGATGAGCACGCGTGCAGAACTGGTCTCGAAGACTGTATAATAATCCTAGTCGCTACAAATGGGCCTTCGAGACAGACGTTTCTGCAGTCTGACATCTCTGAGGCTGGAAAGTTTCACCACACCCGTTTGGCGTGCTGCGAACCCAAATCAGCTGCAGAGGCCTACGGAAGTGTCCTCTCTTGGCCTTTTATATTACTCTATTTCTAGGTAGTTTTGCTGATCCGCCCGCTCACAACACACTTCTCATTCGCTTCACTTTCACCACCACCCGCATCGCTCGACCGCACGTCGAGTTCAAACACTCTTTCGGATCGTTTGTCTGCGATTAAACTTACACAAAACCAAACCCGCCTCCCGTGTGTTTGCGTTTCAAAGAAACGTTAACTAGAATAAAGGCTACACCGAGCCTCGCTTCAAACCTTTCTTCCAGCACCCGCATCGACGCCCGTTTCAGCTGGGTCAACGCCAAGCGCACCGCTTTTTATTTTTGGCGGCTTCCTAAAAATTGAATGGGAAGTTAGTCAATGCGCCTAGTAGCGCTAACAGTTCCACCCACTGAAAAAAAGTAGAATGCTCACTTTTTCTCAATACCAAGAGAAATGACAAGAGAGAGGAGGCAAAGGAGAGAGGGGGATGAGAACAAATCGATGGTCTTTGCATATACTTGGCGGCGGGAGAGTTTACGTCCCCTTCTATTCGTCCCGTTGGTCAACGAGAGCACGAATCTTTTAGAAAACAACAACGCAGAACATGACCTCTGAGGAGTAGCAGTGATGCTGTTTTGCGGGTGAAAATCGACATTCCCATTGCTTCCCGTCTCTCTTTTGTTTACTTTTCATAGCATGTGTGGTGCTTTGTTTCTTGGCGCAGTACGTTAAGCAAGAAATATTGCTGGAAACAGCGTTCGTGCACTACAGATCCCGGCACTGCGCAGCTCTACAGTGGTGCCGTTTGAGGTTTCGACAAGAGCACGAGCGGGCGAAATTTGACACCGGCGACAAATTATGGGTGGCCTGCAATCCGGGAGTGACTCAACTGCGGTGCCTTTACGTGCGCCTGCATAATAAGTGCATGACCCCTTTTCGTAGCTCCAGGAAACATCCATCTGTTCTTTGCGTTGTTTTGGGAATAAAGATTGAAAGGGGGATAACGTGTTTTTTTTTTGCTTACAAAGTACGGCACGACCACAACGCAATACAGTCCCAATTTTTTTGTGCACCTAACGATAGCAAAAACCACCACAGATTAACTGCAAAAACAACTGTGTATAATGGAAAAAAATGCAAGAGAAAAAATATACTGCTGAAAACGGCTAAGTAATCATAGGCTACTCAATACATCTTCACAATTCAACACCTATGCGTTTATAAGCCTGCAAAAAAAACTACATTCCCACATCGTAGCAATTTTTCGAATCGATATAAGTCATTTAACTGCAAATCAGCTTGAGAACACGGCGTGAAAGAAACTGCTCTAAACAGACTGCGAGGAACAAAAAAAGAACACCGTTAAATATTAATAAACTGCTCAATCACACACTTCATTTTATAGGCAAATATTGAGGAATGGTTCAGAATGCTCAATGCTTATCCAGAGGAGATGATGCATTACGAAAACCTCGCGTTGCCGTCGGGATTGCTTAGACGGCGTATTCCTATACATTCTGCTTATGTTTAATTTTTTGCACACCTGAGCTGCTGTTTTCTTTATAAGTTTATTATGCAATTTTCCAAGCACTGCACTGGCATTTCTGCCATTCCTATTTTTAATGGATACCAATCATAGATATTGTGACTTGATCTGCACTGTATTTTGTAATCACTCTCCGAGGCAAATACAATGAAAATGCATGGCGTATTGGTTCTTTTTTTTGCACGTTTTGTTTCTTCGTTCAGTTGGATCTGCAGCAATGTCCATTTTAACAACCAATATCGTAAGAAACTTTCAAAATAGTTAGCATGTACATTCTGCATATTACATGTCTAAGAAATCAACTATGTTCTACACCATGATATAGTAATCTCGCAGAATAAACACGTTGTGTTTTCTAGCTAATAAACCTCTTAGTACCCACATTAGTTGTTAGCCACATTTTTCACACCTGCTACAATTCGGAAGTTCTTGGAACTCAGCATTGCGAGGAGCAGTACGCTCTCGAAAACTCCTTGCTCAGGAAAAACACCGTGCCCCGTGTACACCCAGCGAAAAAAATCAAACACTAAAAAAGAACGTTGTGTTCTTCCACTTGCGCGTTTTTTCAGCAATTGGCTAGCCAGAACTTTTCAATGGCTATACTAAATCGGTAAATACCTATTGATGAACAGTGCTTCGTGGTCAGACGTTTTGGGTGAAGATCGTCATGAGCATGACCGTCACGACAATAATCATATGTAATAATGCCGTCGCTTCAAACCACCATAATGGAGATGGGTATAAATAAATATTACTCGGACAGTTAAAAAATACTTGAGCTATGATGTACTGACTGCACTTTATATTATTAGAAATGATGATCGCGTGTTCAGGGCTGATTTTATTCCACTGCATCTTTAGCAGATTCTAATGGGCGCTGTTGTTACACTACTGGTGATACAGGAAAACTAATAAGTGATACTGATGTATTTGTTAAATGACACTTTGTTCTGACTGCAAGGCGCGCTGCCTTGTTTAGCATGGTGATTAAGCTTAAGCGGCAGATTTCCGACTGTAGTTTTTTTTGCACCATGCCTGAATACGTCACCAGCGACAATGTCTGCATAAATGTGTTATCAGAAGACAAGGCAATCGAGAAATAAGAAGCAGTCGTGTGCAAACGCTTTCGTGCCATCTTACTCAGCACAAGTGAAAGCACTGCGCAATGAACAACGACCAGTAAGATCACTCAATAGCACCAAGCCAATTTGATCCTAGACTCCTTTTTCTACGAAACTGCTTTCAAATCATCTACGTGAAAAATATCACCCCGATTGCACACATTCGTACAAGGCTGAATCACAGCAGACATGGTCGGCACGCTTCAGCTTGTGCTGGATGCTTCAAGAACTATGGGGCACATGCCGTTCCCCCGTGGGGATAATATGAGAACGACCCTCGGCAAAAACTGATCCTAACAGCAATAAAACATGATTGATTTGTTGGGTTTAACGTCCCAAAACCACGATATGATTATGAGAGACGCCGTAGTGGAGGGCTCCGGAAATTTTGACCACCTGGGGTTCTTTAACGTGCACCCAAAACTGAGCACACGGGCCTACAACATTTCCGCCTCCATCGGAAATGCAGCCGCCGCAGCCGGGATTCGAACCCGCGCCCTGCGGGTCAGCAGCCGAGTACCTTAGCCACTAGACCACCGCGGCGGGGCAACAGCAATAAAACATTTATCTAGTTAAGACCACCTAAATGTTTATATTTGGTGAAATTTCGAAATTATCGATACATATAACGCCACCAGGATTACCATTTTTAGCAAGTTTTTCGCTCAATTTTTCTCAAAGATTTGGAGTTACGGTGCACAAAGAAATTGCAAGATTCGAAGTGATTCGGATCTCAACCTGCGTTATCTGTTGTAGTGAAGGCGATATAGCCATGCTCGTCACATGAAAAGCTGTCCTCTACTTTCCCCGTTCTTTTCCGTGAAAATAGTGGCGCCCTGCCAACGCCAAAAGCAAAGTGCGAAACTTTCTCCAGACGAGCACAATAGAGATTGAAGTGAAAACCTTCCATCTTAATATCGATCGCAGTAATGCGAGAGGAAAAATGCTTTCCCGACCCAGAGCTGAACATAATTCACGGATAGCCACATTCAGAGCACGTATCGCCAGCCAGGGTGAATCGCGATGAAATCAATTGTACTGGCTGTGCGCCAAACACGGGACGTGGTATATGTGAAAAGAAATTTCTGATGTAATGCAGGTCAGAGGGTGGCAAATTCAGACAACATGGCATTATTCAATAACTTATTCACCACTATTTGTGTGTGATCTAACGGCGACCTATTCGCCAGAGGCAATTTTCGCAAGCTCTGGTTATAAAAGTAAATGGCGAATGGCAGTAGTCATGGCTTTTTTATCACTGTTATCGGATACCCTTCAACTGATAAGGCTCGCAACATCGATGCGTTTATACAATGTGATCCTTAATTCAGTTACACAGATACCGTATCAAAATGCAAAACAATTGTGAGGTCTAACCTTGAGTATGCTAAAGCCATTTTTGATCCTCATTAAGCTAATCTTACTAATTTACTTCAATGAAACTACAAAGGTGCCTCCACGCTCATTGTCTACATTTACTAGACTAACATGAGTGTGACTGTAGTACATTCTCAGCTTTACTTTCCTCATCTTTCTACTCGTCGTAAATTTTTATGCTTTTGCCTTTAATATAAGTTTTTTTTAGTCCTTGCCACAAGGCACTGCATTCATCACACCAGTACACCAGATGACGTGCTATCGTAATCTGAACGCCACCTATACCATGATCACCTGAACATTTATTTATTTATTTATTTCTTTTATTATACTGCAGGGTAAAATTGGCCCTGAAAGGAAGGAGAAAATTTCCTCTGAAAAGGTATAGCATGACCACGTTTTTAGGCAGCAAGTCGTGAAAGAAGCAAAATAGACTCAATGCCTTATCCACACAGTCGATATAAATGAAGCCAAGTACATGAAAAATAAAGTAAGAAAAACTAGACAACGAAACGCACAAAAAAAGTGGATAAGACAAGATAGCATAAATTGTGAAGATTTTTGATTGCTCCTATGGATTGAAGTGATAAGATGCAACGAATTCCCGTCGATGGTTGTTTGCGGTAAAAACGAGAACATTAGTTATTGTAATGTATAGTGTTAGTAGTTCTTCATGCCTGTGCCTTGTGGGAGCTAACACGAGAAAGATCCAGTCCTAACAGCGTTCAGTTTTCAAATAGATTTTTGATTATCGCGGTGCACCCGCCGCGTGGACCAATGCCCACTTCTTCTTCCTTGACGAGCACCGCGTTCTGAGGCGCTACAGGGCTTTCCCCCTAGCGCTTTGCGTGATCGAGAACATATGTACAAATAAAGAAAAACATAGAAAGAGACTATATACATGAACAAAAGTGCGCAAAGTGTCCGTTTGGGAAGTCCAGGTTGTCAACAAAAAAAAAAACGTTGGGTGTCCAACAGTTCCGGTGGGCAACACTGGGAGCCACGAAGTGGGCAAGGTGCGTGCCCAACCGATCTGGTAGGCAGCATTGACACGACATGCCCAGGCCCTTGTAGCCGCGGGCATCGGTGGCACCACCGGTCGCCTTTCAGACCGCTTCAATGAGGATGGTGCGGAGAGTGATGATGCCTCGTGAGGGCAGGTGTCGCAAGTGTTGCATTAACGTTGTAGGCACGAGCGTTATTGAGAATTTGACGCTGTCTGCATGAGCTGCGGGAAAGAGCACGCTGGTCGACGGTCCTTGAAACGAAATGCCGGAACAAAGGCTCTGTGCTCCACACTATGGTTTCCGACGGGGCTGTAGATACGTCGGCGCACAAGTGCGTCGAACAGCGACGGGCTGGTGGCACGAGCGCAAGGTGTACATGAATGACAGCGACGCTGGTACATCTCTGGCATGTGCTGAACGAAAAGGCCCCGGACTCAAGCAGCACTGAAAGCGCTGATTGGCTTCAAGCTCTTCAGCGCTGTCCCCAGAGATGGCCGGCAGCAAGTCAGGATACGAAGGAGACTTGGACTGTACCAGAACATGGCACGCCATGCATGTGGCTACGTCACGACCTATGGTAGCCGCCACAGGAGCTCTTGGGATGGGGATGGCATGCTGGCCACATGATTGCGTAGCCGGGGAGTCAGAATCGGATAACTTCACCATGGGCAAAACTGGAGCGTTATCCGCAGTCGTTGCCATGCTGGCGGTAGCTTTGCTTCTGGCATGGAAGACGGGAGCTGATTCAGTTATGGTGCCGCACGTGGTGTCGGTGAGCACATTAGAGGTAGCGCCGGTTTGGGTGTCGCACACGGCGTCAGTAGGCGCTGAAGTCGTCATGTTCAGCGACGTGTCCACAGGCGCCAACCGGTCAACCAAAGGGCGATCTTCGGGTGGAGTGCACTGTGATACGTCCGTGGAGTCGGTTGTGGTAGGAAGGTCGCCTACCTCGTTGTTGTAGCAAAGCGCTGGACGGGATGAGGTCGAGGGGAAGCGTGAGGAAGGCTTCATCAGCGTAGATGAAGAAGCACCTTCCGTGTGGTTGGTCCCTTGAACCAACCAACCAACCAACCTTGTCGCAGGTAGTGTTCAGCGCTGCAAAACCGTAGGACGGAATCCCGTAGTCTATCATGGGCGGAACGTACGGCGAAGTCTAAGGTCAAGTGTAATAGAGCGTTGGTCGTATGTGCGAATGGCGGAATTGTTGATCGCTTGGAGCGGGCAGGTCTGTTCGTTGCGACGGCGATCAGTACACGTGGCCGGGATGACGCTAACCTGCGCTCCTGTGTCGACTAGGAAGCAAGCCCCAGTGATCTTATCAGAAACATAGAAAAGGTGGCATGATATTCGATCAGTACCACTTGCCGCCGTCAGTGGCCGGTCGTCGTATTTCCGGACCAGGAGCACGGGCAATTGCACTTGCGAGCAGAGGCATCGAATCAGTGGTGGTACCAGCACACGGTTTAGGATGAGACGTCCTGCGGCGCGTCGGTTGGCTGAAGTTCCAGAGAACGTGGGGGCGTCGAGGAGCTACTGTGTATTTGGAACCTGGATGACAGTCGATGATGCGCAGGTACAAAGCCATCGAGGTGCCTAACAAAGGCGTCCAAACGGTTCTGGATGCTCGAGAGTGCCGGGTCTGCAGCGGTGGCCGGTGGCGGTGTGGTAACGGCGTTGAGGCTATGTGGCCGTGAGTAGTCAGCCACTCGGTCAGCCATCTCAGCGAGTTTGTCTACTGGGACATCTCCTGTAGCTGCGAGGACCGGAACCATGCTCCGCGGTAAGCGCTGGAGGAACAAGCCACGTAACAGCTTCTCCTTTTGAGGGGCGGAGGGGCCGCCAAGAAGCTGGCGCATGCGTGGCAGGAGCTGTGATGGGCAGTGGTCACCGAGCTCTGTAGCCGTGATGAGGTGTTGGAGTCTGCTGTGTTCAGACCCAGACTTGCGGGAAATAGTATCTGCATTCAACTGTCGTAGGGGTGGCGACAGTGCGGCGACGCTAAAATATCAGCTAAGTCGTCGGCTACGTCCGGAGGTAAGCAGGACAACCTGGCGATTTTCCGTAGACAAAAGTGCGCCTCGACCTGCATAAACCATGTACTGGGGCTGTGGGGCCAAAAGGGTGGCATGTTGACCTGCAGAATTGCAGCGACTGCAGCACCACTAGGTCTGGCGTCTTCTTGGGCGTCAGGACCAGTAGGATTGGTGGCAGAGCCGGCGGGATCCATCCGAGATGATCGGAGCTGTGTGTTCTTTATCGGGTCACCATTAACTGTCCGAGCTATCATGAGAAATATCCAGCCCTGACAGCGTTCAATTTTCGAATGGAATGAAATGAAAAAACTTTATTTCTGTCCTGCAGGCCGCGCTTAGTGCGTAGCGGGCGTCACCCACGTAGGGACCGACAGGGAGTACCTGGTGGACACTTCGTGGGCCTGCTGGACAGCCCATTGCTGGTCAGCGAGAAGTGAGCTCCTGAGGGACCTCTCCCACTTGTTTGAGGTAGAGTCAGGAGGAGTTGTTCTACACTCCCAGAGCACATGTGCGAGTGTCGCTGTGTGTCCACATGATGGGCATGTGTCGCTGGCGTATGCATCAGGATAATAAACGTGAAGCATGGCAAGGTTTGGGTACGTGTGTGTCTGTAATAGGCGTAGGGTTAATGCCTGCGGTCTGTTAAATTTCGGATGTGGGGGTGAAAAATGAGGCATTCCAGGTAAAAGCGCTTTGTTGTGTCATTGTACGTAATAAGTGCATCCAGATTGGTCTCTAACTCAGCAAGATGGTGTTGCCCTGTGGCGGTGCGGTCGGTAAGTGCGCGCGCTGCATCATGGGCGATCTCGTTGAGGTAGGATAGGGCACCTGGCACCTGGCCGAGATGGGCGGGGAACCAGATGACAGTGTGGTGCTTCAGGGCACTCGTGTCCGCTTTGCGCAGAATACGTAACGCCTGGTCAGAGATGACTCCGCGTTTGAAGGCTTTGATGGCCGGTCTGGAGTCACTGTAGATGAATTTCCGTGTTCTGTCGTGCATAGCTATAGGTATAGCTACTTGCTCCGCTACTTCGAAGTTTCGGGTAAGGATTGTGGCAGAGTTAAGAGTCTGCTGCGCGGATGATTAGACGATAAGAGTCTGCTGCGCGGAGAAGAAGCCGAGCTCGCGCAGAATATGGTGGCCCGCCTTGGTGGTGGTTAGTCGGGTCAATTGCACGTGCACCTGGACTTCGGCGATCTCTTCTAGCGTGTTATGTACGCCAAGCTCGAGAAGTTTGTACGTTGGAATGGTGATAGGGAGGCCAAGGGCTCGTTTGACCACCTTGCGAATAAGCGCATTGAGTTGATCGCGCTCAGCACGTAGTCATTTGTGTATAGCGTCAACGTAGATAAAATGGCACAAAACAAATGCGTGTACGAGACGCAGCAGGTTGTCTGCTTTGAACCCATGGTGCCTGTTGGCTACTCTACGTACTAGTCGTATGGCATTCTCAGTCTTAGTCCGGAGCTTGTGTACTGTTTGGGTGTTGGTTCCGCGGGACTCGATGATCATGCCGAGGACCTCGATGGTGTCTACCCTGGGTATAGTACGACCATCTCTGGTGTGGAGGGTGATATTGCGTACCACATGAGGTTTCCACCCTATGGGCTTGGCACCCCTGCGTTTGGGCAAATATATCAACAGTTCCGACATCGCGTGTGAGCACCTGAGACCGGTATGGTCGAGGTAGGACTCGGCGGTGTCGATGGCCTCTTGCAGGGCAGACTCAATGAAGCCATCCGACCCTGTGGTGCACCATATGGTTACATTATCCGCCTAGATAGCGTGGTTTAGCCCGTCGGTTTTCGAAATTCGTTCGGAAAGCCCGATCATCACAAGGTTGTAGAGCGCGGGCGAGAGGAAGGATCCCTGAGGAGTGCCCCGCTGTCCGAGCTCGACTTCTTCCCACACTAGGTCTCCTACGCGGAGGATGACTCTGCGTCGTGTGAGAAAAGAGCGGATAAAATAGTAAAATTGATGACCTAGGCCGAGGACTGCAATCGTTTTCAAGATTAGCGAGTGCGTTATGTTATAGAATGCCTTCTAAATTGAAAACGGGTATTGCACGAGTGTCCCGAGTGTTTCCGCCATCAAGAAGTTGATGCTTTAGGAGTAACATAGCGTCTTGAGTGGATAACCCTGCTCCGAAGCCAATCATGTTGTGCGGGATGCAGTCGTTATCTTAGATGTATCGACCAACCCTGTTAAGAACGACGTGCTCAGCCACCTTGCCCAGGCACGAAGTGAGAGATATGGGGCGTAGGTGATCTAGGCTCGGCGCCTTTCCCGGTTTGGGTATGAGAACCGTGTGAGCTAGGTTCCAGGCATCGGGTATCTCACCCCTTTTCCATATTTCGTTGGGAGTGTCGGTGAGGTAAGTGATGGAGGGGTCGTCCAGGTTGCGTAGGAGCTTTAATTGTTAGTGATGCTGTCGGGGCCAGGGTCTGAGCGGCCATTGAGCTCATGCAGAGCTCGACGCACATCTTCTATAGAAATGTCGGCGTCTAAGTTGGTGTTGTCGCTGCCAGAGTAATCCGGGTGAGGGATCACATGGCCCGTGGGAAGCGGGAGATATTTTTCCATGAGGTTTTTGACAACATCTTCCGGTAGCACTGTCCGTTTAGCTTCATGAAGTATCTTCACGATCGAATGACGCTGATTTGTGCGGCTGCTGGTTTCAGTGAGGAGGTGTCTGAGTATGTTCCACTGTAAGTTTTCGAACTGATTTTTTTTATCGCGCAGCACTCGCCACGCGGCCCAATGCCCACTTCTTCTTCCTTGACGAGCGCCGCATTCTGAGGCGCTACTGCCTTTTGTAGCCCGCAAATAATTAAGCTTGATGTGGCGCAGTATTGTAACGGCCGTCCCACCCACAGTGTCTCTGCAACCAACTTTATTCAGTTAAAAATGACAACAAAGCGTCATTGCTCGTTATTTTAAAGTAAACAGCCAATTTTCGCTTGCCCACCTATTGTTTCAGAATCTTCAGTGATCCTTGAAGTGTGAAAAAAAATGGCAGCATATCCACGGAGTGAATGATGGAGAGTGGGGCGAAACATCCATCCGTCCATTCGTTCTTGCTTCCGTCCGTCCAAGCCTCCATCTGTGTGACCGTCCGTGTGTCCATTCACCCGTCCGCGCATGCGTCTGTTGGCGCGTCCACACGTCCATCTGTGCGTCAATCCCTGCGTTCGTTCATGCATCCACCCCAGCGTCCGTCCATGCGTCCATCCGTCGGTGCAGCCATCCGTAAGTCCGTTCATGCATCTGTCTGCGTGTACGTTCGTCCATCTATTCAACACTCCAAGTACCACCATCTCGCATCTTTTCATCATATATTCCGCATATGCACCACCATCCAGCGTACTAAACGAGAGATGGCACACGCACACTTTCTTACGGCTTGCGCTCCATGTCTACTTCGCACCTTTAACCACCTCGAGTTCATGGTATATACTAGGTCACTGTATTCATGGCACTGCGGCCAAATGCTCGCTAAACCTTTCTAAAACCAAGCAGGTTCCGCCCAGCGAGTATAACGTAGCAACCCGTTCTTGTCAGATATTGTTCAATGTACATGCCAATGGCTGCTAAGGGAGAATGAGAGAAAGGAAAATTCGGCGTTTAGTTAACGCGCACGCTGCGAATTTTTTATTGTTCAACAACGCGCAGAAGAAATCTATCACCGGCACCGCCTTGGGAGCAAAACGTAAGACTGGTTACACACTACGACTACTAGTACGACTACGAAAGACGAATGGTTGCCGCTATGAGGAGCTTCGCCCCTAATAAATAAGTGAACAATTATCTATAACACTGAAAGCAGGTGCAAAGATCTTGTCTGGAGGCTATAGTAACACACTTCGTACTCTTGGCTACGCGCAATAAGCAAAGGCAGCAAATAAAAAATTGATAGTTCAAATCCATAAAAAGAAACTACAAAGCAAACCGACGAAACCTGGTTTTTATCCTATAGAGAGGTGCAGCTACATTGTTGGTTGCATATAGAGTAGCAAGAAATATTTTAGCAGGTGTAATACCATCAATTAATGTCTCAAAAGCACTTAGTGGCACAACTCTGTGTATTTATAATAACAGCAGTGTGAAAGCGTAACATATTCTGGAAGAGAGAAAGAAAATGAAATAAAGGCAAGGCGTGTTAATGAGGTGGCACCCACTTCGCTAGTCGACTTGAATAAAAGAAGGAGATGCAGGAAAAATAGAGAAAGAAGTAACGAAGAAGGGGACAGCAGACTCGCTTGTAGGCATATCACTTTTAGGGGCGAAGCTCCTTATAGCGGCACCCGTTCGTCCCACGTAGCCGTTGTAGTGTGTATCGAGTATAACATTTTGACCTCCAAGGTGGTGCAGGGGAGAGATTTCTTCTGTGCGTTGTTGAACAATAAAAAAATTCGCAGCGTGCGCGTTACTAAATGCCGAATTCTCCTGTCTCTAATTCCCCCTTAGCAGCCATTGGCAGGTACATTGAGCACTATCTCACATGAAAGGGTTGCTACGTTATACTCGCTGGGTGTAACCTCTTTAGTTTTAGAAAGGTTTAGCGAGCGTTGGGCCGCAGTGCCATGAATACAGTGAGTTTAGTATATACCATGAACTCGAGGTGGTTACAGGTGGGAAGTAGACCGGAAGCGCAAGCCGTAAGAAAGTGTGCGTCTGCCACCTCTCGTTTAGTCCTTGAATGTCCGCTGGATGGCGGTGTTTCTATATGGGGAATATATGATGAAAATATGCGAGATGGTGGTACTTAAAGTGTTGAATAGATGGACGAGCGGACACACAGACAGATGCAAGGATGGACGCATGAACGGACGCAGGGGCGGATGCAAGGACGAACGCAGGGACCGACGCGTGAACAGACGCACGCGCGGACGGGCGGATGGGCGCAAGAACGGTCACACAGGTGGACGCATGGACCGATGGAAGCAAGAACGAATGGACAGATGAATGCTTCGCCCCACTCTCCATTATTTACTCCGTGGATATGCTGCCATTTTTTTACTCCTATATACAGGCTGTTTTAAACCACGAACTGTCGCAGAGAACGATTCGATTTCAAGATTTTTGTATCAAGTATACTGCGATCAATGAGACCTATTGCCTACACCTCATGGACTTTAATCGCGAACAGCCCTGAATGTGGTCAGACCAGCTGCGAAGAAAAGGTTTGCCATCTCCTTTTGAGTGTGGCCGTTACAAAGCCTCCCCAGAACAACTTAGACAAATTCGATGATAATGTCCCTCTGCCGTAGTAAAGAGTCTTAGTATAATGATCAAGCCCGTCTTCATCACAGATTGTGTTAGAAGCGCTGGTGCTTTTTTCTTTAACTACAAGCACGCTTTAAGAGCCACTTTAGACCGCATAGTGATGTACTTCTTTTTTACAGTGAAAGCTGCACGCTAGGGGAACCGAAAAACCGTCCAGCAGCGGTATCATAAGCGTTCTCCATTGGCTGTGTTATCAGTTACGTCTTTCCAAAGTACGTGCGCCACTGGCTGCGTTGTGAGTTGTGTCGTCGCAGCCGTGGCGCCGAGCCGGCGTGCAACACTCTTCTGACACCTCCCCACCGAGTTGGGTCGCGATGTCAGATGCTTTCACCAACGCGGAGTTGCGGCGTAAATGTGATAATTGCGGGAGCGCGTTTGCCGAAGCGAACACCGCTCTCGGCGGGAGTTTCTCCAACGGTACATTGGCCTCGGCTGCGACGTTTGTGGCCGCCTGTGATTCGAAAACCACTGGGACTAACGCACTGCAAAACGCACTCAAACACTCATTACATTCCTTCATCACAGTGATCAATCAAGACAACGTGTGGCATGCGAAATAAACACCGTGGTAAACCCGATAGAAAGGTGTGTCTAATCTCTTAACGAACATCTAACCAATAATTATGAAAGCTTCAGTGCCACGACGAGGGGAAGCCGCTGCTAAACACCAGAGCCGTGGGTTTCAGCTTTCACTGGTTAAACACTCGTACACAAGGCTTGGGCGGTGACTTTTTTCACCTTCCTGCCTTTTTTTTCTCTCCTTTCGTCTCGAGGAGGCGCCACTTGTGGACCTCACTGCTCACAACGTTCCAAACGCTCGGTGGCTATGACTTAATGAATACCTTACAAACATGGACCCTCAACGTACACGCCGATATATGGAGTGCAGTGAACCTGTGTTTATCACACTCCTGTGAATGATGTGCGTCACGTCCAAATATGTACTACTGCTTGAGAATTCATTTACAAGGAAAGCGAGAAGCTCTGTTTCAGTCGGCCCTCTCAAGGCTTGGTACCCAATCGATGTCAGCCAGACCATTCTGGGACGCAGCTGATGCCACTTTTAACGCGATAGTATTAAAGAGCTCGTGTCGCAGAAAACCCGCCGCCGGCTTCGGCCCCGTTGGTTGTGAGCGAAAAATCGTCTGTGCGTCTGTGACCGAAAAATCAAGTTACCGAGATAGCCGCGGGAGGCCGCTACTTGTCCATGCTGACGCGCGCGATCACACTGAGAAAGCCTCGCATTCAAAGAAAAAAATCGTGTTCATGGTCACGAGGCGTGGTGTTTCTCTGCCCTAACACACGTCCCTGCTTAGCTTTGAGCGCTTTCGTCGGGATGAGAGAAGAGACAATGCAATTGCAGCATGCGACGAACCTTTGTAACTCAACTCGCACTGGACAGATTCCTAAAATTTTTTCGGCGTTGGATTCGTGAGGCAATGAGCTCTTCTAGTGAATTCATTGCATGCTTACTTGAAAAAGTCTTTCAGGGCCCCTTCAACGCATTTCGTTCGACAGGTGCCGCTACGAAAACGAGCCCATTTGGCAATAATAGCGCGCGCTGGTCCAATCTACTGAGTGTGTGTTTATGTGCGTGCGTGTGTATGTAACAAAACATATGAATAAGTATGTACTTAGCGGTTGAAGGGTGCACTAAGGACCTGGTTTCGCTATCGCTTTCAACTCTTGAAGGGGAAGCTTAAGGGTGCCCCAACTTTTTTCCACGCTGTTTAAGTACAGATTATAAAAAAAAGCAACTCTTAAGACCAAGAACACGCTGTAGCTCCTTACAGATCCATCGGCCTTTCGGATAAAATTTGGCAACGTGCCTGTATGGTAATCTAAATATTGATTACCCATAGGTGCAGCATGTCAGAAGTCAAGTTGTAAATAAGCAAGGAACTACAAACTCCAGGATGTGAGAATCTCATTGAGAGGCAAAAAAACGAGAGGTTTTGGACGAAATTGACCCTGAACGTAAAATAACGGGATAAGTGGATTTGACTGGCTATTAAAGTTAGCAATGAGAGGCTGGTGTACTGCAAAAGAAGATTGGCCGAGACAGTAGGCAGCGTATCTTATTGTCAGTGCAGCCAATCACTCTGTATTAGGCGAGCATATTTTTCCATGAATTGTGAGGAATATGCAAATACGTAGCGCCAAATGAGATCCGCTCCGGGCATTTCGCCGGAGCTAAAGCGTCTTTCCCAATCTGCAACATCCAAAAACTAATTTTTCTTCTCTTCATATCGAATAAGATGAACAGGTGTTCCCAATTCAATATTTCCATCTGGCTACTTCTCCCCAATTCTCAGAGGAAGTATAATATAGCTTGGCTGTTTTGCATATATTCATTATGATTATCAGTGCATGAGATCTGTCCTCACATTTTCCTAAAATACCTATGAAAGAAGTCTGTTCAATTTTGTGATGATCCAAGTTCATTTTTCGGAATATACAAGTGAACTGTGAAATGGAGGGAAGATTTCAAGACAGGAAAGGTCCCCAAGATATCTATAAATTTATTCCAAGTTGGACTTAAATGCGTTTTTACTTTAATTCAGTAGCATATGATTGTAAGCACGTAAGGATTAAAACGTCTGCACGTGGGTATGCGCCACAGGATTTGGGCAAGCCACACTAGCTTGTACAGGTTGTGTGAGTGTGCCATGAAACTGAACACACGAATAAGAGCTAGAGAGAGAGAGAGAGAGAGAGAAGTAAATGTTTATTTTCGAAACAGTGCTCCGAGCAATGCCCGGGGTCACCCTGAGGTGGCAGGGCTCCTTAGTCTAGGAACCCTCTGGCTTCTACTGCTCTCTTGGCCAAGGCGACGAATTGTTTTTGGTCTTCCTCGAGGGCAAGAGAGAGAAAAATAAAATAATAAGAAAATGAAAAGAAAATGTGATAACAACAAAGAAAAAGAAGCAAGAAATAAAAATGCAATTGAAACAAAGACTTAAAAAGAGAGAAAGGCCGAAATAAAAAGAGAAACTGACATGACCATAATTTGGCAGCGTATAAAAGGAAACAAACAAAGGAAGAAAACAGGACAGCGCTGGTGGCCGGTTCCTTTTTTTGTGTGTGTGTCGAAACATTTAGCGCTTGTCCTGTTTCCTTCTCTCGTGTGTTTCCTTTTGTGCGCTGCCCAATTATGGACAAGTTTCAACTAGCCCATCATTAAGTTCCACAAAAACTTACATGAATGTGAGCCATTTGTACTACCTGTCATGGTTACTCTCGTTAACAGGTTTACCTGCTTTTTACAAATCTTGTTTCAATCCTGCGGCTTGTTATCATCACCGTATAACTTGTGCCTCCTCTGAGGCCTGGCGCAAAACCCATGTCACCGCCTTTCCTTTCAATGAGATGAACGCTAATGCTACAAATCGTGCATGCTTCATATACAGCAGCTGGAGCCCAAAAAACGACTTTTGAAATCAAGGCGCCTTGCTCGCATAGGTAGTGTTCATTCATAATGTTTTTGTTTGGAAGCGCTGTTTTTATGGATGAGCCGCACAGAACAACCGCCACACCACTGATTCTCTCCGTTTTTAATTGCCATGCATGCGCACTGAAACTAATGTCACTGTCGAAGGAAGGAAGCAACAGAAGGGAAAGAAAAGGAAGTGATGTCAATTTCATTTATTTATTTATTTATTTATTTATTTATTTATTTATTTATTTATTTATTTATTTATTTATTTATTTATTTATTTATTTATTTATTTATTTATTTATTTATTTATACTGTTAGCCCAAGCCCGATATGAAGACAGGAGTCTAAAATACACTTCACACATCGTTCAAAGCACAGGCACTACACAGTGATGTCAGGACAGACAATGCATCTGGCAGAATTAAACAAACCTAAACCATACAGACTACACAAATCGTAACTCAAACAAAAAGCAAATCAAGTCAATAAAGTACAACGAGCAAAAGTGTTAAAGTTTTACACAGCAGTTTTAATCCGTCTAGAACGACTGGTGTGCTGCCCTACACTAGGGATAGAGAAGAGAGTTCAAAAGATGGAGAGAGAGAGAGGGAGAGAGAGGAGAGCACGTGCCCTCCAAGTCGCACTTCACAGTCATCATCCAGCGCTGGAGTTTGTGTTGACACATTGCGCCACCCAGCTGGCCTTTTCGCAAAACGGGTAGTAGGTTGGGGATGGCTATACCGTGGTCGAGTGTGCAGAAGAATGCCTCCCTTCACCCCCCAACCCATCAAGAAAACGCAGAAACGATCGTACTGATGCATGTAAAGTGCCACACAGGACAAGGGTACCACACAAACATATTTTAATCAGTCGCATATATGAGAAGGAGCTGAGGCAACGCTGGATCTTTAAAACACAAAAAAATTTAGTTACGGTGTCATCGATTGGCAGATTCGGAGTGGCCGACGAACTCTGCGCCAGAGCACTCCACTCTGGTGGAGGGCAACAGAAGAGAATCTACCAATGTAACACATGCGCTCTCTGCGGAGCAAATGGCAGGGTCAGAATCGAACGCAATGTGCACGTTTCTCTTCTTGCATGAGTGGGCACCCTGGGCACAGCGACTCTACGCAAGCAAAACGTGAGCTTCTATGCGAGGCACAACTGATCCGACCAGCGTCCGTTGGCGCACCCAAAGTCGACACCATTTCAAAACACGGGGCGCTTGCTACTTCCGATCAAATCCGTCGACTTCCGCGGAGCAGAAAAAGTTGCTCCGTGGAGTAAATCTCGTTACGAAGTATCTCCAGATCTACCAATCGAACATACAGGGAGCACTCTCAATCTACCAATGGCGTAGACTTTCTCCGCATGGAGCAGAAAAAAGAATTACCGGAGGGGCTCTGAATCTGCCAATGGATGACGCCATTAGCACGCGCGTTACAGCTTAGGTAGGTAAAGTCACGCTGAAAATCGCGCATTTAAGTTCAATAATTTGCCACGTGCGTCCCGATATACAAGCCAGAAAAGAAGGTAATGCTGAAATAAATTGCGTAGGCGAATCGATTCACCACTTTTCGCGCACACGGTGTTTTATCAGCACACGGCACGGCTGCCTTTTATCCTGTACCTCGAAAACGTTCCTTAACGAGCTCGTTTACTGGTGTGTCGGGTTTATGTGACGGCCGAGCACAAGCTTGGGATCGGTTTGTTGACGATGGCAAGTCGGCCTTGTTTTCCCCAAAGACTGACCGCTGCAACTTCTTTGCAATTTCTCCTCACGCTTAACGCTTAACGCAGACACCTCGCGCGTTGCTGACTCCTACGAAGAAACTGAAACCGAGATTGATTAGGTGGATAATATTCAAAACCCCGTAAGTAAAATCGCAAAACAAAATGGCTTCGCACCTGTTCGTTAACACGCTACAAAAGCTGTAACCGGTTGTGTAAGAGTTATCTGTTTTTTGTTCTCATACGTTGTTCGTAACACCAAGATGACAATCACGATACGAAAGAGATTCTCACCAGTGAGTTGAAGAACTATAAATACATTTACTACCAATTATGCATGAATCGTCTGCTCTTGGCACTGTTCAAAACATTGAAAACAAAAGCGCGAAACGAAATGACATCTTCCCTACGCGTTAACATGCCACGAAATCTATATCTGGCTATAACGAAAATGACGTCGTGGTCACTCAAGTGAGCTGGTACTTGGCTGAACGTGTGCTGAAATAAGAATTACGATTGAAAGCGACAAAATAACGTGCAGACAGCGCCGACTGAGGTAAGCTCTTTTATGCGCGAGGCCAACACACACTTGCCTGTAATTTCACGTCGTGCAATGCTTGTTTGGCTTGCAAGTGGCGCTTGGCAGCTTTCTCGGAATGTGTGTTTCTGCCTCATAGATTCCTTTACACCGTAAACATAATCTTCCGCGAAAAGCTTGCCTCCTTTCGACAGCGAGCTGTCGGGAAAGTATCCCACCACGTAAACCACACTGCTGAAGCCATACGGCAAGATAACTGTTGGCGTAACCGTTGGTCTGGTCCGCTACAGCAGCCCCCTTTCGAGACACAGCTCCCAATCTATTGCCTTCGACAATGTGCGTAAACGTGATGTTCTGGGCTGTAAACTCTACAGAAAAAAATCTCGGTGCGAAAGGAGATTTATAATCATAACTTGTTGCGCAACGTTCTAAATGCGTTTAACCAGGTCCCTGTGGCCCTGTCCTACTAAAACTCTTTAAGCAAACTCATTTGGCGGCGCCACGTGTGCATTTCCGACGCGCCACCTTGGCAGGGCTGGTTTTCTATTAGTCTACAAGCACCGGTTCCAGTCTGTTGCCTTCAAAAAGCAGAGAACTGCTTCGGTTGAATTGTGTGAATATACGCTATATGCTGTCCTGTGCCAGAGCAGAGAACAAACGCATTTCAGATTTCACAGAACCTGAACAATGTTCTTTATAGTGCAGTTTGAACACTAACGCTTATATCAAGATTATATAGAAGGCATCCAGGCGCATTTCATGCTTTATTATGGCACCGATATATGCAGACAATAATTACAAATAACACTCTCCAATTCTTTCGTAGGACAAACTGCCTTGCGATATGAACATTTTCGTCGAAGAAGAAATATGAGAAAATAAATCGAATTGAGCAGCACGATATATGTGCAGGTGTAATTTATCTATGCGCGCTAATGTCTTGACTATGAATGCACAGTTGTGCATATGGCCGGCTTTAAGCAGCGCCAGTCTCCAGCACTGCCGAAATGCAGCACTGCGAGAATGAGAAAACGTCAGCGACATTGTTTAGATGACAGCGTCTCATATCGCAAGACTTACTGAGAAATAGCTTGCCAAGCGACTGCACAAACCGCACCATGCAGTGCTCATTCGCAAAAATATGCGTCACCCTGTCGCCTCCGACTGCACTGGCGCCAGAGTTACCCTGGTGCACGAGAAACTTCCAAAGTTCGAACCACATGGCCAAGTTGTCGTTGCCTCTCAATGAAAGCGCCGACGCTTGCGCCACACACACAAAAAAAAGGTAACCACTGTGAGCCTGAAGAGCCTCCGTTAGCCTTCAATCTCACCTGCACCTTGTATACAATATATAGTCATGACAAATCGTTCAGAACTTTCTCCACAAGCTAAGCATAGAAAAAAAAGCCTGATTCAAGAGCAGACTCAATTCGCGTCTGGCATTTGTTAAGTGAGTACGGAAACGTTTTTCCATTAGTGGGCAAGAACTATAACGCGGTATTCTGTGGAACCATTTTGTATATACTGGCCGATGCCCTTACACACTTATTATTTTTATTTGCCGCATGTGGTATATGTACATAGTGGTTTTTATTATTTTTCTGTTGTCCTAATCTCTTAGCCAGTCTTCTTTTAACTCTACAACAATGAAGCGCTCCTTTCACATAAATTCTTGTTTTGGTGCCAGTTGCGGTGATGTTCTACTTTTCGGGTGATAAACTGGAGTCCTCTGGGAACAAGTTACCATTAAAGATGCAAATGAATGAATAATAAACACGTTATAGTAAAGCAAAAACGAAACCCTGGCGTTCCCCATGACAAGCTGTTGTAGCTGAAATAGCTGTTCTACAACACGACAAAGCCTGCGCACTTGTCTGACAAGATTTATTGAAATCAACTAATTTCCTTAAATAGCCGATGGTTATCTAGAGAGGTGCTGGCAACGTTGCGCCACCTGGCGGAGCAGATGTCAACCAAGTGCTTGTTTCTATGCGGCCTCTGAGAACCATTTCGGCAGTGCGATGCGTCATAAAGTTAGTTCGGTGAATACAACAGGGCACGTGAACACGAAAGCGCGGGGGCCGCTATCAGACATCCACTCATTTTTTACGGTTCCCCCCAATTTTTCCCGTGTGCTTGTTTTCTTGAACTTCTCTCATTGTTTCCTTTTGAATTACCCTTGGTCAAATCCTAGTCGTAAGATGAAAAAAATTCTCAAATATGTCACTATATTTTATGCTAATTTCATTTCACTACGATCTAATCGCACGTTCGTTCTGGCCAGTCGTTGTGCCTTTAGCATGTGTTGCATCTAACAACATAGAAGAAAAATGCTGGCCATGACATTATACTTCAAATAAATTGAAAAAGGGGTACAGGCGAAGCTCATGTGTAAGAAGTGCCAGTTTGCCGATATTTCCAGCACAGCGAAGTGAACAGGAAATGTCACTGCGCCCAATGTTTCAACAAGTTAAATAAAGAAAGAATTTTAGTTCCAAGGAGCTTATTTCTAGGCTCTCCTTGGCCTTGCTGTGTGTTCACTTCGTTTGGTTGTCTTTCCCCAATGTCAAAAATGATAAAAAAAGTAAGGTTGTCTACAAAAAAAAAAGACAAGGGGCCGTATTTGAAAATTCAAAGGTTGGTGTTTAGGCTTGCGCATATAGTATTGGGTGCGGCGATGGCGTAGTGGTTAGAGCATCCGCCTCGCATGCAAAAGGTCCGTGGCTCAAATCCCGGTGCCGCGCAGTTCCCAACCGGACTTAAAAAAAATCCGCGTGTTGATGGAACTGCATTAAGAGGCCTGGGGTGCGGCCTCACCGGTAACCACCGCCGGGAACGCACTCCCTCACCAGAGAAGAATTGGCCACCCTGGTGCAGCATCTGGCCACTACCTCCCACAGCAATACGTCAAATAACTCACGGCCCTCAGTCCCCAGCAGCTGCGAAGCAACTGACCACGGCGGCGGTCAGATCTGCAACGCAGCAGAGGGTGCTAAGAATCTCTGGATCCGGAAAGGCCGCCATTGGAACCTGAACTTGGCAACATTTAACGCTAGAACCTTATCTAGTGAGGAAAGTCTAGCTGTACTATTCGAGGAGCTAGAGGGTGTTAAATGGGATATAATAGGGCTCAGTGGGGTTAAGAGGACAGATGAGGCCTATACTGTGCTACAGAATGGGAACGTTCTTTGCTATCGGGGCTTGGCAGACAGAAGAGAACTGGGAGTGGGGTTCCTAACTCACAGAAACATAACTGGCAACATAGAGGAATACTATAGCATTACTGAAAGTGTGCTAGGTATTGTAATTAAACTGAATAAAAGATACAAAATGAAGGTAGTACAGGCTTACGCGCCTACATCCAGTCATGATGACGCTTCAGTTGAAAGCTTCTATGAAGACGTGGAATCATCAATGAGTAAGGTAAAAACACAGTATACTATAGTAATGGGCGACTTTAATGCAAAGGTAGGGAAGAAGCAGGCTGGAGACCAGGCAGTAGGAGATTATGGCGTCGGCACTAGAAACGCCAGAGGAGAGCTACTAGCAGAATTCGCAGAAGGCAATAATTTGCGGATTTTGAATACCTTCTACCGAAAACGAGAAAACCGCAAGTGGACATGGAGGAGCCCTAGTGCCGAAAATAAGAACGAAATAGACTTTATAGTGACTGCACAACCAGGAATAGTGCAGGATGTGGAAGTGGTTGGCAAGGTAAGATGCAGTGACCATAGAATGATACGGTCTCGAATTCGCCTAGACTTGAAGAAGGAACGACAGAAACTGATACGAAAGAAGCCAAACAATGAGCTAGCACTGAGAGAAAAAGTACAGGAATTCAGAGTGTCGCTGCAGAATAGGTACTCGGCTCTTAGTGAGGAAACCAACCTTAGCGTAGATACAATGAATGATAATCTGACGAGTATCATTACGGAGTGTGCAGTGGAAGTTGGAGGCAGGGTAGTCAGACAGGACACTGGAAAGCTTTCCCAGAAAACGTAGAACCTAATTAAGAAGCGTCAAATCATAAAAGTGTTAAGTACAACAGAAAAACTAGAACTGGCAGAGCTTTCGAAGTTGATTAATAGACGTAAAGTATGCAATGTAAGAAGGCATAACATGGAGAGAATTGAACACGCTCTAAAAAACGGAGGAAGCGTCAAAGCAGTGAAGAGGAAACATGGGATAGGCAAAAGTCGGATGTATGCACTAAGGGACAAAGAAGGCAAAACAACTACCAATATGGATAGGACAGTTGAAATAGCGGAGGAGTTTTACAGAGATCTGTACAGTAGCCGAGACAACCACGACCTTAATACTATAAGAACTAGCAGTAACCCAGATGACACCCCACCAGTAATGATAGAAGTCAGAAAAGCTTTGGAGAGCATGCAAAGAGGCAAAGCTGCTGGTGAGGATCAGGTAACATCAGACCTGCTGAAAGATGGAGGACAGATTGTGTTAGAAAAACTAGCCACCCTGTTTACGAGGTGTCTCCTGACGGGAAGGGTACCAGAGTCTTGGAAGAACGCTTACATCATCTTAATACACAAGAAAGGAGATGACAAGGACTTGAAGAATTACAGGCCGATCAGCTTGCTCTCTGTAGTATACAAGCTATTTACAAAGGTAATTGCTAACAGAGTAAATAAAACATTAGAATTCAATCAACCAAAGGAACAAGCAGGATTTCGAACAGGCTACTCAACAATTGACCACATTCATACTATCAATCAGGTAATAGAGAAATGCTCAGATATAACCAACCACTATACATAGCCTTCATAGATTACGAGAAGGCGTTTGATTCAGTAGAAATATCAGCCGTCATGCAGACACTACGGAATCAGGGCGTAGATAAAGTATATATAAACATTCTGGAAGAAATCTACAGGGGATCAACTGCTACCATAGTGCTTCATAAAAAAAGCAACAGAATACCAATCAAGAAGGGTGTAAGGCAGGGGGACACAATCTCCCCAATGCTATTTACCGCGTGCTTACAGGAGGTTTTCAGAAGCCTAGAATGGGAACAGTTAGGGATAAGAGTTAATGGAGAATACCTTAGTAACTTGCGCTTCGCCGATAACATTGCATTGCTGAGTAACTCAGTGGATGAATTGCAACTCATGAATATGGAGTTAGACAAGGAGAGCAGAAAGGTGGGTCTTAAAATTAATCTGCAGAAAATGAAAGTAATGTACAACAACCTCGGAAAGAAGCAGCGCTTCGAGATAGGTAATAGTGCACTTGAAGTTATAAAAGACTATGTCTACTTAGGGCAGGTAATAACCGCAGAGCCTAACCACGAGATTGAAGTAACTAGAATAATAAGAATGGGGTGGAGCACATTCGGCAAGCACTCTCAAATTATGACAGGTAAATTTCCACTATCCCTCAAGCGGAAGGTATATAACAGCTGTCCCCTGCCGGTACTTAGCTACGGAGCAGAAACCTGGAGACTTACAAAGAGGGTTCAGCTTAAATTGAGGACGACGCAGCGAGCAATGGAAAGAAAAATGGTAGGTGTAACCTTAAGAGACAAGAAGAGAGCAGAGTGGATTAGGGGACAAACGGGGGTTAAGGATATCATAGTTGAAATAAAGAAGAGGAAATGGACATGGGCCGGGCATGTAGCGCATAGACAGGATAACCGCTGGTCATTAAGGGTAACTAACTGGATTACCAGAGAAGGGACGCGGGTTAGGGGGAGACAGAAGGTTAGGTGGGCAGATGAGATTAAGAAGTTTGCGGGTATAAATTGGCAGCAGCAAGCACAGGACCGGGTTAACTGGCGGAACATGGGAGAGGCTTTTGTCCTGCAGTGGACGTAGTCAGGATGATGATGACGATGATGATGATGGTCAAATAGCAATGTGTTGCTATTTTCTTGCCTTCATTTGAAACGCACTACGCAGTCACCGTTGATTACCCCGGTCAAGTGTAAGGATGTGGCGTGTCTCATCTAATCGAATGACCTTATTGAAAACCAATGAGAACGACTAATGCAAGCCCATGGTCATCTGCATAATTCATACAGGCTAAGGTATAGGGACAGGCTCTGTTAGTCGGGTTCATCCCGGATGATATGGATTTCTAGACAGATATGCCAAAATATAAGCACGCAAAAATGAACCTGCTGCGTAGATCACACTATACCACAGAAGGGGCACATCGGCCACTCAGTGCTGCCGTGCAGCGCTGTGAGTTATACGAAGAAGGTACGCGAACATTTGAGGTGGTTGTGCAGGTTCAGTGTATTACAGAGTTAACCACAGACAGCTCAGGTAATTTATGCAATTACAGAGCGTTAATGAAGTACGCTGCTGTTCGTCTTCGCAATATTTTGTTTGCTTGCTTAAGCAGCGGGGCGATGCAATAAGAGTCGCCTAAGGCAAACATTAGCGCATATATAGGACAACTGAAAAAAAAATGTAGTCTGCAAGCAGCATATGACGAAGGAAAAAAAGAACACCGAATAACATTACCCATCGATTCCAGCACAATCAGTTTTGTGGTTGCGAAGAGTTCTAGAATTGATTATCATGTTATCCAAGAAAGTGTTGGGCTAGTAGGGGGATCAATTTCTTCCAACATCACCTGCCTCTGTTTTCGCAGGCTCACGTTTTTTTACCTTGTATTCCTCTGGCACTGACCGGAGCGTCAATGTTTGTATGCAGTAAAGAGGGCTTAGTACCTTTGCCCAGAATAGCCTATACCAACGGTTTGACTTCTGTGTTTATTGATCTAATTTATATATCTGCAGCTGACTAATTAGCGGGCCTGTACGCTCTTTGTCATCTTGAGATAAGACGTATACACGAAGATATGTTTACGACAACTTCATCTCTTACATAGGAGATTACGTATGCCATACAAGAGAGCGTTAATTAGAGAAAAGATAAAGCCATAACAGGGAAGTGGAGTGAAAAAGACGGCTCGCCATACGTTGGGAGGCTGCGGAAAATGTTAGAAATATAGTAAACTAGAGGGAGTGGCAGAGAGCAAAAAGGAGATATAGTATGAGGATATCTGAGTACAGCACCCCATTATTACTGCGCGGTATATCACAGCACGTGATACACCGTCCATTGCAATCGAGACCAGTTCAGTCACAAAAGAAGACTGAGACATGAAGACAATTAAAGTGAAGACCAACCACGAATAATAGAAACCGAAAACCAAGGCCTTTCGGCTCCCCAGTGGAACTAAAATACACACCGACAAAGAAATGAAAGAAACATGCAAGCAACACGTTTCTGAACGTTCACGGGAGCCTTGTCAACGAATTAAAATCAATGCATTCATTTTCTTTTGTTAACAAGTCCCCCGTGCGTTAGCCAAAACGCCCTGATTTTACGTTTCTTTAATTTATTGTCAGTGTTAACTTTCATTGTGTTCATCGGGTGTATTTTTGTTTAACATTCGACTTTATAGACTGAGTTGTATTGTAACTAACGCAAAAGGTGGCGTTAGCTACAAGACAACTGAGTCTAATAACTGGAGAATATTAGTACATTACCTGCAGTTATTATAAAGTAATTAACTGGAGCGAATAATTAGGTAGGGACTCAGGGCGCAGGAATAAAGCAAGCAGAATTTATCTTAATCCTGTGATGTCCTATTTTGCAGCTAAGACAAGCCTGTCTTAATGATATAACAAGGTGATGGCTTCAGCTGCTCAATTATTTGGACTAAGAACATGAACAGTGCCAAAAACAGGGTCATGTGATTGACACAACAGTCGGCCGCAGTGTGAGCTTGTGTGTGTGTGTGTGTGTGTGTGTGTGTGTGTGTGTGTGTGTGTGTGTGTGTGTGTGTGTGTGTGTGTGTGTGTGTGCGCTTTAGCGTGCCCCTGCTTTGTTTTCGTATCTTGCGCTGTTGCGAGTTGGACGTTGAAGATTCTTAGTGGTCTTATGTAATGGGGCCCCTTTCAATTCTAGGTCAATAGTTACACAAGAGAGAGTAAAAACAACCTCAACATTGTACTCAGAGATATTTTTTGCTGGTTTGTGACAGCTTTACTGTAGTGCAGAACTATAGCGCAGTTAATTCATAACTTGTACTCCAGTGCGAATGAGATCGAATGCAAATTAACACTTTGTGTAAACGTCCTGTCTCTCGGTTACCTTTGTTTGGTGTGATCTCTTCGCAAGGCTCGTTTATTCCAATAATTTATATCTATAATACAATGCTATTGATTGTAAAACAATGAACTATGTGTTCCTAAAAATATTCTTTAGGCTGACTTCATAGACGTACTGCATTATCAACTCAGAACTGCCGGTGCAACGATTATTTGCCGAACAGTATAGCCCGGTGTGTTTATAATCGATATTGTTCTGAAAGCGAATACTGTCTTGATTTCAATTTCCGATGCCTGCTGTAAATCGCAGGCCCCAAAAGCATTGTACTGTACTACAAGGCTTTCTTGCTTTCCACAGTACTGCATACTACTCCGTTTTTTTTTTTCGAGCGAGGTCAGGCACGTAGCAAAAACTTCTTTCCGATGGGGGGCGGGGGGGGGGGGAGAGTCTTCATTTTGGAAGAGGCACCTCCTTGAAGTGGTCATTTTTCAGTCTCTACGTCACGCCGAGAAAGACAGGAGGTGCACGAGCTTGGTGTGCCACCCGCTGGCTACTGCCCCGGAGCCGGGTTGTAAACCTAGTCAGTAGAGAGTCATGTCTGTTTCCTTTTGCCTCTTCTCGGTGGCTTGTAACATGGCATGTAAGTGTACATTGTCTACGCGTCAGAATAAAGCAATTTAATAGCACAACCATTAAATTGCAAGTAATGTATTTGTCTCTATCGTTTTTGTGAGACACGCAAATCGAAAAGCTAGCACAAATGATGTGCTACTTGTTAGCGTGCACCATATGCAGAGTATCCAATAGAGACACATGTTTTCTTCATGAAACTGTGTGCCCATCGAATCATTGGAGAGTAGAAGTCTTTTCTGAACGAGAGATTTGGAGTCGCTGCAGGATTCAGCTGTGGCATAGTACAGCTTGGACCACAACAAAGCCGAGAAACCAAGGGTGCTATTCTGCACATTGTCAAATTCCGCCATATTGTCAAATTCCACCATTAATCGATGCTAATTGGTGTAGTGAGCTGCTATGATCTCTCTGATTGCCTTAAAATGCCGCCACTACAAAATTGTACAATATGGCGAAATTCGACAGTGTCCAGAATAGCACCCCAAGTGACGCCGGGCAGCAGACGCTGCCACAATAGTAGCCAGAAGAAAAGTTATGCGCAATCTCAGCTAAGAGAAGACGCGGGCTTGTAACGGGAAATACGCAGTTGATGCATATTTCAATGACATCTCGGTGTGGTATGCTAGTACAGCGTCTGGATTTCGCCGATGATTCACGCGCTATAGGAAGGGAAGCATGCTGGTGTCGGGGTGGCCCACGTCAAGGAATGCATAAATGCGTGTACAGCAGAATACCGAGGAGTGCGTTGCGTATGAAGGGAATAGAAGTGTGGCTGCACTTACACTCTATAATGTTGTTTGCATTAGGGATGTCGCATTATTTCTTCACAAACTGCACGAGTTATAAAGGAACGGCGTGTGCCAATATTTTGTGGATGTCTGCGGCTTTGGATTTGCAAGTTCATCGTTTCATTTGAGAAATCTTCGAGGGCAAAACTTTTGACTGCAATATTCAACCAACCATAGCAGTTGTGGTGACAGTCACTTTTTATAATGGCTTTCTGTTCAGTTTTAATTTTATTGTGCAGTAAGAACGTCTTGCATACAAAAAGAAGTGCATCCCACAAATTCGTCCTTAAACCAAATACAAATATGATAAACTCACTCAGACTGGCTGAGTCTGCTTCTCTACAGCCCGCATAATAGATCACAATTTCACAATCAACGATATTGTCATTATTATCACCATAACCATTATGATCGTGAACCTTTCATAACAATCGTATACATGATAACATTCGCACTGAGCGATTGTACCCCGAGCTTTTCATCAATATAAGGCACGACCCTAGCATTGCTTAAGACCTTGTGATGGAACGAAACTCTTGTATTTTCTTCCAACATGCAACACGCCGCTGTTACATTTTTTCTCGAAGTGCTCTCCAGAAACACGTCTTGCTAACAAAATTCCATGCAAGTCTAAAAAGTCCCTAAGCAGGTTCTGTTGAATGCTGGACGCATTATATGCCTTAGGCAAGGCGACAGAGCCGTGACAAAAATGAAGATAAAAAGAAGACCGTCGAAACGAGATCAGTCACGAACGTGGGAGATGGGAAAAACAACGCCCACAGTCGTATCCTGAGTACGCTTCCTTGAACGAATAAAGCCGGATCGGCTTCGAGGATGAAGATAGGGATTCTGTATAATCCGCTTGACGAGGGTTGACCTCCCGCCTTCGCGTTCTTTCCCAAACCAGAGTTTCCTTCTCACTCATCCCTGTCATTCCTATTTATTTATTTAATTAGTTTTTTTGCGATGAGTAGAAGTGTTTTGTCGTTGGATAAACGTTTCTTTGATAGAGACAATCTCGTACCCGGCAGTTGAAAGAAGGTGAGGAGAAAGAACAAATACCGGCACAAGATTTTGAAGGAGAGAGTCAAATCGCAGAATGTATGTGTATTGAACTCTTGATGTAAAGAACGGTGATTCCGTTGTAGAGAGCTCAATTGGAGAAGTAACTTGTGAACCTGCAGTGAATATTTCTTCGCTTATTGTGCGCGAAGCAGATTGTGCAGCCAGAATAAGTATAATGACGCTAATCAGTTTTTGAGGCTTCTAAATATTCTTCTGCATCGAACAATCACCGAGGTTTGGAAGACAATTCAAAATTACCGGGAAAAAGACTTTCAGTTAGTTCAACCCTAAATATTGCTGTCGGCATTCAAAGAGGTATCCGTACCGGTATATCGATTGTTCCAGACACCATAAAAACAGAAAATTTCAGGAATGCTAATGGTACAGAAAAGTCAAAAGTTATGAGAAATTTAGGCATCTGAACTGACTGAAAAGTGCCGTAGCTGATTACTCATGTGTGAGGTTTCGACCAAGCACAGAGGTCGTGAAAGACTACATGAAAATCCCGAGAACAATGTAACGACAGGTATGACGAGTTCCTTTCAATCGAATGCGCGCTTAGCTAATTTAAAATAGCGTCAGTGTATTACTGACTCCAAAATTCAGCAATATGCGAGATAATTTACTTCATTCGTCGCGAGTGAAGGCTGGGGTCTTGTTTGTAGCTTTTATAGTGATAGGTTTGAGATCAACTGAATCACAACTGAACCATTACTTATGATGCCGGTTAAATAATGGATACTTTAAACTACACTACACAAGTAGTATCCAGCACATGGCCCCCAGAACTCTCTTCGTCGGCCCACAGCCCGCACAATCCTTTTTTTCATCGTATACGTTTTTAGGTTGTTTATTTTATTAAGCAGGTTCGTGAGCTATACAGGCATGACAGGTGTGAATAATGTTTTCTATGAGGTACCCTTGTGGTCACTATATCTTGTTACATAACCAGAAAACGGACCAACGGCATTTTGCGCATACCTATCAACATGTTCCGTGTGTCTTGGTGCCAAATCTCCTAATGAAGGGCCGATATACGAGATACGCAAGAAGTCTTCGTTGAAACGCTTGCTCATATTTGTGGCACCCAGCAGAACATAGTTCCTGCAGATAAATCTCGTAGCATAAACTCACCTACGGAAGTCATTCCGAATAGAAGCACACATAAGAAACGTTACCGACTTTTAAACAGTATTGAGCATTTTAATAAATTCATATTGACACCTAATGCATGCACTCCACGCTAGCAGCCGTTGAGGCGATGTAGTAACAATCTTAGCCGTAACGAGAAAGAAATTCATCTAGAAATGATTTTCTAGTCGCGGATAATAACGATAGTTATTTTTCTCTTTTTCTTTTTCTCTGGGCATATAACTTTTCAACTGTATCTAATGACTCCTCAAGTGGCGTTGCTTTGTTTTACGCTGCTTAATATATACATTCTGCGAAACTGTAAGCGCTATTTGGCATCGCGTTTTCTAGTTTTAAAATGAAAATTTTAGTTGCAATACGGAACGAAAATTTCCGCCTAATTCATTCAGTATAAACACAATTAAACAGGGCTGTAAATACACAAAATAAATGGGAGCAGCAAACAGGGTAAATTATTTTCATTGTTTTTACATAGGAACTATTTTGTACACAAATGTTTTCAGAATTTTTCATCTTAAAATGTGGAAGAAAAAAAATACATTGATGTTCCTTTTGTCACAAAAATTGCTATAACACGACAGTGAGCTGTTCGTTCACAGAGGTAGCTGAGCATTCATTGTGCATTGCTTTGCTGCAAGGGCGAAGCAATTATTGCTACAGAAACAAATGCGAATGCCATGCGAAAAAACAGCAAACGGCTCGGAGCTTCAAGCGCGCACGCACACACACACGCACACACACACACACACACACACACACACACACACACACACACACACACACACACACACACACGCGCACGCACGAAAGAGGCGACAGCTGTCGCAACTCGACACAAGCGCGCTGCTCAATCACAAAGTACGCACGAGACGAACGTACAAGTATACACGGGACGAGCGCGAATTCGAAAAGGTTGTAGATGCTATTCTTTGTGTTACAACAGCGTGCGCCTTTCGCAAACGCGGTCTATGCAGCGAGCGAAGTCACCTTGGTGCACTCTGTAACTTCGAAGCGAACTTCCGCTGAAAGCACAAGACGAACAAGCTGCCGCCATGACACCTTCTTACTGGTGATTGCGAAGACACGGGCCTCCGAGTTCTGCATGCCGCCAGCGGGAAATGATTAATATAAATAGCTCTCCGTTAGTACGCTGGTCAGCACAAGCTCTGGTCGAGTTGATTAGCGCCGCACGCTGCGGAGTGACGGATCCTGGGTTTGTTTATCAGCACTGGAATTTTTTTCTCGTTTTTTTTTTTCTTGCCATCTGTTATTATATTGTTTAGTATGTCATATACGAGCCGCAAACACGTCAGTAAAGTCTTGGCGGACCTCGACTTAGAACACTTTCTTGTTAAAATGCGGTTATGGCGAAAACTGACAGGTATAAAGCGTACTAGACATTTGCACCACTGAGCTAACTGTGAGGTTAGCAATGCCAAATGCTGAAAAGAACAAAGTGATTCACTTCTGCGGAGCACGAAAACAGAACAAATAAGTTAGCCTGCAGCATAAGTGATTCCGACGTACACCTCACTAGCGCGATTACAATGCGGTAAAAGCAAAACTAAACACCGTGACGATTTGTCCTCAAGGTTGTGCTCTGTGTTTAACCGTCAGTGACGTCAACTGGCATATTTGGAGAATACACCAAATAAGCATAATGTTTTCATGAATCAGATCTGCCCTTCCACTTGGGCTCAGAAACGAGTTGCCAATAAATGCGACACGCTAGCACAAGAGAAACGGAAGCTCAGAATTACGCCATCAGCGAAAGCTTTATGAAGAATCGGTCTTGCCAATTGTTCTGCCTTCTTTCGTCGGCGCGTCTACCCGATAGTAGGGCGAATGCGCATTTCGCGCTGTTTGCATCAAGGCACCCCCTACTACTTCCTCAACAGGACTTCGTCCTCTTCCCCTCATCCGTCGTTGCTAAACTCTGTCTGGTGTCTACCTCAAAAACACTCTCATCTAATGGTTAGACGCACAATACTCGATTTGAGGTTTGACACTGAACAGCACGCTCTCACAAGCTAATGCGGGTTCTTCAACAGCGACTGCTGCTACACTTGATTGGCGTCATATACGTTTGTTTGCCGGTGGTGCTTGCCGAAGCGAGGCTTTTGGGCTGCCAAGCCGCAGCGCGTGCTTTAGTCGCACGTCACGTAGAGATTCAGTGGCCCGGCTAAACCTCCTGAGTGTAGAGCGGTGAGATAGCTGGTGAAAAATCACGTCGTCGTGGCTAGGAACGTGCCTGCAAACAACGTTGGGTTGTGGTTACAGTGTGAGCGATGCGAAAACCACAACCTCTGTATCTGTCGATGCGGCAATACCTCTCGCGCGTACAGGTTTTTGCAACCTCTACTCCGCCTGGCTGCGGAGCGTTTATTCCAATGTCAGCTGTGTGGACAAGACCGTATCCATGGGCCTTTGCTTTACATTTATCAAGAGGGGAACCTACGGGGAGACTGCTGGCTGGTGGGTAAATACATCAGGTCACCACCGCACAAGCTCCCGAAACAGTGTTGCTATGGCAACGTTCAATACGGTTAAAAGGCAGTTTACAGACCGACCAGTCAATGAGCACTACAAAACTTCGGGCAGTTCCACCTTAGGGCGCCAAGCTTGAGTGTAACGCGGAGCTCGGCCACCTCCTTTGTTTCTTTCTGGTTTTGTCTTTTTTTCCTCTTCTGTTGCTATCTTTTTCTGTTTATTTACCTCTGGTCAACCATGTTTATTTCATACTGTCTCTTTATTTCTTTCCCTTTCTAGTATTTCCCTCATGTTCTCGTCGTCGGCAGCCCTCGCATGCTCCCGCCTGTACATTCAACATAGAACACGTGGGGTGATGTTATCGCTTTAGCTTTATGTGGAACATGACGGCGATGGCGATTGCGATGGCGAAAATTCACGCGAAGTGTTCCTATAGTTTTCCTTCCAATAAAACCAAGGAGAGAAGAATGAGGCGTTGCGTAGTTTGAATGCTGCCAATAGGAAGTTCCAGAAGGGCGCCGCTTATGCTCAGCTACGCGCCGATAGCGTGCAGAAACAGCTTTGCAGACGTAGCCTGCCATAGTAAATGGCTGGCTGTTCTGCATCCGCAGACCTGTTGCTGACGGCCAACTAAATCTGTCTATTGAAAATTGCTTGCAGGCTGCGTCCGCAGAGCCGCTGGGGCGCCTCACTGAAACTGTCTAATTATTCAAGAAGTACGTGGAAATGGGGCTTCATTCAAGGACGCAAGCCAAGACGGTGCGCACATATCAGAAAAAGGCGGAGGAAATCCGTGATTACGGGACATTTGGAGAGTGTTTGGAAACGCATCCTTAGCAAGACTGCGCCGAGCGTACTTACCAGCGAGAGGAAGCGAATGAGAAAATGAATGGGCTGGCGGGGATTAACATGGGAAGATTACAACGCGCTCGGTCTGCATTGAGGGCGATTCGCGCCAACGAAAGCCTTCTTTGTAGTGGTAGAAAATACTCATTTGGTTTCGACACCCGTCGACACAGCTTAGCTCGCCATGAACGCTAATCAAGAAAGTGCGTGCAAGAAGCTAATTACAGAAGCAAATTGTTTCTGTATTTTTTGTTCTCTAACAATTCCGCTCTATTTGAAATGATAAAATTATGCTGTACTATCTAGACCCAAGCGCTGTAGTGCGAATACTGCTATAAGTCCAAGGTGCCAGTGATCCCATCATGACTGGGCTGTGCTTCGAACTTCTCTCGACGTTCATTTATTTTTACCTTTACGCTCTTGCGATAATGCGGCTTATGTAATTTCACTAATTCACTTTATTTGAGAATGTGATTTTACATACAAGACGAATGTGGTTCCACGTGAAGAAGCAAAACAGAATGTGCTTATGCAAACTTAAGGTACTGGAATTTCATGTCAATGCAAATTTACTTGGCTATTCAAGTCTTCTTTGCGATCATGCCTTGGTATTTTGCACTGGAACCCGAATGAGGCAGCGTGCTTGCAATATTTCTTCCCTCGTGTAGTGGATGACAGAATCAAACACATAGTAAGAAACATACAAGAGGAATTCAAATAGAACAGTCCCCTGTAATGTCATCGGCTAAATTAACGATGATTAAATATATAGTTAGTGACACCTTGTCTTTTCCCTTCTGGTGTGTTGTCAAATTAGGTTGCTACTCTCTATTAGCTAATATGAGTCTTAAATGAACACATTATTTGATAGCACATGTACGAGTACCTAAAAAAACTCGTAACATTAAGAAGGAAATCAATGTCATTGCAGTTTTCTTGCTTAAAACGAACCTTCTGAATATTGGAAAAATTGTAAGCGCACAGCCTGTAGCACTTGAAAGAGAAACAAGAACGACGCTACTTAAAACAAAAAAAATTGCACAAAAATAACGACAAGTTCACAAAGGAAGGGTGCTAAGATAAGCACTAAATCCACACTGTTTTATTCATGAGCGAAACCAGCTGTCGTTTTGAACGTTTTTTTTTTTTCACGCAACCTTTTAATTTAAAGTTGTTTTACGAAGAACAAACTTCACTAAAAAAACGACACTGGTTTTTAGAATGACGAAATATTATTAGTAGCTGATTAGCAAGTAGTTAACTGCCACCTTTTCTTTCTTTATCTGCGTACTGTTGTTACTCTTGAAACCGAAAAAGAACAACGACGATCATTACATACGATGGCAATGTAACTGCAAACAAATTACAAATAGACAGCAGCAGTCGCCATCACGGCCAGCAAAGTCGTGCAGTGCTCATTAAAAGATTTTAATTTAAATCAGCGAACGGAGAAAAAAATGAACACTATACACATGTTTTGTGTCTAATAGTTTGGGAAAACCTGGCGACACCGTGAGAGCAATGCAAAGTTTATACAGTCGCTGCACAAATATGTATTTGTGTGACATGCACAAGCAAGGACAGTTTGCGGCTCTCAGTGCTCACAATTATACTGCACACTTATGAAGCTGTCACTACTCGCGGGAAAGCAGAAGATATCAAGTATATTACAGCTGTGGCATTTAGAGTTCAATCGCACAGTGTGGCACACTATGACACACTGCAGTACTGGGTAGGCGATGGTTGTACACAGAAAAATTCGGGAACTTGGTGGCAATATGCCAATCTGGCCCACACTTGGAGACTAATATAGGAAGTTCATTCCGTGATTTATTCTTTCAGCAAAGAATCTTCCTAAATCCTTTTTTTGGGACCTGCACGAAGAAAGGAAGTGAAGGCATTATGGCATTATCTGGCGAAGTGGGAAGTAGGGGGAGTGGGGGAAAATTCCGACAGGAAGTCACCTTTCTTTGTTCCCATCTCTCTCCATTTGAGGTCAAAACTGCAATATCGGCCTTCAGACAGGAAGTGACAGTTGAACATTGGGATCTTGATGTTGGGCTGAGGGCCTCAAATACCTCCCGGAGAGCGCAAGTTGCTGACCTTTGCGAGAAATCTAGTGTAATTGATCCCGAACTCAACGGGCTTTCAAAATTATTGTGTATTCTCTTATTTTATGAGCTTGCCCGTAATTATATGGTTGCTTTAATACACATACATATCTGTGATGCGCGGTGCCTTGATCATATATTTCTTGTATTTAGTATTTGTTTATTTTAGAGACTGAGAAAGAAGTTGCCCGAGTTTCAGTTTATCATTTATTAACGTCCAATATATGTTGACAGACCACCATCGCAAAAAGAAGTAATATCTAATTCTCTAACACAATTTACCTGACCTTGTGTGTATTTATGTATACGCTACTCGGAGTTTAGTCCCTAAACATTCAGAGTGTTTCACGCTAACACCTTGACTGTATGTGCCGTTGGGTAGAAAAGTTGCAAGAACTATATTCCGAAGTATAAGAGTGGGTTGAGGCTTCCACCCTTTTCTAAGTATATTTGTGGGTGTGCGCTTGTTTGTTTGGGTGCATGTGTTGTTTCTCTTTTCTATCCAGCCCCTTGCTCGTCTCCCCCCCCCTTCCTGCTTTCTGCGAGGCGGAAGGTCGCAAGCCAAGTTTGCTAACTCATTATTATAAAGGGAATAGTTATAGCCCTGCTGGATCATTGAGTATATAAAGAGAAACGCTCAGAAAAGACCGGCTGGCCAACCAGAGAGATAGATATTTGCGGTGACCTACTCTGGACTTAGGAAATGCGTGTGAAAGAGTGAAAGCGAAGAAGCCTGAGGCAAATATGCTACACGCGCAGTGTGAATAATGCGCACTGAATGCCTACTATTGGCACACCTAACTTCTATTTCAAGTTCACTTATTCTCGCCTGATTTATACGGTAATTAGGCAGTTCATTTTATGAGCTCTAATGGAGTTTTGATTGATAGTCAGAATCTGAAGAAATGACTTAGCACAATAATGAGCTGCCATTCAAAATTCAGGAGTAGTAAAGAGAGTTATCCTGGAATGGTCTCACTAAAATCGCAGTGAATTTAGGTGTTTATGATAGTTAAAGTAAATAATCAATTGTCTTAAACCCCTACTCGCTCTTCCTATAGAGGCTTACTATTTGTTCCTTTTATATTCACGCAGTGCCCACAAAAATAAGCCAATACACCGCAAGCGTTTTGAGGACGTAGTTCCGATGAAGAGGTTCGTGTGGAGCTGGGCCTCTGTAATTAGTCGATGCCTGGAACTTCGTGCTCGCGCAAAAGCGTGCGTATCTCACATTCACACAAGGACACTCAATTAGGGCTCATTTCAATCATTCGTACGCGCTGCAGTGGACGTACTCCAGACATATGCGTTGCATCATCACTCAGAAAGAGGAACCCTCAACTTGACAGTGGAAGCAATGAGAGAGGTCGAAGAAGAATGCAGGGAATCCATTTTGTACGCTCTATATAGGGGCACGGCGATTGTTGTTGTGAAAGCGTGTCTTTTATTTTTCTTATTCGCATTGTTTCTGTTTTTTTGTAAAAGATGTACAAAAAAGAGGAAAACCGCTGAGATGTCACGAGTGACAACCTTTCATTTTAGGCAGCGTTGCAGCACGCACTTGGATAAAAGAGAGCAGCAGCTGTGACGTTACGCAAATGTTCTTTTTCGGTGGCGCAAGCATGGTAGTGCTTGATTACGGCTTCATTGTGCATGCAGTTTTTTTTCTTATTGATACGTAACGTTACATACCCTGTGCAGCCTATCAAGAAGCTCGGTTGGGACGAAACCGATATGAACCGAAAAAAGAGCTAGATGAGCACGTAAACGTACAATGTATATTACGTATTTGACGTAGCACCAAAAACCTATACGGAACAATTATTATGTTGAGTGCTGGCTTGAAATTTTCTTTGATCTGACATGCACTCATATGCCATATATTATTGCATATTTCAGGTATCGTACTGTAATAACGTATCATATTCGTGCAATACGTGGAATCACTGTGGTAATATTGATTTGGTTCAGCCGAGATTAAAATGGTGTTAAAATAACCTTTTTTTTTACATTCTGCACACTCTCACTCGCGTTTTCGTGGCACTTGAAGCGTTCTAGCACTTCCCTGTCTTTGCGTTGCGTTGTCGAGAAAACAAACTTAAGCCTGTTGTCGGTTTATAGTAAGCTTCTTGTTATGGTGGAAGATATGGCAACTATGAAGTTTTTTTTTTGTTAACGTTCAAAGGCAACAAGGAAGGATACGGGGCGTAGCTGTTTAGACGGTGGGCTATGCTGAAACGCGTGAACGTGTTTTTGAAGCACCCATGCCCTTATAACCTTAAAGTTAAGGGACTGATTCTGTGTCACGTGACAATGTCAGACTAATGCGACCGCTGCGATTCATTTAAAACTGCAAGAAGTATACATTAGATACGAACCAGTCAAAGAGTGTGCAAAAAGTTCGTGCTTACCTAAAAATACGCACACTGGTGTAGCACGGGATGACCTGCGAAAAAAACAAATCAAACCACTTTTATCTGGAAATCCGTTAATTGTAACAAAAAGGGGAAAGCCCTAGTAATAGTTATTATTGTGATAGCAAGTATATAGACATTCTTAACTGGATTTATCTGCCATCTTCGGCGTTGGTGATCGCCGTAATTCGTCGGATATGTGTACGTATCGCATTACATGAAAACACGAGATAGAAAAAACGGCACATCCCACGTACAGTGGGAATCGATGATATGCGAAGCACGAATAAGGAAGATTGATTTGTCACGTTAAGATCGGCACAACGTTACGAGGCGGACGTAAATTATGCTATACATGACTTCCATGTCATGATTATCATCTTTCGACGGGTCATTTACCTTCGTCGTCTATTCACGTCATGATACCAAATTTGCTGTATGTGCAGCTAGTGACGCGGCGGTGAGCGCGTTATCAGCGTAGCATGTATATACTAAGTACTCATGTTTTACATTACACGGGTATCAGTATTATTATCTTTTAGACATGTCATTTACCTCCGTCGTCTATTTACGTCACGTGATACCAAATTTGGTATATGTGAAGCTAGGGAAATGGCCGCGAGCGCACTATGAGCGAAGCATGTGGTCATGTTTTGTATCACATGCATATCATGGTCATCATGTTTGGACATGTGATTTACCTTCGTAGACTATTCACGTCACGTAGTACCAAGTTTTTATAATGTGGAACTACAGCGAAATGGCCGCGAGTGCGCTATGAGCGTAGCATGTAGTCATGTTTTACGTCACACGCATGTCATGATTATCATGTTTGGACGTCGTCCATTCACCCTGATATTTATTATTTGCATTTGACGAGCCAATGCTGCCAATGTCAGTCTTTTTATTAACGCTCTCGCATTTAAATTAGCTGTCTTCGCACGCCTTTTTTTGAGGAGGAAGGGGGGCAGAGGTATAGTTAGCGTTCCAACCTAGGTACTGGGCAGATAGCTATAAACTCTTAATCACGCGTAGCACATTCCCGGAAGCATACCATGGCAAGTAGTATATGATTGTGTGGCACAAGGCTGAACCGATGCATGGGAAGCAGCTCAAAAGGCGCAGTACAAAAAAAAAACGTACGAAAAGAACACGCGCAGATGTACAGTGTGAACTTTCAAAACGTTGAGAGCATGGAGGTTAAAGTGAGCTGCTCAGACATGACGATGAGCCCACAAAACAAACGGGCAGGTATGCACATGTTTACCACTACCTAACAACTACCGCCGTTGTAACTTCTTCGTGTTTGAGAAACGCGCTTCTTTCACGAACGCGGCCGCTCTAGCAATCGAAGTTACAATCGTGTGGTCTTAATTTTAACGCAAACACTCCGGTGAAAGCGCCAGACGTACAAATCACCCGCATAATGGCATAACTACATAACGGGCGACCACGTCTGCAGCGCAAAGTGGAGGAGTGCGCCCATCACAACAAACGTGGTGACGGCTCTTAGACAGCGTCTCTCGGACCATCTCGCTGCTAATGCAGCTAACACACCGAACTGCATCCTAGAACTGCATATGGTCAGTGGTATATATAAATAGTTCTCTGTTACAAATGTGAAAGACTTACAACGCATGGCATATTCGTCGAACGCCGTGTGCCGAGAAGGTAGAGAGGTCTCAAGTTTGGATTCACGCTATAGGGGAAATATATTTACGAGTTACAGGGCGCTTTAGCTGCAGGGTTCCCTAGCTACAGGGTGCCCTAGCAGCACATAGCCAGAGTTTATAAATATGCCGACGCGCTCAACGATGATGCAACGAAATGCATGTTGCTCACTATTGCGTGGAGTTTGCCAAACTATTTATTTTCGTTCTGCATAGTGCTTAATTAGGCCACTTTAATGAACTAACAATTCAAGCAACCAAGCTGGGCAAAAATTCAGTGTGAAAGTTACAGATTGGTTTACAAAACGTTTGATTAGAAAGTTTAGAGCTTTATAATGTATATTAGCGTTTATAAGCTTACCACACATGAGCGTGAAATATGTTTTTTTTTTGGAAACGTGATGTAGCTTATACCTCCTGCAAATACCTTTTTCTTGTTTTGCATTTCATTACACCTCATTTGGTTCTACCTGTCGGGTACCGAGTTTTAAAGTAAGGCATTTGTTCGTGCTACTTACAATGAATTAAGGAAAACAACTCCTTTTGAATTAAGTTTCTCGATGTGCACATGTGCACAGCAAGCTCACAAATGGAGGGAGACTTGGGAAGGATTCAAGATTATTCCTGACTACATACCATCTATTAGCAGTGTTTCTCGTTAAAGGTGACCTTTACTCTTCTCTCTGTGAAGCTGCAGTCTCTAAGTTCACGGAACAAAGGCGTATGCCAGACGCAGCCCGTGCACTTGGAAGGTATCAATATTCCCTGCTTAGAGGCAGAGAGCAATTATGCGTCGTTTCGTATTACTACCTCGGATCGTATTAACGCAAGCTAGCTTGGGCGTCGTTTCCGTTGCTCTGAAACTTTCTCTGCGAGTACGAAAAGGCATCGAGATAGGTGTAGGTGGAGTATAGCGGAATACCTTTTTTTTTCTCGCAATAACGGTGAAGCTCATCGTTTAGTGCAAGTACGCAACTTTTACCGAGAACGCTAAAGTACACCAAGAAGATAGAGTTTCACATTCACTTGCTCGAGTACCATGTAAGCAGGATGAGTAGCATATTCTCCAGCAGTCTCACGTGTCCTTTCCCGCACTTGAGATGAGCGACCTCAGAGACTATTATCTAGGGAACTGCGTGTATTCGTAGGTGTTCCACGAGCGACTTCCAACAGCTTTGTCATAGCAGAGACTCGACAACCACCCTTTCCAGTCATGGCGGAATTGAAAGATGCCGCCATTTTTTTTCGCTTACAGACTGTCACACACTTCGGGTGAGGCCCCGCCGATCCGACATCGACGTGCGGCAGACTCGCAGGCTTCCACTTTACGCTTCGGCCTGCGACGCCTGAAAGGCCTCGAAGTGGCACATTTCAAATTTATTTGCGGGTTGGTCAACCCGTGCGGGGTTGCACGTGTGGTGATGTGTGGGCCTGACCGACGCACTCATAAGCAGACACGGAGTTTGATGACACATAAACAAGCATTTAATTAAAACAGGGGCAAAGGCAGGAGATTACAAAAATAACAAAGGAGGAAAACTGATACGCTATGGAAAGAACAGCTATATAACAAGATGTGCTAAAAACACTACGAAAGATATAGGCTAAAGACAAATATGCGGAATGTTAAACTAATGACATCAATCAAAGGAGATACAAGGCAATAATTACAGAATGCTCATGGTGGCGCTTTTGAATTTCAACGTGCGTCGCAGCGCACACAACTGCACAGTTAAAAAAAAAGGCTGGTTGAAATAATTTAACAGTTTAAAAAAAGTCACAATAAAAGTTCCATACAGACCAGGCCAGCTCTTGGTGCACGTAGGGGAGTTGACGGGTGCCGCTGAAGGTCTCGCCGGCTTGGTAGACGACGAGGGTGCCCGGAATTGCAGCCGTCTCGATATGTTGCGCGGGTCACTCCATGCTCGCCGCCTACGCGAGACTCGCGACACCGACGACCGCACTTGCTGCTGGCTGTACGTCAACTGCTCTTCCGATGCAGTTCAAACCTCCTCAGTGGCGTACACGTGCTCCCGTCTCATCTGGGAGTAATTTTCCTTGTTTAGATCGCCGGTGCCCCTTCCGGTACCGGTGCAGGGAAGACGAGCCGGCGCCACGCTGGGTCGTTATAGTCGCCGGATGTCGTCCCCCAACACAAAAGCGCCCTTCTTTGGTAGGTGGGGCCCACGGATGCTCCGAAAATTGGAGTCGTTTGTACCACAGACACAACCCAAAGACCTCCGATTGGCACTAGAAATTTAACGAGGAGAGAAAAGCAATGACAATAAAGAAATACAGAATAATTTACATATATTACACTTCAATTAATTTCGGAGCTCTGAAGTTGACTATTCTCTACGACTGCTTGCACTACCAAGCATTGAAATGTTAGTCGACGGCATCCTCGGAGAGACAGACATGTTCATCCAAGCTTCTCAAGAACTAGCGCTTTTTCAGAGAGACATGCGATATTCAGAATACATACACGTTTGCACCGATGGCTGAAGTATTCAAACAACATCAGCATTTATTATACCACAGATCAATATTCAGAGATCATATAAATTATGTCACGCGACGTGATCTACAACAGCTCAGGTCTTTGTTGTTCTTTATGTTATCATGTTTATAAACTCGGCAGCAGATGCGAAAAAACGGGTACTTTTCAGTGATTCACAGGCCGCGCTAACATTACTCTCCAGTATAAACATGGCAGTAATCGGTGATAGGATGACATACAAACCACCTAAGGAGCTCACCAAAGCAAGCCAGGCGCAACATGAGATCAAATTTCACTAGATACTTGGTCGTTGTAACATTCCTTGATACACAGCTGCCGATGAAGCGAACCGACAAGCAATGTGTAAAGATGTTACTGTTTCTTTACCAATGTAGAAATATAAATTGTGCAGTGTAAAGGCTATAACTATCAGAATGAAGGAATATATTGGTTTGACCAACGTGCACAAACCAGTGATATATATCACATCGATCCCATTATTGAATTCGCAATGACGTTAGCATTAGATAAAAGTAAGGAAACACCTATTCACCGGTCAAGGCTAGGCACCATATACACCATTTTGTTTTGCACAGAATCACCAGAGCTGAAACTCTCGAAAGCAAATTTGCATTTGAAGATGAAAACGTATGTCAACTTCTTATAGACTTTCGACTTCATGACACGCTGAGACGCCCTCTCAAATCGCAACTGTTGGCATTAGACCGCAGACCGCTTAGTATTGAGAAACTTCTTGGCCAGTAGTCAACTGGTGCTTTAGTGATGTACGCTTTAAATGCGTCAAAAAGTTTTTAAATGACAGCAAAATCACTTGCAAGCGCTAAGAAATAACGAAATTTTATTTGTCGTAATTAATACGCGCAGTAATATATAACATCTATTATATGTGTATGCCAAAGGCATGACTCGACGACTGTAATGTACACATGAGCGAATACATCTCAATAAAAACTAGAAGTGTGCACTTCTGTTATGTACAGGTTGGATTGATTGTTAACTAGGGATATTATCATACACTATAATTATTCACTTTCAAACATTTCTTTATATTTGTTTTGGTGTTGTTTGATGTTCGTGTATGAGAGCGTTTTCGCATATGTGCGCTCAGGGGTTCTATTTTCCATGCACTGCTCTTTATTTTTTTTTTCCTTTAAGATATGTGTTGAACATTCACTCCAGGACTAAAGAGTAGCCAGTGCCTCACTTGTGCGCTAACATATCCTTATAGATCATATAAACAAAAAAGCTGCGTCCCAAGTATTAAAATTACTCCATCAGAGCGTTTGAGAATTCCATATGCACATAAACTGTAAGTTCTAGTATACTACCCACGACAAAACTGACATTTTTAGTACTAGGAAAGCAGTGGTGCAGGAGACGCATAAAATATTTGGATTCTTCATAACATACATAAGCCTAAGTTGAATAGCGCTTTTACATTTGACCCTCTTGATGATGCCATCTCTTAGGGCGGGAATCTGATCTGTGGCCGCCCAATATGCATTGGGAAGCTGCAACAGACGAAGTACGTTCAAAAGTTTTTTCGGCACATGTTAGTAAAGAAAAAACATAAAGAGAAGTGAAGAAAGACAACAGAAAAGATGGATGGATCAACTAGACTGAACTGAACTGGATCGGAATAGTTGGTTAGTTCATTGGTTGGTTGGCTGGCTGGCTAGCTGGCTTGGCTTGGTTTGGCTTAGCTGGCTTGGGCGGCTTGACAGGCAGGCTGTCTGGCAGGTCGGTTGGTTCGTCAGTCGGTCGGTCGCTCGGTTGGTTGGTCAAAGACGGGCAGCTTAACCTTATGAAATTACTTGCTGGATATTCTGAAGCTGCGAAGAGCAGGGTGTCGTGAACGGAACATGGAAAAGAAGTCTGCGATGACACAACGAAGTCATGACAATAGCATCGCCCAAGTACGACATGCCAACTGTAGCAATGCATTCGTAAAGGCTCAATCTGAAAGCTTTAGAGCAATTTTTCAGAATTTATTACTTGTACGTAAACATACGTAAGCGGATGTTTTATCGGGTGCGAGGTGCGAGGCTCTGGGTGCGAGGAGCTAGCTGGAAGAAGCAGAGGAAGACGAAGTGCAGAATAAAAACAGCTGGCCCAGGATCGGGTGTTGTCTCTCGTCTCTGTCTCGCTCATTACAATGGCGCAGTTTGACAAGTGAATTATCTGCGGGAAGCCACCGGTACGTGTCTTCGTGGTTCGTCGGCAACGCGGGCTTCTCCAGCAAGGAACGCCGTTCACGCTTCCTTTTTTTTCCTTAGTGATGGGTTCCCACTCGCCACTTCAGCCACCCTTCAGACCACCTGTGGACAGTGTCCAGGCCTTCCCTGTAATTCTAGGTCATGACCTAATGGAAACCCTGCCACCGGTTCACGGCAGGGATCCGCACCGGCTCCTGTCCCTTGGGAATGCCGCTCACGTTTCCCATGGCCTACATTCCCGCTGCGGTACTCTTTCAACAAACGAGCCGCCACGGAACGCCGTCCAGGCTTCCCTGCTCGTCGACCTCACCGGGGTGAGTGCCGCAATTGCTGCTTACTCAACGAGCACGACCACTGACTCTTCAGGCTTAACGCCCGACAGCACCGCGGACCTGCGGCGTACCATCGCGCTACTCCGCGTCGAGACTAGCGAACTGACAGCGTTGATCGCCGAGCGAGCTCCTACAATGTTGCCAGCATTATGGGACATTAACGCAGTGTTGGATTTAGCTGCCTCATACGACCTTGAGGCAAGCACACCGGAGCAACGCAGGGAGCTTCAGTCTTCTCTGATCGAGCTCTCACACCAGCTCGACTGCTTCGCGTCGGTGATCTCTGCGTTGCCACCTTCCACCTCACAATCACCAGCCGTCTGCGAACTACCGGAATTCCACGGGGTCCGGAACGACGCCGACAGCTGGGTGGCAACCGTCAAGGTGATAGCAATGCACGAGGCCTGGACAGAAAATCAAAAATGGACTGTGGCTGCAGACCGTCTTCGGCAAGGTGCAGCGGCGTGGCACCGGTATGAAGGCTTCAAGCAGCAGTCTTGGGTGGAGTGGAGTTCCAAGCTCATAGCTGCCTTCGGCCAGACGCTCTCCGATCTCCCTTTCACCACCCAGTTCAACCTGGCGACTACCGAGGATAAGGCGCAGGAGGGTTTCCACCTCCAGGTTGCAGTCAGGCGTTGCAGTTCACTCTAGCTTTCGGACTCTGCCGTCGTCCAATTCAATTTCAGCTCAGCCAAAGACCAATATCAAAGATGGGCCTCGTGAAGGACGTCACTCAAACGACATTCCCACACTGAACCACCACTAATGTGCAGCTGTACCCTGCATAAGCTTTGATGACCTCTTTGCTGAACGCTCCGCAGGGTACACTGAAACAGGCTCCAAGGCAGGCGTTGCTCTTTCTATGCCAGGTTCCACACTGGGACCCATCTCACGACCTTCCGTGCCAGCAACCAATGTCATTTCCAAGACAGAGCTGTCGGAGACAACCGTGGATAGCAAGGAGACAATCTTGGACCAGTGTGTACCACATCTGCAGTCATTGGCCGAGCGTGTGAGCTACATCGATACTTTCCAGGCAGAGAGAGCCAGCATCGACCTTTCTGGCAACATGATGTACGATCTTGCCGATGACGAGAAGCACGCCATTCTGACTCCCAACGTACAACCTGAACGCCGCGCAGACCCCCATGAAGTCGTCAACATGGAAATCGCCCCTGATTGTTCAGGCCATGACCAGCTCGGTCAAAGCAAGAGCGATAACAGCAAAGAAGCGGCGGGCACGTCGCATCATGATTGTGTCCAGTGGCCTGTGAGCGCTCACACTCACCCTTTGTTGCGCAAGCATTTTCGGGCTCGGCATTCAAACGCGCATAAAAACCACTCCACCCCACTCAGACGACATGAGTGTCTACTCTGCATGCAACGACTGCTCCAACACACCCACTGTCGCCCACCAAATCTCTAAACCATGTTACAGCATCGTAAAGGCAGACCACCGAGGTAGAACCAGTTTCATACCCCCGAGTCTTCATCGACCAAGGTGCGAGCGAATGCCAATGCCCCACGTCAACAACGACACTGTGGCCTACCAAGGCAACAAATACAGCCTCAGCGTGCCAAGTCACAGCCTAGACGGGTCCTACCCAGGCGAGGAAGTCAATGCCACCCACCAGAACTGTTTTCACCAAGTCTTCCGAACACGTCGAATTTTGGACGAGATCAACCGCAGCGACAGAACTTATTCTGCCCGTCGGAAAACGCACTGGAAGCGTTGCAACATGGCCGATGGTATAGACCGCAGCAACACAAAGTCGTAAGCCAGAGTCGCTATCGGCCAAAGTTTACGCCAAACCTCAGCAAACCTCGGCGTCTTAACCGACATTTCGAACGACCACGGCGACACATTCAATGTCGGCCACTGGATTTTGCTCCAAAATATTTTCACACGAAGTTCAAGCGTAGAAGAGTCCGACCACCACGATGCAGCCAACCGCGCCCACCTGAAGCACTGTCGGCAGCTCCACGCACTCGCAGTCATGGCCGAGTGTGATGAGCACTGATGACTAAGAGCAGCGGAATCGGGACTCTAGGTGCGAGGAGCTAGCTGGAAGAAGCAGAGGAAGACGAAGTGCAGAGTAAGAGCAGCTGGCCCAGGATCGGGTGTTGTCTCTCGTCTCTGTCTCGCTAATTACAATATATATATATATATATATATATATATATATATATATATATATATATATATATATATATATATATATATATATATATATATATATATAATAAATTGGTTTTAATAACTTCTCCTATGCATTATATCGCATTATTGTCTGTTAGGTCTCATTATTATTGTGTCAAAACACGGAAAAACGAGCCCTTAGGTATACACCTTTTTTCCTTATTCATTAACGACGGTCTCGTACTGGCAGACTTGGTGCCATTAGGTTGTATACGAGGGAATATTGGTGAGCTACCCGCTCGTAATAAGTGTCTGAATCTTGATATCTCACATATATACGACATCCACCTTGTTCCTCTGGATAACACAGTATTTTAAAGTGATAGCGTCGCAGAACACCCGCCGCCGGCGTCAGCCGCGTTGGTTGTGAGCGAAAAATTGTCTGTGCGTTTGGTACTGAAAACCTCTATTTACCGAGATAGCCACGAGAGGTCGCTACTTGTCGACGTGTGCGCGCTTGATCACACTGAAAAAGCCGTACATTCGAAGAAAAAAATTGGCCCCTTATCTGCATGTAATCTGGAAATTTCGTCGAAAGACGATAGTCTTGCGTGTGGAGAGAGCGAAAAATGTATTTGATGTTCTGCGCAAGAAAATCGGAGAATGGCGTTTTAGAGGCGCTGCGTTAGAGTGCCTCGATAGTGCAGCGGAGGCGAACGAGCGCATCGTCACGTCACACGTTAGACATGAGCGCCTCGTGGCAGTGTTCTTGGAAAACGAAGCACGTGCCTCTGAGACAGGTGTGCGCGCCCGTCTCAGAGGTGATAAGGTGTAGAACGCAGGACGATGGGTAGGCGCCACCACCATCGCGTCTTAGCAAAGCGTTGGAAACACTCACCTTTTCGTGCAGGCGTTGCCTGGTTAGCACAGCGTGGCAAGCGCTACGGTCCTTAAAATTACCTATGTATGCCTTTTCTAGTGAAAGATGCACATGCAGAATACATACGTGTCATTGTGGTGCCCCGGACTTGCGCAATAATAGCTCAATAATTGACAATTGCACTAGTATGAACTCTAATTCTTGAGCAATATTGGTGGGCGCTGCGGATGAGGTCGGCCGTTTCAAATACCCGGTGCCGTTAAGAATGGACAAACAGACAAATGTACAGACAGACAGACAGACAGACAGACAGACAGACAGACAGACAGACAGACAGACAGACAGACAGACAGACAGACAGACAGACAGACAGACCAAAATTTTCGCGTCGAATGTCCCCAAGAAAAACTATCGTCCTAAAAAAGTGCTCAAGATCACGAAACGCGGTAGTTTCTTTGCCCTGCCACATCTCCGAGCTTAGCTTCAAGCACTTTCGTTGGGACGAGAGAAGAGATAATGCAATTGCAGCATGCAAAAACCTTTGTAACTCCACTGGCACTGAACAGATTCTTAAAATTTTTGCGCCATTGAATTCATTAGGCAATAAGCTCTTCTAGTGAGTTCCTTTCATGGTTACTCAAAAAGGTGTTTCAGGGCCACTTTAACGCATTTCGTTCGACAGGTGTCACGACGAAAACAAGACCATTCGATGATAATAGCGCGCTCTGGTCCAATCTACTGTGTGCGTTTATGTGTGCGTGCGAGCGTATGTAACAAAACTTATGAATAAGTATGCACTCAGCGGTTGAAGGGTGCACTAGGGGCCCGATTTTGCTATCGTGTTCAACTCTTAAGGGCGAGCTTAAGGGTCCCCCAATTTGTCTTGTACAAATGCGCCTGATAACGAATTTAAAAACAATGGCTGATGTTAAACGAATTTGCTCTGTCGGACCATTCATGTCGAACGGAGGGCGATAGCGCTGAATATTTGAGAGATACAGAATAACTTTGCTAACTTGGTTTTCGCGTGGCGGGAAAAACTGTCCGAACTATCCAATCACAGAGTTATCGAACGCAGAGAGCAAACTACCAATAGGAAGGAAACGAAGGAAGATAAGAGGTAAAGAACGGTAGGTAGGTTAACCAGCCTATAGGCAGCCGGTTCGCTATCAATAAATATCTATTACACCAATGATCTTTCATTGTCTTGATGGATGCATAAATCGAATATTTATATTCTGCATAGAAGCAATGCAAAAAGATTAATCTTTTTCATATTGGACTTTATTCACAACGAGAGCAGGGCTCAGGACACCCGTGTGTTCAGCCGCATAATTGGATGGCAGTCATTTTATAAGAACGGAAATCTGATTGGCGCCCCCGTCTCTCTAAAACCATGGGATCGTTCCGGTTGTCCGTGAATGTCTTTTTTTTTTTTTCGTTTGCGTCCTACATTTGTGGAACGTTGTGCTCGGCTAGCGCCGAGGGTCGTTAGAATTGACATAGTAGTGGCGAAATTGTATGAATTTATCGAAAGTTTGATTCTATTAGAAATTTTATACGCTGCTCAGGACAGAAAAACACATCCAACTCATCCAATTTTTCAAATTTACGGGCGTTCCAGTTTTCAGCGTATATGCGTAAGAATGAAACCCTTGATTGATAAGTGGGGTTTAACGTCCCAAAGCCTTCATATGATTATGAGAGACGCCGTAGTGGAGGGCTCCGGAAATTATGACCACCTGGGGTTGTTTAACGTGCACCCAAATCTGAGCACGCGGGCCTACAACATTTCTGCCTCCATCAGAAATGCAGCCGCCGCAGCCGGGATTTGATCCCGCGACCTGCGGGTCAGCGACCTGCGGGTGCGAAACGGTCTACATGTGCGCAAGCGCGGCGACAATGATATGCCTGCCTTCCAGTTTGCGTACTTGTTGATTGGCATTGCCGCAATAACTGCTTCGGCCCATAAGGAGCGCCGTGGGCGGTACAGCGCCGAAACGAAAGCTACAAAATCTTACGTATCGGCACCTTTTAGGCTGCGAACTTATTCTCGGCCCGTAGTATTATATTGTACGTATAGCTCTTCGCTTTGTGTAGTTTCCTTTTTGAAGAATTCAAAGCGCCTTCTACTGCACGGTTGCCATTTGGTAGACTAGAAAAAGAGGCAAAACTCAAGGTTTACGAATGCATACCCAATATTAAAGATTGCAGCAAGGGAACGCATTATTTTCTGTTTTTACTTTTATCACTGATCGTGACAGGTATATATATATATATATATATATATATATATATATATATATATATATATATATATATATATATATATATATATATATATATATATATATATATATATATATATATATATATATATATATATATATATATATATGTATATATATATATATGTATATATATATATATGTATATATATATATATGTACGTTTGCTTTCGTTGCTGTACAATAGCGCACAATTTTATTTTGCCGGAATGCATCGGCGAGCGCGAACACCTGAGCAATAACTAAGATCGCGATGCCGCAGGCTTCACGTCAGAAAGCCCTCATGCATAAACAAGATGGGGTGCATTTGCATGGTCCGCAGGAACTTTAGCACGCAAGCAAAATTATACGCTGTGAAGGCAGCTGCAAGCGCCTCACCTTCAGAAGGATGCCAGCGGGATTCAGAGAGAGGCTCACAATACACACTTAAGGTAGACTGCCACAGCATTTGTCGGAGCAGAGCAATACGAAGTTTAATTTATGCGGAAGTCTGCACGGCGTGTTAGCACCGATATATAGTCTGCCTGCAGGTTTACCGCTGGCGGTGATGTGCTGAAGTTGTGTGAATTGAGGATTTGTATATAGTTATGCAAAACTTCTAAAGTTGTTTGAAGAATGTATTCTAATTTAGTAGGAAGCTTAACGAAGAGGTAATATAAATACCGGGTGATGAAACATCAAAAACTGACGAAAAGGCAAATTACTGATTGATTGATATGTGGGGTTTGACGTCCCAAAACCACCATATGATTATGAGAGACGCCGTAGTAGATGGCTCCGGATATTTGTACCACCTGGGATTCTTTAACGTGCACCGAAATCTGAGCACATGGGCCTACATTTCCGCCTCCATCGAAAATGCAGTCGCCGCAGCCGTGATTCAGTCCCGCGACCTGCGGGACAGCAGCTGAGTACCTTAGCCACTAGACCACCGCGGTGGGGCAAGGCGAATTACAGTGGATAAACTTAATCGCAATGTATTTTCATTTCATTCCTCAAATGCAATGCGACACAACTGGGTAATATGAGCACGTGTGCACTGAGTTTTCGGTGCAATGAAGTAATGAGAAATGCCAGGTGAGAATAACACGAAACTCAATCAAAGGATGGCACGACCAAGTCAGGCGTTTTTAGCCTTTAGTCGTGTTCCCCAAGGCAATCTCGTTCACTTTTGCCTTGACTAAAGCAAACCAAACCAAACCAAAGTAGTAGTCGACACTCGTAGCCGAGTAATTTGTGTACATTACACCAGTAACTGTAATAATATTTTTTTCCCTAAGTGATGCCCATATATTGCTGAACATGCGTAACGTTATCCCAGATAAACAGTTATGGCACCAGTATTGGTCTTCTGCTGTTATTATGTGACTGAGCTCATGGTTTATGGCTATGCGAAAACAGGCAAGAAGCAATATTCTCAACAGTTCCTGCATTGGTTGATTTATATGTGGGGTTTAAAGTCCCAAAACTAGCACATGATTATGAGAGATACCGTAGTGGACAGCTCCTGAAATTTTGACCACCTGGTGTTTTTTAACGTTAGTTCCTGCATTAGTTATGCAGTAGTTCTGGATTGTAGGTATAGTAAAACTACACATTGTTTTGTTCTTGCAACTTCTATTGTTTCTCTAAGGGCACAGCACAAAAAGACAACCACAATTATTATTTTACAGTTTATTTTATGTGACACTTTTCTTCAGTATCGCCTACCATTTTCTTAAAACAGAAGTATGAGGCAAGCGCTGAAACTTTAACATGGAAATATAGATCTCAACGAATGGTTTACAAACGAAAGCTCAATAGCTGCTTTAGGATACTGATATCAGGTATGAGTGAGCCATCAATGCACGAAATCTCATTTGGTAAAATGTCATGTATGCTTTGTTCTAAAGCTTCCCTTTTTATTTGTTTGTGACAGTATCTTCTCATCTGGTACTTTTCGCCTTCATACAAACGAATTAGAATGTCAAACCTTACAGTGCGAAAATATAGATGGCGAAAGGGAAGTAGGTGAACACAGTGTGTTCAAGTGGCGTTGAACTCGCTCACAACTACACAACTAGTTTTCCACTTGCTCATATTCGACCGAAATTCCCATTTTTAAAAGAATGCGTGAGATTCTCTTGTTGTCACACATGTGCGACATAATGCAATACATTTTTGGGAATTCTGGTTAACATTGTCTTCAGCCATTACCGACAAAACCGTGTAACCATTTGGCTGTTGTTGTGCTTAATTCAAACTACCAAATAACAAGTTGAGTAAGTTATGGGCATTGTTGCAGAAGCCCCTGGAAAATGAACGATGCAATCACTTATGAAGGTCGAATGATTGTTGATCGCATATTGTGTCTGTATTGCTGAAGATCCACAACTTCACATTGAGTGGCGCTTTATTTTATGCGCCATGATGACATTCCGGAATTGAGGAGACACTGCCACCTACGGTGCGAACGCAAATTGGTGCCACGATATCGCTTTGTTCATTAGGCGTTGTTACCACCTCTTTCTCCAGCCCCTTTTGGTCTCTCAAACTCGGCCGGATGTTCCGAGACCTGTTCGGTCTCCTCTTTATACTTGATGATGCTGTGGTGGATGGCAGTGTGGCTTCTCATAGCACGATGATTTCCGGCGATCGCAGCTCCTCGAGCATTGTACCGGGTGTGGGACGAGCAGTTAGTGGGCAGTAGGTGGCAGAAGCCTGGCTTGCTTTTGGAGCCAGGTAGTGCGAACACCGATTACACCACCGTAGATATAGGCCCATTACGCTCGAAAGCAGCAGACTGACAAGCGCAAGGACGTTCATATGCATCGCAAAGATAAGTGAACCAGATGGCGGCATTGTGGTGCCGTAACCAAGCCAACAATGCAGTGCTTTCAATGCTTAATGTGATGATTCCCACATGTGATCATAAACATAAATTCTGCGGTCATAAAAATGTGCTGAATATAAAGCTAGTAATGATGATCATTTTTAAAATGCGTCTCCTTTTGTATTTTGGTTAGTGACGTAGAATTTTCGTTACATATATTTGTAGATAACTAAGGGTAACTTTGTTGATATGTTCATTGAAGCATTGGCTCAATGGATGAAAATAACCTAGGAGTGCCAATTTCTTTACAAGGCGGTGGTTCATTATAACAACAGCGAGTATATTACACTAACAACAGCGCAGCAAGGGACAAGGGATAGAATGCGCATGACCACTGAAAATGACCTAGGCTGATGCCTCGTTTTGATTTTTTGCAAACACAAGTTTGCAACCTTTTTTCACGTGTCATTTTACTTTATATTCTGCTTCGTTTTGCGAATAAACTTCAGTTGTAAGTTCAGTACTCATATGGTTTTCTTTCTATTTCATGTTTCTTGTTGCGGTGTTGTCAGTATGATTGATATAGTTCGTTTCGTGCGTCTAGTAAGCATGTTAAACCGTTCAGCGAGAATAATTCAGCAGGTTCATTCTTTCTAGCGTATTTGCGCTGTGTACTTATGTGCCACAGGAAGAATGCAGAAAGTGTCTGAGAACATTTGAATGCTTTGAATATTTTCCCATTTTCAGTTACTGTATTGAATTTGAAAGCCACTTACTCAAAAATTCACAGGACATTAGAACTGAAACTGAAATATTCCGTATGCTAATTTAATTTTTTCATTTGCTTACGCAAGATTCTCATGGAAGCATATGAGAATTTGTGGAAAAAGTAAGTGGATTCCGCTAGGACACTGCAGGAATTATTGGAATGGACTCTGAAGTGTTTCATCAAGGAAGTGCCTTATTCAGTCGAAAATACGGATCTTTAGCGAACATAGGTACTTTTATGAAAATAACTTCCTGCCATGCGTCGGTTCTCTGATTGCATCGCCAGTCGAGGTCATTTCGATTTTGTCGTGAATGTGGATGTTTATAAAGGAAAATATTGCCACGTTCCATTTCCCAAGTTTTTGTTATCGTCCCAAAACACCACACGATTCTCAGCGCAAACCGCGCCTGCAGTTTTCGAGAAGGTTCCGGATTGTAGTAGATCATTTCGATAAGATCACGCCCACTGTGCGAACGGTACAGATTGTTCAGGAACCTACGCCACCGCCCGCGATAAGGCTAGAACATTCGACGGCAAGCGTATAAATGCCGACGCGCTTCGCCGCTTGTCAGTGTTTGAACGAAGGCCGACGCTCCGTTCGCCGCTATCAGTCCGAGACTGCTATCTGTGCGAGACTGCTGCTGTAATCGGACTTTCCGTTTACTGGGCACAGGTTTGCCCAAATAAACAGTTAAATCCCAACACGAAGTATCCTGTCTTCGGCCACGTCACGACCCCGTGACATCTGGTGGAGCTGCTGCTTCGTTCATGTACCGAACGCCCCCGTCAAGCCGTGAACCCAGCCCACGTCGCGGAGAAGACACCGACGCCAACCAAGAGCAGCGAACAAGCCGCCGACAGCAAGGTCTCACACCGGAGTACGGGCTTCTACAAGACAAGGCGCGGAAAGCCAAGGCCATGACCTCTACTGCAGCGACTATGACAACCGGAGCGTCCCAGCCCGCGATCGTCATTCATCAACCCAGGGAACCACCAACGTTTTATGGGTCATCGTTTGAAGACCCGGAAACCTGGCTAGAAACATACGACCGTGTGGCCGCCCTCAACCACTGGGACAACGAAGCAAAGCTCCGTCGTGTGTACTTCTACCTGGAAGACACCGCAAGGACCTGGCTAGAGAATCGGGAGTTCACGCTCCGAACGTGGGATGTCTTCTGCGGCGCATTTCTGCAAACGTTCGCGAGCGTCGCTCGCAAAGAGAGGGCCGCTGCTCTACAAGAGACCCGGGTTCAGCTACCAAATGAAAAGCTTGGAATTTTTTCAGAGGAGATGACCCGCCTATTTCGTCACGCTGACCCAGACATGCCTGAGGAGAAGAAAGTTCGTTTCCTCATGCGAGGGGTCAAACAGGAGCTCTTCGCGGGACTAGTGAGGAATCCACCGAACACCGTCCAAGCATTTGTATCCGAGGCGACCACCATCGCAAAAACCCTGGACATGCGCACCAGACAGTATAATCGTTGCCTGACTCCAGAATGCGCTGCTGCTCAAGCCAGTGACTCCGACAACCTGCGTGAAACGATCCGAGCGATCGTGCGGGAAGAGCTGCGCAAACTGTTGCCTTCGGCGCAACCTCAAGTGGATTCGATCGCCGACACTGTGTGAAAAAAAGTTCGGCAATCGCTTCGAATTCCCCAAACACCGCTGCCAGAGCCAGAAACTATGAGCTACGCCACTGCAGTACGCCACAACGCTCCTCCCCGTCCACGCCAAAACGCCACCCCGTCGCACTTCCGTCGCCAGGCACCACCGCCGCCACCACCCCCACCGATTACCTACCGTTCGCCAGTAGGCCAGCGCAGTGCGCCGAGGAAAACCGACGTTTGGCGCACCCCTGACCACCGCCCACTGTGCTACCACTGCGGCGAGGCCGGGCACACTTACCGCCGTTGCCAGTACCGACAGATGGGACTGCGTGGCTTCGCCGTCAATGCACCGCGTCCGCAGCCAGGAGATCGGCCACGTGACATCGCCTACTACCTGGTAGGAACTCAATGGACACCACGAAGTCCTTCCCGTTCGCCGTCGCCCAGCCGCCGCATGTCACCACACTTCCGGCAGTACTCCGGCCCAACGCGGGGCCGGTCTCCTAGCCCGTATCCGGGAAACTAAGGGCAGCAACCGGTGGAGGTGCGGTTGCTGTGCGACGAACTACCGAAGATCCTCCGACGACGATGACGCTGCGACGGAGCTTTCCGAACACAACGCCAACCAGGCAAAGCCCTGACGGCGAAAGCTCACTTACCGAAGGTGGCCTGACGACGCAACATGGAAGCAGCGGAACAAGCCGACGCAGCCGCGACCCGACGCCACACCCTAACTCTAATGCGAGACGGCGAACTAGCGACCTCGACGTTCTTATCGACGGCCACAGTGTGACCGCTCTTGTCGATACTGGAGCTGACTATTCTGTCATCAGTGGGTCGTTCGCCACGAAGTTAAAGAAAGTTAGGACAGCTTGGAAAGGCCCTGAAATCCGCACAGCTGGAGGTCATCTCGTAACGCCTGCAGGAATCTGCACAGCGAGAGTCACCATTAACGGCCGTAGTTATCCTGTAGACTTCGTAGTCCTACAGCATTGCTCGAGAGATGTCATCCTTGGCATGGACTTCTTATGCCTCCATGGTGCTGTCATCAACCTAAAAACAAAGTCGATAACGTTATCCACAGAAGAAGCACCACCGCCGCGCACGCCATCAGGACACCATGCCTTGAATCTGCTGGAAGAACAAGTCACCATTCCGCCTCGCTAAAGCGTCATTATTTCAGTCGGCGCTCCTAAATCACCTGACTTGGAAGGCGTCGTTGAAGGCAGTCAGCATCTGTTGGTCACCCGAAATATTTGCGTCGCTAGAGGAATTGCAGAGCTGCGGGGAGGCAAAGCAACGGTTATGCTCACGAATTTCAGCAATGAGTAGAAACATGTGAACAAAGGAACAACGGTCGCATACATCGAAGAAACCGTTGAAGCCACCAGTGCTTTCGCCCTCGCCGATTCTGCGGAACCTGTTCAGTGGAACCAAGCCCCTCCCATAGCTTTCGACGTCAATCCCATACTTCCGAACGATAAGCAAGAACAGTTCAAGGCCCTGCTCCTTCAATACGAAGATTGCTTTTTATCGTCATCGAAAATTCGGCAGACCCCGATCACGAAACATCGCATCATAACCGAAGAAAATGCCAGACCACTCCGTCAGAGTTCGTACAGCGTTTCGACGCGAGAACGTGAGGCCATGGAGACAAGTTGATGAAATGCTGCGGGATGACATTATCCAGCCGTCCAAGAGCCCATGGGCATCCCCCGTGGTGTTATTGAAGAAAAAGGATGGGACCCTACGTTTCTGCGTCGATTATCGCCGCCTGAACAAAATCACAAGAAAGGACGTGTATCCTCTCCCACGAATAGACGACGCACATGATCGGCTCCATAACGCCAAGTACTTTTCGTCAATGGACCTCAAGACTGGCTATTGGCAAATCGAAGTCGACGAAAGAGACCGAGAGAAGACGGCGTTTATAACACCGGACGGCCCCTTCGAGTTTAAGGTGATGCCCTTCGGCCTTTGCTCAGCGCCTGCAACTTTTCAACGCGTTATGGATACAGTACTGGCAGGATTGTTGCCTTGTGTACTTGAACGACGTCGTCATCTTTTCCTCGATTTTCGACGAGCATCTTCGGCACCTTGAAGCTGTACTTCAAGCCATCAAGACGTCCGGACTCACACTGAAGCCAGAAAAGTGCAGATTTGCGTATGAGGAGCTCTTGTTTCTGGGGCACGTTATCAGCAAGTCTGGAGTTTGTCCCGATCCACGGAAAACAGCCGCCATTGCCGACTTCCCGCCGCCCACTGACAAAAAGGCCGTGCGCCGATTTCTGGGCTTGTGCGCCTATTATAGGCGGTTCGTGAAAAACTTCGCCCGCATCACCGATCCTCTCACTAACCTTATCAAGGCCGACGTGGAATTCAAGTGGGAAACGCCACAGGAACACGCTTTCCAGGCGCTTCAACGTCGCCTCCAGACGCCTCCGTTACTTGCCCATCTCGACGAATTCGCCGAGACAGAAATACATACTGACGCAAGCAGCATATAGGTCTTGGCGCCGTTCTTGTGCGCAGGGCTGACGGACTTGAAAGGGTTATTAGCTACGCCAGCCGATCGCTATCCAAAGCAGAAGCAAATTATTCCACAACAGAAAAGGAGTGCCTCGCCATCATCTGGGATACGTCGAAATTTCGCCCCTACCATTACGGCAGGCCCTTCAAAGTTGTGAGCGACCACCACGCCTTGTGTTGGCTAGCCACCTTGAAAGACCCTTCAGGTCGCCTCGCACGATGGAGCCTGAGACTTCAGGAATATGACATTACTGTCATTTACAAGTCCGGCAAAAAACACTCCGACACCGACTGTCTCTCTCGTGCGCCTGTCGACCAACCGCTACCCGACGACCCGGATGGCGACTACTTCTTGGGAACGATCACTACAGACGACTTCGCTGAACGACAGCTGGCCGACACGGAACTTAAGGCCCTAATAGAATACCTCGAAGGCAGGACCGCCGATGTCCTAAAGGTATTCAAGCGCGCACTTGCGTCGTTCTTCCTACGAAACGGTCTTCTACAAAAGAAAAACTTTTGACCGCTTCGAGCTAAGTACCTCCTTGTGGGGCCTTCAGCTCTGCGACCAGAACTCCTGCAGGCCCTGCACGACGATCCGACGGCAGGGCACCTCGGTGTTTCTCGCACGCTCGCGAGGATACAAGAAAGGTACTACTGGCCACGTCTTACCACCGACGTCACTCGTTATGTGAGGACATGCCGGAACTGTCAGCGACGCAAGACACCGCCGACAAGGCCAGCGGGACTTCTGCAGCCAATTGATCCACCTTGCCGACCTTTCCAGCAGATTGGTATGGACCTACTAGGGCCGTTCCCGACGTCGGCTTTCGGAAACAAGTGGATCGTGGTAGCTACCGACTACCTCACCCGCTACGCCGAGACAAAAGCCCTGCCAAAAGGCAGTGCATCCGAGGTAGCTAAGTTCTTCGTCGAAAATATTGTGCTACGTCACGGCGCCCCGGAGGTCCTTATCGCCGACAGAAAAACGGCATTCACTGCCGACTTAACTCAAGCTATCTTGGAATACAGCCAAACAAACCACCGCCGGACGACAGCGTACCACCCACAGACCAACGGCCTCACCGAGCGGCTTAACAAGACGATCGCCGACATTCTGTCAATGTACGTCGATGTCGAACACAAGACGTGAGACGCCATTCTTCCGTATGTGACCTTCACATACAACACGGTGGTGCAGGAGATGACGCAGATATCTCCATACAAATTGGTCTACGGAAGGAGCCCGGCAACGACGCTCGATGCCATGTTACCCAACGTCACCGACGAAGAAAGCCTCGATGTGATCGAGTACTTTCAACGTGCCGAAGAAGCCCGACAACTTGCGCGTCTCCGTATCAAGAATCAACAGACGACAGACAGCCACCGTTACAACCTTCGACGACGCTTCGTGGAATACCAGCCCGGTGAACGTGTTTGGGTGTGGACGCCGATACGCCGACGTAGACTAAGTGAAAAGCTTCTGCGACGCTACTTCAGACCGTACAGGGTGGTTCGACGTCTCGGCCCACTTGATTACGAGGTTGTCCCCGAGGGCATCACGAACTCTCAACAACGCCGATCGCGACCTGAAGTCGTGCATGTCGCGCGCCTCAAGCCGTTCTATGCGCGTTAACAAACTGAAACAGTGTTTTTTTGTATTATTGTTTCATCGTAATTTATTCATTGTACTTTCTTGCATTATTATTGTACCTTCATCTTTAGTTAAAGCATCGGGACGATAACTCTTTTCAGAGGGGGGCAAGGCCACAATCCATGTCCCAAGTTTTTGTTATCGTCCCAAAACACCACACGATTCTCAGCACAAACCGCGCCTGCAGTTTTCGAGAAGGTTCCGGACTGTAGTAGATCATTTCGATAAGATCACGCCCACTGTGCGAACGGTACAGATTGTTCTGGAACCTACGCCACCGCCAGCGATAACGCTAGAACATTCGATGGCAAGCGTATAAATGCCGACGCGCTTCGCCGCTTGTCAGTTGTTGAACGAAGGCCGACGCTCCGTTCGCCGCTGTCAGTCCGAGACTGCTATCTGTGCAAGACTGCTGCTGTAATCGGACTTCCCGTTTACTGGGCACAGGTTCGCCCAAGTAAACAGTTAAATCCCAACACGAAGTCTCCTGTCTTCGGCCACATCACGACCCCATGACAATATATCGAAAGTACATGCAGGTACCATGGGAGCCATTGACTAACGCGTCGGCACTACATCAGTGCGGAGCCTTACCTCAAAATCATCTTTTTATGGGGAATTGGATAGCAAAGGCAGAAGTGCTACTACTAGCACTATTGCTGTGTTATATTTAAAGCAAGCTTCACAAAATTGTGCAGGTAGCTTTATTGAGGATTTTATTATAAGATCTGTAGATTTCACAAGAAAATTTCAAGCCATTCTGAAAATAATAAAATATCAACATATTTTACCATTACGATATCTGAAGCAGCACTTGCCAAAATGATTTCACTTGTAGAATGGCTAAATATGTTCTGGTTATTACATGTGCGCAGGGTACCCTTCTGAAGCAAAATAATATTTATGGCCATGGACATTCTTCAGGTAATAATTTTCATGTGGGATCAGTAGAAGTTCAGGGCTTTTTTTTCTTGAAAAAACGCTTACGTAAAAACGAAGTTCTCGTGGCAACACAATCGTTTTGCTTTAGTAATTGCGCACGTTATCTAGTAAGAATTCACAATTGTTTGCGCTTGATAGTTGCAGTGGCTACAGAGAAAAGGTTCTTTATCAGAAGAAAAGTAGTGCTTCAGGAAAATTCCAATTGATGTTCAAGTTTCCGCACTGCAGTCACGGAATCAGACGTGTTCATGGACAACGGCTCGTAAAATCGCGCCACTTCGTGTAAGGCTGCGGTAATGCTGAACTATAGCCCTAATTGAAAAAATTACATTTTCTGACGAACCTGCCTTCACGCGCTTCTTACGCCACTTATTTGTTGTTTACGTGGTACTAATTGTCCTGTATGCTTTATCATTGCCGACGCTAGTACAATTAAATAGCACGCGTTTAACAGTGGACAATATAAACAAGCCGTGCTTATGCGATATCATTTCACGCGCCCATCGAGCAAGGCAGTATCGCACAACGTCGTAGCTGCACATGAAAATAAATCATAATTTATACATTTCAGATAATAAAAAGATATTAATTAATTTTTTAGCCATGGCATATTTCAGCGACATGTGGTAAATAGTGATTTTTTCGTTTTTCATATTTCCCTGAATTTATTCCGCCCCCGCCCCTTCACCCACATTTGTAACAATACATAGTCATCGTCTTGTATAGCAGGAAGAATTCTAAAGTATGCTACTGAATATCTGTATGTGCTGAAAACCAGCAGTTCCATTGATGTGAAGTGCCGTTACGTTTGCAGAGGAACGTTTCAGGGTATTTAGCCTCATTGAGAGGAAACTCCGGCGAAAAAAAGACTTACATAAGCAGCTGGTCTTGAATGCTGAAGGTATGTGTCCCAAACACTCAAAATTTGAAAAGTTCAAAATTATGTTAATTTTTCGTGGAAAAAAACATTGATGTTTTATTTATGAACCATTCTTTTTCTTTTTCGATGGACATGCGTGAATAGAGTTAGCGTGTTCGAAACTTTGCTTGAAATGCAGATTAAGAGAAAAAACTTCCTTTGTGTAAAATGTGCCTCATACTAAAGGCTGCTACGTCACCTCGAGAGAAGTTCGAGTGACTGCTTGTTCAGAAGAAGGTTTCTGAATTCTTTCTTTATTACACTCTAAAGCCTGTCACCAAAACTTGACGAAGTTGGATGGTGCTCTGACTGTAAAAGAAGTTCCTGGTAAATTAGCGTTCCTAAACTAAGCTTCCATTTAAGAGTCGCTCCATTTTTAAGCGCTTAAAATAACGCTCATCGATTGCAGATTTTATACCGTAAGCTTACAGCGTCTATCTCTTTCATTTTAATGAAACAGGCTGCGGCTGATGAAAAAAAAGTGCCTTGGTTTTCATGCATTTTGTTTCTTTTTTATCTTTTATTGTTTTTGTTTATTGAAGAACTGGACCTTTGTGTGCTCTGTCATTTTTCGTTTGGACTGTCCTGTATTATTTTGGTGGAGATCCTTCATTATTAATGTTAATTAGTGTTTGCACATAGAAAACACTGAGACACAGGGAAAGTAGCGAGAAAACGGGCTAACAACTGCAGTTCTGCCACCTATACTGGCACGAGGGAAACATAGAAGAAATGTAGGCAGAAAGAAGAACAGGACACAGAAGAGTGAAGTAAAAAAGGGGACAAATCACATGCGCATAAACTCAAATAAAGTCACATGAAAAATGTTCGTAAACGTGATGCCAAGTCTGCTTTCTCTGAAAAAGTTAAAATGGATCGATGGGCCCGGTCCCGCCTAGAAGGACATCCTACTGAAAACAGGCAATCATCAAGAGTTGTGCCTCTAGTTTCAACTTTCCCATAGCCCTTCTAGAGTAGTGCTTTGTTGCAAGAAGTATATAGGGCACTCAAGTTGATGTAGTGTAGTGTCTCGCAAGAGCCGCACGATGAACATATCGGAGTGTCCACATGACCTTGACAGTATAATCCTTCACTCACGGACACCGAACCCACTCTTAGCTAGTATAACCGGGTTCTGTCACAACGAGACAATCCACGACCACTGTCTGGCGCAAAGAGTTTACGACGTACGCGAAGGGATTGTGACATTATTCATGTCTTCTTGACCAGCCCGTCATGTTCGTCAAACCATCTTACCCTCCCGTACTAATTTTGGTTCACGCAGAGTTAAAGGGTGTTCACGTGAGTACCCAGACGTAAGCGTCTAGATAGATAGATAGATAGATAGATAGATAGATAGATAGATAGATAGATAGATAGATAGATAGATAGATAGATAGATAGATAGATAGATAGATAGATAGATAGATAGATAGATAGATAGATAGATGTCAAAAGTGCTTGCAGTGCGCTAAGAAACGCTTCACACTTAAAACGGCTTTCAAATGCGTGGCTCTTCTTTAACCAAGTTTATGTATTCCACGTTTACGTGTCATTGGCCTGAAGATGACGAATACAACGCACGAGTTAATCCGCTTTACGCGCAAGGGCTCTGATAGAATGGCCTCAGTCTCGGTGCGCTTTCATCGTAGCATGTTCATCAGTGGCTGTGATAAATCAAGCGAGTCGGTAGTTACTCAAGCTGCACGTCTCCTCTCTTGCGAACGAAAAATTCTCAAGATCGTCTCTTGGGCTGGACGTTTTCGTATAATAAATCTGTCGCTGCCCTCGTGTCTGAACTAAACACAAACTTTCTCACTCTTGAGAATTATTTTTGGTTTTTTTTTTTTGTGCGGCCGATAAATGTGCGCCTCCATTCAAAAGCTCACCCCAAAGGTGGGTCATTCTTGAAGAGAGAAGCGCCATCAACAATTCTAGAATTTCCAACTGGCACTACTAGAAGAAGCAAAACTGAAATCTGAATATGAATGAGCAGAATATTTTCTATGATGGATGTCTGATGTTTCCAAGCTCTATTCTCACGTTGTGTGGGACAGCAGCAGTTCATTTCACATTGTTGTGGAGAACTTCACCCTAAAGAAGGATCTTTTGTCGGAAGCTGCATCATCTGACAGCAGCTATTTTAGCCATGAATAACACTGTAAAATCTATACTGCACGCTAGAGAAGTTAGCACCCTTTATGGTTCTTTGAGTGTCTATAACTAACACCCTACGTTACGGGTGTTGACAAATCAAACACATATGCTGTGGGTGTTTCGAAGGACCAAACCACCCATGGCATGGGTGCTCTGGTATGTCAAAACACCTTTATCATAGGGTGCTATAGGCACTCAAGCCACCCTCAAGGGTTCAAACTCTGGGTGCACGTTTAAGAACCCCAGGAGGTCGAAATATCCGGAGTCATCCACTACGGCGTGTGTTATAAATATATGGTAGGTTTGAGACGTTAAAACCCACATATCTATCAATTATAATTGAAACTCATCTATAGTGTAATTAACACAAGTACAATATGCGAAGCTTCCCTAAATCTTCAGCTTCAATTTTACTTGGCTAATGTTGATGTGTCTTAACTCAGCTGTCATTCATTTTCAGCCCAAAATGACATATTTTCAGGGGCATGGGATTACAGCGCACGTGAAAAGGGGAGCATGAGCTGGGAAACTTTACTTTCAAGCCGTCACGTGCCTCTTATGCGTGTCCTCCTTAAACTTCGACTTCATCGTTATTATTCTTCTTGTACACACTATAAACCTTGTATTAAACTTTTTTATCTATAAACACATATGAACTAGATCTCCGCTTAGTGATTTCCACTTTACTGCAGACTATACATTAGCCGAGTGCAATATCAAAAAGTCTTAACTATGACATGTGCGAGGGGCAACATTATTATTTATGAGTGTTATAAGACCAAGCCCAGTTCGATATAACCTGGAGCACACTCAAGACTCGCCTACAAAAGTTGAGCCAGACAGCGAAATCGGGCCCCAATGGCGTCGTCTTCTCAGTTGCTAGCTTCACATATTTGCACAGTGCAAGAAAACGAGTAGTTACAGAGTAACTACGGAAGGAAGACACATTAACAGAAAAGAGCGCTCAGTTCAACCTAATTACACATGATAGCAAGCTGCACACCACAGTACAACCACGCAACCTGTTGCGTTACAGCCAGATACTCGATATCTTATTAGGTGGGTACGCCAGCACACCCCGGCACGAACTCATAATCTAGGTGTAAGTAGAAGCTGTCGCCTCAAAAGAGACAGATCGAAGATATCAGTTTCGTTTTGTAACTCGCTCGCTTGAACTCTTAAAAAACAAAAAAAAAAACAGTCGAACTTGACAACTGAAAGAGGAATGGAAACAGAGCTGGTCAGTTTTATCTTTCGTCTAGGAATTTGGATGAACCAATGAGAACTGCCAGGCCTTATCTCTTCGTAATTCTCGTGTGTGACTTCTCTACTCGCAGTAACATATACCATGAAACATTTGAGATACAAACTGCGACGATTTGAATCAAAGTATGCCTAAATGACGAGTACCTGAATCTCAATGTTCAAGCAACCCATAGCTTGATACGGTGCGTAAGCTATCTGACTGAACTTTTAGGTTGCTGGTCATTAAACTGTATATTTTCTATCGCTCATGGAAAGTTCTCCAGAATTATCGCATAAAGCAGCTCACTTTTTTTTAAGAAATAATCAAGAAGAATTGAAGCTTGGTGAAGTGCCACGAATAAATAGGCCACCATTTTACAGCAGACGTGGTTTTCAGAGGGGCACAAGTGCGAGCCTCATCAGTGAATGAGCTACGTTCCTTTGCTTCTAATTGAAGAAATTGATGTGGGCCTACATGAACAGCGCTCATTGAGAAGAACATTCAACGGTGGACGTTTATCAGAACAGCTAAAATTGGCAAAAAGTTTTTACTTGGTCGTCGCTGAATAATTTTTGTAGCTCGTTCATTCCACTCAGAGTTACCGCTAACGTATAGCTACTGCATTGATAAGAATAAGTTTATGTTTTTGGCTATGTATGAATTCACTGAAGAATGAGAATTGAACCAAATTGAGAAACGTGGTTTCTTGTGCCAAAGAAACTGACTTTTGGACCAAAAAGTTTTAACTGAGCTTAGAAGCAGCATTGCGATTTCATAATATTAATGCATAAATATTTACGCCAGCATTTCTGTCTCAGTAACATTCACAATATCTCAATTGAGCTAATGAGACCGCATATATTCAACTCTGTCGAATCGCCAATAACTGAGTGGCAGCTGCACCTGAGTTTGTTTATTGTCATGTTGTTAACCAGTCTAGCAATATAATGTAGATCCAGTCATTGCTTTCCAGCAACATGACCACTTTTGAGAATTCAGGTTTTTTAAAGGTGATTTATTCAAACTATTCTACGAAACTGCCACTGGCAGTATTCTTCGAGCTGTAGCGACAAACCTAACCACGCCTGTCAATACGGTTGGTCGCTAAACCAGGCCTCCTTTTGATGGTTTTCTTTAATCCTGAAAATTTATAAATACTCTATATACTCCAGAATTTTCTTGCTAACGTGGTGCTATTTCGCTTTTCCGCCTCAGTCGAGTCACTACAATCCAATAGTGTCACACCAAAATGAGAAATAGAGCACTTTTCAGGCAAATAGTTGAAGAAAGGTAATTGTAGTTCCACACGTTTTGTTACACAACTTTTAGGCTCACTACTACTACTACTACTACTACTACTACTACTACTACGACTACTACTAATAATAATTATATAATAATAATAATAATAATAATAATAATACTAAAAATAAAAGATTACACTAGGCTGGGCAGGGCTGGTAGCAATCACAGCTAGTTGGCACCTAGCTTGTCTTTTTATATGTCTCTCTCTTTTTGTCCTTGAAAGTCAGCCCTCAAAAATCAACCCTTCACTTCACGTCATGGCTCCCACGAGCAGCTCGTATCGAAAATCAGGCAAGTCCACCGAGAAGTAGTTGAAAAAAGGGCCCAACGCGATATTTCAGTGCCTACCTAGTCACTGTGCCATGCAGGAAAATGGCCAAGCGCCCGATCCGACCACCACGATGTCAGCAGTGTCACCATGCCCCTTTCAAGACTCGATGCCGCAAAAAAAAAGTTCCGGAGCTAGCCCTTCGTCAAACGTTAGACTTGTAGTATTCACCGACAGTCACATGAGCAAGCGGCAAGCTTTAGAGAATATACCTCAACTATGTATCCTGTCCAGCCTACCACAACGTGACACTACCTTGCTGACTAGTCAGAGGGGCGTTCCCAAATGCCCGTTCATTTCTAATTACAAAGGCTCACAGCCCATAATGTGAAGTATGTGGGTGCTCCGAAACAGTAGCGCCCCTTCGCTTTGATGGCAACCTACTCAGCTGCGCAAGAGCGACTCCCTCAGCCGCACTTTTTTAGTTTTGCCACTTTCTGAGACGAAAGCCATGCATGCTGGGGCCGAAATATGAGCGAGAAAATATATCCAATTTTTGTCAATGTGGTCTTTCTCTTCTCGAAGACATCAGAAAAAGTTATCATATACAATAAATGCCCCGTATTCAGTAATTTCGTATGAACTGAACACATATAATATACTATGAACACATATAATCTTATGTGGTCTTGTGAGGTCGCACGAAATGGTTAGATAGTTTTCAATCAAGTCTTGTAGGAATTTTTGAATATCGATGTATATAATAGTGTGACGACAAAGACCGACACTGAGGTCGGGCGCGCGCAATTCTAGGGTGGTACAGCGAAAGGCACAGCAGAAGAGAACAGCCGCTGGTGTGACGCTATGATGTCTGGGAGACGTGGCCTGGCTCATACGCCGCGTTTATTCTATTCTGACTTCTTCCTTCTCGGCTTCTACTACAACTTACTGCCTTCCCATGTCACATTTATATACTTTGTAATGTCCCGACCACGTCCACTACGATTCCTACAAATGAGTGACTAGTTGTGACTAGTAGCCGTATTGTTTATTGTATTCACACATCTTGTCTACCTTTTCAGTTCGAACACTAAGCCCGTTGAACCGGCGCTTATTCCTCAAATGAGCCCGCTGAATCATCACTTGGTCCCAAATACGCAACAAGTGATATCAAGTGTACAAACATTTGTTCTTCGCAGCTTACATCTCTATTTATGGGGGTAACCCCGGAGAAAATTTTTTTGGCATTCGAATGAAGTATAAAAATGGCGTCACCTAATTATATTCTGTGAGGTTTTCGTAAAGTTAGGTGCGACATGTTATCTGTACTAGCTTCATAAAAAAGTTTGTGGTAAAAATCAATTTCATTTTGTTAGTTTATTGTTTTGCCCTCATAAAACCAAACACCCAGTGCGTCTTAGTTATAAAGGATGCTAGTGAAAAGAAACTTCCTCACCCGCGTTGTTTACTGAAGCTTGGTAAATGTATGCCTTCTTGGGGACAGAAAGACAGCATGCGGGCAGGGTCAGCATCTCAGCTTCCGGAAAACACTGCGGGTGGTTCTGCGGCCACCTCCAGTTTTTTAATTAAATCCTGCAGCCATGCATATGTGTGCTGTCACTATCAAAGGTGATAGCTCTACTAAGCCAGACCCTGATTGAGTCATGTTTACGTCACGGGTTTTGAAACGCTTGACAGCGGCGAAGAAGCTCTCCGGCGCTTGCTCACCACTCCGCAGCTCTGACATGTTCCCGTACGACGCGTCAACCTACACTTCGGGAGTGCGGAGGTATAAGAGAAAGTACCTTGTATTTTAGTTCGTTGTCATTGTCGCTGAAATTAGGAATGAACATTAAAACACATAGACGGGCTGCAGTCCGCTTAAATGCTGTAAATCATTGTATTATTAGTTGTTTGTATATTACGTATATATTCCTTAGTTACATACTGGCGAAAAGTTATGAGATAGTGCCTGAAGTTACACATTCTCATTACACCATCGCTTCAATCGCACATGCTTACCAAACATTTTCTCGTTTCCATCCTTCGTAACTCCAAAATAGTCCAGAAAAAAGCATTCTACTCATTCTACGCATACATTGATTGATTGATATGTGAGGTTTAACGTCCCAAAAGCACCATAATATTATAAGAGACGCCGTAGCGGAGGGCTCGGGAAGTTTCGACCACCTGGGGTTCTTTAACGTGCACCCAAATCTGAGCACATGGGCCTACAACATTTTCGCCTCCATCGGCAATGCAGCCGCCACAGCCGGGATTCGATCCCGCGACCTGCAGGTCAGCAGCCGAGTACCTTAGCCACTAGACCACTGCGGTGGGGCTCTATGCATACACGTCTCTTCGTGTGACAGCATGCACTAAGCTTGCTACCAGCATGTCCTCCGTTTCTTTACAGCCTGGTGCCAGCCTGGTGCGCCTGATACAACCACTCACTCCCTTCTGCTGTCACTATTTTCTAGCCTGGCCCGCACGGGCGTTCCCGCCTGTAGCAGGCTTTGCGGTCATGAAGGAGAGTACGCTTTATGTGGTGCCTCACGATGGAAGCCAGAGGAGGTAGTGATTTGTTCACTTGTGTTTCTGTCCATGAGCCGGTGTCTGTCTCGTATTCCTCGTGATTGTGACTTTGGTAATCTTAAGGACGCGGAGTTTTGAGATACCATGTCTCCCTTCGTAGCGCTACGCTAGAGTGTACTATAAGTTTTTGTACACTGTAGCTACACGCACTATCAATGGGGAGGGTTCGCTGTGGCAGATCTCCACGCGCTGGATTTAAAACGCGTGGCACGAGCACTGTGAGGCGGTGGCATTGCTTCGAGCATGGAGGAAAATCGCGTTAAGCCACAGAGGCAGAAGTGCGAAACACATTTGAGAGGGAACTCCTGACTTACACGAGGAGAAAAATACATGACGAGAAAAAAACACGAAACTACACCAGAAGTGTACGAACATTTGGGCAGTGTTCGGTGTTAGTGAAGTTGAAATCGTGTACTTTGTAGGGGTGGAAATCTTAGCAAGTCTCCTTGTTAACGAAAATCATTTTCTCTGACTGCGATAATGCTTGTGGCCCATGCATTTACGTTTAGGTGCATGTCAAAGAGGCCAAGAGCTGAAATTGTGTGGTGGTTTTTCAACATGGAACACTAATGTTTATTACTACTTTTAAATTAAACACCTGGAACACTACCTTCATGATTATCCACAACCGCTCCATGTAGGACTGAATATTACATTACTTGGCATTGATTCATGACAAAAAATAAACAGCGTACATGTAAAGAGGTCAAAAGATCTGGACACAATACAATCACTTTTAGGTTACTTCTCATAAATTGTGCCAAGAGTCAGAATACAGTTTACTCATTATTGAAATTGTGACAACATATAGTAGCACAAAATAACCAGAGCAAATGAACAAGGTAGTTTAATGAAGTTCGACAGATTGAATGTACTCATAATAATGTGATTAAATTAGGCTCGCTCAAATTAACACAGCTCCTATGTGCTTAAGATATTCACATATACCGTAGCAAGTTGAAGCGATGCTATGTTACTAATAAAGTGTCAATACCATAAAAAGCATATGTTTCACTAAGCAGAGTGCCACTAAGAACATAACTGCAATTTTGTATGGCCAGCATTGTCCTTTCAACATCATTTATTCTTTCTAGCTAAATGAATACAGCCTAATGACATTGTTACACGATATCGGCAACGAGAGAGCATCGGGTAGACGACGAAGACGATGAATGCGATCGCGCTCGCGTTTTTGTTGCGGTTGTACCTCCATCTTGGCTGCAGCTGCCTCAGACTCTCCCTGTATATTTTGTAAATATTTTTATTTCATTCATTATCTAACCCCCGTGACAATAACACTGTTCCTTCACGTGCTACTTTATTTTCTCGTCTAGGAGGCGGACAAAGTTCGCATTGCTAGACTGTTGTCAAGAAGTCTTCTTACTTGCTCATATACTGTGAATGAGAACAGAACGAATAGAAAGCAAAGTTGTCCTAAATATCCATTTCGTCAAGTGAGCGTATATACTGAAGCGCTGTTTTATTCAAGCACAAACATAATTTTCACGACGCACTCGATTAATTTGGATGACCCTTCGACGCAGATGTGATATTCACAAGAGTTTCAAAACACGCATCACGCATAGTTGTGGGGTGTACTTAATGTCATTTTTGTGTGTCAATTATGAGAAGAATGAGAAAAATGTGAACAAGGAAATAAAAAACGCATTACATAAGGCTCAGGGCGTTTACGTTGTCTGACATCACACCGTCTGAGTGAAACAGACATGCACCAAGTTCATCGACAAATCATTTCATCTCACAAACACGTTAGTCACAGCAAACGTACATGCTCTTTACATGTCACATAGTCGAGATTTATACACCCTCGTTCCATCTAAGTCATTACTATTCATGAGATGGCAGTCAGTTTCTACTTTTGATGACACCCTCATGACCTGAAACCCGTTATCCTCACTCAGCGTTCGATTGTTCGAAAATATCGATTTGGGCTTTTTTTCCTTCCATGTTGATTTGTCTTTTCTAATAGTCTTCCTGAAATATGTATCCAGCGCTTTTGTTGTGTTGAGACGTAACTGTTGCGTGTGTTTGCTTATGAAGTAGAGCATCTTCGTATACAATGGGACAGCAGTGAAGCCATTCTAGTGAATACAGATACTGTCTTACATCCGCATCAATCGCTTTCACGATCTGTCTCATCTCTTGATATTCTTTTGTCCACATCATCAATACAAGCGATGTCCTCATTTGGTCACTCTGACGAGGCATATCGAGGGCTGAGCTAAGGACTTCCTCCTGTCACACAGCCGGTTATCGTTCGTAGTCTCTAGCCACAGTACGGCTGTTTTGTTGCTGGACTGACATGCGCCCTTTTCTGATTGTTCTTTGCTAAACATACGTCTTTATGCTGTTGCGGCTGACAGTCGATCGACAGTCTTCCTCAACCCAGTTTCACTTGATATGAAACTTCACGTGAGATACCAATCTGAAAGGGCGATTCACACCGGTAACAATTTTCATAAAAAATGCCTTTATCAGTGCAGAGTATTCTTCGAAAGAGTGCCCGCTCCTCTGGAGTAGTTCGTTGATTGAACGAATGGTCAATACGCGCAATTATATCTCGTGTTGAGTTAGCATACCAGATGGTGGCACTTTTGCTGATTCGTTTCGGTGAGTATATAAAGAATTAGGTGAAAGATAAGCTCAACCAGGCCGTAATCAATCTCATAAACGCTGAAAGAAAGAGTCGTTTATAACACATGGATTAGTGACTTAGTCAAGTATATTAGAAAAAAAAAGACAGAGTGTGCTGTATGAAAAAAAAAATAACGATGTTCTAGGAGTCCCTAGGTGCATAGCGGTACTATTACTAGGAATACATTCAACGTAAAAGCGGGGCTAAATATAGGCTAGCGTTACGCACTGTGCTGATATTGTAATATAAGGTAAGTTGTTTTAATATCACTATGCCGGTCAAACTTTACAGCTTACAGCCGCAAGCGTAATGTTAAAGAAAAACACTTGACCTAAAGCGTGCGGAGGTTCGCACCGATGCAAGCTGCGAAAGAACCATTAGTTAGAATGAATAAGCACAAATTAATAACGTGGTGCAATAACTTGCGCCTGAAACTGCCCCACCTAAAGCTAGGTTTATACGAGACAGAACGTCAATAAGTGCATATGCATTTTGCAAACATGTCACAATGATATAAAATCTCTGCTCGATCATGCATATTTTTCCATAAATTGATATCTAATCACGAATACCTAAAATCTGCGTGGTTATGTGTTTGCGAGTTTCTCAGCGGCTGAGATTAATTCATTTGACGCGGCAGATTTATTTGGTTTTGGAAGAGTTCTCTCCTGTTATATCTTCAGTATGGCTGCTTTGAAGTCAACATCAAAGTATATATTACGATATACTTCCAGAAAATACTGCTATAATTTGTTCCCTACGTTTACTGCAGCATCTGGTTCGGCTTTTACGAAAAAAGAAAAAGTGGTGGGGATAACTATTGGTGTCATGCATTGGCAGATTTGGAGCACTTCCGGTAATACTTTTTGCTGCTTCATGTGGAGCAAGTCTATTCCATTGGCACGTAGAGAGTGCTCCCTATTTGTTTCATTGGCAGATCTGGAGCAGCTCCGTCGCGAGATCCACTCCGCGGAGCAACTTTTTTTACTTCGAGAAAATCGGCGTATTCGACCGGAAGTCGCAAGCGTCCCGCACCTTGAAACGATGCCAACTTTGCACGCGTCAGTTTCGCCTCGCGTACGAGTTCACGTTTTGCTAGCGTAGCGTCACTGTGCCTAACGTGGCCACTCATGCAAGAAGAGAGGCGCGAGCATTGCGTTCCATTCTGACTCTGCCATTTGCTCCAGAGGGAACGCGTGTGCTCCATTGGTAGAATTCCTTCTGTTGCCCTCCGCCAGAGTGGAGTGCTCTGGCGCAGAGTTCGTCGGCCACTTCTAATTTGCCAATCGACGACACATTATGTCAGTGTTACACCAGGGGGTGATTGTGAAATGCATTGTTCGATGAACCTACACTCTTCATGACAGTGGCTAACGCAATCAGTGCACAATAAAAAATAGTAGGCGTACGCGCGATTATCCAAAACGTGCATGCACGCAAAGTCGTTGGCTTAACGCGGCTTGCAGTGAACGCGCTATTTACTACGCACACACTAACGCAACTAACGAAACAGAGCGTCTACCGAAGCAATTTTATTAAGTGTGTGGCTAGATAGCTTCAAGCACGCGAGTTTCGTTCACAGCGCTGTTTTCGAAGCATGCAGGCCATGTGCAAACAGAGGTAACGCATTAAACGTGTGAGACGTGACCATTAGAGGATCATCGCGTTCTGACCTGTTTTCTCTAATGGTTTTCTGTTCTTTGATTCAGGGCGTTAAACGGAGTGCTGGTGAGAATAATACTGTATAGTGTTCGCTATCGTTTAATCCGTGCTTCAATCTGGCAAAAAAAAAGTTAGCGTAACAATATGGCCTATCAAATGGTGAAATTGGTTCTGGCTACTTCTTCAAACACCAGGCAAGCACGAATTTTAAAAAAAGCTGTGCCCTTAATTTCAAATATATAAATTCTTTTAAGCAAGGCAACATTTGTGCCCAATTCTATGCCCCGAATGATTTTTTCTCGCTCGTATTTTTAGGACACATGACAAGTTGCATTCGAGATAGATACATCATGTATAGAAAAAAAAGACAGAGTGGAACATTTGTCGAACAAAATTGCCAATGACTCTAAATAGCCCCGCCGCGGTGGTCTAGTGGCTAAGGTACTCGGCTGCTGACCCGCATGGCGCGGGTTCGAATCCCGGCTGCGGCGGCTGCATTTCCGATGGAGGCGGAAATGTTGTAGGCCCGTGTGCTCAGATTTGGGTGCACGTTAAAGAACCCCAGGTGGTCGAAATTTCCGGAGCCCTCCACTACGGCGTCTCTCATAATCATGAAGTGGTTTTGGGACGTTAAACCCCACATATCAATCAATCAATGACTCTAAATACACGTCAAGTCAAAATAAAGGAGCCAATATGAATATACCGATTAATCATTCAAATGTAAACTATGGGATTAAGCTATCAATGCGGCTCAAACGCCACTGCGAAAAATTGCGATTCCTTTAGAGAACGGAACTTTCACGATACGTTCATCATAGGTTCCTAAAGGTCGCGCCAGGGTACAGTCAGCGTAACTCCTTAAAGCAGGTAAATTTAAATAATATCACAAGGGGCAGGTTTCCAGATTTTTCAGCCTTCACTCTACCTCTTAAATACCATGTCAAACACATATAGCTGGTTTACAGATCGTGGTAGCAAAATGCCCATGACGTTAGTAAGTTTGACTGCTTCAGTATTCTTCTGCCAGTTTGTATCCTTCAGTCAACAAACTCGACGACCTCCTCCACCCAGCATCTATCCAACAGTACCAAGCAGGTCTCACCTGCAGAAGTGACACTGCATGTCTGTCTAGAACTGACCTTCATCAACCTCTAGCCTTTGTATTTTATTATAAACGTGTGCGGCTGCGTTACCCCCTTCATATCTGCGCTGTTTCCGTACACGCTGTTACGCCTGAGAGTCCAGACCGAATGTCATTGCCTCTGCAAAGTCAATCTGTGTCAAGGCCAGCGAGAGAGCCCGCCTGATGCCATCATCTCAACAACGTCATCTAACCCGGCGTGTGTCTTACACAGCGCACCGGGAGCTCCCTCAACCGACGGGCCCGATAGCAGCCCGATGATGCAATCGGCGCCATCCAGTCCGGCGAGTCTTACGCAATGTGCGGCAACATCACTCGTCCATGGGTGCAACCAAGCGGCGGTTCCTGACTGGAGGATTCTGACATCACGTCCAGCGGTGGTTCTGATTGGACGTTGCTGACGTAACGGTTCATCCCGGGGCCTATAAAAGAAGCCAAGCGGCGCGTCGCCAGGCAGCCAACGTATTCGTCAGAGAGAAGACGCCTCGGCTCTTCGAGTCCCTAAGCTGTCGGCCCCAGTGCTGAATATGTAACGTTTCTATTCTATCCTGTAAATAAATCTTGCCATAACTCACCGTCGTCTTGTCCGCTCGTCTATCAGCTCTGCGCATAAACAGCCGCGAGCTAAGAAACGCGCTACTGATAAACCTTGGTGGCTCGTGACCTCAGCACACTACGCAACAGTGTCGGTGGCAGTGCGAGTCGTAACAAAGCAGAGTCCCCAATAAACACGTTCTGTGGTTCCGTTCCTCAGCTCCGCGCTTGGCGTGAAACGTTCTGTAATGAGGGCACCACCGCACCCACGAACTTCTGTAATGGTGGCGCGCTGTCCAAAGCACAGGGCTCCTGCGGAAGCTCTTGCACTTCATATTTAATTGCAGTAGTCTTATAAAGCTCGTTTTACGAAAAATACTGGCGTTAGGGTCAGTGTGGGCGTCGTTGGTTGTGAATGAAAAATTGTCTTGTCCGTGACCTGAAAATTGGTAAAGAATCATATAAAGCGGTATCATAGCGTTGGACTTTCTCTCTGTGCGTCTGGGCTAGACAAAAAAAAAAAAACATTTATCACTCAATATTACCAAGCTTGTGTCAAAGTGTAGCTTCACGATGTACACAAATCAACATAATGAAACATGCGCTTATTTGTCACGCGTGCCCCTAACGAGCTAGCCGAGTGGGGCGAGACGCCAGCTACGTTGACCGTTCATTACGCAGTACGCTTCCGTTGTCGCCGTGGAAGCTGAAATCTGTAGGTGGCCCGACCGCCCGCCTCTAATCGGCGGAGAGTGCAGAAATGTTGCATTCCGCGCTAGAAGCTTGTGCACCACGCATTTTTGTCACCACACGCTGCAAGCACTTTTTTTTGTCAACTGAGTTCTGTGGTGCCGCTCGGCTGCGTAGAACGAGAACAACTTACATTTCAGACGTGACTGATGTCGCTCTCATTACGGTGGCCACAGAAACGTTTTCCGTTTGCCGAAAGAGCTAACACAAAAAGAACTCTGTATCTCTAAGCATTTCTTGCTCTCGAGAAACGTTCATCTGCTAGCGGCAGTCGTCACGTAATTTAACCATTCGTACCTGGCGTACGTCCAAATATTTGCCAGTGTTTAACGCTGTGCAAATGTAAGATAATAACTGAAACAAGGAAGATGGTACCCGTGGTCCTATATTCCGAACTTGTATCACCATATTAGACTTTCGTATTCCGTGATCATCAATATCATACTCATCATTATCCTTAATATACCCACTGCAGGGCAAAGGCCTCCCCATGATCTGCCAATCAACCCGATCTTGCGCTTTGTGCTGCCATGTTATGCCTGCAAACTTTTTCATCTCATGGACCCACATAACTTTCTGTCTCCCTCTCGTGTGTTTGTCTTTTCTGGGATTCCAGTCAGTTGAAGCCCCTTGTAAGCCTCGAGGTTTCTGCTCCATATATACGTAAGTGTCGGCATAATGCAGCTTTTATATATAGTCCTCTTGAGTGTTAGTGATATATTAGCATTCGAGATTTGAGAATATTTGCCGAATGTGATCCACCTCATGCATTCTTAGTAACCGCGTAGTAACTATGTTTTACGAGAAATGAAATAGTGTCCGTGCAAGCAACGTTTCACGCCGTAAAGAGACGCATGGCATCGCGGAATACTGTTCATTGTATTTTTCAATTTACAGAAGATTATTTTGCCATTTACATGTCATAATATATGACACCTATGTTACGCCAAGTTCACGAGAATTATACATGAAAACCTGCCTTGTTCCACTGCTGTTCACACCTTTCGTATCCGCGAAACACGTCTGCAAGTGAAAGGTGCCACTGAAAAGCATGGAGTAGGCAACAGAAGGACACGGAATCACTCTGCCACGTTGTGAAACTGATTTCGAGCCATATATTGTAATCAGTCGAACTCGTGCCCCTAGACCTGGACGAAAAGTGGAGCGGAGCGATTGTACCTAAACCGTCTTTTTACATTGAAAGCTGTTATGAGATCGCAACATGGTTCACGTGCGGTGCCTTAGTTACTCGCCGCCACCTTCGCTGGTGTCCGTAACCATTATCACACGAAATAAGAAAAAAAAAACTCTGTAAATAATTTACCACCAAGAACAAAATTGGATTCGAACCCGGGACGTGCACGTGCCAGCCCAGTATTCTACCACTGAGCCACAACGGAGCTTAGAATTCGTTTCCACATTGACCTTAAGTAGGCTTCATGGCGTGAGAAAAAAAACGCGTTCAGATAAGTAATCAGGCGTTTTGAAACATGAAACTAACAGCCAGGCATCACACGTTGTGAATCGCGCAAACAGTGGGTCATCCAACGCTCCAACCCATTACAAAGGCTTTTTCTTGATCACTTAATAACTGTGGCGCAATTCAAGCGCAATTATTGGGCAAAAATAAGTGTGTAGCAAATACAACGCTTTTTTAAAGAATGACGAAGAATAGCGTTGTGAATGCCAGCCAACTACATCAAAAGTATGATAATATATTTTGTATTTAGTACCCAGAAGGTGTACCTGTAGCAATATCCTAAGAGAGAGAGAGAGAGAGAGAGATAAAGATACAAGGAAAGGCAGGGAGGTTAACCAGACGCACATCCGGTTTGCTACCCTGCACTGGGGAAGGGATAAAGGGGAGAAAAGAGGTTGCACAAAGATGAGAAGGTACACACAATCACGAGCACACTCGGGGAGCACACACAGTTTACAGGCGGTCGCTCAGGTTTGTTGACTTAAGGTAAAGTAGCAGTGCTTTAGTTGCTTTCTGCGCAACTGAGGCAGATGCCCAAGGTTCTAGTATCTTCTGCACACAAAATGGTCCGGGGTCAAGTCGATTCAAAACCATCCGTAGCTGGCATCGCTGTGTGTCGTAGCAAGCGCAGCTGCACAGGACGTGTTCGATGGTCTCTTCATCTCCGCAGTAGTCGCATGTAGGAGTGTCTGCCATACCAATGCGAAAGGAGTACACCTTTGTGAATGCAACACCCAACCAAAGGCGGCATAACAGTGTCGCATCGGAGCGGGAAAGTTGTGATGGTAGCTTTAGCTTTAGCGAAGGATCCAGTTCATAAAATTGACACCTTTGGAAGCTGGTAGACGACCAGAACGTGCGTGTGAGATCTCGAGCCAGCAGGTAAAGTTGTCTTGCTGCATCATTCCTTGATAGAGGAATCGGGACTACGGGGGTTTCTTCATGGGCTGAGCGGGCTGCATCATCGGCTAGTTGATTTCCGGTAATACCGATATGTCCAGGCAGCCATTGATATATAATATCATGCCCTCGTGCTAGAGCTTCATGATGGCAATGTCTTATTTCTTGTACCAGTTGGTCATGGCTCCTCCTACGCATGGCAGACTGCAAACTCTGAAGCGCTGCCTTCGAATCACAGAATATGACCCATTTTTCTGGACGTTCCTAAGAGTAACTAATTAGAAAAGGCTCTGAAATGCCGCTCTTCCAGCTTTTGGTGTGACTGTGCTGCGAACACTGGGACTAGGGAGGACAAGTGAGAGTGACAACGATAAGAAGTGAAGTCGAGAATTATTAACAACGTTTCAGCCGTAATACCGGACTAATGATCAGCGACATAAAAACTACCATGTGGGAGTGAGCGCAGCTAAGAATGCCGTAAAATGGCCTCAGGAAATGAAGAATTAATAAGACTGGCTCAGCTATACTTGTAATACAACAGCGAAAATGAGAATGGCAATAATAGGAGAAAATAAGAATGACTCAACAAAATTAAGAATGACTTGTTAGAATGAAAATATTGAGAACTAACCAATAGGAGCGTATTGTCCTTTACCCCTCCATAATATTGTGTCTAACAGAGAAAACGAGTCTTTCAGTTTGCACTCTCCATTATCGTTAGAACGGAGTATTACACAGTAAAATTAAAATGACACAAGACACCATCACAAACGGTAAGAATCGTAGAAGCATGTTTGAGCGGATAGTTAGAATTCACCAACACTAAGGTAATCTCTCAGAAAAACAACAACATGGCGTGATCAAAAATCACTGTAAAATAAAAACTGTTGAAGCACAATCACCTCTGATTATTTTTTCATTTTAGTAATAAAACAATGTTTTAGCAATTACTACGAGACAGCAAACTGCCCTTCCTCTATAACGACTCGGGCATGCATTCATCGACAGCATTTAAGAGGAAATCCGACACTAGATAAGACCTCAATTTAGCATGACACCAGCAGACTCAAAAATATTGAAGACTGTACAAGGGTATATTGAATGTCTCACTAGCAAGACGGTACCCCATTAATAGGCTGGTATTGAAAACCAGAAGACTATGTGAGCTATATTAGAAGACAGTTTTCGTTCAAGCATCACATTAAACACTTTGATTGCGCGAACGAGAGCATGATTAAACGGGCTCATGACCAGGTCAAGCACTTTCTCGTGTTTTTTGTCTTATAATCGAGCGTAATAAATTTTGCCTACCTCAGACTAGGTCCCGCAAGGTTGCGTGACAGCAGAAGCTGATCGGCACATTGCTGGTACTGCCTTGCCAAGACATGTATGTAGCCTCTCACCTGCTTCTCTCCCGGCTCCTTGTTGTAGTGTACTGAAAATGTCTATGCGTGCTTTTCTTTATATTTCTTTCTTGTCTGTGTCTTTCTACACTTGTAGGCAAACCAGGACTGGAGCATATGTACTGTAAAGCTGCGCATATGCTCATATACTGTTCATTGCAGATATATTGTTAATATAGGCTTACCAAGAAGCTGGGCAAGTACCACTACTACCTACACTGGTTCACTACCGAACAACAAGGTAACACACAGAAGGCGAACACCATTAGAGCCACAGGTTGCATCTTCTCTTGTCAGCTGTCTGTTCTAAGTGCTCGAGCGCAGATTAAGCATGTGCGGGTGAATAATTATGACGATCATTTTGTATCGGCGGCACAAAGCATATTACGATTATAACAACGCTGCTTTGGGATTTAACGTAGGCACGCTCGAGGACGCCAGCATAGGGCCAGTGCCGGCACGGCGGTTTAGTGTTCGTGTCGTGTGCAGAGTGCCTAGCCGGCCAGAAGACGACGGAGAGGTGAAAAGCGCGGAAATAGAGGTGAGCATTGGTATTATATGTACTAATGTGGAGTCTAATGTACTAATGTGGACCCTGCAACGCTTTCCTAGGTAGCCACGGGATCACTTCATTAAAGGAGCTTATTGCCCAAGGATTGACCACTGTAAAAATATTCATAATCCATCCAGTACGAGCGTAGTTACGAAGATTCATGGCACGCTGCTTATGAATTATTTCTTCTCTCATCCCGGAGAGAGTTCTGCAAGCTGAACAAGGAAAAATGGCTCGAAGAAGAAAATACGTCAGGCGTGCCTCGTGACCTTGAGAACGTTCTTGTTTCTTTTTTTTTTCTGCAAATGCATGGCTTTTCAGTACGATCATGTGCCTACGCACGGACAAGTCGTGGCCTCCCGTGGTGGCTCCTGTAACGACCGAGCGCGAGATGCTCGAGTCAGCCTTTGGCTGATACTTGGCCTGTGACGCAGTGATCTTTGGGCCAGTAGCGTCACTTTTCAAGAGAAGAGAAAATAATTCATAGCTGTCTTTGGGAATTGGCTTTCTACACTCTTATACTTAGTACGCGTACCCTCGGAAGCATCTACTACGGATCCACAGCGTTTTCTTAACATGCTCAAAAAAATTTTGCAAGAAGCCTGTTTACGGTACGTTATATACAACTAGCACCGAATAATGAACACCGAGCTCTTCTTCCTCATCAAAAGCTGTTTCCCTTTATCCTGACAAAGTACACAAACGTTAAGGCTTTAACGGAAAAAAGTTAAACTATTCTGCGTTTCAAAACTGGAATAAAATAAAAGGTATCGCTGGCAGCTTCAATGACTGAACTGCTGGTGGTCATCATTTGGAGCGGCTACTGCTTTCAATGGTGTGGGCAGTATCTCGAGTCTTGAAACTAGATTGCCTACTGTGGCCTCGTTCTGCAGTAAGTACCCAGATTTCGTCTATAATGCTGGCTTCAATGCGCACAACAAGATGCGGTGGACTCCACAGTAAGTATGCGACGATTGAATGTGTGGTTTCCCGCATTTTTCGGCGTGCGGTTTATGCTGGTTTGTAGTGACAGGGTGTGTGAACTTTCGTTTAAGACGGCTGATTTCCGCGTGGCCGCTTCTCCGCTCTTTAAATAGTTGCGGGGCTGTTCAGCCTTTGGAGAAACCGGTGTGAGGCCGCAGCTGCCAATTGCCGCCGGCGTGCTTTATGGCCGATACTGGGGAGAATAAGACGAGAGATCCTCGCGTTCCTCTCTAAGGAGCTTTTCTTTCTCAGGGAGCACGAGTTTCTGCGGCATTGGTCATGCCCTTTCGTCAAGGTTGAACACGAAAGGATTCAACTCATTTTTCGACCTACTTGGTGCTAAGCAGTGCCCGTTGAGTTGTTATTTATGATTTATTTGTTACAAATCGTGTTTCGTTGCATCTATTGTATCGTTATACCATTGTATCATGATATCCAATTGAGTTCTTGTGCACATGTATGCCAACATTGTCGTGTACAATAGAGCAAATGTCTTCACTGCAACGTAGTGATGTTGGTCATGATACATAGATGTGCCGAAGTGTACGTACCCTGTTACAGAAATGTTATGAAGCCTTTGTGTTCTCTACATACTGTAAATTATTTTTTTTCTAAACAGTAAGTGTTCTGAAGTACGTACGTAATCATGACGGCTCATGTCTTTGCACAGTCGAGTACAAAGTACTCGAAATTGTTAAACATATTTAGGGGCGAAGCTCTTTATGCTATGGGTCATGCATCCCCGATGTATGTAGTAGTATGTAGCCACCTGTATCATATGAGTTGCTGAATTGATGAAGTTCTGTACATGTGTCCTTGGGAATAGTATAACTAGATGGCGTTAGTGGTTTTTACGGCATTACCACGCAGTGAAGAAGCATCCGTCCGAGTGTCCATGCACCCGTCCGTTTGGCCGTCCGTGCGTCCGTCCACCTGTCTGTCCGTCCGTTTGTGCTTCCGTCTACCCGCATGTCTGTCCGTTCGTGTATCCGTCCGTCAGTGCATCCATTTGGACGCACGGACGGACACTTCGCGCCACTCATCCTCATTCACTCCGAGGATATGCTGCGAAAACCACTAACACCATCTAGGTGTATTCTTTATACAGTCTTTATGTAGACCAAGAACTTTTTACGACGGTATTGAATCCCATACTTGCGTAGTGAGTTCGGCTAGAAGCTCAAAAGGCGTTCTCGGCGAGCTGCAAAGCAGCGGCCAGCATGATAAATGAAAGGGTTGCGGCACGCCGAAAAGAAGAGCCTTCAGGCAGAAATAGATTCAATATTCACGATAGGGCATTTCAGGACACTCACCTCTCTACAATTTTTTTTATTTTGTTTGCTCGAGCACGGACGCCACAGGTGAAATAACTCACCAGTGTTTTCAGGTTAGTTCCGTTATTAGACAGGGTACTTTTTCTCATTTTTTTCTGCAGCCCTGGCGTGAGAGCCCATTCTGCTGCCGGTCCGTGGCGAGGGCTCATTTTCCTGTCTCTTAACTTTCGCATGCGTGAGGCAAAGCATTATCTGCGCACCGGGATCACGTCTCTCATGGCAAGTTTTATGGCTCTCATAATAGTGGCCCCGTTCGCATACTCAGTCCCCTGTGCCCTCTCCTCTATGGTACCTGGAGACTCGTACGTTGTAACATCCTCAAGGCTTATTGCTTTTTCAGGCTCTTAGCAAAATGCTCGCTCTACTGGCTGTTGAAATGAAAGTTTGTTCAACTGAGGCAGAAGTTATGTATCAAATTAGATTGTGACAGCTTTCTTTTGAAGAGTGACGTGCTAATTTTTCAGCAAATCGTAATCTTCTCGCATTTTAAAATGTCACCTTTATGCTCTCGGCCTGTGGACGTTTCGGTTTTTTTTGGAGACCTGCATGGTAACCCTTATTTAAAAATTTACCCTCTGTCATCATTGTACTTGTTGTGAAATGTCTGTTACTATAATTTTTTTCCTTTATAGCTGGAACGCTCGGGGAGCTCGCGCACTTTGTCGTCTACGTTCCCGTAATACTTGCAGTAAACCGCTGTAGCACAAAGATGATTGTTATAAAAGAACGCGCAGATATATATAGGACAAGTGTGAACTAACAACTGTCGCAGCTGTTACGCTTTCACATTTGAGCAACTGACTCAAAGGTTCGACAGTAGAGACGCCAATGTTTTTAGATATTTATTTTTCTTTTGAACTGGGGCACGTGGCATATTTGTCTAACACAGCGCGCTGCGGAGTAAAGGGTCACTGGATTGAATTGTCAGGTGAGTGCCTCGATATTTTTTTTCTCTTAACTCAAATTTAAGTATTTTTACGCGTGCATATATACATACGTATACACGTCCGCGACATGATGCCAATGGCCAAAATTTGCCGAGCGTGCTCATAATATTTTTCGTCGCAATCGAATTGCACGAAATTGGTCTGATTTTCTGGTTTATTCGATAAGTGTCTTGTGCGTGTATCGAAAACGCAATATTTTTATACAATATGTTGGCTTGTTTCATATGATTCTTCAAATCATTATTCTTGCACTCATAGGTATTGAAAATGAAGTGTTGTGGCGCAGTGCTGAAGGACTAGGAATTCGCACTGTGGGCAATCTTTTCTGGTTTTCATTCAGGTGCAACAAAAATCTTTTCGTTGATGGCAACCAAAAAAAAAATTGGATAATGCTTGAACTTCGCCTTCAAGAGCTGATTGCGATAGCATTATAAGGTCTCGTGTGCATAGCCTTCGAAACTCTTAACCTGCTTCGAGTCTCGATGCATGGCTCAACCATGCCGCAAGGATACGAATGACTTTGCGCGTAACCTTGGCCGTTTCAAACCATCCTTGAATGCCTATTGGAAGCGAAGCTGCTAAGTGTCGGCTACGCCATAGTTATCCCTTTTGCGAATCAACAGAGGCCTCATTACGCGTCCGTAGGGAAACAAGCGAACCTACGCAGCTCTTCCTGACTTGCGGTGGAGTTCCACGCGCTGTAGTGAATGTACTGTCTGTCTCTTCCTTTTTCTTTTCCTTCCCTTCTCTCCTCCCTCTTTTCTGTCCCCTTCCCGGATCCTCAAGTGTAGGGCAGAGGACCGGATGTCTTCCTGGCTAACCTCCCTGCCTTCTGCCTGTGTGCGTCCTTCCTTCTTTCGCAGCTCTTCGTTTTGCTAATGGTTTTGCTGCTATTGATGTTAATAGGTGTGGGTGCGATTTGTCATGACTGAGCGTTGAAAAGGCCCACTCTTTTCTCAAATAAATTATTTTGACACCTGATGTGATTCGGCAGTTCTCCCATGCGATATCGCATGTATAAAAGGTACTACTTTCCCACGATATTCAGAATGCTTTTTTAAACAGTTCCAACAAATTTTGTGCTTTGCGATAGAACACCTGCTTGCCACAGAGATGGCCTGTGTATATCCTGTATCAAACTTGGGAATTTTTATTGTTTATTATTATGCATTTTTTTGTATCTTTCGGATACAACCAATGACGGCAACGCTAATGCCAGCATCTTCACCCACGCCGAAATTGCTGCAAAAGCAGCCCTTTGACGCTATAACACTAATAATAATGGTGCCGTTCTCTAGCGCTGTCTCAGCGGTACTCATTCTTTCGCAGTTTTTGAATGGGAACCTGGGCCTTCAATCATCTGTGATTCAAATGTATAAAATGTATAGTGTCTGCTGAAAGCACTGTGTAAGGGGATCTTGCCTTGTGCACACTGCATACAGAATAGCTTCAGACGATGATCACGCTGTATACGCGCCACTATCTTAAACGAATCTTCTCTCCGACACACTGATCAGATGGGAACGAAATTTTCATGAAGAACAAATTATTGTCGTCTTCATTAACCCAGAGCATGACACAGGGCGGAAGACACAATCTAATAGTACCACAATGACAACTTATAAGTACTTATTTAGTACTTTTTGTAAAGAAAACTGAACACAACTCCAGCAAAACCTTCTAGGTATATCGCCGTAAAATCGGGGATGAGCCTGACTCTTTGACAATCTGACGTGCAATTGAGTTTCTAGAAGGTTGTCGCGGCGATACGTGGTAAATGAAAGGCATCTGTACTCGGCGGTGACTTGAATTTGTCTGAAAAAACGCCTTCATAAGCTAACTGCTGCCTTTTCATAAAACCTGTGGATACAAGTTTGCCATAGCACGAATAAGTGCACCCAGTTCGTGGTCTACGCACGCACATGACACATACACACGCGCACTCACGTGCACACATGCACGCACGTATACACACACACGCGCAAAAAGATGATTTATTTTTACATATTTGTGTAGGGAGCTTGCACTTTAGCTGTAATCAGACTTACGTGGCATAGTTTTTCTGGCAGGCTGCCCAAAAACTCCGGTTTGTTCCGAAAAAGGATTACAGAAGCGAAAGCCGTCGGAGTTTGACGCCGCAGTTTTCGTTGCCCGTGTCCTGAGAGCGAAAACTGGTGTCAATTTCTCTCTGTCTCTCTTTCTCTGGAATGTGCAGACACTCGCTTCATAATATTTCACTGGCATCTGCCCTTTCCCTCGGCGTTTCAATCGCTGTACCTCAGTACTTTTACTGCACGCTAAGCATGCTTGATCGAAACTCCAATATCTCGGGTGCGGAAACTTGCCAGTGCACTGAAGCGAGAGGACAAGGGCTGTCGTCCCCATTTCTTGTCTGTGGAGAAGTTGTGGTTGCCGAGAACATACTGTAGTTCGGCAAACAATAAGCTACTCCGTGTTCTTCTGAGAGTAATGTTTAAAGTGTGCAAAGCCATGTACTCCCATTTCGCGTTACTATTGTTGACTACCCTACAGAGTTTACTTTGAGTAATACTTTCGTGTTGATGTCTCTCTTCCCTGCTTCCCAATCTTCTTACTCTCTTTCTCTCTCGACTGTCACTGTTCTTTTGACAGCGAAGCAGAGGTAGATTGACTGATGCCTCTGAGCGGTTAATGGGAAGAAAGAGAGAGAGAGAGAATGAACGGGATAAGCAGCGACACTAATCAACTTGGCAAAGTGCATATATGAAGTTGAGGCCTATAGACAATACGCAGAGCCTGTATACTTTGCTATTACTGTTTCTCTATGGGCAATATCGCCCCACGTTTTGCCCGGACACAGTCGGCTTATGGTCACTCATTGACTGTGCAATCCTGGATTCTGTGAATGAGAGCACAGGGCAGGGCGTTCAAATATTTATACTTATTACGAATGCCACTCCTCCCTTACTTTGCATGGATTTCGAATTTGACAGCAAGTTTGGGAAATGTTGAAATGTGTGAATACAATAATTTGAAATGAATTGTTTATTCATTCACAACAACAAAGTTGCAAAGATGACCACACTAAAAAGCTGCATTGAGCAGCTTGAGGGGAACCCGGCCACCTCATACACTGGGCAGCTTCACAGCGGTCGCACAAAAACATGGTATACATCATGAATGAACTAACTTAAAAAACAGAAAAACAGTAAACATCCATGGTCGGAATAAAATTTATTATGCAGGACACGGTAGATTAGTTTTGACTCATAATAAAGTTGTTTTCGTTCGATAATATTCATTGAGTATAGGATTAGGCAAAAGCAACTTTTAGTCCGGTTTAGTTACTTTCATTGGCCAAAGGATCAAGCAACAGCGGCACCTGGCGGCGAGTGTGGATGGCTTCTTGCGTCATCTCCTAGTCACACCGTCATCGCTTGTGTGCGAACGTTGCGACGGTCCTCAGAGAGCAGCTTATACTATTATGTTAGCGCATAGTATCGAACGTTTGCACGCATAACTACGTGATTTAGTCAAGCATGCCTCCTTACGAAGCTTGTATTCACTCTAATCAGTCAGTGCATGCCCCTTTCACTATGGAACTAGCTCAAATAGTCATGCCTTGTATTTGTCATAATAATTTTAATGTAGGTGTCAGTTTGTCGTTCACAAACGTCACATAGTGCATTTGGCATTCTCCTGAACGAAAAGACTAAATACCAAGGTGTGGAAGCAGAATTTTAGCAACGCCATCTTGTGAAGTGTTGGTTATTTGAAAATTTCTTCTATAGGACAAAGCATGAACAAGCGCCTACAGAGGCTAGTTTACACTATGCATAACAAAGACTTCAAGCCATGCCCCTCTAAATTGATACACTTATTGATGCAAGCAAACAAACTGAGTACACAATCTGCGTGAAATAATTACGCAGAAGTAGCTTTATTTTATTGTCACTAGAGGAATAAATCATTACTTTATTGGCTCAGTGGCTTAACACCACGTATTTTGTTGTGCACTGAGAAGACAAACTCAATGTGTAAAAATAAAGCAAGAAAACCTTCAATCACAGTGAAAAACATGACTGCCACCAAAGCTCGGCATCCTATTTATAGACAGGGCACGCTTTTCTCATAAGAAAGTTGGTGGGCCTGGTGCATAAAAGTGTTAATACCGGGCGCGTGTTTCCTCATTAGGCTGCACTAAACTCACTTTATTCTCGGACCATTGGTGCAAACCGCTCACAGCAAAGTGCCGTTGTGCTCATTTAGATTGCGCACCGCTGATCCACAGAAACGCGGTAATAATCCCGCCATTTATCGCCCGATTTCGCGACGAGCTAGTACACAGAGTAGTGTTATGCTTTCTGACTGCGTTATTCGACAGGGTGAGAGCACCCTGTTCGGCTCAGTTCAGAGGCAAGTAACGTGGTGTCGGCAGTTTGGCCGGCTCTCTAATTATTTCTATATGCTTAATTAGCTATGTAGCTGTTTTCTATGTAGCTCAGTTATATTTACAGTAGAAAATAAAAAAAGTGCTCAATATAATATAGGGGAGGGTTCTGCTGGTTACAGTGCTTCTGTATTGCACAGTCGGTCGATGTATCCACAGCCTCATTTACGGAGACAGCACGCCTACACATTGAAAAGATAGTTAAAATAAAGCCATCGTGCCTTCAATGAGGGCGGCAAAATCATTCACCTTTTTTCTCTTAGCATATATGCACAGCTGTAATTGCATTGCTATATTATAAGAGCACTTTTATGCTGGTGTTATATATCGAAACGACTTTTGTTGACAGCCTCGCCGTTGTGGTCTACTAGAGTGGCTAAGGTACTCGGCTGCTCTCCCGCAGGTCGCGGGATCAAACCCCGGCTGCAGCGGCTGCGTTTCCGATGGAGGCGGAAATGTTGTAGGCCCGTGTGTTCAGACTTGGGTGCACGTTAAAGAACCCCAGGTGGTCGAAATTTTCGGAGCCCTCCACTACGGCGTCTCTCATACTCATATGGTGGTTTCGGGACGTCGAACCTCACATATTGATCAAATCAACTTTTTTTGACAGGAATATGTGTCGATGTGTATTCATTCCACCAATAAAACTTCGGTAATGCTGGCAGCCATTGAAATCAAAACGACTCTCCCACCGTATTCCTACGAAAATAAAAAAATAACACTTTAAATCGAAAGCAACCTACTAGCATATACTATGAAACAAATGCAGTTTTCTTTTATATTACTTCATAAAGGGCCTAAAAAATTGATTTTGTTTAGGTTCAGCGAACAGGGAGTTTCGCGAATAGGTTCGAGTTCAAAAAAGGAAGAAATGAGGTGGTCGAAAAGTCAGAGTTTCGCCTCAAGGTCCAATGAATTAATGCATTAGCAAGTAATTGGATTACCACCGAAAGAACGGCAAGCACCTAGAATTCACGTGAAAGCAGGTAGCGCGAAGGAATGGTGGCACAAGCGCGGAACACATGCAGGAAACGATCGCACACTTCCAACTAAAGTTTATTCTCAAAATTCATCTCTACTTTATGAAACATGGAAAGATCACATTGTCACCAAAGAGAAAACAACCAATACAAACCTGAATGTGATGACGCGAAAACATCTTGATCAGCTCTGATAACAAAATAAAAGACCAAACAAAACAAACAGCAACAATCAAGGGCTGTTAAAATTTCGTCACTGCTCTTTTTGAACGTACGTGTACAGAAATCCGTTGAGTTTATGAGACACACGTTCTTGTTCCCGCGCATTGTAGCGAACACACATTAAAGTTTACACAGATTAACGCATCATCCTCTCGCATTCAAAACACGCACAATATTCGCCTTCCTGTCAGAACTTCTTGTAGATCCGTCACCTTACTCTTCTAACATGACATTCGCAATTGATTACCAATGCAGGCATATGGATTCCATCAACGCTGTAATTGTTTTTTTTATTTTACATCAAAGATTGATTTGCAGCCTCCAGGTTGAACGATCTGATCACTATACGTGCATTTGAAGGCGGCTGGTGACAACGTTATTGCAACAGCATATGTAACTGCAGATTTTTTTGTTTTAGCTGCTTTACTGGCTCAGTCAAGTTTTCGGTCACTGACACTAGTGTGTTTCCTCGGTTTAGCCCCAAAAAACCTGCTTCGCAACCCGGTTTTTCTTTGTCCTCGTTATCGATTGTGAAAAGGAAGGGATTTCAAAGCATCGAGCTTTCATGGCCATTTTTGATTTTGTGAGGCTTTCACAAATCTTGTCAGCACTTTTTATCGCCTTTCTTGCTGAACAGACTCGCCTCCTGAGCTTTTCTCCTATCAATCCAGTTTTCACCTGAGAACAAAATGTCAGGAGGAACACGCGCAGACAGAGACCTCAGAAGAGCACAGCGTATGCTGGGATTTAAGCTAAAAATGGGTTTCAGGACTTTAGCTTCAATGTTTTTATTCTTGATCACACTGTGATCGTTTGCAAGTACCGTTCTTTTAGGAAAGCTTGAAGCAGTGTTACGGTTATATACTTCTATCGTGGCCCGATAGAACTCGTTGAAATATAAGATTTCTCTGTAAGCTAAAAACACTGTCACACGATTCAGAATTAAAGCTAAAGAAAGACGTTTGTCTTTACAGACAGTTTAGGGGCATTCATTCTTTCTTGTTTTATTACCTTGACGTGATTGTTTAATACACTCACCGAAGAGTCGACGGTGTCTAAAGATAACTTCCCGACAAAGCCGACGACCATATGAAAGCCTACCTGCTGTACAAACAAACATTGTAGCAGAATCTAAGGGGTCGTAAATGGGCATCGACCAGGTCATATATTTGTTCAAGGATATCAAGAAAAAAACAACGTTGAGCCACGGTTCAAGCTGCGGCTGTGCTATCTTTGTTTAAAGAAAGTGTGGTATTGCGAAGATGATTCAGTGTTTCTGTCGTTTCACATGTTTGTAGTATTTCTGTCAGACCTATTCGGATACTTCCTTGTCATTTCTTGCTTCCTCCTTTACGACGCTCTCGTACACTACGCCAATTTTGCTGCCAGATGTGCAGTGAGTTTTACAGTGTAGCATACGTTGCCGGTGGTTTATCCCACAGCGTTTTCATACCAGGGACCACGCATGAGTCTTTCGTGCTTTAGGAAGCACTTACTAGCTCATACTACACTGCGTATAGCAGTGTTAGTTGGCGCAGAATGGCGCATAAACTCAGTGATTGGTCACGTCTCTTTTCTGACCTTGTCTGCATCGGCTAAAATCATACTTTAAAGCACTTATCTAAACACCTACACACTGTTTGTTCTGTTCTGTTTTAACTGTTTTGCTGTGCCCCGCCGCGGTGGTCTAGTGGCTAAGGTACTCGGCTGCTGACCCGCAGGGGTCGATTCCCGGCTGCGGCGGCTGCATTTCCGATGGAGGCGGAAATGTCGAGGCCCGTGTGCTCAGATTTGGGTGCACGTTAAAGAACCCCAGGTGGTCGAAATTTCCGGAGCCCTCCAGTACGGCGTCTCTCATAATCATATGGTGGTTTTGGGACGTTGAACCCCACAAATCAATCAATCAACTGTTTTGCTGTGGAGAGTTTGAGGAGCCTATTGCCTCGGCGACTCCATATCACTAAGTTCTGCAGCGAAAAATAAAATAATACTACAGAACTGTACCCAAAAATTAACAATACGGAAAAGGAAAAAGAAAACACATAGTAGCACACTGAAACCAGTTCAAATAACATGCCAATACACAGTTTTCTTCACGCAGTTCACACAGTCATAAACTATTTACACGCACATCTTACTACTCTAATGCCAGTATATACATGACCACATTTTACATAATACCCATCTCTGGCTGTCAGTCATAGGCGCTTGTCCAGTCCGGTCTCCACTAAAAAGTCTGTCAGGAATATTATTGCCTTTTTTTGAAGATGCATCTCAGGCCATGGTCCAAGTAGTTTCTTTATTGTTAGGGGCCGTCTGTCCAAACTTGCTAATTTGTTCTTTAGTTTTTCTCTTTCCTTCGCGTATTTAACGCGCTCCAAAAGAATATGGCGAACATTTTCTTCTGCCTGACCACAATGGCATTCCGGTGAGTTGGATCGATGTATCTTGTGCAGGAAGCTGTTTGTGTATGCTACTTCCAATCTAAGTCGGTGGATCAATGTCTCTAGGTATCGTGGGAGGTCTGTCGCTATGGAAAATTTTCTTTGTGGATCAACTTCATAAAGTACCGTTTCCTTTGATTTAGGGCTCTCAAACTACTTCTCCATCGAACAATGGTTAGCTCCTTGCGATATAAAATTTCGAATATCCGTCCCAGATATAGGGATTGTGCAATCCCGTCCTTCCTTCAATGCTTTCTTCGCGAGACTATCAGCATCTTCATTTCCCTTTATTCCAATGTGGCTGGGTGTCCATTGGAATACGATGTTGTGACCCTGCGATGAGGCATATTCCACATTTTCTGCGATACATTGTGCTATTTCACCATTTCTGTAGGGTGATCTCACAATTCTGATTAGCTGAAGAGCAGGTTTGCTATCACTGCATATCACCCATTTTCGTGGCTCGATATTCTCGCAGGTAAGCTTAACTGCTTCAAAGATAGCCACCAATTCTGCTGTCGTCGATGAAGATTTGTGCGATAATTTGTATAACCTCTTTATCTGAATTTCGGGTGTAAAGACCGCACAGGCTGACGCTTCTTCTGTGCATGATCCATCTGTATATATCTTCGTTTTTTCATTATGCATTACATGAAGCTGATGAAGTACCAACTGTGCCGCTACTAGAGGTGCCACGTCTGCTTTCTTCTCTATGCCGTCTATTTCACGGATAACGTTGAGAAGTGGCAGCGTCCAAGGTGGTTTTGAAAGTTTCAATTGTTTGGAAGAAGAGTGAATTGAAAGAAGAAGTGAATGGAAGAAGCCCGTAGCTTCATTTTGCTCTCTTAATTCAGTTGTTATATTGAGTTCAGGATCTTTTTACAGTGTGTGCGGTGGGTGGACTGTCTCCAGAGTGGCAGCTAAACATCGGTGAGTCGGAGTTTCACTGCGCATCGCGATCATAGTTGCCCCTTAGCGGGCCTGTGCCTCATACCTGGCAAAGCCCGGGTATGGGGGACAACGAGATGCCGCTAGCGCCAAGCGGAGCACCACTTATCCATCCCGCTCGACTTCAAGTTGCTGCAGGCTCAGCAACGATATCGACGTCCCATACAGAGAGCAGCGAGGCCTCGCAGTGCAAGAAGAGGCGTACAGAGGAGGAAGAGGTTGACAACGATGACGCTACATCGACGTACTCCCTTAATGACATGACACAGATGGATACAAAAGCACCCAAGGAAGACGAGGGAGCTTACACGGTGGTCACCCATCACAAGAACCGAGCTACGGGGATACCGGTGGTATTCAGAACAATCGCTGCCGAGGACTCCTTCTGGAAGGTGAATCCCAATCGCCTAGCATCTGAGATAATCTCTGCTATCAATGAGAAAGTTATATCATCAAGAATCAACAGAGACGGAAGTTTTTGTGTTAGAGTACGGTCTTTGTACTTGGCAAACAAGTTGCTGCTGATCAAGAGTCTAGCTGGATTGCCTGTAAATGTGATGATACCTCAGTCTTACATGAAGACCCTAGCAAAGATAAGAGATGTTCCACTCGAATACAGTGATTATGACCTACTGGATTATCTTAAAAATGCTGGAGTAATCTCGGTCACACGACAAAAGAGATGGGTAAGAAATGAAGATGGACGTGCCACAATGCAGCCCATACGTAATGTAATACTCCAGTTTAGACATGACATGCCATTGCCAAAAGAGTTGCTCTCGGCTTTACGGTTCACACTGTCGAGGATTACATTGAGCCGGCGGTAAGGTGTTACAACTGCCAGAGATATGGGCATAAGGCTAAGACTTGCAGGGGAACCAAGAGATGCTAGGTATGTGCGGGCGCACATGATTACAAAGAATGCACCTCGAAGCGTCAACCTAAGTGTGCCAACTGTGCTGGACCACATCCGGCGTCGTTCTCAGGCTGCTCTCGAAACCGTTTGGCATCAGCGGCACAAAGAGAGAGAATTGTAAAAGGGCACCATAAGATACAAAAAGGTCCAGTACCCAACGCGGATATAGTCGAAGATGTTCCTGCGGCACAAAGAAGTGCAAAACAGTGGCGCCATGACTCTTACTCGGAAGTATTGAAGCGCTCAGCACCAAAACATCGCCTTGCCAAAGAAGTCCGGGCCCAGGAACATGCTGAAGTGGAACTTTCTGCCGGGCCAGACACAGCCCAGGAGCCACTGACTACCAAAGGGAAGGGACACAGCAGCTTGCTGTGGAAAACTTCATCAAGAAATGCGATCTCGGCGGAGACAGCCGGAAACGAGCAAGTCATTTTGCCAATAATCTTTGCGGCTCTCAAAGCAATTCTACGATCCCTGCAACAAGCAGGTTCTCTACCAGAAGTGAAATTGCTGCTAGGTGTTAAGCATCTTCTCTTGTCGTAATCATGGCTACCGGACTATCTAACTGGTACAAAAGAAGTGCAATATTCTAGTGGAACTGCAACGGTTTGCAGAATAAGAGGGGAGACTTTCGGAAATTCGTCGCTCAGCATGGGTTTCCGAATTTGTGTATTTCCGAAACAAGAGTATCCACTAACTTTCGCTCGTCCAATTATGTGGTGTACCAAGCAGACCGTCCTGCTGCAAAAAGCAGTGATGTTGTGTGTGAGACGCGATATTCCGTCGACACTTGTGGCTACTTCAAAAACAGATACGCCGGAATTTGTTAGATGCAAAGAGAAGTTTGGTAATGTTACTGTAACTGTAGTTAGTGTTTACGTGCACCCTCAAGCAAACCTTTCATACGCAGAGTTGGCTGCAGTGTGTAGATCTGACCATGATCCCATAATTATCTGTGGTGATTTTAACGCGCACCATGAATTGTGGGGTAGTGAGCGATGTAGTGTAAGGGGATCTGCTATAGTAAAAATATGCGAAGATTATGGTTACACTATACTAAACGTTGGTTCTCCAATGTTTCTACGGGGGCATAACTACTGCAGCGTACTAGACATTACTGTGTGCTCCTCTGAATTAGCGGCTGGAGCAGACTGGACTGCAGACGCTTACACAAGAGGAAGTAACCACTTGCCAGTATTCATATATCACCCAAAGTTGAAGAAAACGAGAAATAACCGCACAACAAGAATTACAAACTGGGCAATTTTTCGAGAACTACAGAGACAAAACCTTGAACCCTGTTCTGACGCAGGAACGTATGCATCGAAGATAAGAAATTTTCTAACAAAAGCAACTCGTACAGCACCCATTCCAGATGAGTATTCGGATGTTGACGCTGAGTATGAGAGGCTTCGGGCAATACGACGCCGATCTGAAAGAAGCTATCGGAGGTCGGGTAATTTAGAAGATTTCAAGGCTGCACAGAAAGTACACACTGCAATGCGTAACCAACTGCAGAAGCTTTAAGCCATAAGGTGGCAAGATTTATGTGCCTCACTTTCTCCATTTACCTCGGCGCCTCAACTGTGGAACATGGTACGCGCCCTCCGACAGCCAGTAGTCCACTCGAGACCACTACAGGCTCTAGCGCTGTCTCGAGGAGTTAGCGAACATGTGATGGCCGAAGAATTTTGCGATCTTATACTGAGAAATGGAGAGACCGCCCAAACTAGCGAATATAAATCCTCAGAAGAATCAGCTTCGGCGGTTGTAACAAAGTCCTCTGCAATCAGTTCATCAGATCTGGATGACAGCTTCACACCAGAGGAGCTCCAATATGTGTTGCCTTCATGAAACAACAAGTTCATCAGGAACAGATGGACTTACATACGTTGCTCTTGCTAATTTGTACAAAAGAGGAAAACTACACCTGTTGGAAATCTATAATAAAAGTTGGCAAGAGGAAAAAGTTACGGAAAGTTGGAAGATATCAAAAGTAGTACCGTTGCTAAAGCCAGGGAAGAGTCCTATGCAGTTGGACTCGTTTAGGCCGGTTAGTTTGACAAGTTGTTTTTCAAAAGTGATGGAAAAAATGATCAATGAACGAATTTTATGGTGGCAAGACATGAAAAAGTTACTACCAGAAAACATAGCCGGCTTCAAAAGAGGTAGATGCACAATGGACTGCATTCTGGATTTGGTCACAGATGTGGAAAACCAACGAACGCAAGGAAACACCACTGTCGCTGTATTCCTTGATGTTCACCGAGCATACGATACAGTGAGTCACGTTCACGTTCTGGAAGGCCTGGCGTTACAGGGATTCAAGGGCAAGATACTACGTTGGATCGCTAACTTCCTGAAGCACCGGAAAATTTTTGTAGTTACGCAGGAGGGCCCAACGTCAGAACATGTCGTCAACCAAGGAGTGCCACAGGGCAGCGTACTAAGCCCTACTCTCTTTAATGCAGTCATGGCGCAGCTCCCGTATAATCTTCCACCCAACATTAGATGTTCAGGATATGCTGATGATATAAGTATATGGACGTCTGGTCCATTGTTTTTAGATATACAACAAACTCTACAAGAAGGATTGGATTATGTAGACCATTTTCTAAAAAAAAGAGGTATGGCACTGAGTCTGGCCAAAACAGCCATACTTCCGTTTACCTTAAAAAGACCTGGAAATTTCCAGATTATTCTGCAAAATCAGCCTATTAAAATGGTTAAAACTCATAATTTCTTGGGAGTAATTTTAGACCGGAGACTAACATGATCGCCTAAAGTCCAGTCCCTGGAACGAAAAGTGAATCAGGCTATTCGAATCCTCCGGCATCTCTGCGGGGCCAAATGGGGTGGTACTACAGAGTCGTTATTAGCCCTACATGTTGCCTGGATACGCCCCATCGTAACTTACTCACTGCCCCTGCTGCACGGACTCCTAGCCTCCACCGAAAGGAGACTTCACTTGTTATTGGCAAGGAGCTTGAGGGTATGTCTGGGGTTACCATGGTCAACTTCCAGTGCTTTAGTGTATGCGGAGGCTCGAGAGCCACCTTTGGCAGTACTCCGAACTAAAGAAACATCTCGAAATTTATTTAGAATTTTCAAGCAACATGAAAGTCATTTTTTATCTGGTGCACTAACACAAAGAACGGCAACGAGACTACAGGATACTATATCACCTACACACTGTTGTATCATGGTTCATGTAATGAGTGTCAGTGAACAAAATAGTGCGCATTTGCCGTGTTTTCAGATTCGAAAGCATAAATCCGGCTTCCCTACAAAGTATGACATCTTCACTGAGGCCTCTATTTCAAGTTGTCCTACGAGGTAGCGTGCTTGCATCTCGTTTTATATGCGTTATTTCAAAAAATATTGCCGCAATTTTCAAAAATTGAGAAAAAGCCATAGTTGCTCGTTGTCTTATTGATTGCTTTTGCTGTTGCTACAAGCTTTTCGTGATTGCAAAATATATGACTTATAATATTAATAGCCAAGTAAAAATAAGTAAACTCTTATTAGTGGAGTTCAGTGGTTATGCCAAATGAGATATTTGAAGTTCTTCAAGCGAGGTATTCTTTGCAGATTTGAGATGTACAAATATCAGCTTTTAGTAATTATAGTGGCGTAATGAGTTTGAACCAAATACAACGGAACAACTGAAGCCCAAGCATTCAAGAGCGCAACAAGCAGAGGACCAGAATGGCATCACTGTTCAGGACAACAATCGCTAATGTGCAGTTCGTTCGCGCTCATTAACGTATGTGCACCATGCATGCTAAATTTGCAAGCGTATAACGCAAACACCCGGACAAAAAAGTTTGTGCATGGTTTATGTAGGGAGGATAATTTCTTGTAGGTTCTCTCTTCCGCGTTTTCTGTTTCGTTTTACAGCTCAAGTTGGTTAAATTTCATTCATTTAGAAGTTATTACTCAAGGCCGCTTCTTAAAAACCTCGAAGTCGAAATAGGATTCAAAGTACTTCATTTTTTTTTCAAATAACCGCGAAACTCTATTAGATAGAACGTAAAAAGATTAAAGTTAATCATTACTGTTGCAAACGATGTCGTTACCACTCTTATGATTCCTTCGGTTACAGAAGAAGCAATTAAGAAAGCAACTAGTGAACAAATCTTCCATTTCAATCAATTCTGAGGGTATCAAACTTTTTTTTTCAAACGACAAGTAAGCGATTCAATGGTCAAATATCCTATTATTAACATGGGGACCAGTGTAGTTTTTAAATGAGTACCAAAGATGTGGAACACGACCTAATGAGGAAATCACTAGCACGTCATAATTAATGCATTGATTATGATGTATTAGTATTTCACCCTCAATGGTATCGAAAAATTTTATGTAGGTGCGTTGGGGCATAAACTAGCACGTAGCACGCCACTCCCACACCAGGACAGATGGGCTTAATCTCTCCACCACGTAGTGGACCCGTTCTAATGCTCTTAGCTGCGTCCTTGAATCTGTACTGCGTAGCGCAGCATCTCATTTGGACGATGTAAGGTTTTCGACCCGTGACGCAGGGCACCGCCAGAGCATATGATCTGAGATGTCAAAGTACCAATGACATTTTTATTTGAGATGTGAGCATTTCATAGAGAACTGACACGATAACTTTTCGAACCACTGGAGCACAAAGACCGGAACTTGACAAGCTGTCTACCATATCATTCAGTTCCATCCCTGTGCGGCTGCGCACACAGACCCGCTTAGTTAATGCCAAACGAGAAGAAACAGGCCAATGAAAAGTACGCTTGAAGAACTATTTGTAGCGCGAGGTAAGCCCAGAGGGGAAGTATCTCAATCTAACAAATCACGCAGTTTTTGTAGTGACACATTACCCACCAGAATGCAAGTAAGCGGCAGATATTCAATGGCTGATCTCTCTTTTTTTTTTAATTTTCACGAGTAGGCTTACTAAGCCCCTTTTTATTTGTGTAGTTGCATTGTACATTCATTGTTTGTGTACAATAGAGTTGTTGTCAGAGACTTCACTGCAGAAAACTTGTCTTTTATTTAAGCTAATCTGTCTGGTTCATTCCACACAAGACGAACGATTGCAGCAGCAAAGTGAGTTTTTCAGGTTAAGCTTGTTAGTAACGACACCAATTTGTACATACTCGTTCGGTGTCGTTATGGGAGCGTAGCTGCTACGGAAACAACGTGCTGCCCATGGTGCCCTATAAACAGTTAACACGTGGTGTCACGGCAAGGCAAGAAAGACAAGGATCATGTTATTTAAAATTGATAACCCCGGCTTGTACTTCGACACGGTAATCCAGTGGCTAAGGCACGGGGTTGCAATACCAAAGCTCACGGGATCGAATACCGGTGTGGCGGCTGCATTTTTTGAAGAGGCGAAAATTATAGAAGCTCGTTTACACACAATTTGGTGCACATGAAAGACCCCAGGTTTTTTATACTTCCGGAGCCCTCCACTATGGCGTCTTTCATAATGATATTGTGCTTTTGGGACGGTAAACCCTATAAATTATTCTTATTGTCCACTGGTTTAAATAATAAATGGCATGACCAAGGGGCCAAGAAGCTACCACAGTATCACCACGGAACAGGAAGCACGCCGTGGAGAAGTAGCGAACGAGTGCATCTCTTGCTCTGGCAACAATGCAGAGAGCTATGTCACTGCCCTGTTGGCAGGGCAAGTGTAAGCAAATTACGCAAGTAAAAATTCTAATGAAGACCGTCCATGTAACAGTGCGTGGGCATATGAGAACGTGATGTTTCGTTTAAAACACTTCGGTACAGGGTAATAACACGATAAATAGAAGAGCGAATGATTGAATGTATGAATGACAAGAACGGAGAAGGCTAACGACAAAAGAAAGAGACAAAGTAAAAATGAGAGAAGGAAAGAAACAAAAATAAAAAAAGAGCGGTAAAGAAAAAAATAAAGGATGTAAAAAATGAAAGTAAGGAAGACAGAAAAAAGAGAGAAAGAAAGAGAAATAAAGAAAGAAAGCATAAAAATTGTTGCGATGTAACGCCCCAAAACTGTTATGTGATTATGAGAAACGCCGCAGAGAAAGACTCCGAAAATTTCGACCACCTGGGGTTGTCTGCTGTGCACCTAAATGTAAGTACATGGGCCTCAAAAGTTTTTGCCTCCATCGAAAATACAGCCGTCGCAGCCGCGAAGCTCGACAGACATCAAAAAGGCTTCATTCAGGTAAAGGATCCCCAACTCCGAAGAACTCCTAATCTAGGTTTTCGCGATGGTACTATTTCTTCATTTCCTCAGCTTGTCTAGCGAGGTAATAAACTGCAGCTTAACGCTGCATTTCCTTAAAGAAGTTGTTGCGTGAAGTATGCTATTGATCCATGGGCTTTTGGTACAAAACATGACTCAAGGTAAAAACAAACATATCTCTGACATATTTCTTTAATTGTAATGAACAACAAAGAAGGCCTTCCTATAAGACGCACTTTTCAAGGAGAAAAGTTTTCGCCTCGGCTGTGTAAAGAATCGTAAAGAGACAGCGTTTTATATTAGCCTAACAATGATTTTTAGAGAAGGTTCGTCTTCGTTCGGCGAAATATATCTACCAACTAACCCATTTTTCTACCCTTTCACAGGGTTGATTCAAACCAACTACATGCTCCAGTAAATTGTCTTGGCTACTCGTTCTACTTGCCACAAAGAAAAACTAATGAAAGGAATGCTTCGCTCAGCTAAAGAGATTTTGAAGAGCTCCTGTAAAGCGTGCTCTTACTGTTAGCGCTTGTTGCTCTGCAAAAAAAAAAAGCAAACTTATGAACTTAAGGTCGTCTTTTCACTGTAAGTAGACGACCTTAAGTGCGTAAGGTTAAGCTACGAAGCTTCACCTTCATCAGATCCGCCAAATGACGACCATTTCGGAAGATTTGAAGAACACAATGGCGACATAAGATAGCCAATTGTTTCAGTGGCTAGGACAGAAATGTTCACTCTGGTGAAATTGGGACAGCAATTTTTTGTGATAGAAACTGTGTGATAGAGAATATCTCATAAAACAAATATTTCACACACGCGTGCATTATGGCATAAAATGACTGCAACTAGATTTTGTGTTTTGGCAGCCTACTTTATTATCCCGCGTAAAGCTGTCAGTGGCTAACTTTGGTGTTGACTATTATGTGTTTACCTTGCTCCGATAAACTCCTGCTAAAAATCGTCAAATCACGTAAGCGACATAACATTCATATTTAAAGGATAGATAGCTTTTTTCAAATATTTATGAACCATCTTCCCGAAGGGAACTCTGATGGGATAAAAAGAAGCAGTGGTGCGCATTGACCTAGTTGAAACGGGTGTCGACGGAAGTGCTGGAAAAACAGTTTGAAGCGAAACTCGGCGTAGCGTTTACTCTAGTGAACCTTTGTTTGAAACTCAATAACACGGGAGGCGTGTTGGGTTTCTTGTAAGTTTCATCCCAGAATTACTGTTCGCACGATGTGCGCTCGAACGCTGCGAGTGGTGGAGAGGGTGAAGCGAAAGAGATGACACGCTGAGAGCGGTGACAGGCTAGGGAGAGAGTGACGTCAACACGCGCGTACTGCGAAGGAAGGCGTGACCTACTTGGCACAACCCCAGCACCTCTCGCCAGGGGAGTGTATTGCGCACGGAGGGACAGCGTTACACAGACTAGTCAAAGACCTGCTTCGCATCTAATAATTGGTGGAATGTTTATGAAACTTCTTATCAGTCTTATTTCAGCCCCTTGAACTAATGGTGCTAAATGACAACACATTTATCAGAGGCGACTATTTAGTATTTATATCGCAAAATACGCCGCATATCCGCATACAGCACGCCAGTCACGAGCAATAAAGATAATTTTTAAGCTACACACGCATAGTCTGCGTAATGCCTCTAGCTAAGTGAGTACTTTGTGGCATACACAAGTGTGCAGTAAATAGTACAAGCAGATTTGTCATAAATTTCTCTAAAAGTATCGCTAAAATTGCTGCTGTCTCATTATGTCTATCTGAAGCTTCGACGCTTAGTTCCATACTGGTTAGAAAATTTTTCGTATTTGAACAGCACCGAACTCTGAACACCTCACTAACGTTGTGCTCATCTAACGTTGTGGACCTTGGAGCACAACCTGTAGCTGATAATTAAAGCTGGATAATATAGTTGTTACCAAAAAGGTACATGTAAAGTTGGATTTTTCCTTGTGTTTCTTTTTTCAATGAGCTGTCTGTTTGGTTCGAAACTCCTCTGAATAACTTAGGTCTTCACTGCCTGTGTATTCATTAACGAAGTGTTACACACACAAACTATTCTAGTTGTGCATACAAGCGTGTTAAAAAGTCGGTCACGTACGAAATTCATAAGCTAAACTGAAACGAGGCCACGTCTATTACGATGGGTTCTAGCATACCCGTTGCATTTATTTTCCTAGGCATTTTAAAACAAGTGTGAAAAAAATCAACCCGAAAGACCTGACCGTGAATATTAACTATTAAAATCACACTCAACACTGGACTACTCTCCTCATAATAAGGCTCATCACGTGGTGTGCATATTTCTGCCCGACCTGCTGGTACTCACACGAGTGCTGTTTGTGGGATGTATTCTTGCATGTGCGCCTTAGTGAACGCGTGCGAGAACAATGGAATGCCAAGCTGCACCTAGTTTCTCCAATATGACTAGTCTCGCACAGGTACATGAATTTCTAAACCACAACGCCACTAAGTATTCAGGCCACTAATATTCACTCGTAATGTACTACATCTATCACAGAAGAGCTTTGTTAAGAAAAAGCAATAATATTATCAACCAGACAATCAGTTGGCGAGTAACAATTCAGCAAAAGAATTCATTTCACTGTCAGCGCCTTTTTTTCTATATAGTACCGCTGTCTACTCTAATAAGTTAATCCGCAACATGGCACTTTCAAACCGGGCAAGTGCGTGGTTAACCTCCCTGCATTCTCTCCTTTTGTTCTTTCTTCCTTCATTCGTGGTAACATTCAAAGAGCCTCTTTCTAGAGGTACAATCAAGGGGGTGCAAGCTGATTGCCCACAATTGATCTCTCTTGGGCAATCCAATTAGGCTTAGAGAACGACCATAGGATGGCCTCATTAGTGTTGCCAACGCACGGGACCAAAAAGACAAAAAAAAACATCACGACAGAAAACATGAAACATGGGCTGTGCTCTGCGGCATAGTACATGGATGTGCAAGCGAGCAGTCGGGACTTCCCTTTCAGGTGGTACAGAACGCGCAGTGTTATGCGTCCTATGTTGCTAGGAGACAGCCTGTGTTGAGCGTGCGCGTTAATAGAGAGCTAAAAGCATTTTGCTGTAAGGATATAGAATGAGTGGTGATTTTGTAATTAGACAAGCAGATGATAAGTAAGGATTTGGGATGAAACATTCGTAGTTGGTAGCCAAAGACCACGCAGTTACGAGTGGAAGTCGCTCTCAGCCGATTACGAGACCGCTGCTAATGGTCGATGTAATAAGTTAAGCGTCTTTTCATTGCAGTCTTACGGATGTATAGTAACGGTGACTCGCAAATTAAGTACCTTGCATAAGCAAGCATATGTTCCTATTATCGAAAAATATATGCTTTACTTTTATATACGGCACCAATTTTTTGTTTTTCGTATATTCTTGGGGCTATTAGTGCTACTCATACAGTTACGACTCTATATCTTACTTTCGTGTTATCTTAAATACCGCCACTATAGGAATTAAGAAAAGTGTAAAATTTAAGGGCTCGTTTTCTTATTAGACACAGTAGTATTGAGAATTCACCAACAATAATACGAAGAACCTGTAGGGATTGTTATTAGAAGTAATTGTACTGTAAATTTTAAGAAAGAAAAGTGAACGGAAGGAAGACTTGCCACCCCTCGTAAGAAGATCACGTAGTACGTGGCACCATAGCAGACGAAAAGACTGTTCCACACTCGCCCCAATGGCAACAGGTGGTGCTGAATGAAAACTCAATTGTGAATGCTCATTTATAACCTCTAATCGTGACGGTTGAAGGACGCGCTATTCGAAGGTCGCAGGCTCGGATGCTGCTAATGCCAAGTTACCTTTGCGTCCACTTTTGTTTATTCGTGTGTACATTATAAATACTTTTATTACCAACCCCTAGCCCCGCTACGGTGGTCTAGTGGCTAAGGTACTCGGCTGCTGACTCGCAGGTCGCGGGATCAAATCTCGGCTGTGGCGGCTGCATTTCCGATGGAGCCGGAAATGTTGTAGGCCCGTGTAATCAGATTTGGGTGCACGTTAAAGAACCCCAGGTGGTCAAAATTTCCGGAGCCCTCCACTACGGCGTCTCTCATAATCATATGGTGGTTTTGGGATGTTAAGCCCCACAAACAACAACAACATTACCAACCCCTAGATTTTTCTGGCATTATTGTTTGTTAGTTCTTATTGATGCACTTTTCTAGGGGTTTATTCTTGGGATTTATAGTTTGTTGGGTCATTGCTGGCATTCAAACGGTAACGACTTCTTATTTTACTGTGATGTGGTTGAAAATATTTTGAACTGCAGAATCACGTTTTGTTATCCCGACTACATACTTTCACCCTGGAAACATGTGTTTTAAATGTAGTGTTCATGAAGCGACCGGTTGTAATTTTAAACCAAGTCCACTTTATAGCCGGCACCTCTAAACTATATGTACGATAGACAGCAATCGGCTTTATCAGGTGGGTTCACTCCTGAGCAGACATACTGCATTCCTCGCCAGGGGCCGAAAGGTTTCCTTAGAAGTGGCAAAAGATACATGATTATTTAAAGCCCGCCTACACGGTATATGTTGGCTACATTCTTCAAACAGGGCCAATACTTATGTGAACATACGGTACCATTACCAGTTTATTTTCATTGCCCAAGCAGTCCATGGCTATTTATGGGTTACTACTACTAATAACCTTTACCCGTTTTGTGAAACCATTACGAGTGCATTCTAGTTCAGTATTAGGGCATCCCGCCAGCTGCACACGTGCAATGCGAGTATACATTTAGCGGAAGGAGTGTCGTATTCACTCGCCATTTCACTGTTTAATGAACGCAGTGAGTGGATACAGCCTGCGTGTTGTCACCTCAGCCTCCAATAAACCTGCCAGAAATTGTCACAAATTCCAAGAAACGTTCTCAACCACACCGTAAACAATGCACTATGCGCGCTGAGAAACCATCTGACCGGTGTACATATATTTCAAGTCATTCGTCGTTTACAGGTTGCCTCTTTCGGGCTTGCTACTTATCTTAGGCCGAAGCGTTCGTGGTATAAAGGTTAGTTCAAAATAGCACGCGTTCTTGTTAAAGTGTTCAGGCGGCTCACACTTGAAGTCACAGTGAATAAAATGGAAATATCTATTGCCGGCAAGTAACAGCGACATTTCGCTCCATCATACCAGGTCACAAAGATGATACAGTGTGGAAGCCTCTAAATTTGATGGTGAAGGGTAAAAGTGTGCAAGGAAAGTGCATGTGACCATCACCGAGAGAGAAGTTCAATTATGAGGTGACAGCTTACCACATGATATTTTTGCCTGCGTTCAAAGCTTATTTACAGACGATCCTTAGCATTTCGCCGTGATGGCGTAGCATTTACGGTGATCAGACATTGCCCGGAGGAGGCCGTGGGTTCGATCCCCGAAGTGGCGGTCACGTTTCGATGAGCTGAATTGGTAGAGGCCTATGTATACTGTGCTTCGTCAGTGCATTCAGGCGAAAGATGGTCGTAATTTCTGAAGTCAGTCACTGAGACGTCTGTCTAAATCATAGCGTGGCTATGGCACGTTAAAGCTCAGTTTAATAAAATAGTACCAATTTCCACGTATTTTTTAACATATGATCGAAGCAGCATCACGAAAACCCTGATCACTTATTGGTTGTGTGGGTAGTGGCAGAAATATATAGGGTTATTATCGTAATGATGTTTGACTTTATTTTTCAGCAAACTTAATGATTTCTTGTGAGCTTCAGATCGACACTCTGGCGTTGATAAAGAGTCGCCAACCATATTTTATTATTACCACACTGTTTGTTCGCTTGCTCAAAAATCGAAACGTATGCGCCTTTCGAAGCGGGAAATGCAATGTCTCTCTTTCGCAACATTTTTTTTTTCAGAAAAAAAGCTGGACGACACTAAAAATAAAGAACGAATAGTTTCTATCAGAGAGGCGTAGCACAAAAAAGACCCACAGATACATCTTATATTGCTCACGACAATGGCGTCCTCGAAACCGATAGGGAAAAAATCATTCGCGTGAATTTCGTCTGTCCTGGAGCATCCGCTTCTTTTCAAAGCATGAAAAGAACTTCTGCGTTTTCTCAATGAAAATTCTTTTACCGGCTTACCTGTGCGGCCACCAGGCGAATATTTTTGAAAACTCATTTTGAAACTCTGCTAATCGATGTATCTTTTTACTTATTTTGAATAGACGATTTGATTGCTCGAATAAAAAGAAAAAAAGTGGTAGTTTAACTATTCTGAATGGCTCAGAGAACGACTGATCATTTTCTGCATACGTCTTCTTTTCATTTTTATCGAGTTATTTCTTTCAAACTACTTTCTTCACCTCGGAAATACGCAGGTATCAGCTCGTGTAGGTAGGAGTGGATTGGAAGTGATATTGAGATATTTCCATCCTCCAGTGAACATCAGATAGGTTCTGGTAATGATAAAATTTTAAACTGACGTAATCGCACTCCTATTTTGTATCACTGAAGAAAAGGCCAGCTACGAAGGAAATATAAGCGCAGCCATACCAAATTCCCCAAAACTTTAGTTTGGCGTCAGGGTCTTCTATATGATACTGTTTCGTATCTGATTCGAAAAAGAAAAAGCGGATCACACGTTGGCTCATAGAGCTCAGGCTCCTGGAGAAACGTGTAACACCTACATAGAGGAGGTTCTGTCACTTCGCAAGATCATAGACCCGTATATGTCTGAAGAGGAGATGGTCGGACACCTTCTGAAGGGTATAGCAGAGGATGTCTACAATTTTTCGATATGCAGGAAAGACCTCACCTCCATCTCCGCCGTCCAACGTCACTGCCATAAGTTTGAGAAGCTGGAGACTCCTCGTATTGCCCTGTAATTTGCTAAGCTTGCAATATAACAATGGCCACCAGCGTCGACGTGAGCCCACCCGTCAGCCTTGCCGTACTATTCGGGCAATAGTGCGTGAAGAGCTACAGCGACAAGACATACTGCTCGATGACACCATCCATCATCCGCCTACCTGTTCACCATACTGCCCGGAGCCATTAGTTCCTCTGCCACCATCGGTATGTGTGACGGACCTTAACGAAACTACAACTTCGTGGCCACGCCGAGAGACATTCGCGTCTGACCAGCGGTATGACTAACGACTTCATCCCGGCCCCGCTCCACAGAGGCGGGCAGTTCTCGTTCAGCAAGCTGCTCCACTTCGTTCGGTTGGGCGACCCTACACAGCGAAGCACTTTCAGCAGTGGTTCGGCGAACAGCCCCTGCCCTTCTGCTACAACTGTGACTTTGAAGGCCGCATTGCCAGGTAGTGCAACTACCAGCAGCTGCCGAGGTACGACCACCCACCGAGATCCCACCTGTCCGTCTTTGCACGAGCACCAACGTCCCCTGAAAGCGCATCTCACGAGATACCAAGGCCGCTGCGAAACCGTTCTCCAGCCTCTGACCGCAGTCTGACACCCCCGCCAGCCCCTCGCTCCAATCGGTCGCCTTCTCCTAGGCGCCGCTACCCTTCGCCGCCTTCGGAAAACTAGTCGGCGTGACCGTTGGAGGTGAGGTCGCTGGACAGTCTTCGATTTCCACAGAAATAACTCCTTTCATTTACATGTTTAGAAATAAGTTTCGTGTGCTAATCGATGGTGTCTCAGCAATAGCCTAAGTGGACACAGGTGCAACCATATCAGTGATAAGTGTAGCATTCCAATTGCTTCTTGGATGATTGATTGATATGTGGGGTTTAACGTCCCAAAACCACTCTATGATTATTAGAGACGCCGTAGTGGAGGGCTCCGGAAATTTAGACCACCTGGGGTTCTTTAACGTGCACCCAAATCTGAGCACACGGGCCTACAACATTTCCGCCTCCATCGGAAATGCAGCCGCCGCAGCCGGGATTCGAACCCGCGCCCTGCGGGTCAGCAGCCGAGTGCCTTAGCCACTAGACCACCGCGGCGGGGCTGCTTCTTGGACGAAAGGTCATGTTCCATTGGGACCGAGCTGATACGTTTTGTGCAGTGAGTGGAGATGTCTTACACCCTGTTGGTGTCTGCACAGTGACTGTTAGTTTGGGGTGCCAGAATTTTATTTGTGATTTTGCTGCTCTCTTTATTTCAACGCATGATGTAATTCTAAGACTCAATTTCCTGAAGCTTTGTGGTGCCACTGTCGATTGCCGCACAGGAGAGATTACAGTAGGTTCAAAAGTTCTAGTAGTGTTTATAGAAAACTCGTCCTGTCAGGAAAGCACCCTTTGCGTGTCCATGGACACAACTGTACCACCCTTGTCTGCTAATTCTGTTCCTGTCATCAGTTCCCCTGCAACCGAGACGACATTCGATGCCACAGTAGAGCCAATTCACCTGAGCTGCATAAAGAAAAATGTCCTAATACCCTATTCCACATTGTCGGTTGTGCAAGGGAATACTAGTTTGTTGGGGATCAACGGCTCCAATAAACCTTCGGTACTACCAGAGGGTCTAAAACGTGCTAGAATCCGTCAATATTGTGTGAACTCCCTTGCCATGCTTGCAGAGAGCAATGCTTATACCGATAAGCCTGCTTCCGATCATATGCACGCCAGAGACGACTCCATAAGGGCAATGATCGACGTCTCTTAGCACCAACGAGCGTAATGACCGGGCGAGTATTCTTCGCAACCATAGTGGGTTTTTTTTATTTCGCACAGCTACAGACTCCACTGTCATTCCCTGCTTCTCGGATAAAGCACCGCATAGATACGGCATCCCATAGACCTCTCTGACAAAAATCATACGAGGTATCGCCTTTGGAACGCGCAGTGATAAATGAACAGGTTGGGGAGATGCTAATGAAAAGTTTAATTCAGGAATCATGCAGTGCGTGGGCCGCTCCCGTAATTTTGATCAGGAATAAAGATGTAACACGGCAATTTTACGTTGACCAACGCCGTCTCTACGCCATCATAAAGAAGGACGTATACCCACCACTACACATTGATGATGCTATAGACTGTCTTTCGTCAGCATCCTATTGTTCGTCTGTAGATTTGAGGTCAGGGTATCGGCAGATTTCAATGCACAAGGAAGACAAAGAGAAAATGGCATTTGTTACACCAGATGAACTTTTTGAATTCAATGTGATACCGTTCGGACTATGGAATGAGCCTTCAACTTTTCAGCACTTCATGAACAACATTCTGCGTGATTTGAAGTGGGGAGTATGCATGTGTAATATGGACGATGTTGTGATTTTAGGGCGCACTTTCTGTGAGCGCAACACATGCCTCGACCTCGTGATGAACTGCCTAAGCAAAGCCCGCTTGGTGCTCAACTCAAAGAAATGTCGTTTCGGAGAGCGCCAAACAGTCATCCTTCGACACTGCGTGAACGAAGAAGGCATACGACCGAATTCCGCGAAGACGACTGCACTGGAGGCGCCCAAGCAACCACACTTAGCGAAAGAACTACGCAGCTTTTCGGGCCTCTGCTCATACTTCCGTCTATTCATTTCTAGATTTGCCAATATAGAACACCCACTCACGTGTCTGCTTTAGAAAGGCGTGCCATTTGACTAGACTCTGGAATGTGCGTCTGCTTTTTCTGAGTTGAAGTTCCTTTTGATATCTTCTCCGATTCTTCGACACTTTGATCCTCTAGCTCCCGCAGAACTCCACACAGATGCTAGTGGTGTTGGTGTAGGCGCCGTGTTGGTTCAACGCTTGTATACCATACGACATGTCGTTGCGTATAGAAGTCACTCACTAAGCAAGTCGGAGCGTAACTACACTGTCACAGAGCAAGAATGCCTCGCAGTAGTCTTCACATTGCTGCACTTCCGGTCCTACCTGTATAAATGCCCCTTTACCTTCGTCACAGATCATCATTCGCACTGATGGTTGGTAAATCTGCGTGACCCATCTGGTCGACTAGCGCGTTGGGCACTCCGTCTGCAGAAATACGACTTCACGGTTCATCGTCCTCACGCTGATCGTTCGTCGTCACGCTAATGCAGATTGTCTTTCGTGACTACCGCTTCCATCGATGGACTGTGACGCGGAATACTTCGACACCTACATCGCACCATTGGACATGCGATTTCCTGATAGCAATGCTGTCAAGACTAAGCAGCAAAGGGACCGCACCATACAGGAGCTCCTTCCTACCGAGTCAAGATCATCGGTGATTCGCTTCTGCTTCACGATGGGCTAGTCTTCAAAAAGAACTATGCTACGACCGGGTCACGATATCTTCTCGTGTTTCTGAAGAGTCTTCGCATTTTCCGTCTTGCAAGCTATGCATGATGACCCAACGTCCGGTCATCTAGGCACAGCGAGAACTCTTTGTTGGCTCTAAGAAAGATATTAGTGGCCAAAATCGCGCCAGACGATGGAAGAGTACGTCTCTAGTTGCAACGAGTGTCAACGCCGCAATCACTCTACCAGTGCTTCTCCAGGCCGACTACATCCTTTTCCACCCCCTAGAACTCCATTCGAGCAAGTTGGGATTGAACTTCTAGAGCCTTTCCCACGGTCTTCTGATGACAGTCTCTGGATAGTCGTATGCACCGATAATTTAACACGGTACTGCGAGACAGCTGCTATACCATCGGCAACTTCAGCTGACGTGTGTTAATTCATGATGCGTTTTGTGGTTTTATGACATGTACCTCCTAAAATTGTTATCAGTGATCGTGGGTGGCAATTCACTGCAGACGTGGAAGAGATGCTTCGTCTATGCTCTTCGAGCTTTCGGCCCTCTACGCCATATCATCCCCAAATAAACGGCGTGACGGAACGAACAAACCGGACTCTCATGAACATGCTATTCAAGTATGACGTAGCAGATCACAAGAACTGGGACAGCGGGCTACCTTTCATCATTTACGCATTTAACACCGCAAAGCATGAGACTACCGGCTACGGTCCGTTAGTTCTTCTGTATGCTCAGCCGCCTCGTCATACCCTTAATACCGTCTTCCCGTTTTTGGACCACCATGATTTCGGTATATCCGAGATCGTCTGCCATGCAAACAAAAAAGCCTGAGGTCTTGCTTACCTGCGCACTCTCACTTCGCAAGATCTCTCGAAGACACTTTTTGACCATCAACGTATAATCGCGGAAACCTCGTGTTCCTGTGGACGCCAACTAGAAAACGTGGGTTGTGTGAAAAGCTGCTGGCGCACTCTGCGGGACCATATGTTGTCTAGAACGTATAAGCTCTCTGCGATGCCTGTCATTGCGATGAGACGCTACACCACATCCTGTGTGACTGTCCGTTGTATGAAATCCAAAGACAGTCACTGGCGTCCGCTTTTGCGCGCATCGACAACAGCCAAATGTATGTGGACACTATTCAGTCAAGTACCCAAGAGAAGACATTGCAACAGAAGGCGACGAAAGCTCTGTTAAAATTTCTACGTGACACGGACTTGAACAAGCGACAGTAACAGCAATGTCACACACCGCGAAAGACAAGACTTGACTATGACAGAGTGTGCGTGCGTGTGCTGCTGAATGGGCTGTTTCTCTCTTCCCTCTCTGCTCTCTATCTTTCATCTCCCCCATCCCTCTCCCATGCGCAGGGTAGCAAACCGGCTGCCTATAGGCTGGTTAACCTCCCTGCTGTTCTTTTCCCCTATTTTCCTTCCTTCCTTCCTTCCTATAAGCTATTTACTCACCACGTAGCACGTATTCTTCAAATGGCCGACGGTCTGCAAAGGCGCAACTTGCCCATATAGCACGTTTGAAGCACTTTATTTTCAGAAAGACTCCTTAACTCGCCCGATGGGCTTCGTCTGCGTGAAGGGAAATGTTACTGCACATGTGATTTGGGTATGGGCCTCTGGGTAGCGGGGAACAGGGAGATTAGAAAAAAGGACTATCGGCTAGCTAGATAGGCCTCCTGTGCACGAAGCCTTTGAGTCTACCGGTACGTCACAGCGAAGTAAACCCATTCCTAAACGTAAGAATACGTATGGTACCGAATCACTGATTAGATCAAGCATTAATACATCCAATAAGTTGGACAAAAAGTGTCCCTCGAACGTGCGACGTGTTGACACACCTCTTAAGTAGCTTTGTTTGTGCAACGTCTCCTAGAAATATTTTGGAGGCATTGGTTTATGCTCACGGCCATGTGTCTGTACGTTATTTTTCACCAAGAATAATTCTGTGTGTGATATCTGCGACAAAGACGTTGTTCTAATTACTGCAATCATTTAAGACGATGGCCTTGTACCGGCAGACTTCATTACTCAGGCTAGCACACAAGGGTTTGTCGGGCAGCTGTCACCTCGCGCAGAAGTTCCGCCCCTTCTGACGGCTTCCGAAGAGAACCGTGTTTTTATTTTTTATCTTTATTAAAATTTGAGTCAAAGCAAACGACCCAAGCAGGAGGGGCTTAAGAAGAATAGTACAATATCATAATGAATACGGAAGCAATATTGCAAATATGCATCAAATTATTTCCAGCGTTAGAAACGTTGCCATAAGTACATAACACGTAGAAGTCCAGAACAAAAAAGATAAAAAAAATCACAGCATACCCATGGGCCAAATGTGAATGAGTGAGGCGAAATGTCCGTCCGCCCATCTAAGCACTCATTCGTACACCCATGCGTCCGTGCTTCTGTGCATCCATCCACCCGCTCATCCATTTAATCATGCATCCGTCCGCCAATCCATGCGTGCGCCCATGCGTCCGTCCGTGGGTCTGTCTATCCGTGCGTGCATCCGTTCTTCTGTGCTTCCATTTATGGTTTCGTCCATCGGTCTCTCTGTCCGTTTGTCTGCCTGTCTGTTTGTCTGTCTGTATGTCTGTTTGTCTACCAGTCTGGCGACAAGCACGAGCTGCCGCGGCCCTCCACGCCCGCCGCTCCGCTTTGTCCACGCCCCACCAACGCTCCGACACGTACGGCGACGGTCCAGGTGACTGAGAGAGGCACTCCTTTTTCGCGCACTCAGGCACAGCTCACGCAGCAGCTAAACGGGGAGTAACAATACAACGCCATCTAGAATATCCTGACTCAACGGCAGTTTGAATATACTTCTATGAGACAGTGCTATCTATTTTAATGTTCGAAAGACACTGGTATTTACGCCTGACGCAGACAAGGTTAGACTAAGAGGAGCATCACTGCTAAAAGTTACACCATCTCCCAATATAGGAAAGTATGTGTGAATGCGAATCAATGAAAAGTTGGTGAACCGCACTCACAGAACCTCGTGTACGTCGCTTTAAGCAAGTGCCTCGCCACTCAAGGTCCTCTTGACTAACGCTGCCGGTGAGCATGACTGTCGCACTACTAAAAAGCCGGTTCCTCAATGCATACGCTGAGGCATTGAACCTGATCTTGTGCTAACCAAAGCAAGCAGACGCACTCTGTCTCATGGAGACGTGGAATGCGTTTCCACGATGAGCGTAGGAGGTGGGGAGCGTAAGAGAGGAAAGAGAGAGGGATGAGCATGTGCAGTGGAGGTCAGCACGCCACACTGCTGAAGAAGTTTTCTGTTGACTTCGCTGGCGAATCGGGAGAGAGAGGGGGAGCGTAAGACAAAAGAGGGAGAGGATGCGATTGCGCAGTAGGGGTGGTTCAATCCGGTGCCGCACACCGGATTGAACTCCACGATAAGCTGCATCACATCTAAAATAGGGAACACAAATGCCCCTTTATTGCGAAGGGAAACGATGAGCTGCAAAAATGAACACAGATGAATGGCACAAGAAGACGAAATGGACGAGAATAATCATTAAACAATAGTAATATTGTCAATATTGGACAGGTTCACTAGGCAAGTTTATCCAGTGTCTTATTGTCCGAGGGATCACTGAACACTTAAAGAGGGTAATTGTTGTGCTATTATAAGACATTAAAAACTCAGCATATCGAAGCCTCGTCCGTCTTTCTTTGAGCGAACTTATAAAAGTGTACTTGTGAAAGGATAAACGGCTGTCAATCAGTAAGAATGTGAATGCAAGACTGAAAATTTTTCACAATATAGTTACAACGTTGGAAGGTTATCAGTTATTATTAGGGCTATTAAAGAGCCAGCCGAGCATTTTCTTAGAAAAAAAGTGAATCGCACTGATTTGGGATTCATCACTGCTATACTCAAGTGATACATTTCGTGAAAGGACAGCAGCGTATGCGTATTCTAGTTTACGATGGATGAACGAGTATTATGAGCTTTAAAGACGAATGTTGTGAGGAACCTGTTTTAATTTGTGCTTTAGAAAGCAAAGTCTACAGAAAGCCGACTAAAAGTTCTTTTTGCGTGCCGCAAACCACGTAGTTTGATTGATTCATATGTGGGACTAGCGTCCCGAAACCACCATGTGAATATGAGAGACGCCGTAGTGGAGGGCTCCGGAAAATTCGACCACCTGGGATTCTTTAACGACTTAGTTTGAACGCCTACTTTTATCTTTCAACTCTGGTAATTCAAATGCGAAGCATTTTTTAGCAAACTTCGGTGACTTTGAGCGTAAGTTTCTACCTATCTATCTAACGCTTACGTTTGTGTGCTCTTGTAGTCAACCGCTTAACTTCACGTGCACTAAAATTAGGATGGAAGAGTAGGCTGGTTTCGCAAACATGACGCGCTAGTAAACACATGAATACTGTCACATTCCTGAGAACTGGATAACCTCCCTATCCTTCTTTCTTCCTTTTTTTCTTTTCATCCTCCTCCTGTCACATTGCCGTCGCGTACGTCGTCTAACACTACCCGCCATACAGTGGCACATAACCACGGGTGAGTATGTGCCACTGATATGCGTGTATGTACCACAGGTGATTGACACTTAGTATCTACCGAGGAACGACGAGAACACACATGGGCAATTTTAATGCGTGAGCGTTACCTGACATCGGTAGCGTTGGCAGCGATACCTGACATTGGTGCAGCGTTCACCTGACGAATGCAAAGAATAGATGTCAGGGTCCCAGCTAGAAAAGGACCTAAGCATTCTGCCTGGCAATGAAGCATTCCACCACAGAGCTACGCCAGGTCTCGGAGTAACTTTTCAAATAGCTGCTAATCTCCGTGACACGTCAATAGTTGTTGCAGTGCAGCCTATCCAATTTTTTAAACTTACATATGTACTCCTTTGATACAGCCGTCACGTCGAATTAATGTCAACTGTGGTTAGGTGCCATGCACTTAATTTTGGTAGCGGTTTCAGGGCCAGCGTCTTGGTGAGCATCAGCGCTTCCTATCAGCTTCTAGTGTTGCTAGTACGCATGTTCCGGTTGGCATGGTTGCTAAAGAGCAAACAACTGGTTATATATACATCTGCAACTCTTCAACATACGTCTGTGCGTGCGACGTTTGTGCATACATTTAGCGTCATTTCACGACGTGCTACTGAATAAAAAAATTCTGACATGCTTACTTTCCCTCCACATGCTTCGCGTAATATCGATTTCCAAAGTACGTGTGATCTGCTGAATTTATTGGTTCTAGTGATTTGACTGAATTTTTCAAAGCGTCAGAGTGTGCACTCATTCATCTAGTTCAGGAAATTGAGCAACCCAATTCGTTACGTCATTTCCCATATTATTCTGATGTGCTCTAAGTGCTGTATTCTTATCAGCTATCGTATTCGAACACACAATTCTTTTAGCAAGGCCTCAGTGCTAGAAAGAAGGTAGGATTAAACGTCTTCACAAATCAGATGGAAGCACATAGAGAAAACATCAATTGCACAGCTGATAAAGAATTATTCTTTTAAGTTGGCACAAAGATAGCTCTAAACTGAGCTAAATTGCCAACCGGAACAAGGCAAAAGAATGACCCGTTAGACCACATGCTTGTTCCCGGTTCACCTGAAAACGCTATTTCTACACAGGTCCCAGTTAGTAAACAAATTTGAAGAAAGAGTTCCATGGGGCGCATGCATTATATCTCGGACCTCAAAGACGCCGACATAGCCGCCACTCCACTACCCTGCAAGTTCTATATGTTCTTGAGACGCTAGGCGAGACCCAATGGTGGTATTTCCCTTTCACGGAAATATACGCAAGCGAACTCTCGAGAAGAGTGGTTGTGACTTACTGTCAAAATAAATTCGCAGACGACAATGAACTGCGTCACACGATTCAGATAGAGGCCACTCAATCGACCGTGAATTCGAACTCGAACGAATACAGCAGCGCGATCTAGCAAAGGCACCTGCAAACTCACCCTTCAGTGCCGCGAGGCTATCACACTGTAAATTGTGAAATATCCTTGAACCATTCTTGAAATTTCCAAGTGAGCATTCATTTTTCCTATTTATTGATATTACCCGCAGCGCCAAGTGGCGTTGCCGTCAGCGTGAAACACTGACCACAAGATTCTAATTCGAGGGGGGGGGGGGGGGGCACTTGTTTCATTTAAAATAGGTAATTGCCAGAAATACTACCACAAAATAATGCCACTGTTAACGGATATATAAACCACTGCAAAAGCAACCCTCACAATGGCAGGGTAATAGCGTTGTTCTTGTGATTGGCGCCTATTCAGCGCAGATTTTCCAATAGAGTCCACTTAATCAACCACACTGGTCGCCTTAACTACGAGTGGCGCTGCGTAAAACTCCCAGAGGCTGTGCGTACAACAATATCCTGAGAATGAAATTCAGAAACGCATTCCGTCGAAGCTATTTTAGGGGAGCATGAAATGTGTAATTCGAAGCATGTGCATTCGGATGCCTTTCTTTCCCAGTTTCTTTCTCACTTCGGATGCATCTATTTCTCATTTTCGGTTCGGGGCTAAATTTTAATGGCTCAATGCAAGAAACAAGACCTTGTGATAAATTAGGCTTCAACGAAGCTGTCCTCTTCCGACAAATATATATATAAATATATATATATATATATATATATATATTGTTATGGCGTTTATTAGCCGGCACACAGCGAGTCTACACAATGGCGACAGTAACGGCCAAAACACGGGGTCTCCGCGCGAGCGGCGTTCTCTTTGGGCAGACCCACTAGAAAGCACATAAGAGTTCGACCCACTTCAGTGTTCGGCGGCTTCTGTACAATTACCCCGGGGTCGAAGAGGGAGCCGCCTGGCGACCTAACAGCTTGTCACTACGAGCGGGTCATAGTAAGCCTTCAGACGCTCCACGTTGACTATGTCGCGCCCGCGGCGGCGCATGTCCGAAGATTGTTCAATTGGCTCGATAAGATAGTTGACCGGAGATGTGCGCTGGATCACACGATAGGGACCTTCATATTTCGGGAGTAGTTTGGAAGAAAGGCCAGCTACAGAGGTCGGGATTGAGAGCCATACAAGGGAACCAGGAAGGAAGGTGGGCTCAGAAGTGGCGGAGCCATCACGAATACTCTTCTGCCGCTCTTGCTCATGCGTCGTAAAAGTCTTGGCAAGCTCGCGACACTCTTCAGCAAGCCTGGCGGTCTCGGAAATAGGTGTACACTCAGATGGATCCGGCGTGTACGGGAGTATCGTGTCGATGGTGTGTGACGGGTGCCTTCCGTACAGCAAAAAGAAAGGTGAAAAACCAGTCGTGCTCTGAGGGGCGGTGTTGTAGGCGTAAGTGACGAAGGGCAGTATGGTATCCCAATTCGTGTGGTTGGCGGCGACGTACATCGACAGCATGTCGCCGAGGGTGCGGTTAAAGCGTTCGGTCAGACCATTCGTCTGCGGGTGGTAAGCAGTAGTTTTGCGATGGACAGAATGGCACTCAGTGAGAATGGCATCGACGACTTCTGACAAGAAGACACGGCCTCGATCGCTGAGAAGCTCCTGGGGTGGACCGTGGCGCAATATAAATCGATGTAGTAGGAAGGACGCAACATCACGCGCAGTAGCCGCAGGGAGAGCGGCGGTTTCGGCGTATCGCGTTAAATGATCTACGGCGACGATGGCCCAGCGGTTGCCAGTGGACGTCAGAGGAAGTGGTCCGTACAAATCGATACCTATGCGCCCAAACGGACGGTCAGGGCAAGGTAGCGGTTGCAGACCGGCTGGTGACATGTGTGCGGACGGTTTGCGGCGTTGGCAAGCGAGACAGGAGCGAACGAACTGCTGGACGTAGCGGTACATCCCGCGCCAGAAGTAGCGTTGTCTAATGCGATGGTAGGTTTTGAATACCCCAGAGTGCGCGCACTGTGGATCAGAATGGAAGGATTCACATATCTCCGACCGCAGACTGCGGGGTATCACGAGTAGCCACTGCCGGCCATCGGCGTCGTAATTGCGTCGGTGTAGGAGGCCGTCACGAATGGCGAAATGGTGAGCTCGACGACGCAAGGCACGCGTGGATGGCGTTGCGGACGGATCAGAGAGCAAGTCGATCAGTTGGGCGATCCAATTATCCTTTCGCTGTTCGGTAGCGATGATGTCAACATCAATGGCAGAAACAACAACCGAGGATACTGAGCAGAGCACGTTAGCTTCAGGCAGAGGGGAGCGCGAGAGGGCGTCGGCGTCAGCATGCTGGCGTCCGTTGCGGTAGAGGACGCGGATGTCGTAGTCTTGTAAGCGAAGAGCCCAACGGGCGAGGCGGCCTGAGGGATCCTTCAATGATGACAGCCAGCATAGTGCATGATGGTCAGTGACGACATCGAATGGGCGACCATACAAATAAGGTCGAAACTTTGTAAGAGCCCAGACGATTGCCAGGCACTCTTTTTCCGTGACGGTGTAGTTTGTCTCGGCTCTTGTGAGCGTACGGCTTGCATATGCCACAACATAATCAGGGAACCCGGGTTTGCGCTGCGCCAGGACAGCGCCCAGGCCTACACCACTGGCGTCCGTGTGCACTTCTGTTGGGGCCGTAGGGTCATAGTGTCGGAGAATGGGAGGAGACGTCAACAAGTGGCGGAGCTTCAAGAACGCGTTGTCGCACTCTGACGACCACGAATTGAGGGGCCCGTTACTTCCGAGGAGCTTCGTCAGCGGTGATATAATCGTGGCGAAGTTTCGTATAAAGCGTCGGAAGTATGAGCACAGGCCCACGAAACTACGCAGTTCTTTGACGGACGCAGGTTTTGGGAATTCGGCCACGGCCCGAAGCTTGGCTGGGTCAGGAAGAATGCCATCCTTGGACACGACGTACCCTAGGATGGTGAGTTGGCGTGCTGCAAAGCGGCACTTCTTCAGATTTAGTTGCAAGCCGGCATTGCTCACACGTGCGAAAACTTCTTTTAGACGTTGGAGATGGGTGGAGAAATCTGGAGCGAAGACAACAACGTCATCGAGGTAACACAAGCACGTTTGCCATTTCAAGTTGCGCAGTACGGTGTCCATCATGCGCTCAAATGTCGCAGGTGCATTACAAAGACCAAACGGCATGACGTTGAATTCGTACAAGCCGTCGGGTGTGATGAAGGCAGTCTTCGGTCGAGCGTCATAAGCTAGGGGTACTTGCCAGTACCCCGAGCGCAGATCGAGAGAAGAAAAAAATTGGGCTCCGTGAAGGCTGTCAATTGCGTCGTCGATGCGCGGCAGTGGGTAGACATCCTTGCGAGTGATCTTATTGAGCCGTCTGTAGTCCACACAGAACCGCACAGAACCATCTTTCTTCGCAACAAGAACAACAGGAGACGCCCATGGACTGTCCGAGGGCCGAATGACGTCGTGTCGGAGCATATCGTCAACCTGCTCGTTAATTAGCCGGCGTTCAGCAGGCGACACGCGGTATGGACGTTGCCGTAATGGTGGATGGGCACCAGTGTCAATACGATGCGTAAAGGTGGACGCGCGACCGAGAGAACTTCGCCCGACATCGAAAGAAGAACGGTATTCTTGCAACAGGTCTAGAAGCTGGGAACGCTGCACTGACGTAAGGTTGTCATCAATGAATGGGCCAAATACATCAGGAGATGATGGGTCAGAAGTAGAAACAGCACTGATGGTACGTGAATCGGGACAACGCGAGTCTTCGGGTACGTCCAGGACTTGTGCGTCGTCGACTGCTTCCACTCTGCCGAGACATTCCCCTTGAATCAAGGTAACAGTGTACGGGGATGGGTTGGTCACAAAAATAGCGGCGTTGCCTCGGGTGATTTGCACGGTCGCGAAAGGTACTAGCAACCCTTTCCTCCTGGAAGCACGGTAGGATGGCGAAACAAGTGCAATTGTGTCGGAGAGACCGGTGCAGTATACCGATACGCCCATCGTCGAGCTTGGAGGCACTATAGTATCGTCTTTCACAAGAATCTTGTTCAGTGTCGAGGGACCGTCTTCTGGTGTCAAATGCGAGAAGGGCGAGAGTTCAATTTCGGCGGCGGCACAATGAATGACGGCGTCGTTGCGGGAGAGAAAATCCCATCCCAAGATGACGTCATGAGAGCATGCAGGAATGATGATGAATTGGGCGACATACAGAAAGTCCTGAACGACAACGCGAGCTGTGCAGCCTGCTGTAGGATTAATACGATGTGAGCTAGCGGTACGAAGGGACAGTCCAGAAATCGGCGTCGTCACTTTTCGAAGCAAGCGGCAAAGGTTTTCGCTCATAACTGATACCGCAGCTCCAGTGTCAATAAGAGCAGATGCATGAACACCGTCCACAAGCACGTCAATGACATTAGATGAGCGGCTCTGAGGGCTTTCACAATGCGATAGCGTCGCAGTCCTTGCCTCTGGGACTGCGACGACTAGTTTTCCCGCTCATGAGCAGAAGAACTTGGCCGCATGGGGGACAGAGACCGACGTCGTGGAGACGGCGACCTTCGAGCAGACGGACCTGGGCGAGACGACAGTGGCACAGACGGCAGTTCCTCGTTATACGAACGGCTAAGGTGGCCAGCAACAGGAGAAGTGGGAGCCGGCTGTAGTCGAGAGCAATAACGGGCGACGTGACCGGCGTAACCGCAAGCAAAGCAGATGGGCCGGTTGTCGGGTGTGCGCCATCGGTTTGCCGGGGTGGGTCTCGCCCGGAACGGTGTCTGGAAAGGCTGCATGGTGGGCTGAAAATGAGGCTGAGGGGTTGCGCCAACTTATGCAGCCGGCATACCCGCTGCAAAGGAGGGAGGTCGTGCGGCAGCTTCGGCGTAAGTCACTGGTGCAGGCGCTTGAACGACTGGAGGCGGCCTTGCGACCACTTGGGCGTAACTTGGGGGTGCAGGGGCCGGAAGTTGTTGTGGGTGGTACGCAGGCATGACCTCCGCTATTTCCTGCTCAATCGCTCGGCGGATGGGTGGAAGAATGGTAGGGGCCGATTGTTGAGCAGCCGGTGGGTGGGCAAAGGGCAGGAGAGAGAACTGCCGCGCGATTTCCTCACGTATGAAGGACTTGAGATCTGCCAGCAGTGCCACCTGATCACAGCTCGCTTCCAAGCCTGCAAGCCCTGCATCTCGTGATGTGGAGCGACGGGTCATCGAGCGCTGCCGGCGGAGCTCCTCGTAGCTCTGGCACAGCGTGATGACCTCAGCTACTGTGCCTGGGTTTTTGGCAAGCAGCATCGTGAAGGCATCATCGTCAATGCCCTTCATGACGTTCCGGATCTTGTCTGATTCGGACATGCTGTCGTTCGACTTCTTGCACAAGTCCAGGACATCTTCAATGTAACTGGTGAATGACTCACCGGCCTGCTGAGCGCGTTCGCGTAAGCGCTGCTCGGCTTGCAGCTTGCGAACGGCAGGGCGACCAAAAACGTTGGTGATAGCAGTCTTGAAACCGGACCAGGTTGCAAACTCGGACGCGTGGTTGGTGTACCACAAACTTGCAACGCCCGCAAGGTAGAACACCAAGTTTGTCAACTTGCCGTCCTCGTCCCATTTGTTGGGGACGCTCACGCGCTCGTAAATGGCGAGCCAGTCCTCCACGTCAGTGCCATCGGCGCCCGTGAAGATGGGTGGATCGCGGATCCTGGGGACACCGGGACATGGGGGTGGCATGGGAGGAGGCGTTTGCTGAGAGGCGTCGTGGGACATGGTAGATTGCAGCGTACGTGAGCGTAGTTCCAAGGGCATCGAAGGGGATCGTAGCACTCTCCACCAATTTGTTATGGCGTTTATTAGCCGGCACACAGCGAGTCTACACAATGGCGACAGTAACGGCCAAAACACGGGGTCTCCGCGCGAGCGGCGTTCTCTTTGGGCAGACCCACTAGAAAGCACATAAGAGTTCGACCCACTTCAGTGTTCGGCGGCTTCTGTACAATATATATATATATATGTGTGTGTGTGTGTGTGTGCTCTTTTTAACTCGAAGTACAAAACAAATAATGACTAGCAGTAAGCCTGAAAGCCAGAAGAAAGAAATCAGAGTAATTTCAACGGCTAACCAATGACTGCCATAGCGAGAAATTGCGACATCACACGAAGAATAACAAGTAGCTTCAAATTTGCAGCGTGCTCCTCAAGCACAAAGTCATACAAATAGAACATGTAGAAGGTGATTTCTAGGTAAAAAATGTCATAGATCGGCATGCAGCGTGCTGCTCAAGCACAAGCAAGAATGATCGAAGGAAACGCACGAGTGTACACAAGACAACAAAAACTAAAGACTGTCACACATGTTACTTCTTGGTGTTTGGGCTGCCCGCAATGGGTGACCACTGAGCACAGTCAGCGCGTTGTTTTTTTTTCTTTATTCTGCGACACCTGAAGTGACCCCTTAGCGTCTCCTGCCACGCAGTGGCGTTAGATGCATGGTGTGCCCGGTGTCAGACATCGCGAGTAGGTGCCAACAGGGTTCATTTTTAGATTCTAAACAGCTCTTGCATGGGGCTGTGTCCATCCCTCGTCGACCGTCTACTCCTTCACGCAGCCCAACTATCCTCCTTTCCGCACATGAGCGAGAGAAAAAGATAGCACCCTCTCACGGGAGCGCGAGGAACAGGGAGAAGGTGGCTGAGTGCAGCTTCCGCTTCGTATCTCCTCTACCGCTTCTCTCTCCACCTCAGCTGTGCGCTCGTGCATAATGCGGCGCATGCTCACTTCATTGCACTCTCGTAGCAGCGCTAGGTTTTCACTTAGCGGCACACACAGGGTATTAGACACAAATGGGAGGAGCGAGGACATAAGTGGTACATAAGATATACACAACTCCACACACAATTGAAACATACACAAAAACACACAAATGGAAAGAACAAATGGAAACAGTAGGGCACATCAGCACTGTTTCGCATCTCCACATAGTTTCCTTTAGTGGGAGATAGTGCAATTTATTTTCAAGAAACAGTGTACTCAAGAATTTAATGTTTGCATCGCCTGCTTTGCGCTCAATGCATTCAGGTCTGCTCATTCCACTTGTTCATGTTTTGCATATTTTCCTTCAGTGAGAGTTGCGAAAACTTATTTAGTGCTTGTCTCAAGGGCAGAGGACTATCAGGCAAGAATGTTCATATTATTGAACAAAAGCTTACAGCCTACAATCACTGCATAGGTTTGAGATATCAGTCAGAAAAATTGCAGATTGCTGGATGCGTTGTGGCGATAATTCGATGCATTGTACACAAAAGAACCCTCCTAAAAATGCTTTTTAATTTTATGTGTTAGGTAAGTGCATTAGATACATTGCTGAGGAAGTTTAGCTCACTGACTCAGCGGCTTCGTCTTTAATAAATGCATATTGTTTAAATGCGGTCGCAATGACAAAACTGTGTCCATTCGTCCGGGCTCTGGACGTTAGTACCTATGTCTGTCAAGACATATTGATTTAGAGATAAATGTAAAAACAAACCATATTTTCTTGCTACGGTCGAGTACCACCCTAATTGCTATGCACCCATTGCGATCATCACTAAAAGCTGCAGATTGTGAACATGAAATCATGAGACTCTATGGCAGAGGTGGTACAAAACAACCTAAATATGGGGTGATGTGAGAGATGGATTGCTTTAAATAGATATGTGTGGTGGAAAGTGGCTATTCGTTTGGTTCCCTATAAGGAGGGTGCAGTCAAAACCGTATGCTCTCACTATAGCAACGATTCAATTCATTGACGTTTTCAGTCGACTGCTTTGCCGTATTTTTTCCGTCAATATAGTTAGGACACTTAAGAGTCACCTCTATTTAACAACCATCAGACATTCGAGCTCTTTCTTCATGATATTATTGAATATTGGTCATTTGTGATGCGTGGATTAGAAGTTCGATCTCTTACTTTTTTTGGTGCATGCTTCTCTTTTGCTTTTTCTCTGGTGCAAAACAAATGCGGGGTTCTTGTACAACACCTTTCTTGCGATAGATTTTATCTTCTCGAAGGGAAACACGACGTGTTCGCAGGAGAGAATCAAGTCTTCGAACGCGTTCCCTAATTAGCTGAACTAATTAGCGTCCAAGAATGGTCAAAGCGGCGCTGACAGGAATCAGGCGCGTCCTTTCAGAAATCCGAGAGGCGTCGGCGCGCGACGTAAGTGGGGTTGACAGGTTCTCGGGCGCTCGCAGGGTGAGCGCTTCAATGGCCCGGCGCTGGGACACTCGTGTGGGAGGACAGGGCGCGCGCAGGCATCTTGGATTCTTCGTCAGACACAGCTCCTGGTGCGTGATCCCTTGCAGAGAGGCGCCTCCGTTTTCCCGTAAGCCCCCCTGACGACGCGCACCTGTGCATTCCAAATCAACGCTAGCAGCCACCTGGAGGTGACGTTCGTAAAACTATAAGCAAAACAACCTTCGTGAAGCAGTTGCGTCGAATATGCGCATATTGCGAGGTGCGCTCCGGCCCACACAGAAACCAAGCCGTCCGTAAATAATGAGAAGATATTACGAATGAGAGAATCATAACTCTTGTTAAGAAGAAGAAAACAAAGTTCTATAAATGAAGGGGCACAAGTGCATACTTCGAGGGGCACACGGGCTCCCACAGGGACCTAGCCGTCCGTGAATAGTGAGAAGATATTTCAAATGAGAAAATCAAAACTCGTGTTAAGAAGAAAAAAAAGGGCCTAGAAATATAGAGGAGAACAAGCTGTACCCTTATATACAGGTACTGAAATTGACGTATGAATACGTGACAGAAAGAGGCCGAGAAGACTCTCTATCATATGTTCTTGCAGGTGCGTGAGATGCCTTCCTAACAGTGGTGAAACCAGAACTTTTTTTCGAAAGGAGATGGGAACGGTGAGGCAGAGAAGGGGAAGGGCGCTCAAGTCTCAGCCACCCAGATATATTTTGATGCAAATGTGTGCGTATATACACCACGTTGAATTAGATTTGGGTGCACGTTGAAGAACCCCATGTGGTCGAAATTCTCAGAGCCCTCCACTGTACGGCGTTTCTCATAATAAAATGGTGGTTCTTGGTTGATAAACCTTCTTCAAATCAAGAGAGGAAGCTTTAAACACCTTTCAATCCTGGCCACGTCATTCTTTATGAACTTAGTAACCAGCTTATGAGAACAATGAGTTCGCATGGTTGCAAACTTGTGATATATGTAACAAAAATACTTACATACCGCGTTTGTTTTATACAGTTTTTTTGCCTACGGCTTGAGCCTCGCATGCTGCAGTGTGCTATTTGGTCATTTCTAGCCCTTACGCCAGTCGCTACCGTTAAATAATTCGACTTAGGAGTCTAAACTGATAATTTGTTGTCCATCTCGTATAATCAGCATGAAGTCTGCAAAAACGCTGAGCAAATGTTTAAGCTATTCGTGTTACGACAATGAAGACGAGGCAACTTCGTTGCCCGACAAGACATCCTGCTGACCTTAAGGTATAGGGTTTTATTTCAGTCACTGTAGTCGCATTTCAAATGATGGGAAATGCTGAAGAGCCGCAATACTGTATTATTACACGAGAAGATATATGAACAAGCAGTATGATCAAGGAAAAAAATTCAACGTTGCATGCTTTGATGTCTTCGAACATCAACCCCCTATTAACAAGGTTGATGATCTCTAGTTTAGAAGCTGCCTATTTCTGTAACATTCACAGAATGTCGACGTAGTGATGACCTATTGAAATGAATTGAATCCCGTTCTTGAACACGTGTAGTTGTGCGTTCCTGCTTAGAAGATTACGGATTATAAGCTAAACGGCACCAAAATATGACGGTCAAACAAGTAGAGTGAACGTCAGCGTTGTCTCCCATGTTGCTCTCTTGCGCGCTGCTCTCGTTAAGTCTGTACCAACTAGACTAAGCCGTCCCTGAGCTACTGCAGCTGTTGGGAACGGCAGGGAGCCCACACGCATACCATATTCGGAATTCGGTTTGGGAACGCGAAATAGTTGCCTCTTTTTTTCTATGCTGTTTCTCAACTCAGAGTTTATATGACCGTGTGGATTACCGGTGATAATCTCCGAGGCTGTGTTTCACCGAGAAAATCCCGACCATGCGTACGAGTTTCATTCTAAGAGAAAGCGCCAGGAGAACCAGGTCTTAAATGCAAACCTCGCTTAACTGCCGCTTTCTGATCCTGTGTGAACAAAGCTTTGGGCTCAAAAGTTCCTTCCCCCACTTTCTGCTAAGAAATTTTAGCGGGGCTTTTTGATAAGCTGTAGTTGATTCAAACTTGTAAGAAAATAGGTAAGATGCTTAACGGACTAGAACGGAGCGAAGAATGTACACCCGTGTTTGTCAGTTCATGTCTTCTCTTGGTCCTGGTACCTTTAGCCCCATACATGATTTTTTTGTCATAAACAACTTCATTCTATGAGAACCGAAAAGCGCCAATCAGTGGGGGCTGCATGCGGAAGCTTTGATAGAAAGAGATGTTGAGAAAAAGAGGCGTGAACGCTTCCTCAACAAAGAACATACGCCGTGCCAAGATATTAAGTGTCTAACAAATGCTGTCCCTTTTTAACATTTCGAGTACTTACGAGACGTTACAGTACACACGTCATACGCGACGTCATACGCGCACACGCAGCGTTACAGTCGCATCAACCGAATTTCCTTTACGTAGGTAACGAACTACGTTATGACGTACGTCACTGAGGTACTCCGTTTTTTTTTTTTTTTCAAAACGGCACCAAGTCCCACGTACATGGTATTTTGGGATTAGTGTTGTGAAACTCAAAACTGCTGTGTAATACTAGCGAGAATTTTCTGTTAGTTCTCTATAAAAAAGTGTTTAACAAAGAAAACGAGCTTCTAAATACGACCTTCTTTCTTTCATTCATACATAGCGAGGGTTCTGCGAGATTTCGTGCCTTCGGGTAGTATGAGACAGATTATTGGTCGGCTGTCAATGTCACCGGCTACGGGATGCCGACACGCATAAGGAAATCTTCTCACACTCGTCGTAACGACTGTCTCGCGGCACAGACCGACGCTCCCACGTTTAAGTTTACATATACAGCCCATAGAGCGAAAAGGGGAATGGACACCGTGGTAGCTCAGTTTATTGAGCATTGGATGCGTTCTTCAAATGTTACAGGTTTAGTCTCTGCCCGCTGATGGTTCGGTTTTCGTCAAATCTTTTTTTCTTCACATTTACATTACAATTACATCTAATAACATACTCAATACATTCCTTGCCTTCATGGTCGGTTAGTTATCATTCTTATTGTTTCTATCAAAAAAAAAACTTGCCCTAAATTTTACAGTTCTTTTCTTGAAGATATGCACATGTGTTTCACATATTTGTATTATTATTCAACTGAAAAGATGCAACCCAACACGGTCGAAAGGCATCATTTCGCGTGGGCCCTCCTATGTGTAATCATCCTTGTGCTTCGGCCTCTATCACGTTCGTGACTTTTGTCAGGCTTCCCACGGATATGCTCGTACTAATAAGGCAACGCGCAGCGGTAGCAGCAGCCATACATGCATGTCTCGCATCAATTTATTGATTGATTTGTGGGGTTTAACGTCCCAAAACCACCATATGATTATGAAAGACGCCGTAGTGGAGGGCTCCGGAAAGTTTGACCACCTGGGGTTCTTTAACGTGCATGTCTCGCATCAAGAGCGTTTTATAATGCTATCTTAATAAAATAGGCTTGGCCCAGAAAACGGTTGCCCCACTTTTCTGAAGGAAGCCTTCGAATGAGTAAAAAAACAAACAAACATCAAAGTGTGTGTAACGCGGCAGCACATAAAAGCTTTGAAATGAAGGTCAACTTATGAAATTGGGGCCGCAAAGTGCGCTATAACAAGCGAAAGCTGGTGGCATGGGTAATAAACTTATGAATAATTTTCCTTATGCACTAATGTTTCATGGACGTAAACCTAATATTATAGTGAACGTGTGTTCTTGAAACCACGCTTACTGGGTGAACAACGTGAAATGTCATGCATAACGTCGACTTTCTTAAAACGCTCAAACCAAAAAAAAGAGAAAGGAAGCTATAAAAACCTCGGACACATTTTTCTTTACTGTATAATCTGAGCAGTGGGGCTTTTAGATAGATTACTTTGTAATCTCCTCAGATCAGGCATGAGTTTCGAGATGACAAAACATTGTGTGCCGTTTGTGTGCGCTGCTAAAGGGCAACCAATATTTATATGGCCTCGTTTTGGCATAGTGTTTCAGGTTTAGGAGGGATATAGAGTGATCTTCCTAGGTGAATTACCATGGCCGAATGCTGGGTGGGAGTCAATTAGTTGTTTAAAAATGAAATGTCGAGCCGTGTATTAAACACAATCACTTCAGCGCCAAAGTGTGTGTCGTATGCTAAACTGGACAGAATACAGGAATACCTTTGAATTCTCAAACCGTGTGTGTGTGCATGTGCAGTCATTCGCAATATCAAGCTTCTCGCAAGAGCGTCGACCTGCTTAACTTCCCAAGGTTCTAGCTGCACGTTTAGTAACTATAAAAATCAAGATTATACGCATAGTTATCCTCCTTGTTGGCGGTCCCATGCTACAAGCATCGCCCTTACAAAAACCTCTACACTCGTTATTTTAAGTCTCCCATTCGTTGCGATCAAATCTATTTTTTTGGGCTCTTACCTCAGATGGTGATTACAAAATTGCTGGAAACGACTTGTTGAAGCTGGTGCTTGGCATTGATTTGTCTAATCAGCTTCGTTAGATGGGAGTGATGGCAGCTTAAGGAACCACCAAAAATAGTGAATGACGCTTACGGGATACAACCTTCTCCTCGAAAGAGTATTCTGGGATGTGCCACTGTTTAAGTTTTTGGTCAACGCTCACGCGGTATTATGGCCTTCGCGCGTGACTGTAAGTGCATGTACGTGCATGTGTGTGTGTCCAGCTGCATCGTGAAGCATGCAAGCTGATCACAAAAAACAAAAACAAAAATAAACGGTCAGATAAGCGCCCCCAAAAAAACTAGACAGGAGCTAGTGGCTTGTCAAGCTTCAAAACTGATCTTTTTGGTACAATAGAAGATATCGCAGAATCTTGTTTTGTGGAATTCAGAAGGAACGAAAAAAAAAAACATGTTCGATGAACCTGCAGTTTCCCTCAAAGTGTCGCGTATTCCAAGTAATAGTTATAGCATCCGGGGTGTAATGTCCTAAATCTACTATGGAAATATAAGAAACGCTGCATAAGAGGGCTGTAACACTTTGGATCATCTGGCGCTTTTTAACATGCACTGACATCACACAGTGCCTAAGCTTCTACCAGTACGCAATGAAATGCGACCGCCGCGGTCAGGATTGCAGCCGGGACTCCTGGGTCAGCAACGCAACGCCGTAACCCCAGTTTCATCTCTTTGTACCCACGGGTGCCTCAGACAAATAAGGTCAGCGATCTTGGAATGGCATCTTTTACAATGTATTTTGCGTTAACTAGTTTTCAGTTCGATAGATTACTCACGAACACCGTTAATAAAAACAAGACTGCTGTGACAGACATAAGTGATGTTCAAGATGCTGTGCTCGGTCGCAAATTTTGCCCAATACATCTACTGTTTAAATTGTACATTCGACATCTAGGTTGTAATTTGTAACAATAACGTTCAGGCGTTTACAACTTTTTAAACACACTTCTGGTATATTCGTGGTTCATACGTTTCGAGAAGACCTATTGATGGCTTGATTTGCAGGCACAGTACCGTTGCAACATTAGGTATAAGTAGTGCTCGCAACGATGAATAAAAAAAGAAACAAAACTCTTTAATCTGAGCATCCGAGTTTCAGTATAATCCTTGCGAGCGTGAGCCTCGACTTTTCCTCGATTGCGACCTGCTGAAAATGCACGGAAGAAAAGCAAAGTGATAAAATAAATAGGCCCATTTGCTCCAATGACTGAATATCTGGCTTGTGAGATCGTAAGTACCAGCTTTTTTGCGTAATGCCTTATTTGTCGCACGTTTGTTCGACAGAAATGGCACCTAATATATGCTTCTTGGAATCGCTGTACTCTTCTTGTGTAGGCACGGTGCATGGTTATCTTGGTTCATGCCATTTTGGAGGATTGTGTACCTGAGGTCAGTACGTATGTTACGCCTTCCTCTATATTTACGTGTCCTTACTGCTTCGAGTGCAGGAGTATGCTTCTTGACTGTCGGTAAACCACAAGAATAACTTACCGTCGGTTGTGACTTGCACCGGCCATTCTCGCATTCATCGTAGTGAGTCTGCCGACATTTCACGACTTTGACATTTCCCTACTTTGACATTTCACGACTTTCTAGACAAGGTTTGGCAGTCGTCCTCATTTTGGATCTTCATCTCCCTCTCTTGTATTTCTTTTGCACGGTTTGACTTGGAAGCATTGGAAGTGCGTAACATACGGGATCTGGCACTCTTGTCTTTTTTTAAGGCGAAAGTCATAGATGCCTGATCATACGAGGAAAAGTGAGAACCGAGAGCGATGGTATGAACGCGAGTATGCGAAAGATCATCGCGTGAATACATCACCACGTGACGTCATCGTGGCACTGCAAGTTTCCAAATTTCGTGAAGTATTGATTACTTTATCTGAACATCAATTTGACGTACCACAATGAAGTAATTGCATTAGGTTCACACTTGTTCAAAGGTGAATCGATCATGAAAGCTCTGCAAAACGACGTGAGGTGCTGCAAGCTTCCGATCCCTGCGATCTTGAAGGCCATGCAAAACCTGGAGTCAGCGCGGATTGGTTTCGGGCCGGATCAATACAATCCGTTAAAAAAAAACAAGAAGACGGTGACTTGCGCCATCTAGCCGTCTTGAGTTAATGAATACGGGGGGAGTGGTTTTGAAATAGGATAAAAGAAGAGAAAAAGTGATCCCCGCCACTAAGTGCGATACTTCAGCAGTAGCTCAAGAGGGAATGGGAGCAAGAGGAATTAAAAGGAATACAGTGAGAAGTAAATATTGAGAAAAGAAAAAGGTTGGGACACTGTCGAAGTAGTCCGAGGACTGAGCACCACCCGGCAAGAGCTACACGGCGTCAAGAGTTCGCGGACGGTGGGCCGATTGGCAAGAGGTACGCAGGCATCGGAGATCGTGCTCCACACGTAATCCACCAAGTGAATTCTGAAGACGAATACGGGACCTTGCGTCTTCTTGTGCAATGTCTTGTGTAACGCTGATGACCGGATTAGCCGATACCCCAATTTGCGAACAAGTTCTAAGTAAACAGTCTAGCTATGAAAGATGCTTGGTTGCTACAGGACATGATTACCGCTCATAAAAAGACCTCGACGAAGAAAAAGAAAACACCTACGATGACCAGATGCACTGACAGGGCTTCTACACGACATCGAGTATAAAGGTAAGACAGTATTTGCTATAAGCCTTCACTGTCCTTTTCACAACTGGTGTCTCCTACTCCCCACTAACTTCTTGATAAAACACGTGCAATGTAAGCATCAGCAGTGTATGCAGATTTCGTTTGGAAAGAAGTGGGAGGTGGGGGCATCTTTTTGAAATGGTCATTTTTCACTCTGTATGCCATGGGACGAAACTTCGGGGAGGGGGGGCACAAGCCTGAAGCAAAATCCCTTGGCTATGCCACTGGTCAGCACTAACCGTTCAGCCAGTCGGGAGTTCACGCTTTGTGACTATGCTCTGCTGTTTCCGCTTGCGCAGTCACCAACGCAGAAAACAAAGAGAAATCAGCTTATCGAGCACGTTAGTCATGAGAGACGAGACATGGCGGGTTTGCCCCGCCACGGTTGTCCAGTGGCTAGGGTACTCAGCTGCTAACCCACAGGTCACGGTATCGAATCCCGGCTGCGGCGGCTGTGTTTTCGATGGAGGCTATAATGCTGTATGCCCGTGTGCTCGGATCTGGGTGCACGTTAAAGAACCCCAGGTGGTCTAAATTTCCGGAACCCTCCACTACGGCGTTTCTCATAATCATATGGTGGTTTCGGGATGTTAAAACCCACAAATCAATCAATCAATACCGGGTATGCAATCGTACGGCAAAGCCAATGCCACCTACTGTTCTCACTGTTTCTTACGTGGGCTCTGACGTTTTAGACCGCCATCTTTCGCTGTACAGACGTGCCTTAGGCTTGCCCTCGTCGCCCGACAGACGTGGAACGCCAAGCTTGGCGAACATTTTCGTGGCTTGCTGGTGTGCTCGTTGGCGACTCGAGAAGACCGTCTTTTTTGTGTGCGCGTAAACTGCAGCTTGGGTATGTGATGTGCTTTGTGCACGGGATAATTGTGTCATGTCCAGCTGCAAATTCAAATAGCCGGGCGATGCTGCGTGGCATGTTATCACGGCAAACGAACTGAATTTTCGAGTATTTTCGAGCGTTTTCTAAGCGCTCTAATTTTGAGCGTTTTCTAAGGACAGCCGAAGAACGAAACGGAAGCGTGTCGTTCGTCCAGCTGACGTCAACATCTGCTTTCTTCATGACCCGAAGGTACGTGTGCACTACGACATATTTTGAAGCATTTTCGATGCACCATCTCTACTATGTTCCGTTCTTTCTCTGAAATAAATGTGTCGTGTGTGCATCCGACTTCTTAGCGTCAGCCATGCATGACCTTAAAATAATAAACGTGCGTGACATTTGCAGAGCAGGCTTTTTGCCTTCAGCGACTGTAAACATTTTGCTATTGGCAATTCGCACCATGGACTCCTTGAATTACCTTAGTTCACTTTGTTGAGAAACAAAAAAACGAAGGAATGCTGTTGGATTGCTCAGTGCATCGGTTTTGTGCATATGATTTTCTTACCAGTGTTAGGACCACTTTATTGTAGTATTAAACGTTTGCACCTGTCTCGCCAGAACCTTTGCCTAATGTTTCCTTACAACTTGGATACCTGTAGGCACTTACGGTACAGCGCTTTCTTAAGTGGTTTCCAGGTATGTCAGCTCTACTTCAAGCTAGAATATGTAAGAACCACTACCACATACCAAGTACCTGCAGTACATAAGAAGTGCCCACGGGGGCTACACGGTTTAATCCAGAGCAGGTACTAAAATTTTTCCCTGGCCCAAAACACATCAGCGAATACGCACCAGTGCGAGAGGGGCCAGAGGGAAAGAGGAAACACCACTCTTTGGGTCGGTAACGAGAATTTTTTTCTGAACAAAGAAAAACATTTTGTTTTCTTTTCCTAATGTAATCGCAATGCATTTGCGCAGAATAACATACTTGTGGCATCAGCACACTCTCTCCTCAATAACTACGTGTTTATGGAGAAGACAGATGTTCGAACGAGTGATAATAAAACTGCAGAAACTTTGTAAATGAGTAGGAATAGTTTTTTCTTATGTTTAAGTTGTGTGTGTTTGTGTGTGTGTGTGTGTGTGTGTGTGTGTGTGTGTGTGTGTGTGTGTGCGTGCGTAAATAAAGAAAACATGAATAAAATTTACCTTATTGAATTCGCCACTTTGATGGACCATCAAATTTTGCTCTTATAGATTGAGCACACGTTCGATAGTGCACATTTTTTTTTCTTGAAAGAAATGGCTCACAGATCAATCTCCAAACGCTCTCCAGCATACTACTATAATCCATTACTTAAACCGGCACCTTTTTTGATGCGAAAGGCAGAGTAAAACTGTTAAGCTTCTAAAACATGCCGCGAACACTTTATCTTCTAAAGGAAGATGAAGTTGACAATGAGTTCACAGCCTCCCTTTCGCGTGCTCGCTAGAAAAACAAGTGACGTCATGGTGGCGGTGAGCAGACCTGACAATACTTGGGAAGTAAAAATTGCGCAAAATATAGACAAGGACAGAGGAAGAGATGACACCGCGCTGAACTCGCAACTAAACTTTATTGAAAGATACGCGCACATATATCAAGCATTTGATCTGGTCACCTGGACAACCAAAGGCGTCTGCGCATCAAAGCAAACAAGGTATGAAACAAGCCTAATCGTACTGATAATCAACACGTGTGTAACAACCACGAAAACACAAAAAAACGTGCCTTACTACTTGACAAAAACTTGGGGAACGATCTCCAACAAACTAACAATCACCTTAACGTGGCAGCGCTGAACCCAGGTACCGAACTTCTTTTTCACCATGGGCCACAGACGGCTTGCTCACACACCTTTCCCCTACTTTTCAATGAAAAAAGCCTCCGTCACTTCCTTGGTGCACTTATCTCGATGTCCAAAGAAACAAGTGGCTTTATCTGCCAAAGGTTGGCAGCCACACTCCCTACAATGAGCTGGCAGCTGCAACCCGCCGGAGGCCGTTGAAGATGTTAAGTGTTCTTTTAGCCGAACGTTAATGCACCGCCCGGTTTGTCCTCTGTAACCCCCCCCCCACATGACAATGGCAACATATATACAACACACGATGTACACTGAACATATTTATTTTTTTTTCTTCTCCGGACAGTACGAGCAGGTCTTTCGTAGACCCGAACTTCTTTTATGCACGCGGGAGCAAATGGAGGACAACTTCTTGGGAGCGGACATCACCACGCGTACCCCATACCTGCTGGCCACATTTTTTTCAGCAATGTGAAAACTTGTGTGCTTAGGGTACCACAACTGGTTTCTTTTAATTGCGCACGCGCTCTGTTCTCCTGTGCGTATCACTTACGCCTTTGACCCATTTGATTAGCTTTTGACAACTCTTAAGACTCCGCCAACTTCAGCCTCTCAACCTGGCTCATGAAACTTGCTTTCAACGCATGCGTGCACGTTTTCAGTAGGGCACTCCGCAGCGCAGCATAAATAATGCCGGACTTAACTATCTTAGAATGGTTTGAGGTGAATGGCAAGATACCCCGGGGCTTGTATCGCCAACACAAAAGTTCCTCGTGAAACCACATTCTAATATCAAGAAACTGAAGCTCTCCTTTTTCAGGCAGCTCATAGGTGAACTTGAGCCCATGGCAAGAATCCTTAATAAAGTTTAATATGTCAGCTCTCATGCTATGCTGACTGTTGGTTTTCATCACATTAAGGAAATCATCAACTTACCGAAAAATCCAGCAGGACATATTCATCAATTTATCGGCAACGGGCCTGTCGACTTGTCCCAGGAAAATATTACTTAAAACTGGTGCCACCATCCGATGCAAACACCAGAATTCTGGACATAAAATCCCCCTTTTCACTCGACACACATTGACCGCAAGTAAAACGTCAGCAATTCCAGAAAGTTTTCCAAAGAAACACCGCCACTGTTAACGAAATTAACTTCATTATTGTCTTCAACCACACATGGCTTAACACTCTGCAGAACTTCAACATGCGGCAAGGAGTAAAACATGTCATAAATGTCGATGCTGAAAGCCGAACAAGAACCCGGGTTATTAGTTTTGAGAAAATCTACAACACCTTCAGAGTTCTTTGCTACAAAAGGGTCGACTACATTGAGGGCTTCCCGGTGCATCTGCAAGTAACACGACATCTCAGACAGCCAAGTCCCTTTTTCCAATACAATGGCTCTGAACGGGGAATCAAGCAACGTTTTCTTCTATAATTTTTCTTTCAGCTAGAGACACGCGGTAGGGTCAGCGGTGTACGATAGATGTGCCAACGGTTGGAATTTGATGTGCTGTAGTATTAGTGCGGCCCAGCTTAGACGGGCAAATATCGAAAGAATTTGCATGTGTCTGTAACAATGCGAGCAGCTGCTGCCTCTGAATATGTCAAGCCACTGTTTATAGCGGTGGTAAAGGCGGAGGAAAAAACATGCTCACCGAGGGAAGGCTCTTTGGATGCGATGTCCTGAAGTGGCTTGACAAATACAGGCTCAAAGTCGGCAACACGGGCCACAGTAGTGCCATGTGGCAGTAAAATCTCCGGTGTAGAGTTGACAGTGGTGACAAGTGTAGAGCCAATGAAAAAACTAATGACACCGGACGGAAGAACTATACCTTTACGAACGCAAAGTGGTGACGGTGAGACCAATACATCACCGTCATAGATGTCATTGGACGTAATGCTGACAATTTGCTCTTTTAGTGGCGGCAGTTTGATGTCTTTCGCAGCGACCAGACGAAGTGGCTTCTGATTGTCGTCGTCAAGCATGTAGTCGCTGTCTGTAAGGTGAACGACGGGTTGTCCACAACAAATAGCCGTGGAAGCAGATCATAGAAAATCCCACCCTAAAATTAGTTGGCGAGTACAGCGGGACAGGACAGCAAACTGGACATGATGGCGGATGCCATCGATGAAAGCACGCACAGTACAAAACGCGGAAGGGCAAATGACGTTTTCCTGGGCAGCAAATAACGTGGGGCCATCGTAAGGCGCCATTACTCTGCTTAAATGTTCACACAAATCAACACGTATCACAGACAATGTCGCACCTGTGTCCACCAAAGCATCGACTCGCACTTTCTCCACTTCCACAGAAACTATGTTACATGGGCCTGATGGAGGAATTTCAGTTCTAATTACGAATGCAGTTTTTCCTCCACAAACTGCATCATTTAGTTTTCCGAATGAATATCAGAGGAGAATGAGGCGGGCCGAAGAGGAGAAGTGGAACGGCGGAAGGGTGAAGGCGAGCGGCGTCTCGTGTTTCGGCTGTTCCGCGGTGCATTCAATGCCGGAAGAGATGGAGACCGGTGCGGGGGAGATGAATAACGCCGACATTGATAAGACGCCCCAGTGTACAAATCCCGTTCGCGCACGTTGTTCCAACGCTCATCTTGCTGGCGCTTTCGGCAGAAACGAGGTATGTGGTCGCAATAGCCACAGTAGTAACAGACAGGGTGAAACGAGCGCCGCGGTGCGGAATAGAAGGCATTCGGGGCACCTGAAGATAGCAAGGTCATGTGGGCCGAAGGATCAGGGGGCACGGAATGGTAATTCACCGGGGGAGCGGCAGCAACTGACGCATAGGATGGCAGCGGCAATGTCGCGTGTGCGTCGCTGGGAGGCACGGCAGCAACTTGAGGGTACGTGGATATAGGCCAAGAAGCAGGTGGCTATACGGGCGCAGAGCCAGTCAGGGATGTAAGTTCCTCCCTGATGAGGTCACGTAAGGGCACTCCCGAAGACTGTGTAGGACGTGGTGTAGGAAGTGTGAAGCCCATATACCGCAATTCTTCACGTATAATGACCCGGATGAGGTCACGCAGATGGCCATGTGACGTGGAGTGGTGGTCACCAATGTCCGGTTGGAGGCGAACGGAGTCCAGGGCATCAAGGCGCTGGCATGTCGTCAGGGCATCAGCGATTGTAGCTGGATTTTGCACAGCGAGGGCATTAAAGGCAACAGGCCCAATGCCTTTCAATATATGGCGCACTTTGGCCGATTGCGGCATGAATTGATTGACACGCCGGCACAGTGCGAGGACATCCTCGATGTACGAAGTGTACGATTCACCGGGATGTTGTCGGCGAGTATCGAGTGTCCTCTTCGCGATGGCGGATTGAATGTCCGGTGTCCCAAAAACGTGTCGCAGCTGCTGCTGGAAGGTAGCCCAGTCGGGAAGGTCAACGACGTGGTTAAAATACCATGTCTTCGCGACTCCGGTCAGGTAAAAAGGCGCGTAACGCAGTTTTGCGGCCTCATCCCACCTATTAGCGGCACTTACGCGGTCGTAGTCATCGAGTCAGTTTTCTACGTCTTCTCCCCGAAGACCAGCGAAGAGCGGGGGTTCCCGCTGATGTCCGCGTATGTAAGTAGGAGGGGCAGCTTGCGGCGGTACGTGGTTGATGACATCAGCGCCGGCAAGCTCGATCTGGGACATGCTGCCGACTGTGGGAGCAGTAGGCGCAAGCGCACAGTCGGACAGCCTCTCCACTCGGGCAGTCGGGCAGTCAGGCGCAAGCCCACTGTGGGCACAAGCGGCGGCCTGAACGAAGCTCCAGGGGGTAGCGCGGCATTCGGGAAGTCAGAGGACCGAAAATTCACCTCCACCACGTACGAAGTCTTGGTAGTCTTGGCTGCGTCAGTGTTAATTTGAGGAAATACCTCGCAAAACAAACGGGCAGAGCCAGTACACAGACGATGAAGATGATGACGATGATCCAGAGTGGCAATGAGGACAAAGAGACAAGCGGATGATGGTGATTGTGATCATGCAGGGATGAGAACGATGTAAGGAACAAACGCTCACTATATATATATATATATATATATATATATATATATATATATATATATATATATATATATATATATATATTAAGAAAAAAGTGTATACTTAAGGGCTCGTTCTCCTGTGCTTTACACAGTATTAATGAGATCTAACAGATAATAATGCCAGAGAAAGTATAGGGGAATCTATTAGGCCGAATTGTAATGTAAATATGAAGAAAAGTGGGTGAAAAGATAACTTGCCGTGGGCAGGATCTGAACCTGCGACCTTCGAATGACGCGTTCGATGCTCTACCACTGAGTTACCACGACAGCTATCCCCCCAGACACTTTATTGGGTTTATATGTGAAATAAACGTGGGAGTGTCAGTCTTCGCCACCTGTAGCCATGATGGCGAGTATAGCACACTCTTTTTGAGCCAATTTGGCGTCACGTAGCACGTGAACTTATTACGAATGGGCAGCTGACCAATAGTCCCTCGTATACAACCTTAAGGCACTATGTCTGCCAGTACGAGACCCTCGTTAATGAATTAAGAATAGAAGTGTATACTTAAGGGCTCGTTTTCCTGTGCTTTACACAATAATAATGAGATATAATAGAGAATAATGCCAAAGAAAGTATAGGGGAAGATATTAGACCGAATTGTAATGTATATAAGAAGAAAAGTGGGTGAAAAGATAACTTGCAGTGGGCAGGATCCGAACCTGCGACCTTCGAATGACGCGTTCGATGCTCTACCACTGAGCTACCGCGACAGCTATCCCCCCAGCCACTTTGTTTTCTTAATTCATTACGAGGGTATCGTACTCGCAGACATAGTGACTTTAGGTTGTATACGAGGGACTATTGGTCAGCTGCCCATTCGTAATAAGTTCACGTGCTACGTGACGCCAAATAGGCTCAAAAAGAGTGTGCTACACTCGCCGCCATGGCTACTGGTGGCGCTGACTGACATTCCCACGTTTATTTCACATATAAACCCAATAAAGGGGCTGGGGAGATAGCTGTCGTGATAGCTCAGTGGTAGAGCATCGAACGCGTCATTCGAAGGTCGCAGGTTCGGATCCTGCCCACGGCAAGTTATCTTTTCATCCACTTTTCTTCATATTTACATTACAATTCAGTCTAATATCTTCCCCTATACTTTCTTTGGCATTATCATATATATATATATATATATATATATATATATATATATATATATATATATATATATATATATATATATATATATATATATATATTTATTTATATATATATATAGTATTTGGCAGCCTTGCGCACAAAAGAACTCGAAGTGGTCGTAGACAACTTCGAGACGTGGTGCAACGAAGCAGATCCGGTATGAACAAAGCTGTCTAGGTGTCTCTCGGGCACGTTCCTAGATTGCTAACTGTTCCAGTGCTCGCGTCCGCACATAGTATTTGTTTACACTCTGCTTTAACTTTGTCATGACCAGTACTCTCAGGGCTCAGACATTTTTCTGCGTACCTAAGTTACTGAATGTTGTAGGCAGTTCGCAAATATGTAATGCACTCAGAATGTGAGTCGAAGCAAGTCAAACGCCGATAAAAAAATCATGGCGTGACCTGTCGCCTTAACAAAGATTACTTTCAGCAATACTGTCAGAATTTCTGTTTCGTTAATAAGGCCGACAAGAAACGAAGAAAACAATGCGGCAGTTCGGCGATTCTTTATTAGGCACCTACATTCACAGAGATGATATCTCCAAACCCCCAACTGTGCATTGAGCTTGAGCCGTTTGTCATGTGAGATAACTTTGATTTAATCATCAGTAATAGCTGTCTTCTTTCGTTTATTGAAATGTCTTGTGGAAAGAAGAATCAGAAGGCCATAGGATGTACCAGATGTACTGAAGTATTTGAGAGTGCCTCTGGTCAAACACGGATCAAATTCTGTTCCCCATTCGTGAAAGATGGCTCATGGTTAATACGAGTTATAATAACTTTTGGATTTACGCATGTTATGGTGAAATAGCACTAGCGAAGAGAGTGGTTGAAAAGTAAATGATACAATGCCCCTTGGCAATTCAAATATCGTTTCTTGTTGCATACAGAATGAAACAGCACTCAGCTGCTTCATTGTGCCTACTAATTTTCGTTTAGATATAACGTATCGGAGATTTCATGTAGTCCACCACTTAGACCATTGGGTTTTTCACAATAAAAATTGAGGGAATTAGGGCCTAAAGGGACACTAAAGGCAACTATTAAGCCGACGTTGATTGATGAATTAGCGGTCTAGAAACCTCGTAGCCCTTTCTTGGCACCTATGTTCCAAGAAAGAGCATATATTGAAATAAAGTTATGTTTAGTGGGCCGCATCAGCTTAGCACACTTCAAATTACCCGCCTCAAGAAGCCGAACGTCCAACGTCACTGTTGCCGTGCATAATGTTGCTCGGCTTCACTTCGTGGCCGCTGACACTAGTAGTAGCACAACAAAAGCAGCGGGAGCCACCGCAGCTACAACGGCCAATGATCAATTTCCTACCATTGGCTCCGAGATGGCCGCCGTGTTTTGGCTGAACTGGTCCCCGCTTGATGGGACGGCATGTCCGGTTTAACCACGGGAAAATATAACTTTTGAACCACTCGCCCTATTCCCTATAGTAACTTCCGGCGGTTATTTTTTCTTGAATCAAACAGAAACGAACATGCAGCATATTATTGCGTCTCTTGCTGCACGGAAGGTTTTTATTTAGTGCAGCTAGATTAATTACTAGTGATTATTTGTATGCGGTTCGTCTGACGTCATCGGCATCATTTTGAGAATGCACTACTGAGGCACACGTATTTTTGTGCATTTACCCTATTTTCTCCGCAAGTAGGGCACTGCTGTTGATAATATTGTCATTTTAGGTGTTGTAATACATTGCGCTTTCACTAAACTGTTATTAGATTTTGGTGTCGTTTTTAGGTCATTTGGGAACCTAGCCGTATATAATAATTAAAGAAAGAAAACCTTCAAAAGACTGAAATACCACCGAAGAATCTAGTCAGTGTTTTATACTGCTTCAATGTTAAGTGGTTTCTGCATTTCAGTCTTAGTATGTTCATAATCATGGCTTGTAACTGCATTTGAACTACATTCTAGTCTATCAATCATGCAGCTATAGCGAAAATACCGTTATCTTGTGACTGCAGACTACTTTAAAAAGACCATGCTTACTGACCATGTTTTCTGCCTCAAGGTTACCTTTCAAGATTACGATAATTATGTAATTGCCATGTTATTTTGTAAATGCGTGAAATGGGAGCGTCTTTGGAAGAAGTCGGCAGGGGAAGCAGGACGTTGAAACATCATTAGCTTTTTTTTTTGAAGAAGGGGTTGAATTTTGATCACTAAAATGAGAACTCTTTGGCTCAAACTAAAACAATAATATGAAACGACACCGTAAATGAAAAGCAAATAGATATCTTGAAGAAATGTAATCTTTCAGAAATACGCACCGTATTGTGAATGAAGAAGATAGCGAATGGGAAGCGGTGCGATTCATACTGATAACCTTGCACCTTAACGAAGCGTGCAGTTATAGCACCATTATACTTTGAAAAGTTTCCGCTTGTCTGAACTCCAAAATAGAAGCACAGAAATGTGACACCAACTAGTGTGCGAAATTGCTCCGTGAAAGCTTCGTTAGGTACAGACAATATAGCGTGCAAACAGGCTGAGACAGTGGCTCACAGAAATCAAGCAGTATTTTTAAATACTCTATTTAAAAAAACACTCCCCCGTTGCCTCGGTTCTCCGCACAATAAGAGCACAAAAGAATGTAAAGAAGAATTTATTGTAAAAAAGTATGTGCTGAATGGTTATGCGGCTGTTTGTTGACAGCTGTATATAAAAAAAACTTGATTTTTTTGTTTTGTATGCGTGAACACGTTGTCAGCTATAGTGAGCTTTGCCGCAACACTTCGAACGTTGAATAATGTGGATGTGCTAGCACCAGCAAGCCATTTCATAACGAATGATATTTTAGTCACCTCTTTTAACCTCAGCTCTCAGGCCAGCAATAAGGTAATTCGGTGCTACTACCGAAACAGTTTCTTGATGCGTAGTCTGAAACACTGATGAACGCAATAAAACAAAAAAGTTCAATTTCCATGGTGTCCGCACTTCATTAGCATTGATCGTGAATTTCACAAATCTCCTACTCGCATTCTTTGAAGGTGAGCAGATGGTGCTCATCGATAGACACAATGAGTTTTCGTCAATCCTGCACTTGCTACAAACTCTCACAGAAAAAAAAACGCCACAACGAGAACAGAACAGCTTGCAAACTGGAAGAAAGATGTAACTTTACCTACATCATCAAAACATAGGCAAGAAAGGGGGCCTAATGTTCTTGATATTGACGCGTTCGTGACACCTGACGGGATCTACGAATTTAAAGTGCTGCCTTTCGGTCTCTATTCCGCTCCCGCCACGTTTCAACGCATGATGGACACTGTACTAGCTGCACTAAAGTGGCAGACGTGTCTTGTGTACTCGGATGATGTCGTTGTGTTTTCAAGCACGTTTGACGAGCATCTTTCAAGTCTAAAAAGTGTCCTCACTGCAATAAGGAGGGCGAACCTTACTATCAAGCCCGAAAAATGCTACTTCGGCTATCAGGAACTCAAGTTTCTCGGCCACGTGGTGAGCCCGGGGGTTGTTCGACGAGATCCGGAGAAGTTGGCTGCCGTTGCCGATATCCCTCGTCCTGGAGACAAAAAGGCTGTTCAGCGATTCCTCAGACTCTGAGCGTACTACCACCGTTTTGTCTAAGGATTTTCGAAAATTGCGGAACCTCTTACAAGACTGACACGGCCAGATGTACCTTTCGTATGGACGGAAGAACAACAAGCCTTCGTAGAGCTGCGCAAACGACTGCAGACAGCTCCAGTGCTGGCACATTTCGACGACACTGCTGAGACCAAGATCCACACAGACGCCAGCAACGTAGGAATTGGAGCCATTCTAGTTCAATGGCAGAACGGCGCATAGCGTGTGATCGCATAGCGTGTGATCGAACGGGCATAGCGTGTGATCGTCTCACAAAAGCAGAGGCTAATTACTCTACCACCGAAAAAGAGTGCCTAGAGTCGTTTGGGCCAATAACAAGTTTCGACACTACCTATACGGCTGGCCATTTCGAGCAGTCAGTGACCATCATTCGCTCTGTTGGCTTGGCAATCTACGGGATCCATCAGGCCGCCTCGCCCGCTGGAGCCTCCGCTTCAAGAGTTCAACATAATGGTGGTCTACCGATCAGGACATAGGCATACAGATGCTGACTGCCTGTCTCGTGCTCCTATTTCGCCGACGTCGACTGACACTGAACAAGATTTACCGTTGCTTGGCATCGTCGATGTGGTGCGGATGGCTGAGCTTCAATGTGAGGACACTGAGTTACTTCCTGTCATCTAGCATCTTCAAGGAGAAGACGTTATCGTCCCACGCCGGCTCTCGCGTAGTTTAACAACGTATTGCCTGCGGAACAATGTTCTCTACAAGAGAAATCTTGAGAGCAGCCAGGAAACTTTCCTCCTCGCCGTTCCAACGGCACTGCGTAAGGAAGTTTTGCAGGCGTGCCACGACGATCTTTCGGCCGGTCACTTAGGCTTGGCTAGGACATTAGCGCGCATCCGACAGAAGTACCACTGGCCACAGCTGTATTCGTACGTTCAGCGCTATGTCCGCACCTGCCGTGACTGTCAGAGGCGTAAAGTTCCACCCGCAAAGCCCACCGGTTTCCTACAACCTTTAGATCCACCTCGAGCACATTTCAGCAAGTGGGAATGGATCTTCTTGGTCCCTTTCGTATGTCATCCTCAGAAAATAAGTGGATAATCGTCGCAACCAACTATCTGACTCGCTATGCCTAAGTGCCTAAGGAAACTGCAGTTGAGGCGCCAGATTCTTTGTCCACGACATTGTTTTGCGTCATGGTGCACGTGCTGTTCTTATAACCGATCGCGCAGCAGCCTTTACGGCAGAGTTATTGCAACAAGTGGCCAAGCTGATACACACCAACCACCGGAAAACGACAGCTTATTATCCCCAAACGAACGGCTTGACGGAGAGGTTAAACAAAACACTGGGCGACATGCTATGTATGTATGTTGATGTAGAGCACAAAACGTGGGATGAAATTTTGCCGTACGTCACGTTTGCTTATAACACCGCTGTGCAAAAGACCACAGACCTAACACCATTCGAGCTTGTTTATGGCCGTCGCGTCACAACACCGTTAGACGCTATGCTCCCCGTAGACCAGGACAACAGCGGAAAGGACAGCGTTGACGACTTCGTCGAGAAAGCCGAGGGAGCCCGCCAGCTTGCACGGAACCGCATTCGCGCGCAGCAAGATATCAACGCTCACCGTTACAACCAAGACCGAAGGAACGTCCACTATCAGCTAGGTGACTATGTATGGGTGGGGACACCAGTTCGACATCGTGCGCTTTCGGAGGAGCTATTGCGACGCTACTTTGGTCCTTATGAAGTTGTGCGCTGTCTTAATGACGTGAATTACGAGGTAATTCCTCAAAGCTCGGACACCAGTTCAAACTGAAGACGTCCACGTCCAGAAGTAGTTCATGTAGTACGCATGAAACCGTACCACGCCCGCGAGTTATGAACACTTCGAACATTTTTCTTATTATCCACAACAGCATGGGCTTTTTTTTTTCGTTGACGTGATCATTTTGTTTCATGACCACCTCTAGCATCTCAGTCAATCGACCGGGACGGTCGCTCTTGAAAGGGGGGAATTGACGCAAGGTAGGCTGGCAACTATAGTAGCCAGCCTCTGAGGAGGACAACGAAGTAGTTCTGTGTGCACGTGCTCTGGCGTTCGCGTTTCTGGCCCTTTGGTTACGAAAGTAAACGCCCTATTATGTACCTGCGTAGCTTTGTCTTTGTGACAATATCACTGATGCATCAAGGGAAAATCGCTAGTTGGGTAGGGAGAAAACGGCAATGATCGCGGCATAGGAGTACAAAAAAAAGAAAGAAAGAAAGAAAGAAAGAAAGAAAGAAAAAAGGCCGTCATCCTTGAATGTCCTGATAGACGAATGCCTCAGCGAATCGCTTTTGCTTTATTGACTGAGTTGCGCAATTCAAGACCACAATCCACCAATGTTAACGGAGAAGACGTGAGGGTATGTGGGTCACGGAACAAACGAGTGTTATTGACATCTTAGTCGTTATCAAGAGGGAGAAATGGGCTTGAGAGGGAGGTGTAATGAGAAGGCAAGATAACCGATGACCATTAATGGTAGCAGACTGTGTTCCGAGTTGGCAATTGTGGCGGCAGATGGTAGAAGCTTATGTATACATTAGCAAATCAGATTAAGAAGCTTGCGACATATGACCTGTTTGCAGCTGTAGCCCTGGATCGAATAATTAGGGGACATCCTTTTGTTTTTAGTGGTCGTCAGGGTGAGGTTCGTGGTGATAAAGAGTTGTCGATGTCAGTATGCATGACGATAAGAATAGTTGCGGGTTTACGTCACGATATCACGATGTCATTATTATTCACGCCGTATTAGAAGACTCCGGAAATTTCGACTATGTCATGTCCTTCAACATGCACCTTAATCTAAAAAGACGAGCCGTTAGCATTTTCTTTCCATCAAAATAATGCCGACACGACCAGCACGATCAGTTTGATCTCGCGACATTCGAGTCGGCAGTCCAGCACTATAATGACTTGACCATGGTGACGGGAAACTTAGGAGGAAATTTGAGCAATTCTCGTTTTCTTGCCTCTTGGTTCCACATATGTTATAACGCTTTTTGCGGCGGTTGATGGGTACAGTCATGAGGTTTCGCAACAAAATGTTCAATGAAAACTATAGTCTTCATGAAGGAGAATTAGTCCCATGTGGCACCAATGAAGACTACGGCACTCGTAGTACCCGTGCTTTTCGACGCAATATAGCCGCTCATGTCCATTACTGTGTCGGCTTTCATTCAGTCGCCATTTTTAACTGCATAGCCGGCCGTGAAGCCACATTCAAGTTATTTCTTCTTACGTGATTGGCAGTTTCAGAGAAGCTCGTTAAAGGATGATGCTTTTTTATTCACAAAAATGAAACAGTACGTATTGGCCAAAAAACAAGGAGTTGTTAATTTTGAGGCATTGTTTCATTATCTGCGCAGAGAAAGGAAGAAATACGACTGCAAATTCTCAGCAGTGCGAACGGCTTCGGTGAAAAGCTTTCGTTGTTCATCGATAGATAACTGTTATGGAACTAATACCTAAAGGCAAATAAACAATTAAGACATAATGAAATATTTAGGAGTGCCATCGGGGGGGGGGGCGAGACGGATCCCATTTTGTTTTGCAGTCGTGAAGGACGAATTCTCGTTAACAATAATACCTTATATATTTGCGCTGTTGAATTCATGTTCATTACGGTGCGAGAACGTAAACAAAGGAACAGGTTCAAGAGCAAATGGTATAAAATGTATTTTGAATTGTAATTTCACTTCTTATAAGCACTTCTACTGACGATGCGTTCAGCTGCTTCAGCTGCCTACTCAACTAATCCAAAACATATGTCATTCCAATATAAGGTATTTTTGTTCTTGAAATGGTCCACCATCAAAGAGCGATCCGTCCCTCACAACAAACTCAAGAAAATCTTTACTTCAGTTATTTTGAGAACTCGGCTGCTTGAGCTCTCATGAATAGAAGAATGAAGATGACAGGAGTGCCACGGGAGAACCCTGTCATGTTGGCACACGCATAATTAAGAATTGTGTTTTTGTAGAGATTCGCCCTTCTTCCCTCACGCTATCCTACCAATGAAGCAGCTGTCATAACCACCAGAGTATGCACCTGATGGTGCACTGCGTTATCAAGGCTTGACGCTCGACCCCATGCTGTGCTTTGAAGTTCTAAAAAAGAATCATGACGATTGCTTAAGTTCCATGTCATTTCGTAAATACGTGAAATAGAGCAGTGCATGCCCCCAGAATGTGGAGGCCCTTAAACAAGAACGGTAAAAACAACGTAATTAATTTTTTTTCTATTTCATGTAGCAAAAAATAAAATAAAGCTCATTGGCTTACTTTCAACGGTATCAAAAACACCGTATTCGAAAACCTATTAGGTGACTTGGAGAAAGTTTATCCTTCAGGAACACGCAATAAGTACTGATTCCTCTGAAAAAATTATCAAACAGAAAACGGAGCTATTACTACTGCAAGCCTTAAAGTTAAAAGACTTGTTCAGTTATAGGATCAAAGGGATGTGAGTACAGCGCGCTTCTTTCATTCCCGTGATGGAGGCCCAAAAACTTGAAGAAACTAATAGCTTGCGAGGTTACGTCGCAAAAGCGTTGTAACGATTGCACCTATAGCTTGAACATCATAACGAAAGAAAACATTGCACTGATGTATTCAATAGAAACTTTAAGGTCGTTTTCCAATACTTTAGAGCTTTAAACTTGTCTTGTGCAATTTTTTGACGCATTCGAATCAATGGTAAATAGCAACAAGACTGACAGCCTATCGGAAAACTCTACTGATTCACTTATTCAACACAATCGATTCCAATTTCCCTGAAATTGATTTGGTGAGTGTTCGATGGATGTGTGCACATCCTTTACTTGTGTGCTTGAAAAAGAATTCCCTATGTGGTTGCTGTAACTGTGATTTGATTAATATTGCTGTGTTTACCTAAAAATACACGCTGTGCAGTAACAAGAAATAGATTGTTTTTAATCTGCTGTATGATCATTATAATCCCCAGGTAGGAACTAGCAGATAAGAACCAAAATGATTTTGGGGAGTTAAGCCTGCAATGTCTTCAAATTTTTACGTTTGGAGCTGTTTTACATCTAGATACGTACCAGTGGCATTGGGATGAAAGGGACAAAAAAAAAAAAGACGAATATGAGGATAGACTGGCGCGAGCTGATTAGTATCGGTGGAGCAGCTCGCTTAACCAGTTGGAAACGTATTTGTGTATACTCCTTCGAGTCTTTCTTCTTCCAGTAACAACATTTTTGATGAGATTGGTGCGTATGTATATTGAGCGTTAGTTGCTCATGAAATTTTTTGATTACTGCCGTGTGCTCATGACACCTTCTGTGTTTGTGAGTCTGCATTGGTGAGTGATGACACTGTTATACAGATTGTTCAATAGTCAAGTACATTTTATGCGTGTACGTTGTGAGACTACATCAACGAATATAAAACCAGCATAATGACTATTTACCAGCTATCTGGTCAAGATTAGCTATTTATAAAGTATGTAGAAAACAGTTTAAAGGAGGGAGCCGGGTGGTTGTCCAGTCAGCTGATATTTAAAAAAAAGCCACAGGGCCCCTTATTTCACCAAAGACAACACGCGCGTGAAATCTATCTGCTCTGGCTGTTTCACAATGCACTTTACGCAGCGCTAACGCCCGTTTCTGAACTTGTCGAAATTATTCAGCCCCACACGCTTCGCTGAGATGAAGCGATCGCGCAGCTCGAGTGGTCGCGTGAATACTTTCGACTCAATTTACCCTCAACCCAACTTTTAGGTCAAGGATACATCCACGTGAGACTTACAAGGCCTTATTGTTTTGGAAATTCTTGTATAAACAAAGCAAAAACTGCTCACAAAAGACAAAGCACAATTCGCTGAAAGCGATTTATTAAGCACCCTAACGTTTTGCGTCGGCTCTCTCCATGCCACTAGTACAAAGAATGTGCCCAATTGTGCCCTGAAGAAAAGTAACTGCTCAACTGCTGTATGGTTCGCCCAAAGCCGCGAGGTCGATCCCAGCCGCGGCTGTCGCATGCCAATGGAGGCGAGTTGCTAAAGGCTCGTGAACTGTGCGATGGTAGTGCACGTTAAAGAACACCAAGTGGTCAAACTCTTCGCAGCCCTTCACAACGGCAACTTTCAAACTGACATCGAAATGTCCAGATATGAAAGCCCGGATGTTTGAATAAATGGTGGAGAAGGAAAGGAGGCCAACCAGTCAAGGATGATTGGTTTGCCACTCAGCAAGTAAAAGCGGGATGGGTGAGATTAAAAAAAAACAGCAGAGAAAAGGGAGTATAAACAGACAGATAGAGAGTATACATCATAAAAAATTTCCACAAGCACCTGGCCAGCAACAGTTCATCAATCTGGCGTAGAACCCGGCATCAATGTCACAGCCGCTTGTCCGCGTCAATTTTTCTCAACAACGTCAGCAGTTCCTTCATCAACTTAAGCTGTAATGTCCTCTGTGGACGACATAAAAAAACAGATTCAGCGGACGTTTGTCTATTGACAGGGCGTGCTATAATAAATGTCAGTGATGGTCCCTGAACATTATGGCCCGTACAGGCCACGCAATGTGGCGTAGCTTCTCCTTGAAACGACGCACTTCGCAGAGAGCGTTGTCGGCCATTTCAATGCGGAAGCAATACGATTTCATAAATGCAATAGCTAACTACAAAAAATAAAGCAGTGTGGCCTCTCTTCTGAGGAGTCCACTTGGTATATAGAGAACACCGAATAGTATTAATATTACTCTTATTATGAATACCTCTTGTGTGGCTGTTGACGGCTGCGTGAACAACTACACTGTCCTGAAAATTTTGTTTGCGTCGACACGTTTTGAGCAGTAGTGACCGTCTCCATCCGCCACTCGTCCAGCGTTGGACAATAGCAACATATTAGCACGAACAGGGCGTTCATGAAGAAGGATATATGAGTTGCTGCTTTTTACTCAGTTCTCATCTTTGTTGCATTCGCCTACAAGATGTAACTACCGAAACCGTATCATCACACCTAGATCGTACTTTAATACTGATCGACGCAGTTAAAAGCAAATCTGACTAACACAGTGTCCGCTATTAATTAGCACCAAGTTTTACACCGTCCATTTGCGATATCTACTACAGGCACTCCCTGAAGACGAGCAAGTGGCGCTTCCTAATTGATTGCACAAGGAGCGTTTGTTACGTCCAGCACCTGCTACTGAATCTTGGAAAAAAAGCAAGGCCAGCGAGAACAAAAGCAATGTCGTAACTCGAAAGAAGGCGTAATTTAATTTCAGACATCCTAGCACACGCGAAAGAAGCAATTGCCCAGTGGTGTTGAAATTACTGAGGCATGAAGCGAAAAGCGCAGTACTGTTGGGTGGAGAAAAAACAGCAATGATCGCCAAATGGGAGTTCCTCCCCCCCCCAAAAAAAAAAGAAAGTAAGAAAGAAAGAGAGAGAGAGAGAAAGTGCGGAAGCCACTGCCCTTGATTATCCTTGTAACCTCATAGCCGAGCACCATGAGAAATCTGTTTTGCTTGTTCGATGCTTTGCGCAATTGGCGGCTTACACTTCTTATATTAACGGAGAACACCTTAAACAAAGTTGGTCAAAAAAAAACAAAAAAACGTTCGTTTATGAGATCTCAGTCGAACTCAAGAAGAAATGACCATGAAAGCACCATGATATGGGAAGTAAATACAACTGATCACTACTACATCTTACAGACTGTGTTCCAAGAGAAAGCCAAAGTGCAGGAGGATAGCGGGAACCTATGTTGGCAGATGATAGTAAGAACTCAATGGAGTATAAGAAACATGTGCTCTAGTGTCATTTCTGCAGATATTAACGATATCTGACAGACAATCAAGCCAGGACAATCATGACAATCACACATGATTGACTGCTAGATCTCGTAAATATTGTGTCTAACAAAGAGAACAAGCTCCTAAATAATGCACTCTTTCATCTTTAGCAGATGGAACTTCAGCAGATTAGTCGGAGAAATATGTATGATGGTTTGGACTGACAGTGGGAGTGAAAAATCTGATGTTCATGATGATAGCGAGTTTTAGGGGCAAAGCTCCTTAAAGCGGCACCCGCTCGTACCTCGTCGTAGTACGTAACATGTTTTACGCTTTGACCTGCAAGGTGGTGTCGGTGGGAGATTTCTCCTGAGCGTTGTTGAACAGTAAAAAATCTGCAGCGCGCGCGTTAACTAAAAGCCGAGTTTTCCTGTCTCTCATTCCCCATTAGCAGCCATTGGCATGTACATTGAGCACTATCTGACAAGAAAGAGTTGCTACGTTATACTCGCTGAGCGTGACCTCCTTGCTTTTAGAAAGGTTTAGCGAGCGTTGGGCCGCAGTGCCATGAATACAGTGAACTAGTATATATTATGAACTCGAGGTGTTTCAAGGTGGGAAGTAGGCGAGAAGCGCAAGATGTAAGAAAGTGTGCGTGTGCCACATCTCGTTTAGTCCTTGGAATGTCTGCTGGATGGCGGTGCTTCTCTATGCTGAATATATGATGAAAAGATGCGAGATGGTGTTACTTGGAGTGTTGGCTAGATGGATGAACAGCCACACAGACAGATGCATGGGCGGACGCATGGATGGCTGCACGGACGGATGGACGCATGGACGGACGCAGGGGTAAATGAATGAACGAACGCAGGGACGGACGCACGGATGGACGTGCGGATGCACGAACAGATGCACGCACGGACGGGCGCATGGACGCACGGGCGGTCACACAGACAGACGCATGGACGAATGGAAGCAAGAACGAATGGACGGACGGATGCTTCGCCCCACTCTCCATCATTCACCCCGTGGATATGCTGCCATTGTTTTATTGAGAGACACAACATGAAATTACACTAAATATATCTACAAATGTTTCACGCACAGACATACGTTGAAGAGTTGCAGGTGTTTATATAACCAGTTGTTTGCACTTGCGCAATGATGTACTGGAATATGCGTATTCGCAACAGAAGCTGATATGAAGCGCTCTTGCTGGTCCTGGGCACTGGTGCGTAAATCAACTTCAACGCATGGAACCTAACCAAAATTGACGTTCACCCGACGTGATGGCTGTATCAAAGAAGTGCGTAAGTAATGTTTATAAAATTGGGTAGGCAGCATCGCAATCACTATTGACGTTTCACGAAGACTAGCGTCTATTTGAAAAGTATTTCCGAGACCTGGCGGAGCTCTGTGGTAGAATGCTTGACCGCCAGGCAGAATGCTTAGATTCGGTTTCTGCTGGGACCCTGAAATTTATTACTTGCAATCGTCGGGGGTCAACGCTGCCTAAGTCAGGTTTTTTTTTAACACTGACATATTTTCTATGCCTTCATTGGGTCAACGCCACCTATGTCGGGTATTGCTTAATGCTCACGTGTTAAAATTGCCCATGTGTGTTCTCGTCGTTCCTGGGTGGATGTTAAGTGTCATCACCTGTGACACATACCCGCATACCAGAGGCATTTACCCACCCGTGGGTATGTGCCATTGTGGGACGTGTTTGACGACGGACGCGACGGGATTGTGACATCATTCATCTTAACCACCGCGTCATATTCGTCAAACTATCTTACCCTCGCATGCTAATTTTGGTTCATGCCAAGTTATGGGGGTGACCACGAGAGCACCCATACGTAAGCGGATAGATAGATAGATAGATAGATAGATAGATAGATAGATAGATAGATAGATAGATAGATAGATAGATAGATAGATAGATAGATAGATAGATAGATAGATAGATAGATAGATAGATAGATAGATAGATAGATAGATAGATAGATAGATAGATAGATAGATAGATAGATAGATAGATAGATAGATAGATAGATTCATACGCTCGAATTCGCTGAAGTTCGCTAAGAAATGCTCAGCATTTCAAAGGCTGGACTGATCAGTGGAGCTCTGGAAGAAAGGTCCTACCTACTTTAGTGACAGTAATTAAGAACGTTTAATCTCTCTCTTTCTTTTTCAAGCGTCTGAAAACGTTTTAAGGTAAACAAATACAACTATTGCTGGTGAGTCTGCGTCCTGTCTCAAACAGCTTCACGTGGGAAATAAAGAAGGAATATTTATTATACTCTACGTTGGAAATACGGGCGCTATTGGGTAGCTACATTCCCCGGTGGTAGGATACAGGTGATTTCATACTGTAAGAATGAAATCGCGTGCAAATAAAGTCGTCACCAAGTATATCACAACAACCAAAAGACCGACACTGGGTCAGCGAGCAGTATGCGTCATCAAAAAAGAAAAGTGGAACTCAGACTAACTCAATAAAAGATATCTTCTACTCTTGACTTATTCGAACTCAGCCTCACCAAAATTTTCGTAATCGCGCTCACTAAGATTTACATCCACGAAACTTTTCTTCTGTCGGACTTACCCAGATTCACATGAACGAAAATTTTCTTCTGTTAGACTCACTCGGACTCATACTCTTCACACCGTTACTCACCCGGACTCGCACAAACTCGGACTCATGGCTCCTCCTGAATATAATAAGTCGATGTGAGCCGACACATGAGCGAGTTCGTCGACCTATGGCGAGCTTGCTTGTGCTCTTAGAAAAAGGTAATGCCTTCTTTCATACGTGTCCCCAACCTTTATGACGCCTTTATATTGGTTGAAATAAAAAAAATAGAGGAAGCAGCAACAAGTTATACTCATTTCTACTGAGTCCTATAACTATAACGTATTGTGCGTATTGCGACATTGGTGGCACATGACCAACTACGGCTCTCTTAGGCGCTACGTGAATGCACAGTATATTGATTTTCGTTCTATTTTCTGAACTTTCGATTGGAAGCAGGAAAACATAAAGCATCAAACAGTGTAGCATCCTATCGAACCTTTTTTTTTTTTTTGCGCGGCACAAGAGCTTCCATGAAAGTACTGAGTTGCTTTTCCTATTGTCTTTCCTATTTTTTTTTTCCTGATGCATGCGAGCCGAATTTGAAACAATGGGCTTGTTCTTTTGAGCTCTCGAAGGGCGGCAGGTGTGCTCACACCAAAGAGCTTTCAGCACAGCAAGCACCGCCTCGCAGTCGTGGATTCAGAAATACCGTTAGGATTCCGAGGTTGAAAACATTTCCGTGGAAATCGGCTTGAACGGTACGAAGACGCGTCGAGAGCGCAGCAGGTCTGCGACTTTGGTGAAAGCGCATTCGAGGCTGCAAGCAAAGGACATATAGCGCCAGGGCGAGGTCCGTTTTTAGGTCAGGTCGGAACTGCATGCTAACGCGGCATGCATTACAATAAAGGGTGCACACCACTGCCTAATAGAGTTTTCGGTAACTTAAACTAACACAAAATAAATTAGAATAAAACAATAAGAAACCCCTAAACGCGGCACAGCTCGATCGGAATAGTTCGGTTATTTTAATACTGCTTCGGAAGAAGTTAGCCGCTGTACTAGTATGGTCGTGAAAGTTCGTCATTGTGATTAGACCGCTTTTGTAGTGATTTTTTAGAAACAATGTTATTGTGGCGTTTTTTTTTTTTTGTGGCGACAATGAATTTATGTGCAAGTTCTCCGAACTGTGGCGAGATTTGGTACTGCCATTTACTATTTGAGCGTGTCGTATCAACTTTTCTATCTCATATTTTACACAGATAGAAGGTATTTAACCTGAAGGAATTAGAAAAATAGGCACTTTAAAGCATATTTTCAGCCAAATTCAATCGAGCTTGAGATATATTATGTCTGCGCGCGTGAAGCAACGATACTATTTGTTCAATCGTTTCATTCGATTATTACACAACTGAACACCTCATGTTCGGCCCTTTCATAAGGTATCAGGTTGCAAGGTGCCATAGGGGCTGTGGTATATATTAACGTTGCTGATGAATACACGGGCGATACAGAAGCGGGTACATTACAATATTTACGGAGAGCTGTGCCCCAGATGACTGGCAGGACCCCTCACGGCGCTTCATCTTCCTCTGTCCCAATTAATTTCTGGGCAGCCTTTAACGTTGTGCACGTTGTGCTCGCGTGCAATGCCTCCGAAAAATGTGTCTTCGTGTACGGCTGCCACGTTGCTTAGAAAAGGCTTGTTTCGAATGGGTGTTCTCATTCATCTATATTATGAAAAGAGCGACGGGGCTGGGTAAAGAACGCGCATCATGGTGCCGATCATTTGGAAAACCGCGTAGATGCTGTGGTACTAACGCGTAGGCAAATCTCTGCACTGTTCCTGACGTGCTTCCTCGTCTTCTCTGCCTCATTACCGTGTTTCGTTCTCCGATAACGTTGTTTCCTTCCCGTCTTTTTCATGTCTGAAAGGCGTGAGCGTTCCTCCAGCTGTCAGGATCGGAAGCTTTAAGATTTTTGTTTCATCATGATGTCGATACGTGTCCATAAAGTGGGAAACCTCCAAGACAAGTTCTTGTATAGGCCCTGCAAGGCCTTATTAAAGAAACCAGTTACCGTTTTACAAAAGAATAAAGACAAACAACTGTGTGGCGAAAAAACTTGGACCATGTGCCATAGAAGGCTCAGCCATTTCGTGTCATCGTCATCTGTGGTGCACTAATAGGCGTATCAGCCGGGGGGGGGGGGCGGGGGGAGCGCTAGGGAATCAAACAACCAAGGCGGTGTTTTCTTTGACCACAGCAATTACTCAGTTAAAATGTTACAAGGGAATCAATATATAACGAGAAAATATTTTCTATAATGAAATATTTCCAACAGTTCTGCCGTGAAGATTTTCTAGGAGACTTTTTGCGGTGCGGATTTCTGTACAACACTTTCGTGCCTTGTGCTGCAGAATTGCAGAGCCGGCTAGCCCTCAACAGGGCCCTGTGAGATTACATCACTGGCTCATATTTTTATTCTGCTGTGCCTCGCTGGCTGACGCAGCTACAGATGGGAATGAGCTTAGTTTTTATGGACTAATGAAAGCATTTGCTGGTTCACGAAAATAATTTTCTTTCGTACAAAATGAATAGTATCACCGTTACTCTGTCGAAGCTGCTGTGAGCCTACGAGCGTGATGAATTCTTTTCAGTGTTTGGTTTTGCCGTACTGAAAAAGAGAAAAAAAAAGGCTTGCACTTCAGTCTTCGATCGACCAAATCAGTGATCAGTTTTGCCTATGGAACCTTGAAATGGTGACTGCAGCATTCAAAGTGGCGACGAATAAAACAGTGGAATCGAGCAGTGGGAAGCTCTGTTTATAATCTTTCCCTAATACTTGATCCCACAAACCAGGGATATAGTTAAAATCCGTGGTTTGCTGCACTGCGTAGACCTGAAGAAGAGCACACGTGCAGCGCTGCTTATTCCTCTCTTTCTCAGCAAGAATGAACTAATTTTATTTATGCAGAGAAGTGTGAGGTCATGCATAAAAAATCGCTGCCATATACACAAATTGATGTGATGTAAGAGGCGCTTGCTCGAAGATAATCGTGCAGCCCACGAATCCTCCGTGTACATCTCCCACCATCATATATAGACGTCACGACGTTAGTATATAGCCCAGCGTAGTCCATTTCCATGTTTCTGCGCATACCCCATGCTTTGTAGTTTGTAGTGGAAAACCGTGTCTTGCTTGCATTTTTTTCATACAGTCATTACCATGTCGCACAAGTGTCTATGTTTATTGACAGTGACACGATATATGCCATATCTATGGCGAATACTGCAGATATTTTCACGTAGTGCTGAGGCGAGCAGACAAAGATCTTGAAACCAGTCGTGGGCAACCACTTCTTTGGGCAGAAAAGGCAAGGAAGCGGAATTCTAAAGCGGTGGCAGTTACATCGACAGCCTGCAGCTGGCGCCTAGATGGTCCACAAGAAAGAGCTTATGCGGCTGTTTTATACACCGCAGTTTTTGGAGTGGCACCCCTTAGCCACAAAAGTCGAGAGAATAGAATATAATCTGATGCAATCATTCGCATATAATCATACTAGGCGCCCACCTTCACGCATTCAAAGGCAATAAGCCCAAATATAAGGGCGCATTTCCGTCGCGTCAAATCAAAAGACATCACGTGGTAATATGAAATAACACAAAAATAAAGCAGCGTAGACAAAAAATTGGCCCGAATCTACATGTTACCCTCTAAATGTTGTCGAAAGACAATATAGTCTTGCGTCTGGAGAGAATTAACAAAACGTTTATTTGATGTTCTGCGCAAGAAAATCGGTGAATGGTATTTTGCAGGAGCTGCGTTAGGGTGCCTCGAGCGTGTGACGGAGGCGAGCGAGCGCATCTAGGCCCGATAGACACAAGTGCTATCAGGCAGTTATCTTCGAAAACGAAGGCATGCAGCCCGCGGAGAAAGATGCGTGCCAGTCTCGGAGGTGATAAGGTGTAGAACGCAAAGCGACGGGCAGGTGCCACCACCGTGACGTCGTAGCAAAGCGTTGGAAACACCATTTTGAGCATCGCGTTGCACTATCAGCAGAGTGCAAATAAACGCTACAATCCTTAGAGTTACTTGTGTGTGCCTCTTCTAGTATAAAGACAAACATATAGAAAACATCGAAGCGTTGTTGTGGCGCCGCAGATATGTGCAATAATTGCTTTTTAATTGACAATCGCACAACTATGAATGCTAATTCTTGAGCAATATTGGAGGGTGCTGCGGATGGCGTTGGCCATTCGGTGTCGTTTGAGGTATCGTTAGAGCGGACAAAAATAGACAAATGTACAGACAGACAGACAGACAGACAGACAGACCTAAAATTTTACATCGAAGGTCCCCAAGAAAGACTATCGTCTTTAAAAATTTAAGTATATACATGGGGTTAATGGTGGAGCGTGGAGTGAAGCTGGCTCCGCACGCCGCTGCCGCGACGCTTCGTCATCCGGTTCGTGTACGCCGGGATTATGTCGGCGCCACTGCGCAGCTTCACGGCATGCTTCTGTCCCGCGTGTTCGCACATTGGTGTTCCGTCTTCGAGCGCGAGCTGCCGCTGCCTTGCGCGCACGCCGCTCTGCAGCCTTGTCCATCCGCCGCCCTTCTGAACGCGTGCACGCGCCAGAACGCCTTTTATTTTACTACACCACGCTCCCTAGCGTACGGCACTGCCGACGGACACGCAATCATCGACGTCTCCGTGTGACGTCGTTACTATTCTCTCGCGCACTTTCACATCGGGGTTTCGTCTTCGAGCGCGAGCCGCCACCACCCTGGGCGTATCATGCTTTTTATCGGCAAACCGTGATTCCTCCACTGACCGCGTCCGTCCATGCTCTGTCTGTCTGTCTGTTTGACGCAAGCACGGGTGGACGTACGCACAGATATGGACGCACGAGTGGACGGACGGGTGCACGGACGGATGGATGCGTGGAAGGATGCATGAATGAAGGGATGGACGAATGATTGAACGAACGCATGGACGGACAGATGCATGCACTGATGGACGCACGAGAAGATGGATGAACGGACGGGCGCATGGACGGATGCACGAATGGACGGAAGCATGGATGGACGAATGCACGAATGGATAGACGCATGGATGAATGAATGGACGCACGGACGGACGGATGGATGGACGCATAGGAGAGCGCTCTGACAGACGGATGTACGCATGAATGGATGTACGAATGACGGACGCACGGATGAACGGATGGACGCGCGGATCAATAGACAGACGCACAGATGGGAGGGCAAACGCTTCACCCCACCCATCATCATTCACTCCATGAATGCGCTGTGATATTTATTATTTATCATACTGCAAGTAACGTCCTCTAGTATTGTAAGATTCGCATATTTAGCGTATATGCATTTCATTATATGTACAACATCCCCCTCTACGGTAGGTTCAAAAACTGACGAGAGGTGGCCTCATAAGATTAGGACGGGACGCTCAGCCCACGCCTTAAGAAACTTCGCTTCTAAAAAGTATACAGTTCTGTGTTCAAATGCCACCGATGAGCGAAGCTCATTAAATATAGAACGCAAACGACTATGCGCTTCATCTCGTTCGCTGCGCTGGCTTTCACGAAGGTGTTAGGATTGGGATTGGGGAGGGAGCGTTCTTAAATGTGAAGGCATTTCTTAGTCCGGCTATGTCAGGCATCCGGCGATGGCGTCCGCGGCAGCGACCATGCACCGGGAAGTGTTATCTCTCCGCTCTCTCTCTTCCTCGCCCATTGCACAGCTGTGGGCGCGAGCGCTTATCCTTGACCATACAAACCAGGACGTCTGGTGTGAGAGAGCGTAGAACAATGTAGATGCAGTGCTTCGCTTCTCCTTCTTTCGCCATTCACTCTTCTCCCTGCGCCCCACTCTCCTGTCCACTCGCGCTACACTCACGACCGTTCACTGGCTGGGCGAGAACATCCGGAAATACGTGCTCGAGACAACGCTGTGAAACGCCAACGCAGAGCTGAGAACGCAGGCACTCCGCTCTCCCGTCTGTTCACTCCTCTTTTGACCGTTCTTTGGCTGGGCCCCTCTCAAGGCGATGGCAAAAGTCTGTGAAGGCGAATGTCTGACGGCAATGGTGCCCTCTCTCGCCGCAAGAAATGCCTTCGCGTTTCCTTAACTTGAAGAAATTCAAAGAGTTGAAAAAATGATAAAAAAAAACAAGTGCAAATGTCAAAATCCATGGAGCGCGACGACGTCGCATGAAAATGTCAAAGGCGTGAAGCGCTATGGCGTCACATTAGGTTAATGGCATTGGCTGCCTTGCAACAACGCTATATGCTCTGTTTAGGAAAACATGGCCAACGATTTATATTACACTGGAATCTCGTTCATAAATTTCTACATAACACGTTCTTAGATGTACTGCGTTTTGCTTTTTGTACGTGGCCAACATTCTCCGGAAGTATAGCAGACTTTCGCTTCGTTTAATACAATCACACATTACCCAAAACGGAATAATACACCGCCAAAGTGAATTTCCACGAATACATCTAGAAATCCTCTATTTTTACCTTTCGTTGTTTAAAAACAGAGCCCCCTTGATGACACCCAGTTTCGTCAACCGATGTGCCAAAATAGTATTGGTGAGCAAAAAGAGCTCTAGAAAATAGCCCGCTGATTTTCTACACTTTATTTCCCTTATTTGGCAAAATATATTTAAATAAGTGTTCTTTTGAGCTAAATAGAAATTGTAAAAGATTCCGTTGAAATTTCTGCACGTTCCTTTATCTGAAAAAATGAAGATAGACATTTTTTACATTTAAAAGAAACTTTTAAACGTGCTCACAGTTTCGACGTTATGAGCTGGTAACTGAGGGTCTTGGGTACAACTCCTGAGACCTTGAAAGCGTCCTCATTCTAACAAGCCGCCCCAAGCTGGTTTTAAAGCGCCTGTCCTAGGTTTTGTGGTGAAAATATCTCCGACAGGTGAGGCTGCTGCGTCAACTGATCGTAGGAATGTGCCAGGTGAAGAATGCCATTGAGGTCTAGTGAATGTCTGTTATAAACTTTTACTAGACAAACAAAACTTTACGAAATCCAGTAACTCATTCTACGTATAAGTAAATTGCTTACACTTCTGCAATGTCACGTTACTTCTGAAATCGAAACTAGTTCTTAAAAAATAAGACATATCGCACACTTGCCCCGCCGCGGTGGTCTAGTGGCTAAGGTACTCGGCTGCTGACCCGCAGGGCGCGGGTTCAAATCCCGGCTGCGGCGGCTGCATTTCCGATGGAGGCGGAAATGTTGTAGGCCCGTGTGCTCACATTTGGGTGCACGTTGAAGAACCCCAGGTGGTCAAACTTTCCGGAGCCCTCCACTACGGCGTCTCTCATAATCATATCGTGGTTTTGGGACGTTAAACCCCACAAATCAATCAATCAATCATATCGCACACTTGCACAATTTTGAATTAGGTATCAACCCTCAGTAAGGTTTTACGTTTATGCTTCGATTCTGAAAGATAAGTCACAAAGCCTGGAACTTTTCAGCAACTCTGTAGATGCTACAGTAGCTTAAATAGTGATGTACCGCGCACGCCATGGTGGTCTAGTATAGTGATGGTGTTGGACTGCTGACTCACCGGTCGTGGGATCGAATCACTACAATCGCGGGCGCGTCTCAATGGAGGCGATATGCTCGAGGCTCGTGTACTTCCATTTAAGGGCACGATAAAGGACACCAGGTGGTCCAAATTTTCCAAGCCCTCCACAACCCCATTCCTCAAAATGATATACTGGTTATAGGACGTAAAATACAAAGGCCTATTGAATATGTCACGTCATTTTGTGACTTGCTAGAATGGTGCTTTATGGACCCTTTAACATTTGGTTGGCGGTAACTAATTGAGCCAACGAAACGCCAGCCCAGCCGGTTATAGAAAACAGAGAAGAAGTACACAAAATATGTTATGTAAAATAAATTCAGCTGCTTCAATTTAAATTACAACTATACTGTTGGTTTCAGGGGAGTTGCATAACGCACGTAAATGTGTGGGCGTTTATTTTTTCACGAATGAAAAGAACTCTGCACACCGTGCAATGGGGATTTAATGGGTAGTTGTCGCAAAATATCATGAGGTGGAACATTGGCTTCTTCGAGTGGTGTTCTTGTTTAATTTCATTTCCTTATTTCCTGAGCATATTGCGTTTTAAACTAAGAGGGCAAATTACTGCATTTGTATTTGGCCACCTCGATTGTGTGCTTGCCTTCTCTGAACTAATGTGATCGAGAAAGGTGTACACTTCCTATTGTTCTAAGTGTCCTCCTTAAAATGTAGGTGCGTCATGTAGGCGTTTCTATACTCGAAGCGGATTTAGTCTCGCAGCGTCTTGATTACTGGAAAGCCCTACTGCGCACCTAACAAGACAGAACGCGACGGCGCTGTGTCTCTCGAAACTTGACTGGCTGCAGGCATGCAAAGTGCCTCGAAGTTCCATTTCGGACGTTGCCCGTCGGAGGCGTATACAACGCCTTCGGCCGGCTCCGAAATTAAAACCGATGACCCGGGTGTCAACCTCCGGGTCTTGCACTCGGTGTGACATCGTTGCTTCACGTGGAAGAATTTAATTATGAACTTGATTGGAGGAGTCCAAGCAGTAGACATCAGGTCAACGCATTCCAACTGGGCCCTGTTCTGACGGCATGCTGTTTACCAGGGAGAAGATATTTTGTTCTAAACTTCTCGTGGAGTATTGCCGTTCTGCTCCTGTCTGAATTAAAAAGAAAGAAGTTTCAGCATTAAATAGCACACAGTTCTATCAACCAAAGTATGACGATCTACAAAGCAGTTCAAACTCAACTCTGTGGTTAAGGATGAACTGCTGAGAACGCGATTGCTAGCGCTCGAGTTGCCTAACTGTACAAATGACATGTCACCTGTAGCGCTTTGCTCAAGTAAATATGTTACCAGTTTATAGGTATGCCTATATTTTTTACAAAAGTAAATAAAAACTGGCTGTGGTATTTTGATCAAAACTACAAAAAATCTGCATAAAACTAAGGTCAACATAATCAAAAGTGACAGAGAATAACTGGATAAGTAAGCAGTCGTAGAATATTTCCGGACGAATCTGTGCTCAGGGCCCCAGATTAAGGTAGCGTCTGTCTTGAAGAGCCGAGTGAATGGGCGTGCGATGTCGGCAAAGTTTTCCACAAAGCGACGTAAGTAAGAGCAAAAGTCAAAGATGCTGCGAACGTCTTCGGAGCAGGTTGGCATGGCGAAATCTTTCACTGCACGTATTTTATCTTGGTCCAGGTCAACACCAACGGAATCAGCGAGATGTACGAGCACAGAAATTTCACGATGGCTGAAGTGGTTCTTCGAATTTAGTTCCAGTTCCGCCGCACGGAAAACATATCATATCTTCGATTGCCTTTTAATCTCGGTAGGAAAAAATTGAGAAAAAAATGGTGACGTTATTCACGTAGCACAGGCACATTGAGCACTTATATCCGTGCAAAAGGGCATATGTGATAGGTTAAAACGGTGATATGTGATAGGTGATATGTGATATGTGTGGCATATGTGATAGGTTGCAATGTGCAAGTACCCGTAGCGAAGGTCGATGGCAGGAAAATACATTGCCCCGTGAAGGCAATCTAGGCCATTTCCTATGCGCAGCAAAAGGTATACACGTCCTTCCATGTAATCTTGTTTAAAATGCGGTAATCAACGCAAACTTTCCAACTGTTCTTGTTCTTAACAAGTACAACAGGAAGCGCCCGAGAGAGAGAGAGAATAAAATGAGGGAAAGGCAGGGAGGTTAACCAGAAAATGTAACATCCGGTTTGCCACCCTGCACTAGGGGAAGGGGGAATGGGGAAGAAAGATTGGAAAGAAAGCGAAGAGGGAAATAGACGCGCGCGAAAAAAAAGGGGGGGGGGGTGGAGCTGGGGTGCTACAGTCTATACAATAGGCCACCGCCACGCAAAAAGTTCAGTAAGGCCTTCACTGATTTTCTGTGAGCACACAAATCATCTCGTCTTTCCAGCACTGATTGTTCAGACAAAGGTCTGTCGTCAAGGCGAGCTAACGCAGCAGCTAGTTGCCGTCTTTGCACGCTGTTACGAGGGCAGTGACAGAGAACGTGCTCTATAGTTTCATCGCTGCCGCAATGACCGCAAGCAGCACTGTCTTCTATGCCGATTCGGAAGGCGAAAGCTTTGGTGAAGGCGACACCAAGCCATAGTCGGCAAAGCACCGTTGTCCCGAGTCGAGAGAGTCCAGACAGAGGCCGGAGTCGACGAGACGTGTCCAGTCTATGCAGTCGCGTGTGCCGTAAGCACTCGGTGTTCCACAGGGATTTTAATTCTGCATTAGCGATTTTTCGGATGGTCATTGCAGCATCAGTCTTTGAAAATGGTATAGATTTTTCTTCACCATCTTCGTGTGCTGATCGGGCAGCTGCATCGACATGTTCGTTGCCCAATATGCCACAGTGACTTGGAAGCCACTGAAACGTGATTCTGTGTCCTTCATCGAAGAGGTGGTGAAGCAGCTCTCTAATTTCCAGCACTAGTTGTTCATGAGGTCCCCGGCGTAAGGCGAATACCAAACACTGTAGTGCTGCCTTAGAGTCCGTGAACACGCTCCATTTCTTGGCTTCTTGGTGTTTAATGACTTGAATTGCGCTACGTAGAGAAGCAAGTTCCGCAGCTGTCGATGATGTCTGGTGGGATAAACGAAACTTCACCGTTGTCGCTGTTGCAGGAAAGATCACCGACCCTGCAGACCCATCCACTTTAGTTGAAGCGTCAGTATATAGATGAGTATGCTCCCGAATTGACAAATCAAAACGCCCAAAGCGCGACAAATCGTTTGGTCGATTTCCTGTTGTATGATGTGTATCTCGGCATGGGAAAAGGGATATAGGGTCCCCGATGTCTCACCCTGGCATCACCTGTGTCAATACGATGCCTATTAACGGCCATTTGTTCGAGTGGGTGGTCAAGTTGGTGGAAGAGGTCTCAAAATTTTGCACGCAGGAAAAAAACACAGGTTATTAGCTTGGTGGGTTGATATAAGGAGAACGCAATCACCTTCGAAACACACTTTGCTCTGACGCAGTAGTCGGCGAAGTTTCCTCTGCACTCGAAGCGCTGTGGTAACTCAGAGAGCAAAAATGACACTCTGCTGCCGGCATGATTTTCGCGAGTGAGAAAACGGCGAGCAGATACGGCTGCAGGCAATTTCACGAGCTGCCATTAACCCATTGCTCTGCTGCATTTAAGATTGCAGATGACGTTGTCAATACCATATAATAGATGTTGCAAGGTCAAATTACATGGGTCCTGAAACTTTGAACTAAAAGTGTCGGAAACCTATTGCCATAGGCATCAACGCCCGCCCAGGATTGAAGCGCAACTAGGTGAGGAGGGGACAAACAACGAAAGCTAAAAAATTAAATATGTTTTTTTTCTTCAAATAGTCGTAGTTTTATATTTGTCAAAGTTTACTTTAAACTTACTTTACGGTTTATCTAACATTTGGCTAAATATTTGACTGCCCCAATTTTTTGTCGAGTGCCATAATTTGGGAGGGGTGGGGGCGTACACTGGCAATATGCTATCAGAGTTTTTGTTTAGTTCAGCGTGTTCTTTGGTTCGACACACTGCCAGGTCAAAGAGACAGTGATCATTTTCGCGTGGTGATTTCGTGCGTACCTTCAGTAGTTTACCTATTTTATATGGGCTGTTTACTGGTGGGACATTTCAGAGCTTGACTAGCTCACAGAATGTATAGATAGCCGCTCCTGTGACTGCCCACTTCTCTCGCTTGCGCACGGCCAGCGTGCCCTTGCCTTTGGTGATGGTGAACGCGACACGCTAAGCAACGATATTGTGTACTCAACGGCTGCCAAAGCGATATTTTAAAACTGCTGTCTTGCTACAGTGGTTGTCGACCATTGAGCAACGTGAGTTTTCAAACTTTTTGGCTATTGCGTTCGTGAACAGTTACCTCACAGTGACCTCTGCGAAGTTCCTGGTGCATATTGTAGGTATACGTCATTTGGCTAAAAAAAAACAACTTTCCTTCCTCGATCTTTGTTTCTTTTGTTTCTTTTGTCTCCCACAAGCAATTAGCGAAGCACAATATGCATTAACTTTGCGTATTAATAGCAGCACGTAAAAGGTCCGCAATTAAGAAAATTTCGATTTAGTGCCATGTATACGACAAATGCGCGACGTAGCTACCACTTCCAGTTGTGACGTCATAATTTATTTTTATTTTTTGTTTTATGTTACCGGTCTCCTCCTCACGTAGATGGCGGCGGCGGCAATGAGCTGCCGAATACTTGATCAATGGCCTTCCATAGAAGTTACGCTAGCAGTTTACATATACTTTTGATATTTGTCTCACAAATTTTCTTTACCCTTTAGTGTTCCCAATGAAATATTGTTTCTGCAGTCGTGAAATATTCCTCTGCATAAGCGTCTAGAAAGATGCGCAACTTCAAGCGCAGCTTTGGAGACAGTGACTTGTCGGCTATACAAAAACGTGCAGTGCTGAAACCCTGTGGCGTCAACACAACTGAGCACTCATGTTCCCTCCTGGACGCATCAATCGCGTGGGCGTCTTTTCTGTCCTTCCAGCACATCACTGTTCGAAAAATTCTTTGCGTATACCAGAGAGCCAGGCAAGGTGTATACAAAAAGCCTATACAAAAATTCGCCTATACAAAAAGTCGTGAAACCTCGGGCGAATACCAATTCAGCAGCTATTGTCAGAGGCCCCAGCATGGGAAGTTATGGGTGTTCCGACTGAAGCATGGTTACGCTTAGAGGGAACGGATACGAATAGTGGGAAACTAAGTTTTATTCGAAGGCGAAGCAATTGTTTTTATTTCTAAAAATACGTTTGTTTCCAAACAATATCATTTAGGTGGAATCAGGAATGAATATACGACAGTGTTTATTATTATGTAAGATCTTCTCCGTATACCGCCCTCTGCCCACGCCATCAATACTAAGTACAGCCCTTGCACTGCATTAAAAAATGCAGTGACACACACCCTGACGTTTAATTTTTGTTTTTTTTTAGTATTCCGCACTTGCTTCCGCTCTCTGTATTACTGTGGTGAAAGTTGAAGTTGTTCTGTACGCAAAGTTGTCAGGTGCCTGCCATCATTGGTGAATGCCTTGAGCGCAGTATTCAAACGAGCAGGACGATACGGGTAAAATGTAGCGCCGACTGTTTACCCACAAACCTTACCAGCAGAAGCGATGTACTGTGCAAGGATGCCGGAACAACGCACGCATGCGTAAAAAATCATGCCTTTTAGATGAGAAATAAGGGCAACCGTTCGGACTGTGCTTGCCGGACTTTGGTGCAGCAGTGTTCCTATGGGCTGTTTTTTTTTGACCACGCAATTCCTACTATAATTCGTGTTATCGGTGAGTAAGTCGCATCGTTATCTATTGCGATAAAATTCGCAAGCCTGCATTCGCATACGCAACGGTCATTTATTAGATCTTAAGACAAAATACGCCGAATGTGCCATCCCCACATTTGCCGTGCTTATTATCCCACTTGATGATCATTGTGCGCAGTCCAACAAAAATGGAGTTCTTTTAACAATTGGGTCAGACTGAAGTTTCATAGTTTGGCGTGGCTATGTCACTTCTTGTTAAAACTAAAAAACACAAGTTGCGTGTTGGCTTCGCAAATACGCAAAGCTGCAAATATGAAATATACACTGCTGCTTGCTTAATTCATCTGCAGAAGATCCCACGAATAGAGTTTCATAAACAAGTTTTCATGCCGAACCGAGGCGAGTCGACTGGTACCACTCTTAAACATCACAATCTGGTCATGAGTCGACATTAGCTTCGCTGGCGTTGACTAAAGCGTAGTCGTACACGCCAGCGATTGCCTTAGCGCGAGCCCTTATAGCAATCAGGGGCCTTCGAAAACTAATATAGGATCAAATTTTGTGTTTGTGCCAACAAACCGACGTAATTTGTTTGCCAGGTATTGCGTCACACGAGGTTTTTTTTTTGTTCGGACGCAAGTGTTCCCTCCCCAGAAAAATATTGCTAAGCCTCATGAACAGCCCACGAGACGCCATTCTCTGAACGTATAGCGCTCTATGGATGCTTCGCTATCAGTTACGTTTACCTTGTACCGGTGTAAACTGCACATGAATTATTGTCTACCCTTCTAAATTTTTGTCCGCGTGAAGTTTAAAAGGAGACCACGAGAACGTCCAGAAATAGGCGGCCAGATGAAAGTTGGAAGAATTAAAGTGTTTCGGTTCACTGAGAACTGCTTCCCATTTAAAAATGAAAAAGTACACGAGCACTTCTTCATAATAGGGGTACCCTGAATTTTTCATAAAGAGTAAACGATGACATCAGGGCAGCTTCAAAACGAACGCAATTGCTGAGCCAGCGCGTGACTATTGCACACATGTGTATACCAAGTGCACGTGCACTACGTTTGTGAAGTTGGAGAATGAAATTGAACATAGGCACGGGGAGTACTTTGCGGTGCTCTTTTATTGACGCCCATGGAGCTCAGAGAAGAGGAAAGAGTAGAAGACTTTTACAAGTATGTAACAACGCAAAACACGTGACATGCAGGCAATGGCACATGGCAGCCGTACAACCATGTGTGTGGTCCAATACGTATAACATTGCTTTTGTTTTTCGTTAGCACTTGAAAGGGCCCCTGAACAACTTCTGAGAATGCGAAAAAAAACGACAGCATTCTTCTGTCCTTTTGTTTACCTATATTTGCACAGCGCAAGACTACGAGTAGTTACGACGTAACTACCGAAGAAGAGACAAGGACAGAAAGAGCGCTTCCGGCCTTTTCGACTCGATCTGTGACAGCGGCTCTTTTCACGTAACTCGATAAGAAAATAAGCTAATTATTGTTCCATGTACGAAAAATATCAGTCGTGAATTGTCAGCTACACTGCTTTTCCATGCAGACAAACGCCAATTTTGCCTTGTCGTAGTAGGCCACCGAGTGTGATCAATGGATTTCATTTAGTTCTTGGGTGTTTTTGAATCTGCAAATGGAGATACCAAGGTTTGGTCAAAGAGCGTGAAATCCCGATAGGCTGAAAGCTTCTTGTTTATAATGCCTACACGTTTTATGAATAAATAGACGGCTACGGTGATGTATAGCGCCTTTTGAATGGGCACTGAAGACTAGAGAAGAAAAGCCCTCTCTTGTATGTGCATTTATAGCGGTTCATAAGCCCTTTGACAGCCTTTTTCACCCGTTCTTTTAGAGTACAAAAATTATTTCAAAGTCACTTTGAGATATATTCTTCTAAATGGGGCTTAGGTGTGAAAAAAAATGTTATTCACACTGCGCCTGCTAACGCTCTCATTTTTCGTTTCATTGATGCGTCGCTTGCGTTGAAATTCACACATAATGACAACATTTCATTAACAAATTTACGCTACAACAAGGGGCATCGAGAATACAAGCACCAGTGAAAACAGGACGTACATTGCACCACCTGGCATCGCTTTAGAAAGCTATGCACGAAGAACCAGCACTGCGAGAGTGAGCGGGGCACGTGGTATAAAAACTTCTAAGTGGCCTCAAGAAGTGCCCCGTTTATAGCCGTGAATGCGACAACGTCACGGGAACTCTCGAAAGCACAACCGCTTGACACGAATAAGAATTCTTTCACACGAAGGTTTCAAAGCAAAAAAAAAGTTTTTTCTTCGAGTCTTAGATAAAAAGACGTATATTGAACACAACGCTATCATCACATAAAAACACAAGCCTTAATCAAGGCATGTCACCTATTTTCTAGAGGCCTTAATCATGAATAAGCGACGAAGAACGCATCTGGAGGTGAGTAAGTCTTTGGTGGAAACAAAAAATGGCGCTTGGATTCACTGAGTGGAAAAGAATGCTGACATCGACAAGTGTGAACGACGTGAAAACATGACGCTAGAGGGTATAGAGCAATATAACAAGAACTTTCCTGAATGAACATCTTTATATATGCTAAAGCATCTCAATTATTTCACTGAGAATGGTGACTCACATTTACACAAGGGCCACTGATATCTTTCACACGGTACAATTTATAACGAAATGACCATAAGAAAATTGGCACGTTTAGGCAAACATTTTAAGTCGGAAAACTGGGATCTATGAGATTCTCCCTCAAACGTGGTCATCTCCGTTCCTTTTTCAAGAGAAGTAACAGCCTTGAGAAGACATCCGCACTATCGAATGCATACCAACGTCCAGTAGCTTGCCTTAAGAGGGCCGGAATATGAAATCAGAAGCCGCAAACATGTTTGCTCTCACAGTCAACGTACAGTAGATGTTTTTTTTTTTTTCATTTTAGTTGGAGCAATACAAGATGATTTATCTATGTACATCTTCTTCAATGAATGCAGACAAAATATTTAATTAACATTTGAGGTTGCCTAATGAGTGTCATGTGCACAAACTATAGACATTGTAATTGAGCATTAAGTTAGTGTTTATTGCCCGCTGGAGCTGCCGCACACTCTAAATATAATTTTTGAAGGCCTTCAGAAATGTAAACCCGCCATGGAGAGAAAGACTGCTTGCCCCTTGCAATTGTTTCTAGAATATTACGACGTAGATACACAGTATGAATAGATGCTGCAGCTGCGTCCACGTAATGAATAAACTATGGTTTGGACAACCATAAGCTTGAGAACAAACAAATCTGATAGCGTCACGAGCAACGATCATCAGTGAAAATTAAAAAAAAAAGAAAGTTCGCTGCTTCGTCAGCACTACGAGACGACACGCACAAAAAAGTACGTTTCAAAAACTACCTGAAGAGTGCTCCGAACTCAACCTGGGTGGCACTGCGAAACATATTTTCTCATGTTTGCATGAACTTGTCCCTGAAGGATGGCTTTTTCTGCACATCATTTCCTGAATAATGTCCCTTGCCACACATACAATATATCCCGAACGCACGTCAAACATCTATAACTGGCCTCGTCAGTGTGTAACAACAACACTGTGCAAATGAGGGTCGAGTCTTGTTGAAGAGTATCCGGCCGGTGTCCTTGGACTGTTCATCTTAAGTTGAGACGTACGGTCTGGCACGATCACACTTGCGATTCAATGTCCAGCGCTTCTCAGTGGTCATGGAAAGCTTACTCACGCATCTACGACGTTCACAAGTGCATTACATTTCCGCGCAAACGCGAGAGGTCCTTGCATGCTCACAAAAAGTCCTCAATGGTTGTGTCCCTGCAGCGATTGTGCTGCTTGGCACTCCTCTTTTTGGCTCCCTTGACGGCGTGCAGCTGCGTAGCGCCGCGCTGGTGCAGCGGCGGGCACGGCGACTGTCACAAGGCGAGCGAGTCGCCCGGTAGCTGCGTCATCGAGTGCGGTATGGCCACCGTCGATGTGGCGTATGACGTGAAGGTGTACGTGGAACCGAGCCGCGTCGTGCCGTTGCGGGACGAGCAGCGGTTGTTCGTGGTGGTGGACTTGACGCGGCAGCGTGGCTCGAAGCAGGTGCGGTGACAGCACCGCACCATGCGACGGCGGAACTTGCTGGACATGAAGCAGTACACGATGGGGTTCAGGCAGCTGTGCACGAACGGCAGCAAGTAGAAGAGTACGCGCACGGCGTACACGCCGTGGTTGAACACGTTTAGGCAGCACTTGATGACGATCTCCATGACGAGCCGGGGACCCCAGCAGAGCAGGAAGAGGATCACCACAAGTATCAGCATCTTGATGACCTGCAAGCAAAGGAGGGAATACGTGAAGTGAAGGGCGTTTGCACTAGCGTAATGAAGAGGAAAAAAAACGTGCGTAAGAATGGAAGTGCGGGGACGTTAACTGGTTTTGCATAACCGATGGTCTATCTTGCACAAGCGGAAGGGATGACGAGTTTGGAGGCTCGAAAGCTGGGAGATTAAATAAACTCAGAAGGCTTGGAAAGCGAGCGCACATACGCATGCGTGTACGCACGTACGAACACGCAACGCCACCATCAGCCAGTCATGTGCGGTATATGGCATTACTGTCAGTCTTTACCGCGAACACTACCAGTTTACAGGTGCTCCTGTAAGTCTGCTGTTTTTAAATAATTTTAACAATGCCCTCACAGTCTTGTATTTGTGACCAGTTCTGATAAGGTCGTCGAGAAAATAAGATTTCTAATAAGGTTGTTTCTGGCTCGTAAAATGAGAAAAGACATTTAGTGTTTACAGTTTGGCAATAAGGAGAGGTCAACTTATGAGATAACATTGATTTCAACGTTGATTTCAACGTCACATTAACTTAGGATTAGATTTACTGTCTGCAGGATGTGCATAATTGCCAATAGCTGTCATTAGTTCGTTCATACATATAATGAGATGTAACTTTCCCTATAAATGGACACGAAAACACAATATTGTCTTTGAGTAAAAGTGGCAGCGTAAGTAAAATGAATCAAGACGGCATATTTTTTTTTTCTAGGCATGTACCTGTTGGCGCGCTCTCTTGACGTCCCTTATATCAGAGTTGGCGTGACCCCGAAGAATGAGTCTGCAGTTTGGCTGCTGTGGTCCTGGGCTAGGGAGGGAGCCCAGTCTGGGCGTTGTGGGTGCCTGGCATTGGTAGCTGCAACGTGTCAAGTCACTAGCATTAGTGATGGTGTGGAACAGTTTTGAAAAAAGTGGTCCTTTCTAATTATTCACAATCTTCAAGATGAACATTTAATGGAAGCGTGCTCAAGCTGCAAATGATAAGATCACTGAAGGCAACAATGAAATGTGTCATCGTGCATGTCATTACGACACGCATTACCACACCAGATGCCGATAAATAATAATTAAAGAGAGAGCCATCTCATTAAAATTATTAGAGCACTGATGAAGAAGGCCGAAAACGACGCGGCTTCTATGAAAATCGGCTGCAAAAGAAGGTTCATACGACTCCTTGCAATTTTTCTCGGTTGTTATAGCCTACAGAAGCGCAGCCGATAAAAACTAGTACTGAGTATTCTGCCGTCTACTTTCATTATTACGAAACAGGTCTTAGGTATTATGAAGTTTTCTTACTAGCCATACTAAAACACCGAAGTACTGCCTACGCTGATTTTTGTACGACATGAAGTATACGTATGAGTGACATGAATTTCCGTTTCAAGTCTAACTTCAAATACTTTCACTTGAACCAGTTTTACAAATTCTTTTATACGTATCGAACACTTCAAAACTATCTTTTCCATCCCGTAGACTATGTATCACTGTGGTTCTCTAATGCCGCACGAACACTTGACATTTATATTATTTATTTTTTGCCACAAACAAGCAGTGACTCACACCCCCTTCTAGCCACCGCTACCGCAGTCGAAGAATCTGGCACCTTCAAAATTGGAGTGATTACTATATTGTTGTTAACTACAACTGTCTGTAACGCCCTAGGGCCCATAAAGTATGAAAATAAACTAAAATAAAATTTAAAAAATACTACATTACCTATCTCGCCTTTATAATAACAAAAGCTGTCAAATATAATAGCACCACAGGAAATGTCACTTGTAACTTAGTTCAACATGTTTTTGTTTTTTTCTGACACGAAACCCCAGTGATACTCTTCTTTCTTTTGAAACGCTTCCAGTTGAGAATTTCGGTTTTGCCGAATGTTCAGAATATTTTTCTGTGAAAAATAGAGCAGGTTCCAAATCGGTGGTTCTGGATGAAGTTTAGAGTTATGTTGGATACGTATGAGACCGGGAATTGATTTACTGATAATATTAGCCAATGAACAGTTAGTAAAATTTATTGAAATAAATGAATTTGTTTGTTAGAAGTGCGTATTGTTTACTTGTGAGCAGCTGAGATTGTTGAGGCGGCACCTGACGGAAAATATCTCAGCCACGCGCTTCTTTCTAAGTGGTTTCTATATTGCACTTCGGCAGTGCCACGAAAAGCATACTTAGCCTAAGGAATACACGAGGTCACGCGAACGCCCACGTGCAAGTGCCACTACCGGTTCCGGAAGTTTTCTATTGGGGTCGTCTCCAGCATTTCGTCTAGCGTTTAGCTTACAACAATGTTACAACGTAGCCTTTCCTTTCAACTTTGTTTTGCTGCCCTCTTCTCTTCACCACGTTTAGAGTAGCTAACAGGATGTGTGCGGGAGCCTAGCTGACCTTTTCTTCCTCGTTCCATTTATGACGTTGTATAGGACTATTTGTTGCATTGGCGAACACAGTAGGCTGAGTCCACTCTGGTGGATAGTTGGCAATGGTGCTCGGCTTCTGACCGGAAGGCCCATGCTACAAACGTCAACGTAAATACGAGTCTAAACCTATAGTATCATTTTTACGTAACGATGTCAGATGTATACCTGAACTTTGCGGACTGAGTGAGCTGGTCCATGGTCTTGGTGCTGACCCAAAGTTCCAGGATGACCCATGAATAGCAGACGATCATGACGACCGAGGGGAGAGCGAACAGCGTGACTAGGCGATACCAGGACACCGACTGACCCTGCCAGTCGTGTTCGTCCTTGCAACTATAGATGGTGACGTTCACCCTCAGGTTAGTGAAAGTTGTCTGGATCACGTTCTGCGAAAACGTCGTTGGTACATCCCACGTTATGTGTTTGTTGAATTATTTCATTGTCATAGTGACATCAAAAGCAGTCAATACAGACTTTCTTGAGCTGATACAAATATAATGTAGTCGCATGGCTAATGTCAGCACTCAAGAATGTCTGAAGCATGCAGAGCCAAAAAATAAAGGGTCACAACGTCTGATTTGTGGCTTTCTCAGACGAAAGTGCTGTAATCCATCCCTGACTGATCACACCATATACTGCCACCAAACACGTGAGTGCACATAGCCAGAGTGCAGAGCTCAGACTTGTACTATCAAGCAACCGAAACATGAATGATGGAAACCTCTGCATAGTGGCTGTTTCGCATTGTACTGAGGTCTCACTAGTCGTTTCTCTGTAGCCGGTGTCCACACTCGATAAAATTTAAGAGGGATGAAATGGTAAGCCATATTTTGAGAAAATTTGCTATGGCTAGCAACATTTGGCCTGCTTTTAGGATTGTTCTCGTGTCTGAATATACATTTGCAATGCGCAGTCAAAGAGCGATTGTTTAGGCACCTCCACTAAAGCAAAAGTGTTACTGACTGCATGTACTAACGCGCATTCGGTTAGCTGCGATATCTACATCTCACCTTCACGAAGAGCATCGGCAGGGCAACGACAAGGGATACGAGCCAAACGCCCCACATCAGCCTCTTGCAGTTGCTCATGGTGCACACCGTGCGAGAGTGGATGGGGAACACAATCACCACGAACCTGGCATCGCGAAAAGTGTAATAAAAAATGATCACAATGAGATGTCTTTCTTTCACTGATTCAACATTTATTTGAATCATCGTATGTGTGGCTCGTTATTCGAAGGTCGTAGGTTCGATTCCTGCTCACGGCAAGTTATTTTTTCACCCACTTTTCTTTCTTCTTATTAACATTAGATTGCTTTTAATAACTTCCCCTATACATTCCGTGGCCTTATTGTTTGTTAAATCTCATTAATAATGTGTTAAAACACGGCAAAACGAGCCCTTAGATATACACTTCTGTCTCTTTTCAGTTTTCTTTTCAAGCACTTTCTTTTTTCACATTTACATTGAAATTACTTATAACATCCCCCATACTATCTTTGGCAATATTGTCAGTTAGTTCTCACTGAAGTTGTGTCTAATAAAGAAAACGAGCCCTTTAATTTACAACTTTCTACATTTAATAAAGTGATAGTTTGAGATATTGTAACAATATTACCGAGGAGGCTGAACGGCGCACATGAACGAGGGCGGCCAAATAACGGGCGCTTCCCGTTCATATGTCCTCCATTTAGCTTCCACTTATTTCTAGCCACGTTTAGTCAATGATGGGGTTACATATTTAAAAATAGCCTCGAGTATCTATTGGTATATCAGAATATCAATACAGTTTCTACATGGTATAGAGCAATCAGCGTTTTCAGGGAATTGTTAGTCAGGCACAATATCTTTGAGCCTCCTATGTAATAGTTTGCTTGGACAAAACTGGCCGCTCAAATTACAATACAGCACATAGAAAAATCTAGCAAGCTCCGCCTCGCCAGAAGTGAAGAAGCAGGAAATCTAATGTCCATCCTTCATCAGGCTACCGTGCTTCTATGTTTTGCAAATGTTTTTGTTGGCGCCTGATTTCCGCCTCTTTTGAGCGAACATCGCTATTATCTGGCGATGACACGCCAGTTGCCGCGTCAGCACTCGCCGACGGTCACGTCAGGCATCTTCTTGCTCGGGAGCCGTCTCGGCCTTTAACGAAAGAGATAATTCGCAAGGAACCAATACACTCTTTCACCTACTTCTCTTACGACTGCTAGATTCTTCCGCTTAGCCTGACTCTCGGCCATCTTGACGCTTACCTCATTGGTTCACTCTTTCTGCAAGATTTCACTCTTTTTTTTCCTAGCAAGCGTCTCAGGTTCGCCCGCCCAATTCTGCCTATCCATACTCGGCTCGATGCACTTTCTCTTCTCACGGACATTCAATCTCTCCACATTGTGTTGACTCATGATCAGTGCTACGTCATCTGATAGTGGGAACATTGCCTACGAAAAGCTTCACTGCTCAAAACTCAGCCAGCTACTCAACCTCTTAACCATCGCTCAATGGAGCTTCAAGTACGAGAGTTTATGGGATGATAGGCTAAGCTTAGTCTAATTTCGAACACCGTCCTCCTAATTTAGCCTTACCATTATCAGCATCATATCATTTTATTGATTACTGGTGACATGATATGGGTGACAATTATACCGGGACGAACACAAGGACCAAGAGTAAACTAAAGCTACTGTGACTTTTAAAGATATCTAGAACACCTATGCTGTGACAGATTCGCATACCTTTCAAGCGTGACTGCGACCATGTTGAGCACTGAAGCGAAAGCAGACACCGTCTCGGCGTAAGCAGCCAGTTTACACACCGTGCCGCTCGCGTCCCACCGGACTACGAAGTAGTGAGCAACGTCCAGTGGTGCACAGATGGTCAGTAGGAGCAGATCGGACACGGCCAGGCTGACGAGGAAGACGCTGGTGACGTTCCTCGAAGACTTGTCGCCAGCCATCACCGAAATCACCACCAAGTTGCCGCTCACGCCTATGGCGAAAGTCACCAAGTACGTAACCACGATGAAGAAGAAGTACTCGTTCATCACCCACGGCACCAGCATCTCTTCGGGGTACTCGAAGTACACGTGATCGGGTGGCAACTGCAGTGGCGTCTGGTTCCAGTACGGTGCCCCTTCTGGAGAAGGCGTGCGCCAACTGGCATTCGCTCCCAGGCCATCGCAGTCGGTGACTATGGCCGTGTCGTTGAGCGTAAAGCAGTCATCGGTCGCGGGGGACTCCATGGTGGACGGTGGCCACGGAACGAACATTCGAAAATGTTTGCCGGGTGTGCGCGTCCGACCGATGAGTTCGCACTAGGCTAGTTGGTAACCTTGGCGGCCACAGACTTCTTCCTAATCAACATGCGAGCTGACCAGGATCAGACACGCTTTCAAGTGTCCACGCTTTTATTCGACCCCACAGTACGCTTCCAAGCTGTTCAGCATAGGCGAGCGGCAAGAATCACTGCAATTAACTTTCTACCTACACCAATGAGAAAACTCTATACGCTTACATTCACTAGTTTTACATCCTGTTTTGGAAATTAAGCAAGTCGTTAGTAGAAGTTCACGACAGGAGCAGTGCGGGGTTCAGTTCTTCGCCTAGGTTTTACGCAGCTCTTCAGTAATGTGGTAGATTCTTTCAGCTATTTTCTCTATCTACAGACTTGAGATAACCCAGGACAATCTGCACGTTCTTGTCTTGCCTTGAGGTCGTTGTGATCCATCTCAGAGCTGGTCGTATGATGGCGCTTGGTGCGTAAAGCCAGCAGGGCCTTTCTCAACTCTCTGCGTTTATCTGTGCTGGCGTTCTTCAGAACATGCACCAGAAAAGCTGAAATATCTTGCCCACGTTCTTACACGTACGAAAAACATTTGTCGTGCTAGTCCGGAAGTAATCATTGCTTGAACACCTTCATTGGCAACTTAGCACGAGGCAAACTCGCTTTTTTGCCTTGAACTTCAGAAGGCGTGTCGTTAATGTGGAACAGTCATACAGGTGAATGAGTTGCAACGAAATCAATGGCGCACAAAGTCTGGTCCCCACTTAGTCTCTGTGTAGCCCCTGCAAAACAAAAACAGCAAAAAAGCACAATGAGGTTTCAGAAGTTTGTACCTTCTATCGTCTTAACTGGGCTGTAGGTATTTTCATCGCAAACATCCATAAACTTGCTCTCTGTATACAGGAAACATTCATTGTTCGCGTCGTGCGTCAGTTCATGCAGCATGAAGGTTTGTTTGGCATGGCTTAAGGAATTAAGCTTTACTGTAACTGGTTCCCAATCAGGAGGTGGTTCGAACGTACACAACCATTAAAGGCACGGGGCGCTGTACTGCATACGTGATGATGTTTGCTTCATTTTTCATGAGTGTACTTAAGTAAAGTTTATTACTAATGAGCCATCCGCTACCGATCTTAAACTGCATTTTGAGTTTCTTCACTATAGTGTGAAAAAAAAGGTAGCACTCGATAAGCGAAAGCATGGGCAGACATTCCCTCAATGTTTCAGCGCTGTAAATTACAAATGTTTGCATAAAATGAACTTTTTCAATGGAAAAAAACATTCATACAGCAAAAACACGGAATTTGAAAATAAAAACTTCTCTAAATGCCACAATATACTAAACGTTATGCACTCCGTCACAAAAGAATGAAAACTCGTAAAAAATAAAAGCAATCAATTATTCACTTCTCATTGTCAAATACACAATACGGCCGTGGTTGTTCATTTAAATGTATTTGGAATTTTCACGTAAACACGGCTAGTAAACACACCAAATGCACGTACATTAGAGCCACAAAGTGCCAACTTGGCAACATTCAACGGCCTGTTTTGTTTATGGAATACTGGGCATTGGACACCTAATTAGTTTTCTTCCTCAATTCTGACTTTCAGGTGCGACAAAGCATTTATTTTTTCGAAGATCAGTTTAGATAATACCAGAGAAACTTTGTGTTGGTACTGATTTTGCTTCTCCGTCGCGAAGTTCTCCACCAATCTATTCACTTCTAGCTGAAGTGCAACTTGAGAAATGGTCTCCTAATAATTAATAATATAACCTTTTATTGTTTAATACGATGTGTTATCATGATTCAAGTTGTAAGGCACTTACATATATAAGAAGTAGCGTCAATGATGCATTTCCGTAGCATGCTTATGTCCATGTTCTCTAAATTTCTATCCAGCCACATCGGCATGCTCTTAGACTTTCATATTTCGCTAGGTACTACTGTAACGCGCATAAATGACCAAGGAAAGACTATTTCTGGTTACGTAGTAACACAGTAGTCACATAGGCTACATAGCATATAGGCTTCACAGGAGTAAACACATGGTAACTTGCGATTCCGAGAATTCGGTTGCTCTGGAGACCCAGGCTTGCCCATAGTATGTCAGTTATTCGTTATTGCACCCCAGAAACGGCTCTCGCGCCTGTCAGGCAAGCTTGGCGTAACAGTGTGTCTCTGTTCTGGCTAACATTCTAGCCTTTATTAGACACATTCCGGCTTCGAGCCATGTCAATGGCTATATAGCAGTCACAGGTTGGTGCTAATGCCGTCCACATTCTCGGTGATGCATACATACATACATACATACATACATACATACATACATACATACATACATACATACATACATACATACATACATACATACATACATACATACATACATACATACATACATACATACATACATACATACATACATACATACATACATACATACATACATACATACATACATACATACATACATACATACATACATACATACATACATACATACATACACGTGTGTGTTTGTGTGATCGTGTGTGGAACGATGAAGACTATGTGGACTATGCGGGAGTGCAGCATTGTGACAGCAGATTCTATAAGTAGGATATAGATACACCAGGAACAAAGGAAGTGAAGAATTGCGTGATATTCTTGTTTTGTTTTGTTTTTTTTTGCACCGCACACCAACGTCCATGGAATGTCACTGTAGCTCTCTGAAGACACCCATTAGGAAACAGACCTGTACTTCCGCATTTTTTTTTTGTTGTTGGTCGTTGGTGATGGACACTTCTGTGAAGTGTAGTGAGAAATCACCTAACGTTAACAAAAAGCTAACAACCAAATAAGCAGTGCGGTCTGTGGCAAGGTCAAAAGGAGTCCTCGACATTCATTTCCTTCGCTCCGCGTTCATTCACTCTTTTTCCAATGTCCCCTATGCATTTCACCTGCGCAGGATGGCGTACCGTTTGCGCAAACTGCAGGTAACATTCTTGCTTTTCCTCTCTCTCTCTCTCTCTCACACACACACACACACACACTATTGTTTCTTTTCCTCCTTGGCCACTATGCATTAGCCCGACACATTCAACAAAAGAGCCACGACAAAAATGAAAAGACGTAAAAGCGTTCGTGTGTGACAGGGTCCTTTTCTTGCATGTTCATCATCATCATCAGTCTGACTACGTACCCTGCAGGACAAAGGCCTCTCTCATGTTCCACCAGTCAACTCTGTCCTGTGTTTGCTGCTGCCATTTTATACCCACAAACTTCTTAATCTCATCTTCTCATCTAACTTTTTCTCTCCCCCTAACCTACTTGCCTTCTCTAGAAATCCAGTTAGATACCCTTAATGACCAGCAGATATCCTGTCTACGCGCTACATGCCCAGCCCATCTCCATTTCCTGTTCTTGCATGTTTCAGGCTAACACATGCTGTAATATGAAACACCAACTCGCCCTAACAGCAAGCATTTCGAAGTTTTAGACGACATAAGCATTCGCTCAGAATTTAGCTGTCGTAAACTTGTTGTTGAGTTCAATACGCAGTGTTCTATCAACAGTATAAAGGAAGCATGCTTTAAGTTTACGCCAATTTAGTTTAGCTACATACAGCATACTCAGTTTAGCGGCACTGCATCCACAGTGGTGGGAACAAAGAACACGTGCGATTACCGAAGAGTAATCTGCAATACGTATGACATGATAATGGACCGCTATTTTCACTCACTAGAAGCAACCTGTTGAAATAACCTTGTGTAGCGTAAAATTTGTGACGTGACAATGTTAAAATGTAGCCTAAGCGGGAATTGGCCAAAGTAGAAGATGCGTCAACGTTCGCCTTATAAAACACGAACTCTCATTATCTGAGTCAAAACCGTGCTCCCTTGCCACTCATTTTCACGAATGCGGCTGCGTACCTTTCTTCAACGACACAATGATACGGTCGCAGCCGGAAAATCAGCGAGAAAATTGATTGGAGCCTTCCCCATCTGAAGGAAAAAGGATGAGTATGTCGGCATGCCATCCATTCCGCTGAGCGACGCACAATTGAGCTATCTTTCTAGCACTTGCAGAAGATGATATCACTGTATATATCCCCCCCCCCTTGTTTTTCCCTTGATTTCAGCGTGTCTGAATGCATTGCTGTTCGTTTTGTTTGTTTTTTTGCATTTTCTGTTGAGTGTCATTTCACATATATATAACAGCTGTTCTTTCCCAAATAAGTTTTAGTTGCGACTAAGCGCCTGTCTGTGTTCTTTTACTTCGTCGTCATCTCGTGTGCGCTGTTCAACCGTGTTGAACGCGTACCAACTCGTTCAAGCTTCCGTTCTTATTCTTTAAAATATAGGATGAAAACAGGCAAGCACGTTCAGAAACTAATACATTGATCGTTGCGCTATCTGAAGATAAAACGTGTGTATTATGTTTATTAGCATCAAATACTTGCAAATTTAGCATGTAGAATTGGCGTGGTCTCTAAGGATTACACAGGAGAACAGCGCGGTGGAAGAGGGGGAGGGTCACGGCAGACTGACCTGTGCACCATGGATGCAGAAGTATTAACTCGAGAGAGAGTTGAACATGCAGTGTACAACTGCACCACGGAACCCTTAGTGGCTATGGCGCGGCTTTGGTAATGATAACAGACCTGTCTCAGTACCCAGCCACTTAACGGCAGCATTCGAATGAGAAGAAAAGCACAATCTCCCTTCAGGTCTTGCTTATCTTTATGTTCACTGAATGGCAAGGCTTTTCGAATGAAACTGAAGTTGCTTACCAAAGCTTGCCTCATATTTACATTGTAGTTAAAATGCAAGAAGCTCGGCATTGTACTTGATTCATTACTGCTGCGCTCAGGTAAAAGCAAAACAGATTCATAGGCCGTACAAAATGGTGCAATGCATTAGAACTTGCTGCCAGATTATTACGTTTCTTAACATATCTTTCATTTTCACTTGAGTGAGTATCTTAATTATTGTAGCACAATGACAGGTTTCCTATGCCAATGCGCCAAGCCTTTTTGAATTCCAAACACGTGGCTGGTATATTCGTTTTTTCAATGTCTGTGAGCTTGGAATGAGCGTGAAAACAAGAAAACTTTACAAAATGGCATAGCTAGCATCAAAAAAGTCTTCGTGGTGTTCTACAACGGTGTAGCTTGTGAACATCGAATCATTTGGTACTGAAGTACAGAACATGTACTGGTGAAAGTTGCATGCCATTTGATGGTAACCGTAATAAATTTTCCCTGACTTGTGGTTTTACATATCGAAGAAACGTAAAATTTACTACAGCTGTTTACAGTAGTTGATTTACTATAAGAGGAAAGACGTTTCCTCTTATAAGAGCCAACTTAAAGATTTATAATAAAACTTCGTTGAACGCATACTGAATATTCCCACGCTGTTTCATGCAGCTGTCAAACATTTAGCTTCAGTAAATGCATTTTCATCAAACGTTTTATAGAAAATTACGACCTCCAAATTAGGATCACGCTTACATCGTAGGTGACTACTCGTACATGCCGGAGTCTCTAATAAAATGAACCAGTTTTTCATTGGATCGACTCAGGAGGCACCGTACAAAAAGGAAACCAAATAATGACATCACGTTCGGCGACATAATCTGTTGGACTGTGCTGACACAAGATGAAAGTAAATTAGCAGTATGAGAAATGGCCCACTTTCTTCAGTGAAGTTTTTTGTCCGTATGATTAGTTGTTTGTTATTTGAGTGTGCCGGAACGCGTAAATTATGATGCCTACGTATAAGTGCACGACGAAGCAGAGTCAACGTTTCTGCTCTTCATAGCGCTTCTGTCATTGCGCTCATGCAGTTCATATACAAGTAAGTAACGTAGTTCATGTAAATTTGCGTGTTTTAACCCTTAATGGTATGTTTTGCTGATGATTTAGCGCAATAATGTGATTTAGTTTCATGGAAGTTCCTTGTTCGTATCTGTTCAACAAGCACTGTAGTCTAACCTTGCTGTCACTATGACAGCTAGGCGGCAATGTTCAAAGAAACCTTTACAGTATAGGCATTTGTGACAAAAACAAAAAAATGCAGCTTTCGGTCTTTTATTTTCTCAGCAATATTATCATCGTCAAATAATTGTAATGTTACAAAATGAAAGTGTGTTTCTCACACAAGAAATCAGTGTTTCGAGTGGCTGGCAATCTCGCTCCGAGTGTTCTTATTCGACTTCCTATAAGTACTGTCAACAGCGGCGAGAGAAATCAGAACTTTCATTTTCTATCTAACACATTATTGTCTTCTTTTGAGCACTTGTACACGTTTAGAATAGGCATACACGCTCATGCACTGATCAACTCTCACAATGTTTCATATCATATATGCGGGAAAGGTCCAGGTCTTCTAAGTTCACTAAAAAAAAAAATCACCGTGGTATCTTTACCCACTAACTCTCTAACAGTATGCTGTTTTAATCTCACCGTAACCCTAGCACTTGTTCGCATTGTTGTTGATTAATTGTGAGACTACAGAAGCCTTACGTTCTTTTCTTGTCGATAGTCCTTCACCCCCCGCTTACCACCCCTAAATCATTTAAAGATAGAGACATGAATTAAAAAAAAATAGCACAGCATATCTATTAAGTGAATAAAGGCAAGTGGGCGAAGCTCCGGGGGATCATTAACCCCCGTACATTGGCCACTCGATCATGGAAACACGCAGCAACACGTTTGTACAGTATATACAGAGTTGTTATTCACGTTATTCGCAATGCGGCAAGAAAGTATGATATGGGTGGTGTTTTTCTTTCAATATGACCGTCTTATGATCGGTTAAATGCAAAGCTAAGGGTTCTTGAATGGGATCGAACCAGAAATTTGAGAAGACAGCGTTCCCGTGTTCCTGCAGCTTTGCGAGCCCTCAGCTGCGAATCGGCTTACTGGCACTGCCGTTTCACTGAAGCTTCGCGATTCTGCAAGTCTGCACTGCCGTGCTGCATGCAGCCGCTCTGCAAGTCTGAAACTCTGGACTTCGTTGCCGCGCAGCCGCGCTGCATGCTGTCGTGTTTTCATTCATAACGAAGGGCACTCCACCATGAGAGAGAGAGAGCCGGCAGTGGGCGCGTTTTATATCTCTTGGGGCGGCGCATCGAAAAAAAACAGCGTGCCACGAGGGAACCGCCAATCAACGGTCTCCTCTTACACCTACGATCGGTGCACTCCCAGCACGTGTAAGGCAGGAAATGGGACATCGGAGGCACAAGCCAAGACCCTGAGGTTCCTCCCCTCAAAAGGACAGGCACAGAGACAGCCCTAGAGAGACTATATTGAAGGACACAATACATAAAAGTATGGACTTCCCCCACAATTCACGGATTACTTAACGCGACCTTTATTAGGTCCCAAAGAGATGGGGAGGCAACCACGTCCGAAGCACTGATAATAGTCAGAATCCGTCCCCACAGTCAATGACGAACAACTCTCAATGATGACGAACGTGTATGGAGATCGAAGAAGGCGTCCTTAATAAGCGGTCATGGAGAAAGAGATGAAATATTCTTCAGTAGGTGATATCGATGTAGCCAACTTATCGACAGGTAGCACTGTCTCTTTCAGGGCAGCAACATTGAAGAAAAGAAACCGAGGTCGCTGTTTTTAAGATGACGACCAAACTGATTTCAGCAACACCCCCCCCCCCCCCCTACCCTACCCAACTTTTTCGTTGAAGAGTTCTTTGTCTGTTCAAGGCTCCATCTATTGCTGAAATATTTCGACAAGGGGACACATGTCTTCAGGGCAGCAACCCTGAAGAATTAACATAACACCACTTCCTTGAAGGAGGCAAGTCGACTTGTCGTAACGTTAGCTTTAGTATTGTGTACGTTCACGGCATCTTTCCCTTCAGCCCTCCATCGTCTCCTTAACTTCCGCCCTTTTTATTTATAAACAGAAGATTTCGCCCACTTCTTTCGTGCCAAGTTTTCAGTGGCTCCGTAATCGTGTTTCATACTCCTTGAGGATGCACTTTACTTGTCCCCCAACTTTCTTGTTGAAACAGCGGGGGCTCGTGTTACAGAGTTTGGATAAAAAGCGTAGGCACAAGCTCTGAAGAAACCGGACCCATGGAGCGAGGCAGGGGCTTAGTGGCGCTAGGGTAGAAGATTCAGTCAAGGCGATAAGTTATTTGTTTCTTCTCTTGCAGTTTTTTTTTGCCACTTCTTCTTTCTGCATTCCAGAAGTTTTAACTGCACTTGATATTTGGATCTTCAACGTGTGGTTCTCAGCAAAGCGTGCATGCAAGAAATCTCCGCTTTGCTTTAGGTCTGTCCACGGGTCATCTTTACGCTTGTGCGCTTGAAAACAGAGCAGTGCCACCACCACATCTGGCCCCTAATCCGGTGCCGCTAATCCAACTTTGATGGGAAAACGCACGTTTTATTTATCCTTATGGTTGGCCGTTTCCGGTTGTGAAGGAATAGTGCTGAACTGGTTCTACTTCCATAAAAGAGACAGGAGATGAAAATACCGTGCTTTTTCTTTCGTTTTCTAGCACGCCGGTATGGCTTGCTGCGAGGGTTTATTTGTAGAGCCGTCATGAGAGAAAAAAAAACATTCTTTTCAGGCGTAAGCGTAAGAAGTGTGCTAAAACTGCAAGCACGTTTTTACCAACGCTTGCGAAAGGAATCGTCAGAGAGGGGAGTTTGCGCTTAGCGCTATTAAAGCCACCCAGACAGCTTTCCCTCTTCAATGTGAACACCCCCCCTCCCCTTATCTTGACATTTTGAAGAATTCGCTGTCATACGGAAGTGGTTTTCTTATGAACGCTAAAGAAGGCTCCTTAAAAGCGAGAGAGTTGAGATCCACTTGCCGGCCAGCTTGCCAGGGTTTTAATTTTTTTAACACGTTTTTGAGAATATGCCATTATTGGTGGCGTTCTTTTTTGTTTGTTTTTGGCCACTGCGTTACGTTAGATAAAAAGCTGGACGTGTTGATGCAAGTGATTCAAGAACTTCTAAAGCGTTACCAGAGTATCCAAAAGTCAATTCACGATTAGTGAAGGTTACATTAAGCATAAGGGCAACATGTGCAAAGTTTTTCATTAAATTTTTATCGAAGTCGAAGGAAAAGATCAGGAACACACCATGGTTACTTCTTTTATTGAATTCAGCGATCGTAGAGGCGAACATTATTCACGTGCGGAATCTAACTGATAGTTATCGTGATGGCCGTGTAGACTACACTGGTGTTAGTTGACGTTTACACTCTAAAAATCATGTTGTAGTCTAGCAGCATCGGTTAAGTTCACAAGATCAAACCCCCATTACGGCGCTCAGGCTCTTCAACAAACTCGAAACACCCTTGAGCCTTGCTTCAAGGACAGGCATCAGAAGAGGAAACGAACGAAACAAACAAGTGTTATACTTTCATATTCAGTTTCCCACTAACACACGCGTTACTATGTAATGGCACTCAAGTATACTTCCCATCTGTTCTTATGATACGAACCAATTCGTTTAATAAGGCATGCTATGCAAAATGTATCGATAAGCGCAAGCTTCACAGAAGTGCCGTTTAAAAAATTTTCTATCTATCTATCTATCTATCTATCTATCTATCTATCTATCTATCTATCTATCTATCTATCTATCTATCTATCTATCTATCTATCTATCTATCTATCTATCTATCTATCTATCTATCTATCTATCTATCTATCTATCTATCTATCTATCTATCTATCTATCTATCTATCTATCTATCTATCTATCTATCTATCTATCTACACGCTTGGCCGCTGCCTTCGAAACTCACGTTCTGCGTGTCAGTTTTATCCCCCATGTGTTTCATTTTTCTGATTATTTCTTTCCTCCATGTATTGCAGACTACGTGCTATAGAGTTACCTTAAACATTCATGACCAAAATCCATACTTGTGGAACGTGCCTTTTTGCTTCCCCTACCTCCTGAGTACCCGGCTTGAATTGCTAGACCTGTGGAGGCGGCCACCACTCAGTAGAAAGTTCAAAGTAATCATACTTTCCCAGCGCTTTTAAGCCAACTTCGCAGACGTATAGCACTAACCCGCTAACTCTGAAGCCGAGAAGGGGCTGAGTGCTTGCACTACACTTCAGCAAACCACGACCGAACGTGTCGACACTGTCACAAGGAAAGCACATGCACTGCTCTGCCGCTCACCGAAATATAACTTTAATCGTTTGTTTTTATTCATATAATAAAAACTGTAGGAATGAAGCGTATACGTTGGAGCCCACTATGTTATTCGCATTATTATATTCTTGAAGAATTCAAGGAGAGTAAGAATACAAAAAGAAGAAAAATAATGTTCAGAACCACTACGTACATGCACGGTCTCTGGCGTGTTAAACCTATGCAGTTTACAAACAGGGCACAATAATCTTCTCGCTAGTCGACGCCGAAAATGAAACATACCAATAAAGAAAGAAGTAATTTCATTTTACTGCGAAATTTAAGAGTGCATGTATTCATTTGTCGATTCAGCACGATTAGTGAAGTTTAAGAAGGCAAGGACACGGTGGGCAGGCATTGAGAATTGAAAATTGCGCAAAGTTTTCGAAATTATTAGGAAGTTTCACTTAGTCTGATAACGAGGCATTTCTTGTTGCGCGCGCTGTTGTCATGGTGAAAAGTGATGACATATTGATGTTCTTGTTTAATCATGTAGTATACTTATCCACTTCTTTCCCTTGGTAAGTTTCGATCGGATGAAACAGACCATTGTTCTTTTCTACACACCTGAAGGGTTTGTTTCTAGTACTGCGTGCCTCATGCGTTGATTTTTTTTACTAAAACACTCCTATGTCATACGTTGGGACGCCCTACAAATTTTCTATATACAAGTCGCCTCAATGTGTTAACCAACTTATGGTTTTGTTAACTATTCGTTGTAGTATATTTAAGCCCTCACAAAATACTCAGGCTTGAACGTTCAGCTCGTCTAAGAAAATGACCGTTGCCTCACTTTCATGTAGTATATATTTTGTGAATCAGCCTTCTTCAAAAAGCCCCTGAGATTATTATTTTATACATAAAAATCGTTTTTGGAGACAATACAATTCAACTCTAAATAAATCCACGTGTTGGTCTCCATAAGATGTCGCACCTAAAATGAGTTTAAACACGCTGGCTGTCGGTAATCTAAACCCTAGCCTGAACAATGACAACGATAAACGTTAAATTGGCTGAGAAGGTGCCGCTGATCTAGAGAGTTCAATCCATCACTTTTTTTTTTCTAGGTCGAGGCTGCTTTGCAGGATGGCTGTCACTTTGAGTGCAGGCAGCATGTTTCATCACGTACTGCACGAGACTGCACAATTAATTGGTTCCAGTGGTCATAGTTATTCAAACTGTCTCGATTTCAGCACTAACTGTAATGCCAAATAATCACATTGCTTAAACTTTTTCGTTTCTTTATTAGGCAGGTACAACACGTGAGGAGAAACAATTAAGGCGCACTAAAGCGACCGCTCGAAGCTGTCATTGAACGCTTTTTTTTCTGAAAAGGTGAAACATTCAAGAAGTATAGCATCATTAATTACATAATATATTTTCCATTCAATACAGATGGGCGAAGGTCTGTTTATCCCACTTTTGCATGCTCATTCATACCAGCCAACTCACTAACAGCACAGGTTCGCATTACTTTTTTTGAAGAACAGAGGCAATGAAAGCTCCTTCTGAGATAAAGACTTACAACTTTTTAGGCGCTACATAGATAACGGTCTGTAATGAGTCACCTACGCAAGAAACCGTGTGTGCGAAATCCCATAATAAAAAAATGGATCGAGAGTTCTTTAGCATTGAAGTCCTTTGAAATACAATCAACAGGCATGACTTCTTGTATCGTTAACAGACGGTGAAAAGAAGTATACCTTTTGTGAGTTTGTGTCTACTCTTTAAAATAAAGATCATGTATCTGGTTTATTGGTTTTTTTTTTCAAGCTTGTGAAATAGAGCACATTTTTATCGGTGTGTTATGAGAGCCATGTCTTTCAAGGCTTATGGTGCTTTTGTATGAAATTCACTAGCTTAAAAATCGCATTACTTCATCATGAATGATGAACCGTTGAAGACAAAGAAATCTTATCGAACCATGCTTTTTCAGGGTTTACCTTGTTATGATGGCGCGCTTATCCTATGCAAGGAGTCGCTGAATACCCTCACATACGCAGGTGAGAACAATTACAGCGTTTTTCGTCATTCGATGGAAGGCAGCCGCGTAAATGTCGAGCTTGCATGAAAGCAGCTGCGCGAGCCATGGTCAGCCGCAATACTCTTCGAGCTATTTTGACATACCCATCCTTAGTGCAGGGTAGCAAACCGGATGTGCGTCTGGTTAACTTCCCTGCCTTTCCTTGCATCTTCATCTCTCTCACTCTCTTGACATACACGACCACAGTATTTGAATGAAGACATTACCATACTTGCACGTGATCCCCAAGCACATGTACACTGAAACCTATACAAACAGCTCTCGCGCCATGCATGGTTTTGTTGGACAGATTCATTTTGCGGGCTAAAATTCACCTCGAATGTAAAAAAGAGATCAGCTATAATGCACTGATGACGACCGTGAGCTCTGTGCATGAGGAAATGAAACAACAAGTTTCAAATGCACCGAATAGAGTCAGCTTGGGCGGGAAATAATCCCTTTTATTCATGCATCCATCCTTTTCTCAAGATGCTAACGAATTGGAGTTAGTATTGGTTCGTGTACACTTTATTTACACAACGAACGAGAAAGTACTACGACTCCAAAAAAAAAGGAATATATTAGAGTTTTGTTCTGAACCGGAAGTAAAACAATATTGCAAATATTATTGCTTCCTAAAAGCTTACAGATGAAAAACTGCATTGCACGCCACTTAACTGTACGCCATGGGAAGCTAGAAGCAATTAACGAAGAAAGTTTGTATATATATGTGAAGTCTGTACGTCATTTAGTGCTACTTCTCCGTTCGTTAGTCTGTGTCATATTTAATAAAAGCGTACGATTAACGCCTAACTCTTGCCACTTGGATATACTCACAAAGATCCCTTGTGGGTTATGTCCAGTCTTACCATAACACACCTGACGATGTCATTCGTTCAATTGAAGCCTTTCACACTTTAGTCGCGAGAACGAAGCCTCGCGTTTTATATGATGACATCTCGATTTTTTCGACTCTCTACGGTACTTACTTTGTTTTGTTTCATATGCGAGGTATGCGGTTCCGGTACGCCGCCGAGATCACCGACTCCACAGGTGCACGAGCACGACGAGCGCTAAAGCGTAGATTTCTTCGCGTCGCCTATTACGTTTCTCGACGCGGCACGAAGCTCGGGCGTTATTCCCTCAGACGTCAGGACACACGGCAAACATGGCACGACGCCTCGCGGTGTCGGAACAAGAAAAACCAGGAGAGCTGCAATTGAGAGCGCGCAACGGTCTGTACATACGCCCTCCGGGGAGATTAGATTGCGGCGGATATCGAGAGGCGTTGCGAGTTGTCGAACTTGTGAGTGACGGTAGGCAGGAGAACATAATAGGGGAGGCAAGGAGTGGGTGACTTGGGTGAACAGGAAGGCAACCCCACGCGACGCGCGCGCAAGATGGGCGGATGGGGTGTGGAGGTGTGTTAGAGTAGTTGCAGTATACTCTAATATTAGGCGCTTGTAAGCAACAAACGCGCTGGCTAAAACAAACGCCTGACAGCCAGCCAAACGGATAAGCGTCCTGATTGCTTGCCACCACGGCCCCTCCCCATCTCTTCCCGCGGCATCTATCGAAAGTTCACAGTCAGTGTAAGGGTATACAGTCGTGGGAGTTCGAGCGCCTTTCGCGAAATTAAGACCACCACGAAGTCAATCTCCCGTATCCTTCGCGAAGTACAATATGCAGATGCCGAGACTGCACGCTTGGGGGCTCTTCGACACGGATGTTTTTCTTTACTGAAGCGTTGGGTGTTCTACCGTAAATCAACGATTGGGGCCTCATGCAGGCATTATATGGCTTCCCAAGATTCTGAACTGCCGCGAATGAAAGATTTTTCTTTCAGTGGTGCTCGTTACGTCAAAGGAATAAATAAATTGTTGGTACCCCGTATTGATCTAATTAGATGAACATGGGACACATTAGCACAGATGTCGTACCGAGTTCATCAGATAAATATTTGTCACTATGGTTGCATTACTCCCGTTTATGTTGCCAATACGTTACTTCTAATAAGCAGCTGCCTCTTTATTGGTGACATTTATAGCGATAAAAAAAATTCCTATGCATTCTTGTACTTTCAATAATGACGTTTGAGATAGGAAATGTCCCCATAACCTTTAAGGCTCTCTGTACTAGACAACGCGTCGACTGAAGATTGGTTTGCCAAACAATATACCTATACGTGAGAGTTCAAGTTGGCACGCACTGGCCCAAAAAATATAAACTAATAATTGTTAAACACGCAAAATGTGAATATTTTTCAATGGTAAACTAATTTCCAAGAGTCGTCTGAAACATGGCAAGCTAATAAACCTCTTTCCCGTAGCGACTTCATGTCCACTATGGTAATCGAATTAGTCTGAAGAAAGTATTTTTTATGTTTCGCATATTGAAGCCGTTCAGCCTTCGTTCACGTTACTGCAAGTTATCTCTTCCTGCCAATATTTGCATTTCCGTCTGGCTGAAAAAGCTATAAGGACAAAAGCTCATGCAGGGAGAGAAAATTCATTAAGGCCAGTGGTTCGTGTTCAATCTAGCCCCATGATTAAACGACTGCTCATGGACTAGGGCAGACCTCGTGATTATTTATCAAATTACGCTACAGCTGACTGTGCGAATATCGTGCAGTATACAGTAAAACGTAGCTCCAGAATACGCAAAAATGTGTCGCGTAATGTAATTCACATATTGGCCATACGTTGCAAACTGAAAGAGACCAGTAATTAACGCTTTATATGTACGTAGGTTTCTTTTATGCAACTTCGAATGACGACACTCAAATAAATATAACGAGTAATCTGTCTTTCATCCGGATGTTTTCAAATTTGTGCCTCGTTACTACTGCACCTAAATGGCTAACAAGTGCGTCTATGAAGGTGTGCCTGCTAACTTCAGGTGAATATCCCGTGCGCACAGCTGGCTTTTCGTGCTTCGCTTTCTATTTTTTACAACGTGTCGTAACATTTCTTCAACGAGAGACAAAATTTATGAATTCTAAACAGACACGAATATCAGATCAGACTCGCCATGACATGCGCATGACTTGGCTAATGTTTCAACGTTCAACCTGCTTTGCACCTGGTCTCAATGCTTACTGATATGTGACGAACGAGCCTACTCAAGCTGAGAAGATCTCAGTGAATACTTTAAAATGAAAGCCTTTAATGCCTGAATAAACAAAAGAAATGACGATCGGTGCTTGTGGCGGAGGAGTCAACATGAAGGATGCAAATCTATGCGTGCGCATGAGGGGCTCCCATGGGAGGGCAACTGCTTCTCTCATAATACAAGTGAAACCCCGGTTGCTGAAATGAACTTTTCAGGAGACAATTCAGTGCGCAGAGTTACGCGTACATGTAATAACGGCTATTACGGCTACAGAGAACCATTGATGTTTCATTCTGAGACGTGTTTAGAACTTCCCACACTTGCCCCGGAATGCCACGGCCATAGCATTCCTTTATGAGAACCCTGTCATCACTTAATCTTTTTTAGGGGCAAAGATCCTCTTAGTCTAGCCTTGTCATGCGTCATGCGTAACCGAAAGAAGAGACCAGACATAAAAGAAGGCAGTATCTCCCAAACAGTATAACAGACGGCGCTGCCTCATAGAGGTACACACTAACTGCAGTTGAATGAGGATATTCAAGACGGCTGTGTACCGCTTATCTCCGATTGACTGCTCAGAGGACTGTGTCTGGGTACGTGGAGAACGAATGCCTCTCTCAGTCTCCTGGATAGTAGCCGCACGTGGTGAATCGTTGGTGGGGCATGAACGAAGCAGAGTGGTGGGCGCGTTGAAAATGCTTGCGCTCGGCTTCCTTGGCTCCCGTCTCGTCGGTGTTACACGTGCACCGTGTGCATTCACAAACACGATTAGACGCATGGACGCATGCACGGACGCTTCGCCTCACTCATTATCATTCACTCAGTTAATATGCCGTGATTTTATTGCTTAAGTGGCGAAGTTCAATTTTTTTGCTGACTTGGGCAGGACATGCAGGGTAGCGAAGCGCTGCAATGCAACTTGAGTCGCCCTTCTCCGCCTCTAATTGAGAACACTGCCAATGCCTATGGGCACGGTATTTTTATGACGACATCATCTGGTACAAATCAGTATTCAGCAGAGTAAGTTGGTTCACAGCTAACATTGGTTCCAGCAGCGGAATCAATAACAAGGAAAGTAAAAAACTCGGACAAGTACGTCGCCGTGGTTGTCTTCGCCTACTTTCACACTGCCTCATTTTCTCAGTTTCACTGCCACCAAGTGTTAGTCATCGATAACTTTATCGTGACTTCACAAACTCCACATGCTCACGTCTTCAGATGACATCGTCCCGTAGTCAAAGATTGCCCTTTCCAGGAGGCGAGGCTGAAGCTTGAGAAGTACAATACTTCATTTTGAAGGTGGGTATACTAAACTAAGAGAGGTCCTCAGGAGGACGTTTGTTGGGCCACAAGTCCAGGGCTCAAGTGGCTTTCTCCGCTCCCTTAACTTGACTTAGAAGCGCAAATTGCATCTTTAGATCTAAGCTGGAAAGCTGTGCTTCTACTATTTCGAACTTTCGACAATAGTGATTTGATTGATTTGTGGGGTTTAACGTCCCAAAACCACCATATGATTATGAGAGACGCCGTAGTGGAGGGCTCTGGAAGTTTCGACCACCTGGGGTTCTTTAACGTGCACCCAAATCTGAGCACACGGGTCTACAACACTTCCGCCTCCATCAGAAATGCAGCCGCCGCAGCCGGGATTCGAACCCGCGACCTGCGGGTCAGCAGCCGAGTACCTTAGCCACTAGACCACCATGGCGGGGCGAAATTTTCTCAGATGTAATTGCATGTTGTTTCATTTATTTTTACATCGTTTTAAATTCACTCCTGCTCAAGACCAGCAGTGTGTACGAGATAACTAAAAAAACAAATTCATTAATAAATAAATCACATGTTCAGGCTCAAGTATGTGCTCACCAAGTGGTATCGTATGCCTAGTGCTACCTTTAATGCAACACTAATGTTTATGAGCAATTTCTAAGGAAAATTTATACTTGCTGAATAACATGATATCATTCAAAAAATCACTAGGGGAAAGATTAAAACTAGCTAAGTTGTGGACAAACTGTAAAGAAAGCTACAGTGGGTGAACTGTGCATTCGCATGAACTGAACAAAGGAAGAGACTATTTCAGCAAAAGGTATTGATTGATTAATACGTGGAGTTTAACATCCCAAAACCGCCATATGATAATGAGAGATGCCATAGTGCAAAGCTCCGGAAATTTCGACCACCTGGGGTTCTTTAACGTGCACCCAAATCTGGGCACACGTGCTTATAGCATTTTCACCTCCATCAGAAATGCAGCCACCGCAGCCGGGATTCGAACCCGCGACCTGCGGGTCAGCAGCCGAGTACCTTAGCCACTAGACCACCGTGGCGGGGCGAAATTTTCGACAATAGTGTAGCTTGAACCAGAGTTCAAATTTTCTGCGTTTTGGTCACACTCCCAAGAGATTTGATATAGAGACGGTTAACCTCCGCACCACGGACCAGCACCAAGGTAAAACGTAGGACATATTTTGCTGAGCAATGCACAGGTGTGGAAAATTTTAGATAAGAGAGGATGGGGCTGGAGGCTTATTATTATTCACGAAAAATAAAACGAAGATGAAGATTGCCTTCACTTTTTGGTCATCATAACGCTTTGGCGGCATCCCGCTTATCGGTCAATCATATTGGTCAATCGAGCCGAAAGATCACTCCCTTTTTGCTCAGCTTCTTTACGAGAACAAACTTTTTACCGCTGCCTAAAAAAACTGTGTCTGAAGCTCCAGGCTTAGCATGACTACCCGTAAAACACACGTTTATGTAGAAAAAGACCTGAACAAAGTAAAAATAATTATTCAGCAGTTTATGTTATTAGGTGGCGCCTAATGGAGCCCTCCTTGAGAGACGGTGCGTCAGCATCTTGTGCGTCGGTGAGATGGTGGAAGGGCATGGACAATTACCTCGGGTAATGAGAAAGGTCAGCCCACTTCCTGACGAGCAATATGCTGAGTTCACGCTTTCGTTGTGTTCTGCATTAAATGCCAGTGTTGATAACGATATTATGGCAAATGTGATGACGTAAGGTTCCCATTTCAGCAGAAACTGAGTTTCGAAAACTCGCCCGAGAGTTAACGTGATTCTGTTCTCTTTTTTTCTAATCTAATTCAAGGTGAAACAGATAATGAATAACATGCCAGTGGACGACTCGAATGCTTTATTTCACTTCGTAATGAGTCGTTAACTCACGAAGAACATGCCTAGAGCATTAAGGGTTTATGCGTCCTTGCAATAAACATAACGTCCAGTGGATTTCAAAGTGCGACAAAAAAAGAAATAGTGATGGAATGGTGCCCAATATTTTAGATTCTGATTTCTGGTGACACTAAGCTTTGCCAATATCGGCGGTCGGTAAACTGATTAGGCCTGAAACTAAGAACACCACTGTGTAGCTACACATTCAAAAAACAAAAAAGTGCTTCAAAAGTGCAAACACCTTTTTGGGACATTAAAGTTACCATATATACATATATTTTTTTCATTGTTAGTTCGATTATTACTGATAGTTTCTTTTTGTGAACATTTCAGTGCCAACATTGTCGCGTAACAAAATGACAAAAAAGGCTCATGCCAACAAGCTTGCTCTTCTCCTTTTTACTTTTTAGCTCGTGAGAGACCAAGGTATACCTAAAGCATTGTACAGGTCTTCGTGGTATTTCGATAATCATCAATGAACCAGCCAGTTATTTAACGAGATTAAACACAAATATAAGGCCTTAGTGATGGTGCACGCCACAAACTAAAGCAATAAAAATAAAGAATAGAAAAAGGCAACCTTGAGACGATAATAGAAACAAAAAGGACAATAGCGCACAGACAAAGTAGTTAACACAGTAGGGAAGTGTACACTAGCACAACACAATAAGTAAGGAAGAATATTGAAGGGTAATTAACCACAGAATCACGCACATACGACTTTATACATAGCATGCTGAACGACGAAATGAATATTTTGTATGGGGTGAAGCGTCAGGAGCCTGTAAATCGGGACGGCTCAATGGTCTCCCATAGTGGAGTACAAGGTACTCACAATCGCAAAACACTCTTTCTGAACACAGAGTGCGTTAAAACAGACCAAAGAACCTACAGAGACAATGACTGTGAAGTGTTAGATATCTCAGGATAAACTAGTTGAGCTTTACAGAGATTATCTTCTGTGCACGACAGTGTTGCAATTAAGAAGCAGGCGGGTGCATGAAACGGCGCACTCTCTTAGATAACCCAATGTGGTAGAAGTACAGGAAATGATATAATACCGTGAGCTAGCTTGAAAGTAAATAAAAAACATTTAGCAACATAGTCCAGTTAAGAAGTAAAGAGCAAGATATGATGCCACGAATGCGCGTGCAAAGGAATAAAATGATCTTCTGGACAGAGAGGTGATGGCAATAACAGTGCAGCCTTTTTACAGCGATCATGTTAGACTCATACCCAGAATCATTTCAATCTAAGCGAGGATGATATATCCTTAGGAATCCTTAAGACTCGTACAGAGTTGTTACTGCTTGAATGAGCAAAGACGCCTCTAATTACAGACGTATAATGAAGTTGAAAAAGACACATCCTGGTGTGCGAGATACGAAGGCAATATATTAATAATAATAATAATAATAATAATAATAATAATAATAATAATAATAGTAATAATACAAGTAAAACTTGGGTGATTCCTCCTTCTAGATATCGGTATAAAACGAAAGTGAAACATGCCTTCGCAGAGGTAGTTGAGCGTAATTCTGCATAGTTCCGGTGCTTGAGAGAACGAATGAACTCTATAGCAACAAATTTCGAAGCGACATGACGAACGTGAAGCAGCTCGAAACTTGCAGCGCGCACCTCAAGCAGAAACCATGTACGAAATGAGCGTTCACAGGAAAAGCGCGAGATTATAGCTGTCTCGGGTCGACACTTAAAGCGCGCTGTTCAAGCAGAAAGAAAGACGCACGCACGAACGAGCAGGTATATTCAGGACAGGCAAGAACGACCGCCACTATTCTGACTTCTTCGTATGTTAGCAGCGTTCTGTTTTACGAAAAGAGAACGTCGCGTTCACGTTTTTCGTAAACGTGGCTAAGGCAGCGAGCGAAGTGGTCTTTGTGCTCCCGCGAAAGAAGGGAGTTGCTCCTGTGATCAAGGCGATTCGAACCCGGATCCCCTGCGTGCCAGTGATGAACGAAAGCTCGACTCACAGAAACAATGGCCCCAGCGCCATTCGCCGTTCAAAAGTTTTTCGTACTAATCAAGTAATGTCACTGTCGCGTATTTAGATATTGCTTATGTGAACTTTAGAAATACTATTTCAGGTTCATTGTGAACGCTTTTTTTAGGGACGAAGCTCCTTAGGGCGTGGGCTGTGCGTCCCCTGTAGCCTGTATGTAGCCACCTCTAGTTTAGTTCTTGCAGTGTTCGCTAGATGGCGGTACCATCCCCTGTATGTAGCCACCTCGAGTTTAGTTCTTGCAGTGTTCACTAGATGGCGGTACCGTCTCCTGTATGTAGCCACCTCTCGTTTAGTTCTTGTAGTGTTTACTAGATGGTGGTACTTGTAGCTGATGATGAAAAGATGCAAGATGTTATAAACTAGAAAGCGGTACTTGTAGTTGATGAAAGACGCGAGATCTTATACAGGAACCGCTCTCCCTTCGTTTCACAGACCATAAAGCCGTCATAATGAAGGGACATCGCAAGCCATCCATCGTCTAAGAACAAAAAAAAGTTGATTTGTGTATATACACACACAGCGTTTCTCACGTCTTTACATGATGATCGACTGGGCGAATTACACGGAAGATTCACAGTTTACCGATGAATCCCTCCGGAGCTTCGCCCATTCATCATCATTCACCCCGTGAATATGCCGTAATTTTTTTAGGGGCGAAGCTCCTTAGGGCGTGGGCTGTGCGTCCCCTGTAGCCTGTATGTAGCCACCTCTAGTTTAGTTCTTGCAGTGTTCACTAGATGGCGGTACCGTCCCCTGTATGTAGCCACCTCTAGTTTAGTTCTTGCAGTGTTCACTAGATGGCGGTACCGTCTCCTGTATGTAGCCACCTGTTGTTTAGTTCTTGTAGTGTTTACTAGATGGTGGTACTTGTAGCTGATGATGAAAAGATGCAAAATGTTATAAACTAGAAAGCGGTACTTGTAGTTGATGAAAGACGCGAGATCTTATAAAATAGGAATGATGTCACATATGGCGCGTGTCATTGGTTGAAGGCAATCGTTCGATTTAGTGCGGCGACGTACGCTAGGGGGAGCGATGTAATAAAATCGAGTGGGCAAAATGTACAGAGGATTCATGGTTTACCAGGTTTACCTCCGGAGCTTCGCCCACTCATCATCATTCACTTCGTGGATATGGCGGAATTTTTTTTCTTTTCTTTTTTTACATTTTGATGCATTAATTCGTTCGCAAAAGCTGTCAGGCTTTCTTCCTACTGAATCTCTTATATATTGTAAGAGAGCTGCCTTCAGGTTTTGATACTGATCTTTCTTCCGCGAGGGAGCGAAATGCCGAAATTTGCACAAGGCTTTGCAAGCATTGAAACAGGGAAATTGGGCTGTAGTGCCATCATCACCATCGTCATTTTTTCCATCACCGCGCCGCGTCTCTCGCGCAGCTGGCGCGAGCTCGAGCTGCGCGAGAATTAGAACGAGCTTCTGGCCTGGCGGTTTGGACGCTGGTAGTCGACGTGGCTCCGCTTCAGGCCTGCAATAAAGTGGCGAGATCGGCACGGCCCCACCGGCCGCCTTCGACGTCATCTCACGTCGTCTCTTCTCTCGTCGCTACATTGGTGACCCGGAGAACACGCCCTTCGCCGAACGGCCCGCTGCCATGTTCCCGCAACTCTGCCCGCCAGTGCCGCCGTTCCAATCGACCTACCCAAAGGTATGGTTTATGCAACTCGACGCCGTTCTTGCGGTGAATGGCGTCACGGACCAGCTGCTGATGCACGCCATTCTTCTCGACGCCCTACCGGTAGAGTTGCGCCATCTCGCTGCCACTTCAAGCACCAGCCCGCAGCCTTACGATGCCCTCTGCACTGCGGTGCTCGCCCGCAGCGGCAACACATACCATCCGCTTCCGTTTACCCGCACCAGGCAGGTTTCCCCGGCGTCGCAGAGCAAGGTACGCACGCAAGCGCACGCAGAGCAAGCGACGGCACGTGACACCGTGGCCCTCGCCGTTTCCGCGACCACCAGCTCAGACGTCTCGGCCTCCTCCTCGCCGCAGCTGCTGGTCAGCTCCTCGACGGTGCCCCCTGCCGGTCCGCCACCTGCCACTGGTGCCAGCAATGGCCTGCCGGGTGCCTCGCCACATTCCACTCGCACCTCCCCGGCCAGCAGCCGACCACCCTCGGCGTCCCCGCTCCCCGCCCCTGTGCCTGTCTCTGTTTCGTGGTCTATGACGGGCCCCAGCGCCGTGTCTTCGCGGAGCCAGAGCCTGCCCTCATCGTCGGCGTCGACACCGGCAACCACCAAAGCAACTGCCACCGTCGCCCCTCTGCCCGTGGCGCCGCAGCAGGCACCTGCGTCGAGACCCGGCGTCGCACAGGTGGTTTTGGCCAGCACCAGTCCTCGCACCTCTGGTGCCCCCCGGCTCATCCAGCCGAAACAGCCACAGATCCTGCCCAAGCTGCCGAGCGGCAGCGCGAACATGACGACGCCTTCGGCAGCGGCGACCACCCGGTCCCAGTCTCCTCGGGCAGCCCAGCACAAGGCCACACCGCGGCCCGCGCCTATACCGGCGCCGCAGCCTACGACATCTGTGGAGCCAACTCAACTGCCTACGACATCTGTTGAGCCAACTGAGCTGCCAACGACGTCTGACCAGCCAACTGAACTGTCTATGACGTCTGTCAAGTCAACAGACCTAACTACAACCACTGTGGAGCCAACTGAAAGCATGGGAACAAGCACTGCCACCAGTCCACCAGCGTCGAATACCTCGACAGTGACTGAGGCGACAACTGAACCCGTCTTTCCTGCACAGCCTCCCATGACGACATTTCCCGTGGTCCGCGTATTCGGCACGGCGACGAACGAGTCGCAGCCGCTGCCTGCGGACGGCGTGTGTGACTACACCTTCTACGACGGCCTCTACGACACGGGCCCATTTGACACGCTTTACAGCCCGCACTTTAGTGCACCAGTTGAGCACGTTCTCAGTCACGCGTCGCTTCACAGCGTCACTGAGTACGGCCTCTCTTTCGCCTACAGAAACGCATCACAAGTGGCGCGAGACCTCGAAATTCCAGAGGTGCTTTCCACGATTGAAGACCTCTGGGACCGAGCCATCCGCCATTACGGATTTCTTTCCATCGAGCGCTTACTTCTTCGTCCACTGCGCAACTCTCAGTGTCGCCCAGCAGAGACCCACTGGTTCCCGATGGTCACTACACGTTGACAAACTGGACTTGCCAAAGGAAGACTTTATGGACTGCCGTTCATGTACATAGCATTTGTCACCCTCTTTCTTTTTTTCATATGCGTTCAAATCGCGCAAAGCGCTAGGGGGGGGGGGGGAGCCTTGTAGTGCCATCATCACCATCGTCATTTTTTCCATTAGAACGAGCTTCTGGCCTGGCGGTTTGGACGCTGGTAGTCGACGTGGCTCCGCTTCAGGCCTGCAATAAAGTGGCGAGATCGGCACGACCCCATCGGCCGCCTTCGACGTCATCTCACGTCTCTCCTCCTCCTCGCCGCTACAGGGCCATTCTATATACTAATCTCGTTGCTTCTAGCTTTTTTTTAAGGTCTTAGCTATAGGTGAAGCAGATTCCAGGTTGTTTCTAGGTCATTGCTTTGCTTTAGCGAGATGATACCAGGTTGCCTCTGCGTTAATTCTAAGCGCAGGGCGGTTCGAACTATTCCACAAAGGGTCACAGACACGACAGCAACTTCTGAGACGGAAACTGCCTCTGAAACCAAGCGCTGTCATCTCATGGATCTTCGGGCACGCCGTCATTTGCCTAGACCTTCTCGCAGCCACCGTTTTTTTTTTTTGATAGATATTTTCTCGTTACAAGTGTTCGGGCTATTCGATTCGCCAAAGTGACTTGGCAGCAATTCGTTGTCCTAACTGTTGCCGTGTTTTTTTGTGTTTTTTTTGAGGATCGATGGCGATTCGTTAGATTGAGCAAACTTCTGTGGCACATACCCGCTTATGGGGATTACGGTTTTTCAGGTGAACTCACGTGAAACGTCTTGTCTTACAGCTTGGCTGTTCAGATAAAATACGTGAATTACGTGGAGTAGAGCACGATCGTAATACACGCGATGCTGATGACCCTCGTACGTGTGAAAGCAGTGAGAGAAACAATGCGCAGTACAGGCAGAAACGTTGTGGTCAGGATTGGCGATGCAGTCTGCCCGCAAGGTTTATTCGTGCATAGCGTATTTTGTATTGTTTAATAACTTCACCAAAATTTACCGATTGGCCAGACAATCATTTCTCACCCTTCAGATTTTGGTACGCAGACGCACCACTGTCACACCCTCCTCCCCGTCACAATTTTCTTCCCTAATGCCATGCGTAGGAGGAATCATGAACAATTGGTACATGAATTAAGACATCGCCATCATGAAACCTTGCCATCATGAAGCCTAATGCCATGCGTAGCAGGAATCATGAACAATTGGTACATGAAATAAGACATTGCCATCATGAAGCTCTAGCACGAGGGCATGATATTATATATTGATGGCTGCCTGAACATATCAGTATTACCGGAAACCAATGAGCTGATGATGCAGCCCACTCAACCCATGAAGGAACCCGTGTGGTCCCGACTCCTCTATCAAGGAATGATGTAGCAAGACAACTTTACCTGCTGGCTCAAGATCTTACACGGACGTTCTGGTCGTCTACCAGCTTCCAAAGGTATCAATTGTATGAACTGGATCCTTCGCTCAAGATAAAGCTACCATCACAACTTTTCCGCTCCGATGCGACACTGTTTTGCCACCTTTGGTTGGGTATTGCATTTAAAAAGGTGTACTCTTTTCGCATTGGTATGGCAGACACCTCTACATGCGACTACTGCGGAACTGACGAGACCATTGAACACGTCCTGTGCAGCTGCGCTTGCCACGACACACAGCGATGCCAGCTCCGGATGGTTTTGAATCAATTTGACTACAGACCATTTTGTGTGCGGAAGATTCTAGGACCTTGGGCATCTGCCTCAGTTGTGCAGAAAGCGACTAAAGCACTCCTACTTTACTTAAAGTCAACGAACCTGAGCGACCGCCTGTAGACTGTGTGTGCTCCCCGAGTGTGCTCGTGGTTGTGTGTACCTTCTCATCCCTCTGCAACCTCTTTTCTCCCCTTCATCCCTTCCCCAGTGCATGGTAGCAAACCAGATGTGCCTCTGGCTAACCTCCCTGCCTTTCCTTGCATATTTATCTCTCTCTCTCTCTCTTCTTCCCTAAGAAAAAACATAAATATGCCTCAAGAATCTCACCTGCTTAAATGTGCTGCGCCGCTCTGCAGTCACAATCGTCTGAGCTCAGTAACGGCGGCTATCGAAGTGTTGGCGGGTGACTGGTTTGCCAAATCTGTGAAATCAATAGGAAGATGTCAGTATGGCTATCACGTACGTGTTTGAAACTATAGTGATCAGGTAATTCTTTTGGGATGAAAATAGAAGCACTACCACACTTCCATTAGCACTCGCGGCAGGTAATAAATAGTTGCTAAATGCTTTCATTCACTTACACTCTTGCTTGCAGGCGTACGTACAAAGATTTGCTAAACATTTCCCCTCCTATATATATTGAATGCTAGCGCCACGTGATTCACACTTTGGCATCGACAGGCGGGGGAGGGGGGGATGCGTGGCGAAGGTGGTCCTTACTCCTCCCCTAAACAACTCCAGCACCTTCCCCCTACCCAAACAACAGCACTCGACCTCCCACTACGCAACCCCAATACAACACTGGCACATTTCAAGACAAATGCCTGCCGCCATTCATGTCTCCACATGCATAACTTTAGAAAATTGAGTGAGTATTGATCATGTACGCTCCTCATGTATGTTACAAAATATGTGAAGATGGTCAACATGAGTTTTTCAGTATTCTTTAAAAGGCATTTTTTATTATATAGGTGAAAAAGATGTGTGCATTTTTTTCTCTCGTAGGAGAAAGGTTTAAGAGCGAGTAGGTCATGATTTTATGCAGGCAACATGCAGCTCTCATACGACTGCACGAAAAACCCTAATGTCCAATGCAGTTGTGACCATCTGGATTTAAAAAAAAAACTATATAATAAGAATGAGCGGATTATCACAAAAAATGGAATTTGTTTTTCGGCTATCCAATCTGTATGTTCTGTTTTTCTTTTTCAGCTGGCTTGCGTAAAGAGATTCTGGTTTCAACACTTCGGCTATTCAATTTATGTAAGTTTTAGAGCGTAAGAACAAAACATTCCCAAAAAAACTAACAAAATTGAACCAGTATAAAAAAGTTCAGCCAATTGTTGCAGGTAAAAAAACGAAAACCATAAGGGAGAGTTTCTAGAATTGGTAAAGAAAACGTAAATGTTAGGCTTACTCAATCAATGTTGCTAATGTGGTACAGATTACTGACCCGAACACTGCAGACAAAGTAAAAAATACTGGCAAAGTAAACTTGCTGATGAGTCAAACCTGTAAGCGATGACACGCAGTTAACACAATCGCTAACCCCAGAACAGGGCGTCAATTTTTTTCTGCCCCCGTCTCCCCCACCCCCTCCCCTTTTTTTTTCGCTTTCAAAGGAGCCGTCGTTAACGACAATGGGTCGTCCGTGCTCCTATTTCCGGCGTTCACGGGGCTCCGAAAGACATGTCTCTTGATCGTGTTCTGCTGGGAAGCCACACGGGGCAATATAATCGGCCTGCTAAAGCGATGACAGCCCATCGATCAGTTAGAAAAAAAAAAGCAAATACATGCTACATCAGCGTTTGAACAAAAATGCAATACTTCGTGGCTTTTCTACTGACGCTTCATATACGTTTAGTTTTTGTGGAAATACTTTTTTATCAATCAATATATATTGGTTTCGTTTTTATATACCATTAATAATGGAACATGGCAATATAGGACACCAAGGCTGACAGCACGTCACAAAGACAAAGTGACAGCGAGTGAGATAAAAAGGGAGAAGTTGAAGAAGGGGATTCAGCTGAGAAACGGTATAGGTCGTTTCAGCCGCAGGGTTACTTGCAGGGAAAACACCTTCGCTGCTGAAGCGTCTCGATGGAGGAGAGGTTGCAACTGCCACTGAAGTTGTCTTTAGATATTCGATTTCTCCCCGGGAATTCGAAGGTGTTCATGCGAAAGTATGATTACTTCTCTTCTGACTACGTTGCAAGGTTGGGTCTCATTTGTTTTTTGGTGCAACCTATTACCCCTAGATGGCGCTTCAGTATTCTCAGCAAGCTTTTTGAAATATTTTTAAGATAAAGGCGCTAAAAATGTGCCGCAAACGTTAGAGTATACGGATATATTTTTCATTCCTTAACTTATAACGGTGATGTTACTCAAGGTGGTTCTGAATAACCGTCAAGGATGCCTTACTTTTGAGATATTGTTTTCCAGCGTCCTTTGCAGTGAATCATGCAGATACGCTGTTAATTTTTTCTGATCAAATATTTTCATGAGCTGGCTGATATACGACCCCATAGAGCAAACATAAAACCATCGTGAGCTTATTTGCTCTCCACGTCTTCTACGTTCTTTTTTTTCGTTTTATGGGCGAAGCTCCTTGGGGCGTGGGTCTGTACATCTGATGGGGTTTGTTGTTGGTGATGTACGTAGCCAGCAGTGGCACATACCCGCCCAAGAGCGGGTATGTGCCACTGATGGTGTCACTTGTATGTGGAACTAGATGGTGGTACTTGTAGTTGATGATGCTTGTATGTGATAAAATTTAAACATAGTACAAGAATGCACCGTCCACACTCGTTGGGGATTTCAACGTTGATATCGCAGACACGACAAATAATTGGCTTATCCAACATGTGGCTTCTAGGTATGCACTCAAATGTACATTGTATGACCATATAAAACCAACCACGATTCAAGGAACATGCATTGACCTAGTACTTGCGATTTTTCTACTGCAACTTATACAGGAACCGCTGACCCTTCATATCACGGACCATAAAGGTGTCTTAATGATGGAACATCGCAAGCCATCCATCACCTCTAAGAACAAATAAATGTTGATTTTACTATATACACACACAAAGTATTCCTCATGATGTCTTTAGATTATGATCGACTGGGCGAATTACACATGGAAGATTCGCAGTTTCACCGATGATTTTTCCCAGAGCTTCGCCCACTCGTCATCTTTCATCCCGTGGATATGCTTTGATTTTTTTTAACTGAAGCCACTTAACCAGATTTATATTCGTTGACGAACTATTCGTCAAGTCATTTACTCATTCAATTTGTAAAGCCAAATTGCAGCCAAGTGAAAGGTTCACATGCTTAAGTAATCTTATATGCTGCATTTATGCAGGTATAAATGACAAGACAGAAGCCATAATAGCACATAGTCATTTAATGAAAGGGGTTCAAGATACAGGTTATCATGCATTTAATTAATTGAGCTCGTGCTACGAAGTTTAGTTCGTTCATTTTATTTCTTTGTTTAAATGTTGGACTCAGGGTGGAAAGCGCAATTTTGTTTTATCGGTGACATCGAACATTTTATCTGACTTTGCCTGCGTTTTGAGAGGGAAAGAGCAGCAGTGATACGCAGGCTTGCAAGGAGGTTGTCACAGGCACGGGGGGATCGACAGTTGAGGATGTCATTGTTCCTGAAAAAACCACGGCAGCGAGGTGAAGTGTGCGACGTATTTTGATGCCTTTTCTGCGAGAATCTGCGCTGTGTGACATTTGGCGACGAACCGCTTTTATTCAGAAGATGCTCAGGCAGATCGATTACCGGCCAATAGGCTAGACTAACTACGCTTGTGGCAACCCTATCACCACCCCCGCCTTGGTGCAGTTTTATTGTATCTCAAATATCTTGAGCCGTAAATCTGAATGTGCAAAGAATGGAAATGAATACACAGCCATCCTCCTTTACTCTCTTTTAGCATGATATATTTCTGGAGATACAATCTTATCTGGGACAGCTAGGTTTGAACCATGTCAACGTGTATGAAGATACATGCGACTATATGTTTTGAAATGAAAAGCACGGGACAAGGCTGTGTTTCTTATTTGAGCTGCAGAAAGGAAAACGAGACAGGGAGAGATGGGAAAAAAATGACCGAGGCAAGGCAGCGGAATTCTATAAACTATAGGATAGTTTATTTTTGTGAAAGGGTGTGCAAAACGTCGTGCAGTGGATAACATGCTCGGCATATGTTGTCCTGGACCGACAGGTAACGGTTTCAACGCCCGCTGACAGAACGTTTTTCTTTCTGATCACGTGTATTTTTTCGACGTCATTTCCGTGACGGAAATGTGTCAGTGATATCTTCGTGGAATGCGGCTTAAAACAGTTTCGTGTGGAAAGGAAACATAAAGGAAACGCATGGAGGTTAACAAGTGTTGGCTGCCCTGTACTTGGGTAGGTGAAGAGGGGGAGTAAAAATCCAACAGAACTAGTGTCTGTGATGACCTAGCAAAATCATTACTATGGGATCGACCAAGTAAGACACACTAATGTTATCTGTGAACAGTCAAAACTTATTAGTCCGTGCAGCATCTCAAAGGGACAACAACGACGCTCTCAGAGCGGCTCACTTGGAAGACTGCGTAATCAAGTACCGTAGAGTTTTGTTTTCTTATGTGATGTTGGAGGGAAGCGGAGGTTTTCCAACTAGTATCGTACACGGCTGATGGGGCTGTTCTTACAGAATTGAAATAAATGCGCCCACTTATAAGTGATATGGCGAGAAATAAGCTAATACACGCGTATTTATAAACAATCATCGTTCCGTTTACTTACAGTGCACAATAGCGAAAAAAATGACGCTGTGTGTGCGATAACCAACAGACGTCTCGTTGTGTTTCGTTCAATCAGAAAGCACAATACGGCACCCGCCACGATATTGCCATTTCGTTCGAGCACAGTTCAAACACTGCAAGCCCACGCTCACTGAAGCAATTCTCGCGTAGGTGTGTGCGTGTGCACTTCGTCGACCCAGGCGTACGTGGTTTGTATTTGTAATCTTCGTTTTCAAGGACACGGGTCATAGTAGGCGCGGTGTGGATTTAATTACCTTTGCCTCGAAGCAATAGCCAATCTCACTCTACGCTCACACTCAGGGCAATGAATTTTTCTATCTGGTATGTTGTCACGGCTTCCACTCGTCTCCTTTCCTTTAGTTCTTAGACAATCAGGTTGATTTGCTTCTTGGAACAGCCCTCAAGGTTCACATAAAGACGTGTATGCACCAATTCGCTTCTGCTGGAGTACTTGACACTAGCACGATTCTCAATCTTTCTTCAACGTTTCAACGCACCAAAATAAACCAATTAGAGGTCGTGGGAAATATATAGCTGCATAGAAAATAATGTCTCCAGTCTGCACTAGCTCTTAGGACAATTGCTACTCTGTTGGCTAGACCATGTTAGCATATCGTTATTAGTCTAGTGAAACCTGTTTGTGTTTATCACTATAACAAAATTCAGAAAGCTCGCAGGTCCAGATTTGAGGAACGGACGACGCAAGACTTCGCATTTTTGTTGGATAAAGGATAAAACTAAATTGCATGAACGAAGGGTGCGAAACATAAATATGATATCTCACAGCGTTAAGTTTTTTCCTGGTTATACAAAGATGTCGAATTTCGGAGCTATACAATGCAAACAACTACTAATCTCAAGTTTAAACAGTTCTTCGTGCGTGCATACTCTTGAACATGTGCTTTACATAGCAGTATCTACAGGTGTTGTCTATTTTCGCATCGATGCTCTAGAAGGCGGGACAAAAGCAGAGTTTGTATGGTCTGTTTGTGCGAAAATTTCTATTATGTGCACAGTCACGATTGACATGACTCATATGTGGGATTTAACGTCCCGAAACCACCATATGATTGTGAGAGACGCCGTAGTGAAGGGCTCCGGAAACTTTCACCACCTGGGGTTCTTTAACGTGCACCCAAATCTGAGCGTACGGGCCTACAGCATTTCCACCTCCATCAGAGATGCAGCCGGCGCAGCCGCGATTCGATTCCGCGAGCTGCGGGTCAGCAGCCGAGTACTTTAGCCACTACACCACCGCGGTGGGGCTGTCAGACTCCAGGCGAACTGCAACACACTGTCTGTACTGAAAATCATGCAAACACTCCAAAATGGTACCACCACTGAAAAATTGGGTGACTCAAGTTTTCCTAATTAGTGGCACTTTCTTGTCCGATTTATTGTTTGTTGGGCTCGTGTTTCAAGAATGCTATCAAATAAACCAGAGCCAGCGCGTTCCTACTCATAGTGAGCGCGACTGTACACGTCCTTCAAGTTAGGCTTGTGCCAGCGCTCGCGACAAGTCCACTAATAGTAATAAGTCGTCGACGCGCACAAACGCGTGTTCCTCTGAAACCGAAAAAAAAATTCTACTAATCTCACAACAGCTGGCACGGATAAATCCAGGAGACATTGAAAATGAGTTGGCTTGGCAGTGTAGGTTTGAGCTGGCCTTCAATTGCTTTTCATACAAGGACATTAATCACTTTTAGATGGCTGGTCATGCAATGTACGCGGTATGCGGTGGTGCTGCTTGAAACGTACTGGTGGGCTAGCTGGTATGTCATTAGGGCATATGACAGCGCACACCAGGTTACACAACGAACATGTACACAAACAATTGCTATCAGCGCTTGTATCAACCCTTTGTGCGTGTGTTCGCTTTGTAACCTAGTACGCGCTGCCATATGCCCTGATGATGCTGAAGTTTTGCCTATATTATCATTGCTTATCGTTTATGTGTTCCATCTGTCTTTTCGTTTTCGACAACGCACTTATTACGTCGTTTTCATGAACAAACCTTCATTGTAAGCCAGTGATGTTGATTGCGCTCTCTTTTCTGAGTAGTTTCGTCCTTCACGCCAATCGCTTTCCTACTGCTCACCACCGGTCCTAAATATAAGGGAGGGGAGACATAGGAGCAAACGTGGGTGAATATTTTCGGAGAGACGTAACCACTAAATGAAAAATACCTTGATGAACAGTAGAGACTTTTCTAGGTATAGACACTTGATTAGCACATTTCTGCTTTTCTGGTAGTTCTTTGGTCATGGTTTTGACTGCCGATCTGACAAAGGTCTAGATAAGCATGATCACTCGTCCAGAAAAAGCAAAACTGACACCGAATCTTGAGTCCTTGAAGAACAAATTATTACTGGCTTATTCGACAGTGCTAAAGATAACCATAATACAAACATGAATATCTGAGGGTGATTAGCAAAACGAAAAGCAAGAAAGCATCAAAATAACATAGTCTTGTCACCAGTTTCCCTAGCAAAATCTGGTTTATGTTTGGACGTTACTTGCGGATAAGGCACCATAGCAATACTGTAATCGCATTGTTACAAACAAATCACAGCGAAAATTAGCTCGCAGTTTTAGTTTGTCCGTGTGGGCTGCATGTCCGGTTTCTGGGACCCAGTCTGTTCATGTATACTTCACTTACTTTTATCTCGAACTTTTTATTCTCATGGCACTGCTGTCGCTGCCCTTTCACGTAAATAAGGTTCAAAAATGCAGACGCGTGAAAGTATTTTTGTTCTTCTTAGCGGAATGAGTAAATATATTTCCGATCCTTTAGTCTCTGTACTCGACCTTTTGCTAGCCAGCCAGTATTCTGTATACTAACGCTAATTGTCTTGCGCTACGTCGCGCAGCTGTTGCACCCAATCTATTTTTTTGTTGTTCTTCACTCACGTTTCGCCTTGGAAGTTTATTCCTCGCTGATTTTCACTAACAATGGTATCAGTGTGTCAGTCCGATTTATCTTGGAACGCATCGTCACCTCCAGTCCTTCTTCACTGCAGTCCCATTAACGTAAAACACACACGTGTACGTGTGTGTGTCAGTGTGTGTTTGCGCGTGTGTGTTTTTGTGTTCATCTGCACGTATATATGTAGGTTGGTGTTGGTGTAAATGTACGTGTGTGTGTAAAGTGCGTGCATGCGTGCGTGTGTTTGTGTGATACCCCTTACCCACGTTTTCAAGTCCTGCCCTTCCTCGGTAGCCATGGCAACATGGGGGCACCATTGCGACACACATCTTATAAACAGTGCGAACGAGAAAAACGCGAAGTGTAAAGGACACACAGAACGGCATAAAGAGCTTTCAATTGTGCCCCCATTTCCGGTCCCCGTATGTCCATCCTATACTATATACAGCTCGCCCATAAAGCTTATCCCTCACAGGCGCACCACCTCTTTTATGGATTTATTTTCGTGGCCTGCCCTATGTGTTGCGGAAGAAGCGTATAGCTGAGAAAAACAAAACAACGTGGATGCATTACTTGAAAAGAGCGATACGGGAAAGTAGTGTTGCGGGAAAGTGCGGTCAGAATCCTAAAAGATATTCAGTGGCTGTTTTAGAAAGATCAGTGTCCTAGTTTGTACCAGTGTGCATTCAACGCACGTTCTTAGAGGCCGCTATATTAGGGAGTTGGAAAGGAGAACGCGGAAACGGGAATCATGACCAGAAAACGGAGTGCCGCAATCTCAGGATTTACTGGCCCGGAGAACCGGTCACATATGTATAGGAGAGCAAAGGAAAAAAAAATATGTGTCTTCTCTGTATATGCTCAGAAACAAACTATCTCATACATTCTGATCATGTTAACGCTACAGTGAAATTCGTTAACGGCAATGCTGGAGCCGGCGCGGCGAGTTTCATTAAAAGGGACTTGTGGGATTGCAAGAACGAAAATGTATACAGTTTGCAGGAATTCTGCCGTTCTCTTGGATGCCATGCGCGGTGAATGGGAGATGTATGTTTTTGACGGGACTTTCCGTGCATGGACGTTAGCGATGCGCTACTGGCGCAAACGTCGCAGAATGGTGTTAAAAAAGAAATAACGTGAAAAGATGACAGTCTTCTGTCGGCCTTCTTTCGTGCATTGCGTCGCATTTTCAGAGCAGCCAAAGAAACACTAAGGTCTCGTATATATGTAACTTTTAGTGAAGGAGCACACTACCTTTTGCTTGCGTATTGAGGTTGAGTCTCACATACGCGTAATACTTGCTTTTTGGTCGACTATGCTCACAAGTATGAACGCATCTACCAGTTCAATATGGCTGAGCTTTCAGCAAGGGCTTTGAATTTGGCTGGGAGGCTAAATAGTTTTGCGTGAGACACAAACACACACACACACACACACACACACACACACACACACACACACACACACACACACACACACACACACACACACACACACACACACACACACACACACGCACGCGCGCGCACGCGGACACGCGCACACGCGCACGCGCACACACGCACACAAGCGCACACACACGCGCACACACACGCGCACACACACGCGCACACACACGCGCACACACACGCACACACACACGCACACACACACGCACACACACGCGCACACACGCACACACGCACGCACACACACAGTAGATTGTACCAGCGCGCGCGCGCTAATTGTACATGCTGGTTTTAAAGACGATAGACTTTCTTGCCGTACTTCTACACAAAATTTTGGTCAGACAGACTGACTGATTGTCAGTATGTCTGTCTGTCTGTCTGTACATTTGTCTGTTTGTCCATCATAACAATACTTCAAACGGCATTAAGTGATACCCGAAAGCGCCAACTCTATTTGGCCCCTAGTGCGCCCTTCAACCACTAAGTGCATACTTATTAATGAGTTTTGTTACACACTTACACACACACACACAGACCAAAATGTCTGTGTTCAAGTATCCCAAGAAACGCTGTCGTATGAAATTAAAACTTTAACTAAGTTGAACAAAGCTTGAATCTTGATGCTGGTTTATCATCAGCTTGTGCCGCAGAGCGAAACGATGGAAACACTCGCCTTTACGTGCAAGCGTTGCATGGTCAGAGCAGCGTGCTAAACGTTACGGTCCTAATAATTACTCTTGTGTGCCTTTTCTAGTAAAAGAAGCACATAGAGAATATATACGTGTTGATATGGTGTCTCATATATGCGCAATAATTGCTTTTCAATTGACAATTGCACAAAAACGAACGCTGAAGCTTGAGCAACATTGGTGGGCACTGCGAATGAGGTCGGCCGTTAAGGGTACCGTCTGGTGCCGTTCAGAGTACCCGGTACTGTTAAGAGTGAAAAAACAGACAAATGTGCAGACCGACAGACAAACACACTAAAATGTTTGCGGCGAAGGTCCCCAAGAAAGACTTCAGTGCTTGAAATTGGTGGCTGCTGTGGTGACGGCTCGGTGGCGGCTCGGATATATTTAGCACAGGTGGCGCGCGGCTTTGTAGGTTGATATGGCAACGGAGCAGCAGCAGTTTCCTGTTAACGAACGTTTTACTGGCAGCTTTAACAGTGTCGCTATTGAAAAGATTCATTAAAACAGCAATAGGTGTCAGGCTGAGAAAAATGGAGATTATCGTAACCCTTGCCGTCTGTCGTGATTCGGAAGAAGGAACGGCCTCTTTTTATACCGTTTCCGATCTCTAGCCCGAAAGCTCTTCTCTGTTTTGATTGCGGTGGTATTGATTGTCGGTATAGGCAATGAAGAACCCAAACGTTACGACACGGGACATGCAATTGAGGTTAAAATAAAAAACAGGCTCAGAATAAACAATATAAAACAAGAAGGAACTGCGAATGTAAGCAAAACCATGAACACTAGACTGCATTATGAAAACTTATTCTGCTACGTTATTCCTTAGAAACTTGTGTGCCATGCGAATATCGCCTGTGCTGTAACGCTGAGGTTTCGTTGATACTCACTGTAAAGTTTCGCCACATATAAACTGTGCGACATCTTCGCAGTTACTGACACAAGCGTAATAAGTTTAACAAATTAGCTTTATTCGCCCCCAAACTAAAACTATACTGTGTCCGAAATGTCGCTTCCCGCAATACAGGAAGGTTATTACACGTCACCACGCACCGCGGTAGCTTAACTCGAACACACGCGTCAACTCCAAGCACAATGTAGTCAGAAGTGATCAAGAGCTTCGCTGCCCCACATGCTTCATAAGTATAGTTGTTATACCACTTCAAACCGCAAAATCGTGTTAATTACTCGTTCTTTTTTCGGAAACAGCATTAACAAAATGCGAACTTTGTTCGATGCTTGCCTTGTTTACCAAGCCGCAGCTCGAAAAGCGTAGTACATAAGTTACTAATGCGAGAAAACTCGTAATCTCTTCGTGCGGGTGCGAGCTTAACAAAATCAGTATGAAGATCGGCTTACTGTTTCGTCATGTTCTGCAAATATAGAAACAACTGGGGGTTTCTGATCTATGTACCAACAACGTTACCATACCAGCGCTAGCGGGTCTTTTTCCCTGCTGCCGTTATTAAGGGCATGGTTTCGTTCGATTATAATGAACCGACCTATGCAGAACCTAATATTGCGGCAGTTCTATATAGCCGCTGCTTTAGAGACACTGGCGTTGAGAGTATACCTATTTCCCTTTGTCCCTGTGTGTAGCCTCAAAATGTCGAAACACAGTTCTTGAAAATAATAAGAGATAAGCTCGATTACATGTTTCAGCAGTTCGCCGAAAAAAGAAAACCTGTAGCTTCAAAAAGATTGAAACTTCGGTAAGCCGTCACAGGCCCCTGGTGTTCATTACACGCCCAGACCAGTACTTTCATTTAAATTTTAGCTCCACCAAACTAATGAGCTCCGCTTACTTTTAGGCACGTTTCATGCGTCAATTAAAATAGCTTACACATAATTTTATGAAGCGTATAGCGTTGAAGACACCAGTATGACAGTTAAACAAAAATAATATAGAGAAGAGTAGACACTCATAGCGTCAACATTGTAGCTAACGTTAGTAAAGCAAGAGCAAACGGTGTTTACACTATTAAATTGTGTCAATTTTCACCATTGACACGGAAACCAAAGCTTAGTCGGATCACTGCATACTTAAAGGTTGTCAAAACGAAAATGGACTTAGTTTTAGACTCTATAAACATCGTTATAAAATTCTATAAACGCAGGAATAGCATTTAGGTTTAGTTTTGCAAAGACTGCGCACGCAATATTTTGTTGAATGTGACGCATAACTCAGTGAGCCAAAGTAGCTTTGACTGTTTCGTTTTATTTAGATAGATAAATAATCTATCTATCTATCTATCTATCTATCTATCTATCTATCTATCTATCTATCTATCTATCTATCTATCTATCTATCTATCTATCGATCGATGCATAGATCAACTTGCTGGCTGTTCTTGATGAAAATGACTCTCAGATTGAAATAGGTCTGCTGGATTTTTTGAAAAAGCTCATCTTGTTCTGGCGGTTGCTCTTGATGCTCGATGGCGGCGGTGGCTGATAGAGGTTCGATCTCAGCCTATACAATTCTGCCCTTGGTAAGCCTTTATTTAACGCACATATTTCGCATCCCTCTGCTTAAATTCAATTCATCTTTTATTCCATTTTTCTTGACATACACGCAGCCAGTGGTCTAGCTACATCTAATGAGTGACTGAAATCAGCATGTCGCCTGCGCAGCAACGAACTCACAGATGGCGCAGCCGGTGCGCTTCCCATGGCAAGTCTTAGGGATCAGTCACAGGCGAATCAACTGTTAAGCCTTTGCCTTATCACGCGGTACCGCAGCGGTGAACCTCTGAGTGAGTGCAGCTGCAGTGCATTTTAGCAGCGAATCACGTGGCGTGACGTCACGCTTGCCACATTTGATCTTCGCTGGCCCACACTCAGTAGGCTCAAGATCATGGTGGCCCGATGAATAACCTTGGTAGGCATGACGCAATTTAGCTCCAGCCGAAATGTGATTTAGGTTAGGTTATGGCTTAGTTCTGTTTCATTCGAAATGGAATGCTCTGATAAGATTGAAAGCCTTCCTCTAACACGACAAAATTGTTGACAGGGCTATACTCTTCCATGTTTGCCTGTGAGTGCGAATGTTTTTTTTTTCTTCTTAACGCTATAGACTATTCTGGGAAGGTTTGTTCATGATAACAGCGATAAAAACGTCGTTAAAAGCGGTCCTTGCGAAGTGGGAGAACACGGGGGCGAAGATAGATTTCAGTGCTCTCACTACTTCTCAATGGATTCAACTCCCCGAGCAACTCTCTAGGCCCGATTCAAAGTAGGTCATGCATGCATTCTGGCTAGGAGTTCAGAAGCAGTTATGCTCGAGAAGACATGAACTGCCACTCAGAAGAACGGTTTTCTTTTTTTTCGCACCCAAACCTTGTCCCGTACAGGACGTCTTCTAGCGGACAAAAGAAGACACGGCAGTTTCACGGTTCCCAATGAGAAATGCACCGCACATGTGCGACAGACCTAGAAAGTGTATTTTTTATTAGATGTTGCGTTTTCGCGCTTTCACTTCTGATGTGTGCCGTGTTGGAGAACTTCTACTTTTCTTTCACCACTTCATGGGTGGCGTCAGAATCTTTACTTTTAGCTTTAAAGTGCTGCACTCTGTGCGCAGAAATGTGGTGTGGGAACTTATCCGTCCGTAAAGGCAAACTGTGGATGTTTCATGGAGAACTCTTTCACGGGAGAAGAGATAAAATTGATGTTAGTAGGTTTTCCGAGCATATACACCCGTCACTTCTGAAATAAAAGTACTGATGTATAGGTTTGAGCCATTTTTTTCTTCCGGTACGAACGTCAGCAAACTGGGCTGCTGTTTTCCATAGTTGAGAAATCTTAGCATAGGCGTTTGCTGCCTGACTTTGAATAACCATTGACGTGCCTCCTCACGGCTTTCTATATGTGTCACGCACTACCATTACAGTATAGTAGAGTATTTCTGACGACTATCGTGCAAATAAAATTTGAAATGCAGTCATAGTACACTAAGAAGATATATATAAAAAAGAGCAGTCTTTCAACTATCGCGAGGACGGAAGCTGATGGCCGCGACTGCACACTTTCCGGCAGTGGCTTGGTTTTTTTTTTTTTCGTGTCCATTCGCACATGTGTGCACGATGTCATTCGTCTACTTCACGATCTTCTTTCCCCAACCGAATGAAACACCTCCTTTTCATAACGAGCCGAGAGCGCAACTGCTAACATCTCTAGCCTAATCTCTACGCCACTTATAAGTGTGGCAGCTTGGGCTAGATGGTATGGCATGACGATAGTTATAGCGCAAGAACAAAACGACGACACAGAGACAAGAAGGACACAAAACGTCACAAAGAGGCACGTCGAACGTGGCAAGCGCCACAGCGCAATTATTGCGACACTTGGTGAAAAAAGGGATTGGTAGAGGTGAGAGGTACATGCGCAGAGGAGGCGAGAATTGCCAGAAATTGCACTGCACGTCATATTGTCCGCGGACGCAATGTGCTAGAGCCAAGCCGCATTCAGCTTTGCTCAAAAAATTATTGATTGGGCGAGTAAAATGCAGACGCTGTAGGTTTTAGTCCACACTTGATAAACCTCGCTTAAGTGGCTTACTTGTTTTCTAAACAATGGTGGACTTCGAAAATGATAAATAATGCGGTGATTGATTCTGGTGGTGGCACCTGGCATGATTCCACGACAGTGTCGCTCACCACATTGTTTATCGTCATCGTTAGTCTTTTTATTTATCAATTCATGATAAATATTAAACTAACAAACTCCACTTTACCCCATCTGTGAGCTCGTTCCTGTTCGTTCCTACAAACATGTTAATCAAGGAGGCCCTTCAGCTTCCCCAGATCCCACTTTCTCAGCACTCAAAGCTCCTCTCATATCAGGCAACGTTTGTTTCATCATCTAATATAACTTGCTGCTAATTTTGGCTATGTTTTCCGTCCTTTGGTACTCATCTTTTTGTTATAACCAACTATCCCTAAACAGCGGCTGTTTGTCCTAGACGTCACGTGCACTACCCAGGTCTATATTTCTTTTTCGCTTAATGTCCGCCAAAACATAGGCTATCCTTGCTTGTTCTCTGGCCTTTTCTGCTATTTTCCAGTCTCTTAGTATGAGGCTTATCTTTTTATCTCTTCCAAAGCACACTGCGTGGTCCTTCACTGTAATATCCAGTTTCTTGGTCATGCTGCCAGACAGCAGCCAGTGTATATAGATCCCTGTGACGACTGTTTGTACTGAACTTGATAGCAAACATGAAGCAAACATGGAGCAAACATAGCAAACCTAGTAGAAACTTCACGCGCAGCTTGTGCCTCGTGTGTCATACCAGCAACGAAAGTTAAATTCTGCCCTCTTACGAAAAAAGTGTGCTTATCAGAAGTACTGGAGCAACTGTTGGACCAAGTAACCTGGCACTTCTGTGAAGCCGTGTTGCGCAAAAATTATATATGTAAAACAAGGCTGTGATGCGGCAATGATGCGATACCTTTTGGATCACAACTAAACGTATCATAAGTAATCTAAAGTATTTTCAATGCTATCGCGATTTGAATGCACGTAATCCAAAATTTTACGCCTGGTGGAGTCAGTACGACCAATCGCATGATCTGAAGGGTGTTTTTTACGTTTACTTTGTCTCCATATGTAACCCATGGCCTGTCGGCGTATATAGTAACCCTGCTGTGTGATACCCCTTGAACAAAGATAGCTACGAGTCATTGCGGACGCTTCACGATCGAGTGGCGAAAGGTTTACTGGTTTTCGAATGCACATGTTGCACATGGCCTCATTTAGTTGATCTAAAATAAATATTTATATGAACAGCTTTTGACGTCACATTTGCTGGCACCGCCCGCACCTTGTGAGCATAGGCTTCGGAGCAGCTCAAAAAGCTCTGAAGTGGTCCAGAGAGGAAAAAAATACCTTTGATTTCAACTGATAGCGGTTCTGATTGGCGCCACCTTTTGCGGCGAGATGTTCTTAAATCATCAGCCGTTCGTAGTAAGCGCATTTTATTACTTTGACAAAAATGTGTTCTTTATGGTGTATTTCGAGTGAACCGACAATAGTTAGAATGTCGCACGTTTGCTGAATACTACAATTTATTGAAGTCAAAACGTAGCTTCAGTGGAAACGAATAATATCACCAATTTATGCGTGCACCTGAAATAAATAAACTTACAGAAAGTGCTACAAGACCTTAAAAAAACAACCTCTGCAAGAGGTCATTCTGTATACAATTGGCAGCAAGTATAATACATTGTAAGTGAATGGGAAGCAGGGGGCAAACACTTCTGGAAAATAATGAATTCCGTACGGACAGGTTGGAGACAAGTCTACTTTCGATGATCTCGCACTGTTGAAACAACATCAATTACAAAACTATCACCTTGTTCGATATCCCCGTGCGGGAAGGAGTACAAGATATTGGAATCGGCTCGTCCTCCATGTCAACAGATGCTGTCTTCTGCGGCATTCTTCGAGCGCGGCGCTGTACTTCGACGGTGAAGCTGAAATAGGATCCTGTCTGCTCGCTCCGACAGTACGTTGACAGCTGAAGACACTATAGTGTCGGAGAAATCCCGTTTGCACTTTCGGACAAGTCGTCACTCACGGGGATGGTTCGTTGGTTGTGATACACTACACTTATTTTACAGCGAATAGTTATATGGCTATAGGTTCTGATGGATTTAGTCATTGGACAAAACAACGCCTGGAATAACAATTTTTGCAAGGAGCCTTGAATGATCACCACATTACGAGACAGTTGGGTATTATATTTAGTGATAAGCGACCCCGCTGAGTATCACTACACCGACAAAGAAGGAGTCGGCGATGGCTATGGATTGAGATGCTCAGGCTCTTTGAACTTCGACACCCCTGTTGGGTCTTTCAAAAGTGTTGTAATGTATACGCAGCAGTACTTGCCCCATCCCACCCTTTGTACCACCAATGCCCCCTTAACTAGTGTAATGATACTCGGTGATGGCGCTTGTTATTGATCGCTATACTCCTTTGCCTTGTGACGTCGAGATCCCGCTTGCGCTTTTATAAGCACGTGACTTTTAGACTCGCTATAGAGCGAATGCGCGTTTTTCGCTAGAAGGAAGAAGAGTGAAAATGCAAAACGCATCAACGCGCAGAGGTGCGTGAGTGGGCACGAAAATTACGTGAAGTCGCAACCACGAAACGTGCAGCCACAATCTCTGGCTTCACTGGCTTCTATCTTTGCAGTAGTGGAAAGGCATTCGATATTTGGACCCAACCAACTTCTTGCAGAACTCACTCAACGTATGTTTATCCCTAGCCCCCCTTATGAGTGACTTCGGAGTTTGAGTCCTCCTCCTGCGCTCAAGGTGGCGCTGGGTAAACTGGTGTGCGCACAAAAAATAAAAAAACAGACAAACGACAGCAGAGAAGAGACAGGGACAAGCGCAGGTCTGCGCTTGGTCTGCGCTTGTCCCTGTCTCTTCTCTGCTGTCGTTTGTCTGTTTTTTTGTGCGCACACCAGTTTACCCAGTATTATGAACCAACTCGCCCAGCTACAAGTTTTATTGAACCAAGGTGGCGCGTTTCATGCTTGAAAAAGGTGACTGCAGTGCGTATAAGCACCTGAGTTCAAAACTGCCCCACGACATTGTTTCGAGTGCACGTTGAATAATTTCAACAAGACGAATAAATTGAATTTATACGCCTTATGAAATTTACACAGTGATAAAATGGTGGCGCAGCCCCGAAATAGACATTCACGTTCTTTTTTTTTCTTTTTTTTTGTGTTCCCAATTTGACTAAAGACATACATATGTGAAGGACAACGAAGAAAATTCTGAAACTTATCATTGCTTTCCATACGAATTAACTCACTTCTCGGGGATTTTTATTAAAGATAGGTTTCTCGCAGTGTCATGCCGTTTACTGCATGTGAGATGTTTTGTGTAATTCATGATATAACTATTACTATTTAAACACTTGTGCATCCGGATACAACGTGAAAAAAGAGATGCCGAGTCTTCGCGCGTATATTTTCAGATATGAGAATACATTTTCAAGCTATGTACAGATATACACACGAATAAAAGTCTTGCCATTACTTATACATGCTGCTAGTCTATCTCAATGGTTCGAGCGAGAAATAGGCAGAATTTAACCCCTTTAGCCACGTTTGTTTTCAATATTAAAAAAACATTCCTGTTATTCATTCATATTTGGCTTTCTCTTCATGAGTTCGGGCACAGTCGTCATTTTTATCAAGTTTTCCCATTTAAAAAGGAAAACAGAGCTCACTGAGATGAGTGCTTTATTTGAGCGGACCTTTACCCAGCGGACATTATCTTCACTGCAGTACAATATCTTCACGACAATATCTGCACGACAATATCTTCATACTGCGGATTCCTCGATTCAGATCATAGCGTTGGTTATCATTGAAAATATTTGCGTACCAACTTGTCCTAATTGGGCCCGAAAGTTTCGAGCTCAATAAATGGCTCGTGTTGTTCACGCCTAAGGAAATTGGTGGAAACTTAAGTTCGCGGCTCATACAGGGTCTTCAAACCTTCCCAGAGTTGTGCTCACTAATAGGCGTAATTGAATTCAGGAAGAGGAGATTCCTGATCGGCTTAGCGTGCAGCCTGCCGTATCAGGAAACATGGTCATCCCTGGTGTTGGTAAACTCTTTGGAAAGACTTCGGCGTAACACCAGCATGCACGCTAATCCTTGTAAAGGCCGCAGTGGGGACTGCGTGTGCCCGCATCAAAGGAGGTGTTTGTGTAGTTTAATTATTCGGTGTGATTTAGGGTGTTTATCCAACCTAATTGTATATATCGGGATTATGTTCTTACTAGGTCAGCACAGCACGGAGCAATCGCTTCTGTCTCTTTATGTAAGATCCAGGCTAGAGCGAATATCTTCGCAACAGTCATTCATCCGTGCTAATTATGATCATTAACCACTAATACATGCTACATTGTAAAAAAAACTTCTCACGTACAAGGACGTTCATTATTCGCAGAGAACAGTGAACTATATATGAACAGTGCAGTAGATAAAGATTACTAACTTCCCAATTATGATGATGATAAAAAAGTCTAGCTTTCAAGATAACTTTCATTTTTTTAATACGTGGGGTTTAACATCCCAAAACCACCATTTGATTATGAGAGACACCGTAGTGGAGGGCTTTGGAAATTTCGACCCCCTGGCGTTCTTTAGCGTAGAGCACACAGGCCTACAGCATTCCCGCCTCCATCGAAAGTATAGCCACCGCAGCCGGGATACAACCCGGCGACCTGCGGGTCAGAAGCTGAGTACCTTAGCCACTAGAGCATCGCGGTGGAACGTTTAGTACTTTATGTTTTGTACTTTTTCCTTTTCTAGCTTTATTGTTGAGGCACTGCTATAGCACGTAATAATATGACTAAATGTTATTGGAAGTACATCGGCAATAATGTGTGTTGTAAATGGACGCCGCTTTTAGGATATCCTATACTTGTATGTTAGTGTAAGTGGACATGACTTATAAATTTAATACCAATACATATTTTAGTTATTTGAAACGTCACTGTTGATTACATAGTCTCAAAACTTCGTGTGGGCTTGCGAATATTGCCTCGTTTGAATAGCTGAATATTCATTTTAAAATTGGTTTCTCAGGTTTTTATATGCACGGTGCATGGTGCATTATGTGTGATCACTGATCAGACAATAGCCACGTGGATAATGCTTAGAGAAATAGGATGTGCCGTTTTAACGGCTGCACTATGAGCTTCGAATAATGAAAGGCAAGTAACCCACATTTTAAGCACATTAGCAACTGAGTATAGCGCAACGCACAAGAGTTGTACTGGGGACAGATTCACCTTCGAGAGTGATAGACGAAAAATTGCTTAGCCAGCTTAGATCTACAGAAAGTTAAACTGGCTTGCAAGACTGTATCATACGAAAAAAATGTAAGAATTGCACACAAGAAAATAAGAAGTGATATTCTGACATGACATTCATTTTATCAATTCAATGGTCATGTATTGGGGCGTTGTACGCCGAAGTTCTGCCATAATATGTCCTATTACCATACATACTACATTCGGAACGAGAGAAGTATTTTAGGGCCTCTAAGTGACTGCAAGCTGCATGGTATTATTTCAATTACACTGTATTGATTTCATTAGATTAGTTTGTTGCTTCGGTGTTTTAATCTAATCACGCACATCTTGAACTTTGACTAGGCTTTGCAAAACAGTAGGTTGTGTCTCTTACAATTACACGCGTTCTTGAAGTGCTTACGGCGGTGGTTCTGACGACTTATCCGCGTTCTAGTAAAGCTAACCGCCTGAGAGTTTAATTTGAGTATATACGTACTTTTCTGCTATATAGACTAAGCATTAAACTTCCTGTATACCAGAGAAGGCTATCCACAGTGCACTACGCTACGACTTGACAAAGAAACACTCGTAACAATCTTGACGTGAGAAAAGTGCAAGAAAAGGCAAAAAAATCACAGCATATCCACGGAGTGATTGATGATTGGTGGGGCACAGCGTTCGTCAGTCTGTCTGTCCATTCGTTCTTGCGTCCGCCTATCTGTGTGATCCTTGGTGCATCCCTCCGTTTGTTCATTAGTCTATCTGTCCGTCCATCTCTTTTTGCGGCCATCCCTCTGCCTGTCCATCCGTCCGTGCGCCCCTCTGTCTGTCCGTCCGTGCGTGTGTCAGTCCGTTCGTCCGTCCATATGTCTAGAGAAAACTCCAAGCACAGCCATCTTACATCTTTTCATCATGTATTCATCATATACAAGTGCCCCTATCCAGCAGACATTGTAAGAACCACTATTTCGTGTATGTGCCACTGGTGGTTACGGACTACGAGGGCCGCACAAGCCACGCCATAAAGAGCTTCGCCCCTAAAATGAGTAAATAACAACACATGCTGTTTTCCCCTCCTGCAGTCTTCTTTTCGCTTTCAGTTTACATTTAGGATGCAGCCTCGTTAACTTATCAACACTTACCAGTTCTGACAGCGTTTTCTTTCACTTTGCGTTTTATTGCGATATCAGTTAAATGGACACTCTCGGCTGAATATTGCCGCCGGTGTCGGCATCGCTGTCACTCACCGTATATGTATACATATCTATATATACGAAAATGCAAGAAAAAAACTAACTCAGAAAATGACTCCGCCGCACGAAATCGAACGTGGGACCTCTGAATTGTGAGCACGAAGTGTTAACTTACTGAGCCGCAAACGAGTTCCTCTTTCTACGTTCAAACGGCACGCTATTTCTATTTACCACCTAGCGCTGGTGACGAGCATCTTGGGGGAGCCATCGTGTTTTTAGCGTTACCAGCAAGATAGCGCAATGAACGCGCGTCACCACATCGTCACGACGCTGTAACGCGTGCTCTCATCTCCCACGCGTACTTTGCCCCGCGGAGAGAGAGCAGCGTGGACGCTAACGCGCGCGCTTATCTCGCGGCGCGGACAATCGTACTTCTTGACTCACCTTGGCCTTTCATTGGAATGATTTTGTTGCAGTCACCGGGAGCACAAAGGTCACTACGATTGTTTGACAGTCTCCTTTTGCGAAAAGGGTGCGCTTTTTAGACACAGCGGAGTAACAACCCAGACGCTTATTCGCGTTATTCTATACCTTTGAGTACATTTTATGCGTCATTAGTGCGTAAGAAACGCGGGGCACGTTTCGATCTACTTGTCATTCTGGTCGTGACCTTCCAATACGTGGCTATCGCGTTCATTGCTTCACCTTCGCGGCAGAGCTGTAACTTTTATTTACGCTACCACCAGGCTCCATGCAATACCAAATAGACTATCCATACAAAGTGTGGAGATTACAGGCGATGGCGCCACCTGTCCTGCGAAAAGTGTAAAGAACCTTATAATGCTTTTGGAGCAGCGTCAGAAAACACTGGGCGCGTACATGGCAGCATCCTGCGGAACTCTCGCTGTCGCAGTATGCTCCCACGTGCCCGTGTGCGCCCACATGATCACATTGATAGTATGACTGCGTGTTTGAAGAAAGCAAAATAAAAGAAATCAATCAAGTTCATAGCACACGTTGACGAACGGTCGTAGCTTCTTGCACTTTTGTCATTTACCTTCCTGCATAGCTTTGCCTTTGGTCATTGATCTTCCTGCGTAGCTTTTCCTCTTGTCAATCATCTGCATAGCTTCGCCTCTTGTCCCTCAACTTCCTGCATAGCTTCGCCTCTTGTCCCTCAACTTCCTGCATAGCTTTGCCTCCCTTCATTCAGCTTCCTGCGAAGCTTTTCCTCTTGTAGTTAAACTTCCTGCATAGCTTAGCCTCTCGTGAATCACCTTTCTGCACAGCTTTGCCTCTTGTATTTCATCTTCCTGAATAGCTTTTCATCTTGTCATTCACCTTCCTGCATAGCATGCCTCTTGTCAATCATCTTCCTGCTTAACTTTGCCACCCTTCATTAACCTTCCTGAATACCTTTGCCTTTTGTCAGTCACCTTCATGCACACGTTTGCCTCTTGTCCTTTAACGTCCTGCATAGCTTTGCCTCTTGTCAATCGCCATCCTGCATACCTTTGTTTCAGGGTGCTCATAGTGGTACTAAAAGAAAGAGAATGCGCATAAAGCGTGCGGAAAATCACTGTAACTTCTGAAGAACTGTATAGCGGCTCTTAGGGGCCCAAGTCACGACCGTACCGACCACGCACATTAATATCAGTGTCACCGTCCATAAAAGTGAACCAATATCGCCGATACTTTTCAACGCACACTACATGCCACAATCAACATTGCACATTTTCAAAGACGATGCCACTGTTCCACGCACTGGCTGCCATGTGTGCTCACTTCTGGGAAATAAACAGTCAGCCAGCGTGAGAAATATTCGATCACGCAGTTAAACACAAACCTATAGATGCTCTTTGACACATACCACAGCAAATGCTGCCACTGTAAGATGAAGTTTAAGCTTTGAAGAAAAAAAAAACTTGCCCCTAATACCGCGTGAAGGTACCCCAACTCAGCTACCAGCAGGTGTGTTTTGCCAACCAGCACGTTGCGCGTGCGCCGGTGACGTCACGCTGTGACACACCCCTAGTAGAATTTCATTCATGACGCAGCTGTCCGAGTCCGTGACGACAGGATGTAACATCTCTCGATTTGTCGATATACGACACACATTCGTTTTGAATTTTCCCCTACTCTGTTTTGCAATGCAGCCGCATGCCGTGTCTCGCATGACTATTGTGCAAGGGTAGATGACAGCGGGTGATCAAAAAGCGCCAAATGTATCTTTACCTGAGTGGTTCTACGCCTTAGTGCTCACATTCCTCGTGCTTTGTAAAGAAATAAGTGGCCACGATATGATAGCGCTTGTAAGAGGGATAACAAAGGCGAGAAAAAGAACTACTGTCTTGCCCTTAAGCTTGGTTTGGTATAAAGGCCTTTTAAACTCATGAGTCAGTGCGTGTGCCTTCGTCACACGCGTCTTTCTTTTGAATCGTCCTTAAGCTCTGAAAAAACGTCTATACCTGTAACTTCGCTCATACTCAACGTGTTCTAAACATTTTCGCAGCCCCAAATAAACTAATTTAACGAAGCATTTTAATGATAACTTGGACAAGTATTGCACAAGCTCTTCAAGCTCCATAAAAAAAATTATAGGAACTAACTCAAGCAAAGCGATAACGGTCAGTTGTGGGCTGAGCCACGCGGAGTGGGCCCTAAGTTATGCTTCAATCATTTTTCACAGAAACCGTATTATTATACACACACGTTCAAGAAATGTTTCCGCTTCATTGACCGATTGGGATGAAGTGCTTGCGCGAAAAAAAAAGAAACGTACGTGGCCTGTAAAGCCGGATACCAACAAAAGCGATAATTATTGCCTTGGGAGCAACATACGTCCCTTCGACACACAAATAGAGGAGCTAGAATGTGCCCTACTCTCGCTCTATGGGCACTTCAACCAGGTATGCGCATGTTCTCAAACGCAAAACCACTCACTACAGTCGCTTTCCGTGATTAATTGCACCAATTATCACCGCAACCACGTGGAAAATGGCTCGCTAAATGCTCACTGGGTAATTTTCAGCGGCTATGTCATAAACACTAGCGAACCAGAGTTTCTGTACAGGTGCTTTTCTGGAGGAGAGGGGGGGGGGGCAATAATATTGCAATGCAGTTCCTTTGCTCGACCATTAAGCGCGTATATCTCGGAGCTTCCACGCGTAGCTGCCGGCACTTCTCGACGGTCGAACGTACCACTCTCCGATTAACGATGCGCATGTTTACTGAATATGACGCAAGTAGGTGTGTTCTGCAGTGCAATATTCTTCATTCCATTTTTTTTACCCGCTAGCTGTTATTGAACAATCCCAGAGTCTTGTAAAGTCTTCGTGCGGGTCATTCTGCCTTTTCCCCTTTTTTTGTGCTACCACACTTTCACTATGAATTCACCTGTTAGAACGCTTTTGTATTTTCTACACTGTTCTTACTCTGTGTTCAGTTTGAGCACACATGCTCAACTGGAAGCAGGGCATGAGCGCACGTAGCTGCCGGCACTTCCCACGTGGAAGTTCGCTACCACTCTCACGCAAAGCCCCAACAACAAAGCAAGTGAACAGTTGTTGCCGCATAGCCGCAGCAACATTTCCATATAATAAGAGTTCTAGGTACCAAAAAGACACCAAACGAGAGGCATAATGCTCAAACTAGTGGAGCAAAGTAGCCGTACATTGTTTTCGGGAGGTAAACACGACTATTTGCTCCTCACGCAAACTTTGCACCGTGGAGTGTAAGGGGCCATAACGACCGCATATTCTGCTCGACGGCTCTGAAAAGTGCTCTGATGCATCGTGGCAACGATTGGGTGCAATGGTGCTCGAACATAACTGAAAAAAAATAAAGTTGAGAGTAGGCCGAAGACATTCGGAAAAGCGTTGTGACGTAGATTTGGTGTTTTTTTTTTACGACAGCAATGCGCTACAGAAGATGCTGGGGCACCTGAGAGGCTAACGCGCAGAAGCTATACACACAAAAATCAGAGAAACTAAGATTTTTTGTCTTGTCTGATTTTTTGTTTGTAGTTTGTATACCCTTCCGCGTTGTGCTTGAATTCACGTCCGGCAGCCACACATGATGAGGCAGACGCCTTTCTTCTGAGAAAATAGCGGGACAGAAACAATGCTTGGGAAGCGCCGTTTATCAAAACATTCTTTCTTCGGCAAACAACTCAGGACTGTGTGTTGGTGTTTGCATTAGCCTTCAAAAAAAGCTCCTTGTGCAGAGAAGAAAAAAAAAGATTTCTAACGAACTACACCTGAGCTTTTTTTTTCTAAAAAACAGAAATTGAGGGTGAAAGCGTTCATTCGTGCGATATAGTTTATCACTGGAAGGTTACTGTGAAACTATAGCAAAACAATCATATATCTGAAGCCTAATGTTAGATTTTTAAAGCAGTTGTTTCAGTCGCTGTTAGCATAAAATGAATTGACATTGCTCAACTTTATTTCATTGATTAGTGGATATGTGGGATTTAACATCCCAAAACCACCATATTATTATGAGAGGTGCCGTAGTGGAGGGCTCCGGAAATTTCGACCACCTGGTGCTGTTTAACGCGCACCCAAAGCTGAGTACACTAGCCTACAGCATTTCCGCCTCCATCGAAAATCTTATTTCAAGCCATCCAATTCGGTGGACGGCACGTCACATTTATTCTATGCTTGGTAGAGAAGTTCCTAAACTATCTTTAATGAATTAGTAACGCTTGCAGAGCATGATTCGAGTATCGCTTCCAAAATACATATAAGATTATCTGTTATTCTGGGGAGCTCCGTCATCTTGTAACAATTGTTTTGACCCCTCTAGAACGCAAACTGATTTGAAAAACGTGGCTCATTCCTCTTTTTCGGAATCGCGATAACACGAAAGTGAAACGTTTTTTCACAGACATAGTTGAGCGTTTTTTTTTGCATTATTTTCCGAATAAATGATAAGTGCAGCGAATAATTCCAATGTCAGGCAAAGAACGGCGACCTGCTTGAAACTTGCAGGACGCACCTCAAGCACAAAGAACGCATAAAACGAGCATACACAGCACTAGCGCCAACAATCTTCACAATTTTTACGTCTTCGTTTGTGAGCAGCGTGCTCCCGTCGTTAAGGCGGCTGCGAGCGAAGTGACATTTGCACTCTCTTTTGGCGCTGCAACTGCAAAGCAAGTTTGTGGTGGAAGCACAAGAGTCCGAACCCTGAAATAAGCGCATGCACGGGTAAGCGAACACGCCATTGGCCACTTCATCTGGGGGTGCTCGCGCAAGTGCGTAGCCAGAACTTTTTTTACGAAGGGAGGGGGTACCTCTTTGCTAAGACGACACGGTGGTGGCACCTACACGTCGCTTTGTGTTCTACACCTTATCACTTCTCAGACGGGCGCGCACGCCCGTCTCAGAGGTGCACGCTTCGTTTTTGAAGAAAATCGCCAGATGGCGCTCATGCATCACGTGTGACGTGACTTGATGCGCTCGTTTGCCTCCGCTGCACGCTCAAGGCACTCTAACGCAGCGCCTCCAGAATACCATTCACCAATTTTCTTGCGCATAACATCAAATAAATGTTTTGTTCACTCTCTCCACACGCAAGACTATCGTCTTTCGATGAGATTCGCAGATTAACATGAAGATACGGGGCCAATTTTTGTTCTCTGTACCATTGTGGGAAAACATTTGAAGGGGGGGGGGGGGCACTGGCCTGGTGTGCCACCGTCTGGCCACGACCCGGCGTGCGCGCATATAAGAGTGCGTGGTGTGACGCGAGGTGACGACCTTAATAGCACAAAACGTGCGCTTCTCACGTCATCTCGCTACCGATGACGAAAACCCGCTGAAGTTGCTGAGCTATACGGGTCGCCAATTGGACATGGCGTATTCAAATTCCTCGCGGTTAACAAGCTGACCAGCGTATGCTCTATGGCCTAGTAGTTTTCGTGGTGCGCTGCGGAGCGAGTGGTGGCTGGTTCGACGCTTCACTACGAAACTTTCAAAGACGATAGTCCTTGGAATAATTAAACGCACAAATGTTGGTCTGTCTGTCTATTGATGCAGCCACTCGGTGGAAGCTGGACCCCCTTGCTGATGACCATCCTTCTTTTTATGGGTGACTGCATTCATAATTGTGAGCATTGTCGAATAGAAACAAGTATTACGCATATTAGAGGTGCAACCTCAACATGTGAGCATGAGATAGTGTGTTCCTTCATTTAGAAAATACACAGGTACGTAATTTTAAAGACCGCAGTGCTGGCACTACACTGCGCTGACAATGCGGTGCTATGAACAAAAAGCGAGTGTTGCCTACACTTCGCTAAAACGAAAAGTTAGTGCCGCCTGCAGCGTCCTGAAGCACTTTCGTCTCTTCTTTGTCATGCGATAGTACGTATTTCACAACGTAATGCACATGACAAAAAAACGTCAGCGTAGCCGTGGGAAATCCCTCCACAAAACACTTTCGTGTTAAACACTTTCAGAAAACCTGAGCTGCGCCTTCAAGAGTAGAACACGATAGCGTAAGTCTAACTCATGCGCATCGCCTTCTTAACCGGAAGCCTCTCTTCTGTACTCGATGCATACCTCAATCTCCCTGCAAAAAAAAAGCGCCGCATATAGTCCTCTTTAGTAAGTCATGCCTCGTATTTTTCCGCGTTCCTTCGATAAGTCACTGCGCTCTCCACTAGGGGTCACAACTAACACGTCTAATTCATACGTTCTTTCAAGTTAATTCCATTTCAACGGTTGGTGGGTGCTATACCCGTCACTTTATCAGCGGTGCACACTTTCAAGAGGTGGAGCGTGTAATACATCTAGGTGATTCAAACCAGCACCAGAGCTGGACGCGCTTCCTAATAAGACATTTAGGCATCTTGCACATTGATATGGAGACTGGAACTGCTTCCGTAGGCATAAATCGAATGGTCAGCGGCGCTTTCGGCCCCCACCTACTAGGACGCTGCCTGCAGCTTCTGCTTTTGCTTTTCCGAGGCTTCACCAACAAGATTGCTTCGTCTTTCAGAAACGAGAAGCTGAGCCAGCGACTGCATAGAAAGTGGCGCGGAAGGTTTGTGTCCCTGATCGAGTGCCAAAGATGCTGAGGCCAGAAAGAGGCGTGGGTTGGCGGTTTACTCATGGCCGAGATCGTTCCGCTTCCGAGACTCGGTCTGTCTGTATATAGCTGTGTAGTAGGCCATGCCTCTTCTCTAGCCTCGGGAAATGAGACGGCCCAAGCGTAAGGACGGTACCCCCCCCCCCCCCCGCCTCACTGGCATTCGTAGCAGTGTGATAGCGCCTCCTCCTTTTCCGAACAGACGAAGACATACACAGTGAGGTGAATCGAGCACCCCTTTCGGATTTGAGGCCCGCTAATTAGCTTTCTGTTCGTGCTGCCCAGTAGACGTGATGACCGAGTGGGCCTTATTTGTTTTCGCTTCCTTTTAAGTCATCTTAGGCACACCTATAAGCAAACTCTTCACGTGGAGGTAATAACTGACAAAAGGAGAGCACTCTAAGACCTTTACGAACGCACGATGATGTGCGTATTTACGCAATTAGTTATCTCAAGGAGAACTTGGTATCCATTCACGCGAGTTGTTTGAGTCATTTTGCAGAAATCAGATCCGCTGAGCAGCGCAACACTGACCGTAGCATACGTGGCTATACAGCGCCAAGATCTAGTCTTAAATATTTGCTTTGTCATAAGCGTCACGCGTGTATTGCTTCCAGAGGCCGCTGCGGCAGCCATATCCAAGAGAGCCGCCATGCCGTTGTATGCGTCGCTCATCGCTATTGCATGGAATCAGGCCGTGAAGAAACTGTGTTTTCAGAGACGACATGAATGTTTGATAACGTTACCCTGACGTTTACCACGCGTACTCAGTCGTCTTAAGCTAACATAGAGGACGTCAGTATAGTGAGGAAGTGGGCACGTTATGGTTTTTGGCACACTGTGATGCAGTCCTCAGGCAAACGTATATCGCTCATGAAAAACCAAAAACAGGGAGAAATCTGGGGCTGACAGCGCTTAGTCACGTTCAGCGTCGGAGCTGTTTTTTGTCTCTTGTGGACATTTACCAACTAGCACAGATAAGTCATTCAGTTCTTACATGGGACCCTACCCCGGGTGAAAAAAGCCTAAACAGCGTACGTACAGCAAACGTGTTTCAAAACTAGGGGAGCCGGCAGATATTCGTCACAAATGCAGTTCAGAACGTACAAAACACGAGGTATAAGCGCACAGGGCAACTTGCGGGTGGCTCGAAAGGTGGTGACCAAAACATTGTTTATAGACTATTTAGTCCCAGTTAGTCACTGGTGCCTGAAGATGGCGGTCAGTTCACGACTGGAATTACCATAGTATTTTCGGCAGTCTGGAGGGTTCCCCTCGCATTCCCAAAGAATGTGATCTTGGGTAGCCATTTGCAGCTGCAAAGTCGGCTGTTTGATTGCATGTCTTCTCGGTAAAGTTACACGGCCAATGAGGCCTCGGAAAAGAATTTGTTTCCATTTCCCTCCAGATTGTATAGCATGTTTCCTTGTGAGGTCTGTATGCGGGGTCGCATATGTTTTTGTGGCTCTCTCTGTAAAAGGCTGTCATTTCGTTATGCGTGGTGATCCCTTCTTGTGAGTAGTTCACCAACCCTGGAACCATCGACAAGCTGAAATCAATAACCTTGTTGTTTCGTTAATTGAGTTATTTGATCTTTGCACAGAACAGTCGTCCAACTATGATGCATTTTTTTTTTCTTTCTCTGCGTTTTCTCATTCGCGGTGAAACAACTGCACCATCCATCTCATTCTACTGGCGTACGATCACAGCGGCGCTTCATTTGTAAGAGCAAAGTTGTTTAAGGAGGCATTAAATGCTTTGACGCGTACAATGTGTATAGAACTATCTTTATTTTGAAAATTCACGTTCTATCTTCATTGCAGTTACAGTGAAGGTTTTTAAGTTATTGGTAAGTTGTGACCAACCATTCAGAACTTCCCAGGTGGGTATGCACCACGGGAATTGGGTAATCTCAGCTACCGAGTACATGCTGGCGCTAACTTCAAACAAAAACTTTGCTCGGTGAAATGCATCACGTGAAACGCGCTAAACCAAAAAAAAAATGAAGAGATAGAAAAAAAGCGAAAAAAATTACCTGGGGCTTAGCTTCACTGTGTCAGGATATGAAGCTATATGGATGGACGGACGGATAAATGGACGAATGAATTAACCGTGGCCAGATGGACGAACCGGTGAACCACGTATGAAAGAACCACAGACAGATGGACTAACCATCGATGGACGGACGAATCACGGACAGACGTGCGGACGGATGAACCATAGACGAATGGATTGACAAGTGGACTAGCGAGCAAGTGATCTCACGCGAGTGAAGTGCCAGCCTACTAGTGACCCGTCACTGCAGGAGTTTCTACGCCTTCTCTAGCACGCATGCTGTGTGCCGTGTGGCTGGCGTCACACAGCTTGCGATGTAACACGGCATCGTCATAACTACTCACCGTAAGCCACATGAACTGCTCAACCTCAGCCAGTGTAGCTTACGCTAAAAAATGGCGAGGTGTGCAGCAAGTGGCGCAAGGCTTGAAACAGAGAAGCAGAGCGAGTACAAAGTCTATAACAAAACAGTCAATAGCCGGGAAATAACCTAACATCACTTACCCAAACTGAGGAACTGCCTTAAACCAGACTAGAAACAATTAATCTGCCACCACCTTGTTAATTACAAAGGAAACGTATAAAATTAATCTAAAAACAGTCCTGCATCATTTAGATAAAGCCAGCAAGAACATGAAAGCTACTTAAACACACGAGCGTAAGCTACACTGTAGTCTAGTAGAAATCTGAAATGAACCAGGTTAGACTTCAGGATCATTAGCTTCGATGTTTGAAGCCTTGTGCGACTCAGTGGAAGTTTCGCAATTCTTTTACGTTCTAGTTTCTTACATCTGTGTGCATTTATATCAACCGCATCGAGTCAGCTTGCAGGAGATATTTGCTCAGCTGTGCCAAGATGGCACAAAAAGAAATACTTGCCTGACAATGAATAGCAAGAGATACACCGGCGTGTTTACGAAGCACACGAACCGGACAGAGTTTCGGTCGTGAACATGGACAGCCGGAGGAAGGAGGACATGTAGCGATAGTGTGCACCTTCGTCTGAAGCAGCTCACGCATAAAACCCCGGCACAACAATGAAGGTTCCCTCAGCAATGCGCAAATGCAGGGCTGGCGGCAGAGTGGGGTACAGCAGAGTATACATACATATATGCACATGCCGGAAATGCTTGGGTCCAATGATACGTGACCGTTGTACGTCGAGCAACACTAGCCATTTCCTACGCGTGTACTCTAAGGACGAAGCATGGTTTCATTTGTTTGTTGGTTACTTCTTTTATGTTGATGTCTCACATACTTGTCGAAAAGAAAACGACATTCTACCGAGGAAGCGAGTTCTGCCATTCCTAAGGCATTTTCGAGCTCTCTCTTTCTCTCTCTCTCTCTCGCTGCTTCATCTGTCTGCGTGTTTGATGTAGGCGCACGTTCTGGTTCGCTAGTCTGTCGTGTGTTTAAGGACAAGCAGTCCCTCTGCTCAAGTTTACCGCTATGTTTTGCTCTTCTTCGCCATGGAGTTTGCGCGCCTACACATTTTGTCCGCTGTAGGAAGTCCCACTGGTGATTTGGCTTGACATACAGAGTAAAAGTTTCCCGGTCGAGTGAGTATTCGAGCTCATGTCTTCGCCACTCGTGGCATTTATGACGTCCCAAAGTCCGACGCGCAAGCTCGTCTACAAAGGGCCAACAGCGGAAGAACATAGGAAACAAGTAACCGCAATGCGTAAACTGTGAATATGTTGTATAGCTTTGTTGCCTATAAGCTACAAGATATTGCTGCATCGAAGAGGATGAAGGGAGTGGCTGGAAGAAGTGGAAGACACTTGACGTTTCCCGAGTGTCTTTTGTTGTGATGAGTCGGCTATCTTTAATACCTACACACACAAACAAGTGACACTGAGGGACTCCAAAGTTCATCATTATTTCTTTGTGTCTGCAGATATATGGTCAGTGCATCGCATTCTTGATGCAGCGGGTTCTAGTTATGAGGGAATATGGTCTTATTGTACTTAAGTGCATGATCTTTGATGATCCCCTGTTTCCGGGAGTATGTGCTGCTTGGTGTGACCAAGGTCATTGAGGCCCGCTAGCTTTTATCTATATACAATACCGATTTGACCCTCTATTTATTTATAATTTTTTCATATTGCTACCTAATATTATTTAAATAATAATAATAATAATAATAATAATATTAATAATAATAATAATAAGAAGAAGAAGAAGAAGAAGAAGAAGAAGAAGACGAAGAAGAAGACGAAGAAGAAGACGAAGAAGAAGACGAAGAAGAAGACGAAGAAGAAGAAGAAGAAGAAGAAGAAGAAGAAGAAGAAGAAGAAGAAGAAGAAGAAGAAGAAGAAGAAGAAGAAGAAGAAGAAGAAGAAGAAGAAGAAGAAGAAGAAGAAGAAGAAGAAGAAGAAGAGTGAAAGGTTTCTGTGCTGTGGAATCATCATCATCATCATCTTCTTCTTCTGTGCTGATCGACTACGTGAAGTAAATCTCTATCACTCTATATGCCTGGCGAGTTGCTCACTATTGCCATTTTTTTTTCCTTGCGCCTAATAGCTGTCGTGCCTGCATGCTGAAGTGAACCTGCTTTTGAACACGAGATGGGATCGTCGAAATGCCATCACGACCAGTTGGAAGCGCTACAATTACTTGAATATACCTTATGTCAGCCTGAACTGAAGTTTTCTTGATCAAACAGAGAATTCTGACGTCATTGTTCATTAGTCAGTGAAAGCCGATGAAGTGAAGAATTATTGATCCCTAAATCACGCAAGCTGCAGTGCGTAGTAGCACGAGTCACAATTTTTCAAGAATAACAGTTTCCGCTTGCCGTAGTTAATGCTGTGCTCGAGTAGTACAAAGTATTACAGTAATTATTTATTGAGATCTGTCATCAAACAGCTGCTTCGCGAAACGTGGCGTAACATGAGTTAGTTGCTCCATAACACGCGATGTTAATAAATTTACACCCTGGTGGCAGTTTATACAAGCTGCAAACGAGGCAATACCGAAGCGTGCCGGTTCCTCACCTTCCGTTCTTTGCGAAAAATGGATGTTCACGCACTCTTACTGAACGTCAAGATCCACTGCTTCGCGTGCCAAAACGACATTACGATTCCGCGCCAAGATGTAACAGCAGACTACATGTGGACTTTAATCATGCGGGGTATCTTGTACGCATGTGCCCGAAATAAAGCAGAAGGGCGTTGTTCTTTCGTTACTTTTTTTCCTCCTTTCGACTCATGGCCGTAATGGCTGTTAAAATAACACACACCCTCAAGCTGAACAGCGTTACTGTTTAACAGCTAAAATGTTGCGACACTGGACAGTATGTGTCGATAAGCTTACTTTTATTAGGTTCGAACCTGACCCGTTCGTAGATTCGAGCAAGAAGACCAGTTTTTTTTTTCAAACATCCGTCCGCATCAAATAATCCGCATTCTTTATTGTGTCGCAGGAATAACCGGTACATTTTGTGGCATAAGTAAGTACTGGAGTCTAAAATGCAGCAGCTCTGCCGTTATTCGTGATCTTTAGATCACAATGACTCACAGTTCTCGTAAGAACGTCGTCGAATTTCATCAGTGGTCCAAATTTTTCAGCTACAACCTCACAAGATTTTGATTGATTGATTGATATGTCGAGTTTAACGTCCCAAAACCACCATATGATTATGAGAGACGCCGTAGTGGAGGGCTCCGGAAATTTAGACCACCTGGGGTTCTCTAACGTGCACTCAAGTCTGAGCACACGGGCCTACAACATTTCCGCCTCCATCGGAGATACAGTTGCCGCAGCCGGGATTCAATGCCACGACCCTCGGGTCAGCAGCCGAGTACCTTAGCCACTAGACCACCACGGCAGGGCAACCTCACAGGAGGCAAGCTGTTCTTTTCTCAATTTCCGTTATCGTTCTTCTGATGATTACCATAACTGAACTGAGCCTGCAAAACGAGTTTTCCTCCTCGCTCCATTATTTGTTGATTTCACATATTTGCATCTGACAAAAATGCATGGGTCCATGGCTTGTGAGGAGATACATCCCCTAATTTTTTTTATTAGCAGCTGTTCAGTCATGGCATTCTTTCAAGACAGGCTCTGGTTATCACGTTCAGATCCCATTTTACATTCTAAGCACTTATTGCTGGTGCCACGATGTGATCTGTGTTCAGCGTTGCTTAGGTAGTACACATAACCTGGTCGTGTTTCAGTTTTGGTGGAAAAGAGATTGTTGCTGCTAGTGGTCCGCTGTATACGGGCCTCCTTTGAGTCTCCTCTCGTGGCCGTGTCGAGTATGCGCTGCAACCACAGTGTTAGGATACTTTAGGTGATGACACTTTGCCCCCTGGCGCATCTAGATCGTGTTCGGTACTTCCGGTCTCTCTAGACCCCACGTCGCAGTGCTTCCCACACAACTGCGGCCGGATCTTGTACGATAGACGACGAGGCATAGAGCACCGGTAAGAAACATGCTTGCCAGAAATATCGCATAGGCTATGGATTAAGGCTCCTACCCACTACGCGAAGTCGTGGTGGATCCTTCAATACCGTGGCGTGTATCGCGTGCATCCATTCCTTCAGTAAAGGTAGCAGGTATCTGTCGGTGGGATGGCGCACTTGAAAAAAAAAACATGTATCTGAACATATGTCACGTTGTCCGAGACAACTGTGGCGTTCGCCGCACGTCGCGTTCTTCGTTCACACTTGATAATTTGCATTTTCTACGAACCACTCCTTGACACGGCAACGCATTTTTCGTTTTTAAATTGCTAGGTATTCGCCACTAAGCACGTTTTTTACACTGTATTATCTACTGTCATCATCTGACCGACGTGCGCGCACTGTTTTTGCTTTATCTGGTCGATCGCGTCTCACAGGAGTCCTCATCTAAAGTGTTTGTATAGAAACTGGCGTAAGAAAACAAACATTTTTTTCTTACACCAAGGTGTAGTACAAGGCGCCTGCCGACCTGAACCTGTCCACAAGGTGCGCATAAAGTCGGGACTTTACGAGTGACTATCGCTTGTAGGACGTGATACTGTACAAGACGGACCCGAGTATATAATCGTGGTAACACTTTTTCAGAGCGAGGCTAATGGCTCGCCCGCTCTGTGCAGGCAACGAAGATGATGCACGCTTTCACGGTCTGCGGGGAACAGGAAGTCTTAGAAAAAGAATACGTGGGTATTTCTTTTTTTTTTTTTTGCTGATGGTAATGTGTAAAGTAGACCAGTCGCTCTTGTGCTAAACATTCCTGCTTTTCGTGGCAAATCTGTGTACTACTCGTCATTCCTATGGTGGCTGAGCGGTCGCGGCGCCAGAGTCTTCCCTAGTTAATATTAGGAAACTCTCTACCTGTAGGCCTTTGTAGGCCTTCACATCCCAGAACGCCCCTCGCAACTGTGGACGACGGATGTATTATATCTGAGAAACATATGGACGCGCTGTTCGCCATGGCCGTCGGCGAGTGTGAACACCTAATTTAATGGGAGAAGCTCCATAAGGTGTGGGTAGTTCGGCTCCTATATGTAGTATTCACCTCTAGTTTTAGTCCTTGAAATGTCCGCTCGATGGCGGTACTTGTATATGACGGATATATGACGAAAAGATGCGAGGTGGTGGTACTTGGAGTGTTCACTAGATGGACGTATGGACAGGAAGACATGACATACAGACAGGCACAGATGGGCAACGGACCCATGAACAGACAGACAGACACAGACAGACAGAGAAACAGACTGACGTACGGATGGACGGATGGATGGACAGATGGATGAATGAATGGACGGATGGACGGATGGATGAACGGACGTGGCCAGCAGATGATTTACGGTTTGCCAATGAAACGCTTGGAAGCCTCGCCCCCCTCATCATCATTCACTCCGTGGATATGCTGGGACTTTTTTTATACCACGGCTGCAACTAAGGTGCTCGTCTGGCTGTGAACGAATTTCTCTCAGCCTCAAAGACCTTACAATTGGCGAGTTTTTGAATTTTAGTTTAGGACACAAAACGCGAATGTACAAATTATAATTCAAAAGAGTTTGTAATGCCCGTATGATGTGCCCAAGTTTTCTAATGTAGCGATCAAGAATACGGCGAATATATTTACAGCTACAACCATGTTTACCGCGTGTGAACGAGGTAAGAAACGACGCTTTTAACGTAGCTGTCAACGTAATTGTCAGTGCATTTGTATTCACTCGTACTCGGTGTATTTGCAATCGACACACTGAAAAAGATGCGTGCTTTGGCCGTCTCTTTTGACTCACCGTATAACATCTCACTTTGTCACTCATTTATTGAAAAAAAAAAACTTTCTTTTTTTACGGTTTGCGCTGATGCGCGCTCTCTCTTTGTTACGTTTGAGTAATAAAAAAACCATTGGGGAGCAACTATCCATCAGGTGTGTCATCATGGCGGTTCACCCACAAAGATCGCTGCAATGCTTCCATGTCCCAAGAAAACGTTCGGCGGATCCAGATTGCCGTTCAGCAACGATCAAAGAAAACGCTTTTCCGCGTCCTATCAGTATGTCTCCTTTTTACTTGCGCGGAACAAACAACTATCCCCTTGAGCAAGCAGCTGCCGAGAAAGACATTTTCCTGGTTAAATCGTTGTCGTTGGCCCTGCAACAAACATGTTTACTCAACCGAAGCAATAGGAACCAGATCAAATCGAATGCCTCAAACTGCCGAATCTCGACGTTCTCTTTTTTTTTTTTGGTATCTCATAGAGAGCGAACGCCTAGAGAGCAAACACATGGTGTTCGACTTGATATACTATCCGAGAAAACACTCTACGGCTTTCTTCAACATTGCTCGCCCTGGACTTCATCTAATGCTCTTTGATGCACTCCAGCAAAAAGGGAGCGCTGACGTATTCGTCATGCTCAAGGCAACACTTAATGCTGGACGCTTTTTTGTTGTTGTCGTATTTGCATGTGCTTTGATTAGCACGCTGTTCTATTTAAAGGCACCACGCGTTGTAAATATGTTTGCTGTCTCCAAGTGCCGTGAACGGCATCTAAACATAGCCAGACCGGGAACGGAAGTCCCATACTACTCATTGGGAGGCAACCGGGACAGGCTATAAAAAGAAAGCAACAAAAAAAGTGTCAGCGATTCATTCGTCAGCTTCATTCGCGAAGAGACGTCCGCGATAATGTGTCTCTAGGCTCTGCATACAAATCTCATGTTACTTTCAAGCTCTCTACTCTGGATCTTGATGAAAAGAAAAGTGGGCCGACGCATTTTAAAAGCAAGTTTTCTCTAAAAGCGGCAGCGACGCTTCTTCCGATCCGATTAAGCAATTCGGAGAAACAGCGTTTGCGAACGCCCACGCATCTTTGCCGCTTGAGTTAAGTTTATGTTGATAGTTAAAGAAAGCACGAAATTCACAACATCGCATAGAAATGAAGTGATCAGGAGGACGCACGACTACCAACTGAATATTTACTTGAAAGCACAGAAAGATATTGCCAAACGGTGCAATATATTTACAATAATAAAGGTTCACGCAAATTCAGAATGCGTAAGACCTTAACGGAAAAAAAAAACGCGAAAAACGTCATAAGCCGTCGGTTAAGTGGCATGAAGGCAATCCACCTCCGTGCTGGATATAGCGCCACTGGAGCATAGCTGATGCATGCACAAAACAGCCATCTTCGTGATGTGAGCGTCCGGTGTGCATACATTTCTGTGGTTTGAGTAAAAATCGATTTGCTAGCGTGTCTTCCTGTCACATTTGTACTTTTGGGTCATTGATATTTCACGCCTTCTTTAACTATTCACGACCACTGGTGCAGTGTACTCTCAGAGTTTAGTGAAAACAATTTGATTCAGACTTACGTTAGATGCTAAAACCAGGATAGTACTATGCAGGGTTGCCGCAGAGGGGTAACATCGAATTATTTTGGACATGCAGAATTTTTTGAAATGTTGGATTCACTTTAAGCTCACTTCCATTATTGCATTTCACCTCCGTATCTACGTATCTGCAATGCCCTAGAATCTCACTCACACGCTAAAGCTTAGAAGCGTGGCACCAAGCTACCTGAAGCACTCCTAAAGATGCATGATGTACTGGAATCATCCCGCAAGTGACTTTTGAAGGATAGATCGCTATACCAGCCCTCTTGAAAGCTTCACAAAGCTACAGTAGCATGACGTAGTTTGCTCGTGAAATTCAAAAGCCCTAACCGTATGTTTAGCTTTAAGCTTAGTGGTCATCATATATACATGGAATCTTGGTAGAAACACCGTGGTATAAGCGTGATTCATTGAAATCATGAATTATTTTTTTTCACCGGAGAGTTACCACTTGATAGCGGCTCTCTTCACCCAACAGACACTCACGTTGCATTTATTTTATTGTTGTTTTATTATGCAATTGCATCTTAAACAGAAGATGGAGTGATTTTATATCGGCGAACAAGAGTGCAGAGGCGTGCTGCAGAATAATAATGATCCAGGGCATATCCAAATTTTTTTTCGGGGGTTGGGCATGGAGGATTCAAACATACTTCAGACACATGAGCGTGGGTGCGTTTGTATGTGGGCGTGCATACATATGCAAGCAAAATAAAAAAAAATCGGGAGGGTTGAACCCCCACGCCTTGGCTGCTCCACTGTTCACGACATCTGTCAGTACTGTAGAGCATGAGAAAGCTCAAACGCAACATATCAGACATGTGTATGAAATGACGCTAACCGACTAAATGATCGGTCAAGCATCAGCGACTTCGGGCGCGTGCCCCATGCAGTCCGCGCCACGTATACATTTCCGTAAAGAAGTAAATGAGCCGGAATAATGTTCCTTTTTGAAACGCAGCGTGTTTCACCGGAAAACGAGTTCTAATGAACCAACTTCTTTTTCGTTTCCAGTTGACTGCGATCACCATATTTTTGTTTATTGCTTGTTTCACTTTTTACTGGATGTCGAAGAAGCCAATCCTGGTACAAATAGAGGGCCAGGATTTTTTTTTAAAACTCTATCGCGTGCGCCTAACTATGAGCGAGATCTTACGGCTCAATTCACCCAGAAACAATTAATAGATCCATTTCTGTTTTGTTTTCTTATTTTTATCCCACCTCACGCTCCATATCACTCTCGAAACACTTTTGTTCATTTTTTCGGAACCGTGGGAATCAAATGAATCTTTAGCCGAAACTGAAAAGCAATTTCACGACACCGGTGGTTCTCTCTGGAAGCACGTCTAACGGACCGTCTGCAGCAAGTGAGGAGGAGATTTGTTTCGCGGGGACAGATTCATCTCTTCATCCATCTGTACTCGCTCACCCAAACGAAATGGCCTCTCGTCGCCTCTCGTATATACGCGGGTCACGCTATAGATCTTTGAGCCGTAAGTGTCCTCAAACTCATTTTCTTCGCAGCATCTGTTTTGAACGTCCGCAACCAAAAAGCGTGTCTCGTGGGCAGATATTGTGCGTTGTATTTTTAGTTCGACGAGCAACGGTGGAAAATTAATTTTCGCCCAGTGAGTTAGAAAATTGATCGGGAGAGGAGTAGCGTCGAATGCGGCTTCGGTGAAGTTGCGCCAGAGTACGATCGTTGGCGTTAAAAGGAGAGCTGCTGGTGCACCTCGAGAGAAAGGGAGGATTGGAACTGTTAGCAGGCGGAAACGCAAGGTGAAGTTCATCGCGAGTTGTTATCCAAGGTCCTAAGCGGTAGGCGCTAGCGCTGAAGCTGGCCAAGCCGCGAAGCTTCGGCAAACTGTGTTTAAGCTCTCCAATAACGTGCATATTGATAGAAGAAAAAATGTTAAAATAAAAGGCGCATACTATGAACGGGTAGGAGTGAAGAATTATTATGAATAGAAATTGTTAACGGACGTTGTTGTCTTCTTATGAAAGAATATGACCTTGCATTGGCAAAACTATTATTGTGACTTCGCCTCTGTCAACGTGCAGGGGCATGCGACCAGCCTTCATGGCCGAAAGGTTCAACTACAATCAGGGAATAATATGATTGACACGTATGTCATTTACAGAAGAACCGTGGATATAGCCGGCCAGTATTGAAGTGAGAGCCGGGAAGGGGAATTGGAAGATGGTGTCACATTGGGAAACAATGCCCCACGAATTGATTGAGATCACAGTTCTGGAAAAATATTTAATGATTGTTTCCAGGAGGATTTTAAAATGCGTTCAAAAACACTAAAAGCTTCTTATAAAGTAACCTGTCAGGAGCAGCATGCATTCTTTATTATCAATGTTTTAAATTATTACAAAAGAGAGCTATTTTCACCAAATAAGTGTAGCAAGGGAGATAGGAATCTGGATTGGAGCATGGTATGGGGACGCAAACCTTAAAGTGTGCTCCACGAAACGTTAGGCGAAATTGCGCACTTGCTATCCTTAGTAATATTAGGAAACGTTACTGTGCGCATTCATTTAAGAAAATAATTTGAAAAATACCCCTTGTTTCGAGAAATTTTGATCATTCAAACTATTTCATGCTACAGCCTTGGAATTGACTTCTGAAAATCAGATTCAACCGACAAATTTTTTCAAAGTTGACGTGCCTCGAAACCTCACCCGCTCCGTTTTGCCGGGCAAAGCGTGTGCCGGAAAGTAAAATCAATTAATTGATTAATTCAAGAAGCTAGTGAATTCCCTACAAGGGCACTAGATTACAGTTTTCATTGATGTCGTTTGACGAGTGAAGCGTGTGGGAAAGTAAAATCAATTAAAAGTTTAATTGAAGTAGTTAGTGAATCCTTAACAAGGGCACTAGATTACAGCTTTCATAGATGTCCGATGCGTGGGTTATTCTAGAATTTAATACTTTTTACTTTTCTGAAACCTACTTCTTAAGTATTACTTCACCTCGTCCTTGAAACATTTTGTATAATGATGCCACAATATAAAGAGGAGAGAGATAAATAAATAAAATGAATATCAAGAAAAAAGCTATTTCACCTACAACTTGAAAAAAATATCGCGTTTATGCGCTCACATTATTCTGTGAGAGGCTCTATCAGGTCCCTGAATAAAATAAGGGCAGTTACCCTCACAAATCCCTGCATTTTAACTACTACTACACAGAGTAAAATAATAGCTGTAGTGCCTGTGTTTGAAGAAAAATATTTCTTTAACTTTAGTACTAACAATAGCTAAACATCTATTATAAAATCACTAATGTTTCAGCTAGCGGTCATGCATGACAAAGCTGAATGGACGAGAAACACCGTGAGTTTTAAAATCATTCAAACATAAAGCAGAGCTTATTTGTCGGCGACCTAGGCCTGCTTTCAATAAAGGCTGTCACTGTACCCTCCTCAAAAAGTACCATCTCAAAAGACACCCATCTCATGACCCCAGGCGGACCGATCTTTAGTTTGATGATAAGGATAAGCTTCTCGCCTTCCACGGCATATATTGGCTCACTACAAAAAACAAAGGGAGACACATCCACAACCCCACCCTAAACTAGATAGGTCCCAAGAAGTAGACTGGAGACGCTTACAAACGAGAACATATCAAAACCCAGTGCACCACAACCGCATATACCTCAGGCGATTCCGCCACGCTGGCTGTATCCTATGTAAACACGATGGCGCAGACATGGAGCACAATCTTCGGAAATGCCCACACATTACACGGCTCTTCGAATACCAAAACCAGGACCTCCATGAGACGCGTTGGCTAGCTCATTCGAAGACGAAATCTGGGCCATCCAGCAGGCCCGGGAAGCGGCGGAAAGACCATACTTTACCGTGACCACCCGGGTGTCCTAGGTCCGGCCGCTAATCAGCCAGTTTTAAATAAAATTTTGTCCATTCCATTCCATTGAGGCCATTGCGAGGTGAAGTCCCTTGTGAATAGACAGTGCATAAACGCAAGATTAAGATCAGAATAAGATTGTAGCATCAGAAGGGTTATCGCCTGGGGCGTCTTCAGCTTTTTGTGTGGTAGAAGAAGTACTTTTCTTTCTAGATAGAAATTCTTGGTGAATTCACCATTATATAAACACTTGATCACTGAGAATGTTCCTTCATGACTATGAATCTACCCTCTAAACTCAGTTTTTGTTTCAGCAAGCGCGTTTCTTTTAATCGTAAGTTCTCAGAGCATAACGCGACCTTTATTTACTTCTCTAAGCCGGCTTTTCTGATGTTTACGCCCTACCTTGATTCTCTTGCATCTACTTTATGCTAATTTGATAATTTTTCATCATTGTGACTGACAAGATTTTGCATTTTCTCGCTTAACTACCCGGAGTCAGTACCTCCAAAGGTATGTTCAACAACAGCATATCGCCCATGAAGTACCGTGTTCTTTTTATTTTTTTTTGCCATCTACACAGTGAAGTTTTGCAATTTACATATTTGCTATTTCTTTGTCGTTTACAGGGTGCCTAGCTCTTTTTCGGTGGCTGTCGTCGAATGACCAGCGCGCTAATTGACTCGCTTGTGCAACACCGCCCCCCCCCCCCTTCCTTCATTCCCATGTCAGCCTCCTCCTTCTTCTCACAACGAGAAACGCGCGTACTAATGACTGCACAGGCTCACAGATGAAGCAGAACAAGACCTCCTTCTGTATTCTCGATGTCTTCATCGGAGTCGACAAGGGAGCACGTAAGTCCCACAAGCGCTGGCACTCCGCCTAAGCACACTGAAGCCAAACGACAGCTTTTCATTCATCTTATAAAATTACGCTTTTTAGTTTCAATGCTCTGCGGTATTATGAGGCCTGACCGCAGTTAGGCGCCACTGCAGAATTTCTTTATCGCAAGCTGAGGTCAATTTATTGCCTTGTGCATACATTTCTTCTTTATTTTTATAAGAACTAACAGACAACGCCAAGAAAGTATAAGGAACGATAATTGTGATGTAAACGTAAAGAAAAGATATAGGATGGAAAGATAGCATATCGTGGGCAGGAACCAAACTTGCGACCTTCAAATGACGCGTCTGGTGTAGAGCATCAGACGCGCTATTTGAAGGTCATAGGTTGAGTCCCTGCTGCGGCATGTTGTCTTTTCACGCAATATGGTTTCTTCACATTTACAATCTATTTACTATTATTAACATGCCCTATACTTTCCTTGAGAGTATTGTCTGCCACTTATTATTATTATTTTTTTCTAACAAAGAAAAAGGAGTCCTTGAATCTTCCATTTCTTTCCTTCCTTTGTTAGGCTTCCTTGTCTGTTTTCTTCTTATTCAGTTCGTTTCATTTTTTTTCGATCATATTATTTTTCAATGTCGCCGCTGCGTGTAGTGACGATACGCACTCGTAAATTAAAAAAAAATAAGATTTATAAGGTATCTCCGTTGTTCATCATAATCAGGTTTTAGTAGAGATATTGATGTCTGGGATTTTACGAACCAAGTACACAATATATTATTATGGAAGGTCGCAGTGGAGGGCTCCGGAAATTTCGACCACCTGTTATTCTCTAACGTACCCTAGCGTCAGACCACACACAGACAAATCCAGTCAAAACCTACCACCCGATCGGTATCGAACCGGCGAATTTTCGGTCAGCAGGGCCTTGAAGTAAATTCATTCGAAAGCGATGCGTTTATTAGCAGGCTGCTGTACGTCGTGCTACAATAGACTGTAGTTGAACATCGTTCATCGTCATAAAACTTGTCCGCCAGTTATCCACTTCTTAGGAACCGTAAGAAAATAGATGCGTTCGACAATTTAAGCTTTTTTGGACAATTCAAAAGTGCTCGTGAACACAGAGTGTTTTAAACTCGGTGATTTATTATCCATACCTCAACACGTAGAAAACTACACATAGACACTTTCTATTTGGTGGTACTCGTTTCATGTAATATACGGAAATTACAGGGGATGTAGGTTTTCGTTTTATTCTGTATCCGATTAGGTGCAATGTTGCTTCATGGTCACAAGACTTCGTTTTCTTTATTCGAGCATGGACGACTGACAGCCAAAACACGAAGATGTGAATGTAGTTTAGCAAATGTTAAATACGGTGAAAAAGTACGGTGAAAATACGGTGAAAAAATACGGTGAAAAACGTCGGGTCGTGAAATCTCAGCTAGGTGGCCTAGATTTGTTGAAATAATTGTGATTTGTCAAGGTTGCTATCACAGCGCCTTTCACGGGAACCAGCACGACGTACCACAAGTGGCCTGTTGCAACGCCGAATGATTGTGAATTCCCAGGAATAAAAAATGAGTGCTTTATACATTCTTGCGGAAACTCCCGCTGTTTGAAGTAAAAAAAAAAATTGTACTATCACTAATGTTGAATTTAGTGTCATACTAAAGCGAAGTGCTCAAGTATAATCGTTTGTTTTTGTTGTTCAATGCTTAGTTTTATGTGTTTACTAAAACAGTATGTACCTGTATTCAACGCAGTGACTGTTAAGTTGTCTGTACAGTCTTGAAGGTGCGTTGAAGGGGTGAAAGTGTGGGCACATTATTAGAAGAAACGCAAACTGCTAGTATTAAATTTCAATTTCGCTTCTTCAATAGGAGTGCAAAACGTGTACAAAATCAGTGAAAGTGATTTTCTCGATTGCGGGAGGCGAAGATGGTTCGTTGGTCGAGAGCCTCTGGTCAGGCCGGCTCGTAGGGGTGACAGACCTTTTTCAAGATTTGCAAGTGCACCACCTCTCTGCACTGCATATTTGAACAAGTAATGGCAGCACCTGTAGTGCTTCAAGCAAAGACGTGGTTCTAGTCGAACGTGCTGCGGCTTGTTTATTATGAGCGTTTATATGAAGAGAGTCGACTCAACATTTTCCTCGTCATTTTGTGAGCAAAGCACGTTTGAAGAGGCTATTTGCACTAAGCGACAAGCTGCCATTACCTGGGTTGCAACTTCATAGCAGGAAAGCTGACTTACAATTTCGAAAAGGGTCTATTTGCGAGCCTTCTAGACTACCAGTGGTACGTATACAAAGATGAGAAAGAGGTCGGTGAGGGGGGCTTGGCACAGCCTGCACCAGGGCATGAATTTCGTGAGATTGACGCGAGAGTATAGAAATTGGTATTGGACCACACGAGCTTTTACTGTATGCGTAGAGATTTTTGCCCGGAAGGGTAATGATGTGTGTGCAATCTATAATGTTGCTTAAATTCGTGATACGTCACCATACGATCACGTGTCGACCACATGATTTCCTGTTATTCATTCTGCGTTCCAAACTAGGTGGAGCTGTGGGCTCGGGAGGCAAAATCTCGAGCCTGACGGCGGGTGGCTTCGTTACCAGTGAATAAAGAGGGGGTTAGTGCCCGAATAAATTGAACAGTGGAATGTTTTGGGCTCCTATACAGAATTTGATTAGCTATTGAGTGAATGCTCCCTTGGGTATTAAAGGGAATAGTGGTTTTAGAACCACTAAACTTTTTTAATAAATGCATATATGGAGAGGTTGGTGCCAAGGAGTGGCTCCCACTACTCCTATTCTCTTGTACAACAGTGAACATTGCATATTAGATAACAAACTCAGGGCTATAGATAGGTACATAGCATAACATATTCGCACAGAGTCCAAGTTTTTTAGTACAGAAATCTGTCTACACCACACTGTGTATGTTGTGGCAGTGTTGGCTATGGCTAAGGCGATGGTCACCTCCACGGTCTCCTCTGAATTTGTTGTTGTGACTGAAGCTGTCGATACGTGTCGTCGTGCATATTTTACCACGGTGGCTGAAAAATCAATACGTCTCTGCATCTCGGCCATGCGCTGTTTTCTGGGTAGTTTTAAAGCCGGTGTGCAAGTCCTTGGACCGTGGAGATACGTGGGGTTAATATTCCGAGGAATTTTGAGATGTGCTTATTGAATGGAGGGTAAATTGGTTCAGGGAAGTAAGAAAGTGGTCTAACGAAGTACAGCGACCGGTCGTAGTGTGTGATAGTTAGGCATAGTTATAGCCATAAATAATCTCAAGTTATCTTCGTCGTGCGGTGTAGATGGAAACATCACTAAGGCGCTAAAGAATACAGTAAAGGTCTCAACCAAAATTCTACTCTATATTTTGCAGCAGTCTCTAGAAACTAGCATAATACCGTCTGACTGGAAGTTGGCAAAAGTAATACCAATATTCAAAAGTGGAAATAAAACCTCATGTGAAAATGACCATCCTACTTCGCTTACATGCATTTGTTGTAAAATGCTAGAAAACATCATCGCTTCGCATATTTACAGACATCTGGAATCCAATAATTTATTTTTCAAAAATCGACACGGTTTCCGAAAGGGTTTTTCGTGTGAGACTCAGCTGTTCGAACTAACCACAGATCTTCACGCTAATATGAACAATATTTATCAAACTGACTGCATGTTCCTAGACTATTCGAAGGATTTTGACTGGCTTGCACACTGTCGCCAGATATCGAAACTATCCGCCTTGAAGTTAGACTCCCGTACACTATCATGGCTTCGCAACTTTCTATCTAATCGGCAGCAACACACAACAGTCAACACTTTTTCTTGTCTACCTGATGCTTCTTCAGGTGTACCACAAGGCAGTGTTCTCGCACCATTACTTTTCCTCATATTCATAAATGATCTTCCGCAACATGTCTCTTCTTGCATCAGGGTATTCGCCGATGACTGCATTATTTACCGTCCGATCAATAACTTTAATGATCACCTGTCGCTTCAAAATGACCTCGATGTAATTAATGGTTGGTGTAGTACATGGCTCATGACTCTAAATGTCTCGAAATGCAAAGTCATGTAATTCACACGTAAATCTAGCAGATCCAAATTTTCATACAGCATTAATCAGTTCATTATATCGATTCCAACGGAATATCGGTACTAGGGCATTATACTTACACCTACTCTATTGTGGTTCGACCACATTAAAGCAATCTCTGCCAACGCTTCCAGATCATTTGGTTTCTTAAGACGTAATTTGAAAGCTGCACATTCAAGCATTCGCAAATTATCATTCTTAACCCTGGTTCGCCCTCAACAAGAATATGCCAGTTCGATCTGGTCTCCCCATCAAAAATACTTAATTGACACATTGAAAAAAATTCATAATAGGGCAAGCCACTTCATCGCCAATAACTACAGTCCCCATTCCAGTATATCGTATATAAAACGACAACTTTCACTTCCACTCTTGAACATCCGTCGTGACATTGCCTTGATTTCATTTTTTCATAAAATCACCCACTCCTCCCAAATCACCATTACTGGTCTGCACAAACCATATCTCACCTCACGTAGATTACGCAATCATCTCAGCTATTCCCGTATATATGGCTCTACAAACGCGTTCAACAAGTCGGCACTCCCACGTGCCATTATTCTCTAGAATAGTTCGCCTGATTACATTGTTGCCGAGACAAATAATGAAATATTCCGTCATATCTTATCGGTCCACTTCACAAATTTCACCGAGTAGATGCATTTTCGCAGCGCAAGGATGAATTTTGGGAACTTTTTCACACTACACCATCATCAAAGCAAATCTCTCGTATGCTACGTCAGATGAGCTATTTCTGACTGGCAGTTATCCCGCCTATCGCCTTTTTATCTTCCTCGCGCAGTAAATTCACTCCGCTGTATTACCGCTATAAAATGTATCGTTTTTTATCTTCATCGCGCATGGTATTAGTTTTTATTTAGTAAAACACGAACCCGTTTTAAGATTGTTGCAGTTGTGACGTCTAACCGCTCCCTTCTTGTGCTCAATAAGCGCACACTTTCGCTAACTGTTTGCGTGCGTGCGTCATCTTTACATGTATGTACTTATTTATAATGCTTTTTGTTTATTATAGTGCAATTGTATCTTTCCTCATGTATTTTGCCAACTCTATATGCATATGTTCATACATCTAGTGTATTGCCCGCCTTACTCAATGCCCCCACCCCTGGGGCCTGTAAGGTACCTTGAAATAAATAACCTCTCGTAGTGCGCGGAAAGGTGGGCTTCCACCATCTCCTCTAACGTATGAATTATATCTATATATATTTTGACCTTAGATTCGCAGATTGAAAACTTTATAGTGCTAGTGTGCGAGATAAGCCTGGTGCACGTGAGAGCTACTTTACAAGTACAGGTTATATTTTTCCCTCTTGACAAAAAATTTTCAATTTCAATAAGAAAATAAAGTTGTGTGAGAACAGGAAGTTGCCATAAATTCTTTAGTAAAGATTTTCGAGCACTTTCAAGACTGAACAATTTCATGTGCTCGGCAGTGAATACGAATTAAATGTTTTCGCGCATTGTGTCAAAAGCTCAATTCACACTCAGCACACGCTCACGGTAATGCGCCATTTTTATGTTTGTGTTCACATTACTCGAAACACTTTGTTTCATTTCAAAGACGAACATTAGTGTTTTGCAATAAGTTCTCGGGATATATGCGATTGCTCAAAAAAAGATTTACAAAACCAATTTTTCCGGCCGCTCATATCCTACTTTGTGATGTTGTTCAAATTTTGCTTCCCGGTACTGTGCCTTTTAAAAAATATACACCTAAGACACGGTCAGTACTTCATGTGCTATAATAATTGTGCAGGAATATGCTCGCGCGAAAGGCAATAAGTTTGGCGAGATATTTACGTGATTGGCCTCTCCTAAATGATATCATTCATTGTAGTAAAAGCTATGGGGCAATCTCTACATTGAGTTCTTTGAGCACCTGGGGCCCCCATATTTTCTATTGCGTCTACGCCCAAAATTTACTGAGTCATTATGGTAGCATCACTTGCTTTTTAAAAGAAACCTGTTCTTAGGCATGTCAAAAAAAATACAGCATTTAATTTACCATTGCCATGAGGCATAAAGCGAATATTATAGATCACAATTATGAAGTGTGATCAGCAGAATTTTTGCCTTTTGAAAAAAAAAAAAGCAATGTTGCACCCTAAATGTCTTCAAATTTGTTTATCCTATGCAGGTTGCAACCGTTTATAAAACGTTACTCGTTGACATTTTCTCAGCGGTTCAATGCAGACGCAGTTTATAATTTGGGAATTTTCGACGCAGTGTGTGCCGCACCAAGCTGTCATCTCGTCGCTGTTCGATGCATCTGTCAAGTGTGTTTCTCTTGACATCGCGAATCGAGACAGTATATATCTATAACTTTGAGCACTTTAAAAAGGCGCATCTATGTCATACCGAATTTGTACTTTAAAAAAAAAGGTCGTGCGCTAACAATTTTTTAACATAATATATAAGTCATGATGCAGAAGCTATCATTAGAGAAGCCACCTGACCGACGGGAAAACAAACAAAAGACAAGTTCGATGCATTCTGTCCCGAATTTTAATCATTATAGTGCTTTAAAGAAATTTCAAACACCAACATTGTTTTAGAGGTAGTCACTGAGCTCTTAAAAACTGTTTACAAACAAAACACAATCCACGAATCCACTTACCGAGAAAGTCCCTTGCTCGTGGAGTGGGCACTCTTCGGAATACCGTATTCTCTTGGGCTCTCTTTACGGTCCTACTGACCTTGATCCAAAATGTTCCTCGCACGCGCTCGCTTCTTGATATATTTGTTTGTTTTTTCTTTCACTGAATCGCCACTGTTTCTGAATGTCTGCTGTTCGTCACTTGAGCAGCCACACACTGCCAATGCGTCTGTTGTTCACCGTGGCGGTATGGCGTAATGTTCTGCAAAAAATAAAAGAAAGAAAAAAAGTCACCACCTATACTAGAAAAAAAAAACAAGCTTACAGTGCAAAATCTCTGCACTCGCACTTGGACAGAAAATAGCAGTGTTAGTCATCACGAAAGAATGAAAAACAAGGTGAACATCCCAAAATTTAAGGGCGAGATATTGCAATGAGTACATGGTAGGTGTTCTTCACTGCTGTATCAGCGATAAAACAATTACCCTAATTTATTGGTCTGAATTTTCGTACCTCGAGCTCTCTAAGCATTTTTCTTTCTTTTTGTGCTGAGCAATTTCTTGCTTCCTGCAAAATACACAGCATTGTTTTATCTCTCTTCAAATAATTTATTCTTCATAATAGTACCACTTAGATATATTGCGGTTGAATTGTACATTTTGTTTTGGCTATTCTACGTGGACGAGTCTATTCTATTACGGCTTTTAGCTTGACACTGCCTTGTATAGCAGTTGCAGCTAAAAATATTCCCAAATGAATAAAAAATAAACAGGTGCACCGCTAACATCGCAACCCTAAAGCAGCTTTCGTGTTTCTCTTTCGGGCGGGAGAGGCAAAAATCAAACCAATTATGCGGTGAAATGGGACAAGAGATATCCGGGCATCGAAACAGTGGCAAATTTTTTGACTGTACGCGATCTTATTCATCCACGGGCTTGGTAATACGAATTCCTTGCTTGATCTCTAAAACAAAATTCTCCATTTAACACCGTCTTGTTTTTGCGGCTAGCAACAGGGTTAAGCCGAAGCTTCGTGTTTCAAATAATAACACCAAGGGTAAAAAAAAAACTATCATAAGAATATAAGAGGCAGTTTCTATGGCAAGTACATCCCTATTCAATTGTCTGGCAACACCTGCTTTCTTTTCCATACCATACCCGGAGAAAATTAAGGCGATGCCTCAATCCGACAGTCACAACGGTTTGAAGTAATCTCTAACCCATTCGCAATATTCTTTTTTTTTAATAACAGCCGAAATCCCAGGTTCAAAATACCGAACAACAACACAACACGTTAATGGAATCACGCAGCAATATTTACTTACGTCCCGTATCTCCGCAAATCCTCCTTTTCCCCACAGAACGCCGACTCAACGCGAAAATTTCAAATCCCCGCCAACTTTCTTCGTTCGGGCCAGAGAGTCAAAAAATTAAGTCAACAAGAGTGTGAAACGAGTTGACCGACAATCCCGTGTATCCAAACAGCGGCAGATCTTTTCGACTGCAGACAAATCCACTTTATCCACCGAAATAAAAAAAAATGCTTCGTCGTTAACCACAGGGTTGAGGTGGGGCACCGATGCTGACGACAACGGGACGCTCTGTTTCCAGCGAGCAATCAGCGCATCCGTCCGACGCGGGGTTCGAGCTCCAACTCCCGCCACGGGATGCCGACGCACTCGGGGTTCGAGAAGCGAGCGGCGCGCTCTTCTGCGGCGCGCGCATGCGCCGTTGCATTCCTGAACTCGGAGGAGGCTGAGGAGGAGACGAGGGGACGGGGAGGGTGTTGTAGCGGTGGGTGATGTCTGCAACAGCATTTTTCTTTTTTGTCAATACGTAGCGAAAGAGGAGAGTGTCTCCCGACCGAAAGAGTACAGAGCACTCTCTCGTGCATAGTTTCGAGGACCACTGCTTTTGATATTGCCGCGAGCAGGAGAAAATAGATAAAGAAAAGAAAAACAAGCCCAGTGAAGTGTCCGCCGTGAAATTTACATTTCCTAAGTGGTCGACCCGTCCCGTCTTTACAAGCCCATCTTTTGTTCTCTTTTTTTGAAGAGCATGAACAAAACTCTCCCAGCGAAGCATTATGTTACAATAGAAAGAAGGCGATGGTGACGGTCAGTGGCATACCGTAAAAGATCGTTCGCTGGTTTGAGCTCTTGATCGATTCGGCGGTTTTTTTTTTTTTTTGGTGAGAAATGCGGCGGAATGTTTCTGCGGGAGTCAGGAGAAAGTGTCGAACAAAAGAGCGTCACGGGTGAGTCTGTGTCGATTCACTTCCTGCGAAGAAGCAGCACCAAAAAAAAAAAAAAGAAAAGACCAATAAGGATCTGGTCGAGCATGCAACACGCAGCGGAACCGAGCCTGTATAAAGGTAAAAGAATAACACAAATTGGGAAATGAAGCAAAATAAAACTGCAAGGGAAATCCAAGGCCTGCACTACATAAAAAATGGCTTTGGAAACTTATACTCGGTGTATCGTCCTTGAAAGCTAATGCAAATTAAGGGGTGTGGTCTGGAGGAGGGTGGAACTTTTTTATAGAGGCGAGAGCGTTTCGTTTCTCTCCAAGCTGTCTTTGGAAAAAAAAAATCTCAGTTGAATGAAGCAGCGCAAAAACCAACATGATCAATGTCATCGATTACGTCGTATTATGACGCCATCTTGATATACGTCATGTGAAGTGATAACTACGTATCAGTGAGTCTCAATGCAGAGATCGTAACGACTTCTCAACCGCGCATGCTGGTTTTAGAATTCCTCGTCCAACCAAAGACGGTTAAAAGCGCGGCATATATGGATGGGAAAGACGTTATGTTGTAGCTCCAAAGAAGGACCGAGGTCATGTAGATAAGAGGTTCAATATCTTTGAGATGACGAAGACAAGCCTGTAAGATTCCGACCCAGCAAATGCAGTTCATTTTGCGGCATCAGTCTTAGGACAGTGATTTGAAGCATGGAACTTGCTGCGTCGTGGCCTAATTTATTTATTTATTTATTTATTTATTAGTATACCCTCAAGACCCAGAGGGTGTTACAGAGGGGGTGGGTACAATATGAATGTGGCAAAAAAATATAATAACAACAGTGAAGGAAATACCACAAATAATAGTTAAAGACAAGAAAAACGAAAAACAAAAAACAGTGTGCAGTTACGCCATAATGTGTTTCGATATTATGGCCAGTAATACAGTTATACCATGGTAGTCACTCGTATATTGTACCTTGTTCTTTTGCCTTTTTCGCTCGATGTTGGAGTTGATAATATCTGATTTGATGCACCAATGGCTCATGTGTACTGTTCCGCAGGGCCATTGCAATTCTGCAGTGCTGCGTTCGAGTTACAGCATATGACTTATTTGTGTGGTTGCTCTTGCACAATGTTTTGAAGGGCTCTCATATAAGTGGAGAGTTGTATAGACCGTAGGTGCCTCTAGTTGCCCTACTGGAAGTTTTATCCGCGTTTTCCTGGCACTGCTCCTTCACATCATCATAGCCTGAAAAGAAATCGTTAATACGCTACATTGGCCTGGATACGCTCATGCTAGACTATGGTGATGACGTTCATATCATTATCAAAGGCGGCTAGCGAATGACAAGCATGAATATTGCAAACGAACAGCTACGCAAGTTCTATTCTTCAGCCGTAGTCTGAATATGCCGTTATGTCTTCCAAATGGTCCCGTTCAGGTTGCATGTTTTGGTCACTTTCTTCAGTAGGCAAGATATTCTATTGGTACGAGGCATACTTTTTTTTTCGCAGTTAATGTGCCATCTTTCAACGTTTTTTGTGTGTCTACAATGGGGATGGCAATGGTTGCCTGCCTAAAAGTTATCTGGAACACTGTCACTCTAACTTACCTTCAAACCCACACGCCGTCTGTGCGTGCGTACGTTCGTGCGTCCGCACGTCCATCTGTGCACCCATGCCTACGTTCTTCCATGCATCCTCCGCCCCTGCGTCCGTCCATGCATCCATCCGTCGGTGCAGCCATCCGTGAGTCCGTCCATGCATCTGTCGTTGTGTCCATTCGTCCATCTATTCAACACTGCAAGTACCACCATCTCGCATCTTTTCATCATATATTCCTCATATAGAAGCACCGCCATTTAGCGGACATTCCAAGGACTAAACGAGAGGTGGCACATGCACACTTTCTTACGGCTTGCGCTTCGGGTCTACTTCCCACCTTTTACCACCTGGCGTTCATGGTATTATACTAGTTCACTGTGTTCGTGGCACTGCGATCCAACGCTCGCTAAACCGTTCTAAAACTAAGGAGGTTATGCCCAGCAAGTATAACGTATCAACCCTTTGTTGTCAGATAGTGCTCAATGTACATGCCAATGGCTGCTAATGGGGAATGAGAGACAGGAGAATTCGGCTTCTAGTGAACGCGCACACAGCGAATTTTTCATTGTTCAACAACGCACAGAAAGAATCTCTCACCGGCACCACCTTGGAGGTCTAAATGTAAGACTTCTTACACACTACGACAGCTACTACAACTATGTGGAACGAATGGATACCGCTATAAGGAGCTTCGCCCCTAAAAAATATGTTAGGTCTCCCCGCCCACCAACGCTAATGCAGTTGTGGTGGTATCTCAGGCGTAAGTCATCGCAACTAGCTCCGCCCACTCGGCCCGTGTTTTTGCAGCAGTTAGAGCTACATGAAGAAAGCCGATGTGTTAGAGCATCCCGGCGGCGTAAGGGTTACATAAAAATAGTGTCTGCGTTTTTGTACTAAACCCTGGAGAAACCACTCCGAGGCAAGACTGATGGTCCTTTAAAATATTCATGATGTTTTATATCGGTTTTGCAACGTGCACCTGCGCACTCACGTTAGAAGCGCAATATACTGCACATAACACGGGAAGAGGAAAGCGCCCCCGCACGCAAACGCAATCACTGTGCCGGACTATGATATATCATCTGGGGACAGGACCTGCTCTCCCGTTCATCCGAGAAAATGCAGAACCAGTGAACGAGAACAAACTTATCCACGCGAATGCAGAGCGCTGCATACGGCAAATAAGAAAAGGATGACGCAATGCCAAACACGAGGTGTACACAACGAACGGCGAAAGTGTAACGCCACCCACAAACCAGGTCTTCACGGATGACATGCAACAGCCATAACCACCGAATGGCACAGGCAGTAATCGCAGTGGAGGGCCCAGAAGTAATGACTTCCGGCCAGTTCCCGCAAAGTACCGCAGCGAAAACAAATAGGACATTAGAGAAGGCCGTCCGAAAACAGACGCACTGAGCCTAACTCCAGAACATGTGTACCGACTCTCAACAGACATGCAAGCGCGTTTGGCACAATCTCATTCGTCCCGTAGGCGCGCAGGCTTGGACTGCACTGGAAAAAGTGGCGATGCCGTGATGCAACGATACGAAAGAGCAACATGGCTCGGCCCCGATAGGGCAGTATGTGCGCTTTGTAACCATGACCGGACACGCAGATATTGAGCCCGTCAAAACCCATCCCACTAAATGACCTGAGGCACTTGCTTTTTGCCACACGCACACCTAACTAAACAGCAGCTGTTCTTCTGAGCGTTTAGAAATCGTTCTAACATCTGAACTTATTTCTCTCTGTTACTGACTGCATTCTTGATGGTCATTAACCTAGCGGTACTCTTCAAGACCAATCATTTCTACGAGGTTTAGCAGACGTCAAGAATGAGCCATGAACACAACACAGTACCAAACGATGACATTAGCCGAACTTTTGAAACTTTAATGGCAAGCGGACGTCAAGTAAACCTATTTATTTTGTCTGCTTGTAGCTGCGTGTATCAGATTTGCGAAGTACGTAAGCACTTGAATAAAAAAAGTTTCCATGGAGAACTCTGGCTTCGATAATGTAGGAACGCCCAGTGTGATTACTAGAGAGCAGATTGTAGGCAAATGCCTATTTTTTTCTTGCCTTCCTATCACGACACTTTGATATATGAGCATAAATTAGAGGTTGAGAAGAGCTTGTATACTGTTTTATAGTGCCTACAAATGTCTATTTTTGACGTTTGTGCCTAAAATCCTGCAAGTGCCTCTAAAGGCATTTTTTCAAAATTGGTGCTTATATGAACAATCTTAACCTCGAATTTTGCTTTCTTGCATAGCTGAAGACCGGTATTCATGTTACCGGGCAAAACTGAGCTTTCGAAACTCTACTGAGTGCCAGCTATGCTCCTTCTTACAGGTTCTTTCAGCACTATAGTGTCAAGGCAACAAGGCATTCCAGCCAATAGGAAGGCCGATTAGCCTCTATAAATGCCTTCATACCCCCGGCGTCTGCTCGCATGCGTAGGGAACAGGAGGTGCATCTGTGCAGCCACAGGACGACGGGAAACAAATGTGAAATCATGGAGTGTCATCAGGGGAGAGTAGAGTGTAGATAAAAGAAAGATGTCCACGCGGTTTTTCTATTGTTCGCCTTTCGCTTTTTCAACAGCACATAACTAGGTCACATCAGAACTTTTACACTGGCACTGGAAGTTGTTGCGTGCTCAATGGATAGCTTTGCAGCACTATAATTTTTAATTTGTTCATTACGAGCTCGAAAACCATGAAAATGAAAAGGTGAGCTTTAAACATTCGCTACTCGCCTGCTGTAGACGTCGTAATCCAAATTTCTTCCGTGCCCTCTTCGGTATTGGAGCAATTTGAAGCCGGAAGTTCACTCGACGCATACCCATACACACATCATGCGCCCGCAAGGTTACATTCGCATGACATGCACATGCCAAGTCGTGCACGCAAGCAGTGTTGTGTCGTTTTGGCATTCTCTGTATTGTAAAATGTGGGATGAATTCCTCTATGAGCGCATGTTTGGAAGGGCTGGCGTGGATCATGTATCCTTACCATGATACACAGTGTCGCACCGCTGGAACTTCTGTAAGGGACGATGTTAAAAAAACTCAAGTGTTGTGAATGCTAGCACCACACGATGCGAGAACGGCGAGAACAAAGAGAGAGAGAGATAAAGATGCAAGGAAAGGCAGGGAGGTTAACCAGACGCACACCCGGTTTGCTACCCTGCACTGGGGAAGGGATGAAGGGGGAAAAAAGGTTGCAGAGAGATGAGAAGGTACACACAATCACGAGCACACTCGGGGAGCACACACAGTCTACAGGTGGTCGCTCAGGTTTGTTGACTTTAAGTAAAGTAGCAGTGCTTTAGTCGCTTTCTGCGCAACTGAGGCAGATGCCAATGTCCTGGTATCTTCTGCACACAAAATGGTCCGGGGTCAAGTTGATTCAAAACCATCCGGAGTTGGCATTGCTGTGTGTCGTAGCAAGCGCAGCTGCACAGGACGTGTTCGATGGTCTCTTCAGCTCCGCAGTAGTCGCATGTAGGAGTGTCTGCCATACCAATGTGAAAGGAGTACACCTTTGTAAATGCAACACCCAACCAAAGGTGGCATAACAGTGTCGCATCGGAGCGGGAAAGTTGTGATGGTAGCTTTATCTTGAGCGAAGGATCCAGTTCATAAAATTGACACCTTTGGAAGCTGGTAGACGACTAGAACGTGCGTGTAAGATCTCGAGCCAGCAGGTAAAGTGTCTTGCTGCATCATTCCTTGATAGAGGAATCGGGACTAAACGGGTTCCTTCATGGGCTGAGTGGGCTGCATCATCGACTAATTGATTTCCGGTAATACCGATATGTCCAGGCAGCCATTGATATACAATATCATGCCCTCGTGCTAGAGCTTCTTGATGGCAATGTCATTTCTTGTACCTTCAAGACTCCTCATGATTTCTTGTGCTTCATGACTCCTCCTACGCATGGCAGACTGCAAACTCTGAAGCGCTGCCTTCGAATCACAGAATATGACCTAGTTTCCTGGACGTTCTTGAAAGGGATATTGTAAAGCAGCCCTTATAGCAGCAAGCTCTGATGCCGTAGATGTAGTCATATGCGACAACTTAAATTTGATTGTCATTGCTGCAGCCGGAATTACAGCGGCACCTGATGAGCTGCTGGACGAGACGGACCCATCAGTGTATATCTGCGTTCGATCCAAGTACAACTCATGTAATAATAGCAGCGTTGCTTGCTTGAATGCTACTCTTAAGTGATTGCGAGAACAAAAACTCAAACTAAATGGGGGCACCTGAGCCTCGCATCTCGCCTGATACGAAGCTTTGAAAAATAATAATAGAATTGGCCCTGTATCTGCATGTTAATTTGCAAATGTTATCGAAAGACGATAGTCTTGCGTGTGGAGAGAATAAACAAAACATTTATTTGATGTTCTGCGCAAGACACTCGGTGAATGGTATTCTGGAGGCGCTGAGTTAGAGTGCATCGAGCGTGCAGCGGATGTGAACAAGCGCATTAGGTCACGTCCCACGTGAGACATGAGCACCATCTGGCAGTTTTTTTTTGTTTTTTGAAAACGAAGTGCGTGATTCTGAGACGGGTTTGCGCGCCCGTCTCAGAGGTGATAAGGTGTAGAGGGCAAGGCAATGGGTAGGTGTCACCACCGTCTCGTTTTAGCAAAGCATTAGAAACACTCACCTTTTCGTGGAAGCGTTGCATGGTCAGCGCAGCGTGATAAGCGCTACGGTCCTTAAAATTACCTATGTATGCCTTTTCTAGTAAAAGACTCACGTGCATAATATATTTGTTGTTATGGTGCCCCAGACATGCGCAAAATTTGTTTTTCAATTGACAATCGCGCAAGTATGAACGCTAAATCTTGAGCAACATTGGTGGGCGCTGCCGATGGGTCGGCCGTTTCAAATATATGATACAGTTAAAAGTGGACAAACAGACAAATGTACAGACAGACAGATGGACATACGAAAATTTTTGCGTCGAAGGTCCCCAAGAAAGACTATCGCCTTTAAAAACGTGCATAGCTCCGTTCACATGTTTTATTATTTTTATCATCCATTGAGGCAATATATAGCACAAATGACACATTTCGCCTCGAAATACTCTCGCAGTGTCACGCACTATTTTGACGTACGCAGATTCATCCCTTGCAGATGTCCCTTCCAACATGCTGGGCGCACGCCTTGAAATGGAGGTCACGTGGTGTTTAGTTTGACATTTCACCTCCATCTGGTCCGCGTAGCTTTGCAAATCTTGGCAGATCAAATCGTGAGCGCCCAGTGCATGCATTCCGTTTGCCTGCGCGAAATTCTCCTTTCTAGTAAAGGGCCCTTTAAGGTGTCCACATCCCGAAGAGAAAGGAACCCTGTGCGGTTATACCAAGTCAATACAAAGCAAAAAACCCACCTGGCCTATTGGCGTTCTATTTGCTACTGTGTGGCCTTTCTCAGCCATGCCGATAACAAAGAGACACAGGAGCATGCTAATTTGCCGGTGGACGCTTAACTCAACATGCTGGGTTAGAAAAGGAGAGACCGCATTCTGCAATCCCTGCGGGGAAAAAATGCATGGCTACGCTGAACTGTTAACACGTTTACCACAGCATAAATTAAAACATTCCTGTTTGCTTTCCTGTGGTAGACAAAGATCCCAAACGTATTTCTTCAAACATTCGAATTTTGTGTAACTTTATTGGGCCTATATTCACAATTTTCAGAGACTAAAGCAGGGTTTTGCCCGCCTATATTTTTGGCGCCCGAAAACTAGGTTTTTTACTGCCTATACTTCCGGATTCTAGTAATGAGCGCTGCAAAGCTTGACTGTAGGTTCGTGTCTTAATGTTAGCCAGCAACTAACAGGACAGAAGCGCTGGAGAAGCGACTTGTTCTTCTCCTGAATACCTTGAACATATATACTGTGAAAAAGTGTTAGTTTTGAGAAAGATGACCATGCCGTTGACGACTTTTTTTACACAGTAAAATATAGCACCAACTGCGATACGCCATGTGAAATCATGTCAATGATCAGCCCTGTGTAACTGTATATTCGTTTTTTTTCTTGGTTTGTTTGGGCTACACTCTCAGTCATGCTCAACCAGTGAGCTCACTCTTGGACTTTGCTAGCGCAAGCAGAATCGCACTTGTATTCTCAATTACTTTTAGGAAAACCCAAGTGCTTATGGGTAATTAGTGCCTTTATTCGCGGTGATCTCTAATTTACGTGAAACGTGTACCTTCGGTTGTGAACCAGTGCTTATCGATCATCACAGTTGACCTGCACGTCGCGCGATGAAAGTTCGGTGAAGCGTCAGCATTTAGATATAATCGAATGCTGAAGGCACATGTGCTTTGATTTCGGTTCACGTTTTTCGCGGAGCTCTCCGTTACGCCATTTCTTCGTCTCATAGCATGGTTTTGGAACGTAAAACCACTATAAATATTACAACTATAATCATTTTATATACACGCATCTAATCAGCTCCTGATGTTGGCAACCCTCATGCATGTTCGACGAAATCAGAAATAAAAAAAATTATTCACCACCTTCCAGTATCCGGTTTATGTATATTTAGTAAAATATACAAACGGAGCGTTACTAGGATAATTACGGAAGTCCATATTTGGGCATTATTTCTGGAACTAGATTTATCCAGTTAATAAAAGGTCCACCGATTACTCATACGCTGAAATGGGCGGGAGTAGAAACACGTGCGCCAAATCGTTCTCTCACATATTTTCTTCGAGCATAGATTCTTGTTTTTTTTTTTTGGCTTGTACGTGGGGTCAACTAATTGCTAAAGATTACTGCAGTCACTGCCTCTGCTGTAACCTGTAAAGGTCCCACGAGACTCCAAGGTCATGCAGGGACATCGTGTTCAATGCCAGAGCGGCCGAAGGAATTTCACCCTTTCCCCAAAAGGGAGCCATGCCTCCTTCGAGGGAAATGTCCTTTTCTTCTTTCCTCAGCTCGTGGACGTTGTCACGCTGCCTTTATATAGAACGGCGCCGTGACGTCGCCTTGTCAAGGCAGTTGCCCATACTTTTTTGCGCTGCATGCTTCGAGGTGGATTGCTTCGCGTGAGCGAATACCCGATGCAGTTACGAGATCGATTGCTTCGGGAAAAGGTTTGTTACCTGTGCTGTGGTGCCATCTGGTGGGAACCAGGTTAACCACGTGCCAGGAATCTATACGTGGTCATGGAAGACAAAGTGAGAGGTCTTGGAAATTGGGCAACATTGTCTTATTTACTCACTGATATATTATCGGTGCAAACAGGCGTTCAGACTAGTGGGTATGCAAAAGCAGACTAGAGATGATTCTGTGTTAGCCACACGACTAAAAAGTCAATCACAGGCACTGATTTAGCCGTCATGATCATTAATTTAAATATACGTATCGGCGATGGGTATATGCAGGTATGGATGTATTTATATATGTGTGTATGAGTTTGTGTGTATTCTTGTGGTCGTGTAGGGGTCAATTGGTCATTTACCTAAATGCTCATCCATAAGTATCGGGATAAAACGCCGGCCGCAGCTGACGCATTTTAATGAAGTAGAAGTGCTAGAGGAATGGCCCTTGTCTCTTAATTTAGGGAATGTTTTGTTGCTGATAAGTACCGCAGCCCTCCTCCGTGGTATCTCTCATAATCGTATCGTGATTTTGGGACGTTAAACCCCAATAGTTATTATGACTGCCTCCGCAGAAAAACCTCGTTTCTTACACTGGGGACATTTATATTATCTTCGTGTGTAACCTCATGAACTGTAGTGTAATTAGTCCAAGACAGTAGAAGTCGACCCGTAATCGGTGTCAGTTAACACTTTTATGACTTTCTCGGCCGGCGTGTTACACGCAGCTATACGTGCTAGCGCATCAATTGACCTCACTTTTGTTCTCTGTTAATTTGCTCCCTTTTCCCCTTCCGTCGTGTGGGGTAGCAAACCAAATTCAACCTGAGCAACCTTCCTGCCTTTCCCTTGGTTTTTTTTTCCTCCCTCTTTCCCGTGTTGGTGCTTGATCACGCATGAGTTGAGGAACGGTCCTTATCGTTTGGTGTGTAATGGCGATTCTGTGTGTCCTTTTCATTTCGAGAACCTATATTTCTTTCTGAGAACTGTTACCGCCATTTGAGGACTTACCTTGTTTTCGAAGACTAGCCATGATCAATCTTGCGCATGTTTTTTTTTTTTAACTCTGCGTGCCCCGTGTTCGATCGGTCCGCGTCACGTTATGCACTTAACTGTGTGAGATAGTATTTGCTATCGTTGCGAAGAAAGCATGGGCAGTGGTCTCCAAACTTCTATCGCGCACGTTCTCTAACGTGTACGTATTCGAGAGCGCTCGTTTCGTTTTGCCGATCAGGATGCCGTAGAGTGGCTCGGTTAGTTATCAGTACAACCGGTCTGGCACTCGGCAAATAAGTAAGGAGGAAAACGGAACTTGTTTAGATTGGAGCAAAGAAGTTTGCTTCGGCCAGCTTGATTTAGTTTAACGCGCTTCGTACGACAAAAAATTAAAGGTATATGAGGATGGCAAAAATAATAAATCCGTGATAAAGTTGGTAAATATTTGTGTCTGTAAACGCATCGCCGAATTCATAATAAATGAAAGATAGGTAAAAATTAACTATACGAACAGCTGGAACTTATTGCGGTGGTCATGTAAGACAAACTTGGTTTTATGCAGCATTCATCACTCAAGGATGCCTTTACTGAAACTGAACAAGAGATAGATAGATAGATAGATAAATAGATAGATAGATAGATAGATAGATAGATAGATAGATAGATAGATAGATAGATAGATAGATAGATAGATAGATAGATAGATAGATAGATAGATAGATAGATAGATAGATAGATAGATAGATAGATCACCGAGGGAGGAGAGCTGGTTGTTATCCAGCCCCCTTGCGGGCCGTTCTCACGTTGGAAAAAGCCAGGAAGTTTGTGCCAATGGCATAATAGGCCCCTTGGATTGCGTGAGGCTAACGGTGACGCTTTTTTTTTGGAAACAACACAGATTTTCGAGGACATATGAATGATTAATAAACCCTGCTGGTTTATTGCAGCCTGTTGCAGCCCTGTCACAACCATTTGAACGAATCAACATGGACTTGCTTGAGCCCTTCCCGAAGTCACATGATGGCAACCGCTGGATTGTAGTCACTACTGGCTATTTACAAGGTACTGCGACACGAAAGCTCTACAACTAGGCACCGCCGATGAGATTGCATATTTTTTCATGAACAACATTGTCCTCCGCCATGGGGCGCCAACAGTTCTTATCACTGACCGTGGAACCGCCTTTACAGCCTAATTGATACAGGACGTCATGAGACTCAGCGGAACAGCTCATCGCAAATCGACCGCATACCATCCACAAACCAATGGTCTGACGAAGAAATTAAACAAAACGCTCGCTGACATGCTATCCACGTACGTGGACTGCGATTACAAACACTGGGATGAAATTTTGCCATACGTAACGTTCGCTCACAACACTGCGGTTCAAGAGACTACGGGTTTCACTCCTTTCCTGTTGCTTCACGGCCGAGAAGCAATTCCGATGCTTGATGCCATGCTTTTGCCTGACATGACCTATATTCTTCCTGATGCGAACGACTTTATCCGGCTCGCCGACGCGGCCCGCCAACTTGCACTCGAGCGGATCCGAAAACAACAACGCATTGACTCGCAGAGGTACAACTTCCATTATCGCCATGTTATTTACCAACCCGGTGATCTGGTGTGGCTGTGAATCTCCGTTCGCCAAAGGGGCCGCTCGGAAAAGTTACTTAACCGCTACTTCAGTCCTTTCAGAGTACTACGGTACCTCAGCGATGTCAACTACGATTGAAAACAAAGCTCGGAAATCTCGATGTTACCAGCAGGTGGACATTGTTCATGTGTCATGGATGAAACCACACTACCCTCGAGTCACCTGACACTGCTTAATCATGCGTCTTTGTGCGTGTACGCGATTATTTTAACTTTTATTCGGCATTGAGCGTCAGGGTGGCACTTTTTTGGGAAGGGAGTAATGCCACGTGCGTGGAACGAGATTGAGCCTTGCTAATGCGAGATGTGCCATTTTGTGAAAAAGAAGAAGACTGGTGGTTGTGCTCGTGGCCTAAAGTTCGGTTCAGCTCGATGTCCAGTGCTGCTGCTCCTGTGAACAGACGTTATGGTCTTTCCGTAATCACGTGACAATATTATCGATCTCTGCTCTACCATGTGATGGTTACTGGGTAGTGGGCTGATAAACGACGCTGCCTTCGCGGCCTCTAGTGGAACATGCCGAGGTGCAGCGCTCGTGCGCGTAGTGCACCCGTGTGCGGCCAACCTGCGGGAATGCGCAAGAATTAAGCGCTGTAGCGCTCGCCTCCAACCATTAGCACCATCTCTCATGCATAGCCAACGCAAGTCTAACAATTGTTTAAGTACCGTTAACGTGCGGTTATACTACGCCCTAAATGCTTAGCCCTCCGTCTGAGAACTGTTGACTCAAGTGCTGAAACAAGACCACACAGAAGAGAGCGTCTGCACATGCGTGAGAGAGTCATCGATCTAGAGTTATTCTCTTGTCTCTGGGATGCAGTGCTCAAGAAAGCACATCGCGTGCTCGCCTGCTTCGATCCCTCTGTCCACGGTTGTATTGCCGGTAATACCCTTGACAGTAGGATGAACCCGACAGCACCCTTGTCGAAGCGAAGAGTGTGCGCTGTAGTTTGCCCGTCCGCAACGAAAATCGATGTCTAGTGAGATTGCTTGCTCGAAGTATCCGGCTTATTCTGCACGGAAAAGCATAAAACCCTGCTGATGTAACAAATAATGACTCTTGACGAGAGACTCAGTGTCTGATTGCATCTTTTGAGTTTTCCAAAAGAATTTTTTCCTCGGATATGTGTGCAAATCTTTGCAGGTGCTTTTTGAGTGTATATAGGAGATGAATGATAGCACCACACACAAAAAAATTACAAAATCGCCCGCAAAAGAGAACCATGTGTAGATGCGAAGCAGCGGGCGCTAACTCATACACTGACAATGACGCTGACGGTGGCGCTCACTTCGGCGGAGAGAGACCTGGGGAGGCCCAAAGCAAGGAGCGATGGGCCAGTGTTTTCTACTGGAACATGGCGATCGCTGCTAATAGGCAACGAGAAATAGATTACTGCAATTAGACAGAGACCCACCGTGTTTTCACTATAGCAATGGTTTTATATATATCTTGACAGCGGACAGTGCAAGACAACAACAAACCTAGGTCCCAAGGCCCATTATGGGCTATGTTGAAGTCGTCTACTTCTATAAAGGGTTTGTCTTCTAGGTGTTTTATTTTGTTCTGTCACAATCATGATGGATGTTAGTCCACTATGCAACCTTTTTTATTTTGTCATATGCTATCTGTGCGCACGGAATTGACGCCAAACGAACGGACGAGTCTCGCCCCTATTGTGCTTCGTACCTAAAGATTATCATTAGGGGACGACGTCAACAGATGTCTCATAACGTGGCCTGGCTGAAACGTAGTACAATCACAAAGGCAGTACAAAACCATGTGATCTGTCGGATTCTGGCCTATTAACTACGTGTACACGAAGCAAACCTGCAGGTGTATTTTTCAATAAAAAATTATGCCCGAGGGCCGACTCTAGAAATGAAAAAATGGCATCCCGAAGGCGCACGCCCAACGCAGACTAGCAACTGAAAATTTATTGAAGGCAACTCAGATATGAAGAAGGAAAAAAAACGAAGAACAAGATGATTACGCCCTCTCCCGCTGAAGGAAACCTTGTGCAGATGCGAAGCAGCTGGTGCTAACACTTACACTGGCGGTGACGTTGGCACTGGTGCAGAAACGGGTGACATTTATTATTGTCATAATTCAAGCATGAATTCGACGAAGACTGCGCTTTTCAGTCATGCCTGTGGTCTACTTATCCATTATTTAGTAGTGCAAATTTTGCAGTGCCTCCGTTCTCAGAAGCAGTGAAAGACCCATGTGGGGCAAAGAGAGAAACGCTAGAAAAAGACAAGGAGGTTAACGAAGCTAGGCTTCGTTGCATCGAGTGAGAATTCATCGAATGAGAAAAGAAAAGACGACAGCTTTTGCCTTCGATTCATCTTAGTTGAATGTATGAGGGACACCAAGACTGTTTATATTTGACCACGCTAAACGACTTCTTGTATAGGCAGGCGACGGCAACTTTCTGATAGCACCCCTTTTTCCCTCCTCTGCCCTTATATAAATATCTTATCCCTTTCCCTGCGTAGGTGTGTAGACCTTCCCGCCTCTCTTTCTCGTACTCCTCCTCCTTCTATTTCTGGCAATGGCCACATTGCTTTGCTGGCCTGCAACGCGAAGTACTTTTTCCTCTGAAATTGTCTATGATACATAGGATAATTGTGATCTTCGATTCGAATCACTGGCTGAAGCGGGGATCACTTGTGCGAACACTTAAAACATGATTTAGTACTGCAGCGTCATAGCGTGAAGATCAGTTTGGCTATTTTCTATGTGGCTCTTACTGCATTTCACAAATGTTAGCCGAATTCAGCCAGAACGCTTTTCCTTTGCGTGTTTTGTGTTTTTTTTGTTTTCTACTACGTGCACATACATTTCTCATATTTTTGCTTTTCTTTTTCTTTCTGTTTTCCCACCCTCCTTCTTACCCCTATTTCCCCACCCCTATTGCTGGCAAGGAAACCGAATGCTAATATCTGATTAACCTCTCAGCCTTCCTCTTCATTTTTATACCTCTCTCACTCTCTTAGCAGATCACTTACGCGGAGCTCATAAAGTGGGATTTAATGCTGTTTTTGAGACCAGCTTTGAATAATTCACATAACATTACTTCTTCCATTTAAGTGAGACACTCACTGAGCACCAGTGTATTTGATCATGTATTTTTTTGAATAAATACAAAAGAACAAAGGGTGTTCTCGGGATTATTTGGACGTTTTTATAAATCAGTGGCAGCGATCTATATGCTCCAGTGAATGGTTTCAAGGCAATCTTGGCTGAAATCACAACTTTATTGACAGCTTTTTTTCCTCAAATATTATTCCCATTTCGAAGAAAACCTGCTTTTGTTCTTAATTTTGCTTCTCTCCTAAATAAAGGTGCCCTGGAACAGGGGTCGGTCACAAGCGGCCCGCATGGCAATATCATGAGGCCCACATGGCAGTATCATGAGGCTCATGGCACGGGGTGAAATCCCCCTGTCCCATATCTCTTGCTACATCCTAAGTTGATTGATTCATTAATTGCTTTATTTGATTCGTAACAGTACAGTGTGACAGGAGGTGGAGGGAAAAGCCGTAATGACGGCTTCGGGGATCCTTTGCCCCCTTTGTGAACAATAACAGCAGCTGAAGGGCAGCACAGCATTTTTATGCGGTTGTTAAAGGGAAAAGCAGAGAAAAGTAAGCCCCATAACTGTCTGCATCAGAGTGCGACACCTCAAGAGTAGCTCACAAGGAATGTGGGAAAGCAGAGATTAAAAGGATAGGATAAAAAGGTATATATAAAGAGAGGAAAGAGAGAGCGAGGCGCAAGGACAGCGAGCGACGGAAGTAAAGAGAAGATGGAAAGATGGAGACGGTCGGAGGTGTCCGAGGACGGGGCACCACTGAGCGAGAGCTCATGTTGGCGGGAGGAGACGGTGTAGGACGAGTCCAGTTGGCCAGAGCTGAGCTGTCGTTTGAGTTCGGCGTTAGGAGATGGCGTAGGGCGAGCCCAGTCGGCTAGAGCTGCACTGTCGTTGGAGGTCGCGAGGGCTCAACCAGTCGGCACGAAATCCCGTGAGCGAGTCAACATCACAACATTACCACAATATCGTGTACCTTGAAAAGGGCATCAAATACGATATATTTTTTCCCTTTAAAACTGTCACATTGTTTTGCGCAAAGATCACGTCGTAAAAAAAAACTGAAACATGGTTTATACAAAACACACACAAGAAAAAGACCTGATGCGATCTTCTGCACCTAAAGAAATTACTACACAATGTACACAACAAAAGGAGCCGCTAATTCTGTGACACTTAAGCGAGATACATCTAATATAATTATTTAGACTTCTTTGAAAAATACGGCGAACAGTCTGAAAACCATCAATAGTGCGGAAGTACTTAACGTTCTACACTTCTGTATTTCTTTTTTGTACGCCTTTTCCTTCCGTAAGGTTAAGGCTGGCATGAAATTTGTGGCCTAAAACGAGAGCTTTGCTCGTAGCCTGTCTGATTTCAACTTTGTGACATGCGTGCTAAACATAAACATGCTTTATAACACAGTTTTAACAGCTAGTGTCAATTCACTGAATTTAAACGTTTTGCCCGCGAAGCCTCCTTCCTCCCCCTCCCCCTCGCCCATAATTTTATGTGTGGCCCCCCGCTGTGCTGGCTAATGCAACTTGGCAACAGCAATGCAACAGTATTAGGACGTGTTTTGTGGCTTCCCAGGCACCGTCTTGGCCTCTGAGGGACGATGCGTTATAGTAACGACGACGTCGACGATATTAGTGGGATCATTGTGGTACCGACAGGCGGTGATGCCTCGCAGTGGCTTCACTTCGATTGTCTGTGTTGCTGCGTGGATTTGTCTCAAATCCGGCGTCTTTGCCATGCTGCTTCGAATGATTTATTCTGTGTTCGCCACCGTCGCCATACGGATGGACGGATGGACAGACGGACGGATGGACGGACGGACGGACGGACGGATGGATGGATGGATGTATGGATGGATGGATGGATGGATGGATGGATGGATGGATGGATGGATGGATGGATGGGCGAATGGATGGATGGATGGATGGATGGACGGATGGGTGGATGGATGGATGGATGGATGGATGGATGGATGGATGGATGGATGGATGGATGGATGGATGGATGGATGGATGGATGGATGGATGGATGGATGGATGGATGGATGGATGGATGGATGCACGGACGGATGGATAAATGGATGGATGGAATATGGATGGATATGGATGGAAGTATGGATCGATGGATGGATGTATGGAATATGAATGGATATGGATGGATGGATGGATGGATGGATGGATGGATGGATGGATGGATGGATGGATGGATGGATGGATGGATGGATGGATGGATGGATGGATGGATGGACTGACGAACGGATGGATGGATGGACTGACGAACGGATGGATGGATGGACGCACACATGCTGAGTATCGCTTCCCCCGTTTTTCGGATAACCGAGGGGCCCTCAATTTCTTTCCAGTTGTCGTTCAGGAAAACAGAGTACTTCACGCGAAGAGACGTTTACTTCACCGCATACGGACGTATACGATGCCCGAGGTGAAGCTTGAAGGCAAGTTTATTATCTTTTTCCATGAAATTCCGCGCTGTTTGACAACAAACTCAACAAACCGTTACGTTACGACCGGTCACTCTGCCATCCACCATGCGGTGTGTGTTTACGAAACAGTGGCGTTCCTCAATGCCTCCTCGACAAGTTTCCAATGGGGCTATCTTTCAAAACGGCAGAGACGCACTGTTTAGTGTGCTTTTCCGAGAACGTCAACTTTCCTAAGGCCAATAAAAAGAACTCGGAACTCTTCGCGGTTTCATTTTTGCCGCGTCAATGGTTCGTCGGTAGCGTAAAGTCGTGCCGGAATTTTTTTTTCCCAGTCGGAACGGCACAAAGCCGGACATATATCCCTTACATTCTCATAGCAACCATTCAAACGCAGCAGTGTTTGCTCACTCGGGGGTTCTTTTTGCAATGTGCACACCAGTCTGTCTGACAAAAGCAACCTAAATCGGAAGAAAGTCAAACAGGACCATGGTAGTGTTGTTGAAACGGTTGAAAGCGCATCTTCGGCTGAGCTTTTCGTACACCTCGAAGTTCGTTGCTAAGTGCTGTTTCTCGTTGTACACACAGTCACCCTGTAAGGTCTTCGTTCGATTCAATTCTATAGTAGTCCGAGTGTTTTCAATGCATTGCTCCCTGAAACGTAGGCGTAGAGAGAAGTAGGTAAATAACACAGCGCTCTCAAAAGAACCTGCAAACGCAGTCGTTCCCAATGTCTTTGCTTGGCTTCTCCGGGAACCAAAAAAATCACCTATCTTAGCTGCTTGATATATCTTTTAGAGTATGTAGGGATATTATGAATTGTTTTTGAGAAAAAAGAAATCATTCGATGCTTTCATTTCACACTACTTCTTCGTGATTTTTTAGTGAATTCTGCAGGTGGAGCAGGTCCTTACTGTGGCGCAAAATGTTCTATTGTACAGGGTTGGGAGTTATCCAGGCCTTCCAGGCCACACTTTGCGCCCACTTTGCGCTAAGAGAATGCTGTAAAAAAACTTAACGCATTTAATGCCACTCTGGCTATATGAAAAAAAAAAAGAGTTTGGCACTAATCGTTGTGTAGATTGTGATATGACTTCGGTTGACTCGTCTAAAAGACAAAGTCTGATTGATGGGCGAACATGGCATAATTTCAAGGCAAACTGTTGTGCGCAAGTAAAAACAAGGACACTGGAAGAACGGACAGGAACAGGCGCGAAATTTCAACTGACTTCACTATTTTTCTTCACCCTTCAAGTATATACTTATAAAACAAACATGAACATGTTCCTTGAGTGTATATTTGGAGGCTAGGGAAAAATACGTCATTTGAAAGTTTGCGCAAGTAACTGCCCCGTCTTTCTATGTCCTTGTCTTCATTTGCACACACCAGTTAAGCTGGAAGTATGAACGAAATCGCGCAGTTGTAAGCTTTAGTGAGCCACAGTGGCATAACTTGCATATTGGTATGGTAGTGAAGGTATTGCTCTATTTTTCAGTAACATCAAAGCACTCGCGCTACCGCTATGGCTTGGTGTCTTCTCATTGTAGGCACGATTTAAGTTGAGTTTGAAGGAAACAGTACCATGACATGAGATGGTAATTAGGACGAGTTCAATGCAGCGCCATGTTTGTTAGTGCAAGTACTGTCTATGGGAAGCCGGTTTGTGGGAACTTCACTGACTTGTTTTCGTGCGTCATATGCACAGACCAGAAGTGGCTGATACTCTCATCTGTGTCTTCATTACCTTAAAGGTTCCGCTGCGCGCATCGTAACGTTAAGATGGCTAGTCTCGACGGTGGAGCCACAATCACCTGCAAGCGCGGACCTTGCATGGGAGCTATTTTCGTGGTGTTCACTTAGTGAACATGTCCAATTCAGCATCCACTGATCGATTGGAGCTAACGTGCAGAGATACACCCATTCCAGGTCTTTCTTCCGCAATGTAATTTCAAAATCACGCAGCTTTGACCACTCTGGATACAAATGGAAAATATGCAGTGCATTTCGCCACAACAAATGCTGCCCCTGGAGCTCCGCTTTTGAACGGACATCTCTGAGGCCATGAATAAACTCTGATCACGTTAGTCCTTATGTTATGACGCACCTGAAGATTGGTACGCATTCCCTGCATTCCCAAAACATCTCGACACGTTCATACGCAAGTTGATACTTGTCAGGTTAATTTAAGGGTCCTTTTCCTGTACATTTCATCCACATAGTTTTTTTTTTCCAAGCTGGGAATTCTGTGACAGGTTTGGTGCGCTGACGTAGTCGAGAGCGCCATGATGTCACGACACACCGTTTTTAAATTTATTTTTTGCGTAACTGAACGCACTTCACCGAGGTGGACAGCGGGCGAATCGTGCCCATGGACTCACACAAACTTACCTCCAATGCACTTCCAATCTACATGGAGATGCTGGTTCCAGATATTATAGCTAATAATATTTGTTTGCTCATGGCGCGCACTTTGCAAAATTGCACTGTCGAAAGTTTAGCGAGCTTGTGGACGCCACGATGGTTACTCTTTTCGATCAGGTGCACACAATTTTGAATTAGGTTGGGACATACATATATACCTATTCCATGTTTGTCAGCAGGGGGTATTGCCGCCATCGACATACTGAGGCGCTTGTAGCAATATTGCGGCGCGTAGGCACCACCCGAAGCCTGCTACCGTCCTCTATGACCTCGTGACCGCTGCCATAGCAGCTGCAATGCTGCCTTTGAGCACAGCTGGTCAGGAAGCCTCCCACACGCAAACCTATGGCCCTATCAACTCATGTACAGCATCACTATGATTCTCATTGGGGTTCGCCTTTATACTAGTGTGTATTCACACGTATTCCAAAGCAGTAACAGTCCGGCACACATTGCACTAAATCACGCTACTTCACCCTACACACTTTTTTACTGCCCTCCATTTTACCCAACGCTTATACATATCGCTGTTATGCAATAAAAATATACACACCACACTTCAATATATCACATACAGACGCTAGGGTGCGTTAGTCAGTAGCTACTTTCACAATTGGTGTGAAAAAAAATCTGAAAAACTTCAAAAAAGATTATGGGAATAAAAATAGTTCTCGTATGTGTATGCCGATAGAAAAAAAAACGACCTAAAAGACATATAATCAAATACACGTCTGGGAGTGTCAGCGATATGATGAGAAAGATCAGTAAGTGAAATTTCAAGTAGCGGAAAAGCTGTAGCGTATAGCAGTGATCAAAATAAAGCTGTCTGTGTGACCACTGAAGGTGTAAAGGGAAACTATAACTAAGTGAGTGAACACTTTACTGTCATTCAAATAGATGTGTTCAATCTTTGAAGTGACGTTGGGTAACTTGGGTTGCCGTATGCGCATAATTTTAAAGAGAGATTAAGTTACGAAAATAAATGCACGTCCACGGGGAAGGTAAGGTAAGGACAGATTTGTGAAGACATTCACTTGGGTACGTGTTAGGACACTATGCTACAAGAGCGCCTTGTGTGAGGAACAATACTGGAAAGTTAAACGAGGCAGTGATATAGATAGGAAAAAAAATATGACTGGGGAATCGGTAGCCGTGTAGTAGGCATATCATAGGAAAAAAGAATAAGAAAACAGGTAAGCTAACGTTACTGCTTGCTAAGGCTCAGAAAGTTTTGTGGCGAATTCATAATCTTCTTTAGGGAATAATAGCCTAAATTCAACGGGACGAGATTATGCCTTAACATAATAATAAAAAAGCAATAATAATAATAATAATAATAATAATAATAATAATAATAATAATAATAATAATATTAATAATAATAATAATAATAATAATAATAATAATAATAATAATAATAATAATAAAGGAGACGTCTCTTCATGCTCCCACCAAGTGTACTGGAAAAAACTCGTGGTTTTTTGCGCATTCAGTTGAGCTCACAGAAAGCCGAAAACCGTAGTGTTTTTTTCATAATTTCAACCGATCGTATTGATCACCTCGCCCTCGAGAGACTAACTTGTTAGCATTCGTGTATGTCTTATGCTGCTGACATGTGGATTATATAGGATTGTTTCAGTTTCATTCAAAGAAAAGTTCAGCTTCCTGATGTTATTTTTTTAAAGGTATTTAACCCTTCGGTTATGTCTGCAGTTTTCGCTGATTGATGATGAGCGAAAACAGGAAATTACCATACACCCGATAAGAGAGAAAAAAAATTAAATGAAGAGACAGTGAGGTTAACCTGACAGAAGAACTGGTACTCGATAAGGAAATCGCATTACCATATACTATTACCCCACGCTCACGGGAACATTCCGGCATTATTCTGCTATTAGGGTAATCAGGCTACCCTGTGTGTTATCGGCCTTGCGTTGGATAAAGAGAAGGTGTTTTTTCCAATGGCAAACAATAATAAGGTGATACTTCCTTTGAAATTTATCCCCTTACACCCCTCCCCCCCTTCCACCGCCACCCCCTGCTTTCACGATCTTCAATGGTCCCAACCCTTGTGGACCCAAGTTTTTGAACCATTGCCCTCTGGTTGAGGAATGCCATGCCACGTGGAGCGGGGGACTTTTCAGAACTTCAAATTTCGACACCGTAGAAGCTCTTGCACGTATCTAAATAGAACTTAACCAGTGCTTTCGCATTATTGCTTGAGATATGCAGGCGCGATGTTAGTGAGTTCACCTGCCGACTTTGGTCACCATAACCGATCACAAACTGCCGAGTGTGATCAAATACGTCGGGGATCTATGATGATGTGGTGGAAGGGGGACGCAAATAAAACGGCCTATAATACCTCCTAACCATATACATGTACATAATGGCTTTGGCTTATAGCGTGCATTCGAACGCGCACGTAAATAACTGCTGATCTCTTGAAACTGCACTCTGGTCACGCACAGTGACGCACACTTCCCGAACCAAGGACGTGGGAGGCGCGGCCGTGGCTTTAAATATGTGACGCACAGCGCAGCTGACTTGCGGGTTGTATTTTTAGGGCCGCTCCTGAAGCTGCACTTTACGACTCTCTTTAGGCACTTCGTAGCTTTCTTTCTTTAACATGTCTCTTTCTGTCAATTTGTGTTTAATTTTTAGCCTTTTACAAAGCTTTCAAGGTAGCTGAAGCTAAAAACGGGTTTGTTGTCGAGTATACCAGTACTTCGCTATTTGTGTGTGGCACTACCACTGCGACCATTTTGTTTTCTTGCGAACAAGTTCCACTCTGAACTAAAGTAGTTGGCCTGGCCCAAAATGGTACACTCTCCCAGCCTCCCGGTTTTTAAGGCACTGGTACGATTGGGAGCCTTGGCTCATTATTTAAGAGAAAGCAATTGAGCACCTCCGTCATGTAGGTAGATTTCACGTGGATTTATTTACTGCTTTATGGGTACTATGTCGCAGAATGTCACTTCTCATCTGGATGACACTGCAAAAGCTTTGTTGCACTGAAAATCAATATATATGTGAAATCAATAGCACGTTCAAGTTTATCTCTTTTTTATGACATATAATTTGTTTGTGAACTTATTCTGCATAATACATGTAAAGTAGAAAGCCATTTGTACTACAACAAATCATAGCATATTCATGGAAAGAATGATGATGAGTGAGGTGAAGCTTCAGAGGGTATTATCGGTAAACAGTGAATTATCCGTTCGTCCACCCATCCGTCCGTTTACACCTGCTGAGTGAGTCATAGAACTAGGTGGTTAGGTACCGAGGGAGACAAGCATGTAGAGACCCACGGCTCTAGAAGCTTCGCCCCTAAATATCTTTTCTAATTATTCTATTTTTCGGTGAAGCTTGAAGTCTATTAAAGTCCTAATGAACCAGCTCTGTAAACGCTAATTTACTTCAGTTTTCACATCAGTGCCCTGGCCTGGCGGACAAATACAACGTATATAAATAAAAAAAGAGTGCGAAAAAAAAAACGCCAGGCCTTTGCGTAAGGCGCAGCATAGGAGCAGCGAAAGCTATAAGAGCGGTTTTTCAGAACCTTTCTAAACACTCATTAGGTAACTGCCAGAAGCACACTTGCTGGGTACCCACTAGGGCAATAATAATAATAATTTCTGAGTAGTAGGCCGGCATTCACTATGCTATTATTGGTTATTCTTCTCAGAAGTGTGGAATCCGCAAAACATTTGCAAGGAATCCTGTGCCGATTGTTCATGCAGTGGCTGACGACGATGAGGAGTTATGCCTGAAGTGAGTATGTGCCGCGGGTAATGTGTTATCAAGAACAAGCTTTTGTAATGGGTTGTAGTATTGGATGACCCACTTGTTATGCTATTCGCATTGTGTGACGCCTGGTTGTTCTTTTGCAGTTATAAAACGCTTTATTACTCATATTAACGCGATTCCTTTTGCGACACCAAGCCTGCCTAAGTCAAGTTTGCGAATGAGTCCCAATCGCCATCGTGGCTCAGTGTTTGAATACCGGGCTGGCATGGAGTAGATCTAGGTTTGAGCCCCACTGTGTCCTTAGTAATAGGTTTTTTTTTCTTGATTCATGCGAAGTGGTAAAGGGCACCAACTGCGGCGGCGGACAACTATGGCGCCGCGCATGACCCGAGCTATGATCTCACAACAGCTTTCCCTGTAAAAGAGCCTTACACCTGTTGCGACAAAATTTCTCGCGCCACGTACATTTATATTATCTTGTTTTGTGAAAGGAATGCATACACCATGACGTACCTTTTTGGCAGTCCTGGTAACCCTCCTAGCGTGTCTGCAAGTTTCATTGTGGTTGAAAAGCTGAATAGCCTATCGCCTTCACACATGAGTGTAGTGGAGTCCTGTACAAATTTTACACTCGTTTCGCGCAAAAGTGGTACCCATCGGGAAGAACGTAAGTACATTTCTACATATTAAAGTACGCCAGGCGAAAGCAGCATCATTGATGGGAGACCACTGATTCTTCATGCGGAAGGCTCGCAGGGTAGCTTTATGAGATCCCGTATCCATGTTATTTCCCCTGAACGTTTTCTATCCAGGCAAACTTTACACGTCCCGTCTTTTGGCGAAGCAGTAAAATTGCGGCTGATCCAGGAAAGGGCCATCGGCAAGACTCCAGCTTGAAGATTATGTGCAGAGCTCTTTCTCGAGACTTTTCTCTCCTCTTGTGTACCACAAATACAGGGTGCATATAAAAAGTAGCGGGAATAATATTGCGACGTGGGGGAGGGAGGATGTCTTAATTCGCATTTTTTATTGTTCACGCGCTTTCTCTTTTATCAAGCTTCGTTCCACGGTATGGGTTAAGTATTAAGATTTGTTGAATTCTACTTCCCGAATCCACGGAAAATCGTTTTCGCCTTAAAGGGACACTAAATCCAAATAACGATTTACGTCCGAGTGAAAGCCTAATCTATGGCAACATCTAAAACGACAATATTATCAACAACAGCGCCCTACTTACATAGAAACTAAGGTGAATGCACAAGAACACATGCGCTGCTCTAGGACATTCTCAAAATGATCCCGATGACATCAGACGGACCACCTACATATAATGACTAGTAATCAATCTGGCTACACTAAATAAAGAACCTTCCGTGCATCACGAGACGCAATAAAATGCTGCTTGTTCGTTTCTGTTTGATTCGTGGAAAAAAAAAAAAAACCACCGGATGTTACTATGGGGAATGGCGCGAGTAGTCCAAAAATTCAATTTCCACGTATTTATACTGGACAGATGATCCCATCCAGCGGGGCGCACTTGAACCAACAAAAAAAAAAAAACGACTGCAATCTCGGAGTCAATGGTGGGAAATCGATGAATGGCCATTGTTGCTCCCACTGCTTTTGGTCTGCTGCTACTAGCGCAGTAAAGCAAGTCAACATCGCGCACGACAACAGTGACGTGAGTCGGTCCGATCGGTCCGCGTCTTGAGGCGTGTAATTTGAAGTGCACTGACCCGATGTGAACCACTAAAAGGTGATTTATTCATTTGATGGATATGTTCAGTTGAACGTCCCAAAACCACCATATGATTATGAAAGACGCCGTAGTGGAGGGCTCCGGAAATTTCGACCACCTGGAGTTCTTTAACGTGCACAAAAATCCCTTATTTTAAAATAGACCCTTCCTTGGCAAAAAAGTAACACTACGAGGTTTCTGAACCGCTATTTCAACAATCAACGTCGACGACTTAATAGTTGCTTTTAGTGTCTCTCTAAGTGTCCCTTTAAGGGCTAGGTACATCTGATTGCATATCTCTTTTCTACCTGTATGTGCGCAAAGTTGGTCTCCCCTTCCCCGAGTGCCCGCGCTGCGTGGCACCAGTGCGTATCACAAATCGATCTCGCCCTTTGCGAAGGCCTGAGTTGAAGACTCACTTTCGCAGAGGCGCCGCGCGTTCATCGGCGCGAATCGCATCTCGCGCACAGCCGGCTGGCCAGTGCATAAAGCGCAGCCGGGCGAGAAATGCCAGAGTAACGTCAGCTATCTCTTCGGAAGCGCGGTCCGATTGCTTTCAGCAAAGCGATCGCCCCCCCCCCCCTTCCCCCATCGCTAGCGCCAATGGTGTGCAAAGGCTGCCAGACGCCATTATGCCGGCAGCTCTGGGTCGTTTTTTTTTTTTCAGCCGAAGTGTTTTGTTCTACCGGGACGGTACTGACAGGAAGAGCATTGTGCGCCGTCAGCGGATCAAATCTTTTGGCGGCGCTATTCATAAGTCGGCGGTATCACCCGAATGACGAGTCGGTCGGAGTCAGACTCATTTCTAACTCGGAGTTCGCGGAAGCCGGGTGGAGTGCAACTTGTCTGTGTTTACAAAAACATTCCGTATGACATTCCAATGGTTAGGCCCGTTTTTATTCGCAATTCATATGCAGTCAATTTGTGTTTTATATATTCATCATATATTTCCCGCAAGCTTACTACAGAACATATGAACTATTTGAAATTACAGATGGAGAGAGAGATAGAGTGAGAGCAAAAATATAATAAAGGTGGTGGTGGTGGGGGTGGTAGTAGTTAGAAAAGGAAGAAGGTGCCTAATTTCTGCAGTACGATTGGGAGCACGGCGCAGCGCTTAGAGAAAGGTAGGGAGGTTCACTTGACTACGTTCTGTTTTGCTGCCCTACACGTGGAGAGAAGGCATTAAGAGAGTAAAATGGAGAAAGATAAAGAGAGAACAGGAGGTTGCATTGCACACCCGACACACAGTGCAGGGTTTCACAGGTGGTCGCTCAGTAAATTAGATACGGATGAAAACCGCCGGTCCAAGTCTAATGCCTTCAAGAAATTGACGGCTGCTTTTAACACCTTCACTCGCCATGTCCTCCTTAGACTACATTCTAGAAAAAAGTCGGCCACCATCTGTCCGTGATTTATGCAAGCTAGCGCAGCTGCAATTGGTGGAACTTTCTTGTAGGGTTATGAGATCAGGTAAGCCCAGCTGAATAAAATTACGATGAATTGGTAGACTGAGCGATTTCGGCTGAGAACCATGTTGGCAAGTTATCAAGCCAGGCTATCGCTGCTCAGTATCAGTTTTAGTAAGACCACAGAAAGAGCCAGCACGGGAAAGCACAACAGGCCAATTCCATAACCCGCAAGTGCGCTGTTATGATTCAAGGGGGCACCAGTTATGAGGCACCAGTTCTGATTCAAGGGGAAAGCAAGTCGTAGTTGTACGTACCAGGGCTTGTCAGCTATGCGTGTTTATATCAAGAGATTTGTCGCTAAATTTTCCGCGTTACAAGGTAAGCACGCACGCAAAATTTGTAGGACCTACTGTTTGCGAAATCGAGAAGCCGTCATTAGTTCGGCGAGCATCATCGATCAAAAACTAACTTCAAAATAGTGAAAAGAAGGTCTATTACATCTAGCTTGACTTTACATGAGCCCGGTTAACTCGTGTACTGGTGCATTTAAATCCAACAACGATGAGCTGGGCAAGCTCTAGCGAAGTGTTTGTAATGCATACCAGGGAGACAGAACCGAAATGATAGTTCAGTGAGTCTGAGCGTAGTAAGCCTCAGCCGAAAATCGTAACTGGTAAGCGAGTATGTTTAAACAGTCGGCAACAAATACGGCTTTGAATTTGAAGCACGTTTGCCGTGGTGCGTGTCGCACTGATGAATTACCCATAATCTCATCTCAATGTGTACGATTGATGTACTTGATGAGTGGCTTAAAGAAAAGAAGGACCGTGAAAGAACAGAAAAAAGGGATGTTAACTAGTCCGGAATAGCCGGTATTCAACCCTACTCTGTGGCTAGGAATGATGCACTTTAAAAGACGGATAGAGGAGAAAAAGATAAACAATGTACATTGCGCTAAGTACACACTCCAACTGTTCATTATGTTCTATGCCATGAGAAATTGTAATTCAGAGAATATTTCATGCACTTCTGTATTCATTCTAGAGAGAGAGAGAGAGATAAAGATACAAGGAAAGGCAAGGAGGTTAACCAGACGCACATCCGGTTTGCTACCCTGCACTGGGGAAGGGATAAAGGGGAGAAAAGAGGTTGCACAAAGATGAGAAGGTACACACAATCACGAGCACACTCGGTGAGCACACACAGTTCACAGGCGGTCGCTAAGGTTTGTTGACTTAAGGTAAAGAAGCAGTGCTTTAGTTGCTTTCTGCGCAACTGAGGCAGATGCCCAAGGTCCTAGTATCTTCCGCACACAAAATGGTCCGGAGTCAAGTCGATTCAAAACCATCCGTAGCTGGCATCGCTGTGTGTCGTAGCAAGCGCAGCTGCAGAGGACGTGTTCGATGGTTTCTTCATCTCCGCAGTAGTCGCATGTAGGAGTGTCTGCCATACCAATGCGAAAGGATAACACCTTTGTGAATGCAACACCCAACCAAAGGCGGCATAACAGTGTCGCATCGGAGCGGGAAAGTTGTGATGGTAGCTTTAGCTTTAGCGAAGGATCCAGTTCATAAAATTGACACCTTTGGAAGCTGGTAGACGACCAGAACGTGCGTGTGAGATCTCGAGCCAGCAGGTAAAGTTGTCTTATTCTTCTGTATTCATTCTAACTTTATAATGAAGTGTGGGGATGTCACCTTTCCAAACCTCCATGCAGAATTACGGTATGTGCAACATGTCTGCAGTTTGAGTTCTTTGCTGTTGCTAAGGTAATATCTTTTCGTACTGGGCACTAGCCTAGTCTTGTTGGTGAGAGCTGGCATAAACGTTTTCTACCACGGTGTTTGGCAAACTAACCTCAAAGTATCGTCCATGTTCTGAAATAAATATCACCATACCGCTGCCAATCACGAAAATTGTGTAACCGGGTCACTTTAATTCGTATGTCGGGTGCCTGCATCGATGTAGGAGCCTGGAGTAAGACTTTCCTTTATTTTTTTTTGTCTAACCGAGTGACAAGGTTTTTAAGGTTTACGTATATCAGTGCTGGGCGTTCTTTTCGTCGCATATGTAGAACCACATCATATTTTTTATATATCAGCTCAATGTTCTAAATATGACTTAAGCATCAGACGACTAAGGCCATAGAACGAAGACCTATCGGATACACACTCAATAATCCCTGCAGAATAGGTAACCCAGAAGCAAGATATGAATGCAAATATTTTAATTTCATACCTGCAGTTTCTCTTTTATACCTTAACAGCAGACTTATTCATTTTTTTAATTTATTTATGACATTGCAAGATATATTTACATTCTACCTAAACAGAAAGCTTGCCTTGGCTAGTCGTCGGCTCATTGCATATATGCGCTGGTATATATGCGCTCAATTTATTGACTTGTAGGTCAGTGGTTAACGTTTCTTGCGTATTAATTTGCGTGCTTGAGTATATCTCCTGATGGTTGTCAACTAGCACCTGCTCTAGTTTACACTTCCACTTGCGTCAACGTTCACAGCAATTGACATCAAAAGATTTTACGCTATTCTTCTTTTTTGTTTTTTAGCGGTCTTTATATGTTTCATTAGATAAAGTAAGTTAGTGTTATTAGGTTAGCGGATGGTGCTGAGGCATGAACTAGAAAGTTAAAATCGATTCCGAGGGGAGCTTGCGAAGCGCAGGTTTAGCGAGATAATTATATTGTTGATTCAATAACAAGCATAAAGTTACGGCGCTGTTTTTTTTTTTTGCACAGCAGTATAATTGAATTGCTTGAGACAGAAAAATGTGTCGAGGTTAAAATAAAAAAATGATATTATGCTCGACTAATCAATATTTTCCGCACAAGCGCGATATCCTCGCTTGATTGGCGCTCGGGGTGCATTTCGGTATGTAGTGGGGTGCCGTGTGAAAATTTTCAATTTATCCTAAGTCAGTCAAGCCGGCATAAAAGGAAGACGCTGTTCAGGCAATTCGCTTTAACAGAAGGCCGAACGTGCGGTAACTTTTCCATGATAATCCCCGTCTTCCAATCCAATTTCTCTTTTGCTCATGCAGTTCATTCAGTGCAATCTTACTCCAAAAGCGTTTTCAATCTCCATATGCAGCGTGATTACCAATTTCCTTCGTAACTCTTCGAGCTGTCAGCGCTGCTTTGTGGAGGTTGCTTTAATGAAGTCCAATTACTCTTGTACCCCTCGAAGTACGGGCTAGGTTGCTTTTCTCTTAAGCAGTAGCTTTCGAAAAGCGTCACCATCGATTGCGAGAAACAAAAGCAAATTTTAAAATTTTACGAGGTTAGGTGAAGGTATTCTCCATTCGGCACACATACTGTATTCGCAGAAATGAAAGTTTCATTGAGTAAATTGCGTCCTTTTCACAAACAATTATTTTTCAAATAGTGGTACTGTTCTATATTATCGGCGAAACAAGGGTGAATCAATTTTCGTTTTTGACATCCCTGATTGGCCGCAGAGTTGTAGGGGCCACTCCGATTGGCTGAAAGCACCGCCTTTCGCTGCCGCTGCCAAGGCGGTGGAGGGTGGCTGTATTCCGTTCTGTGGTCCGTTCTAGTGGCACCCTTCGCACCATCATAGCACTGGCGCGTATTGCTGGGTGACACGCGCTATCGCGGTTAGTGCATCCTGTATTCCCATATAAGGGCCTCTAGTGGCCTGGATTGTTATATGATATGCATATAGCGTGTATCAGACTGCCGGTATGCCAGTAAATGACTTTGTCTGGGGTTTTACGTCCCAAAACTACCATTTGATTGTGAGAGACGACGTAGAGGAGGACTCCGGACGTTTTGACTATCTGGCGTTCTTTAACGTGCTCCAACATCACACAGTGCTCTCAGCGTCAAATTAAACCCGAACAGAGGCAAACCTTCGTGATGATATAGTGCGCGCCGTGCCGTTATCTTGACTCAAAGGCTCACGCATCCCAATCGGCAGCTCTGCACATATATGCGTGCCTGTGCAAGGTGATAACTGGACGGTACGCACTATACTATCACGAAGGCTTCGTGTTTCATGGACGTTGATAGTACACCGGCCTCGACAATTTGCCTCCATCAAAATGCGACCGCCGTGACCTGAATTGAACCCGTGGCCTAAGGTTCAGCAGCTGAGCACTGTCGCCACTGTTCCGCCAAGTCGGCTGCGGTATGCCATCTCGTAGTGGTTATAGTGTATGCTCACAGTTCACTGCTGTTGCACAGTGGCTGCTGTGATTGGCAGTGAGAGTGGAGCTCACGGATTCAATCCTGGGCATGGTGATCTCCACTAGATTGAGTCAAAATACTAGAGTCGTGTGTTAATGTGCAATATAAACGATCTTAAATGTAATAAACATTTCTGGAGCCATTCAGAATGACACGCCTGGTAATCATACCAGAATTCAGGTACGTCAATACATATACAGGTATGCAGTGTCATTGGGGGAATGCGACACTCCGAAAATAGTAAACTAGTGTTCTCAAACGGGGTTAGAATAGACGAAATGTGATGCGTGCGTCTCCCTTCTTGCATGAGTGAATACGCCATGCGCAGCGACACTGCGCTAGAGAAACGCGAGTCCGACGCGGAGCGCGACCGACGACCAGTGCGAGGGGCTTCCGACTTCCGGTCAAATCCGCCACTTTGCGTGGAGCAGAAAAACATCTCCCCCCCCACCTCCTCAAAGATATTCATGAAGAAATGCGAATTCTATTCTTGCGCCCAGAGTACACGGCGTAGTAAGTTTAATGTTAATGACGAGACTATAATTTGTAGCATAACCATTTATTAACACATTCATCAGCCATCAAACGGTCGAGATTGAGGCGCGCGCTTCACCCATTTATATATACGTACAAGTGAGCAGAGTGAAGAGTGTGGCCATATTCTAGTTCAGTATAAGTTTGGCGCAGGGAGAAGAGAGAGCGATTGGCGGGAGAAGGAGCGGCGAAGCACTGCACCTTTCCTCTCCTACACTCTCTCGACATACGCGACATCTCTGCCGAGCTCCAGCAATGCGAGCGCCCTCACAGGCTAGAGCACGCTCCTCCTCTCCGCTACTCCACCCGCAGCTGTTTCTTGGGAGAGGGAGTGAGAGCGTAGAGATAACACTTGCGGGCTTGCGGACACCGACAGGCGCCTGACATGCCCCGCCTAATGGTGTCATTCATTGGCAGATTCGGAGCACTTCCTGTAATGTGTCCTTCTGCTACATGCGGGGCAGGTCTGTTCCATCGGCAGATTGAGAGTGCTCCCTGTATGCTTCAATGGCAGATCTGGAGCAGCTCCGTCACGAGATGCTTTCGGCGTAGCAACTTTTCTACTCCGCGAAAATCGGAGGATTTGACCGGAAGTCACAAGTGCCCCTTTCTTAAAACGGTGCCAAATTTGGGCGCGCCAACGAACGCTGTCAAATGCGCCTGGCATCGGAGCCATGGTGTAAGATACAAACACTTTGTATCTTACACCGTGGTCGGAGCTCATGTTTCGCTAGCATAGCGCCCTTGTGCTCAGCGTGCCCACTAATGCAACAAGAAAGACACATGCCCAGCATTCTATTCTGACCCTCTCATTTGCTTCATAAGGAGTGCGTGTGTTCCATTGGTGTATTCCCTTCTGTTACCCTCCGCCAGAGTGAAGTGCTCCGGCGCAGAGTTCGTTTGATACTCCGTGGAGCAGATATCGCGACTGAGATGCTCCTGATCTGCCAATGGAACATCTACAAAGCTCTCTCATTCTTTCAATTTTCGAAAGAGGCTTGCTCCGCATGGAGTAGAGAAAATGAAAACGAAAGTGTTCCGAATCTGCCAATGGATGATACCATAAGCTTGAAAAGAATTGCATTAGAGGTGCTCAACAAATGAGTTTAGGATAAATTGTAAACGATTTTAAGCACCATACACACTGTAATATGTGATCGCCAGAAGCTGTCCCAGGACGACTTCTGTTTAGAAACACTTTATTAACACCGCCTGGTTTCAACAAAAGTAAATGTAACGTGTATATAGAAAAGTGGCTAACGATTTAGAGTACTCAGTCCTCGACTATGGAGAACTTAGAGCCGTCCCTTGGGCCCACACTTGGTGAGAGCGACATCGACGGTGCATTTCGTGTGTTTAAAGATGTTTTATTTCTGAAAGAATCATACATACACCTAACACATTTATCTGTTACACTTTTCGCTCTCAAGACATTCCTAATATATCTTAATGTACATTCAAATATACAATGGGAAATGTTTGTACCTGCAAACGAAAATTCCAAGGTGCACAATGAAAACTACGCGCAGGGGTACATACACTTCACGAAGAGAAACGAAAAAAACAATAAAAATCTTTAGGTATATAAACAAATACATATACCATAGATAATGCGATTTCCAGTCATATTAAAAACACTAGCCTACCTTCTCAGTAATAAGGCGAGGGCACTTGATGTGTGTTTGAAAATTGTTTAACAATTTAAAGTACTTGGTAATGTACTGTGGGAGAAGAAAGCCATCCCAGTCGATAAAGAAGTCTTCGAAATTACGAATACGCAATTGTGTGTTTAGAATAAGCGAGAAACGATTCAGAGTACTAGGTACTCTACTATGAGAGGGTTTCAAGCCGTCCCGTAGGCTACAGAGTCCAGCAAAGAGAGACGCAGAAGAAGCAGCGATTGGGTATTTGCTTTAATATGGGAGCGAGCCAGACCGCCAACGTTTAAAGAAGCAATGTGACAGTATTCTGCCGAATAACACTTTCATTTCATCAACAACAGTAGCTCATAGTTATGCTGGAGCTTCTTCGATAATGCTAACCTGATTTATTATTGCTTGTGATTTACTTCAAGCCATTGGTTTAGCTGTCATTGGGTGCGCTAGGTCTTTATTTAAAACTGTTCGATTCGGGGCACCAATTTATGTTTACCACCTAAAATACTTCAGGCACATGTACGTGTACTGCTACCTATCCTTCGATGACGCAGCCCAATCAAGTGGCCTTCAAAAAAAAAACTACAAAGTCATGCACGAATATTGGAATAGCCGAACGGCCTATATGTTATGAGAGAGGGAACAAAACGTTTATTAAATACAAATCATTTATTAGCGAACTTCCGCGACTTTGAGCATATCTATCTATCTATCTATCTATCTATCTATCTATCTATCTATCTATCTATCTATCTATCTATCTATCTATCTATCTATCTATCTATCTATCTATCTATCTATCTATCTGTCTATCTATCTATCTATCTATCTATCTATCTATCTATCTATCTATCTATCTATCTATCTATCTATCTATCTATCTATCTATCTATCTATCTATCTATCTATCTATCTATCTATCTATCTATCTAGCCGCCTACAACCTATAGCTATTACTAAATTTGGTATGGCATAACATGACTGTATGAAGAACATATTTGGCTAGTCATAACATGAAAATCAAGACATGTATGTCATGAATGTGATAATTTAGATTTCATGGTCCTGCAGCTCTTGTGGTGGTTTCGTTCACGTGGCATGTTGCAAAACTGGTATGGTATGGCATGATTGCATGGCGAACCCAAGCGACAGACTCTAACATGAAAATCACGACAAGCCTATCATGCTACAACATGACTACATGCCACACTCATGATGCGCTCGCGGCCGTTTCGCTAGCGTCACATACACTAAATTTGGTATTTCAGTACGTGAATGATGCCATAGGCAAATGTCCCATCAGTTCAAACGGAGGTTCGAGCTCTTCAGGCAGCGATCGCGAGAAACCAGACGCCGTTTGTCCTGGCCTGCTTTCCTGTCGAATCTCAATCCGAATGCGCAGAAAATTGAGCAATTTGGCAGCCCGGTCATCTATCGGTTCAGGTGTCGCAATGCCGGACGTTTCCGGTGGCGCCTTCTGCACCTTATGGCGCTAGAGAATTGTAAACTCGACCGGCAGACACTTCATCAAGACGCGGTTGAAAACCTTGTTGTACTGGTCAGGTGGAATGTCCAAACCGGTCTTTGCGGAAACTCGGAAGTTGACCTTGTCGTAGAGCAGGTGAAGCTTCTCCACGTCTGCCGACATCTTGACCGGTGCTAAGGTGAGCAGAAGGTCAACGTGCTCATTGACAAGCAAGTCGCGTCGACCAAATCGCTCCGTCAAGATATTGATAGCGATGTTTTAATTGTCTTCTGTTAGTCGTATGCCCTCAATTGCTCTTTGCTGCACCGCTCGAATACGACTGAAGGTACTTGAACTTCTCAATTTGTAAAAGCTCTTCATTCAGGTGAATCGTGGCACTGAAATGGTCCCAGAAAGACTGCCAATCGCGAAGTGCGCCAGAAAACGTCGGAATTTGTAGTTTCGGCCGGACCACCGTGCGATGACGCAGCATCGTTCCTTGACTGGGAATCGCATCGGCTACTCGAGACAAGTCACTGCCCTGGCTTTGGGCTGCGGTGCTGGGACCACTATCGTCGACGTTCGGTGATATAGCCACCGACCTCGCAGCACTCGTTACTATCGCCTTGTCTGTGGCCTCTCGAAGGAAGAAACGCGCTAGTGACATGGCGTAAACGACCCTGCGGTCGTACTTTTTCGCGACCTCGAGCTCTTCATCGTAGTCTTCGTTGCCAGTCGCATCGAAGATTTCTTTGTTTAAGGTGACGAGTTCGGCGTTCTTCTGAGTGAGGTAGGCAACATGGGAGTCGACCCGACTGGCATCGGGAACGGAGGCTTCCTGCACGTCCGTCAGGAGCGTGATAGTTCGTGGGACGCTGGCCCTGACGACGCCACGGTTCTTGCGCAGCCGCTCCAACAACGCCATCGGAAGTAGAAGTCTTGGAATGGCGTGACCAGTGCGTTTCAGCACCAAAAAATGTCGTGTATTCAAGACCCGAGCCCTACACCAAGAACGTCCGTTTATTCTCCTGCTCGTGCCTAACTTCTACCTTGTCTTCTACGACGTTCTGCTTCTTGTTGCCGCCCGTCCGCAATCATCAGCAACATGCGTCACTCGGTCCATTGTCTTCATCCACATCAATATGGCGAACGTTCCGGAGCATGGAATTAGGCACTCGTAGGCCAGACCCAGTGGCCAGTGCGTGTCTGTATTCTGGACGCACGTCAAGCCAGTTCACTCCAGAAATAGTCAAGGCTTTTTTCGCAACCTACAACCTGGTCCCAGAACAATTCGACTGTCCGTGTAACCTGCCTCCGGAGGTTGGCATCACTCACAGTCCGTCGGACATCGAAGGCTTGCAAGCGCCGTACACAATGGCGGAGCTCCAGGCAGCAATCGCCCATGCAAAAGTACGCGAGGCGTCAAGACCAGGTGAGATCTCTTGTAAAGTGTTCAAAAATATCGATGGCCCTGCACTGTAGTGCCTGCTGGGCACGCTTAACGCTGTCTGGACGACCGGAGAGCTGCCTGAATTGTGTAAGTATGCCGAAGTTGTGCCGATACTAAAGCTGGAAAAGCACCTGAGCAACCTCTCTAATCTTCGGCCGATTGCTCTAAAGTGTACGTTGTGCAAGCTTCTTGAACGCATATTGGCGTCACGCATTTCCTGGTGGCTGGAAAAACCCGCCTCTGGGCATGGAAGATTGCCTAGATCACTTGAAGTTCATGGTACTTGTGGGAAGAAGATCAAGCAGCATTCGAACCCTTCTCGCCATGGACTTTCATAAGGCCTACGACAACGTCATTCACTCAGCGATCATTCGCATAATGCAATGGCTTTAACTTCCACCTCACGTCTGCCACTTTGTGGTGTCTTTTCTCGCACGAAGTACCTTCTGCTTCCGATTAGGCAAGAAACGAACCGGAAACTTTGCAATGAAGCGGGTTGTACCGCAGGGCTCGGTGCTGGCCCCGATACTCTTTTTATCTTGCCCTGTTTCCCCTCGCGTGGCAACTAGCACGCATTCCAGATGCCTTCTTCCTCCTGTATGCGGATGATTTGACTGTGTGAGCACTACATTCAGACCTGCAACGCCGGTAGGAGGCCATTTAGAGTGCTCTGTACAAGGCGTCGGACTGGTGTGCGCGCATAGGACTGACACTATCTGCCACGGAGATTGCATTCATGTCTATCACCAACAGACGAGGTCGCCGTCACCTCCTGCAGACGCCGATTTGTTTGGGCCTAGATGGCTAAACCCTCACTCCTGTTTTCACAATCCGTGTGGTCGGGGTCGAACTGGATGCCTCTGGCTCTGCGAATGCGTGGGTTTCCTCTGCTTGTCGGAAGAGTGATAATACCCTCCATCTCAATCGTCGCACCTCTCAAAAGAACGGAGGTGCCTGTTCTCGAATGGTCCGTACGTTGGTGCGATCAATCGTGCGACCTCGCCTTGTTTATCAAGCTCAGTTTCAACAACTGACATTGAGAGATTGGGACTTGCTCGAAACCACCAACCAAGATTCCATGAGGGCGGTTACATGCCTTCCTCGTATAGCACCTATCGTGAACCTCCAGCTGGCAGTGCACCTAACAACATCGACAAAATTCTACACCAGCGTCGAGTCGTTCGCTACCTAAAGAGTCAAGTTGTTCCTGCTGCGGTGGCTATATTGATCAAAACTATACTTCAACGCTGCCACCGCCCGACGCACCCCTGGCAGAAGTTCCACGATGGCTCAAGGCACCGGCCGGCGATTACCGACCTGCCTGTGACAATCCATCCAGCAAGTGGCGCAGGAGGGCATCGTCACTACCGTCGTCAACTCACTAGCGGTATACGTAGACGCAGCAATCGATAACTGTAATCTGCACACCAGTCTCGTATTCCCCAAGCTATCCGAAACTCAACATGCATGTTCTTAGGTAACAGAGGCACCGTACACAACAGTATTAGTGGAGCTCACAGCAATATGGGACGGGTTAACAATAATAATATTCAAAATGGATTCCTTCTCACACGATAAATTCCTTGTATATACGGACTCCACCCAGGCAGTTCGAGAGCTGCAAAAAGTGACCAGCTCTCTTGATACAGCCTCTGATATAACCGACTGATTTACTAACGCGCCTGTCCTGTCCGCGTATTGTGCATCCGCCGGTCTGTACTGGCTCAATTGGAAGCAGATGCCGCTTGTCATCCAGTGACTGTTCAACACTCGCTGCCTCTACTTCGTTTGCCCCTGAAGGACAGCTTGCTCGTGCCCAAAGAAACCCTCCGGCGCTCCACGCGTGCACTTATTCCTCCGCGTGGGTCAGACCTTCCCGGTAGCTTAACTCGCCGAGAGGAGGTTCCGCTCAGGAAGATTCGTGTGGGCGCCGCCTTGACTCCTGCAACGCGGGCTTCAAGGATATCCGGTGCACAGTCTCCCCCAACGACATGCCCATTCTGCGTTGTCCCAGCTGCAGAGGCAAAGCTCGATCGCCTATTGGAAACCTGTCCGGGCCTTCACCAGGCTCGCACTCGCCACCTACGCAGCCTTCACCACTACCGTGGCGACCACCTGACTTGACGCGCTGGACGCATGGTCCACTGCATCGACCACTCCTGGCCTTCATACAGGAAAGAGAACTTTTCCTTTTTATATGCCGTCGGGCATACTGGCGCCAATAAAAAAATTTTCTACACAAGATATATTAGTATTCCAACTTTCAATGCAAGGGGTAGGAACGTTCGCAGCTCCTGTATTCCATGAATGCCGTCGAAGCGACGCTTGTATTCCCTGACTTGTGGCTTTCAAAAAACAGTGCTTACCCACAGCTGGCTAACACCAAAGCGATAATGAACGAAAGAAGACAAAAAATCACGTGGCATCTCGGGCTTGATCTTGTATAGACCCTGTCTTATTGGGACTACCGTGACCACCATGTCACTCGCAGTCGCTCGTCCGTGTTTGGCCGATTAGAACTGAACTGGAGGATATCAATGAGTTCTACCGACAATGTAAAAAAAAACATTCGGGACGCATTACTCGTACTGCAGGCTCTTCATTGAAATATTTCTTGCTGGCGAAACAAACAGAATCCTCTGGACAGCACAAAAGATTGATAGCGGGAAATTCCGATTTAAGGAAAATACTCAGCCCGAATAGGTTCATTCCGTAGTCCTAGTTTCCATCATCGCATGGTGGTCCTTTTGTTAGGAAGATCTAAAATCTCGAGATTTTTTTTCTCTTGTTTCTTAACTACCGGCAACTATAGATGCGTCACATACGTATCTCATTGGCTGATGCTAGTCGTCGGTAGCCATGTTCTTCCTAACGTTATCCCGCACGTGGTAAGACGCGTCCCCAATCCACTAACGACGGCGGACTGACGGGAGAAGAAAGGTGATTGCCTACTGAAAGATACGTGGATAGTTAGAAGTATACGTGGCTTGGTAAACCTTCCATGTTCGGAGAGAAATGTCGTCAAACGCCGGCTGTGGGTGAGAGAGGGCAGGAGGAGAAGGCACTTGTTAGTACTTATGCAAAAGGGGAAAAATGTAGGCGGTTTGGGCCATCCGAAAGTCTGACGAACGCTAGAAAGAGCACGACTGGTGCATGTCAACCCAGCCTAAAAGTGGTGTTCCTGGGATGGCCGCTACTTATAATAAAGCTTAACTTTAGCTTGGAGTATTGTGCAATGTCGAGAAAAGGGAGCATTCTGTAATTAGAAAGAAAAAAAGAAAGAAAAGAAAAAAAGAAAGAGAGAATGAATGAAAGCAAGAAAGAAAGAAAGAAAGAAAGAAAGAAAGAAAGAAAGAAAGAAAGAAAGAAAGAAAGAAAGAAAGAAAGAAAGAAAGAAAGAAAGAAAGAAAGAAAGAAAGAAAGAAAGAATAGCTAAAGTATGCCCTCGCCAAGCTTCCCTTCTCCCCGTTTTCCTGGTTAAACAAAACCTAATATTTTTTATGGGTACGTGTGTAAGCCCCCTTTCTCTGCAACCATCACTTTGTGAGGCCCGAGCAGGGATTCAAGAGATAAGCAGCACCTCCATGAACCTTGCAGTCGCTCAATATAAACTTACAACTTGCGTTTTCAAAAAAAAAAAATTGCAGATCCCTCGCACAGTGCGAATCGATGATATGCGAAGCACGAATGATTAAGTTTGATGTGTCACTTTGAAATCAGCACAACGTTACGAGGTGGAGGTAAATGATGCCATACATGACTTCCGTGTGATGATTATCATGTTTGAATGTGTCGCTTACCTTCATCATCTGTTCAAGTCACGTGATACCTAATTTAGTATATGTGGAGCTAGCAAAACGGTCGCGAGCACGCTATGAGCGTGGTATGCTGTCATGTTCTTCCATGACACTCGTGTCAGGATTATCATGTTTGCACCAGTCACATGCTTTCTACATCCACTGACTTCACGCAATACCAAATTTGGTACACGTGGAGCTAGCAAAAGGGCTGCGAGCGCATCATAAAGGGCCCAATATACTGCAATGTAGCGTTGACGCGCGTGCACGCTGGGCACAACGACGCTATACGTTAGCAAAACACGAGCACTCTATAGTAAGACGTGCGGCACGACCATGCAGCGTCCGTCGGCGCGGCCCAATGGCAACCAGCGCGAAATTCCACATGCTGCATTTCGCACCGATGTGTTACACAGACAACACTGCGTCTCCCTCTTTTTGTGACGGAGGAACGCCGGACGCGCTAAAACGCGCATGCGTCGAAGCAATACAGGGCGGCGCGCACCTGCGAGTATATGGCAGGACCGGCGCCTGGCGTAGCAACGCCGGCGTGACGCGACGAAATGAACGCTGGCGAGCACGCGTACCACGTCACGTCGAAATGTATTGGCGCCTTGACTGGGACATGTAGTCATGTTCTCACATGACACGCATCTCGATTATCATGTTTGCAGCTTTCACATACCTATAACATACATTGGCATCACGTAATACCGAATATGGCATATGCAACGCTACTGAAACTGGCGTGAGCGCATCATGAGAGTGGCATGTAGTCATGTTGTTACATGACACGCATGTCGTGATTATCATGTTTGGATGTGTCATTTCCCTATGTGGTCCGTTCGCGTCCCGTAATACCGTGTTCGGTACATGTGAAGCTAGCGAGCGGCTGCAAGCAAATCATGGTCGTAGCATGTAGTAATGCTGTTACATGACACGCATCTCATGTTTATCGCGTTTGCACTAGTAACATACCTTCGTCATCCAATCGCGTCCTGTAATACCAAATTGAGTATAAGTGAAGTTAGTGAAACGGTCGCAAGTGCATCATAAGCGTGGCATGTAGTCATGTTGTTACAAGACACGCATTCATGATTATCATGTTTACAACAGTCACATACTTTCGCCATCCATTCACGTACTGTAATACCAAATTTGGTATATGTGACGCTAGGGAAACAGCCGCGAGCGCATCACGAGCGTGGCATGCAGTCATGTTGTTACAAGACACGCATGTCATGATTGCCATGATTTCCACGTCGCTTGTGTTTGCCATGCAAACATGTCATATCATACCAGTTTTGTAACATGTCTTGTTAACTAGACCACCGGAAGAGCAGCGAGATCATTAAATGTAAATAATGACATTCAGGAATGATATCCTTAACCCCCGTTTGTTCCCTAATCCACTCTGCTCTCTTCTTGTCTCTTAAGGTTACACCTACCATTTTCTTTCCATTGCTCACAGCGTCATCCTCAATATAAGCTGAACCCTCTTTGTAAGTCTCCAAGTTTTTGCTCCGTAGCTTAGTACCGGCAAGATAAAGCTGTTATATACCTTCCTTTTGAGAGATAGTGGCAATCTACCTGTCATAATTTGAGAGTGCTTGCCAAATGTGCTCCATCCCATCCTTATTCTTCTAGTTACTTCAATCTCGTGGTTCGGCTCCGCGGTTATTACCTGCCCTAAGTAGAGATAGTCTTTTACAACTTGAAGTGCACTGTTACCGATATCAAGAAGAAGAAATGAACATGGGCCGGGCATGTAGCGCGTAGACAAGATAACCACTGGTCGTTAAGGGTAACTAACTGGATTCCCAGGGAAGGCAAGTGGGTTAGGGGGAGACAGAAGGTTAGGTGGGCAGATGAGATTAAGAAGTTTGCGGGTATAAATTGGCAGCAGCAAGCACAGGACCAGGTTAACAGAGGCCTTTGTCCTGCAGTAGACGTAGTCAGGCTGATGATGATGATGATGATGATGATGATGATGATGATATGATGATGATGAATGACATTCATGACATACATGTCAAGATTTTCATGTTATGACTAGTTAAATATGCTCGTCAGTCATGTTATGCCATACCAAGTTTGGTATCGATACTATTATCCAGATGGCCAGGAGAGCTAAATGTCGAAGGTGGTTAGGTATATAGGTAGATAGATAGAAAGAAACGATCGAAGTCGCCGAAATTCGCTAAGAAATGCTTCGCGTTTAGTATAGTTGAACTGGCTCGCTGATGTTTTCTTCGCTTTTTTTTTCACCCTGAAAAATGAGATACCAAAGCAGCTATCATTTTTGCCACCTTGATGCGTGATTTCAAGCAGAGCCCAACCGCTCTACTCACCGCCTCCCTCTTGGACTTTATTCGCCAGGACAAGGGCTCGCAATTGTACAGTGAAGTGCCTTTCTGTTTTCCTTATAGATTCATTTGCTTCAGTGATCTTATGGCGGTGCGACATGGCCATAACTCAAAATACCTTTTGCGCAAGTCGATTGAGTACACATAACACAGAAGAACACAATAGGCGCCGAGCTTACAACTAAATTCCACAGTGGATAGAAGATATTGCACAAGCACAACACATAATGAGTACATGTACTTCTATATTTTTTCTAGCAACGAAGGAACCACAGTGATGCTGAGTAAACTAATATATTTATCTTCAAGAAATTGTGAAGCCTTGCTGATGCAGGCGTTGCCCCTTTGCCTTATGTAACACGTCTCTCTTAGTTCCCTCTCAGTCTGTTCTTTTCATCTGCCTATCAACTTCTCTTCATAGAACTTTTGGTAGTATTCACTCACTTGGAAATTCGACGCTGTCATGCTTAAAAAACCATTTTCTACGGTGACGTAGTGTTGCCTGGCACTGTCGTTGAAACACTGCCCAGTCCACCCCATATTTCTACATGAGCGGGTGCCAACGAGCTCAAACCAGAATTCTGCTATGACATGGTCACTTTTGATCATGATCGGGCCCGATCTGGACAGAATTTCTTAACCGGGATTGGCTCCTTCAAGCAAAGCTGCAGACAGAAACCAATCACGGTTGATAAATGTCAACCTGATGAGGCTTAATCGATGAGGCTTAATTGCCAAGCCATACACTGGGTAGCTACACCATTTTGTTAACGGTATCTGATATATGAATAGCGACAGCGTTTCGACATCAGCTGAAATCATGACCAGTGGTATTCAACTCTAAAGCCACTACGGTGCGTTCTATGGTAATTATAAACCTAACAAAAAATTAATAAAAAAGTATGAGGTGACGTGCACTCACCTTTCCATACGTTCGGCGTTTGGATAAACGCCCCGCAGTAATGCGTCGTACAGGTAGGAAGACCCTGCGTGAAAGGGAGGGACACAGACGCGTCAATAAATCCAGGGGCTGCTGGTTTCGCCGCTACATGGTAAACACGGCACAACGTGCTTCTGCAACCGCGTTTCCAGCCTCGGCGACGTGATTTCTCCGCCAGTACACACTGTTGCCTCAGTACACTGGCAGAGGCAGGTTAGGCCGCGCGGTCGAAGCTATCTACGTGACGGGCGACGGAAGCACGCCCGTAGTCCTGGCTACGTACAGCAGGCCCTACTGCAGCAGCAGGCACCGCAGCTATCCAACAAATGGCGCGCATACGACGTGCAAGTGAGTAGCAGCCGTCTCAGTCCTGAAGCTCGTCAGAGCTCGTTCTTCACACAACGACAAACAGAGAGCGCGAAAACTCAAAGAAAAAACGAAGAAGGCCAAGTCTAGGCAGGCGTGCTTAGGAGATACGGGGGAGGAAGGGAGGTGGCGGGCCTTGATGCAAGTATATAGGGAACTTAAATTGGCTCGTCTGTCCGGTGGACGCATGGCGAAATAAGGCAAAACATCCGGCGAGTCTGACTCGTTGGAGCCTCCGTCGAGAGCTTCACACTAAGCCTTCACTCTATTTGCTTTAGCGTGTGGCAGCAATTTACGAAACAGTTTCAGCCCCGAGGGGGGTAGGCGTGATTGGCTAAACAACCGTATGTGCTTTGGCGTAGTATACGCATTGCCAGTTGATGTCGCTGAGCGCTACCTAGTCACACATAGGGGCACCCGGTGGCTCCTATGACACCTTGTTTTTTTTTTTGTTTAGGGGCAAAGCATCTTAAACCCGCACAATGCCCATGCATCGATAAACCACCGCAAGGCGTCTACAGCTGATGTAGAAACCAAAACGTCCGTGAACTACAAAAATAGATTATCAAAATGCTGTTAACTTGAACAAACAAAAGAAAGGGCTGTAAAACCGCACAAACACAAATTAACCATCCATAAATCAAAGCATATGACAGAACAAAAGATTAACAAGAATAAAATAGAAGGCAACGATTCGCGATCCGATGGATCCTGCTTCGCCCCTTTATCAGCGTTCACTTCGTTTATGTGAGCGTTTTTTTTCTTCTGCTGGAAGAAAGTTAACTAACACTAGTTTTTCGAAGAGACAGAGCCACGTGGCAAGGCGAGCTCTGCGTCCACTCGGGAAAAGCTGACACTTGTTAATTTACACAAAGAAGAAAAATATGCATCACAAACCAGCCACGTGTGCTTGCTTTGTAAAATGTGGCAGCTTGAGGTGTTTATATTGTTTCATCGCACGCCCCTTTCACCGCTGCGATGTTTATGAAGATCACTTCCACTGTTAGCGATTTTTTGGTTTTGTGCTAGCGAACAAGACCAACATGCAACTTAATGACCTACTACGATTAGTTAAATGGCTAGTGGACTGCTACGAATGCCACACGCAGTTAAATACCTGTTAGTTTTCGACGTGAGGATGTCATTGGTCTTCCCTTTATTAAACAAAGAATGCATGAAGGTATACGCGACTGTGATTTTGCATATGAGTTGAAAAACTTTCGACTCATTCAGCCACCATGATCGCATGGCTTGTGCGGTTTTGTTTTCAGATACTCGTTTGAAAATCTGTGTAACGTTTCGCTTGCATTCCAACTTTTAAGGCTTTTGCGATGCGTCAAGAAACATAAAATAAGAATTGCGTGCTTGCTACTACAGGTCTACAGCCAATTTTAAATACGTTTATAAAATGAAATTACTGCAGTACTACGATGAATAGGTTGATGAATCAAATGTTCTAAATTAGAAAACGCGCCTAGATACAACCGAATTCTTTAAAAGGTACAGCAACAATGCAAAACTATGCGAGTGGCAATTCTCAGGTAGTGGTCTCTTATACATGCGCATTGTTATGTGCGTAGAGAAATATCAATGAGGAGTAGCTACCGTACAACTAGAGGGTGAGTGTCTACGCAATGTTTTCTTGAAATGCTTGCACGAACATTAGTTCTATTTTTTGTTCTCTTCGAAGCTCTGTAGGCTCAGTGGTGTACGTGCATATTAAACAACCGCAGTCAGAACAAAACAAAAACGAAATGTTATGACATACCTTGTGTTTAACGCGACGTACTGTCAATCAATCAACCCATCAATAAATAAATCTATCTATCTATCTATCTATCTATCTATCTATCTATCTATCTATCTATCTATCTATCTATCTATCTATCTATCTATCTATCTATCTATCTATCTATCTATCTATCTATCTATCTATCTATTGCATTTTGAAAACATAAGATGATGTTACAGGGCGTAAAATATGCAGACGAGGGTGCCAAATTACAAGACTACAGTAGGACCCTCGACAAGAGCGCAACGAGACCCTGGATCATCGCGGAGCAGCCCTGCCCTGTTTGCCGTTGTTAACTGACCCGAATGACTCGTTGCTACAATTCACGGACTGCCTTCGGTGTGTTGTTTTTGAAGCCTGACTGCACGTACGTGTGTCGGCGCGTAGCTTTCTAACGCGGCACGCCATTTCTGTTCATGGGGAGAGGTCGCCGCGCCGCGTCAGAAAGCCGCACAATGGCACGCTGAAACGCGTACGTGAGGTGATGCCTTTAGACACGGCTGCCATCGTAACTTTGTAGGATTGTTGTACACTCTCTTCTCGCCTTTCATTTTCCCGCCCCTCCCTTTCCCATGCACAGGGTAACAATTTGAATATTGAACCCTGATCAATCCCTAGCTTCTATTTTTACCCCTTGGCCTCTTCGTCTCTCTGAGCTTAGTTCAAAAGTCGGTGCCTGATTCTTTCTGGTGCATGCGTGGTTGGAAACAGAGAAAACGAATTATGCAATCCTAATTATTTGACCAGAGAGCAGCTAAGCAAGCGGTTCTCAGCCGTTGATGTTTTTAGGGCACCCTTGGGGACCAGCGCAAGAGATCAGGAACCCCTGGCGATGAGAGAGAGCGAGAGAGAAAAGGAAAGAAAGGCGAGAGGGGTGTGTTACATGCAGCCAGAAACGATACTCAAGGCACTCTGCATATCTTCTAACTGTATGGTATTCGCTATAAATTTTCCTAAACACTCTCTTGGTGTGATGTATACGGGCTAGACAGACATCGATATCGCTTTAAACTCGGACAGAAAAAAAATAATGTTTAAATACCTAAAAACGCCGTTTTCTCTAGCTCGAACTCGGCAGTTTTTTCCGTTAATATATATCAGTTTTACATATGACTATTTTCCGGACAACGATGTTTAAAACACTCTGAAAACTTTTACTGAATTCGACTTAGCTCCAGTATTTTTCATGGTTTTAAAATCTACTTTCTGCTGAGTTGACTGAAGAAAACTTGTCTGGAAGTTTACAAGTTCCCATTTAGGGACACCAAGTCCATTCTTTTGTGCCAAATTTACGTTATTAACATTTTCTGCATTTTTGTCTACTTCTTTACAGTATTTTTACGTTAGTGTTAGCCATATTCATCAGCTCTTTTTATCGTTTCTCTTCAGCCGCGCATGCGATTGCGTCTAAAAAGGAAGCCATCATGCAACGCGAAAGCCCCGTTCACTTTTTGCAAATGAATAAATGAAAAAATAAATAAATAAATAAGTAAAGACGGCCCTTACGAGCAACAACGAAACTTGGCCCTGGAAGCGAAACCAGGAGGTCAACTCGTATCAAGCAGATAACACAGAAGCCCGACTTTCGTCCTTGAATACAATCCGGCTTTATGAGACAAAGAGAGCCCTGTCGGGAAGCGTCAGTGGGCGTTGTTTTTTGCGTCTTCTACGTCCGCGACTGATCTCACTTCCTCAGTCTCCTTCGTTTCGTGTGCGCGCCGCCGCCTTGTCTAACGCAAGGTTGGCAAGGCGTCTGACATTCAACAGGATCTATTTTGGGGGCTTTTCTTACGTGCGTGAAGCTTCGCTCACGCGGCGAGCTTCGGCAAAGAAGTTCGAAAGAAATTGAAAAACTGCGCGTCAGAAGTTCAGCGGAAATAGAAGCATTCCGCACCATCAAATCGGCCTAATGGGACGCTAAAATGAAATTGACTTGCTTTATATTGATAAACTGTACTTTGGGTACTTTAGTGTCCTTCCTTCACCATCGTGTGTTCATCACTAACGAAAAAAAAAAACATGGCTGAAGTTTCCTTTTATGTTCATCTCTGCGCGTGAAGTCATGAATTTCACATTGTATGCTTCGTATTTCAGTGACATGAGCTGGATTCAAGTATTCAAAACTCGTATGTTACGTCTAAGGCACCCTGCAGATGACCATGTACTTCATTTTTACCAACTAAAAACTACGTAGGAGCCAGCAGAGGCCGTCAAATTCTCTGACGACCTGATCTTACCCGTTTGGTGCGGGAATCACAAACTGCCCCTCTCCACACACATTTTTTCTTCGCACATTTGCTCGCCTACCAAGTGCCCTCTCATGCTAAGAATGGTGTTTTCGGGACTGTGAATTTGTACTTTACTGATACGCAAAAAAGGTTTTCCTCTTTAGTGTCCCCTTATAGAGAGAATATGCATTATTGGGGTAAGGAGCCCCACGTAACATCATTATGGTGTGACAATAACATGTTTTTTTTGCTGATTAGGCTATATTGTTGATTTGCTTTGTCATTATTTGCTTGATTATTGTTTTTCAGAACTTCATCTATTATTTGAGCATACCTTTTCGCGACAAGTGCTTGCAGTATGTTGAGCTGCTGTCTGGATAATAACATGCATTTACACCATAAGCAAAATTCATTGATATCATACGATGTTTAGGGCATGCTCACGGCGATAATACCCATGGCGGCAATGATGACACTATATATCATGATAACAAAAATAGTTGAGATTAGGATGATAATGTTATCTTTTGAACAAGCATCAATCTAGCCTGGGTGGTTTTTTTTTTTTCTGTACTGTAAAGACAAGAACATTGGATCCCCTCTCATACACAAGACCCTTGACTACACAGTGACAAAGAACGAAAGGACGTTCTAAAAACACTACTGTAGCCTGAGGAATTGTCGCTCTATGATCACTCTCATCACATACTTTTTCTGCAAAATATCTCCAATAAGATTTCAGAAGCATATAAAGACCAGAATCGCAAGCCACTATAAAAAAGAGGCGTCAGAGAGCTGTACAGCACAAGGAACTCGTGAAGGAGTAGTACGGTTTCGGAGACCGTGATATTCAAAATGTGGAGGAAGGTAGACCTCCATTCCGTTTATGAGCAGCGCACTCTGCGGCGCTCCTCTGTATGCACCCATGCATTTCCTGGCGCGGTCCACCCCGACACACAATATGCCTTTTTTCCTGACGCGTACATCATCGGGAAAATCCAGACTTTGTGCAGGCATAACACGCCGAGATCCCACTGAATTATGCAACAACTGCATCTTCGCAGCCCAGATTCCACGAAATTATTGTAGCTGTTGCTTTTGCTTTGTTTTTGCTGCTGTTAAAGCGTTTGCTCCTTAGGGGTACTCAGTTTCTCGACATCGTTATGTTCCAAGCTCTTCTACTGCATAGTACTGCAAGTACTATGCAGTAGGGCTTGCTAGTCTAGTTGCTAGTCGAGTGCTTTCGTAAGAGGCGCTTCACAACCTACAAAGATTCAGTGGCATGTAGTTTTACAAAAAAAAACATGAGTATGTATCAGAATTTTAATGTGAATGCACCGCTCCCAAGGAGCACAGTTATGCATTATGTGAGTTTCTACAGTTCAGGATGAAGAAGATTTGCGACATTGAACTTGCTTTAAAGGCACCACTTTACAGCTTCCCTTGGAAATTACAGGGACGATATTAATGAGTTTTCCAACAGTGCAAGTACATCTGACCAACACTTTTCCTTCATGAATAGGCAACAACATTTTGGGGCAATAATTCAGAACACACCGCTGAGCGCATCCTGAATGCTCTCTTTAGGTGCGTATAGTTCGACGCTGCTGGAATGATAGCAGTCAACTGTCGTAGAAGATATCGGATGCAGCTAGCATCACAAAACTTAAGGGTTAATAAAAAAAAATTGGCAGCATACCCCACGTACCTGGGAATCGACGTTATGCGAAGCATGTGGAGGGAAAGTGACTGTGTTGCAATTTTTTTATTCAGTGACACATCATGAAATGACGCTCAATATATGTACGAATGCTGCACGCACAGGCACATGTTGAAGAGTTGCAGATGTTTATATAACCAGTTTTTTGCACTTGCGCAACGACGCCAACTGGAACATGCGTATTAGCAATACCATAGGTTGATATGAAGCGCTGATGCTCGCAAGGATGCTGGCCCTGGACGCTGCTACATACATCATCTTCAGTGCATGGCAAACAACCACAATTGACGTTAACACGACCTGACGGCTGTATCAAAGGAGTACACATGTAATGTTTATAAAATTGCGTAGGCAGCACTGCAACCGCTATTGACGTTTCACGAAGATCAGCGCCTATTCGAAAAGTAGTTCCGAGACCTGGCTTAGCTTTGTGGTAAAATGCTTCATTGCCACGTGCAATGCTTGGGTTCGATTCCAGCTGAGACCCTGACATATATTCTTTGCAATCATCGGGTCGACGCTACCGATGCCGAGTATTTCTAACACTCGCACGTTAAAAAAAAAAAGCAGATCCCACGTACAGTGGGAATGGATCATTTGCAAATCACGAATGATAAATGTTGATATGTGACTTTAAAATCAGCGCAACGTTACAAGGTGGAGGTAAATGATGCCGTACATGATTTCCGTGTCATGGTTATTATGTTTGAATGTGTCGTTTACCTTCGTAATCTGTTCACATCACGTTATACTAAATTTAGTGTATGTGGAGCTAGCGAAACGGCGGCGAGCATCCTGTGAGCGTGGTATGTTGTCATGTTCTTACATAACACGCTTGTCAGGATTATCATGTTTGCACCAATCATATATTTCATCATTCATTGACGTCACGTAACACCAAAATTGGTGTATGTGCAGCTAGCAAAACGGCCACGTGCGCATTATGAACGGCCCCCTATACTCCTATGTAGCGTTGACGCGTGCGCACGCTGGGCACAGCGACGCTATGTCAGCAAAACGTGACAGCAACCGGCACAAAATGCGACATGCTGCATTTCGCGCCGATGCGTTTCCCAGACAACACTGCGTATCCCTCTTTTCCTGACGACGGGACGCTGGACACGCTGAAAGCGCATGCGTCGAAGCAACCCAGTGCGGAGCGCGCCTGGGAATGTATGGCAGGACCGACGCCTGGCGTGGCAACGCCGGCGTGAGGCGACAAAATGAACGCCGGCGAGCACGCGCACCGCGTCACGTCAAAATGTATTGGCACCTTGACTATGGCATGTAGTCATGTTCTCACATGACACGCATCTCATGAATAATATGTTTGCTCCAGTCACATACCTTCGTCATTCATTCACGTCCCGTAATACCAAATTTCGTATAAGTGAAGCTAGCGAAACGGCCGCGAGCGCATCACGAGCGTGGCATGTAGTCAGGATGTTACATGACACGCATGTCATGATTTTCATGTTAGGGTCTGTCGCTTGTGTTCACTATGCAATCATGCCATACCATACCAGTTTTGCAACAAGCCTTGTGAACGAAACCATCGCAACAGGTGCAGAACCATGAATCTTCTTCATACAGTCATGTTATGCCATTCCAAGTTTGGTATCGATACCGTTATCAAAACGGCCAGGGGAGCTAAGTGTCGTAGGCGGCTACATAGATAGATAGATAGATAGATAGATAGATAGATAGATAGATAGATAGATAGATAGATAGATAGATAGATAGATAGATAGATAGATAGATAGATAGATAGATAATATGCTCAAAGTTGCCGAAGTTTGCTAAGAAATGCTTCGCATTTAAAAAAAAAGTGGCAGCACATCCATGGAGTGGATGATGGATAGTGGGGCGAAGCATCCGTCCATCCATTTGTTCTTGCTTCCGTCTATCCATGCGTGCGTCTGTGTGGCCGCCCGCACGTCCATCCGCCCGTCCGTGGGTGCGTCTGTTCGCGCGTCCGCATGTTCATATGTGCGTTGATCCCTGCTTTCGTCCATGCATCCGCTCCTGCGTCCATCCATGTGTCCATCCGTGCGTGCAGCGATCCGTGCGTCCGTCCATGCATCTGTCTGTGTGTGCGTTCGTCCACCTATTCAACACACCCTAATTACCACCATACCGCCTCTTTTCATCATATACTTCTTATATAGAACCACCACCATCTAGCGGACATTCCAAGGACTGAATAACAGGAGGCACGCGCACACTTTCTTACGGCTTGCGCTTCGTGTCTACTTCCGACCTTTAACCACCTCGAGTTCATGGCATATGCTAGTTCACTGTATTCATGGCACTGTGGCCCAACGCTTGCTAAACCTTTCTAAAACCTAGGAGGTTACGCGCAGCGAGTATAACGTAGCTACCCGTTCTTGTTTTCTGTGCGTTGTTGAAAAATAAAAAATTCGCTGCGTGCGCGTTAAGTAAAAGCCGAATTCTCCAGTCTCTCATTCCTCCTTAGCAGCCATTGGCATGTACATTGAGCACCAATGTACATTATGTATTTTATTGTTCAACAACGCACACAAAAAATCTCTCACCGGCACCACCTTGGAGGTCAAAATGTGATACTTGTTACACACTACTACTGCGGCCACGAGGGACGAACGGGTGCCGCTATAAGGAGCTTCGCCCCTAAAATGCGCACACTTCCCCGAATCGAAACGTGAGGAAATGCGAATGCAAGGTTTAGCGTTCATAACCGCGTCCCGACCGTGAGAACTCAGCGTTAGAAGAATAATGTTGTCTTTTTTTTCTTACACCGAGCAAAAATGGTGGCGTTCTCTGCAGCGGTGTTTTTCTGTCGCGAGAAACACGGTATGAGTTTACAGCTCAAGTAGCTAGTGTGCACTGTTAAAAATGCAGCACAAACACGTTTAGAACGCGCTATTTGCAGGCTCTGCCAAGGCAGCACAATTGTGTTTCGAACGCACTGCTTTGAGGTGCCCTCTTTCGACCCTCAGTTTTCTTCTACGCCTTCAAGCCCTCCTTCCTCTTCATTTCCTTCTGATCGTCCACACGACCCGACCCGCCGCTCCCCATCTCCACGTCGACGTTCGCTTTCCCCTATGCGTCGCCGTTCCGGACCCACCGACCAGGAAAACTAACGGCCGCAGTTCCCGAGTCACGAACTGCGTCCCCGCCGCCATGCACAAGTCCTCGCTCCTGTCCAGCTAACGTCATTGAAGTGTCAGTCGATGGTATCATCGTCATGGCGCTTGTCGACACCGGAGCCGCTCTATCCGTCGTTTCCATCAACCTGTGCCGCAAACTCCGCAAAGTTCTGACGCCATTATCCTGCCTCTCTCTTAGAACGACTAACGCACAAAGTGTAACACCTCTCGCAGCCTGTACCACACGAGTCGTCATCCAAGGGATTGTGTATATCGTCGAATTCGTAGTGCTGCCCTCGTGTTCCCATGACATGATACTCGGCTTGGACTTCCTTGCGAATAATAATGCCGTCATTGACTGCTGTCGCGCTGAACTTGAGCTATCTGCACTTCCTGATGTAGACGCTGTCAAAGCCTCCCTGCCGTGTTATAAACTGTTTGTTTCCGGCGACACCACCGTACCACTGCGCTCTTCTCTGCTGGTGACTGTGTCGCGTGACGCTATTTCAGACGGTGATGTTTTATTTACGCCCTCTGCCCTGTTCATTCAACGCAAATGTTCTCCACAGCCCATTGCTCTCCTTACTCTCCACCATGGCGTCACGAAGACGCTCGTGTACAATACGCTAGAAGGGCCTTTACCTTTATTCTATGGTGAATGTCTCGGTCACGTGCATCCGATCGACGCCCGTTGCATTTTTGACGCTCCATCTAGTTTACTTTCTACGGCCCTCAGCGCACTCATTTCTGACTCTGTTGTTGACCAGTCACTCCTTGACGCTTTCCACCGCTCCATCAATGTCGCAACGTCTTCTTCAGAACGAAGCCAGTTAGTGAACCTGCTGCAAAAGTTTCTTACTTCTTTTGACAGCCACGCTTCTGGCCTCAGTCGCACATCGAACATATCTCACAAGATGGACACAGGAAGCCATACGCCTCTACGGCAGCGCCCCTACCGAGTCTCTGCGTCGGAGCGCCGTGTTATTGACGACCAGGTTGCTGACATGCTCCAGCGGAGTATTGTACAGCCTTCTAACCGTCCCTGGGCGTCACCGGTCGTTCTTGTTAAGAAGAATGACGGCTCCATTCGGTTCTGTGTGGACTATCGACGTTTAAACAAGATCACCCGCAAGGACGTTTACCCGTTACCGCGAATAGACGACGCCCTTGACTGTTTGCAGGGAGCAGAATACTTCTCTTCGCTGGATTTACGGTCCGGATACTGGCAAGTTCCTATGGAAGCATCTGACCGACCGAAAACAGCATTTGTCACACCTGATGGGTTATACGAGTTTACCGTTATGCCTTTCGGCCTTTGTAACGCTCCAGCCACTTTTGAAAGAATGATGGACACTATTTTACGAGGCCTCAAGTGGAACACATGTTTATGCTACCTCGATGACGTAGTTGTCTTTTCCACCGATTTCGACACCCATTTAAATCGTCTCGAGCACGTCCTCACACGTCTCACTGACGCCTGCCTTCAACTCAACCTCAAGAAGTGTCGTTTTGGTGCCCGGCAGCTCACCATTCTTGGCCACGTCGTATCGCGGGACGGCATACTTACTGACCCCGCCAAGCTTCGAGCAGTCGCCGATTTTCCGAAGCCAAAGAACTTGAAGGAACTTGAAAGTTTTGTCGGCTTGTCGTCATACTTCCGACGCTTTATTAGAAATTTTGCTTCTGTATGTGCGCCCCTTACGGACCTTCTTAGCGGCGAAAAGGACCTTTCCACCTGGTCACCAGCATGCGACGATGCATTCACCAAATTACGCCACCTGCTGACTTCACCACCCATCCTCCGCCACTACGATCCTGCCGCTCCCACGGAGTTTCATACTGATGCCAGCGGTGTTGGACTTGGCGCTGTGCTCGCGCAACGAAAGGCAGGGTTCGATGAATATGTCGTCGCCTCCGCAAGCCGAGCTTTAACAAAAGCCGAGGCTAACTACTCCGTGACCGAGAAAGAGTGTTTAGCTATTATTTGGGCCCTTGGAAAAATTCGCCCCTACCTGTATGGTCACGCATTCGACGTCGTCACTGACCACCACGCCCTTTGTTGGCTATCCGCACTTAAAGACCCTTCCGGACGACTTGCTCGCTGGGCGCTCAAACTTCAGGAATACGACATCCGCGTTATTTACAGATCTGGTCGTAAGCAAACGGACGCCGACGCCCTTTCTCGCTCACCCATATCGGATGAAGGCGTTTGCCTCTCTTCCCTCGAGCCTGCACTTGCGTCATCCGCCTTACGCAACATGACGGTGGAACAACAAAAGGATCCCTGGATCAGTGGCCTCATAAGCATTCTTTCTGATCCTCTCACTCCTTCGCCGTCTCGCGCTCTCCGCCACCAGGCTAGCAACTTTTGCCTAAGGAATGATCTTCTTTATCGACGCAACTACCTTTCTGACGGTCGCAAGTGTCTCCTTGTGATACCCCGCCATCTTCGAGCTGCTATCTGCGAAGCATTTCACGCGCACCCACAGTGCGCCCACGAAGCCTCTTCGAGACATACGCTAGGCTTCGACTCAGATTTTATTGGCGTGGCATGTATACCTACGTGCGGAAATTCATTCGCTCGTGTGCTCAGTGCCTACGACAAAAGTTACCTCCCGGACAAGTCTACCCGTCACAACCTCTTCCTTGTCCTAGTCGACCTTTTGATCGCGTCGGCATTGACATTTACGGACCACTACCATCAACTCTAGCTGGTAATCGCTGGATTATGGTTGCGATAGACCATCTGACACGCTATGCCGAAACAGCAGCGCTGCCGACTGCCACAGCCCGTGACGTTCGAACGTTTCTGTTGCACCGTTTCGTTCTGCGTCATGGGGCCCCTCGCGAGCTCTTAAGTGACAGAGGCCGTGCCTTCTTTTCTGACGCCTTGAAGGCATTACTCAACGAATGCCGAATCGTGCACCGCACAAGTACCGCGTACCACCCTCAGACGAATGGCATGACGGAGCGCTTCAACCGTACTCTTGGCAGTATGCTGTCGATGTACGTCGCCTCTGATCATTCAAATTGGGACTAAGTTCTCCCGTTCGTCACCTACGCGTATAATACCGCCGTACAAGCTACTACTGGGTTTTTGCCATACTTTCTTTTGTACGGACGAGAACCTTCAAATACAGTAGACACTATTCTTCCATATAAACCATATGAGTCCGAAAGTACAACTCTGTCCGAAGCTGCCCGACATGCTGAAGAATGCCGCCAGCTTGCTCGCTCTTTTTCTACCGAGGACCAGTGGCAGCAGCAATCCCGCCAGACTGGGGACCGTTCGGCTCCAAACTTTCCACCTGGTTCATTGGTATGGCTTCGGGAACCTGCTACCGCGCCTGGCCGCTCCGCAAAACTTCTTCCCAAATACATCGGGCCATACCGTGTTGTAGAGCAAACGTCACTCGTCAACTATATCGTGGAGCCCATCATCCCATCCACAGACCTACGCTACCGCGGCCGCGACACTGTCCACGTCTCTCGTCTCAAGCCATATTACGACCCATTAGTCGTTTGTTCTCCCTAATTCGCCAGGATGGCATCTTTTTGTGCGGAGGGCGATTGTAGTGAAGAAGAGGAGCTTCAGTGGCATTTCTCGGCGCATCAGGCGCATCGCCATCAGGATAAGCTCGTGCTTGCTGCGCTTGGCCGGACGCTGCTGACTGCTTCGCTTTCTGCGTTCTGCGCTGCAAATAAACCCCGTTACAATATATATATATATATATATATATATATATATATATATATATATATATATATATATATATATATAAGGGAAAGAAGTGTATATTTAAGGGCTCGTTTTTCCGTGTTTTAACGCAATATTAATGAGATCTAACCGACAGTAATGCTAAGGAATGTACAGGGGAAGCAGGGGAAGTTATTAAAACCAATGGAATGTAAATAAGAAGAAAGAAAAGTAGATGAAAAAACAACCAGCCGTGAGCAGGAATCGAACCTACAACCTTCGAATAACGCGTTCGATGCTCTAACCACTGAGCTACCACAGCGGCCTTCCCTCCATCCACTTTTTGGGTGTTTATATGTGAATTTAGAAGTAGGAGTGACAGTCAGCGCCATCTATAAGCCAAGCGACGAGTGTTAAAACACTCTTTTATGCGCATGTTTGGCGTCACGTAGCACGTGAACTTATTATGACCGGGCAGCTGATTAATAGTCCCTCGTATACAACCTAATGACACCAAGTCTGCCAGTACGAGACCCTCGTTTAATGAAATAAGGGAAAGAAGTGTATATATATATATATATATATATATATATATATATATATATATATATATATAGATGAAATAGATGATCAGAGTTTCTCCCGGCTACCGTAATAAAAGTTATAACTTCGAGAATAGTGCAGTATAGGAAACAAAACAATAAAATATTTATTTAATCCTAACAGTTTCGGCTGGTCCACCAGCCGAAACTGTTAGGAATAAATAAATATTTTATTGTTTTGTTTCCTATACTCCACTATTCTGGAAGTTTATAACTATATATATATATATATATATATATATATATATATATATATAATGAAATTTAACATGAAATAATGGCAACGGCAGTAAAGGCGAATATATTAGACCAGTCTAATATCTTCTCCTATACTTTCCTTGGCATTATTGTCTGTTAGATCTCATTACTAATGTGTAAAACACAGAAAAACGAGCACCTCAGTATACACTTTTTTGCTAATATACCAGATTCTTTGAACGTCATTCACGCAGGACCCGACGTATTATATGTTAAAAGGAGACGACCAAACTTTTACGGAAGCGTCTTTACTTAACATTACTTAACACTTACAGCTGGTGGACCAGCCTTCGTCAGCGCTGACGTATTCTGATCCACCAGCTGAAAACAATAAATAAGGACGGTTTTGATAAAGTTTCGTCCTCCGTTTCTTGCATGCATATATATATATATATATATATATATATATATTGTGGGCATTTAGTATACGCATCCTCTTCACCGGTACATTATCATCATTATCATGTGTGGCTCATGCATCCCCATCGTTGTCGCGTAGCATCATCATCTTGGCTCATTCATCGTAGCTGTCGGCTGCCGGTTCCTCGGGCCTAATAAAAGGTAATCCAAACCAAGACTTCATACGTGGTGGAGAGTGCTGTTAGATCCCTCGTCATCTTCTCGACCACTCTACCCCCTGGAGCTACGTTCAGGTCGCCGCTTGGCCCAGGTGTCCGGAAATATGTCGCACCAAGATGAGGCCGGTGCTGCAGCCGTTCCCACTCAACCACCGCGTGCCGCGCCTTCTCACGTCATCAACAGCCTCCAGCGTGAGCCCCATCCCTTCGCTGGTATGCGCGGGGAAGATGTGGAAGAATGGCTGGACGATTTCGAACGTGTCGGCGCTGCTAACCGTTGGGATAACGCCTACAAACTCGCTTACGTGTCATTCTACCTCACGGGTGTCGCGAAGACGTGGTTCCTCAACCACTTCATCGACATCCCCGACTGGTCAGCCTTCAAAGATCAGCTTCGTCATGTCTTTGGCACACCGGCTGTTCGTTCGGCTCTCGCAAAGAAAGCTCTCGCGACTCGGAAACAGCACATCGGGGAGTCGTACACATCCTACATCGAGGATGTTCTTTCACTTTGCCGCCGGGTTGACACACCAATGACAGAATCAGACAAGGTGCGCCAGCTTCTTAAGGGGATTGCACCCGTCGCATTCAATGCCCTAGCGATCCAGAATCCGGCTACCGTTGCTGACGTTGCGACAACCTGTCAGCGCCTCGAAGAACTTGAGTCTATGCGCCTACAATCAGACAGTGACGCGGCCCGTGTTACGACTGATCCAAACCTGCGGGATACGATAAGGGCGATTATACGTGAAGAATTGGAATCAATGGGATTCACACTACCTTCAGTGTGTCCCGTTCAGTCCTCTTCAACGTCATTGCGGGATGTCATCAGGGAAGAGCTCACGTCTATGACCCACATGGCCAACCTGCAGCCCATTGTCTCTCGTACTCTACCATCGTTCCCGCACACCGCCGCCGCACCACCAGGCACCGTCAGCTCGACGTCCCCGCCACGAACGTACGCGTCGGTTGCTGCCGCACCTCCCACAAGCTTTCCCACGAGCTTTTCATCACCACCGCGTGAGCCGTCACCTGTCCCTCTGACTTCTCTCTCTCCTGGTGCAGTTAGCGCAAGCTACTACCCTCATCATCGATCGACTCGGCCTACGTGCTATTATTGCGGCTATCGTGGTCACATTGCACGCTTTTGCCGCAAGCGCCAGCAAGACGAGCGCCGAGGATACGACATACGCGAACGGGACTATACCGCAGGAGCCTTGTACCAGGGTCGCCGTTATTCGTCACCGCCGCGTCGATCTCCATCTCCGCCAGCATCGGGTGAACTGCGCAGTAGTCACCGATCAACCCGACGCCGTTCACCGTCGCCTTACCGTCGCTCTTCTTCCCCTCTTCAGCCCGCTACCCTTACTTCTGATCGGCGTCCGGAAAACTAAGCGATGCAGTTTTTAGAGGACAAACTGCATTCCAACACAAGACTCCAATTCCTCCAGCGCGCCCCTACAATATGATTGCGGTCACAGTTGAGGGAGTGGACGTTGATGCTTTGGTGGACACTGGGGCTGCGTTTTCTGTTATTCGTGCTGATTTGTGTGCCCGTCTTCGAAAAGTCACGACGCCTTATGATGGACCGACACTGGTTACAGCCCAGGGAACAATGATTCGCCCTTCCGCTCTTTGTACTGCCCGTGTACTAATCGACAAAATTCTTCATCATATAGAATTTGCTGTGCTATCCCCGTGCTCCCATGAACTAATTTTAGGCTGGGACTTTCTTTCCTCTGCTTCTGCGGCTATTTGCTGTGCACAACGTGTCGTCCATCTTACTGACACGGACCACTTGCTCAACGACGAAACCTACAGGCCACTTCGACTTATCGCTGCAGTAGACATCGAGTTACCGCCAAACGAACATCAATTAGTGACAGTTTTGTCCAACGACGTCGACTCTGGTGACATTTTGGTCACTCCGTCACCGTATTGCCTTAATAAAGGCATGGTTCTGGCATCAGGGGCGGCTCGCTTCAACAATGGATCAACTGTCCTCGCTGCTACCAACACCACACAAGATAAAATTTTACTACCACGGGGCACTACTGTCGCCTGCGTTGCCGATCTGCAGCCTGTTTGCGTTGTGCCTCTTACCCCTGTCTCCTCTAAAGGCCATCCTGCAGATCATGCTGCTTCCTCGGCCTTTACAGCAGCCATCAACAAAGACTTGAATGACTCACAGAAGCAGCAGCTGCTTGATTTGTTGGAAAAGCATGCAAACTCCTTTGACGTTCATTCATCCACCCTGGGCCAGACATCTGCTACAGCACATCGTATTCAGACCGACGGAACATCCATTGTGCACCGCCGTCCGTACCGCGTCTCTCTAGCTGAACGAAAAATCATTGAAGAAAACGTAGACGATATGCTCCAACGGGAGATAATCCGACCCTCAACCAGTCCTTGGTCGTCGCCCATCGTTCTGGTACGTAAAAAAGACGGTTCCGTACGATTTTGCGTCGATTACCGAGCACTCAATAAGATCACTAGAAAGGACGTATACCCCATGCCACGCATCGACGACGCCCTAGATTCCTTACAGGGTGCTGAATACTTTTCGAGCCTCGACTTGCGTTCAGGCTATTGGCAAATCCCCATGCACGAAGATGATAAAGAAAAAACTGCGTTTGCAACCCCGGACGGCCTATACGAATTCAATGTTATGCCGTTCGGTCTATGCAATGCGCCCGCAACTTTTGAGCGCATGATTGACACCGTGCTGCGTGGCCTGAAATGGAAGACTTGCCTATGTTACCTCGATGACATTGTTGTCTTTTCATCGACGTTTTCTCAACATTTGCAACGCTTGGACGAGGTCCTGACTTGTCTTGCGGACGCTGGTCTTCAAATTAACACCAAAAAGTGCCATTTCGCCAGCAGATCTATCAAGGTACTCGGTCATATTGTGAGCAAGAACGGAATTCGCCCAGACCCTGATAAAACTGCGGCAGTGCTCCGCTTCCCTCGCCCTGACAAACCAAAAGATTTGCGAAGTTTCCTTGGTCTCGCCTCTTACTTTCGGCGATTCATACAAAACTTTGCCTCCATAGCCGCACCACTTCATAAGCTACTTGCTTCCGGTATGTCCTTTCAGTGGTCTCAGGAATGTGAATCAGCTTTCGACAGGTTGAAGAGTGCCCTCACGACCGACCCTGTACTTGCTCATTTTCACGATGATGCACCGACCTTCCTGCACACAGACGCTAGCGGCCGCGGTTTAGGAGCCGTGCTCCTGCAACGCGACAACTCTTCGCGAGAGCGAGTCGTTGCATACGCCAGCCGCGTCCTCTCCGCAGCCGAGAGGAACTACACGATCACCGAGCAGGAGTGCCTCGCCATCGTTTGGTCAGTACAGAAATTTCGTCCATACCTGCATGGCCGCCATTTCACCATTGTGACCGACCACCATGCTTTATGTTGGCTTTCGACACTCAAGAACTTGTCGGGACGCCTCGGACGCTGGATTCTACGCCTCCAAGAATATGATTTTGAGATCGTGTACAAGTGTGGCAGGAAGCATAGTGACGCCGACGCTCTTTCTCGCTGCCCACTACCAGCGACTCCACTCGGGGTTTCCGCCGTCAATTTGCACAACACGCCCTCGGAGCCCACGTCTACGGCGGTTTCCTCTCTCGCCTCTATGGACCAGCTGCCTTCGGACGACCCGCACGATTTTCCTTCTCGACAGTTGGCTGACCCATACTGTCGACGTATTATACACTACTTCACTGGCAGTTCCCGTCCACCTAATGCATGGCTCCGTCGCCAACTCTCGCAATTTAAGCTGGACAACTCGGTGCTGTACCGCAAAATTTACCATCCTGACGGTCAGCGCTGGGTTCCCGTTCTACCCCGATCGCTTCGGTCCGAAGTCCTCAGGGCACTTCATGACCATCCGACTGCTGGTCACCTTGGTTACCATAAAACCTACGATCGCATTCGAAGTCGGTTTTATTGGCCAGGCATTACCACTAGCGTAGCTCGGTACGTCGGGTCCTGCACTACCTGCCAATGTAGAAAACTACCAACATCTGCTCCCGCCGGTAAACTACAGCCTCTTCCATGCCCAGCCACACCATTCGAAGTTGTAGGCGTCGATCTTTATGGCCCCCTCCCAGTCAGTGCTGCTGGAAACGGGTGGATAGTAACAGCCATTGACCATTTGACGCGCTACGCCGAGACGGCATCCGTTACAACAGGTTCAGCTTCTGAGATTGCCGATTTCATTCTCCGAGCCATTGTACTACGTCATGGTGCTCCACGTGTGTTGCTCAGTGACCGTGGAAGGGCCTTTCTTTCACAACTAGTGAACGAACTTCTTCAGGCCTCCGGCACAACTCACAAGACTGCCTCTAGTTATCATCCCCAGACTAACGGCCTCACTGAGCGATTCCACCGCACTCTTGCCGACATGATCGCCGCCTATATTCAACCAGACCACAAAAACTGGGACGTTGTTCTACCATTCGTCACTTTCGCCTACAATACGGCCATTCAGCGAACAACCGGCTACTCGCCATTTTACCTAGTTTATGGACGCTCCCCTACTTCTTTCCTGGACGTCTCCTTCTTTACCTGCCAAGCGAATTCGTCTCCATCCTCTTCAGAGGAATACGTTTCACGACTCGCACAGTGCCGCCAACGAGCTCGTATAAACACTGAAGCCCGCCAGGAAGACAGAAAGCTAGTTTATGATGAATCGCATCGTGATGTATCCTTCCAACCTGGAGACGAAGTGCTGCTTTTGACGCCTGTTCGCACACCTGGTTTGTGCGACAAATTTCAGCCTCGGTTTATTGGGCCGTACACAGTTCTTGAAGAGACTTCACCAGTATATTATCGCGTGACGCCACTTGTAGCCCCAGCAGATCGCCGTTATCGAACTACAGAGGTCGTCCATGTCTCCCGTATGAAGCCCTTCATGCGACGTTCTTTGTCCCCTTGACTTGCCGCGGCCAGGCTGGCCGCTTTCACGTGGGGGGAATTGATGTGGGCATTTAGTATACGCATCCTCTTCACCGGTACATTATCATCATTATCATGTGTGGCTCATGCATCCCCATCGTTGTCGCGTAGCATCATCATCTTGGCTCATTCATCGTAGCTGTCGGCTGCCGGTTCCTCGGGCCTAATAAAAGGTAATCCAAACCAAGACTTCATAATATATATATATATATTGTGATGTGCGAGACAGAGAACCAGAGACGACACCCGATCCTGGGCCAGCTGTTCTTATTCTGACTTCGTTTTCTTCTTTTCTCTAGCGACCCGCGCGCCGGAGCGCCAGCGTCTTTCTTGGTCATGACACTATGTATATATATATATATATATATATATATATATATATATATATATATATATATATATATATATATATATATATATATATATATATATATAAACACACGTGATGAGGCAAATCAAATGCAGACATATTGAGAAGTTACCTCTTCCTCGTTTTTTCACGCCATTTTCAGTTACATTAAGATCATCATAGGGCCAAATATTTCACCTTGTTTCGACACTAAAGAAGAATTGTTCGTGCTGCATTGAAAAGGCTGCTAAACCGGAAACAGTTCATGCTGTGGTTAACACAACGTTGGTGTCACGTTGTATTTGATCTCTACTTCGTCGCTACGCGTGACTGGTTGAATGTATACCTTAGACTGGTTAAGCGGGTTCATTTAGTGATAACAGGCACTTGTTGTGATGAACTTTTATAGCGTGCTGTGAAGCAGTGCGTCTTAGTAGTGTGATGCTGATATCTTACGAACGTGCTCTCTTACTATACATCTCTCTGCTTTCTTTTTTTTGTACAATATCTTCCCCTTTCTTCACCTAAACCTTGCAAGCCGGATAGCCTCCTCCAATTCATTCTCGTGGCTTAATTCTTTGTGCCGTTCAACCCTTCTTGACACACATAGTAGTATCACCAAAGGCAAAGTATGATCAATAATACATTTTTATTGAATATAAGCAAACGAAACTTGGTCACCGAAACCTAAAAAAAAAAAACAGCTGGTCTGCATCACCAGGCCTGTATAAGCGGCATTAAAAAAATAATGGTAATTAGAAAACTAATCAATTGAGCAGTTGCAAAGAGTTTTCACATGCAACAAAACAAAAGATTCTCGGTTGCATACGTACATAGAAATTGTAATAGATGAGAGGTGAAGTTAAATTAACATGCGAAAGAGTAATCAAATAAAATTACAGCAGATGGTTCGACAAGAAATCGATCTGTTATTTCTCTGCTCGCTTGCAATACGGACAACCATGGTAATCAGTTGCCGCACTCTTCTAATCCCTTAATCGATTATCCTGCAGTTATTCACTCAGTTTATTCGGTCCTGTTTTTTTTTCCTATATACTGCTTCTTTTTTCTCGGTCCCGGTATTTGGAAATACTTTTGCTGAAGGATTCTTTCGGCGCATCGATTCGTGGCTTTAGTAAACGAACAAAAATATTACCAACATAAGTAGCAGCGTACTTCGTTAACGTATACCGTAACTGCATTCATTATCCAAGCCACCTGCGTTGCCCCTAACTCCGTAATGTGCTGCACCTACCAGAATCGCATAACGCATGCCGGGCGCCACTTCGTAGTTCTCCCAGCACTATACGACCAAGCATTGTATTGCTGATGCTGTATATTAATTCTTTGCGCTAGGGCCCCAGGCAACAGGTTTATTTTTCGAGGGGTTTTTTTTTTTTCAGCGCGTATTTTTCTTGCGATCCCGATCACTAATAACACACTAGCGAGAGAGCTGTGGCCGCCACATCGCCGCGTGAATAAATTAGGTGGGTCTACAAGGACCTAATCAGGTTATCTACTATTGGTTTTCGATAAGGTCAATATATTATGTAAGTTGTGCCGCACCATCTAAACCAGGGTATGAAAGAGTGTCTGCGCAGTGCAATTGAAATTGAGGGGCAAAACAAGACGACATAGTGCTTTGAGCAAAGACGTGAAAAAGGTACAATTATAGAGGCTTTGAAAAGAAAGAAAAGTATTCTAAAAGAGTAATAAATAACAAATAGGCGTGATACACGCCTGTCTGTTACGCATTTCAGCTGCGGGTCTCTTGGTTGCAGGGTTATTCTCGACCATGGCGGTTATGTTCTTTGCGTCGTGAAGTGTAGAGGGATGGCTACGGTGCAATGCCAGTGCGCGTTATAAAACACAATGCGATTGAAATTTTCATTAGTATCATATGTGACATGCCACATAAATATAGGAAGCTTTGGGGCCGTATAGCAGCGATATTAGAGACTTCTACCTTCCACACATACGTTAGAACGTAACTGTGTTACCAGAATGCCGAGTTGTGTTTACCGTGGTACGAAAAGGCACGCTTTAGAAAAGTTTTAGCGCCTTGTACGTAAAGGTTTACACGTGAACGTTGACGACACCTTTACATTTGCGCAAACCACAAATCGGAGTGATAACTGCGTATAAACTATATTTTCTTCACGTAAGATTGGATCATGGCGGCGGCTAAATTATAAAAGGCGCCTTTGGCGTGTAGAGTATAATTCATGATTACGCACAAAGGTGCAAAAATACTTACTTGGTTACCTGGTGATGTTGTCGGTATCTTGAGACGCTTCGTGCAATCACAGTTAAGGATACGTTTGTTATCGCTAAATGTTTATGAGGAAAAAAATATTTATATACACCACAGTCGCAACTACGCCACTGCAAGGAGTTTGCACAAGAAGCAGATTGCACAATGTTTCTGCAATAACAATTTTGTATTTGTCTTGTTCTTCCCATCCCCGCAATATGGCGCAACGGTTTCCGACTGTCACATTCGGGGGCTTCAGGTCTCTCAAGTTTACGGCTTTAGTCACTCTTGCTTCAGCAAGCCGGCTGAAACAGGTGACAGTCCTTCAATACTCGTCTCTGTGAACATGAGTCACGAGAACGATGGTGTGGGTGTTTAAATGTACCGCTATTATTGTCGCTCATTGTGCTCGGTGTCGTTCGCGCTGAAGCGTTTTCAATAACGCATCAGTTTCAACTCACACAGCTTTATACTTTTCTATTGTTGGTCGCTGAGCCACCTGCAGTTGAAACACCTAGAGCTTCCAAGTTTCTGTCATAATAAAATAACAACAATACAAACAAAATAAACAAAGGTAAAACAACTGCCAACTGTAAGAAACAATGAATAATAACCCTAAATTATAACGAAATAAAAAAATTACTTCATGGCGGAAAATATATGCAGAGAACACTGAAAGCTCCAGGAAAAGAAAAAAAAAAACAATATGATCATGTTGTACTAACACGATAGACAGTAAACGATAACCAAATTGTCGCATCTTGCCTAGCCGAACACACAAAAATGTACCCTTAGGAGGCACCGAGGCTCGTCTAAGTTGTTGTTTGAGTTGGAAGTTAGTGGAATTTGAGCGTGGGGGTGAGTTTATCCAGTTAAGAAAACACTACGAAGCTTGTAAGCCATAGTACCAGTGTTTACCTTCGCGGGCAACAAATTGGAGTTCACTCCTTCAGTACAATCAGGAACTGCATTTCCAGGTGCAGTGGTATACGCTCGAAGGAAATGTTTGTATTCGGTGAACAAACATCGCGCTGTCCTATCTATCTATCTATCTATCTATCTATCTATCTATCTATCTATCTATCTATCTATCTATCTATCTATCTATCTATCTATCTATCTATCTATCTATCTATCTGTCTGTCTGTCTGTCTGTCTGTCTGTCTGTATGTATGTATGTATGTATGTATGTATGTATGTATGTATGTATGTATGTATGTATGTATGTATGTATGTATGTATGTATGTATGTATGTATGTATGTATGTATGTATGTATGTATGTATGTATGTCTGTCTGTCTGTATGTATGTATGTATGTATGTATGTATGTATGTATGTATGTATGTATGTATGTATGTATGTATGTATGTATGTATGTATGTATGTATGTATGCATGCATGTATGTATGCATGTATGTATGCATGTATGTATGTATGTATGTATGTATGTATGTATGTATGTATGTATGTATGTATGTATGTATGTATGTATGTATGTATGTATGTATGTATGTATGTATGTATGTATTGTAATGACGAAAACCGAAACTGGAACTCTCTCTGGCACAGACTCGCATGCTAGGAGGAAGAGGACGAAGACGAAGCAGAATAAGAACAGCCGGCCTGCAGCAAAGGCGTTGTGTCTTATTTCTCGTCGTTACAATGGCGCAGCCGACGAAGAAGACGTCATACGTCCCGGCTTCGTCATCCAGGACGCCCGCCGACATGCAGATGCGGTAAGCGTCGCTTGGGGACGGCGTCAAGGCCTCCTCAGCAGCTGTTCACCTGCCGCCACTGCCACCACCGTTCGGGGATGGCGCCAAGGCCTCCTCGGCGGCTTTAGTATACCCATCACCGGTATTTCTTCATGAAAAGGGACACCGTCTACGCGTCCTTCGCCACGGATTGTGCCGTGAGCACAGGTCGACAAGTGAACCCTGCGGCACAAGCCACCTGTCCGTACCCTCGTGGATCATCGGCAGCGTGGTTCTCTCATCGTAAAAACGCTGTTCACGCTTCCTCGATCATGGAGCCGACAGCCCTCCTGCAGCCGGGAGCACCTGTGCCGCCATTCGGGGACGGCGTCCAGGCCTTCTCGATGGCTCCTGGGCAGGCTTGCCCCGGCCCCACCACGACAGTACATGGCCTGTCGTTGACCGGGAATGCCGTTCACGCTTCCCACTGCGACAACGTCCTGCTCAGTGCTTCATCGGCACCTCAGCCGCTCAGGGGTGCTGTTCAAGCTCCCTCGGCCGAGGGTACCACAGCAGTGAGTACGCTGATCGGGGAACACGTCCCCACTGGCTCCGCATGTGGGCCGCCCGAGAGTGCCACCGAGCTTTCGCGCACCATTGCGCGACTCCGCCTCGAGGTCGGCGCCCTGACAGCGTCGAGTTCTGCGATATTCCCTGCTGCCTTGCCGGGACTTCACATTATCGATGAGGCGTTGGCCGCGGCCGCCTCGCAAGACCATTCAACAACTTCCCCCGAGAGCCGCAGCAAGCTCCAGTATACTCTCGCGGCTCTTTCACACCAACTTGGCTGTGTGGCGTCGCTATTTTCTGGAGCTTCGCCTGCCGTGACACCACCACCGGCTGCCTCCGAGCTACCCGAGTTTCGCGGCTTCCAGGACGATGCCGTCGATTGGGTGGCTACCATCAATGCTCTCGGAGCTCGCAAGGGATGGAGCGACAATCAGAAGTGGTGCGTGGCCTTAGACCGCCTTCAAAATCCTGCTGCTGCGTGGCACAGGTACGAAGGCGTGCGGCAGCAGTCCTGGGCGGACTGGAGCGCCAAGCTCATTGCTGCGTTTGGAAGAATTGAGTCTGACCTCACTGCTACCTCTCATTCTACCCTCGCCACTACCGAGCAAGGGGCTATTGAGAAGCACAACGACGAGGCAGCTGCACCCTCTGCCAACCTGCCCTACCTCGGAGATCAACCTCACGAGGCGCCGCGCCCCCCTACAGCTGTGCCGCGTGCCCCCTCCCCGGACAGCTTCCCAGAGTACCCTGCGGCAATCATCGAGACAAGCTGGACGGTGTACTCCTCCGGGCAGATCTCTGACTCCGCGTCGACACCTGACACACAATTACCCTTGACCCAACTTAGGACCGCCTATAAAGCACAGAAGCCAGTGAGCCAGCCTCCAAGCTGGTCAGCCCCAAATGGCCTGGATCCATTGACCTGCTGCGTGACGACGGCGGCTCTTTCACAACCAGCCGGAGACCAAGCACACGTCACAACGGCCAGTTTGACCCATAGTAAGGAGCCGCACCATCCCCTGCCACCTTTGCCGTCATTGGCCGAGTGCGTGGACGCTCGTAACTTGCCAAATGCCGTCTCCCCTAACGAGCCACAAGTGCCTACTCCACCTGAGGAGGATGCCATCGAAGTCATTCCGGTGCAGTTCACGGTTGCTCCGGATGGCGAGGCAACTGGCCATGTCGACATGAACGCACGTGACGGATTGGCAAAAACCTCCACTTCGACCAGCAGTGCATCAGCGAAGACGCTAGAGCACGACTTGCGTCGCAAGTCTACGCGCAAAGTCTACACAGCGATGTCGCTGATATCTATCGATATAGCCCATCGTACCTTCCCTCGCTCTGAACAACGCAGGCGTCCCCGCTCAGTGTGGGCCGCAGTACTGCATACTGGTGTCCCTGCAATGTCATCCAAGCAGCGAAGGGGTAGTCATCGCGATGGTCCGCCACCAATGCGATCACTCCGCACCAGCCAGTATCACCTGCTGGGTTTACATTCTCCAGGTGACTACATTAACTTGCCGCGCGGACGCGACCTGCAACGACCACCTCGACACAGCCAGGGTCGTCCACCAGAGTACAGGACAGTTCCACAGGACAGCTCGAGGCGTGCACATGACAGACTACCACGGCACTCCCAGTGCCGCCCTCCAGAGAAAATTGCCCTTTGCGCGCTAGCAGTCATGGCCGAGTGTAATGACGAAAACCGAAACTGGAACTCTCTCTGGCACAGACTCGCATGCTAGGAGGAAGAGGACGAAGACGAAGCAGAATAAGAACAGCCGGCCTGCAGCAAAGGCGTTGTGTCTTATTTCTCGTCGTTACAGTATGTATGTATGTATGTATGTATGTATGTATGTATGTATGTATGTATGTATGTATGTCCACATGAGTACTTTGATATGGTACTAATCCATGATACTAATCATACGCGAGCGAACACATCATCAAGTCCAGTAAGACGTAATCCCAATCAGCTGATTTTGCTTTTGGTTTTACTGAGCAGTCGAAATAACAGTTTGGGCGGAAGATTACTATCGCTACATTGTTTATCGCAATATAATAGTAAGAGAAGGGTCCCTTCAAAACGTAATGACCTGCGTGCGAACTCATTTTCCTTAGGATAGATTTATCAGCGCAGACAGATGAAGCCAATGAGAAGGAATACAAGTACACAGACACAACGATGTGCCTGCGTGTTCCTTCTCATGTGTTTCGGCTTTTTGCGCTGGTTAAACTATTTTATTTATGCACACACTCGCCCCAGCAGTGGTTTTCGCATTATCATAGTGCCACGCTCCTGCATGAAGCAGGAATGCGAACGTGGCGTGGGGCCGCAAACATAGGAGTCCGTTTCAACAATAAAAATAAATGCTTCATAGTTTCAGACAGGGCCTGCAGTGAGGGCCTGCAGGCTGTTTTTATTCGAACACTATTCCCCACTGCCAGCGCCTTACGTCCACGTCTACCTTCTTCGCTTGAGAGATCTGTACCGTGTAACAAACGACGCATAAAAGCTTTTCAACAGGACGCATGTATCATCATGAGCCAGACTACGCCCTCTACTTGCTCTAATTAAACGGGTCTTGTGTGTAACATGGCCACGTTATGGTTATCTACTTCATTCAACTATACCGCCAGCCCCATTTGCGTAATTACAGTGGTTAAAAGAGAAGAGAAAGACGAAGAAACAGGCAGTGTTAATGGTATGTAAATAATAATGCCACCTAGAGTTGTGAGCCGCCAAGCCCACGCCAGCCGAAAAGGGCAGATAGATTGAAGTGTGCGTTAGCGCTTCTTTTGAAGATACATGCTCGTGTCTTTCTACCCCGCTGTTCCTGTCTTCTTTCTACGGCTCTTGGTGCTTGACAAACTGGTGGACGTGCTGGGTAATCTATGCGCCGCACCCCTACACATAGCAAGAACTCAAGCGTCGTACCGGTGGTCACTCCTCTGGACCGCGTGAGCAGAAGAATCCGAGGGCGATCCCCTGAGTTTGGACTGGTCGCAAACAACATGGCGGCTCCGACCAGCCCTATATTGGCATCAACCCAATTTGTACGAACGACACAACGCCGCTTTATTGTATCTTACGCACACCACTAACACCAAATCCCTTTCATGGCACTGCACTTGAGGAGGTCGAAGATTGGCGTGTTCATTACGAGTTCGTTGACGTGCACAACTAGTGGGTGCCGTGGACAACTAGACACACTGCGGCACGTCTATTTCAGTTTTTTGGATGGCGCACGTGTATGGCATGAGAACAAGGTTGGTATCCTTACATTATAGGAAACGCCGATTTATTGGGACATATGCCAGCCCTGACCGCCGGGAGAGAGCTGAGCGCGATCTGCAATTTGCATACAACTGCCGAACGAAGGGTTTGCGATGTATGTCGAGGACTTGACGCGTCTTTTCGACCGACCTGAACCGGGCATGACAGAAGAAAAGAAAGTATGGTACCTCATTCGCAGGGTGAAAGAGCAGCTTTTCGTTGGGCTTGTGTGCAGTCCACAAAGACTGTGTCAGAATTTCTCACAGAAGCCGTCACCATCGAAACCACCGGGCCACGTCATACGAACTGCACGTAACTCTTCAAACACGGACTACACAGGAGCTTTTAGTGGCCAAATCGATTTCTTCCGAGAGCTCAAACGTTCAGTCATTCGCGAAGAACTCTAGAAGCTGTCAGTTCCCTCGCAACCCACTATCTCTTCGTTGTCCAGCGTTGTCCGAGATGAAGTCCAGCATTCCTTAAGAGAACCGCCTTTCATGTGGAATTATCAACCACCCAGTGACTTCCCCCGGATGTCGTATGCTCAAGCTTTGCGGCAACCTGTTACATCTGTGATTCCGCATTCCACCGTGGCCCCAGCCATGCTGCAGACGGTCCAAGCGGCGCCATATTACAGCCCACCTCGCCTGATCTCGTGGAAATCAGACGTCTGGCGTACTCCAGATCGACGTCTTCCCTGCTTCCACTGTGCCGAAGCTGATCATCTGTACCGACAGTGTTCTTACCGACAACTTGGACTACGCGGATTTTCGACGAACTCACCACCACCCATGGTTGGTCTCTGCGGCCCCCTGAAACTGAAGAGTATGTGGCTCAGCAGTGCGGAACTTTGTCATCCTTGCACCAGTCACGCTCCCAGGAACTCCCTTTATTTCTATTTGAGTTTTAATTTTGTGGGGTTTAACGTCCCAAAACCACCATTTGATTATGAGAGACGTCGTAGTGGAGGGCTCCAGAAATTTTCTCCCTTTCTTTCTAGGCTATTCTGTTTACTGTATTGTTGCTGAGCAGTGAGTTCCTATTTCATTTCCTTAATATCCTTGGCGAGGCGACTGTTCTCGCTTTCAATCACGTGGTTTTCTGCTCGCACCACAGCAAGCTCTTTCTTTGTTTTGCCAAGTTCCACCTTGAATTGCTCCAGAAGCTCATTCATGAAGTTGATTGACTTTCTAAGAGTTTCCAGTTCGCTTTCAATACCATTTGTGATGTCTGTATTTAGCTCATCAAGTGTCCCATCAATACTAGCAGAAAAATTTGACAAGGCCTTAGCTAGTTCCTTCACAGCAATAGGCAGCTTATCACCCATAACACCCGTCGTTCACTGAGCAGTCCAGGAACTAAGAAGTTAAAGTAGAAATCGTTCACGTACCTATTTAAAGAAAGGCAAATTATTAGCTGTCGTTCAGCCTCGTTGCTGCCTGCACTGCTCGTGAAATGTCGGCTGATCCTCGCTGGAGCGGTGGTCTTATAGCAGAGCTGTGACGTCACGGTACTTCAGGGAGTCGTTCTCGGTTCCACCCGCTTGATTCCTAGTAGCGCTGATCGCTTCCGAAGTCATGTGCTGAAACCCTACGAGCAAAATCAGGCCAGAGACGTGGCAACGAAGTGTCGCGGCTTAAGACGAGATCCCAGAGACCTTGTCTGCTTCCACCACCAGCGTTCTGCATAAAGCAAAAAAATTTGTAGCTGTCGTTCAGCCTCGTTGTTGCCTGAACTGCTCGTGTTGCTGCATGGACTGCTCGTGTCGTGGAAGAGCGTTTTCGAGGACAAATAATTGATTAACTGTGCTTACTGGCGACAGAATGACCAAACAGAAGGTTTATACTACCATCCAGGAAAAAATAGCCCCAGGGTGCTTCCCTTCGGTAAAAGATTTAGCCTCTTAATAGCAGGCATTTGAAACGCTTAAGATATTCAAGCTTAGTTTTGCTTCTTCCTTAATAGCCAAGTGCACAGTGAATAGAGCGAGGAGCCGATCCTTCTATGAGAGTCGTTAAGATAGTGCTAGTCATAAACCTAATTTCTTTCATTAGCGTTGTGCTCAATAATGTGCTGTGTATAAGTGATCTGTGATGTTCTGAAAACAGTGCACTTTGACGAATATGCAGGGAAAGACGGCTCTAAGAGGCAGATCGGTCAAAGGCGGCGACTTGCTGTTAAGTCTTGTGTACAATTCTTCAGAAGTTTATTCACAGTTAGAAAGGAAGAGAAAAACTGTACATATCCCAGTGTAAAGAAAATGGGCTGCGAGAAGTCTAGGGATCCTACTCACAGTAGACCTCCTCTAAAAGCTCAACTCGCCTCAGTGTAGCATGCTGAAGTGTGGGGTATTAGCTTCCCATGGGTCTCCTGCATATCCTCAGAGCTTAAAGAGAAACACCAAGGAGCGAAATGATTCTTCGTGTATCTGTGAAGCACCATTTCACAATCCCAAAAACACTCCTATTGCAGCACGATGCTCAGTAATCTAGTAAGCGCGCGAAAAGCAAATGCGGTTAGCGACGCCACCTTGAGATCTCGCATCCGACGCCATGACGTAGGAAAAAGATTTCAAGGCAGTTACTGGATCCTACGTAGTTTACGGCCGATAAAAATGAACCGCATCAAAATCAGTTTGGGCGATAGACATGGCATGCGAAGTTTCAGAAAATTTCATCGAGTCAGTGACACGATAATAGCTCAATTACATTATGAAATGTACGTCACGCGTGGTAGTTTCGACAAAGAATTTAGAAACAAAATTTGAACCTTGATTTCCTCCGATAATAATAAACCCATGACTGTGAAACATACGGCATTACAGTTCTCAAAGTGCCGTTTGTCAATCAAAACGAAATCAATGTTCTTCTTTCGGATCCCCTAAATATTTGCATTTGCTTGGCACTAAAACACACAAGCAAAATAAGCTGCCCAATGTGTACTGCATGAGGCTTGTGAAGCTCGCTAACGCTAAATCAGCCAGAACCAAGCCTTCATTTGCATCTATAGTTACATACCATAGCCTCCAGAGCGCTAACCAGCGTACCTCGCTACCATGGCGACATGCGGTGAGCGTCCTTTACAACCACGCCATCACGTAGCAGAGAAAGCACATGATCGCTATACACTAATACTGTTACTATCACGTGACTGTGCCCCACAGTGTGTAGAAGAGAAGCTGAAGTCCTGGAATTCAATATGCAAGATAGTAAACACCCGAAAACGTGAAAGTTCGGCCTAAAATTTAGGTCCCTTCTTTTACCCTATCGTTCTTTTGAAATTGTAAGTACGAACAAATATTGAATAACAGCTTTAAAAAGACGCATAAATAATTTCTCTCTAAGCTGAGGTCTGCCACAGCTCAACTTGGCAGGACATTATTTAAAAAGTTCTTCTTATTCATCTAAAGAAAAAAAAAAGAGGCCACTATAACAGATCTTTATTCCTAATATGGCCTGCTTTTAAAAGTTCTTTAATTAGTGCGCTAGTATATTTCTTGGCCTAAATAAACATAAGTATGTACAATGAGCTTTCGGAATAAATAGTATTTGTGACTGCGGTTAATGTTGAGAAATAAAGAACAAAAACTAAGAGATAAATAGCTTATTTATCTGGGATAAAACAGGGACGTTTTCCCAGGATTCACTTTTTTTAGGTTTGCATTATTTGTCAGGTGCCTGCATTGCAACACAGTCAACTAGCTGAGCTTTATTAATTTTAAGGCTTACGCGGCTTCGCTCTTACACACTCCACGCTGCAAACACAAAATATTTTACCACTGCGAAGCGTGTCTTCAGTTGATGGATTGGTTGGTTGATGAATTGATGGATGAATAAAGTTCACTTTGGAAACTTGGTAATGTCAGAAACAAATTACTTTGCTCCAAGATCTCGGTGGTTGCAAGGAGCAAGAACTGAGAGGCTCAAACATCTTATAGCCATCAGCTTCGAAATATTACGATATAACCGACATCTGCTGAAGCTTAAAGTTCGATGAAACTCTTTGATAGATACTGCGTGGTTGCCTTTGACCGCATTGTGGGCACCTCGTTTTGCTTTGCAACGTAATCGTGCATTTGTGTTCGTGGCTAAAAGTACTTTTTTTCTTCGAATAATTGAATATAGATTTTTGTGCTTGGTACCGATGTTACGTGGGCACAATTGATTTTTTGAGAAAATTTATGCAACAATCGACGTCTCTTGTTTCGCTTGCGTGCACCTCAGCTATTAGGTGTTGTTGATTCGATGCTTTCTTTGGGACACTCTTGCGGGTTTCGATGAGACTGCAGGTGGCTTCCGGTGTCTATCATGAGAAGCCAGCTAACAAAGCCATGTATTGCGGTCTCTAACATGAAGAAATTGTATATGTTGTTAATGCTCATAAAACTCCCTGCTATGGCTGCTCCAAGAAAATTAAGCCTTCATGTCATATGGTTCGTTGTGGATGTATGGCGACCACTGAAGTACATCTACAGCGTTACTGCTACGACTTGGGCTTCTGGGTATGGTCAGCCTCAATGCTTCGGCTAAATATATTTGTTATTCCGACTTTTCTTTAAGCTACAGATGTTTTTATCACCCTTTATCTTTTCTCACAGTGCAGGGTAGAGAACGATACGTGCGTTTGTTTAGCCTGGCTGCCTTTCCATGCATCTCTTTTTTAACCTTCAGCTAAAGATAGCTGCAATACCAAGTAGAAGATGCACGATTTTGACAGTATATATTCCCATAATACCACAGTTCACCAACACAGCCGCACTTTTTGCTTTTTTACAATACTTCCGGATGTTTAACAAAACGCAATTTTTGGCGATATTTGCTATTCTAAAGAAATATCAAGTTTGTGTGAGCGCGAAACAGTTTAGGTGCATTGCTTCCCCCCTTGAAAACTGAAATAACTGTGTTGCAGTCAATTCTTTAACCCAGCAAGGATTCGGAGCAGTCATTCATCTGTGTTATGTTGCACCTAATAAGCATGAATAGTTCTCTGCGCGTATAGGCACTTGTTGCTGAGCGCCTCGCGATTGTTTCCGAGATACACTGTGCACCGTCCGATTCTCTTCTTTCGACAAACGACGACCGCAAATCGAACTTGTTTCACAATAAGTTTTTTTTTTATTCGGCTCTGAGCATGCCGTGAACGTTCTAAGCGTTTTGTCATCACCCCCGTGCGGGTAGTCGCAGTGAATGAAGAATAATGAAGGCTGTTCGGGTTCACTCCGAATGAAAGATTCTTGGTCTTTCTTTGCCGCATGCATCATCGCATTTATTTCGAAGTGATAAAATGGCTGTGTTGCTCCGACTGTCACCGTTTCTCGCATTTCTGAAAAACTCTCGAAAATAGCAGTCAAAGGTGACGAAGCGGCGCAGGTTGTTTTGATTTCAAGTATGTAAAATAGCCCCGTTAATTTATTAAAAGTATTTAAAAATTTATCAGTCAAACAATTTTTTTACCACTTGTACTTGTAAATCAAAAGTTTTTTGGGCGATTCCTTAGGGTTGGTCTGAGTCATACATAGAGGCTATCATAATCATCAATGTTGCGAAGGAGAACATTGGTGCTCTTTTTGAGCATTTACTACACTAATAATTTGTCTTTAGGCCTGACAATTAACAGGCACCCGTCTTAGCGCGTGGAATGCCGACATGGCGCTTTATTTCTGATGAAGGCGGATATGTTCTTGGCCCGTGTGCTCAGATTTGGGTGCACGTTAAGGAACCCCGGGTGGTCGAAATTTCCAGAGCCCTCCTCTCCGATATTCATATGAGTGGTTTCGGGACGTTAAATCCCACATATCGCCCCGCCGCGGTGGTCTAGTGGCTAAGGTACTCGGCTGCTGACCCGCAGGTCGCGGGTTCAAATCCCGGCTGCGGCGGCTGCATTTCCGATGGAGGCGGAAATGTCGAGGCCCGTGTGCTCAGATTTGGGCGCACGTTAAAGAACCCCAGGTGGTCAAAATTTCCGGAGCCCTCCACTACGGCGTCTCTCATAATCATATGGTGGTTTTGGGACGTTAAACCCCACAAATCAATCAAATCCCACATATCATGACATGGCACCGCACCCTCGCCCTATAGAGAGAGTGGGTGCGTAGCTTCCCGTAGCCACATCTCCTTTCCTTCTATAGAGAGAGAGGGCGTGGTGCCACGTCAGAAAGTCCAGCGCTGTCGCGCTGCGAAGAGTGGGTATGGTGAGGCCTCTAGGGCAGCTTCGCGAACGCACCTGCAGCCGTAAACACGTTGGTACAGTTTTTTTTTATTGACTTATAGGGCATTCAGGCAATGCATGTAACTGGCGTCTCACAAAGCTGGACATTTATAAACAGGTGTCTGCCTAGCCACGCCGTTAACGTGTGCATTAGTTTAGTGGTATCTGTGCATATATTGCCCCGCCAGCTTTCAATTCCCAATCGGCGCTTTCACACTGAACGCGTGCGCTCGTTTCGCATGACGCGCTTGACTTTTATTTATTTATTATTTATCCTACGAGAGAATACGAGAGTGATGATTGTCATAACAGTGATGTGTATCGGCGCTGTACATTAAGACATGGGATGTGCCCGAGTACCTCATACCTAATCTCCACGCTAGCGTCAACTGTCAGGACAGGTATATGGAATGTAATATGGTCAATGATGTCTATAGTCTCGATAGAATTTGTATACTGCATCGGGAGTCAACAAACAACGTGCATTAGACTGCTGTATTATTTCTATTGGACATGTCATTGAGGAGAAAAGTAGCATAGAGAAAAGGCTGTGTGTGAGGTTGAGGATTTGCGTGCTCTTTGAAATGCGTGAATGTTGCAAAACGTAAACTCCTTGTAGTCAAACAAGTTTTTTTATGAAAAAAGTAGCTCTTTGAAGTGACTGGAAGTTGCACAATGTGAGCTCCTTATAGTAAAGCAAGTTGTTGTTATCAATAAAAATATCGCATTACTCGAATGAAAAAGAAAAGCTTTCACCGTATTACTTTAACTTCATTCCATTACTGACATGAAATCAACTTGAGAAACGATCGGCTGAAGTTCCAATCATATATTCGGATGGTCATTCGATGCGACTCTACCGACGTTGTTAAGGTTTTTCAAAGAAGCGAGTGAGTGCCGCTGCTAGGCTAAGCATGATTGAATAGTAAAATTTAGGGAGAGGTGGTACAATAAGAAGGCATAGTTATTTTCTTCGACAACTACAGTCCTTCTACCAGCTACCTCATGTCACCAGTTTTACAAGTTAAGCAGAAAAATAACTCTGAAACACGCGCTTAATATTTTAGCTTCATTTTGCCGGAAATTAGGAAGGAACGGGGATGAAAGCTAGCAAACACACGGATCTTCATTCTAGAAAAAGGCTGGTATGCTACCGTACAAAGGTGTCCATTAACGCGGCACAAACCCACCGTGCACACCTGCACGAAAAAAAAGACAACAGAAAATTTACGCAGTAATACCATTGTGGACTTTGTGCAGGACTAGATGTGCCTCGTGCAAGGAAATCCTCATGTGGACGCGTAAAAAAGTATGTGTGCCTGGTTCGCTTCTCTTCTCGTCGCCATCGTAACGATGGTACAGTTCGCTGAGCTGCTCCTAACCAGCGATGGCAGATATTAGCTTCGTTCGGAGTGCGATAATGATCTCCACAGAGCTATTTCCGTGACACGCAGAATCTACTCCAGCGAGAGGACGATGTAAGTGAAAGGTAGAGGCACGTGGGAACGACGTGACTAGTACATGAACAGCGCAGAGCGTTGTGACGAAGGGCTTGTCAGTGCGATCGAAGCAGACCACGCGGAAATAGGTTGGCCCAGGCGAACGGCATAGCAGCACTTGTTTAGCACGAAAAAGACTAACCGTAGTTCTGAAGCGATGAGATTATTATGATTATAAGCACTTTTTTTTCCGTATATCCTTTACTGTGCATGGTCGAGGAGGTTTAAAATTTGGCTTGTTGAAGACACGGGTAAAAGTTAAGCTCATGTTGTTTTCTAGGAACTGGAAGATCTATAGCTTTTAGAGAAAGTCTTTGTGCTTTAGAAATGGTTGTCGACGTTTGGTAGTTCAGCGTTTCGCTCTGTCGGGATGCAGGTAGCGCCTAGATATACTATGAGGGAGCGTTGGAGAACTGAATTCAGCTCTTAGGAGCTTACTTGAATTGTTCTAGTCTACTAGAAACAAGCAGCAAAGCCGATTAAGGATGATATACTACAAGTTCTATTGCACTACTGCCATTACGTTAGCCACAGAGCTATAACCAGACCAAGACGTTTTCTTGAAAATTTCCTTTTCCTTCAAGGAACGGTGAACATTCAGCGGGCTATGGCCATAGATTTAGTCCATCGGCTGCTAACGTTTTCAAACAAGATGTGACCAGTTAATGAAGCTTGGGAATTTATACACAAACAAGTTATACGTTTTTTCAATATACTGAGAACAAAAGTAGATGGCCATTATCAGTAAGGTCACGTTGTTACAACGAAAATAGGGCTATCACCTGATAGTGTAAAGCGCTTCTGTAAAGCTATTTGAAACTACCGACTGTAACGACGCATTTACGTGCAAGCGATTGATCTTTTTCGGAATGCCTGGGCACACCTACAGTTCTTCTCGTTTTTTCTGTAGTTCTACGGGTCTTGTAGTTCTACAGTTATATATGTAGTTCTACAGGTTTTACTCACAAAACGGTAGGTGTATTCCAATGTTAGGCTTGAAAAATCACTTGAGACAGCGAAAGGTTAGTGATGACTCAGCAGAAGGACTGCCGTCCATGGTTAGCAGTGGGAACACGTCTGGCATAGGTCTTTTTGACAATGAGAAAGAAGGACGGCATCCAAATCAGCCTGTGAACCATGGAACTACTTTCCTCCAAGTTCAGCGCCCAATATGTGACGCATCTTCTCTCTGTCACGTATGTTTCTTGATTAAGCTGTCGGCGATAACATACCACAATGGTTTGTTGAATTACTGAGCATGAACACCTATCCTCGTGATGGAGATCTACCAGGAAGTGTGAATGACGGTGCATTCACGTTAAACGATGCTACTGCCACCAAACACCAGTATGCAGTGTTGCTGCATCTCCTATATTAATGTACAGTAAACATTCAATTACATCTGTAAGGGCCCGTTTTACTTTCGTGTTTTGCCGATTTCCATGAGAGAGGAATCAGCCATCTCTTTTAAAGAATTTCTTTGGATACTTCAAAGTAGAAATTTAGTTTGTCTGTCTTTTTGTTGGTCTGTCTGTCACACCATTCAGTCACCCGGCGAAAAATTACGCAATTTTTTAATGCCCATAATTTTTGATCTGGTGGCTGCGTTCACATTTGTTAACCTTGTCAATCGAAAAGCAAGTACTACACGGATTTTTAGGTAAACATCAGTACGCCAGCATTCGGTAGTGTGTTCCTTATGCTCTAAAATACATAGATACGTAATTCTAAAAACCGCAGTACGTACCACGCTGAATGGACAATGCGACACTACGAATGAAAAAAAAAAAGCGGGTGAATTCAACGCTTCGCTAAAACGATGTGATGCTGCCGCCTACCAGTGGCTCTGCGTTTTAGAAAATCTTTCGTCTATGAAAATTACTACCAGATGGCGTTCATAATTCACACAGCGCCTACAGACAAAAAACCATCATCTTTAGATGACATTTCTTATCAAAACACGCGAATATGCGGCCAGTTTTTTCTCGCTCTCCATCTTCGTACTGAATACCTGAACACCTGAGCTGTTCTTATAGTGAGACAGACCTGTGTCAAGAAGTGCTTTTGAGACGTATGTTTATGTCACTGAAGCTGTAGAATTTGGTACTAATGGCATCACGGCTACATTGAAGCTTCACCTGACTAAAGCTCGAGAATACTTGAAAATAAAGGGGGCTTCATCTCTCTGTTTTTGAATAAACTATGTCATTTAAGGATTCTTTCTTTTTTTCTAATAGCTACCGTTGTTTATTACGCGTAGGAAACGAGTACAAATTACCTTGTCATTTTCGAGGTTACCACCGGATATGACGGTTATGGATGCTTTTCCAGTGAAACGCAATGGCATGGGTCTAACTAAATCCGGAAGTTTTCAAAATGCACCATGTTTTTCCAGTTATAGCTCATGGCACCGGTCTTACTAAAGCAGGACAATTACAAAATGCACCATGCTTTCCCGTTATAGCTAATGGCATCGGTCTAACTAAAGTGGGACATTTTCTAAATGCGCCATGCTTTTTTTTAGTTATAGCTAATGGCATCAGTCTAACTAAAGCAGGACATTTTCAAAATGCACCATGCTTTTCCAGCTATAGCTAATGGCATCGGTCTAATAGAAGCGGGACATTATCGAAATCCCCCTACGTTGTAAGCGTAATAAAGATATGTGGGATCGGATAACAACTTGGAACAGGCTATAACTTCAGCTACACGCCATATCCTTTTATGGTAGGTGCTCTTAAGTACCTTTCGTGGAACGCGCCTACTCTGGCTGGCCCATGAATGGTGGTGAATAATGCACTGTCTAATACCGCAATGAATGGTATTACTGCTGGCTGACCTGCATTAGATATGAATTTCTTTTTTCACATATGATGTGTTATCTGTTTCCGACGAAGCCGGTTTAATATGGCGATTCACTTTAGGTGCCGAAACGTGCTCTGAATGCTCGTATCCGTGCTTTACTCTCAGCAATGGCGACGAAAAGCATTCTCACTCTCGATCAAACATGGTAAATTCTGAATCAAATGGGGAGATAATAAGCTTCTATTTTGATCTACTCTGCGCTCTTCATAAGTACGCATGCGTTGAGCCGTTGGTGTTGGCCGGTTATTCGTCGTTGTTTTCATGAAAAACAAACGTGAAAGCAGAAGACAGCTTTTTTATGTTCTTCTTCCAATCAGTTCTATTTCCAATCTCTCCTATCCTGTACTACACAAAGCGATGCTATGCGTAGCCGTTCCCTTCTTTTTTTCTTGCCATCGTCCTCCCCCTCACTTCTCTTTACAATCCCCTCGCTATACTTCCTGTACGGTATAATTGTGCTAAACACAGTTTTGTATTCGTTGTGCCATCCATGGCAATGCTATGTTTTACTCTCTTTCTCCCCTTCCTTCTCACCACCACTTCAATACACCGAAGTTTTACTATATTGCACAACTATATCTGGATACATACTGTATACTATCTGTTTACTATATCTGTATGCGTGGGTGTGCCTAGAGCATGGTCTTGCCTACGTGACGCTATAGATGACTATGATCTGCCTTACCCTATCCTTTTCTTATTTCTCCCTTTCTCTCACCGTCACATGAGTCCTCCTCAGCTTTACTTCTATTTCCAACCTCTTGCTGTATTGAATTATACATATAGATTGGTGCGTTGTACTTGGTTTCACCTGCGTGACGCCAAGTAACCTCATATGACAGCCTACGACGGCCCGAGTTTCGCTGCAACCAGGGCTGCGCTTCAGACATGCAAGATCTTACAAATGTACACCGTAGTGCTCAAGCGACGCGCTGAGGGCAAGAAAAACACAAAAAAAAGAGTTGGAAATTTGTTTTGTTGTGGTCGTGCCCTACTTTGTAGGAAAGAAAATCACCCCCCCCCTCGTTCTTTATAAATTCGGCACCAAAAAGAAACAAATGTTTGCTTGTGGAACGAAAGGAGGTCAAGTATACTTATGCACGAGCACGTCAAGGGACCGAACACAATGTATTCTATAGTCATGGAGGCCACCCATATTTGGACACTGGTGTCATACTTCACTCTTTCCTGGTGTTACCGAAGCCTGAGCAGGGAACCCATGGCAAGATGAACACTTTCACCATCTGCAATCGAAAAAGAGATCCGTTGCCGTATTTCTTACTTAGGTCTCCCAGCAAGAAACAATGCTTCAGGGAGGCGGCTACAAAAAAAAAAGGAAAACAGAGAAAACATATGAATCAATGGCAAGGTCGACTTTTTATCGATAAACAGCATGATTGATTTCGGTCACAGATGTTGCGCTATTTATTCCCATGGTGCATGGTATTAGTGCATGTCGTAAAAAATGGGGCGAAGAATCGTGGCTGGTAAATTTCCCGCAACAACATATATGCTAGAACCCCTAACTTATTCTCGTCGCCCCGCATGTCCCTACTGTCGTGTAGTCTCTCTTCGTTCCGATGAAGAGTGAGTATCCTATTTTTGTTAAGCGAGGGGAACCGTTATTTTATAGGGGCACATCGACCGATGTCACGTTGCAGTTCTTGCAAGTGCACAAATAAAAAGAAAAATTATTCTCGCTTTGAATCCACAGCAATTGTGAGAGAAAGACATACATGTAACGTAGGAAAGTAACGATGGTAGTAGTTAGAAGTAGATGAGAAAGAAGTGCTTATAGAATAAACATGGCGTATGAGCCAGGCCACGTCTTCCATTCCTCGTAGCGTGACACGAGTCGACAGGATGAGGACCTGGCCGCCGCTGTTCAGCCTCACATGATTCATGAAGCCACCTTCAATACGCCTCATCTGAATATCGACCACCGAAGAAGTGATCTCAGGTGCATGCAGTTACCGGCATCATGACAGAACCATCAACTTACCTTCCAATCTCCAAGTACACCGGAGCAGCGGACGATGGACCTGTACAGGACTCGTTCGACCTGTTCGAGCTCCACGCTACCGCTGCATCATGGAACGGGAGATCACCAACTTTACTGACTACGTCTTCAGTGAGGCCTTCAAGTTCTACCTCACCCACATATTTCAATATGACGAGTCAGGGGAAAAGATCAAACAAGAAATGATCGTTTGGTTTAAAAAATACAATGGCGACTACGACGAAGACTATTACCCACCTACCACAAACAACTGCACCCGGTCGTCACAGTCAAAAGCAGCCTTCACGCATTGACCAACCTCCTGCTTTTCCATCTAGTGGATCTTCAGTCGCTCACAACGCCCACCACGCGTCTCACACGTTCACTATAGTCGGAATAGAGCAGAGAAGCTCGGAGCATACTCAGTCAAGCCAGGGACCTACAGTTCAGTTTAATGCTTCAGAAAAGCTCGCATCGTTCGTTGCACAGAAAGACAGTCATTCCCAACTAGAATCTGACCAAACCACGCCTATTGCGGTGTCGCCATTGAGAGCACAGCCATCTGAAAGCCCAAACACAGGAGGCTCGGAAGCAACTCTTACAGGTTGCCAGGTGCCAGAAGCCCATGTAATGAATGCTGTCGCAGGCGCCTCTGATGTTCTTCCAGTCAAATCTCTCCTACCAACTTCGCTGCCTGAGAATCGTTGTAACTGCTACCAACTGGACACTACGTTGAATTGCGAAGAAAAGCATTGTCCTATTCCAAAAAGGCTGCCACCTCAACATTTTTCGCAACATCAGCAAGACCAGCACAGTGAAATCGGCCAGGTTAAGCGCCTTGTTATTCGACACGGACAACTAGAGACGTCGGAAGAACACACACGGCGCCAAGAAAGACGTTTACAAACGACTCAACCAAAGAGACAACATATTCAAGATGTCTCACTCGAGACAAAAAAAGCATCGAATCCCAGACATTTTCCCAAGAGACGCCGGGTAAGTTTTCTGCGGCAGAGATCAATACTCAGACAACATGACATACGACGACGGAAAAGGCTCAAACCAAAACCCTGTATACCGTAAGGACTCGGAAATCACCGCGAAAACCTTGGTCAACAAATACGCAAACGGGTGGCGCACATGTGTACCAATCAAGACAAAAAGCACGACGCCTACGCCAGCTATGCTGCTGGTGCTCCAAAGCATTCACACCACGTTCATTGCTCGCAAGAATTCAAGCAGTGTCATAACCAGTTTCCACGCTCAATGTGTACTTGTGTTTACCAGAACGCAACAGTGAGCCTCGCCCACCAGAGCTGTACTAACCCCGGATTGCTGTCCTCTCCTGTGAAATCTTTGTGCGACATTACGGAACCTCAATCTGATGTGGAACTACATGCCATTTGGACATTTTTTTGTGTGTTATAAGACTGCTTGTTCATCATGCATTGTAATATGCAACGCGCGCATTCTTTTGGGGGGAGGGGTAATCTTGTAACGTAACAAGGTAGCGATGGTTAGGAGTTAGAAGTACATGAGGAAGAAGTGCTTTCGGAATAAACATGGCGTATGAGCCAGGCCACGTTCCCACTCCTCGTAGCGTGACACATACACACACACACACACCACACACACACACACACACACACACACACACACACACACACACACACATATATATATATATATATATATATATATATATATATATAAGTCAAGTAGATCCTCCAAGAGAACGGTAACAACGGAAGTGTTTAATTCGACAGTTTCGGCCAGAGTCTGGCCTTCATCAGGAGTCATGGTACATTCTGTTTGCGCTCACATTTATAGTATTTTGGGTAAAAAATGAGAGGGAAGGAACGAGAAAAAAAAAAAAAAAAAAAAAAAAAAACCAGAAAGAAAGAAAGAGTTTGAAAAACGAGAGAGGAAAGGATATCCAGAAAGTTCCAGGTTCCACTGTGCTTCGCGAGTGGCGTCGTCAGTGTGTATTTTCTTAGTATTGCGTTCAGTGCAGTTTGGTGGCGGTCCCTTTATTGTAGACGGGGCCTGGCTAAGGTAAGGGCTTGCGTGTCGCGAAAAATGCTTTTTTTATTATTATTTTTTATTTTTTATTTTTTAAAGACCGTCACTAATTCGGCGTCGGGGACAGCGTTCCGAGGCTCCAGGAAGTCGGCGCGGGAGAAAATGTTTCTTAAGGCGCTGTCTGTCGTTTTGAATGCTATTTTGCTCTGCGAATCCGCGTTTGGGGGTTTTAATTGTGTATGGGGTGGCCCTTCTATATGTCGGGCTTTGTTGTCGAAATGCGGGAAGGGTTTCCAAACTGCGAGAAAGGACGTTTGAAGTGATTGCTATTTTGTACTGGGAAACCGCGTTCGGGGTGTTTAGTTGTGTATGTGGATGTCGGGCTTTGTTGCCAAAATCGGGGAAGGGTTGCCAAAAGGCGAGAAGGGGCGTTTGAAGTGATTGCATTTTGTTCTGGGAATCCACGTTCGGGGCTTTTAGTTGTGCATGCGGTGACCCTTCGACAAGTCGGGCTTACAACTATTGTTCGGTTATTCAGAGAAATAGAAATAGACGACAGTGGTTCACTGAAACACGCAAAGATATTTGTAGTTGTCCAGTCCTCGTCGCCGCCACAGTGCCGCGAAATCTTGAACTGTTATGATTACAATTATAAACTTACATATACACACATACACCCCCATACATATGCGCATATGCATAAGTACATATACACATATAAATGCATATGTATATATTATAGTGCTTTGATTGCTGCAAGTGTACCCGGACTTTCATTTATGCCTTTTTCGAGGGTGTTAAATCGGTGTATGAGGTATGATTCACGTTGTTCACGTTCCCGGTTTGATTTAAATCCTGTTTCTAAAAGTGTGACTGACAATTTGTCGAAGGAGTGGCCGGGAAGGTTAAGGTGTTTTGATAGAGGTAGATTCGGCGCTGATTTCGCGTGGGCTCTGTGATTATTGAAACGAATCCTAAAGGGTGTTTCCGTTTGTCCGATGTATTGCATGCCGCACACGTTGCATTCAAGTAGATATACCACATTAGGGGAATCGCATGTTAGATTTCCTCGTATGTTAATTGAAAAGTTGGATTGTGTGCTGCTTGCCTTGCTTGTATCTCGCATCGCTTTGCATACAAAACATCGAGGCTTCAGACAAGGTCGGCATGAACTGTCGGAAGTTGAAGTATTGATTTGGGAGTTTACAAGTGTGTCTTTGAGGTTGCGTGTTCGTCGGTAAACGACGCCAGGAGCCGATGGGAATGCACGTTTTAGACGTTCACTTTGTTCCAGTATGTTGTAATGTCGTTTAAGGATTTTGTTAACGTTGGGGAAATTCGTGCTGTATGTTAAACATAGGTGTGTCTGTTGCAGGTTGTGTTGTGGTGGCCGCTTCATCAGAAGGTCATCACGCTGAAGTTTTCTAGCTTTTTGAATAGCGTCATCAATTACATGTGTAGGATATTTCTGTTTTTCGAGCACGAGTTTAAGCTTTTGTGAGCTCGCGTGGAAGTCAGTGTCTTTTGAGCAAATTCGCTTAAAACGGTGGGCCTGGCCGTATGGAATGCTGTTTTTACAATGGCGTGGATGATCACTTTGGTAATGGAGGTACTGTTGTCGATCTGTTGGTTTGCGGTAGAGGGTTGTGGAAAGTTTATCATCTTCTATTATTATGGTAACGTCAAGGAAATTTACGGTTACTTGTGAGTAGGTGTGTGTGAAGTGTATGTTTGGATGCACAGTATTGTAAGTATCGATAAAGTTTAGCAGTTCATCCTCGCTGTGAGTCCAAATAAGAAAAATATCGTCAATGTACCGCCTGTATAGGAGTGGTTTCAAGGGAGTTTGGGACAAAAATTCGGTTTCTAGTTCTCCCATAAAAATGTTAGCATAGTTTGGTGCGAGTTTGGTACCCATGGCGGTGCCGCTGATTTGTCGAAAGTACTCTTGGTTGAACTCGAATGAGTTCAGTTCTAATACAAGTCTTGTGAGGCTTGCGATGGCAGAGAAATCTGGGGTGTCAGGTTGTCTATGGTTTGTGTATGTGTTTTTTAATGCCGCTATGCCATCATCGTGGGGAATATTTGTATAAAGTGAAGACACATCAATGGTAACTAAGTATGAGTGTTTCGGAATGCGCAGGTCTGCAATATCTCGAAGAAAATGTGAGGTGTCTTTTACGTACGACCCGAGAGTGCACGGAATGTGGCCTATTAATTTGTCTACGTACCCTGATATGGGCTCGGTTACTGTGCCTATACCTGAAATGATTGGTCGGCCTGGATTACCGGGTTTATGAATTTTTGGGAGTATGTAGAAGCGCCCTGGACGAGGGTGTACTGGCCGCATTAATTTGTGCTCACTGCGTGTTATTCTTCCCTCGTCCAACAGCTTCTTCAGTTCTGTTGCTACAATACGCGTGTATTTCTCTGTCGGGTCCCCTGGGAGGCGTTCGTAGAATTTTACCGACGAACACCGGCGTCGTTTACCGGCGTCGTTTACCGACGAACACGCAACCTCAAAGACACACTTGTAAACTCCCAAATCAATACTTCAACTTCCGACAGTTCATGCCGACCTTGTCTGAAGCCTCGATGTTTTGTATGCAAAGCGATGCGAGATACAAGCAAGGCAAGCAGCACACAATCCAACTTTTCAATTAACATACGAGGAAATCTAACATGCGATTCCCCTAATGTGGTATATCTACTTGAATGCAACGTGTGCGGCATGCAATACATCGGACAAACGGAAACACCCTTTAGGATTCGTTTCAATAATCACAGAGCCCACGCGAAATCAGCGCCGAATCTACCTCTATCAAAACACCTTAACCTTCCCGGCCACTCCTTCGACAAATTGTCAGTCACACTTTTAGAAACAGGATTTAAATCAAACCGGGAACGTGAACAACGTGAATCATACCTCATACACCGATTTAACACCCTCGAAAAAGGCATAAATGAAAGTCCGGGTACACTTGCAGCAATCAAAGCACTATAATATATACATATGCATTTATATGTGTATATGTACTTATGCATATGCGCATATGTATGGGGGTGTATGTGTGTATATGTAAGTTTATAATTGTAATCATAACAGTTCAAGATTTCGCGGCACTGTGGCGGCGACGAGGACTGGACAACTACAAATATCTTTGCGTGTTTCAGTGAACCACTGTCGTCTATTTCTATTTCTCTGAATAACCGAACAATAGTTGTAAGCCCGACTTGTCGAAGGGTCACCGCATGCACAACTAAAAGCCCCGAACGTGGATTCCCAGAACAAAATGCAATCACTTCAAACGCCCCTTCTCGCCTTTTGGCAACCCTTCCCCGATTTTGGCAACAAAGCCCGACATCCACATACACAACTAAACACCCCGAACGCGGTTTCCCAGTACAAAATAGCAATCACTTCAAACGTCCTTTCTCGCAGTTTGGAAACCCTTCCCGCATTTCGACAACAAAGCCCGACATATAGAAGGGCCACCCCATACACAATTAAAACCCCCAAACGCGGATTCGCAGAGCAAAATAGCATTCAAAACGACAGACAGCGCCTTAAGAAACATTTTCTCCCGCGCCGACTTCCTGGAGCCTCGGAACGCTGTCCCCGACGCCGAATTAGTGACGGTCTTTAAAAAATAAAAAATAAAAAATAATAATAAAAAAAGCATTTTTCGCGACACGCAAGCCCTTACCTTAGCCAGGCCCCGTCTACAATAAAGGGACCGCCACCAAACTGCACTGAACGCAATACTAAGAAAATACACACTGACGACGCCACTCGCGAAGCACAGTGGAACCTGGAACTTTCTGGATATCCTTTCCTCTCTCGTTTTTCAAACTCTTTCTTTCTTTCTGGTTTTTTTTTTTTTTTTTTTTTTTTCTCGTTCCTTCCCTCTCATTTTTTACCCAAAATACTATAAATGTGAGCGCAAACAGAATGTACCATGACTCCTGATGAAGGCCAGACTCTGGCCGAAACTGTCGAATTAAACACTTCCGTTGTTACCGTTCTCTTGGAGGATCTACTTGACTTATTGCAACGCTACGGCCATTTTCGCCACTATATATATATATATATATATATATATATATATATATATATATATATATATATATATATATATATATATATATATATATATATATATAATTTATTGACACGTGTGCGACACGTCCGTAATGTCTATTGACATATCACGACCAACTCGCCTGGACATTTAGAAAACTCATTACGCGTATATGTAGTAATCACACTCAGTGCTGTTTTTATGACTGTATCCATAGAGTTTCCTAGAGTTAACTAAAGGGAACTCTGGCACTCAATCATTCACTGACCATTAGAATTATAAGTATTACACGAATATGCCTGGTATTCGTACTTCCGGGCGGCAAATTGTACTTGTGGCTTCACTCAATGTGGTGTTTCGGTTCTGTTTTCAAGGAAAGAACAAACTTCTTTGAACTTCGAGGCTCGAATTGAAAAGGTAAGCCTAAAAGAATGGGGTGGTCAAGCGCAACCGCTGAACATTAGCTGATTTTCATTTCATGAGAAAAGAACTCCAAGCCACAGAACACGCACGGAGCCAGAAGTACGAAGATTAGACAAATCCTTGTTCTACCCATCATTCCTATGCTCTCCGAAGCGCCGTGCGCTGCAGCTCCCATATACACTAGCGCCAGAGTTCCCTCTAGTGATTATTTAGGAAACTCTATGAATGTGCCAACTATACAGACCCGACATAACAAAGCAGCAAAGTGCACTTATGATGCTTCATTCGTAGAACTTCATTTTTACAGTTGCTGTGGTTGGTTGGCTTGGTGGTAGTTTCTTGGTGCTTTCTACGGGTCGGCTATATTAGATGCGCAGCAGCTTATGACCGTGTCCTATTCAGTGTGGGCGACTACCTTAATTGTGCATGCGCAGCAGCTTTCCCAGTCATTGCCAGAATGCGCTCACGCGCTTGCATGTTGCAGCCTGTGTAAAGGCCGTTTCACATGACACAAAAAGTAGCGATTTTCAGGCTGCGAATTCGCTCGCAGCGAAAAAAAGGACAGTTAGCTCCCGCCGCAGCGGTCTGCGGCGAGCTTCCAACGTGTTGGAAATTTTCGTCCTATCGCAGCGGCGGGAGCGATTTTTTGTCGGGACCCGTCGAAATAGGGCTGGTCCGGCCAAGACGTCGAAATAGAGTCGACGTGTTTCTTTTGGTAATGGCCGATGCTGTGCATTTTAATATGAATTCAGACTGGAAAGTGTTCTTTAATGACGAAACAAGCAAGCCCTTCGTTACTGTTCACGGTAACTTCATGATATCATAATGAACATATTATTACATTACATTCGTGTCTGTCCCAATGAGCGGTGGCAAGAACTCACCGCTCCAGTCGCAGAGCAAAAATCGCGGACCGCTCGCGGTCCATGTAAAACGAAACCGCCATTAGCGACGGTTGCCAACCGAGCGATTGGAGCGAACGGAACAATTTTTTTTCGCCCTGAGATAATTGAGTTTCCGTTGGTGTTATTTCGAAAACCTTGTGCGTACGGTGTTATTGTTGGATGTCTTATAGGAGCTCTTTTTTTTATTTCTATGAACTCCTAGAAGTAGAATTGATATCTCTGGCTGCGACTCTTTTCTGTTATGACGAGTTCGCGATGACTAAACTATATAAGTATCTCCCTCTCTATTATCCGAGGAAAACTAACGCACTGCTTGAATGAGACATAGGGCTTTCGGAATGTAACATTTATTTTGACGGCAGCAGAAAAGCACACGACATCAATGCCAGACACAGACGGTCTCGGCTTCTCCTGAACGCGGGATCTGCAATAATGACCCACGCCTGTTTGGAAGGGCAATATTAACATCACTTCACTGCTTGCATGACCTCGCAAGTGGTGAGCAAATGCAATTTAATGCACCATCGGAATGATAAAAAGAAGGCTAGATGGGACAGCCTCCAGGAGATTCGAAGCAAAATTATTCTCGATAGAAATATTTGAGACCGAAGAACGGATTTAGGATTTGATTAGTGCCTTCTACGGAATGGTAGTCGCTTGATTGCAGTTCTCAAGTGTTCGGCTGTATACGCACTGCGAAGCGATTCCCACGCATTTTTTAAAAGTTTAATGCTGCGAAATACAAGTAGTCTGAAACGTATTAATCATAATAGTTGCGGTTTTAAATGCCACGGCCACAACACGGTTTTCGGGCACGACGTAGTAGAAGACTGCGGAAGTTACCACCACCTGAGGTTCTTTGACGTGCGCCTAAATTGAAGTGCGCGGGTCTCTCACATTTCGCCTCCATCTAAACGCGATTGGCGTAGCTGGCATCGAGCTCGCCGGTCATTGGTCAGCAGCCGCGCAGCGTAACCACTGTACCACTGTGCGGGCTATGTCTAAAGACCATGCTGACAGACCTGCCGTCATGCGATACGGATTTCGGGCAATCGCCCGAGGTAACACGATTTTCATGGTACGAAAGCCCCAAAAAATATCAACGCGATAGCGTTAAAGAGCTTGTTTCACGGAAATTCAGGCGTCGGTGTCGGATTGAAAGATCCTGGGTCAGAGTGGCGACCGAACCAGGGTCGTTTGAGTCCGAGTGCGGATTGAACCCGGGTCGTTTGCATGTTAAGCGGGCGTTCTAGCGCACGGCCACGCGCCTGCTTGTGAATACAGTGAAAATAACTTCTACTGCTGGAAAATGCAGTGAAAGTAGCTTTCAAGTTTGTTTGTTTTTTTACAAACACACGCGTCCTGTATACATGCTTCACAATACAGCATGATATATTGCAGTAATATTGCATGGTACAAGCGCCCATTGCCAGCGGGCGTCACAACATGTGATTATCATAATGTCTTCGTGGTTTGAAGCCGTTCACTCTCTACAATAGGCACACGCTATCGTGCCTATTAACCTAAGGCAACGTAGTGGGCGCATAGCAAGTTCGAAAAGGTTTCGTGCGCAAAGTGTTTGAAGTACCCACTAGGAACAAAATATCGCTATTGCGTTAAACTACTAAAGGCGAAGCTTTAGAGGCCCCTAATCGCATCTAGCCCTGAAACAGGCCACATTACTTTTCCTGCAAGAGAAGCACAACACATTTACACGGATGGCTCGGTGTCTTCAGTAAGCTCTGCAGGGGCGGTGGTTATTCCCGCGAGGCACATCACAATTAAATTCATGACATCGCATTTGACGTCGTCGAGAGCTGCAGAACTTGCAGCCATTCGTGCAGCTCTGGAGTTTATAGTGAAAGAACCTTCGGGAATTTGGTCGATCTTCTCGGACTCGAAGGCATCTCTTCAATGTCTTATATGACCCTTTCGCCATGGACCTAATGAACAGTTAGTAGCTGAAATAAGGCTTCTTCATCACCAAGCAACCGAAAAACAGCACAGCATAGTGTATCAGTGGATACCAGGTCATTGCGGTATATATGTCAATGACCGCGCAGATGAGGCCGCTAGATCTGCACACGATGGTACCCAATACACAGCCATCCCGTTCTCAAGAACCGACGCAGCTACAAGACTTCGTTCGCTTGCACGTGACCTCACACTGGTACAGTGGAACTCAACAGGCTTCACAAACGCGCGCCTGCATAACTTGGATCCCGATCTGCAGCTTCGTCTTCCCCCAAGGATATCTCGAGCTGAGGAGACTCTTCTATGCCGCCTGTGGCTTGGAGTGGCCTTCACGAACGCATACTGTTATCTCATTGGGATGGCCAGCTCTCCTACATGCACTTACTGCAGTTGCGAAGAAACCATCGCGCACCTTCTGTGTGAGTGCACCCATTTCAACGCGCAAAGACAAGAACTCACTGCAGCTCTGGATAGACTAAACGATCGGCCTTTGTCGGAACAAAGGATTCTGGGTCATTGGCCGAGCCCATCCTCAGCCCAGAAGGCTTTGAAGGCTTTGCTGCGCTTTTTGCGGACAACTGGCCTCAGAGACAGACTTTAGTGTCTTATACTCTTTGATGTTGCCTTTTCTCTGTCGCATTTTTTTTTGTAATTTCTCCTTCTCTTCACAACATTTCTTTTTAACATCTTTCATTCCCCTCACCCCTTTCCCCAGCACAGGGTAGCCAGCCGGTCTAAGAACTGGCTAACCTCCCTGTCTTTCCGCTTAAACTTTCTTCCTCCTCCTTCCTCTTCCTATGCGACAACAAGTCAGGATGTCTCGAGCGAAAAACGACGAGGCTGAACACTACGCCTCAGGCCGTTCTCTAACAACCTGCATATTCGGTGTGAAGCGGTGCGTGAGAGCCTCCGTGTGCGCCGAATTTCGCGGAGGTGTTTCGTCACACGCGCATTCGTATAAGTCTAGCTGATCCTTCAAAGCGTCGGCTGAAGCGCTAACAAGGAGAGAAATTGAGATACCGTTACTAAGGGGAAGGAATCTGCTGCATAAAGACGTGTCTTTGGGCGTACAAGAAATATTGAACCACGTAGTTGCTGTTTCTCAACAGCTTCACCGTAGGCATGTCCAATTAAATGATGTCAAGCCGTGTCGAGCACAGCCTTCAGCCACAATGTGGATTGCATGGCTCTTTACAAAAGTAATGATTGCTCTGCCCCTTTGCAGTTGGAAATAACACCCTCAAAGAGCATTCAGCGAAGCTCATATATATATATATATATATATATATATATATATATATATATATATATATATATATATATATATATATATATATATATATATATATATATATATATATATATATATGTCTGTTAGATCTCATTATTATTGTGTAAAGCACAGGAAAACGAGCCCTTAAGTGTATACACTTCTTTCCTTAATTCATTACCGAGTGTCTCGTACTGGCAGACATAGTGCCTTTAGGTTGTATACGAGGGACTATTGGTCAGCTGCCCATTCGTAATAAGTTCACGTGCTACGTGACGCCAAATAGGCTCAAAAAGTGTGTGCTACACTCGCCGCCATGGCTACTGGTGGCGCTGACTGACACTCCCACGTTTAATTCACATATGAACCCAGTAAAGTGCCTGGGGGGGATAGCTGTCGTGGTAGCCGAGTGGTAGAGGATCGAACGCGTCATTCGAAAGTCGCAGGTTTGGATCTTGCCCACGGCAAGTTATCTTTTCACCCACTTTTCTTCATATTTACATTACAATTTCGGTCTAATATCTTCCCCTATACTTTCCTTGGCATTATTGTCTGTTAGATCTCATTAATATTGTGTAAAGCACAGGAAAACGAGCCCTTAAGTGTATACACTTCTTTCCTTAATATATATATATATATATATATATATATATATATATATATATATATGTATATATATATATATATATATATATATATATATATATATATATATATATATATATATATATATATATATATATATATATATATATATATATATATATATATATATATATATATGTATATATATCTTAGGTCTCAAAAGAAGGCTCATTCATTTGTAAAGCATGCTGTGGCAGAGATCGTATTTTGCATGCGAATATCACAGCACTGCGTGCTCTACAGACGCTTCTTTTTGAATTTCAGAGTCCCTCTCTCCAGAGCCTGTCGTCCGGTCCTCTTCGTACGCTAAGTCACGTAATGTTGCCCACAGCAAGGTAGCACTCTGAGATCATTAATTGGTCTTCCGCACGTTGGCCTCGCGATGATGTCATTTTGGCTCCACAGTCCTCGCGCTTGTCGCTTATCTGTTTACTACGTCGTTGCCTCACAGCATGGTCCCTCACCACGTCTCCTGCGAGTAACTGACACGGCCAACACACGGAGAAAGCCCTGCTTGTTCTTTTACTGCTCTCCAAACGAGTAAGTTCTTATCGTCGTCGTGTTACTCTGGCGAAGTGTACGTCGTCACGACGATGGACTGCGTGTACCGTGCTCCGCCTCCGCCGTGTAGAAAAAAAAAAAGGGCACGAGTGGGTGAGTGAGACCAACCAAAGCGGCGACGATAGGGTTCTTCGAGTCCTTGTCAGTACCTTATCACGGCACTTATTCGCAGCATACTCGAATCGATGAGAGTGCGCAGTTACATTTTTGTCACTGATTGTTGACCTCGGTGTTCCAAAACAACGGAATTCTATGGCATGCCTCTCTTGCACGGCAGGCAAGCCACGCATCTCTCGCTTCTACGTACGGCAGGCCTCGGTTGCCGTGGAATCGTGGTGTATTGCAATGATATTTACATTTTTTTGCAGCGAACTATCACCTGGCAACCATGTTGCGTATTTTTAAGCCTTGTTAGTTCTCCTGTCACCATACGTTTACTTCTGCCAATACACTATGTGTGATTATGATGCACAAGTAACCATTTAGTTTTAAGCGTTATAAGTATTTACGGCGACAGTAGAACTGTCCGAGGAATTCGTTTCGTGCGTTGTACATAGTTATTGAAAACGACTAACAGTTAGGCGAAGTAAGGAATAGAGGATATCATTCGGGGTTTGTGTACTGTGGTGTAATGATTCTGACTTACACTGAACGGAAAATCACCCTTTCAATCGACCAGGTGTGAACCCGTCACTTTCGAATTACCCTTCCGATGCTCTACCCTTTGAGCTACAACGAAAGACACTGTCTGGTCCACTTTTTCGTAGAGTAATAATGCATGCTTGTCGAATTAGCGCCATATTCTGGACAGGTGCCAATATACCTATGCGCTATAGAGTGCACCCATGCTTAGAGACCTCCCTTCGGACAACCAGTACTCCAGAACAGCGGAAAGAACCCTTCTTAACGACGCGCCTGGCGTCTGTCGAGTGGTCGTTCAGCGCGCCGGGGCCATCGCAGAAGTCGTAAGTGTCCCGTAATAGGGACCCTCGCTTTATTTGATTTCAAAAATTATTTTTATAGTCATCATGCGTGCCTAATACTTGGATGTTTTTCCTCGCGCCATTCGAAGCCCAGACGACGAATGTGTATTAGCAATGAGGAGTGCTGTTGTCTAGGCTAGCTCGTGCGACATCTGAGAAGTTATACAACATGAAGAACGAAGACGAAACACACATGGACCTTTGTAAAATGCGAATTTCGTGAATAGAGCTCAGCTGGTCGTCCATCACTGGCCCTGTTAATGTGTCTTTCGTCTTCGCCTTTCGTGATGCCTAACTTCACAGATGTCCCAAGTCTCGAAGCAAGCCGAGCGGTCTACACTTGGAAGGAGGCTAAAAAAGACAACAAGACAAGCGGCCTGGGTGGGAAGCCTATAAAAAAGTTCGATTAAACAAGAAGGTGACTCTTGTGTTCAGTGTATAAGAAAGGTTTTTGTGACATACTTTGGCGGAGTTGGCTTTGACGATCCATGACGTGGGTTACTTTTGTTTAGCCAGCCCCAGACATCCTGGTTTTCACAAAACCCGCGCCAGGCAAAGTATGTAAGAAAACTTCACTTTTAAACTGAACTTAACAGACTCCATCCTGTTCCACCAAACTTCTTGTTTATTGTCTCCCGCCTCTGCCCCTTGTCTTGTGCTATTTTGACTTATTTTTTTCTCTAAATGAAGGTCACTCGACAAGCTTGAAGTATGTTACTCTGTCCTTCTGCAGTTTCAAGTATAACTACACTTTGAAATAGAGATCCAACTCAGTACTCAAGTACTCCTGGTAAGCTAACAACATGCCAATATTCTTGTTATATGGCAGAACCTGAACAAATTTTTGTTTATTAATGATGTAATGGTTTCTCTGAAATGAAATCCTGTAAAAAATAAAAAGACAAAGAGAAGAACAAGCATAGCCATGTACATGCAGTATAGTACAGCAAGTGGTGGAAAAGACGCAGGTGAGAGAGTAAAAGCTGGGCCAAGTGAGAGCGGGGTAGGCGCTCAGCAGTTCTGCTGTGTCCCAAACTTATGTGCGTTTTGCAGCAGGTTGTGCTAATATATTTTATGGCGAGAGCAATTATATGGACACTCACCGCTGGATTTTGCCGCATATATATATATATATATATATATATATATATATATATATATATATATATATATATATATATATAAGCGATAAAAAATAAATCTAGAAAAAGACTCCGGCGTCCTCAATCGAACATGGAACCTCTGAATCGTGAGTGCGAGGCGCAAACTACTGAGCCATGGAGGAGCACCTCCTTTAACATTTAAACGGCAAGTTATTTATATCTACCACTTACCACTGCTGACAGGCATCTCGGGGAGAACTGTAGTATTTTCAGCATTAACAGCAAGATGACGCTAGGAGCACGCATTGCCAAATCGTCAAGACACGGTGGCGCGCATTGTCATCTTTCTCGCGTACTTTGCCCCGTGGAGAAGAGGGGATGTATGCTCACTCGCGCACCCTTATCTCGCGGTGGGGAGGATCGTACGTCTTGGCTAGCCTTGGGCTTTCACTGGAACAATTTTGTTGTAGCTACCGGACCGACAAAGACAAAAGTCTCTGCAATCGTGGCACAATATCCGTTTGCGAAAAGGGCGCACTTTCCAGACACAGCGGAGAATCAACTGAGACGCTTATTCGCGTCCTTCTGTCCCTGTGAGTACGTTTCGTTCGTCATTTGTGCGTGACAAACGCGATGCACGTTTTGATCTGCTTGCAATTCTGTGAGGAATCTTCCTATTTATTGCTATCGCATTCATTGCTTCACCTTTGTGGCAAAGCACTGACTTTTTTTTTTGTTCCTATTCGCTTTCTGTTTTCGAAACTGCTGCCCGGAGGTGTTGCAAACCATTGCTGCTTGTTTGACTGTACTGTCACTTTCTTCTTAATTTGTCTGTAAGCGATCCAAAAGATCTCCATGTCTAACAAATAGTTCAACATCATTCTTCAAGCAAAACGTGAACGTCTGAGTTTTTAAAGAAATATATCGAAACCGAATATTACAGCTGCATAGAATGCCTTTTTATTTCTTAGTTCTGTTCTTGATAGTAACTCATTTTCTCCGTCATTAGGTGATCATAATTTTTGGTCGCTTACAGAAAAGTCCAAATGTTTTGGAAGGAGAAGCATAAAAGAAAGGCAACCTGAACTAGGAAAGAATGGCGGAGACATAAATTTAGAGAGGAGGAGAGAAAAGTCACTGTTCACCAAATGCTTTAAAATGAATTCAAATAGTGCCGACGTTTTCTTGAAGCATTTCGTGTACGAACTATTGTTTTTTTTACTTGTTACTCAACGAAAACGACACCAACGTGCAAGCACGTACTACAAACACTTCAAGTTTTAGTCGAGTGCACTTCAGAAAATATTTAGCGAATGATTCACCCATTTGTTTATTTTATTCGGGATCTCAATTTTACTTGCATTAGTTCGTCTGGCACATCCACATCGTTGTGTGCGAATACGTAAACATGTTAAGGAATACAGCATGAATTGTGGAGTGACGACTTTCAAAATTATCCGTTAACCTTTGACTCAATGACTGAGCTTAGCTTACACTACGGTAAATAGGCTTCGGATTGCTGAAAGAGGTGACGTTATCAAAGTGATCAAAATTTACCGTGTTATTTTGTGCTCGTATGCAGTGATCAGTTTAGCAGGATGACCCGAAGGAAAAAAATGCATATTCCGAGAACTTCTGCGCTGCTTGATCACACTGCCAGAAGAAAAATTCGACAAACATTACACTGATGAACGGTTCATTCATTGCAATGAATTGCTTTCTTTTAGGAGAGATATATGAAAAATTTCAACTTCAGGCTAAAAAAAAACTTTATTCTAGTGGCGCGAAACGTATGACGCTGAGTTGAGATGTTGCTGCACTTTCCACAAAATCCGCATTCTTGCTTATCGTCACTGTCGCGCAAACGAAATCTGCGCAGGAAACAAAATTCCTATCACAAGTTTTTTTTTCCCTTCAATTAAGTAAAGCCGGCAAGTTTCTAAAAAGTTTGTCCTTAATCGTACTGCTAATTTTCGGAACATTCTCTAAGACATCTAATTTCTCAACAATATTTTACTTATTGTACTTGCTCAGGTCGTGGGTTTGAATTCCGGCTGCGGCGGCTGCATTTCCGATAGAGGCGGCAATGTTGTAGGCCCGTGTGCTCAGATTTGGGTGCATGTTAAAGAACCCCAGGTGGTCGAAATTTCCGGAGCCCTCCACTATGGCGTCTCTCATAATCATATGGTGGTTTTGGAACATTAAACCCTACATATAGATCAATCAATTATCGTACTTGCTCATTTCAGTGAATGGTGCGTGTAACTGGTAGCTTCACTGTACTAATTGTTTTGAAGAAGTCTTCAACGATTTTTATTATTTGGTACTCTACTTTGGAAGAGCATAAGTCCGCCCCGTGGGCCTCACCCTTGATGAGGCCCTGTGTTTAGAAAAAAAAATGTTTAGCGATTTCGAGTACTTCACTCAGGTATGGGAGAGCACTGAGCCGTCCCGCTAAAAGCAAGGAGCTAGATTGTGTTTGTGTTTAGAAAAATGTTTAACGATTTCCAGTACTTCATAGTCAACTATGGGAGAGCACTGAGCCATCCCGCTAAAGAAGGAGAGTAGTGCAACTTTCACTGAGCGTGGTGTGTTTAGAAAAAGTGGTTTACGATTTAGAGTACTTAGTACTCTACTATGGGAGAGCATAAAGTGCAAATGTGTGTTCAGAAAAAAGTAGTGAACGATTTAGAGCACTAGGTGCTCTATTGTGGAAGAGCTGTGTGCCGTCCCGTCCCTTCACACAAAGCTAGGCGACAGACGGCTCTGTTTAGAAAAAATTCATTTCCACAAACGTCAATAACACTCAACATAACATTTCGGTTCTGTGTTTAGAAAAAGTGGTTAACGATTTAGAGTACTTAGTACTCTACTATGGGAGATGAGCCTCCATCTTCGACAGTTCGCTGAATTTAGCGGCTCTGATCAAGAGAAAAGTAGTGCAGATATTAGGAAAAAAATGAGCTGCATAACACAATCCACGCCTCTTAACGTTCACAACCTAAAATATGCGTCTGGGGAAGCGTTTCATTTTATGTACACCCGTCGGCAAGCTTAACGCGAAATCTCAGTGGCATCTTCTGAAACAGTTTAATTCACACTAGCGCAGCGTAACTTTTAGTTCTGTTGCCGTAACGTGACCTATGCATGCCGAAATATATTTATTTATTCATTTTATTTATTTAATACATACTGCGGACCACACTTCGGTCCAAGCAGGAGGGCATGGTGTAATGCAAAGAGAAATACAATACACGCAAAACAAAACAAAAAAACAGCGCACAGTTACTCAGTATCGCAAGTACTACATTCGATTGTCTGGTTCCAGTCTGAAATGGTGCGTGGAAAAAATGAAAATTTGAACGTGTCCGTTCTCGCGAAGTACGGAGTTAGTGCATTTGGTTGGCGATGTCTTGTCGGTCTTGTGTTTAATGGAGAAAGAAAAGGGGTTGGATCAAGGGAAAGTTTGCGATTATATAAGAGAGACAGAAAATCAAGGCGGAACTTCTTTCTACGATCCTGAAGGGAAGGAATATTATTAGCTAGCATTAGGTCTGTGGGGGAGTCCGTTCGCAAAAACCTAAAATAAACAAACCGAATAGCCTTCCGCTGAATCCTTTCAAGTTTTTTAACGTTTTGTTTAGTATGGGGGTCCCACACGATACTCGCATACTCCAGCTTCGGCCTAACGAAAGTGAAATAACTAAGAAGCTTTACGTTTGGAGGGGAATTTCTGAGCTTATATCTTAGGAAGCATAATTTCCGAAAGGCAGACGAGCAAATATTATCTATGTGCATGTTCCATGATAAGTTGTTTGTTAGCGTAACGCCGAGGTACTTATAACTGTCAACCTGTGTGAGAGAAGACGATCCTAATTTATACACGTGTTCACTAGGGTTTTTCTTTCTCGTTACACAGAGATATACACATTTTTCCAAATTTAATTCTATTCCCCATTCTACACACCACTCCCGCACGTTTTCAATGTTTTTCTCGAGTTCGTTCTGATCATTAGTACATGTGACTTCCCGAAACAAAACACAGTCGTCAGCGAACAATCGAATTTGAACAGTAGGGTCAACAACAGTTACTAAATCGTTAATATACAACAAAAAAAAAGCAATGGTCCCAAAACACTACCTTGTGGAACCCCAGAGGTGACAGGAAGACACCGAGATTCTTCTTCGTTAATTTTTACAAGCTGTTGGCGGTTGGATAGGTAGGCTACAATCCAGGAAACAAAAATATCCGGAATGTGAATGTTTTTAAGTTTTGCTATTAATTTGTCGTGTGGTACCTTGTCGAAAGCTTTTTTGAAATCTAAAAATATAGCATCAATTTGGCCGTTATTGTCAAGACACGCTGCTAATGAATGAATTATTGTCACCAATTGGGTTGCCGTGGAATAACCTTTTCTAAAACCATGTTGAAAATTTGTTAGTACGGCATTTTCGTCTAGAAATTCAAAAATCTGTTTGGAAATATTATGTTCAATGATCTTGCAGCATTGAGACGTTAAAGATATCGGACGGTAATTTTGAAAGCTGGACCGGTCACCTTTTTTAAAAACGGGAACAATCAGAGCCATCCTCCAGTCACTCGGCAGCTTCCCAGTGGACAAAGAAGTACGAAATATTACAAGAAACTTAGCAAGTATTTCGGCATATCTGCGTAAAAAGGCGTTTGGAAGCTGGTCTGCACCACATGAAGACTTGGTTTTCAAATTTAACAGCATAGATAGTACACCAGAGTAAGATACAAAGTCAGCGTCATAAATGCCAGGATCTGATATTAACAGTGGATACGTTTGCGCAGGAGAAAACACACTGCGAAAATAATGGTTAAAATATTTAGAAATGATTCCATGGTCAGAAACGAGGTCACCATCGATTTTCATTTCCCTTACAGGCTGCTTTTTGTCAGTAATGTAATGCCAAAACTTATCAGGATCATTTTTTATGAAGTTTGGTAGGAGGGTTTGAAAGTAGTGGTCCTTTGAGCAGCGCACTGTGTTTTGCAAAGAATTTTTATTCTCACTGATAACGTCAGACTGTGCCTTCTTCTTCTTTAATCTTTTAAGTTTGCGTTTCAAGTGAATAATTTTGCGTGTTATCCAGGGTGTACACTTGTGAATTTTTTTGCGCTTGCTCGGTATAAAGTTATCAAGGCAGTAATGGCACATGTCCTTGAACCGGTCCCATAGGTTGCAAACGTCTTCACCATCAAAATTAGCAAGACATATTTCTAGATGGTCAAGTACAGATTTGTCATTAGCTCGTGAGTAATCTTTGAAGCGCCGTGTCTTCGACCTATCTGTGAGCTTAACTTGAGAAGGGGTAAAGTAACGCATACTAAGTGGTGGTCAGATATCCCTGGTTCTATTGCAACAGAGTATCGGTCAAAATGACGGGGAATAAATACAAGATCCAGAAGGGAACTACAAGGGCCCTGTACACGAGTTGGTTCGTTTACAACTTGTATTAGGTTATGTGTAAGCATGATATCAAACACTATGTTTGTGTGTTTCAAAAATTCTGAACCAGCCATCAATCGTTTCCAGTCAATCGCTGGAAGGTTAAAGTCCCCAATCAGAAAAACTTTGCTGTTCACATATTTCGACATGTGCTCTCGAAGTCTAGTTAGATATTCCGATGGGGAATCAGGAGGCCTGTAAAGCGCGTAAAGAATGAAAGAGTACCCCCAGCACAAAACCTTCATGCACAGGCATTCAAGTTCGTCGATATCAGGCAACAAAACGACCCGTATGTTGTTCTTCAAAAGAACAGCCACGCCCCCGCCTCTGGAAGCCCTGTCTTTACGTAAGATCTGATAGGATGCGGGAAAGACGCTGTCATCTGATATGTCGCTTCGGAGCCAAGTTTCTGTCACTACGATAATGTGCGGGTCATTTTGAAGCAAGATAATTTCAAGCTGGTCAGTTTTATTTATTAGACTACGAGCATTCAGGTTCCGCAGGCGCAGTTGCTTTTCTTTGGTTGGGTTCGCATTACTGTTAGGGGTGTTCCTGGTTTTTCGGTTGATTGGCCTTTTGGAAGTATTTTTGATCATGATGCGTTGTTTAATGCCTGAGCCTGTTGCCTCGTCTGTGGACGATTTGGCTTTCTTCGTCGTTTTTTCGTAGGAGTAGGCGTTCATCTTTTTCGGTATCCCAAGTGTAAACGTTGCTATTGATGAATAGTTTGTCGAAAACTAGTGACACTTTTTCTTTTTGGTCGCGGTTTGGTTTCGAACTTGCCCACAGTTTACGTCTGACATCTCGCACTCTACGGGAGAAATCTTCACCAATGGAGAAATCTGAACCTTTTAGCTTAGATCCTTGCTTAAGAATTGAGATCTTGTCGTGTGCGTCTTGCAGCTTAAAAATAACTGGCCTAACCTTGTTTGGTGCAGGCCTACCTATTCGATGGATGCGCTCAATCCTAATTGGTTCAAGCTCCAATAAGTCTTGAATTACTTCTTTGTTGACAACGTCTTCAAGTGTGTCACTGGTCTCGTTGTCCCTTTCCGGTAAGCCGTACACTATTAGGTTTGATCTTCTACTATGGTTTTCGAGCTGATCAACCTGCTTTTCTAGTTGATGAATTACGGTGCTCATAGAAGCTATTTGAGTTTGGCAAGCAGCAATTTTGTTCTCTAAAATCGTCAAGGCGTCCAATTTTTTCTCTATATCGGTTAGTCGCTTTTCTTTTATGTCCTTTATGTCAGTAGCTATGCTCTCTAGTTGTTTAGCAATTTTAGCCAAATCAGGACCAGGATTGGTCTCAATGTCTCCGCCCAGAAGGAGCAGTTGTCGCAACAAGCCAGAAACATAAGACACACCAGAAGACCATGGGCACGGTAGCACAAGTAAGAACGGGTCGCCTGAGCGAAAGCATTTTCCGTAACGCCTGCTCACCTGTAGAAGGAAGACAAACGGATTTTCAGACCACCGCATTCCGGCTGTGCCGCCGTGCCCAGTGGCCGAGGAGTGAACAGGACGCTCATATATAGCCGGAATCTGCAACGGCGCCGCCTGGACGGCTTCTGGTATCAGTGATGCCCACGTGGCTGATAGCTGTAGAGGCAGGTGGTCCGGGTGTGCAGTTGATGACCGGCAAGGAAAGATGAGGCTGGTCTCAGGGTGCGGCGCATGCGCATCTCCCACTCGCAGATCGAAAGGTTCGGCAAAAAGGGGGCCCAGCAATCCAAGGAACTGTAGAAGGAAGACAAACGGATTTTCAGACCACCGCATTCCGGCTGTGCCGCCATGCCCAGTGGCCGAGGAGTGAACAGGACGCTCATATATAGCCGGAATCTGCAACGGCGCCGCCTGGACGGCTTCTGGTATCAGTGATGCCCACGTGGCTGATAGCTGTAGAGGCAGGTGGTCCGGGTGTGCAGTTGATGACCGGCAAGGAAAGATGAGGCTGGTCTCAGGGTGCGGCGCATGCGCATCTCCCACTCGCAGATCGAAAGGTTCGGCAAAAAGGGGGCCCAGCAATCCAAGGAACTGTAGAAGGAAGACAAACGGATTTTCAGACCACCGCATTCCGGCTGTGCCGCCATGCCCAGTGGCCGAGGAGTGAACAGGACGCTCATATATAGCCGGAATCTGCAACGGCGCCGCCTGGACGGCTTCTGGTATCAGTGATGCCCACGTGGCTGATAGCTGTAGAGGCAGGTGGTCCGGGTGTGCAGTTGATGACCGGCAAGGAAAGATGAGGCTGGTCTCAGGGTGCGGTGCATGCGCATCTCCCACTCGCAGATCGAAAGGTTCGGCAAAAAGTCGCCCAGCAATCCAAGGAACTGTAGAAGGAAGACAAACGGATTTTCAGACCACCGCATTCCGGCTGTGCCGCCATGCCCAGTGGCCGAGGAGTGAACAGGACGCTCATATATAGCCGGAATCTGCAATGGCGCCGCCTGGACGGCTTCTGGTATCAGTGATGCCCACGTGGCTGATAGCTGTAGAGGCAGGTGGTCCGGGTGTGCAGTTGATGACCGGCAAGGAAAGATGAGGCTGGTCTCAGGGTGCGGCGCATGCGCATCTCCCACTCGCAGATCGAAAGGTTCGGCAAAAAGGGGGCCCAGCAATCCAAGGAACTGTAGAAGGAAGACAAACGGATTTTCAGACCACCGCATTCCGGCTGTGCCGCCATGCCCAGTGGCCGAGGAGTGAACAGGACGCTCATATATAGCCGGAATCTGCAACGGCGCCGCCTGGACGGCTTCTGGTATCAGTGATGCCCACGTGGCTGATAGCTGTAGAGGCAGGTGGTCCGGGTGTGCAGTTGATGACCGGCAAGGAAAGATGAGGCTGGTCTCAGGGTGCGGCGCATGCGCATCTCCCACTCGCAGATCGAAAGGTTCGGCAAAAAGGGGGCCCAGCAATCCAAGGAACTGTAGAAGGAAGACAAACGGATTTTCAGACCACCGCATTCCGGCTGTGCCGCCATGCCCAGTGGCCGAGGAGTGAACAGGACGCTCATATATAGCCGGAATCTGCAACGGCGCCGCCTGGACGGCTTCTGGTATCAGTGATGCCCACGTGGCTGATAGCTGTAGAGGCAGGTGGTCCGGGTGTGCAGTTGATGACCGGCACGGAAAGATGAGGCTGGTCGCAGGGTGCGGCGCATGCGCATCTCCCACTCGCAGATCGAAAGGTTCGGCAAAAAGGGGGCCCAGCAATCCAAGGAACTGTAGAAGGAAGACAAACGGATTTTCAGACCACCGCATTCCGGCTGTGCCGCCATGCCCAGTGGCCGAGGAGTGAACAGGACGCTCATATATAGCCGGAATCTGCAACGGCGCCGCCTGGACGGCTTCTGGTATCAGTGATGCCCACGTGGCTGATAGCTGTAGAGGCAGGTGGTCCGGGTGTGCAGTTGATGACCGGCAAGGAAAGATGAGGCTGGTCGCAGGGTGCGGCGCATGCGCATCTCCCACTCGCAGATCGAAAGGTTCGGCAAAAAGGGGGCCCAGCAATCCAAGGAACTGTAGAAGGAAGACAAACGGATTTTCAGACCACCGCATTCCGGCTGTGCCGCCGTGCCCAGTCCAGCCGTGCCCAGTCTGCCGTGCCCAGTCCATATTTCAAGCATATGAAGCAATTAATACATCGGCAAAGAGCTGCCAGCGCTTCGCGGCCGGCATAAGTCAAATCAGACCAAGTCAAACGTCAGTGCGTTTGTGTTAAGCTTGCTGAGAACTGTACATCTGGTTCTGTAGCTATGAATTCGGGCACAAAAACTTCCATCCGAAAAAAAAAAAGGCCGCACCACTGCATCGCATTTTCAGGGGCAAAGCTTCCTCGTCGTGCATCGTAGTCACCCCTAGTACTCGGAGTGCTCACTAAATGGCGCTGCAGCGCTCCTTTCACTCTGTTTCAGAGGAAACGCGCACTTCAGTGTGGGAGGAGAACGACGGACGGACGGTTAGACTTCATGGTTTACTGATGTACCTTCGGAGCTTCGCTCACTCATCATATACTGTAATATTTTTTATTACCTTGCCGTGGTACTCTCTCATGACGTTAGGATGACTATCTCCCCAATTCCATTTCCTCTAAATCTTTCCTGTACAAAACGTGGTTTTATGCTGTCTCAGGGTTCGGAAGCTTTAGAAGTTTTCCACACCTCACTTGCAAAGATTATGTAATACCCCCATAATCGGCTTGTCTCTGACCGAGCAGCGATGTCAGGTTATTACGTCGTTAGTGTTACCTACGCGACATGTTTTGTTGAAAACTAATGAACAGTGTTCTCAGTAACAGCGGTGTATGAGGTACATGTTTTTATTAAAAACTTTGTTTAACAAAGAAAAGGAGTCCTCATGCTTACATTTCCTTCTTGCAACAACTTTTGGAAACTTTTGGCGTCATGATGACGTCAGAGCGTAACGTGATTCCATGTAGATTTTTTTCTATCACTCGTATTTACGCCGATGGTCACCTATCGCGTTTGAAAAGGATCTAAGACGTTAGCAATAAAACCGATCGATGTGAGCTCGTAATTGGTGCGAAGTGCTTTCTCTAAAGAGCAGTCAGATCGGTTTTGCAGTCCTGGATGTGAGTGTATTACCGGAAGATATACATGTTCACATAATCGAATCATACGACCCTGTAGCTCATTACAACTCATTTTAAGTCCGCCGAGCCCCCGCCCAGACGACTGAAACTCGGCAGCTGATCACCTCCACAAGTGAAAAATAGTACAGCTGATGACCCAGGCACGTTCGGTGAAGGCCTTCCGGTTCATAACATAAGTCTGGAGTGAACCCCTCCTCCCCTCCTCAGTCGGTGCCGACTTGCGTGCACCGTGTTTCATAATATCTTTATCAGGTTTTACGTTTTAACCTACCGTATGAGTGTGAGAAATGCCGTAGTGGTGTGATCCGGAAAAATGGGCCATTTTGGGTGCTTTTAGGTGCACTCACATCGCACAGTACATGGGCCTCTGCCATATTACTGTCATTGAAATGCGACTTGCCATATCCCGTCATTGAGTGGCCGGGATAGAAACTGCGACCCTCGGCACAGCAGCTGAGCACCACAGTCAGTGCCTCACCGCGGCAGAGGTGCCGCCTTTCAGGAGAAAACTCCGTGGACATCTGAAGTCATTAAAAAAAAACGTTTTTTTTTTTCGTGCGGACAAGATAAAAGAAGCAAACGTATTCACAGGGACACACAGCCGTCTTGGAGTTCCAATTTCGAACAATGTTTTTTTCAGAACTTTGGACTTCTGCATACAATTCTGTATGCAGAAGTCCAAAGATGAAGCGTTCCCTTGCCGAACAACCCCTTTCATTTGTCTTGCAAATCCGACCACAAAACTTCACAGAATCCCCAGAACTATCATTCTTTTCTTCCAGTCCTCGTAAAATCTTTTACGCGAAAAAAAAAAACGTTGTTTTCATTTTCAGACGGCGAGACAAAAATGAGAAAAAGGAATGAAACAAACACTGGCAGAAAAAAAGTTTTTACGACACGGAATTCTAACTCGCGTACCTTTGTTCCGTAGGCCAGCGTCCTTATACCACTCAGTTACCCAGGTACGCTATAGCACTTCAGAGCATAGCGTAATCTTGTATAGTATAGTGTAGCAAGGAAGTAGAAAAGGGCAGTTTGCATGTGCAGAAGAAAGGCGAAAAATGTTTTCACAAGGCTGGATCACAAGGCCTGGATCTGAAGGAGAGTGTCCTTATACCACTCGGTTACCCAGGTACGCTAGCATATAAGCGCATAGCATAATCTTGTTTAGTATAGCGTTGCAAGCGAGTAGAAAAGGGCACTTCACACAAACACAAGAAATGATAAAAATTGTTTTCACAAAGCGCTACCCGGGGTCTGAAGGCGAGTGTCCTTATACCACTCGGTTACCCAGGTATGGAGCACATCAGCACATACCATAAACTTGTATATTATGGTGTACCAAGGGAGTGAGAAAGGGCACTTTGCATAAGCATAAGAAATGTGAAAAATGTTTTCACAAAGTGGTACCCTGGGTCCGAAGGCGAGTGTCTTTATACCACTCGGTTACCCAGGTTTGGAGCACATCAGCGCATAGCATAATCTTGTATAGTATAGTGTATCAAAGGAGTGGGAATGCGCACTTTGTATTAGTAGAGGAGATACAAAAAATGTTTTCATGAGGCGGGAATAGAAACTGCGAACCGGTGTATTTAACCTAGTATGAGCTTTAGATCGCAAAAAGTATATAATAATTGCATCTACTGCACTGTGCAAGCAGTATTTCCGTTACTGATTGCTATATAGCTGAACGAACACATTAGCAATGCTCATATACGGTATGACTTAATATCATCACAAGTTCCTCATCACAAGTTGCACTTTTTTCCACAGCCTAAACGTAATTTGAAGTAAGGTTAGTCACTGAGTGCATTAACCATCACGTGGGACATAGATTACATGAGGCGCACGTCATGACATAACCATAAATCTTGTTATACGAAAGACTCAAGTTCACCCGCAACAAGAAAGTCATGTAAGGCCTCAACTATCAGCTTAAACTGTGATTGGTGAAAAGGTAAAAAGGAAGGCTTCATTGAATGAACAAATAAACTTCATTTAGTTCTGATCCGGCAGTTTCCAGATGGGTGGGCGAAGAGGGAATCAGCCCGTGTCCCGCGCCACATTCGGTCAATGATGATGATGGTGGTTCCTCGTGCGACGGCTCGATGTCCTTGGACCCGCGTGGCGTCTTCAGCTTGCCGAGTGGCCAAAGCTGGTCGGCCAGATCGTCGCTGGCGAGTGCCGCCTCTCAGAGACAGCGTTGACAAAGACGGCGATCCGCAGCAACAACCGCAGGAGCGACCGCAGCAACCAGTCCCGACCCTCGTGCGCTGGCAGCAGCGACGATAGAGCTTGTTGTTTGTTTTTGCCTAACCTGCGTCGGGAAGTTCTTGGCGGCAGTGACACTAAATTTTTTTACACTTTCTAAAAGCAGGTACCACACTGTAGCTGTTTTCTCTCACCAAGGCCGCACCCACAAGTGAGAGAGGGTGGTACTATGCCCCTCCCCTCAAATTTGTATAGAGAAGGGTGAAGCACAAATGAAATATAACAAAAATAGGTGTTTTTGAAGGCCTTCCGCAAGTAACCTCCCCCCTCCCCCTGCCGAAATCATTCCTGCTACGGGCGTGCCTTACACGCTTGACACGCGTCCGTCGCGTAGACTGAGGTTACTGAGTAACGGCCTCTCTTTTGTTTACTTTATTGTGTGGTGGTATTGGCGGCGGTTTTGACTTAAATGTGCTCTCTTGTCGCTGCAGGTGGTCAGGCGACCACCCCACGATCATTCCAGTTTTTGTCGTTTTGTTATCGGTCTTACCATCACCCTGCTCTAGGGGACGGAGGCGGTCACGAATCTGCTGCGACTCAGGGAGCGAGACCTTCGATCTGCGGCAAGGGCAGCCTGGTTTCTAAAAATATATAAATATGTATATTGCTTTCTTCGCACATGCCTGCGCGAACGCATTCACAAGCATCGATATTCAATACACAATGAAAGGTGCACGCGTAAAGTGCGTAATAAAAGAAGCTTCGTAGAAATCGACCTGCACCGTGACACGTGCTCAGCTATCAAGAATACTGATTCATGTCTTTTGTCATCCCAGTAATGTACTCTTTTATGAATGATCGCAGGATACCGAGGTATAGTGGTTGAAAGGCCAGTTAAAAAAGTATAGTGGTCAAGTAGTTGCGGGAGTAAGAAAGGCGACAAGTGACTCAAGCTTGAATTTCTTACCAAAAGATGCCATTTATTTTTGCGTAAACTTGGAACAACGAGACTATACTACCTCATATGGAATCAATGTGCAAAGATAAGGGGAGAAAACATTTTCTTGGGACTTCTAAACGCCTACGACACAAGTTTAAATATATATGAATCATTTTTTCACTTTTCGCCAAATTATTTCAGAAATACCCCATAAGATCTAATGAAAGTGTGTCTATGTTTGTATATCTTAGGACTCAAGCGCTTTTGTTTCAATATCTGCATTCATGAATACACTTTCACAGTATCTCTGGCCTGCCCTGATTTTATGCAGGAGATTTGTTACTTCCCGTTGTCGCATTTTATTGCCACCTGCACGTGGTTACATTGCCGGATCAGATTGCACCAGGTTAAACTGTAGTATTGCGTTGCTCTGCACGTGGATGGAAGTCCAGTTTCTCGTGCGGAAGAAATAAACTCTAAGGAGAGAGCATTGCGGTGTGAAAGAATAGAAGCAAGTAAGTCAGTAACTATAACAAATAAAACAAAAAAAATGATTGCGGTCGTACCTCAGGTGCTCACACCACAAGCTGCATTCGCTTACTGGCAAAATTTTCGCTTACTGGCAAAACTCAAGCAGAACGATTCCCTTTCATTCTTTTAAGGGTGTCAAGATATATATCACAATTTATGATAACCTCTTCCTCACGAACATTGACAACACATGCGTGCTCGGAACAAACTGAAAAAGCGATGTCCTCAATTATGTTTTCCAGAGCGATGGCCAGCTTCCTATTGGCCGAATGGAAAGCAGTAATTATGAGATCACGTCTCCTGATCAGTTAGGACCTTCAGAAATTTTCAGAAATCTAAAGCTGCATGAAAGAAGAGGATGTTTCTTTCTCCAAAGCCAGGGCCAAGATCGGCCGCATGAGTGACAACTACCATGTCCAAAATTTGAGGATCCTGTCACCGGAGAACTAAATACACGCCTTTCGTTCTCGATGGGCAGTACGCCTTATACACTAACCCCCGTATTCTAGAACGTCCCTTCACTCAACGCTCCACCTTCACTTGAGAAAGCCGATGAGAGTGCCGTCTCTAGGCATGGCAAGTCACTGCGTATCAGTGGTAATATGCTCCGACTCTTGAGTAGCACAGCGTCATTTTCAGCCGAACGGTGGCGCAGTGCTCAACTCTGTCAAGTGAAGGGTGGAAGTCGAGTCGAGGAGCGTTTGTGAAAACGGGGGTAAGCCACCACAGCCAGTTTCTCGGTGCACACTGCATTGACTTTACGTCTCCGGAATTTATTCCTTGAAGGACGGTTTTTATGGGGAAGAAGAGAAAAGTATTACGTCATCCCAATGATATACGGCGTCTTGTTTCCTCGCACTTAAGGTGACACTGCCAGGAAAAACCAGACCTAAGCTTACGATATTCTTCAGCGTAACCCAACTTAGTTGGACGTGTTTGAGGCAATAATGTGCGCTCGCTGGACATCGATCACGTGCGCATAATGTCTCTCGTTGTCAGGGGCCACTATGGATCTATTTCACATGCGCATTTTATTCCATCAGACTTCTTGCTTTATGTTCTGGTTGACAGGTCTCATCTAGGTCACAAACTCCCATCGACGCGTCCCCTGGAATTATGAGCCAAGAATGTTTTTCTTGGTTACGGTTCGATAAAGGCCTTTTGTTTAGAATATCAGTCTATTTTATCACCTATAATTTCACTTGCCAGAAGAAGATATTATTCCCAGAATTAAAAAAAGACAGAGGAGGTAGTGCATAATCAATAGTCTAGGGATATATTTTAGAAATCAACACATGTATGAATACTAAACGAAGCTATAAAAATTGAGTGGTGGACGATTGGATTCTTTCAAAAAACTTCATCCTTTTCGGTGCTTTTTCGCAGACTGTTTTATAAGAAATCTATAACTTGACGTGGCATTATTGAAAAAAAAAAGAATGTAAGCATTATTTTCATCAGTAAATAATTCACAGCTTGCCGCGCTTGAAAATTTTCTTGCATTGTTTGTGTCCTGTACTAGTTTCGTGTAAAATGGATGTGTGTACGATAATATTCTTTTCTGTTACGAGTGTCAGTTGCTGCTGAGAAATTACCTCTAAGCTACTGCAAGCATAGGAAACACAGATACCCTTTTTGCATGTGTTTGCTAATACAGCTCTGCGTTATTAGCTGGAAGCACCTGCAGAACCCTTCGTGTGTCACTTTCAGCACCTCGTTCAAGTTGCATCATTTAAACGGAGCCTTGACTGATTTCTCTATTTCTTTTTGTTATTATACAGATAAATAACACTCAAATTATCTATGATAAAGTTAAAATGGTAATGACTAACTATCTTCTTTGTAGAGGCTTCTCTTCTAACAATGAAAGCAGCCAGAGTTTCCCTTTCGCAGCTGTTATGTCACCACAGCGTCGTGTCCTATCAGCGGAGCGCAGATCAGTCTATTGTGGTGGTGGAGGTTGTGGTGAGTTTGATGTTAATAATTTTGTAACTGGCGAGGTTAACCTGTCTCGCGAAAATGACATAACGATGTTCATTTGTGTGTTATTCAGCCCTCGAAAATACTCTAAATTATGAACAATTGCTGCCCGCAATGGGCGTTTTATAAGTTCATCCTTATATTAGGCATGGGGCGACTACGTTTCGGTTTTGTAACACACCCACAGGGACAAGCCTGGCTGCATATATGTAAGTATTAGTACCATATGTCAAGTGTGCTTGTTAATGGTGTTTTAAAGACGAGAGTCTTTCTTAAGGACCTTCGACGGAAAAATTTTGATCTCTGTGTCTGCCTGTCTGTCTGTACATTTGTCTCTTTGTCCGCTCTAACGATACCTCAAACGGCACCCGGCCAAACCCATCCGCACCGCCCACTAATATTGCTCAAGGTCTCAAGGTTTAGTGTTCATAGTTGTGCGATTTTCAATTAAAAAAAATTATTGCGTATATAACAACACGTCGATGTTTTATATGTCTGCCTTTATACTAGAAGAGGCACACACAAGTAACTCTAAAGACTGTAGCGTTTATCACGCTGCGCTGACAGCGCAACACGATGCTCAAAAGGTAAGTGCTTTCACCGCTTTGCTACGACGACACGTTGGTGGCATCTGCCCGTCGCTTTTCGTTCTACCACTTATCACTTCCTAGACAAGCGCGCATCTTTCTCCGCGGGCGCGCACGCCTTCGTTTTCGAAGATATCTGCCAGATGGCACTCGTGTCTAATGTGCCTCGATGCACTCGTTCGCCTCCGCTACACGCTCAAGGCACTCTAATGCAGCACTTCCAGAATACAATTTACCGATTTTCTTGCGCAGAACATCAAATAAATGCTTTGATCACTCTGTCGAGACGCAAGAATCGTCTTTTGAGGATATTTGCAGTGTAACATGCAGATTCGGACCAATTTTTTTTTAATATGGAACTTCTTTATTTTGTCTGGTTTATGGGTGGCTTGAAGCTTCAAATTCCATTCTATCAGGTGTCGTAGTGTTCATGATATTTTAAGGTAATTACTTGTGCATTATATAACCTTACGCATTATAAAGCGTAAACATCACGGCGAAGAACTATAACCCTATCCCATACAGATACAGCCTAATGCTGACGCCCGAGTTGCCGCGATTAAAGACACCAGTACCATTGATATGGGAGGCACAGCTTTATTAGGCTGGAACTCAGGCTTACACACGTTGATGATGATATCTACCGATGAAGAATTTGTGCAATTGATGATGATGTGTCTACATGATAAAGGAAATTCAGCAACTGCGCTCACAATAGTCAATTTATTGTTAATAAAATACGTTATTATATTCATAACCTCTTCATACATGTTTTAAACATTACGCATTAGCTTCTATATACAAATGGAATACTAAAGCTTTCTGAATACTTGATATCACGATATACTTAACATTCAGTAAACAAACACCACATTGGATAATGCGTGATAACCGGAACCATAATTGCTAGTACAACTTGTTACTGGATACCTACATGCTCTTCGAGTAGTGACAGAAGACGACGGCCAACTCTCATGCGAGAAGCAATCTTTCCCTGATAGAACGCCTGCATCAATCCATAACATATTCTTCCTCACTGTGTGTGTTTACCATTCGTGGTGCTCTTGAGAGGCGAACAGGTGATCGTGGGTTATAATACAAGACGCCGCACATACACGCGATGGGGCGGGATTCCATACGTGGCAATAGCGAAGCATGAGCAGAGCACGAAATACAGACGTATAGACGACGCCCTGACAGATTGGGAGCGTCAGGTAGTTTCATTAGGATAGGCGCCGGTGGTTCCATATATAATGGTGTATTTTTTTTTTTTTTTGCTACGTCTTTCGTTCACCCCCTGCCTGCATTGGGAGGCAATGATTGCGAAAGTAGTGCTGTCAGTCAAACTAGGACCGTTCACTGACTAGTATGCAAATGGTATTGCTGTATGCCGCGTGGATCTCTACCTAACAGCTGAATCTCGTATCAGCCTCCGGCGAAGTCGTACGCATAAATGAACACGACATGTTTCCCCGCAGTACTTCTGGCACAGCCCATGGAAAACCGCTGCCTTTTTGCCTAAGCCAGGAGAACACCTAATGACCATACGTTTATCTATAGAGCTTGTAGTACAATACGCTTTACTGAGAAACACAAGCCAGTGCTTCGTAGTGATCTGACTCATTTCTAAAACCTGCGGAAAAAGCACATCTAGCCTTATCCGCAGGCGCACAAATTTACGAAACGTGTCCGCTACGTGTTTAATACCAAGAAGTTTGACATGTAGCTTAATCTTTTCATAGAGTGCTTCCCAGACATAACGGCACAGGAACGTACAAAAGTGGTTTCCAACGCCAGTTTACCATCTCTGAGTGACGCGTGTACACGCTATATATGGGAGACAGCTGGCATTGAGCTATCCATGGACCCTCATTTGAACGCTTTATCATTTTAATGCGAGCAGCTCTCGTAGCTACATACTCCCATAATATGACCACTCCGTGTTATTGTTGTAGCAGTGTCGCATCAACAAGATGACCCATATACACTTATGAAAGTCGTACATGACTACAACAGCATCTTTCGTATGATTACGTTACAATTATTAGGATATAATACCATCAGAAATGCTAAAGTGTATATTTTATCTGCGGAATGCTTGGAGAGCATCGTATGTAAGCAAGCTCAGTGAATAATAATGGCATATCAAGGAAACTACATAGCACTGTACCTGCACCCGGCCCACCTTGGGCCGGGCCGTCCGAAGCGTTTTTTCGAGTGCCCGGGCTGAGCTCGGCCTTAAAAGGGCCGGCCTGGTACAGGCGCGGGTTTAAAGCCGCGGGCCTGAACCGGGCCAGGGTTCGAGGCTGCAGGCCGCGCCGTACTCGGGCCCGCTCATTAAAAGACCCAAGTCAGGCTCCATCAGCACAGGTGAACGTTATGCATTGCATGTTCTATAAGTCATTCTGCGCCAAGCTAAAGTGACCCATGCAAAGCTTCAGCAAAGCTTAGCAAATGAAATGGAAAAAAGCACACGCACACACACACACACACACACACACACACACACACACACACACACACACACACGCACGCACACACACACACACACACGCACACGCACGCACACACGCACGCATGCACACACACACACACACAACACACACGCACGCACACACACACACACACAGGCATGGCCTCAGCGAGAGGAAAAAATGAATTATACAAAAAAACACTCTTCATGCAATTTCCCCTTTACCATTGATGCGATTGCACTGGACATTATTACGTTATCATAACGCTAATGCAAAAGGCATACATACATCTGTATGGTGCGTTTATTTTATGTGTATGCTCATGAGTTCATCCGTGTACATATGTATAACTTGCCAAAACCTCGATATGATCACGAGGCATGCCGTAGTGGGGACTGGATAAATTTTGACTACCGGGAGTTCTTTAACGTGCAACTAAGGATAAATACACGGATGTTTGTGCATTTGCCCTCATCAAAATGCGGTCAACGTGGCCGTGGTGATCGCGCCCATGTCCTAGAAGTTAACAGCCAGCAGCTTAACCATTGATCTCTATCTATCTATCTATCTATCTATCTATCTATCTATCTATCTATCTATCTATCTATCTATCTATCTATCTATCTATCTATCTATCTATCTATCTATCTATCTATCTATCTATCTATCTATCTATCTATCTATCTATCTATCTATCTATCTATCTAAACAACGCATTTGCATGCTGCCAAAGAAATATTATGGGGCTCGTCCGTACGTTAAGTTATTTCTCGTGTCGCTAAGGAAATGCACTTTATGGTTGTGTGCTCGTCCTTTTGATGATTTGGCTGAGCTACTTGAACCGTCTGTAGGAGCTTCTTTTATGTAATGTCTCGTTTATTTCTCGAAATTTATAATCTACAGCAGGGAGGAGCAGTCGCTGTATAAAAGCTCCAGCATCTGCATAAACAACATACACTTTGAAATATATATATATATATATATATATATATATATATATATATATATATATATATATATATATAGGGGTATTGAACGGATAACGTGGGAGTCACCAGAACAGAGCCTAAATTCTTAAACTTTTGCGAACACTGCGAAAAAAAAAAGAAGACGCCAGACGACGGCCGTCGCCGGTGAAAGAGGTGAGCGTAGACTTCTCGCAATATTGGATTCGCCATTCCGAGCAAATGTCAGACAGCAGGGGTCAGCCACGTGCCGTACAGACTCCTTAGGCTCAGTCAGTTCCTATGGCGCAATACGGATTTGTTTACCGCGAGCAGACCCTGGGGCGTAAGTCTCGCGTCTACTTCGAGCGTGATGTGCCTCTGGGTTATTAAACCTTCATGCATGGTACGGCAACGTTCTGGATAGGCTTATCCACACAGCTTCCTTATACACCTGAAGGCATGCGTGGTGCGAATTATATATTCAAACTTCTTTTTCATTTGTAGAGCGCAATCGAGATTGTGATAATGTAGTAGCTGATGGTGTATACCTTTTACTGCGTTGTGTCTTGAGTGTTGTCGGCATGCTAATTTTGTTACCCTATTGTTATACCAATGAGACTCATTGGTATTGGCTTCCAAAGTAAGAAGATATACTTCGAGACCCCATACTCAGGCGATCTTCAAAACAGTCCTTCCCTTAATCAGATGCAATGTGCAAAGGAGATATCGTGCAAAATAACACCTGTACTATTTTGATTGCTCAGACAAATGACGGCATACATTTTTTTCAAGGAAGTGTATTTCATTTTTTTTGGGTGGCAAGTCATTGCGAGCAGTTAGTGAGTTGAAATTGTAGTTCACCCAACTTAAACCGCGCAAGATTAACTGATTCAATTTTTGTACATCCACTATTAGCGCCAGCAACTAGAGAGGCTTAACCAGCAATTACAGTGACTGTGTTTTACATTTACGTAATTACGCACAATACGCCCTATCATGAGCGTTTACTTCTGTAGATTTTAATAACAATATTCGGGGTTTTGCGTCCGAAAACCACCTTATAATTATGAGAGACGTCGTAGTGGGCGGCTGCGGAAAAGTTGAACCATCTGGTCAACTTTTCCACAGCCATTCAATAAGACATCTTTCATGCACAGAACTGCATCCACTACAAATTCTTTCATGCATGGAACTGTATTTCGTGAGGTAAACAGAGTTCTATTGAAAAATTGGTGAAATCCCTAGCAGAATGGTATTTTTTCACAAAGATTAAAAAAATTGACAATTTTCGTTCAAAATATATGTGGTGATGACCTGAGGTCATGCATTCAGCGTCTATACTGGCCACTTTCGGGGAAAGTACAGCTCCAGATTGCTACAGTCGTTAGCGTTAGCTGCTCGTACAACATGCTTTTCTACACTATCAGCGTAGTAGGAACAGCACATACTCTTATATCTTCAAAAATATCTCGGGTCCACCGTCTGGCGCGACGTGAGGACAACGGCAGCCGGAAGAGAGATCACGTATATTTACTCATTGAAACCCAAATGAAGTGTAGCGTCCTCTCTGTCCGATTGCCAACTTAAAAACAAAATTAAGCGCCATTTAAAATCTTACACGCGGGGCTGCCTTGTTCAAAGTGGACAAAACACAGAAAAGGTGGCTACCGGGGCGACCACCATGCTGGAAAGTGTTAACGTGCCCTGAAATCGCACGGTACACGGGCATTCCAAGCTTTGTGTATGAGACGAAAAGCAAGACCAACTCGAATCACGCGCATCAAAATACCGCTGATGTCCTGAAAAATTCTATTATTCCACAGTGGCACTACTTTTTTGCAAGTCTTCCAACAGGTCATCAGTCTGCCAAAGCATGTCGCTATTCTCCATCAACCGTGGAATTCCTCGTACTATTGCACACCTTTAACGCCGCATCGCTCTTCTTGCACAGAGCGCATAAAGGTAGCTTTTGATGTTACCAAAGTTATTCTGACATGTGTCTCTTTATGCAATGGTTAAACGAGAAGACGCTTTTTTTCCCTCTCCTACGCACACTCTTTATATCCTCTCAGCAGGACACCTGTTACCTGTACTGCGTGACACGTCTGAAAAAAAAATTATTCTAAAAAAAAAGAGCCATAAGGTATTCTTTGCACTCTCGTGTAACTGATAGAACTTCGAACTTTCTTTATAACAGCGCCAGTTATAGCGTGACTAGTGTTATCGTGTTCAGCTGTCTTTACCACTGAATCGCGTACTATTTCTGAGAGACGATTGTTGCGAAAGCTGGGAGTATAAGCAATAGGCATGGATAAACAGAAGTGGTTTTTCAATACTTATTCCTCGAAATGTAGCCTTTGATGTTCACCATGGGATGATGTCGCTGATTTCCTAGAAAAAAAAAAGATTTTTGGTTTCGACACCTGCATAACTTCGCCATCATAAACCATGGAAACCTGAAGCAGCACTCAAGTCCTGTTTAGGCTAAGAATGATAGAAATCCATAGCAGTCGATGTCGACGGGTTTCGCTGTTTTTATTACCTCGTTGTGGATTGGGCGCATATGTGCTTCAAGTACGGCTGGCTTTGACACTGTCTAAATTGATATAGATTTTTTTCTTCCTGCGAATAAAAAAAAAAAAGGTGACTCGTGCTTTTTACGTCTGTACGTTAAGTTTTCGTGCAATGCGAGGCACGCAATTTCCTTAAAGTTGCGAGTTTCGCGGGTCTGCAGCTGCAGGACTGCTGTTGTGCTCCTCGATTTGCAACGCTAGCATCATGCACAAATCAGCTGATAGAATATTAAGAAAGGACGTCGAAGCCGCAGATAATAAAAACAAACAAAAGTGAGGAAGCTTGTATCAGCATGCCGTTTGTTTGGCTCTGGATGAAAAATGTCAGATTTCTTGCAGTAACCATGTTGCACGCGCAGGAGTGACCAGTGAAGCCCTGTCATATCTGGTCCCTTTTCGTTGGCACTGTTTTTTACTGAAGCCCCGATGTGAATGTTATTTTATTATTTCTTGTAAGTACAATATCACGGTACAGCACATCCCAGGTGTAGGTACAGGTTGGAATTCAGCCATGTCGATTGTGTTTCTACGGAGGCGCAAAGTTATAGAGGCATTTAAGGACGCCTTTCAAAAACGCGGCGTCGCCGAAGTAAGCCGGACCTTCCACTACCAGTGCACTCCTGAATCGTATCGCGGATTTGGCATGCGAAACCCCACAAGATGCCATTGCTCATTAGCGGCGCACCATATATTCAATGACGCGCAGACACAGTACTGTCGTTATATTTAGTCGCAGCTACAAAGCCAACGTGAATAGCCTGCACCCAAGGTCCCCACTGCTCGGCGCGCATCCGTGGCCTTTTTATTTTTCTTTAATATGACACTGTGATTCCTTTCGCTTGCTTTGAGTTGTCATTTGTTTAAAAATGTAAGAGAAAAATCAAGACTGGGTGTATGTTATTTAAAGCAGCGAAACTACATTCATGTAAGATACGCCTGCTTCCACTCGCTAAATCATCCATGCAGCTCCCAATCTGTCTCCGTCAAGCTCCCACAAGACACCTGAGCATAATATTATTATCTGTGGTTGAACGTTTCGAAACCACAATATGATATTGAGAGACGCCGTAGTGGAGGGTTCCGGAAATTTTGACTATTTGGTGTTCTTTAACGTCCGCTGACATGGTGCAGTACACGCGCTTCGCCGATTTCACCTCCACCAAAAATGTGGTCGCCGCGGCCGGGATTCGAACGCGCGATCTTAGAGTCAGCAGCCGAGCACGTTAGCCATGGATCGGACCCACTCGCGGGTTTTAACGGACGAATTTTTTTCCCAACACAATATCAAAATTTCAGCTGCTCGTCAGTAAGAGCATGCACGAAAAATGGTGCTTTCGGTAAGTACAACAAACACAATCTCACTAAGATACCGTAAAAGTGTCCGCCTCATTCAGCAAACTAAGAGGCAGGACGACTCATTCAGGCAACCATGTGTTCCTCTAGTACGGGTTTCCGGGTTCATATATTACAACTTTTTTTTTTTGCACAATGATTTTGTATCAAGCAGGAACTTCGCATTTAGTGACCCAGTTTGGAACCACGTAAACAGGATAACGTGCTGTCATTAGCGGCACTGAGTGCGAACTTGCCATCGTAACTCAATTTTCGCTAAAAGACTTGGCTGTAATGTCTGGTAAAAATGTAAGTATGTCTGTGTCTTCTAATTTCAATTTCTCTAGTGGCCTACTCTCAGTTTCTGCCGAAATGATCCGCAAATAGTGAATTGCATTCTTAGAAGGGCTTCGTTGAGCCTAGTTAATATCACTCTCTCTTCTTTGTTATAGGCATCTCCTAACCTCCACTCAGTGAGCGTATAGGCGGCTGCACTCAATATGCACGTGCGGCTTTGTGGGACGGAAAGACCCAGGGAGATGCCGGAACTATGCGTTGGGACGGTCATATGGAAGTGCATGCATTATGCAAGAGCCACTGCTTCGCCCACTTTTTGAGGCATCTTCGCCTCCGATTGTCCTATGCAGGTTTGTTGGGATATTCAAGTCCCGTCTCTTCTTACGAGCCCTATAGTGTGGTTGGGAGATGCAAGAACTATGTGCGCATGGTGATGGTCGTATGAAAATACATGCATCATGCAAGAGCCACTGCTTAGCCCACTCTTTAAGGCATCTTCGTTCCTGTCGTCCTATGCAAGTTTGGTGGGATATTCAAGTTCCATGTCTTCTCACAGGCCCTATAGTGCGGTTATTGATAGAGCGCCGCCTCTCGTTGCCAATGCGACGTACGCTGTATTGCCTGGGCATTATTAGCATCACGTAGGACTCTCCCCGATGTGGCCTTCACGTATGAAACCTGTGCATCCAGTTGAGGTTGGCGCTAAATGTAAATAATAATAATAATAAAAATAATAATAATAATAATAATAATAATAATAATAATAATAATAATAATAATAATAATAATAATAATAATAATAATAATAATAATAATAATAATCTTTCTTGTCATCTTGAGTTGTACAAAACAAATAGCAGGCCTGTCAAAGCCAGACAGTGGCTTGGAGGACTTGGCCCGGCACATAGGCAGACGAGAGATTACATATATCTTGAAAATCTTTTCATGTAATACTACTACTACTGCTACTACTACTACTACGAATATTATTAATAATAATAATAATAGTAATAATAAATTCTGAACGATAATATTGATGATGATAACAATTATTATAATAGGACGAATAATGTGTGGGGTTTCAAGTTTTGAAACCACCACAACATTATAAGGACGCCGCATAGGAAGACTCTGTAAATTTTGACCATCCGGTGTTTTGTTTAACACGCGCCGACGTCGCACAGTACAGGAGAACCTATGCGTCTTGCCTCCATCGATATGCGACTGCCACGCCGGGGATCGAACCCGTGACCTTGGGGTCAGCTGCCGAGCAGCGGCTAAAAGGAAGCATCAGTTCTCTATCCTATCTAGAAGCTACAACACGAAATAGTGAGGCGAAGTAACTGGAAACACGTGATCTTGAACAGAACATTATCTGACTGTGTTCTCATTTAGTATTAGTGCCATATTCGTTTGGTTGACTTCGCTTAAGTTAAACTAGTTCTATGGGTTCGAGCTATTTGCGGCGTTACAAAGAGAAGCCGCGGTAGTCGAAGCAAAGGGAATGTCGAACGCGCGGTTTATTCCTCCGCAGCGCGATATTTCTTTGAAAAAGCAAGCACGATTTCCAGCTACGATCAACTTGCTTGCTCATCACTGACCACCATTCACCGTTTAAGCAGATTTCCTGAAGTCGATAAAGCAAATTTTTGCGGTGCTCCAGATAACGTGAATACATCTCCAACGACCCCTGGAGTGAGAATCTATGCAAGCAGATGCATACCATTTTATATTGACATGTAAAAGGTTGCAGACAGACACTCATGTCACCTCGTCCAAGCCGGTCTTCGCTACAGCGACACAGCCAGTTACAACCGTTAGGTACATGACAACACATTCCACAAGACACTACTTCACTTCATACACAACACTGGTCTAACGTCGCACATTTAACAAACTTACAAAATATGACTTGAAGGCCAATCTTTGTCACAAATAAAAAAAAAGAAAATCTACATATATACCAATGATCGTTAAGTCGTTTAGTACCTGCAGTTTATGCTAATATTTCAGTGCTGCTTTCAGTCTCTCTTCTCAATGGCAGTATCCCATGCGTTAACAAGTGCGTTTGTAAAACAGTACTAAAGGTAAGAATGCGTGTGAAACACCAGCTATGCTTTTTTGTGCATTTGCTTACTTAGCATATTAGTTTGTGCTCAGAAAGAATATCGACTTACAGGTTGTCGCGTTACGGATACCAGAAGAAAAAAAGAGAAAAAGCTTGATTTAAAGGAACAAGCAGGGCACTGCATGCCACATTCTACGTATTGTAAAATCACAGCGTCCTGATCTTTTCCACCTTGCGTATTGTTTTCTCTTTAACAAAGCCCAATCAACCCTTTTGTAAAGCGCGTTGCAAGGAATACGTTAGAATGGTAACACCATCAGCACAGATTACAAGGTTTAATGCTAGGTTTAACGAACGATCTGAAAACAAAGTGATTGCATCAATCAATTTTCACACAGACACTGATATCAACCGGCTAGTCTACTGGCATTTAGTGCTGTACGAAATAGTTTCCAGGTAGTTTTACAGTGAAAGATGTTATGAGATCACAACAATAGTCATGTGTGCTGCAGTTGTCCGCCGGTGGTGTCCGTAACCGCTATCACAAAAAATGAAAAACAAAGCTAAAGCGAATAAAAAACACAACGTAGACAATTCACTTTGAAACCGATTCACAGCATTCTACCACAGAGCCACGCCGGCGCTTCAAACTCAGTTGCGAACTGGCCTTAAGCAGGGTTGATGTCTGGGAGAGGAATCTTGTTAAAACGAGTAATAAAGCGTTTTTGAACAGCGCAGGAAAAACAAGGAGTCACAAAATGCCAATTGCGTAACGGTTGGGTCGTCAAGTGCTTCAACCCATTGTAGAGGCTTCTAGATATTTCTTCATCGCCATCAGGTACCAAACAATTACACAACATTCTTTGTAAATGTGTAGCCAGTACCATATACTTCTCCAGAGAATGGCGAAAGATGGCATAGTGAATGCCTCCTTACTACAAATTAAAATTATGAAGAGTAATGGCGTAGTGGTTACACTGTAAGTGGGCTTGTAGCAGTTCAAAGATTGTTTAAAAAGGGCTCCGAAAGGACGCTGTTCCAACTTTTGCTGTCGTTGGGCGGCTCTTTAGCCGCTTTTCTTGGACAGAACACTACTACTATCACGCGTCATTGCAAGAGCGAGGCGGATGAACCTTCAAACAGCGAGCGTCGGCGTCCATGCAGTAGGACTCATTCGAATGGCCTTGTAATACTAATCGTAATACTAAAAACATTGTGGAAAAAAGTCAAGATATACTTCCTCACTTATAAGTAGCCATTATTTGTAGTATTTATTACAGATATTTACTTTGTGTCTTTCGTACTTTTGAATATTTGATGCAAGTTGCTCATTTTCTTTCTTTTCAAATGTATTTCTTTATGATACTTAGTAATTCTGTCAGACATTTGTCATGGTTTCAGTTTTTCATATATATATTTTTTATCTTGCTACTGCAAATTGTTCATGACTGTAATGCATTATTTTAAAATGTATGTTTAAACATCTGTTATACTTTTTTTCAATTCGAATTTTGTGTCCCCTCATTCAAAAGAAGAATGAAATTTGTGTCTTTGTGTCCACTTCACGTGACCAAATGTATGGGCGGAGGGACCTTAGTCAGGCAAAGGTAATTTGCCTTTATTCCCTTCAACCTAGGGAATCTTTGTTTTTGCTAGAATAAACAGTGAATGAATGAATACAGGCTCGACGACGCGGTATCAAGGACACCTTGCGCTCGACAGGTCTCTGGAAAGGCAGTGTGCACACAAGCGGTTACGAAAGTCACTTTCGACACGCGTAGCACATATTGAGGACGTTATTCTGTGGCACTGGCATTGGGAACACGTATACACATACTGGGAGGTAAGAACACGAAACAGTGTTAGTCAGCAAAAGAACACATAATACAACATAGGTGCCCGATCTATTGCGACAGAGTTCAATATATAGTGATCGCTTTGACCCGCGACAACGGCTCGACGCAATGTTACTTTGACTCGTCCGTCCTCGAAAGCACATGCTCAAGGTGTTTGTCTCTATGGTATCCACGTGTTACCGACATACTGCACCAACATTTACTTACGCAGGTTGAGATGATCGCGTAATTAATCATTTTCGTTTTCTTTTTTTTTCTTTTAGCAAGACTATATTCCAGCCATGGTTGGTTGAAGTGGAGAAGTAATAAGGCTGTAAAGACTAGACAATATGACATATATTCAACTTACGTGAGGTGCGGAACTCCAAGTAAGGCTGCCGTATGATGTCCGCGCTCGATGTAACGCAGGCAAAACTGCGCACAAAAGTGCAAAAAGATGAAGCAAGCGAGAAACAAAGGCTGAAAAGAAGGGACAAGATTGAGCAAAAATAAAATGAAGAAAAAAAAGGAAGACAATGAGGAGAAAAGAAAACGAAAAGCAAACCGAAATAAAGAAGTTTGTCCAGCTTAAACTTACTTAAGGTTTGACACTACTAGTACGACGCTGCCTTAATTTTTGTTATAAGTAAATAAAAGACGACTTGGCTGTCAGTAAAGGCCTAGAGGGAGCTCTTATTCTACTACCGCTCCGTGCGGCATACGAAAACCGGATAAACGTGCGCAGCTTTGACAATAAACTTTCTGAGCTTCTTACATAAAAAATGGAATAAACTGATAACGCGTCCAGAGATTTAAAACCTTCAAGGAATTTAGTTGGTTCGCTGCTGCTATCGAACGAGCACAACGAAATTATCAACGCTTAATAATAGGTAGCCTCAAAAAAAAAAGAAAGTAGAGTGTGCAGGTGCTTTTCAAGCGCGCATAAGAAAAAAAAATCGCATCAAGTGAGGATTTTGCCGCCAACTAATTCGGTTATGATTCGAAAAATATAGAAGCCTCCACGTTGATTCAATCTAATCACGTCGCCAGGGGTTAGCTTGGAGAGATCTTATCTCTTATTCTCCAGTGAAAAAAAATAATACTCCGCGATGTTTGTGTAGTGCCTTTGTGGATGGCAATTTACGTTTTATAATAGTAGAAGACGCGATAAGTGTATGATTAGAACTTTTTGTTTTGCTGTAATGCGAACGCAAGCTTGACGAATTCTTTCCGAAAAACTCAATTTGATTGCAGCTTTTGCAAAAACCTTAAAAAAAAGTCGGCGAGATTTCACTTACTCACCTGCCAGTTATACGGGAAAATTGTGAACAGAATGAAAAAAAAACAGTACGGAGGTTTGCAGTACCGACATTGCCTCGTGAGTGGCACTGCATGTGTGTTCTGCATAATAGCGTCTTATTACTAACCAGATACAAAACAAAAAAAGTGCCGTCAATGAATACAAGAAATATCAGTTTCCACTTTATTCAGACACGAAACTTGGGGAGAACTGAACGTATGATAGGACTGTTTTTGAGAATATGTTTAATTCATGAGAAATCAAATTGAAGGAATAAGCATTTAATTGCATTCCCGAAACTGCATATTTCCGCTCCACTTTGATACCGTCTCTTTAGTGAAGTGTAATAATGATTGTCCCACTGGTCTGACTGGCGGAAACTATGCCATAACCAATTAACTATTAACCATTGCATGAATGAACGCAATGGTTAGCCGTCGAGTTATAGTATAGTAAAAGCAACAATGGCAGCGCTAGGTTGAATAATGAATTTCTGATAAGAGGCACACACGTAACGAAAAGACGGCTGTATGAAAAATGATGATTAAAAAATAGTCGATTACGCTATGATATGATATGATAAACTATGATAATGCAAAGCGCGTTATGAGAACTTCAATGACATGGATTTTCCTCGGTGCTTCGAGAAGACGCAGATACTTTTTGCTCCTCTTTCTTTTACCTCTACAGGCTAAATATGTATACATACATCTTGCGTTTCATGCAGACGCAATGGAGATGTTTAAGTGTGCGCGCACTTGCGGGTCTTTAACATATTCAACCTATGCTTGGCTTGTAAGCTGCAATCCAACAGCAAGAAGAGTATAAAAAAATTAGCGGTTGCTTGGCTCGACTATTCCAGGATATACGTACAGCGTGAGCCAAGGGTACGCCACTAAACTTAACGTCTCAGTCATGGAACTGATTACTGGTGTCGAGTTTTTCATGTGCCCCGGTATTTCACACACACACCAGCGCGCACATATCCGATCGGATTGTTTACGAAGTCCGTCTCGAAGGTCCGAATCACACTGGCGCTTTCGCTCAGCGTCACCGTGTCCAAGTCAGTCAATCGGCCTCCTGGCGACGCTGCTTTGCTCGACGTTCATTCCTTTTCTCCGGTGTCTCTTCAGCAGGTTTAGCCTTCTTCTGTTTATTCTTTCTGCGATCAAACGCCACTAACCACGAAACTACTTTGGGACCCGATGAGGTTAGCTTCTCCGCTCTTCTTTGCCACTGAACCGTTGTTTTGATCTCCTTCTCCATGGCTATACAACACTTGCAAACGCCCCAACGTGGCTCGAAGTGAGTGATCCACTGTATAGGATCAGAATGCGTCTGCCTCGGCCACGGCGCCACTTCTCTGGAATGTGCAAACCGGCCAGACGAGCGCAATCACTGCTAATTGCGCATGCGCAGCATAGTTCTTGGACGTGGACGCGAAACCCGGTCTCCCTTGAGCAGAAACTGCAAGCTTTGCTTTAAGGCGGTGGTCGGCAGTGCTATCGATCGCGCAATCTCGACCAATCTCAGTGGTCGGCTCCTATACCCTGCTATAGGCGGCGCTCTCAACTTGACCAGACTGTGTAAACCAGCATGTCTCCCTATAGAGCGTCCTCGATCTCTTACACTAGCGTTTTGTAGGGTTATGCGACATCGGAGCCAAAAGAGTTAGCTACCATCCATACCTCGCTAATTACAGCTCGTTGCTGTCACATTCATTGCTTAGTCATTTCCGTGAAAGTGATTCCTTATTGTCTGTCTGTTCGTCTGCCATTCCGGTGGAGATCACTTTACAGGGGTCAGTTCGTAACCGTTTCGAGGGGTATTCGTCGGATCGCTCTCACCACACCAGCATGAATTGTTCAGGCATTGGTAAAAATGTACATGAAAGTAACAGGGCATATATCATTTGGAGAATACAATGAAGTTGCAACAGGAATGACGTACGTTACATCAATAGGGTTAGTGGTGGGGCTCATAAAGACATTATTACCTATTAGGCATGCGATGGCTGATTCTTGAACTTTTATTTGGAATGATGAGCACAATAATTCATTACCCTTGATATGGCATTCTTTTCTGGGCGCATACGCCACCTTGTAGTAACGATGGACGCAAAGCTTCAATTATTTCGCTTTAAAGTGTAGAAGCCCGAAATTATTACTCTCTAATGCATATAATAATGAATCCTGTTTTCAGAATGCCTTCTCAATAAACTATTATTTCTTCTGCCTCTTCGAGAACGGAAGGGTAGAAATAGTATTGTCACGGGATCGTGACGTGGCCGAAGACAGGAGACTTCGTGTTGGGATTTAACTGTTTATTTGGGCGAACCTGTGCCCGGTAAACGGAAAGTCCAATTACAGCAGCAGTCTCGCACAGATAGCAGTCTCGGACTGATAGCGGCGAACGGAGCGTCGGCCTACGATCAACAACTGACAAGCGGCGAAGCGCGTCGGCATTTATACTCTTGCCGTCGAATGTTCTAGCGTTATCGCTGGCGGTGGCGTAGGTTCCAGAACAATCTGTACCGTTCGCACAGTGGGCGTGATCTTATCGAAATGATCTACTACAGTCCGGAACCTTCTCGAAAACTGCAGGCGCGGTTCGCGCTGAGAATCGTGTGGTGTTTTGGGACGATAACAAAAACTTGGGAAATGGAACGTGGCATTGCCCCCCTCTGAAAAAAGGCATCGTCCCGATGCTTTAACTAAAGATGAAGGTACAATAATAATGCAAGAAAGTACAATGAATAAATTACGATACAACAATAATACAAAAAAAACACTGTTTCAGTTTGTTAACGCGCATGAAACGGCTTGAGGCGCGCGACATGCACGACTTCAGGTCGCGATCGGCGTCGTTGAGAGTTCGTGATGCCGTCGGGGACAACCTCGTAATCAAGTGGGCCGAGACGTCGAACCACCCTGTACGGTCCGAAGTACCGTCGCAGAAGCTTTTCACTTAGTCCACGTCGGCGTATCGGCGTCCACATCCAAACACGTTCACCGGGCTGGTATTCCACGAAGCGTCGTCGAAGGTTGTAACGGTGGCTGTCGGTCGTCTGTTGATTCTTGATACGGAGACGCGCAAGTTGTCGGGCTTCTTCGGCGCGTTGAAGGTACTCGCTCACATGGAGGTTTTCTTCGTCGGTGACGTTGGGTAACATGGCATCGAGCGTCGTTGCCGGGCTCCTTCCGTAGACCAATTTGTATGGAGATATCTGTGTCGTCTCCTGCATCGCCGTGTTGTATGCGAAGGTCACATACGGAAGAATGTTGTCCCACGTCTTGTGTTCGACATCGACGTACATTGACAGCATGTCGGTGATCGTCTTGTTAAGCCGCTCGGTGAGGCCGTTGGTCTGTGGGTGGTACGCTGTCGTCCGGCGGTGGTTTGTTTGGCTGTATGCCAAGATCGCTTGAGTTAAGTCGGCAGTGAATGCGGTTCCTCTGTCGGTGATAAGGACCTCTGGGGCGCCGTGACGTAGGACGATATTTTCGACGAAGAACTTAGCTACCTCGGATGCACTGCCTTTTGGCAGGGCTTTTGTCTCGGCGTAGCGGGTGAGGTAGTCGGTAGCTACCACGATCCACTTGTTTCCGAAAGCCGACGTCGGAACGGCCCCAGTAGGTCCATACCAATCTGCTGGAAAGGTCGGCAAGGTGGATCAATTGGCTGCAGAAGTCCCGCTGGCCTTGTCGGCGGTGTCTTGCGTCGCTGACAGTCCCGGCATGTCCTCACATAACGAGTGACGTCGGTAGTAAGACGTGGCCAGTAGTACCTTTCTTGTATCCTCGCGAGCGTGCGAAAAACACCGAGGTGCCCTGCCGTCGGATCGTCGTGCAGGGCCTGCAGGAGTTCTGGTCGCAGAGCTGAAGGCACCACAAGGAGGTACTTAGCTCGAAGCGGTGAAAAGTTTTTCTTTTGTAGAAGACCGTTTCGTAAAAAGAACGACGCAAGTGCGCGCTTAAATACCTTCGGGACTTCGGCGGTCCTGCCTTCAAGGTATTCTATTAGGGCCCTAAGTTCCGGGTCGGCCCGCTGTCGTTCAGTGAAGTCGTCGGTAGTTATCGTTCCCAAGAAGTAGTCGTCATCCGGGTCGTCGGGTAGCGGTTGGTCGACAGGCGCACGAGAGAGACAGTCGGCGTCGGAGTGTTTTTTGCCGGACTTGTAAATGACAGTAATGTCATATTCTTGAAGTCTCAGGCTCCATCGTGCGAGGTGACCTGAAGGGTCCTTCAAGGTGGCTAGCCAACACAAGGCGTGGTGGTCGCTCACAACTTTGAAGGGCCTGCCGTAGAGGTAGGGGCGAAATTTCGACGTAGCCCAGATGATGGCGAGGCACTCCTTTTCTGTTGTGGAATAATTTGCTTCTACTTTGGATAGCGATCGGCTGGCGTAACTAATAACCCTTTCAAGTCCGTCAGCCCTCTGCACAAGAACGGCGCCAAGACCTACGCTGCTTGCGTCAGTATGTATTTCTGTCTCGGCGAATTCGTCGAAATGGGCAAGTAACGGAGGCGTCTGGAGGCGATGTTTAAGCTCCTGGAAGGCGTGTTCCTGTAGCGTTTCCCACTTGAACTCCACGTCGGCCTTGGTAAGGTTAGTGAGAGGATCGGTGATGTGGGCGAAGTTTTTCACGAACCGCCTATAATAGGCGCACAGGCCCAGAAATCGGTGTACGGCTTTCTTGTCAGTGGGCGGCGGGAAGTCGGCGATGGCGGCTGTTTTCCGTGGATCGGGACGAACTCCAGACTTGCTTATAACGTGCCCCAAAAACAAGAGCTCCTCATACGCAAATCTGCACTTTTCTGGCTTCAGTGTGAGTCCGGAAGTCTTGATTGCTTGAAGTACAGCTTCAAGGCGCCGAATGTGCTCGTCAGAACTCGAGGAAAACACGACGACGTCGTCCAAGTACACAAGGCAAGTCTGCCACTTCAATCCTGCCAGTACTGTATCCATAACGCGTTGAAAAGTTGCAGGCGCTGAGCAAAGGCCGAAGGGCATCACCTTAAACTCGAAGAGGCCGCCCGGTGTTATAAACGCCGTCTTCTCTCGGTCTCTTTCGTCGACTTCGATTTGCCAATAGCCAGTCTTGAGGTCCATTGACGAAAAGTACTTGGCGTTATGGAGCCGATCAAGTGCGTCGTCTATTTGTGGGAGAGGATACACGTCCTTTCTTGTGATTTTGTTTAAGCGGCGATAATCGACGCAGAAACGTAGGGTCCCATCCTTTTTCTTCACTAACACCACGGGGGATGCCCATGGACTCTTGGACGGCTGGATAATGTCATCCCGCAGCATTTCATCAACTTGTCTCTTTATGGCCTCACGTTCTTGCGTCGAAACCCTGTACGGACTCTGACGGAGTGGTCTGGCATTTTCTTCGGTTATGATGCGATGTTTCGTGATTGGGGTCTGCCGAATTTTCGATGACGACGAAAAGCAATCTTCGTATTGCAGGAGCAGGGCCTTGAGCTGTTCTTGCTTATCGTTCGGAAGTCTGGGATTGACGTCGAAAGCTATGGGAGGGGCTTGGTTCCTCTGAGCAGGTTCCGCAGAATCGGCGAGGGTGAAAGCACTGGTGGCTTCGACAATTTCTTCGATGTATGCGACCGTTGTTCCTTTGTTCACTTGTTTGTACTCATTGCTGAAATTCGTGAGCATAACCGTTGCTTTGCCTCCCCGCAGCTCTGCAATTCCTCTTGCGACGCAAATATTTCGGGTGACCAACAGATGCTGACTGCCTTCAACGACGCCTTCCAAGTCAGGTGATTTAGGAGCGCCGACTGAAATAATGACGCTTGAGCGAGGCGGAATGGTGACTTGTTCTTCCAGCACATTCAAGGCATGGTGTCCTGACGGCGTGCGCGGCGGTAGTGCTTCTTCTGTGGATAACGTTATCGACTTTGTTTTTAGGTTGATGACAGCACCATGGAGGCATAAGAAGTCCATGCCAAGGATGACATCTCTCGAGCAACGCTGTAGGACTACGAAGTCTGTAGGATAAATACATCCGTTAATGGTGACTCTCGCTGTGCAGATTCCTGCAGGCGTTACGAGATGACCTCCGGCTGTGCGGATTTCAGGGCCTTTCCAAGCTGTCCTAACTTTCTTTAACTCCGCGGCGAACGACCCACTGATGACAGAATAGTCGGCTCCAGTATCGACGAGAGCGGTCACACTGTGGCCGTCGATAAGAACGTCGAGGTCGCTAGTTCGCCGTCTCGCATTACAGTTAGGGCGTGGCGTCGGGTCACGGCTGCGTCGGCTTGTTCCGCTGCTTCCATGTTGCGTCGTCAGCCCACCTTCGTTAAGTGAGCTTTCGCCGTCAGGGCTTTGCCTGGTTGGCGTTGTGTTCGGAAAGCTCCGTCGCGGCGTCGTCGTCGTCGGAGGATCTTCGGTAGTTCGTCGCACAGCAACCGCACCTCCACCGGTTGCTGCCCTTAGTTTCCCGGATACGGGCTAGGAGACCGGCCCCGCGTTGGGCCAGAGTACTGCCGGAGGTGCGGTGACGTGTGGCGGCTGGGCGACGGCGAACGCGAAGGGCTTCGTGGTGTCCACCGAGTTCCTGTCAGGTAGTCGGCGATGTCACGAGGTCGTTCTCCTTGCTGTGGACGCGGTGCATTGACGGCGAAGCCACGCAGTCCCATCTGTCGGTACTGGCAACGGCGGTATGTGTGTCCGGCCTCGCCGCAGTGGTAGCAGAGCGGGCGATGGTCAGGGGTGCGCCAGACGTCAGTCTTCCTCGGTGCACTGCGCTGGACCGCTGGCGAACGGTATGACGTCGGTGGGGGTGGTGGCGGCGGTGGCGTCTGTCGACGGAAGTGCGATGGGGTGGCGTTTTGGCGTGGACGGGGAGGAGCGTTGTGGCGCAGTGCAGCGGCGTAGCTCATAGCTTCCAGCTCTGGCAGCGGTGCGTGGGGAATTTGAAGCGATTGCCGAACTTCTTCTCGCACAATGTCGGTGATTGAATCCACTTGAGGCTGCGCCGAAGGCAACAGCTTGCGCAGCTCTTCCCGCACGATCGCTCGGATCGTTTCACGCAGGTCTCCGGAGTTACTGGCGTGAGCAGTAGCGCAGTCTGTAGTCAGGCGACGATTATACTGTCTGGTGCGCATGTCCAGGGTCTTTTCGATGGTGGTCGCTTCGGCTACAAATTCTTGGACGGTTTTTGGTGGGTTTCTCATCAGTCCCGCGAAGAGCTCCTGTTTGACCCCTCGCATGAGGAAACGAACTTTTTTTCTCCTCAGGCATGTCTGGGTCAGCGTGACGGAATAGTCGGGTCATTTCTTCTGTGAAAATGGCGACATTTTCATTTGGGAGCTGAACCCGGGTCTCTAATAAAGCAGCGGCCCTCTCTTTGCGAGCGACGCTCGCGAACGTTTGCAGGAATGCGCCGCAGAAAACATCCCACGTTCGGAGCGTGGACTCCCGATTTTCGAGCCAGGTCCTTGCGGTGTCTTCCAAATAGAAGAACACACGACGCAGCTTTTCGTCATGGTCCCAGTGGTTGAGGGCGGCCACACGGTCGTATGTTTCTAGCCAGGACTCCGGGTCTTCGAACGATGACCCATGGAAAATTGGTGGTTCCCTGGGTTGATGCATGACCATCGTGGGCTGGGATGCTGCGGTTGTCATTGTCGCTGCAGTCGCGGTCATGGCCTTGGTCTTCCGCGCCTTGTCTTGTAGAAGCCCGTACTCCGGTGGTAGCCCTTGCTGTCGGCGGCTTGTTCGCTGCTCCTGGTTGGCGTCGGTGTCTTCTCCGCGACGTGGGCTGGGTTCACGGCTTGACGGGGGCGTCCGGTACATGAACGAAGCAGCACCTCCACCAGATGTCACGGGGTCGTGACGTGGCCGAAGACAGGAGACTTCGTGTTGGGATTTAACTGTTTATTTGGGCGAACCTGTGCCCGGTAAACGGAAAGTCCAATTACAGCAGCAGTCTCGCACAGATAGCAGTCTCGGACTGATAGCGGCGAACGGAGCGTCAGCCTACGATCAACAACTGACAAGCGGCGAAGCGCGTCGGCATTTATACTCTTGCCGTCGAATGTTCTAGCGTTATCGCTGGCGGTGGCGTAGGTTCCAGAACAATCTGTACCGTTCGCACAGTGGGCGTGATCTTATCGAAATGATCTACTACAGTCCGGAACCTTCTCGAAAACTGCAGGCGCGGTTTGCGCTGAGAATCGTGTGGTGTTTTGGGACGATAACAAAAACTTGGGAAATGGAACGTGGCAGTATGTAGGGTATGTAGGGTAGAAATATTGGTATGTAGGGTAGAAATATTGGTAGAAACGCTAACCAGGCCATTCAGAATATACGTCAACTCTTGTACCGAGTGAATTAACAGTCGTGTTCAGCATGACGTCGTATATTTATTGAGGCGACCAGACTGTACACGCCGCATTAACGCCGCTTACAGAGAGCTTCAAAGAAAAGGTCAATAAATAATCCGAGTCCGCACTCATTACCAAGGCACGATAAAGGACGGCACCTTCGCTCAAATGACCGTTAATAGTACCATTCTCTTTGCATGAGTTTACTTAATATGACCGTTGTGATTAGAACTTAAAGAAGAAACCGTATTAAAATATACTTGCAAAACAATTCACGTTTAACTTACATTTCAAAGCGCCGACTTACGCTTTCATGGTGTACAGGTAAGCAAATTAATTTTGTTTGTTATCCACAGCAACACAACCGCTGCAGGCACATCTTTAGCTTATCGACATAGCAAAGTGCAGGATAGACTTATCGTGGATAGTGCAGTAATTACTTTGCTGCATGATGATGTCCATTTAAAGAGTGAGTTCACTGCCTTTGAAACAATAAAAATGAGAGGTATCGCGGACAATAAAGCTTTAGGGGCGATAAAATTTATGACGGTAATTGCTATCCACCATTTCTCAAAAAGGTACTGCTCCCTCTGTTTACGTTCCTCCATCGTGAACAGTGCGCGTTCATATAATAACGGTGTAGCAAACGAAAACAAGGTCGGTACGTTACCACCATTCATTATTATGCTTTATAGGCGCTCCAAATTAGCACGGGCACCTTTTATACAACCAATTACTGTGTTTAAGGGAAAGATTACAAAATAATAAGTAAGCTCATGAAAAAAATATTGATAACAATATTGCTTATGTTCGCAATATTTATGCACGCTAACTTCATGTTTTTCATTGCCTCAGAGAAGCTGATAACGCACGCTTGAAAGTTCCTGTTGTTGCTTGCGTAGGCGTTTCAATTACCAACCATCGCCACAAGTTCGCTGCCCTCCGAGTTTCAAAGGTTGGTATAGCTTCCGGCTTGACATGATATGCAGGCGTGCTGTCCGCTGTTGCTTAAATTAGTGCCTCGTGCGCGTCCCATATCTAGGCACATTCGCTGACTTCTATACCGTCAGATATTCGGCATATCCCCGGCGTTGTCAGAATTTGTTTCATGCGAAGCAGTAGGTGAGTGAATGACTTTGCTGTTTTTTTAATGGTCCAAGTGTTTTAGCGCGGATATACTTGTTTTTGTAAGTTTAGTAGTTGCGTGCTCGTCGTGGGCCTACCTGGAGCATCGACTACACTACCGGCTTACACTACACTACACTACACTACACTACCAGTAAAGTGTACCTGTTTTCAGTCAGAGGTGAAAAGCTGTACAAAGATGTGGTGTGATGTAATTTCACCTGTTTCTATATACAGGACTATTAACAGTGGATACAATGCGCAGGACGGCCAAAATGCGTTAAATGATTCCAAGTGGCTCTTGCCACGAAGTTCCTTTTTAGGGTACACAGAAATACACATACCTTAAAATAATGCGTTGCTGGGCTAGTTGGTTCATATTCTTACAGATTGATAGCACAAAATCAACTAGGACAGGAAGGAACATAGAAATAGCGACTAGCAATCTCTCCTATATGCCCTATATGTCTTGTAGCAGACCTGTATCTGTATCATGTATGTTCTGCACATATTCATGTCAAGGTCCTATAAAAGGGCATGGCTTTTTTTTTACCTTGGGGGTCTAATGGTCTTGTGCAAATTTCCGGACCTTGAACAACGGCGTCTCTGATTATCTTGTTGTGATTCGGGGACGTTAATCTCTGGCAATGACAATTATTACTTCATCTATTGTTTATGTGAAGGTTGATTCTCTCACGCAGAATGTCATTTTTCATTTGCTGGTTTGCGAGACAGTTGTCTATACTTCGTTTATTACATGAAGTAAAGCGCTGTGAAACCTATGCAAGAAGCTCTGTTAGCAAGATGTGCAAGTACGCAGGTATCACGCCTGGCTTACGTCATTAAAAACGCTCGTGCACGCTGAGCACGAGTGCATGTGAGACACGTCGCTACCAAGGAGGTTTAAAAAAATTTGGCAGCATATCTACGGAGTGAATGATGGAGAGTGGGGCGAAGCATTCGTCCGTCCATTCTTTCTTGCTTCCGTCCGTCCATTCGTCCATCCGCCAGTCCGTGCGTGCGTCTGTTCGTGCGTCCGTCCCTGCGTTTGTCCATGCATCCGCCCCTGCGTCCGTTCATGCGTCCATCCATGTATCTGTCTGTGTGTCCATGTATCTATCTGTGTGTCTGTGTGTCTGTGTGTCTATGTGTCTGTTCGTCCATCTACTCAACACTCCAAGTACCACCATTTCGCATCTTTTCATCATATACTCCGATTTGGGTGCACGTTAAAGAACTTCAGGTGATCGAAATTTCCGGAGCCCTCCACTACGGCGTCTCTCATAATCATATAGTGGTTTTGGGACGTTTAACCCCACAAATCAATCAATCAATCTTTTCATCATATATTCCCCATATGGGAGCACCGCCATCCAGTGCACATTCCAAGGACTAAACGAGAGGTGGCACACGCACACTTTCTTACGGCTTGCACTTTGGGTCTACTTCCCACCTTTAACCACCTCGAGTTCATGGTATATACTAGTTCACTGTATTCATGGCACTACGGCCCAACGCTCCCTAAACATTTATAAAACCAAGGAGGTTATGCCCGGCGAGTATAACGTAGCAACCTCTTCCTGTCAGATAGTGCTCAATGTACATGCCAATGGCTGCTAATGGGAAATGAGAGACAGGAGAATTCGGCTTTCACTTTCTTACGGCTTGCGCTTCGTATCTACTTCCCAACTTTAACCACCTCGAGTTCATGGCATATACTAGTTCATTGTATTCATGGCACTGCGGCTCAACGCTCGCTAAACCTTTCTAAAACTAAGGAGGTTACACCCAGCGAGTATAACGTATCAACCCTTTCTTGCACTTAGTGCTCAATGTACATGTCAATGGCTGCTAATGGGGATCGCAGCATGCGCGTTAACTAAATGCCAAATGCTCCTGTCTCTCATTCCCTATTAGCAGCCATTGGCATGTACAAGGAGCACTAATTTTTATTGTTCAACAACGCACAGAAGAAATCTCTCGCCAGCACCACCTTGGAGGTCAAAATGTTATACTTGTTACACACTACAACGGCTACGAGGGACGAACGGGTGCCGCTATAAGGAGCTTCGCCCCTAAAATTGCTGGAGTTGGAATCCTTGCCCACGAGTGAAGCCGTGCCAACAGTAAGATGGCGGCTGGGGCAGCTTCTTACTAGGGGCATGATGATCTGTTGCCGTTCAGCGATTGAGAAACAACGTTCTCCTCACACGCCCAACGAGTTTAACGTGGCAACCTTTTAGGGTGAGAGAGTGTCCAAAGTGTGTCCTTGTGTTGCCAGTTTTCATGAGTAAGCCTTTAATTCCAGGTAAATTTTGTAGGAGAATAAGCTACCAATACTAGTCTCTTTGGACTATTTCTTCGGAAACAACTATCTTCTTAATGTATAATTAACGTAGCCTTTGAATTTGAATTTTGTGTCCCCTCATTCAAAAGCAGAATGAAATTTGTATACTTTGCTCCACTTCACCTGAGCAAATGTGTGGGTGGAGGGACCTTAGTCAGGCAGAGGTAATCGACCTTTAGTCCCTTCAACCTAGGCAATCATTTTTTTTGTCTGAATAAACAGTGAATGAAATGAATGAATGAAATCAGAGCTACTCAATATCTAAACAGTCACTACTAGAAAATAGCATGTTTCTGAGATCTTTGGAGGACAAAAGCTCGCTTCACTACTGCTGGCGAAGCATTGCGGGAGCTTCCACTCCAGCAATTTTCTTTATATCTCGTTGGTCGCTAGGGGCTACTAAAACGAAAACAAGGACACGCTAAGTGATTCAGAACAACTTATAAAGAAACGTGCCGTGTGATTTCTTTGTATATTGAGCAAAAACTTCTTCACTCACCCTAATGATGGAGAAGTGATGCTACCAGGTGTAAGATAATTGGACTCTTTCTTGGTGCGAGCGAATTTACTGCAACATGTCTCGGTGGCTTCCACAGCGTTGCACCTGATGTATGAAACGGATTGGATTGGATAAACTTTTATTTGGTCCTCCAAAACACAGATCATGTATGAAACGGAGTAGAGAGTAAACTACTTCTAGAGTGCACTGCAGCCGTAGAAACTTCCTTCATGCTCACTAGGGTGTTATTTGCGTTACTCTGCCAATGTACGTGTGTTTTACACCCGCTATTTTGAGTGTTCAAAATGTCTCACTAAAGAATTCTTTCTCATTGCAAAATAACAGTACTTTACGCCTCATATTGAGACAAATAAAAAGTAGTCCTGTAGACAAATTCAGCAGAGGTTAGCGAGAACTCTGCGCTTTTGCTGTTGCTAAAAGGAAACCTGTCTGTATTGAACCACTCAACCGCTGGTTCTATACGCACTAGCGGTGAAGCTGTCGTGTTTCTGTTATTGGGACATCTTGTCCCTTAGGGAAGTACATCGTACTCTGAATTGTATGACATTTGGGTCAACCTCGCACAGCTGTCCTGTAGGCTGGTTTTTATATATCTCAAAAAATCCATGCACTCATTTTCTTCAACCATATATCTTACGCGTATCTCCACGAAGTAAATTGTGGTGAGTGGGTTAAGCTAGGTCGTATGGTGCATAATTTCTATACGTTGAGGTGGCCGATTAGTACAAAGGACGTGTGCTTGTACGTATTTTATGTGTCCTGATACAGGTATGATTGACATTAGTCTATTTTTATACGTTTTCTTGTCTGAAATATGTTACCCGAGCATTGTCCCATATTTTGTGGATTGAGTGACGTAAAATATCACAAATAATCGACGACAAGGCTAAGTTCTGAGTCCCTAACGTTCGCGCTGACTTCCCTGACAAGTATAAAATATTCGTGCTTGTAGTTGTTTCGTATTGTTCCGTCACTATGATGATTCATATTCGTTTCTTATTCAACCATTCTTTAAATGCGAAGCACTTCATAGCGAACTTTGGCGACATTGGGCGTATCTATCTATCTATCTATCTATCTATCTATCTATCTATCTATCTATCTATCTATCTATCTATCTATCTATCTATCTATCTATCTATCTATCTATCTATCTATCTATCTATCTATCTATCTATCTATCTATCTATCTATCTATCTATCTATCTATCTATCTAGCCGCCTATGACTTTTAGCTATCCTGGCCGTTTTGATAGTGGTATCAATACCAAACGTGGTATGGCATAACGTGACTGTATGAAGAACATATTAGACTAGTAATAGCATGAAAATCATGACATGTATGTCATGAATGCTATGATTTACATTTCATGGTCTTGATGCTCTTGCGGTGGTTTCGTTTACATGGCATGTTGCAAAACAGGTATGGTATGGCATGATTGCATGGCGGACACAAGCAACAGACCCCAACAGGGAAATCATGACATGCGTGTTATGTAACAACAACATGACTACATGCCACACTCATGATGCGCTAGCGACTGTTTTGCTAGCGTCACATATAACAAATTTGGTGTTACAGTACGTAAGCTATGTGACTGGTGGAAACGAGATATCATGACATGCGTGTTATGTAACAACATGCTACGCACATCATACGCTCGCGGCCGTTTCGCTAGCTTCACATGTACCAAACTCGGTATTACGCGACGCCAATGGATGACGAAGGTATGTCACTGGTGCAAACATGATAATCATGAGATGCGTGTCATGTGAGAACATGACTACATGCCACAGTCAAGGTGCCAATACATTTCGACGTGACGCGGTGCGCGTGCTCGCCGACGTTCATCTCGTCGTGTCACGCCGGTGTTGCCACGCCAGGCGCCAGTCCTGCCATATACTCGCAGGCGCGCGCCGCGCTCCACTGCTTGGACGCATGTGCGTTTCAGCGTTGCCCGGCATTCCTCCGTCACGAAAAGATGGAGACGCTGTGTCGTGTGGATAACGCATCGGCGCGAAATGAAGCATGTCGCATTTCGCGCCGGTTGCCGTCGGGCCGCGCCGACGGAGGCTGGTCAAGCCTGGCGTCAGACTATAGAGTGCTCGCGTTTTGCTAACGTAGCGTCGCTGTGCCCAGCGTGCGCGGGCGTCAACGCTACTATGAGTATATTGGGCCCTTCATGATGCACTCGTGGCCGTTTTGCTAGCTAGCTCCACATATACCAAATTTTGTGTTACGTGACGTCAATGGATGACAAAATATATGACTGGTGCGAACTTGCTAAGCCAGACACGCGTGTCATGTAGGAACATGACAACATACCACGCTCGTAACGTGCTCGCGACCGTTTCGCTAGCTCCACATATACCACCTTTGGTATCACGTGACGTGAATGGATGACGAAGGTAAACGACACATCCAAACATGATAATCATGACACGGAAGTCATCAACGGCATCATTTACTCCACCTCGTAACGTTGCGCTGATTTTAAAGTGACGTATCAACATTTTTCATTCGTGCTTCGCACATCATCGATTCCCACTGTACGTGGGATCTGTCGATTTTTTGTGTCTCATATACTTCGACTATAGCCGCGGCAGCAGACACCACGGACCAACAAGCCTCGTCACTAAAGGAAATTTATTTACAGGCACCCAAGTGCAGCTGCCAGGCAATGCTTAGTATTGTAGTCGGCACTGTCAATGGCTTAAACCGAGAGATGCTCGAAACATGAAATACTCATATCTGCAAACATTAGAAGCTTTGTTAGACTAACATGTTGCCTTTTGATCATTGCGGCAGCACACTACAGAAACGTGTATCTATAGCTGCTGAGAGCAAAGTGATGATGCCTTCATAATGTTTTGTGTGTGTGTGTGTGTGTGTGTGTGTGTGTGTGTGTGTGTGTGTGTGTGTGTGTGTGTGTGTGTGTGTGTGTGTGTGTGTGTGTGTGCGTGTGTGTGTGTGTGTGTGTGAGGGCCCCTACTTCGAATATATTTCTAACCACTGTACCAAGTAAACTGCATGACACTTTGTAGCTGTGATCCATTCTTCTTCGAACCATTATTTTCGCGATACTGCAACACGTCTGTGATCAAGTCTATCTGCATAGGAGGCATGCTGACGAGGGATTGTCACGTAAGGATGAATTTCACCGTAACTAATAGTTTAAAAATACGGTGAAATTTTTAAATGTTGTAGTTATGAGAAACCAGAAAAGAAGATATATGGTTGCAAAACCGTATCACACAAAGATAACAAGACAAAGCTGAAGTAGTCGTAGGCAGTGGCAAACGCAATAGGGAACGTATAGCATGGCGTTTTGCATTAGTACTGTGGCATTGTCTTTTTTCTGTACTCTTTCATCGCCGATTTCTCTGGGTAGCTGCAGCAGAATCGGAACGCTGATAGTGTAGTAAGTGTATTATTCCGACAAGTTACGCAGTACGTAACATAATGAAGACATTGCTATATACATATATATATATATATATATATATATATATATATATATATATATATACAATAATAATAAGATCTAACAGACAATAATGCCAAGGAAGGTATAGGGGAAGTTATTAGGCCAATTGTACTGTAAATGAGAAGAGGGAAATGCGGGTGAAAAGATAACTTGCCGTGGGCAGGATCCGCACCTGCGACCTTCGAATGAGGTGTTCGATGCTCTACGCCTTGAGCTACCACGACAGCCATCCCCCCAGCCACATTATAGGGCATCTATGTCAATTTAAACGTGGGATTGTCAGTCAGTGCCACTAGTAGCCATGGCGGCGAGTGTGACACACTCTTTATGAGCCTGCCTGGCGTCACGTAGCACGTGAACTTATTACTCACTGGCAGCTGACCAATAGTCCCCCGTGTACAACCTAAAGGCACCAAGTCTGCCAGTACGAGATTCTCGATAATGAATAAGGGAAACAAGTGTATACTTAAGGGCTCGTTTTTCGTGTTTTTACACAATATTAATGAGATCTAACAGACAATAATGCCAAAGAAGGTATAGGGGAAGTTATTAGGCCAATTTAATGTAAATTAGAAGAAAGAAAACTGGGTGAAAAGATTACTCGCCGTGGGCAGGATCCGAACCTGCGGCCTTCGAATAACGCCACACTCGCCGCCATGGCTACTAGTGGCGCTGACTGACAATCCCACGTTTAAACCCAATAAAGTGGCTTGGGGGATGGCTGCCGTGGTAGCTCAAGTGGTAGAGCATCGAACGCGTTATTCGAAGGTCGCAGGTTCGGATCCTGCCCACGGCAAGTTATCTTTTCACCCACTTTTATTTCTTCTGATTTACATTACAATTGGCCTAATAACTTCCCATATACCTTCCTTGGCATGATTGTCTGTTAGATCTCATTATTATTGTTATTATTGTGTAAAAACACGAAATACGAGCCCTGAAGTATACACTTGTTTCCCTTATATATATATATATATATATATATATATATATATATATATATATATATATATATATATATATATATATATAAGGGAAAGAAGTGTATACCTAAGGGCTTGTTTTTCCGTGTTTTAACACAATATTAATGAGATATAACAGACAGTAATGCCAAGGAATGTACAGGGGAAGTTATTAAAACCAATGGAATGTAAATAAGAAGAAAGAAAAGTGGATGAAAAAATTACCAACTGTGAGCAGGAATCGAACCTACGACCTTCGAATTACGCGTTCGAGCATCGAACGCGTAATTCGAAGGTCGTAGGTTCGATTCCTGCTCACAGTTGGTAATTTTTTCATCCACTTTTCTTTCTTCTTATTTACATTCCATTGGTTTTAATAACTTCCCCTGTACATTCCTTGGCATTACTGTCTGTTATATCTCATATATATATATATATATATATATATATATATATATATATATATATATGAGAATTACATTTTTACTTGTCTAACTAACAGTATGGCTGTGTAAACGAGACATTCACATGTGCCTATGAGCCTGAACCATCGGCATGTCTCGCCGAACTCACCGCTCTACAGGATGACTTCAACGCAACAGGACGTATTTGTTTAAGCTGCAGAGCACTACCATAAACTTCTTCACACATACTCGAGGTGCGCAATTCGCAATACTCGTCATGCAGCCAAATCAGTGGCGTTTTGTGATACCGTCCATCAGCTGCAAGCAAGAAGAGCTCAATGGTGCGCGTCGAATTGTTTTCGCGAGTGCCAGTGTCTGGTCAGCCACCCAAGCCACACAAGTCGCTCACCTCTCATGTTTTCCCCTCTGGTACAATTCGGCAAAGATACCTGTTTAAAACTGCTGCTCCAAAAGGAATGTCTCCGCCGCAACACATCAGACCTCACACCACCACGTGGATTTGAGCCCCATTGTGGCTTTTCCGAGAATGGGCGTTGGGTTTGCGCTTAGGCGGGCAGTGATTTCTGACTATCCGCAACACTATAGCGCAGCGTACGGAACTGCACGCACCTTTTTCTTGTCAGTTGTTCCACCGCAGTGGATGCGACACATTTCCTGCTGTCATCATGTCGGGGCCCAACAACAACCACTCCTTCACCATCTTAGAGGAACCGGTTGCCATCCAGGTGAACATCCGGACTTACAAGCGCTGGACCGCACAGCAGATGATGATGAATAGATGGAGCTGATCTCATAGGTGACAGGCGGTACTTGACGCAATAAATGGTAGGGTCTCGTGTAATGAGACAAAAGTTTTTCTGGTAGGCCCAGCCGAAGATGAGGGGACCAGAGTGAAACGAGGGTACCGGGAGCGAAATGCACGTCTCTTTGTTCCGCATCGCCTCGTCATGGTGGTCTGGGTATATACAACGCCATAAAGAAAAAAAAAGGAGTGGTGGCCTAATTGCTAAGGTACTCAGCTGCTGACCCGCAGGTCGCGGGATCGAATATCGACTGCAGCGGCTGCATTTCCGATGGAGGCGGAAATGTTGTAGGCCCTTCTGCTCAGATTTGGGTGCACGTTAAAGAACCCCAGGCGGTCCAAATTTCCGGAGCCCTCCACTACGGCGTCTTTCATAATCATATCGTGGTTTTGGGACATTAAACACCACGAATCCATCATAAATCCATGTTCTGCATCGTACCGACGACATTGCTTGGTTTGCATCGCCATCAGCCGAGCGCGGGCGAGCTGACGGGCATGATCGGCTCGTGCAATCGCGTCGCGGGCATACTCGCTGGTGGGCGAGGTATGAGCTGAAATGACTGTGTCCAGTGGTAAAGTCGGCTCCCTTCCGTACAATAAGTAGAAGGGTGAAAAGCCTGCTGAATCGTGACGGTATGTTCCCTGCCCACACACCACTAGGTAACGCCGAGGACTGTCCGAATGAAGTCGCGCACAACGTGGCTCGACGTCTTACGTTCCGAGTCACGTCAGACGAAGCGGCCACCCAAACGGACCTTTATGCGCCGGTGTGGGAATGGCACGATCGGATCACTAAATTTATGGACATAATTCAACACTATCGACAGCAAAGGCGGGAGTACCCTCCACCTCACCCCAAGCTAAATCGGGCCCAGTCCGTTCAGTGGCGGCAGCTACAAACACCTACATACACGAACCTTGTCATGATGCACCACATATATCCCGACGTCTATAGTTCTAATCTATGCCAGTACTGTGCCACCAGAGCCTCTCTTGACCATATCCTATGGGAATGTCCAGCATCAGACAGAAATTCTGGGGTCGCGGCCTCCAATGAAGACCTTCGGGCGCGTTAGCGGACTGCGCTGCTCAGTTCGGGCCTGGACAAGCAACTTCGGGCAATCCAGCTGGCTATGGAAGCTGCCGGGAGACACGGTCTCTATGTTGGCCCCTAGGTGGGAGCCCATTCCAGCAATCTGCCGGAAATTAATAAAGTATACATCTCTCTCTCTCTCGTGACGGTATGACTTATACGCGAAAGTTGCGTAGGGTAAGGCAAGGTCCCAGTCTCGGTGGTCGGGCGACACATACATAGTGAGCATATTTTTCAGAGTACGGTTAAATCGTTCTATGAGGCCGTTTGTTTGAGGGTGGTAAGCGGTCGTGAATGTGTGTTGCGTGGAACAAGAACGCAGAATGTCGGCGATGACTTGGGATAGAAATGTAAGGCCACGATCTGTGAGAAGTTGTCTCGCACCGCCGTGAATCAATATAACGTCCCGTAACAAGAAGTCAGTGACGTCGGTTGCACAGCTGGTCGGTAGAGCTCGCGTGCGTAGCGTGTAGCGTAGTCTGTAATCACGGTTATCCATTTGTTTCCCAATATTGATGAGGGAAAAGGACCAAGCAGGTCAAACCCAACAGGGTAAAATGGTTCTGCGGGTATGTCGATTGGTTGAAGATGGCCAGCGGGTAGCAGCGACGGTGTTTTACGACGTTGGCATAGGTCACACGTGGCGACGTATCGGCGTACCGAGTGAGCAAGGCCTGGCCAGAAGAAACGGTGCCAGACGCGCTCGTACTTGCTGGATACGCCAAGGTGTCCAGCCGTGGGAGCGTCATGAAATTCGGAGAGAACACAGCGGTGCAAATGCTTAGGCACAAAAATGAGGAGGTCAGGCCCGTCTGGTCGGAAATTGCGGTGGTATAGCACACCCTTTCGAATGATAAAGTAGCGGACGGAGGCATCATTTGGGAAAGATTCTGTACGGCTGATGATGTCAATCAGCACTGGATCGCGGTCCTGTTCTTCCCAAATGTTAAGGAAGTCGGACACTGACAAGATAGAGTGCTCCGTGGGCTCGTCAGTGCCCTCAGGATCGTCGACAGGGTACAGGGAGAGGCAATCGGCATCACGGTGCAGGTGGCCAGATTTGTAGAGCACCTAATAGGAAAACTCTTGCAAGCGAAAAGCCCAGCGAATAAGGCAGCCTCACGGATCTTCAGAGAATTGAGCCACCAGAGCACTTGGTGGTAGGTAACTACTGAAAATGGGCGTCCGTATAAATAAGGTCGGAATTTCGCCACCGCCCATACAAGAGCCAAGCACTCACGCTCTGTGAATGAATAGTTACGTTCAGGAGCGGATAGGAGGTGGGTGGCATATGCAATAACACAATCATGGCCACGTTGTTTCTGAGGCAGCACTGCACCGATGCCATGTTTACTTGCATCTGTACGGATTTCCGCAGGGGCAGCAGGGTTGAAGTGTACCTGAATCGGAGGAGTAGTGAGAAGAGCGATGCGAGTCGAGAACGCAGAAGCCTCTTCGGAGCCCCATGAAAACGTGACGTCTTTCTTGAGGAGCTGCGTAAGTAGCCTCGCTATGTGTGCAATATTTTTCACGAAGTGTCGGAAGTAGGAACATAGTCCGATAAAGCTGCGTAAATCCTTCGTAGATCGTGGTACCTGAAAGTTTTTTGATGGCGCTGATTTTTGCCGGGTCTGGTTGTACACCGTTGGCGTCTACTAAATGGCCAAGTACTGTGATTTGATCCCGTCCAAAGTGACATTTGGACGAGTTGAGCTGCAGGCCAGCGCGACCGAAGATGCCTAAGATGGCTGAGAGGCGCTTTATATGAGTTTCAAATGTTGGTGAAAAGATGATGACGTCGACCAAGTAACACAAACAGGTGGACTACTTGAATCCTCTGAGCAGGGAGTCCATCATTCGTTCGAAGGTGGCTGGAGCGTTAGAAAGGCCGAAGGGCATGACCTTGAACTGATATAGGCCATTGGGGTGATAAATGCCGTCTTTTCACGAACCATTTCATCTAGCTCTATCTGCGAGTAGCCGGAACGAAGGTCTATGGAGGAAAAAGAGTGGCACCCATAGAGGCAATCAAGCGTATCATCTATTTGTGACAGAGGGTACACGTCTTTTTTTGGTAATTTTGTTTAGGTGTCGATAATCAACGCAGAAACGCCATGCACCGTATTTCTTGCAGACTACCACTACAGGAGAAGTCCAAGGACTGCAGGATGACTCAATGATGTCTTTTGCGAGCAATTTGTCGACCTCACTTTGGATAATGTGACGCTCGGCCGCCGACACCCGATATGGACGCCTTTGAATAGGATGCTCATTACCAGTGTTTATGCGGTGGGTCATACCTGTAGCTTTCTCCCATGGATGGCCGCTGAGGTAAAAAACGTCAATGTAGGACAGCAGAACCAGGTGGAGCTCGTCAGTCTGCTGCAGCATTAAGTTGGAAGCGATCATCCGACGTAATACCACTGTCGGAGCAAGTGTCAGATTGATGTTGGGCGTGGGGGTCAGAAGGAGCGGCCATCGTGAAAACATCTACCGCATTGTCTTCTAAGGTGCAGAGCAACGCAAAAAAAGATCCCTTGTGGCCGCACTTGAGGTGTCAAGCTAAAGTTGACAACTAGGAGGCACGTAGAATTTCCTGCGACGGACAGAATGGTGTGCGGTAATGTAATGTCACGGTTTATGAGGACATCGGTGATAGGGGTCAGAACAAAGTCCCCGTCGGGAACTGGTGCTATTGAGACGAGCTCTACGTGGGTCAGCGTCTGTGGAGGGAGGCGCGCATGTCCCGTTGTGCAGAGGCGACTCGGCTATTGTGCAAGAAGTTCTGTTGCGGCCAAGTGTAGACGGAGCATACTGGTCGAACAGTCTATGAGGGCAGAATGCGTGGACAGAAAGTCGAGGCCTAAGATTACGTCGTGGGGGCATTTATCAAGGACGCTGAAGAGAACAACTGTGTGTCGATCCGCAATGCTTACACGAGCGGAGCACATTCCAATAATAGATGCTATACCGCCATCCGCAACACGGACAGACTGGTTGGTCGCAGGTGTGAAAACATTCTTGAGCTTGCTGTGATAATCACTCGTCATTACGGATAGTTGAGCGCCGGTGTCGACAAGAGCTGTGACATGTACGCCGTTTACTTGTACGTCTATAAGGTTCCGTTTTGTCTGTATTGTCAAGAGAGGATTTTCTGTCTATCTCATGGTGATAGGCAGGACGTGCATGGAAGGTACGAGAGGAAGCTTGTGCAGGAGGTCCCCAGAAGCTGCTGCAATGGCGAGAAATGTGCCCGATTTGGTGACACGAGAAGCAGATCGGCTTGTCATCGTGTGTTCGCCATGCGGACGGATTACGGAATGTTGAGGGAGAGCCAGTCGGGAATGGACGTGCAGGCGTTCATTGGGGCTAGAAGTCGGTGCGGGGAGGCAGTGAAATAGAGTGAATTCCCAAGCTGCCGATTTCCTGCTGGACGACTGCTTGAGTGAGGGGCAACGTAATTGGAGGAGAGGGGTCAGGGGACGTTGGTTCCACCTTAGCTGGAGCAGCTGCTTCAAATTCTTGCCTGACGAGTCGCGTGAAGTTGTTACAGGTGTCTGGTGGATGATATGTGTCGAGCCACGAGGACGTCGCAGCGGTGTTTGGAAGGCGCTGGAACTGATGGTAGATGTGCCTGCTTTTATCTTGTTGGAACCGGTGGCATTCTTGAATAATGGCATCAACAGATGACACATTGTTGAATACCAACAAGTTGAACACATCGTCGGCGATACCCTTCAGAATATGCGCAACTCTGTCAGGCTCGGACGTGTTCTCGGCAGCTTCGCGGCATATTGAGAGGACAGCTTGAATGTAACTGATGTAGGACTCCGTGGAAGATTGTGCGCGAGTCGACAACTCATTCTTTGCAGCTTCACGACGACTAAAGGGGTTGCCAAAAAGCTCACGGATCTTTTTTTTTGAGGCTGTCCCAGCCTCTAGTGTCATGCTCGTGGTTGTCAAACCAAACACAAGAGGTTCCGTCGAGATAAAATATGACGTTCGTGAGCATAAGGGTGGGATCCCATATGTAAGTGGCGCTGACGCATTTGTAGAGGCGTAGCCACTGGTCGACGTCGGAACCCTCGCGGCCCGAGAAGACGCCAGGGTCTTTGAGGGCGGGAAGCGTCATGAAAGTTGTTGCGGGAGCTGGGTTGACAGACCGGGCAGAGGGGCGGGTGACCGGGGAGGATGTAGCCGAGCCTTGAGTGGTCATGTTGAAAGCCGCGGGGGAGCGTCTGCTTCGAAGTTCCGTGGCGAGGACGGCGATCGCACAACTCCACCAAATATGTTACGAGAAGGAAACCGACTAGGAGGAGTAGTCCCAGATGTATTTAGAGCAGGGTAAGCGAGCAGTGCCAGCCACCGAGATTAGCTCGCGCCAGTCTAAATGATTTGTCTTCTTCATCTCCATGCACTGGCGCGTAGAAATATGAAGAAGTTATCTTGCGCCTTGGAGTTCACATAGGTGATTGCCTAATACATACTATGAAATTTTTCTTACTTGTTTATGCATTGTTGAAACATACCTTGAGTTAGCAAAGTCTTTTCAAATAGAAAAGTGTGCAGATTGGTGGGAATCGGAGTCGGGTAAAGGCACCAGATTATATGTTGCTCGCGGGATTACCTCCCTGCTCGTCTCATTACGATATTAGGGATCCCAATGGCTGAGCACTATAAGAAGTAAAAGATCAAGACGGTTATTGAGGTTGCTCCTTTAGAGGAGTAACTAATCTGCCACACCCGTTTCATAATTTTGGGAGTAACTGAGAAGAAGTAACCGCGCTCTCGCTGTTACTTTTTAAAGGTGCAAGTTATATTGCGCAAAAAAAGGATGAAGTTTTGGTTGACTTAACCTTCAGCCTTTCTAAATGCGTGCAGGCCTTTGATTAGTTATAGCATCCATGTGCAAGCATCATATTTAGAAATAAATTTAAGATAATTTGCAGTAAAAACATCGTATTCGAACTCATTCAGCATGCGTGTATATTAACCACTAAACCGCACGACGCTACGGCACCGTCTCTAAGGAAACAGGCTTTTGTAGGCACCAACGGGTCGTTTGCACACAGTGCCAACATTCCTGCAGTTACTCCAAAAAACGGATGCTCTACCCCGCAAGGAAGGTAGCGCTCCTCCATGCCTTGCCGTGTGCATTCTTTGGCGCACATTTCATTTTTTTTCGGAGAGCAAGGAGCCGTTTTCCTGCTAACTGCGCATTTCCTGCGGAGAACGTTTTAGAGCGCAGAACGTTCTCAACTGCTACTGCGAGGAAAAAAGTTTAGTAAACTTGATCTGATAACCTTTTGTTTCTTCCTCGTATGACCTCTTAATTGTCATAACGATGCCTTAAAGTTTCCATTATTTCTCTGTGTGAGTGTAGAATATCGACTTTATTACGGCCTAATGCATAATAATGATTACTGCTTTCAAATTTTTTTTGTCTACACTCTTCTATGCGTGTTTTTGAGAAAAAAACGCCCTCATCATACGCAGGTATATTGATAGACAGGCTAAAGTTTACCAGGCTGTTAAAATTGTATGGTGATTTCTTTCACAAAAGGAACTAATAGTAATGTTCATCATGACGCCACATAATTGTTGCGAGACGAAGAGTCAGTGTACGTTCAATTTTGTTTACACAGAGCCTCATACGAACAGTCATTATGCAGCCCAGCGCATTATCAAGGCAAAATTAGGCGCAGTGCTTTGGGGTAAATGACTTATCTTTCATGGCCAGACTTCACTGACAAGTACCAAGCAATTTCAACATGCATCTGCCAAGGAATCCCCCATTCGCTAGCATTTCAGGGTTCAGAATTCAGCGATGGTGTCTTTACGCCAGGATTTGAATGGTCATGGCCATACAGCACAGGATATACTGCGCAGGAAATTTCTCTTCTTAACGATGACGCTAAGAAGCCATACTGAAGCCTAGGCAGTTTTGTAATTGTTTTGATGAATTTACTTTGCTGTTTAAAGGCTTCAGTATTGCCTTCAAATCAAGTGAAATTTTTGTGGAGGTGCTTTCGTCCAAGCACCACCGTCAGCAGCCAAGCATCGCAACCAAAGTGGCACAGCAGCGGACAAGTCCTTCCTTCTCTGCCCACGCTTTTCCCTTCTTTGTGTGTGTGGCAGTCTAACAAGATATGTCCCATTCTTTCTAATGCACCCCAGTTTCCACAGTATGTAATGGTGAAACCGAGGCAGCGCAATGCTGCGTATTCACAAACCATCCTCAGTCTTACATCGAGTTTCGCTTATCGGTTTTGAGCCTTCAATATACTTGATTTAAAAGTGGGCCAATATTCAAGAACCAATCTTAATGCAATTATTCGCCTCGTTAACATTTTTGAGTCTTTATACGCATGTAAAGGGTACATAAATTTGAGAAAAGCTCGCGGTAAGACCAAGGCTGCTTTGTGAATACGGGCCGAGAAGTGTCTTAAGGTGACGAGAAGGGTGATACAGAAATCTTAATATTAGATCAGAGTATATGGAACAGAGAAAAAAAATATCTTAAGGCAGGAGATTCCAAAATCAGTTTCTGTTAATATGTAAGCATACTAACAAAATTACCGCCGTATACATATTCCCCTTCCCAAGAATATAGGCCTCAAGAAACGCGTTTATCGAAAGGCCATGCAGTCATCTTCCTTGTCGTGTGCATGACAGAGATTGCCAGGGACGTCAAAACACTTCCTTTCTTAGAGATCGCGGAGTTCGTCGGCACTGAGGTCAACTGTCAGCTTGACAGAGTCCGGAACAATGGAGGTCGCTTGTTTTGAGAGTCGTGTTTTTTGTTCGCTATTTTTCAGCTTGCGGTGTGCCACGGCATCGTCGTGAGACGTGTTTACGAGACTGCTCACTATGGGAAACATGTACAGAGCGTACATGGACCGAAGCAAAACAGTATTTTTGTAACGTAGCACGTGCTTCCCAGCGCGACGGCCTGTCTATACACCCCGAAATCATAATAACCTTTCTCTGTCTTCGCACAGAAAATAAGTGAAGGACTTATTAAACTTTTTGCGTGATAGTGGCGTATTGAATGGGCTATAGCACCCTAGCTCACTTTTTTTTCTTTTCTCTTTCGCGCGTCTGTTTAGCTCTTCACTTTTTTTCCCCATCTTAATTCCCCCTTCTCCCTTCCCTTAGTGCAGGGTAGCAAACCGGAAGCTCCAATTTCTGGTTAACCTCCCTCCCTTTCCCTCATTTTGTTTTCTCTCTCTGTGTGTCAAGGCGAAGAGAGTGCCTTCATTCTCCAGAGAAGCACGGGCGTTAAATGAGCGAAAATGGATGTTGAATAGTTTATATTTATAGTTTGCCAATGCAAAAAAGAAAAATAAGATTTTTTTATTGTTGCATTGGGAGTTTATAAATATGAAGCATAACTCGCTGTGTGAGTTCACGTACTTTCAAGAAAATGCGCATACAGCCTTGGGTGCAGTGCATGCTGTTTTGATGGGTATACATATAAGGATTCGGAACGCCGATAGGATGCGATCAATACGTGGAGCAAGTAAAAAAAAAATCAGAAAAGTTGGGAAAAGCTGGTTTGTCCTTTTTCTTGGTCATGCGTTTTTCTTTTGGTTCCTTTCACGAACATGGCAGAGATTAACTGAGAAACTCTTTATTTCTTTACTTCTCATGTTTTTACTCTTTACTTCTCATGTTTTTATTATCAACTAAAGGGCCTTTAATCGAGCACTGAAGATGCGAAGAACGTGCGTGTTTCAATTTCCTGCTTGCTATCGTACTCTCCACAAAATTGATTGCATCAGCAGTCGCGGAGAACTTCACAAACTCAGGACAACTTAATCATGTTCATTTAGTCGCAAAAAAAAATTGGCCCGAATCTTCATGTTACACTGTGAATGTCGTCGAAAGACGATAGTCTTGCGTCTGGAGAGAGTGAACAAAACGTTTATTTGATGTTCTGCGCAAGAAAATCGGTGAATGGTATTCTGAAGGCGTTGCGTTAGAGTGCCTCGAGCATGTAACGGAGGCGAACAAGCGCATCTAGGCACGTTAAACACGAGCGCCATCTGGCAGTTATCTTCGAAAACGAAGGCATGCGCGACCGTCGGAGAAGGATGCGCGCCAGTCACGGAGGTGATAAGGTGCAGAATGGAAAGCGACGGGCAGGAGCCACCACCAAGCCGTCGTAGCAAAGCGTTGGAAACACCTTCTTGAGCACCTTCTTGCACTGTCAGCGCAGCGCGTTAAACGCTACAGTCCTCAGAGTTACTTGTGTGTGCCTCTTCTAGTATAAAGGCGGACATACAAAACATAGATATGTTGTTATGGCGCCCCAGATATGCGCAATATTTGCTTTTTTAATTGACAATGGCACAACTGTGAACGCTAAACCTTGAGCAATATTGGTGGGCGCTGCGGATGGGGTTGACCGTTTGGTGCCGTTTGAAGCATCGTTAAGGCGGACAAACAGACAAATGTACAGACAGACAGACAGACAGACAGACAGACAGACAGACAGACAGACTAACCAAAATTTTTCCATCCAAGGTCCCCAAGAAAGACTATCGTCTTTAAAAAAAACACACAGAAACACACTGGTGCACCACTACAGGCTTCCTCAGGCTACGAAATGCTGCTATCTCGAACGGCGGGAGCATGTATGCGCACGTTTACTAGGCAGGGAACGATGGTCAAAACTGAGGGGCGTCAAAGGCCACGCCCGCAGTAGTGAGCAGGCCTTAATTTTAAAGACGATAGTGTTTCTTGGGGACCTTTGACGCAAAAATTTTGGTCGGTCTGTCTGACTGTACATTTGTCTGTTTGTCCACTCTTACCGGCATCGCGTGCTTGAAACGGCCGACCCCATCCACAGCAACCACCAATGTTGTTCGAGGCTGAGCATTCATGCTTGTGCAACTGTCAATTAAAAATCAATGATTGCGCATATCTGCGGCACCATAACAACACGCATATATTCTGCATATACATCTCTTACTAGAAAACGCATACACAAGCAATTTTAAGGACCGTAACGCTTATCACGCTGCGCTTACCATGCAACGCTTGCACGGAACAGGGAGTGTTTCCAACGCTTTGTTAAGACAAGATGGTGGCGGCATCTAGCCGTCGCCTCACGTTCTACCCCTTATCACCTCTGAGACGGGCGCGCACGGCCACGCGTTTTGTTTTCCAAAAAAAACAGCCAGATGGCGCTGATGTCTCAGGTGTTACGTCACTTGATGCTCTCGTTCGCCTCCGCTGCACGCTCGAGGCACTCTAACGCTGCGCCTCCGGAAGACCATTCCCCGATTTTCTTGCGCCGAACATCAAATAAATGTTTTGTTGACTCTCTCCACGCGCAAGGCTATCGTCATTCGACGACAATTGCAGATTACATGCAGATACGGGGTCAATTTTTTTCTAGGCGGCATTCCTTTCTTTCTTCCCTCCTGCCTTCCTTTCCTCCAAGTATCTCTTCCCCGAAGGAGTAGGCAGACGTTGTGTGTCTGCAGGGGGGCAGTTGTCAGCCTATTTTGTCCGCATTTCTTTTGCGGCTTAGTGTTTTCTATATAAACAAATCAAATAAATCAGTAAATGACTCCCATGGTACTTCGTCGCAAAAAAGAACAAGCAGAGAAAGAAATGCTGCATGCGGTAACGCTTTTGCATTGAGACAAAGTGTGGGTCATCTTTCATTGGGAAAAGCAAGCAGCGTACGCTTGCTGGCAACCCTGCCCCTGTTGAATGAAGCACGTTACGAACTGAAAAAAAAAAGGTGATCCGCCCACAAAACATGACATGTATTCAGCTAGTCAACTGCAAGCCAGTGATAATACGTGGATTCGTGCTCTGAAGGACAGACATGCGCGCTGCATTGACTCGACTTCCGACGCTAACGCCAGATGGCGCGGCGAAGCAGTTTCATGCAGGCAGAAAGAAGGCAAAATGGTTAGAGATTGAGGAGCAGTTAAACAAAGAACAGATAGGCGTGTATGCGGTTACAGAAACACACCTTAGAGACTTGGAAGAGCCACCACATATTAAAAATTATGTTTGGGAAGGGTGTAACAGGACCATATCGGAAAGGAAAGGTGGGGGAGTAGGAATGCTAATTCACCGCGGAGCCAAATGGGTTAGAGTGAAACAGACGTGTTCAGAGCACCTCTGGGTTCTGGGCACAGTAGGTGGAAAGGAAACGTGGCTAGGGGTAGCCTACTTGTGGACGGGGAATAACTGCAGAGAAAAGAATCAGGAGATAGTGGATTGCATGAGTGCGGATATTAAGGAATTTGGTAATGGGGCCGAAATCATCCTTCTAGGGGACATGAATGCCCACATACATGACCTTGACGGATATTCAGACACCAATGGGAAGTTATTACTAGATCTTTGCGAGCAACATAGTCTGGAGATAGTTAACACGGGGCCTAAATGTGACGGCCAGATCACATGGGAAGTCGGAAACAAGCAATCAAGTATTGATTATTGTCTCATGACTGAAGGAATTTACCACAAACTGACAGAAATGAGGATAGACGAGGAAGGCATTAACAGCTTGGGTAGTGATCATAAACGAATAACATTACAAATGGGATACGAAACTGAAAATATGAGCATGGAATCAAAGTCTGGCAGCTCGTATTTAAATGACAAACAAATAATAAATATAGCCGCAAGAGTCGAGGAAGAAGTAGGCGAAATACCAGGCAAGGACTGGGAGTATAGTGAGCTGTTACATCTAATGACGAAGGAGATAGGGAAAGAGAAGAAAACTGTTTGCTGGAAAGGAAAAAGGAAGCCAAAAAGTTGGTGGAACAAGGAAATCCGGGAGGCGATCGAGAAGCGACGCGAAGCATCACGGGAGCATAGAAAGGCAAAAAAGGAGAAGCGGCCGCAGGACGAAGTCAAAAAAATATGGGAAATATATTTAGAGAAAAAATCCCTTGTACAGAAATTGGTAGAGGCAAAAATTAAAGGTGAAAGTGAACGCTGGATGACAGAGATACACGGAAAAAAGGAGGCCGCGCCTAGGATTTTTTGGAGCCACATAAAGGCGCTAGGTAGGAAGTCTGTCACAACGCAACAACATATTCTAGATGAAGGAGGAAATCAATTGGAAGGGTACGAAGCGCTAGGTTACATCCAAAAGGTAACAGCCGATTCGTTTCAAAAGAGCGTCCAGGGGATCTCCCCGGTGAGTAAAAGTGTGGCGGAGAAAGCAACAGAGGAAGAGCTAGTACTTGATAATTTCAACTGGAAAAAGGCCGAAGGAAAAATTCCAAAGCGCACTGCCGCGGGTTTAGATGGGATTCCCGTTAGCCTCATTAACGAACTAGGACATAACACTAAAGAAGCATTGTTAAAAGCAGTAGAAAAAAAGCTTAAAGGACGGACAAATACCGGACAGTTGGCGACAAAGTAGAATGAACTTAATCTATAAAGGCAAGGGAGAAAAGGACAAGATTCGCTCGTATAGACCACTAACCATTACATCGGTACTATACAGGTTGGCGATGCAAGCAGTAAAAATGAAAATAGAAACATGGGCCGAACATAACGATATTTTGGGAGAACTTCAGAACGGATTTCGAGTCGACAGGCGGTTAGACGATAACCTGTTTGTTCTCACTCAGTGTATAGAAATATCTAAAATAGAGAATAGGCCCTTGTACGTGGCTTTTCTAGACATCACTGGGGCATACGACAACGTTAATCAGGAAATTTTGTGGGATATATTGAAAGGAATGGGCATGGGCGACGACTGTATACAGCTTTTGAGGGAGATATACCGAGAAAATACAGTTTGCATAGAGTGGGAAGGAATGCGTAGCAAAGAGAACGTTGAGGTTAGCAGGGGTCTGAGACAGGGATGTCCTTTGTCCCCGCTGTTATTCATGCTGTACATGGTGAGTATGGAAAAAGCGCTAGAAGGTAGCAACATTGGTTTTAATCTGTCACACAAACAGGGCGGCATGATGATTGAACAGAAGCTTCCAGGTTTATTTTATGCGGACGATATCGTCTTATTTGCGGACAGTCGAGATGATATACAGCAGCTGGCGAATATATGCGGAAGGGAAGGTGAAGCTCTTGGACTAGGATTCAGTGTAACGAAGTGTGGATTGATGGTATTCAATGATCCCTGTGATCAGACGGTGTCCATACAAGGCCAAGAAATACCGAGGGTAAGTGAATACAAGTACCTTGGAGTATGGGTAAATGAGAGTGATAGATACATGGAGGTACAGGAAAAAGCCTCGGCAGCAAAAGGAAAGAGGAATGCGGCAATAATGAAGCACAGAGCGTTGTGGGGATACAATAGGTATGAGGTGCTTCGAGGTCTGTGGAAGGGTGTAATGGTTCCAGGGCTTACTTTTGGGAACTCAGTGGTGTGCATGAGGGCAGAGGTGCAATCGGGAATGGATGTAAATCAAAGGACTGTGGGACGCCTCGCGTTGGGTGCTCACGGGAAGACGACAAACGAGGCTGTAAAGGGCGATATGGGGTGGGCAGGTTTTGAGGCGAGGGAAGCGCAGAGCAAAATAAGGTTCGAAGAAAGGCTAAGAAATATGAAGGAGAGTAGATGGGCAGAGAAGGTGTTCCGTTATTTGTATAGGAAGAGCGTGGACACACAGTGGAGAAAAAGAACTAGAAGACTCACTAGTAAATATACGGCTGGTATTGTAAGCCATATGTCAACAAAGAGCGTTAAGGGAAAAGTCAGGGAGGCGGAGAGGATTTACTGGATGGCAGCTATGGAGAAAAAACCGGCTTTGAGTAACTACCGAAAGGGCAAAAATGAAATAAGGAGGGAGGCATTTTACGATAATTCAAGGGGAAGCGCTTTACTGTTTGAAGCGAGATCGGGTTGCCTTAGAACGCGTAGTTATAAAGCAAGATTCAGTAAAGAAGAAGAACAATGCACATGCTGCGGGAAAGATAAGGAAACGGCGGAGCATGTTCTGATTGAATGTGGAGATATCCACCCAGGTGTACGTTTGGGCACGAGCCTACAGGAAGCCTTGGGTTTTAGGGACAACAATGGAAAGCTGAACACACCCGCGATTGAAATAAGTAAGAGACGGTTAGAGTATTGGTGGCAGAAAATTAGAGAGAAAGGACAAAAATAAATATTGGAAAAATAAAATATGGACAGTGTACCGTAAATGGCAGAGAACTTAAGCTGAAAATTTACCTTTTTTCCATTAAGATAGAATTTATCGAAGTAGAGGCATTAGGCCAACATAAAAAAAGAAAAAAGGGTTTTTTTTGTCGAGCCTGGTGGCATACTTGTCACCACCCCGTTATAAAGGGGACGCTCATAGCATCCATCCATCCATTGGGGCATTCATTCATAAAAACCACAGATTGGCAAAGGGTCAAGCAGGAGTGCAAGGAACATTTATGGCTAAAAGGCAGGGCAAATGACACTCCTTGGTTCCGTGTACTTGTGGACGGGAGCAAAGGCAGGAGAGGAAAACCAAACAATGGTAGAGTGTATATCAAAGGATATTCAGGAGTTAAGAGGAGAGTGCGAGATAATTTTACTAGGAGATATAAATGCACACATAGAAGATATATATGGGTATACCGACCCGATAGGCAAAATGATCATATATGTGTGAAAGGCTGGATTTGATCATTTGCAACAGTACCGAGAAGTGTGAAGGGCAAATAACATGGGAGGTAGGAAGGCTGCAGTCGACGATAGATTACGCACTGATGTCACATAGGATGTATGGTAAGCTCAGGGGAATGCACATAGATGAAGGTGGCTCCAGAATTCTGGGTAGTGATCACAAACGTATCAAGCTAAGTTTTGGAAGAACATTGAAAGTAGGAAGGAGACAAGATGAGCAACTACAGGAAAAGTTTTATTCAGAAAGGCAAATTGAAATAGCCACTAAACAAATTGAGAAAGCAATCACTGAGGATACTAAAACAGTGTGGACATACACGAATCTAATTAGACTGAGTTAGAGCTTGCTAAGGCACGTGACAAGGCACCCCGGAAAAAAAAAAGACACAAACCCAAAAGTTGTGGGATGAGGAAGTTAAGAGAGCCATAGCAAAACGTCAGGAATCCTCTAGGGAACACAGACATGCTAAGCAGCGGGGTGAACCGACAGATGATCTTGAAAGAAAATGGGAAATCTTTCTAAGCTTTAGAAGGGCTGCATACCTTCTGATCAATGAAAAGATTAGAAGAAAGGGAGCCCAGTGGCTGGCAGAAGTACATAAAAAAGATAGAAAGGCAGCTGCGAAATTTTGGAACCATCTAAACTCCCTAAGAAATGAGACGAGCGTAGAGCAGAGGTTTATAACTACAGCTCAAGGTGCTAGGCTAGAAGGGGACAAAGCTATTGAATATATAAGAACAAGGGTGACAGAAAAATTTCAACACAGAAGTGCTTTATGCACCACAGTAGACAAGGATGAATCAAGTGGCGCAATGGCTCCATTTTAACAAGAGTGGGAAAGGGCTGAGAAAAGGGTTCCTAGTAGTACATCAACAGGCCCAGATGGCATTCCAATTATGCTGATTAAGACATTAGGTATGAAGTCTAAGCAGGCTTTGAGAGAGGCAGTGAGCAAAATAATAATCGATGGAGAAGTTGCCGATGGATGGAAACTTAGCAGGATGAGCATGATCTATAAAGGAAAGGGGGACAAAGCTGACATAAACAACTACCGTCCTATAACAGTGACATCAGTGGTCTACAGGCTGGCGATGCAGATTATAAAGGAAAGACTGCAGGCATGGATAGAGGAGGAGGGGGTGCTGGGGGAACTGCAGAATGGGTTTCGGAAACACAGGAGGTTGGAAGAAGTATCCCGGCTGCGGCGGCTGCATTTCCGATGGAGGCGGAAATGTTGTAGGCCCGTGCACTCAGATTTGGGTGCACGTTAAAGAACCCCAGGTGGTTAAAATTTCCGGAGCCCTCCACTACGGCGTCTCTCATAATCATATGGTGGTTTTGGGACGTTAAACCGCACAAATCCAGGAGGTTGGAAGACAATCTGTTCTCACTGACGCAGTGCATCGAAATAGCAGAAAAGGAACACAGGCCCCTGTGGCTAGCATTTTTGGATATCAAGGGAGCGTACGATAGCGTGGTTCAAGAGGAACTGCGGGGAATACTGGACACACTAGACGTGGAAGATATAGTCACTAATTTTTTGAAGGAGATCTATAAAAGTAACAAGGTAGTTATAAAGTGAGAAAAACAGGTATCTAAGCCCACAGAGGTGGAACGGGGGCTTGGGTAGGGGTGTCCTCTGTCACCCTTGCTATTCATGATGTACCTACAAGGATTAGAGGCCAAATTAGAGGGAAGTGGACTGGGTTTCAACCTCTCTTTCGTCAAACAAGGAAAACTCAATGAACAGGCACTACCAACATTGATGTACGCAGATGATATAGTGCTAATTGCTGACAACAAGGAAGATTTGCGGAAGATTTGCGGAAGATTGGTGGACATCTGCGGTAATGAGGGAGATAGGTTAGATTTCAGATTAAGTAAGGAAAAATCAGCAGTCATGATTTTTAATGACAATGAAGGTAGTGAGCTTAGAATACAGGAGGTCACGCTAGAGATAACAGATAAATACAAATATCTGGGCGTATGGATAAGCAATGGGGCCTTGTACCTAAGGGAACACGAAATATACGTGTCGACTAAAGGTAACAAGAATGCAGCAGTAATGAAAAACAGGGCACTGTGGAATTACAATAGGTATGATGTTGTGAGAGGAATATGGAAAGGGGTCATGGTTCCTGGTCTGACGTTCGGCAATGCGGTCTTGTGCATGAGATCAGAAGTTCAAGCAAGATTAGAAATTAAGCAACGTGGAATAGGTAGGCTTGCCTTAGGAGCTCACGGGAATACACCAAATCAGGGAGTACAAGGTGATATGGGGTGGACATCATTTGAGGGCAGGGAAGCTAGCAGCAAGATAAAGTTTGGGAAGCGATTGAGAGAAATGGGGGAGGAGCGTTGGGCTAGGAAGGTATTCAGCTATTTGTACATGAAGAATTTCGATACAAAATGGCGGAAGCGAACCAGAAAATTGACTGGTAAATACTTGGAAAACAGCAGGGGGCCAAACCAAAAAGAATTATTGGTTAAGAAGAAGGTGAAGGAAGCTGAAACCGTATGTGGAGAATTGGCATGATTAGGAAGTTCGCACAAGAGATCTATCGAAGTTTTAAGCAGGAAATTGCCAAGGAAAGGATCTATGATAATACTCGGGGTAGTTCTCTAGTGTTTGAGGCCAAGACGGGAGTACTGCGAACCAAGACTTATCGGGCCAAATACGATGGGGTAGACACAGTATGCAGTGCGTGTGGAGAGGAAGAAGAAACTGCCGAACACTTGATAATGTTCTGTAAAGGGCTTCACCCTATAGTTCAGGATGATGGCGCAGAGTTTTTCAAAGCACTGAGGTTTAGAAACCGGGAGGGCAAAATAGACTTTAAGCGGGTAGACTTAACTAGAAGGAGGTTATCTGATTGGTGGCTAAAGTCAAGGCGCGAGTGAAAATTACTCTTCACTGCGAAGTAGAAATCCTCAAACTCAATTTTTAAAGAAAAAAAAGTAATTCTAGTTTTTGGTTAAGTAAGCATTACGGCTTGGTGGCGCTAGCCACCGCCCGATCTAAAGGGTACAGCCATATCCATCCATCCATCCATTCATCCATTCATCGGCTCTTCTAGGCTAGAACGGTTGATAGAGAAAGATTGATAATGAAGTTCGGATGACTTAGAAGAGGCTTTGGAATTTGAGAAGCCGGTGATGGCACGTGGTGAGAAAAGCCAAAGGCAGCCTTTTGTTGCTGCTTTTATCTCATTAACCAGCTAGAAGCTGTGCAAAACAGGGCGGCACGGTTTATTTCACGTATTTACAGTCGCCCCTCGAGCGTCACACAAGTAAAACATGACCTTTCATTACAGAATCTAGACATACGGCGCACAGTTGCCCTCCTGTCTTTACTTCATGAATATATTCACGCGTCCAGGCCACCACCCCTCCCACTAACGGCACCATTGCGCATGTCTAAACGACTTCACAATCAGCGAAGCATCACACGCATCTTTGGAAAAACAAAATCGTTCAATTCATCGGCTTTGCCTCGTGCCATAGCACTCTGGAATGACCCACCTGACGTCATTGTCAATTTAACTAATCATGAAAATTTTCGCGAGCAATTAATGATACATCTATCTCAATAGCATTGTATAACCTCCTTGAATTCTGTTTTTGTTCTTAGTGCTTTTTTGCGGCTGGGAAATTCTTGTTGCTTAAAGCCCCTCTTTGTCATTTGTGCAACCACTGTTATTAGTTCCAATGTTATTACTTGCTTTGTATTTTTATTAGTTATTAGTTGCTCTGTAGTTGCTTTGCTTTGTAGTTGCTTTGTATTGTGGCAGAGGTATCACTCATTAGCATTCTTTCCTATGTACCGCCCTTACACTATGCTCCGTAATAGAGCCTGTAAGGTATTTTTAAATAAATAAATAAATAAATAAACGGGAGTATTGCGGACCAAGACGTACCGAGCAAAATACGAAGGCACAGGCATGGTATGTAGTGTATGTGGAGAGGAGGAGGAAACGCTGAACTTTTGATAATGTTCTGTAAAGGGTTCCACCCTATTGTCGAAGATAATGGAGCCGAATTATTCAAAACATTGGGGTTTAGGGACAGTGAAGGCAAAATAGACTTTAAACGGGTAAAAATAACCCTGAAGAGGTTTACTGATTGGTGGCTACAATCGAGGTTCGAGTGAAATTCAATCCTTAAACACACAGTGATAGTACTTTATGGCTAGGTGGCGTGAGCAACCGCCCGATCTAAAGGGCACAGCCGGATACATCCATTCATATATCCATCTCATTAAGGTCACCACTCGCACGTTCAAACTTATTTTGCCGATGGGTGTACATGAGCACTATATTTCTACTCTGGCACTTTTTGAAGCCGCATATATACGGTGAAAAAGCTAACTCATATCTGTAGGACGCAGACACAGAGGCATTGATGCCGTAATGTCGGATCTACGGCAGTCTAATCAGAAGGAATGCTTGAGAAATGCAGTAATAGCGGTAAAATCATCCCTCAATTTAGAGTGGTCGAAAAAGAAAAGGGCGGGGGGGGGCAGTCAATGTTTTCTCACATTACGCTGTCTGATCTATTTCAGTTAAATGACTTAGGTGGATTTATTTTAAAAAAACTAATTTAGCTGCACTGTGCTCCGAATTCTGCAAGGTCAATTTGCAAGGCACGAGTAAAGCCTACCGGAACGAACTTCTAGTTTTAAAATCGCTCCAATCTAAAAAGTCGGCTGCAAACTCGCGCGCACTTGCCAACGTCATTACACAAAACTTCACCTAAGGTAATGATGAAAAGTACTTTAAACCATTGTAAGGCTGCGGAAAGAGCTCAATATATTCTTTGCCATGGCTTGGTTCCGGAAATGCATAAACAAAATATGGCCGTTGAGTGAACTGAGTTCAAATCGAATGATCTCTGCTGAGTATATAGTGAAGTCAGGCGCTCAACTTTTTCTCTTCTCGCACACCTTCGGGAGCCTAACAGGGCCGGCGGCAATTTCAATTCTCATTCAACCGCTCAGCAGTCTATCAGGAGACCCCCTTCTGCGCACGTCTTATGAGTATAGACGAAAAGCGTGTGATTGTGTTCAACTATTCGTAAAAAAAGATTGATAATGAAGTTCGGATGACTTAGAAGAGGCTTTGGAATTTGAGAAGCCGGTGATGGCACGTGGTGAGAAAAGCCAAAGGCAGCCTTTTGTGGCTCCTTTTATTTGGCATGACGTGTCAAACTGTGCGAATTTGTCAGTCACCAAAAACTGCGCCCTTCTACATTTCTTACAGATATTTTAATGTCAGATTCTGCTTGGTTTCCTCTCTGCAAAAAAAAAAAGAAAAATGTTTGCATTTCAGGTGCTGCTTGTATTCTAGTGCCTTCTGCATTCGAGTGTACATAGGATTTCTAGTGTATGTATACCTAAGTTCGCGAGTAGCACGTTTGTTAACATTGCTTATTTTCCCAAATTATTTACTTGCAGGCCTCCCTGACACTTTTGCAATTGCACTATTGATTGCACTAATAGAGTGCGTTTGCTAGTTGGTTACTTCATTGTTATTAATTAGTGAGTACGTACAAAATAACCCAACAAAACCAAGGAGAACACAAACGATGTTCGTGGTGCCCACTGCTCACCCTTCTGCTGCTGCTGCTCATTCTAACTTTTCTTTCCCGTCGCGTGCTATACTGGGAGAGCCACCGCAGTGGAGGGCTCCCGACATTTCCACCACCTGTGGGAATACAGCGTGCTTATTAAGTGTTGCCTGGCAGCTGCCAGCACCATCGTCATGGGCATAGTTATGTTTTCTGACAAAATCACGCACGAACCAATGAGCGCGCAGCTTCTGAGAGCCTCGTGAGGCCAGCTGGTGCAGTGCATTTTGTGTGTGTGTGTGGGGGGGGGGGGGGTCCATCCACTCGGATTTGTAAACTGGCGGCCCTGCCACCCCTCCCTGCTTAGCTTCCAGCGCTTTCGTAGGGATGAAAGAAGAGAGAATGCAATTGCAGCATGTGAGAAACCTTTGTAACTCCGCTCGCTCTGGACGGATTCTTCAAATTTTTGCGGCGTTGAATTCGTGAGGCAATAAGCTCTACCAGTGAATTCATTCCATGGGCACTTAAAAAAGTATTCCAGGGCCTCTTTAACGCCTCCGCAATAGGTATCGTAATTAGCACTGCCACGACGCTCACCTTTGCCTCGGATACTTACAGCCTGTGCCGGTATTGTCTTGCGCAACTGGAACAACCCCAACCTTCCCAGTCTGAATCTTTTTTCTTCTCATACACGTGCGTATGAAGTGGCGTTCGAGCCAATTAAGAGATTACGGCCGAACCAACTTCCTTGGAGTAGCAGGAAAAAGCACTTCGCTAAGATGGCATTGAAGAGCTTCGTGGAATCGGAAAATCTTGTGATTAGGCAACCGCCAAGTTTTGAAGAAAGAGAAAAATCAATGTGCACTATCCGAGCAACCCCTAACAATCTTAGCAGACTATGGCTGTCACATCCTGTTAACGTAAACTTGGCAATCCTGTCAAAAGAAGGGGGGAAGGGTATCAGAACAAAGCTAATTAAGAAACCAATGGGCTCGAGCTATTGTCGTTACCATTTGTACCAGATAAAGGTATTAAGGTGTGAGAAAAATGTTGAAGCAATGCCGTCTCGCTGAGCACGCTGACTTTTCGGACCCGCACCTTGGCTCCACCTATATAGCTGCGTCACGTTACCGTAACCATGCTTTGTCCCATCGAAGTCTTTACCAAGAGCAGATTCAGCGTTTGAAACATAAGCAGTGTGACATTGATGGTTCTGCTGGAAGTGGCATTTATAATGAGTTGATATAATATCGGATAAAAATTGGCATAAGGTGAGGGCTAATTAGTCGCGAGGCTTGATACTAAAATAATTATTAAATTTTATTGAATTTTCATAAAAAATAGTCTGCTCTTGCAATACTGCAACAGCAGACTATTTTCTTGTGAGCAGCTGGCATGGTTGCTGCACCTTCCAGAGCATATCTCAACCACACACTCATTTCTACGTCGTCTCTGAGCTTAACTACGACAGTTGGACTGAACGTAATACTAATTTAACGTAAACACCTGAAAGCACGGACTGAGTGGCATGAGTGTCAGTACTAAACACATAGGTCGAGGGTCAAGGTTGGCTCTAAACGTTACTTTCATTTTTTGTCTGCATACCCAATGCCAGTATTGCGCGCGTGTTGCTTACATTACTGCAGAAATAAGTTCTAGATGTACGAAATAAAATGAAAGATACTAGTTTGGCATTTCTTGATCGTCCTGCGGTGGTCTACCAAAGAATCGCTATCCCATCTGTTTAAATGCAATGCAGTGAGCCGTAGTTCATGGAGACGATGGAGCACGCTTTCTTGTTCTTCAAGTAAGTAGTGTTGTCGATTTCAATCATAAAGAAAAAAGATTGCGAGATGCACGCTTCCGCGCTTTACACGAATCATTTCGAACTGGGGCATCAGGTGTTTTTCGGAACTTGTAAAAAGAGATGCTGTGACGTTTATTTCTTTGCAATATTGTATTGTCCTCATGATGCAAGTAGAGAGTGGCGCGTGGTCGCCAACTTTGTGTGCGTATTTTCACACTTGCAGTATATTTTTCTCGGAAGGGTAAGGAGCCAGTGCTAACCAGTTAGGGCTTTGATTTAAGAGAGGAAAAAATGTATGAGAAACAGCTGTAGCCTTCTCTGGCCTAATCCTGTTCATTGCAAAAGCAGGAGGGGGGGGGTGGAAACGAGAAGAAATAAATGCCGGAAAGAAATCAATCAATCAACACAATCACTCCATATAGTAGACTGATTGAGAACGTGAGCTCTAATTCTCCTTTGAGGGCAGCACCTACAGCACGGCGGAGAGGCTGTTTAACAGGGTTTTTGTTATGCCTGTACAGCAAAAAAAAAAAACAAAAAAAAACAGGATGCACAAACATGCACTCCACCAAAGGACGCATAGAGCGCAATAGGTCCGCGGGAGTCCCTGTCTGTCTTCTTTTGACTTGTCTGTCAAGCGCACTACGGAAGAACCTGCTCGATATTCTTTGCCAACGAACCCGCATTGCACACTTTCGGGAAGCTTCCCGTCTCGCTTCTGTCGTATGCTGCCCGTAAGCCGTTTTTCTTTCTCGCTACGAGAGGACCACAGTCCCGAGTCGTGGCATCAGAAAAGGTTCAATATTTTTCTTTGCGTATATCTGGCGAGCATACGCGTTTCACTGACGTCACTCGTGTCTGCGTGTGTGCCGTCACTTCAGACGGGCGCGTCGGTGCGTGTACTGCCACTACACGAACGCCAGAAAGTTCACTAGTGGATGTTTACGCCACTGGCTGGATCTACTGCTTGCCCATAGCACGTCGTGATAGCTAGCAGAAGTGCTCTCAGCGTCTTCAACCCGAAATAAGATGGCCGATTACAGGAAACTGTTAGACGAGCTTCTCTCATGCAGCGTTCACAGATTGTACAAACGCAGATCACGTGCGTCAGAACTGGCTATCTTTCCCAAGAATGACAAGCAAGATTTTAAACGGCCTGTCACGGCTTAACGTATAAGAAAAGTTAGAAGACATCATAAATTAGGATCCCTCAAGAACAAATGGAAATCCTCTCGCTTGTTTTTTGTAAAACATTTATTGAATGTTGACCAAATCGCCAATAACTGCACGGACAAGCGGCACAGTCGAATCACCTTTCAAAGCAAGATCTACTGATTTTCTTAACGTTTGTTATTTCCTCACTTGCTGATAACTTATTTCCTTCTGTGACCGTACTCCATGATAAACAATAAATGACCTCCCAGACTATTATATACTGGCGGTTTTAGCAGTCCCGAATAGTATTAGAATTTGTTTCGGAATTGTTATCCTAATTTTACGTCCAGTGAAAGAGAGTTCTTTTTTTGTTGTTGTTGCGATGCACTAAATTGTGAGTGGCGCTATGGCTTTACGAGACATCATACGTGGAAGTTATGCTCGTTCGACTTTTCGGGGATAGATGTTGTTTTGTCCTCACACCTATTTTCTAGTGCACGAGAGCTGCCATAACTACAAGTGATGATGAGAGATACGCTAAGTAAATGAAGCCTTCGTTTGATTCAAAACATGGTTCGAAAACCGATTGCAGGGATGTAGATTGAGTGCACACTTTTTTTCCACTTGCAATCAATCATGTAATATTCAGATTTCGCATAGTGGACGTGTGGCGCACAATACCTTAAAACCTAAAGCAGAAACATCTTGCTTGTCCTTAGGGAATTGCAATAAATAATTCTACCATAATTCAAGATGTCTCGCTCGTTTTTATGATTTTCTTTTGGTGATGCTCCATAGCTTCAAGAAACGCTAGGAAAACAAGCTTCACATCTACGCATGCATGCTTTCGCAATTTTCTGCAGACGTCTTGTGTAAGCCAAAGTAGAGCAACAATTGCTCATACTTTTATTTTGCACCACATTTACATGATTGACGACACTTTGATTGCACCGCTATTACTCCACCCACTAGTATAGACTTCGCAGGTCACCTAAGAAAGCGAGCACGCCCAAAATTTATGGCTAAATTTAGTGACGTCAGGAGTGACAAATGGCACTTAAGTGTCCTTGGGAGAGGTCACACAAATTGTCTTTTAAAAAAAGTAGGTTCAACGCTCGAACGTTGCGGATTGATAAGTTCCTTCATATGGGTAACATACAGCTATACTAATGACGTGGCTTACGATGCTACCCGAGTTTGCAATGCAGAAACATTAATTTTTTAAAGCTAAGTTTGCAATGCAGAAACAATAATTTTTTTAAAGATAAGTAACAGCGCATCTTTCAATATTGCTGTGGGTTCCAGCTCGGTGGTGTAGCTGGCTTGTGAAGTCAAACAGTAATACACGCACGGTGAAAGAATAGGATAGATTGCCGAATGCCCCACTTCTCCAGTGTACCACGCGTGTCGCTTAAGTGCTCATGTTTTCGCCACTTCTTCGCAAAATGGCAGCCGCCGAAATCCGACCCGCTTTCTCCGCTCCCGTGGATATGAAAGTACGTAGCCGATGTGCATCGGCAAGTATTCAAAGTGCATTTTTGATTGATTGATATGTGGGGTTTAACGTCCCAAAACCACCATATGATTATGAGAGACGCCGTAGTGGAGGGCTCCGGAAATTTCGACCACCGGGGGTTCTTTAACGTGCACCCGAATCTGAACACACGGGCCTACAGCACTTCCGCCTCCATCGAAAATGCAGCCGCCATAGCCGGAATTTCATCCCGCGACCTACGGGTCAGCAACCGAGTACCTTAGCCACTAGACCACCGTGGCGGGGCAAACTGCATTTTTTACGTCTCTGACTTTTCATAAGGACAATCGCGCTGTAATGCCGTACACCAGAGACGTATTAAATAACATCGAAAAGTTGTTGTCGCTTGCACCGAGATTTGTGCGCAGATTTGCGCTTGCAGTGTGATGATTCATACACGTCGTTGAATAATTGTTTGTTTATTGTTTCTTATCTTTATTTTTCTGGAGAGAGATTGGTTCTGAATTCTTGTCGTATCCCCACCGTGGTGCTCTAGTGGCTAAGGTACTCGTTTGCTGACCCGCAGGTCGCGGAATCGAACCTTGGCTGCGGCGGCTGCATTTTCGATGGAGCCGAAAATGCTGTAGGCCGTGTTCTGTTCTGTTCTGTTCTGTTTTAACTGTTTTGCTGTGGAGAGGTTGAGGTGCGTATTGCCTCGGCTACTCCATATCACAAAGTTCTGCAGCGAAAAATAAAATAATGATACAGAACGGTACCCCGGAATAAACAATACGGAAAAGAAAAAAACAACATAATAGCACACTGAAACCAGTTCAAATATCATGCCAATACACAGTTTTCTTCGCACAGTTCACACAGTCATAAACTATTTACACGCATACCTTACTATTCTACTGTCAGTATATACATGACCACATTTTATATATACACATCTCTGGCTGTCTGTCATAGGCGCTTGTCCAGTCCGGTCTCCACTAAAAAGTCTGTAGGCCCGTGTGCTCAGATTTGGGTACATGTGAAAGAACCCCAGTTGGTCGAAATTTTCAAAGCCTTCTACTACGGCGCCTCTCATAATCATATGGTGGTTTTGGGACGTTAAACCCCACATATCAATCAACCCCACATATGAATCAAACTAAAGCCTGCTTCCTTCGTCGACGTCACAACCATCATGTTAATGATCAGCTCTAGATTTTCTACTTCCTTGCTGCAATATGGATATGAATAATTGATTGCATGTATGAGTAAGTAGAAACAGCATTTCTTCCGAAAAAAATCGTGCACATATCTATACACACTGATATAAAACAATATGAAACCACGTGTGACAGTTAAATACATTGCAGTCTGAGTGTGGCACATTAACCACGTCCATATGCCCAGCCCCCAAACAATAAAATGAAAGCCAGATATATTAAATGTGAAGCATTTGTAAGTGAACTTCGGCGACTTTGAGCGTATCTATCTATCTATCTATCTATCTATCTATCTATCTATCTATCTATCTATCTATCTATCTATCTATCTATCTATCTATCTATCTATCTATCTATCTATCTATCTATCTATCTATCTATCTATCTATCTATCTAGCCACTTACCTTTCGGTGCTCTCGTCGTCACCCCCTTGAATTAGCGTCCTGCAGGCTGTGGCACATTCTCACAGGCGGGTATGTGCCGCTTGTATGCGGGTACGTGCCACAGGTGGTTGATACTTAGTATGTACCCAGGAACGACGAGAACACACATGGACAGTTCTAACGCGCGAGTGTTAATAAATACCCGACATCGGTAGCGTCGACCCGACGAATGCACAGAATAAATGTCAGGGTCCCAGTTGGAATTGGTCCCAAGCATTCTGCGTCTCTATGAAGCATTTTACCACAGAGCTACGCTAGGTTTCGGAACTACTTTTCAAATTGACGCTAATCTTCGTGAAACGTCCATTGTGCTTGCAGTGCTGCCTACCCGATTTTATAAACGTTACATATGTACTCCTTTGATACAGCCGTCACGTCGAGTTAATGTCAATTGGGGTTAGTTGCCATACGCTGAAGTTGATTTATGAAGCAGTGTCCGAGGCCAGCATCTTCGCATCAGCGCTTCATATCAGCTTCTGGTGTTGGTAATACGCATGTTCCGGTTGGAATCGTTGCGCTAGTGCAAACTGGTTATATAAACATCTGCATTTCTTCAACATATATGTGTGTACGTGCAAGATTTGTACATATATTTAGCGTCATTTCGTAGAGTGTCGCTCAATGATAAAAAATTTGCAACACGGTCTCCTTCCCTCCACATGCTTCGCATAACGTCGATCCCCAGGTACGTGGAATCTTCCGAATTTATCAGAAAGAAAAACTGCTTAATTGCCGAAAAACTCGTCCTGTTCCGGGATTCGAACTCTAGACCAACGCCTTTGCAGTGCGCTAGCCCTGCCACTTGAGCTAACCAGGAAGCTAGCAATTGACAGGATGAGGGTGAATTCATGGACAACTTGAAGCACAGGGACACAAGTTCTGCAAGTGAGCTGTGCGGAATTTTACTGTGTTTTGTCACCGGTAGCAATTATTGCACTCCCGACAGAAACAAAGAAATAAAGATTAGCCGAATCGCACTCCTTGTGCGAAATGTTTTTATGCGGAGCAGTCAGCAAGTAATCATCAGCGCCGCATTTTCGGCTTAGGGCCAAGTGTTATACGAGGTCGACTGACGTGGTTTTGTAAACGTAGCGTTTGGATGCACATCGTGGTATTACCAAGCATGTCTATTCTATAGTTTTCTGCAGCATTCATTAACCGGATAATGTTCTCCTCCTAAAGTATGTGCCCACGGGACGGCTATATGTTCTCCCATCGTATAGTAATGCCATATAGAAAGAAAAAAAGTGAAGAGCGGACACTTCCAAAGACCCCGGTGGCCCAATTTGCCCTAGCGCACCTGGTGCTTGGTGAGAGCAACTGACCTGGGCTTCCTATTTTGGTTTCACTGGCGCGAATGTAGGATTACTTTGTGCTACTGACATTTGGATATGGCGAAAGGTGATGATTTCAGACCACTTTTCTCAGCCCAATGACAAGGGTATTGTTAGCCATTTTGGTTAGGCGATTCCCTTTTTTGTCTAGCTCAAAAATTATTTGTGCGAATCGAAGCCATGACGTAGTTTTTCTTTCGAATAAGCTATAATGGAAAGAGACGTAGGATATCGCGTCCTGAATAGCCGGACGCCACCAGCGTCGCAGTTGTGTCTGTAGCGCGTTTCCGCTGCCTCCTTCTGCGTCGGACAACATAGAGCACTTGGAAGCGTTGCTTGCAATTCTTGTCTGCTTTGAGATGAGGCCCCTCGCAGAGGTCACACTTGGGCGAGCCCTCGTGGTCTTCTGCAGGAGGCGAGGTGCCGCATCCCCTGCAAATCGTGTTCTTCGGGGCCAGGCACACGTCGGCACGTTCAGTATACAAACGCGCTCTGGACCTACCTATTGCAACTTCCAACAGCCGATTCGCGGCTCTGGGGGTACACAACACCTTTGCAGAGATGCGCGAAGCTCATCGCGTTAACCAAATCAATCTTCTGTCGCAGACGCCTTCAGGGCGCCGTCTTCTACACAGACTTGGCCTTAACCCGATATCTGACCAAGACCCTCTGCAGCCGGTACCAGAGCTCTGGCGTCAAAAGCTATGGGTGGAACCTCTACCCCGTAATATGAACCCCGACCTCCATCCTGGCCGTAGACTAGCACGCGCCGCGGCCCTTCATACGCGGCACTCCAATCGTCCTGGTGTTTTCTACGTGGATGTCTCGGGTCCCTCCCCCTCGGGTCACTTCACGGCTGCCGTGATTACAGAGGGCAAACACGTCGATGGCCTCTCCTTTCGAGCAGACACAGTAACGCACGCTGAAGAGGTTGCCATAGCTTTGGCCGCCTCTCACCCTGCCTCACGCACCATCCTGACGGACTCGCGCTCGGCCTGTTCTCAGTACCTTCAGGGTTCCATTACCCCGCTGGCGGCTAGCCTACTACAGGCAGCCTCTTGGCGCTTTAACCCTTATCCCATTCGTATAGTCTGGACCCCAGGCCACTTTGGCCTGCCCGGCAACGAGGCGGCAAATGCCGCTGCCCGCGCTTTTCCTGTCCGGGCCGTTGCCCCTCCATGTCCTGAGACGGAATCTGGCAATCCCAACCTGACGCGCTATCGCGAAATTTTGGCTTATTACCGGGCTTCGCACCGCCTCTACCCGGACCCCGCACGCGGTTTGGAGAAAGCAGACGAACGACTGCTACGCCGCCTGCAGACGAACACCTTTATCAGTCCAGCGGTCGCCAGGCACTTTTTGCCGGATTCAATGGCACCTGCTCGACCTGTCATGTCCTCGCCGACACATATCACGTCGTAGCATCATGCCCAGTTAATCCCGTCCCTTTCTCATCCCCTTTTCCTATCCCAACTAGAGAGGCTTGGGAGGAGCACCTGCTTGGCTGCTCTACCTTGGCTACACAATGCTCCTTGGTGGAGCGCGCACGGGCAGCTTCCAGCTCCACTGGCGTCCCGGAATAGGGTCTTGCCACTCTAGCACGCCGATGGGCCACGTCGGCACTCTCTAATAGACTTTTTCTGTGATAAATGTTTTTTACCACCACCACGTCGGCACGGCTTTGCGACTTGCCTTTCGAGAAAGCCGTGGTTGATCCGAATTCTCGGTGCTCTTCTGGGGTGATGTCCTCTACCTCGACCGTCACTTGCATGGACATACTTGGGAGTAGCGAGTACACGGTGGCGTTTGAGAGCTATGCCTCGATGCGCCCAACAACCATGTCACAGCGTCGGAGTGAGAAGTCCCAAAAATTGGCGAAAATACCACCCACCGACACAAACTTGGTATCGGCGCGGTACTCTAAAAGAACTGGTTCAATAATGGCAACACTCACTGAAGATGAGACGTGTTTCTGTTCGAAAAGATTTACAGGAGCGGGAGCCGATGTTCGCGCGTTCGCACTAGCCGTCGAGTAGATGCTCTTTATAACAGTGCGGCTGAACAAAAATAACCGCATAAGGTTTGCTCAATCAATCGTCCTTATTTATAAAAAAATGTCAAATATGGGCGTATATTTATTATTTTGTCAAAAACATTCCGTTGTATTGATGATAACTTTTTTTTGTTTTTCGCACTTGCGTCCTCTGGCGTTTAGTCAGAGCACTAGTTTGTTACGTAGTCGTGATGTACTTCCTCGGGAGAGATTTCACGGAGTGTCCTTTGTTTTTTTTTTCTTTCTCTATGGTCGTACTCTAACTTTTTAACCACTTTTTGTAAACACAGAGTTGTCGCAGTTCAGTAAACATTCACTTTGTGCTTATGCGTGGAATGGGCACGCCCTTTACCACTCATTGGGAACTCGTTGAGGGCGTAACTTTTGCCAACAGCGAGGGTCTCACACAGTGTGGGGCTCAATGGACGGCTCTATGCCTTCCCATAGCAGAGTACCTAGTGCACTAAATCGCTACCCACTTTTTCCAAAGACAGTAGTGGTCTTCCGTGACGTCAGCAAGCTCCTACGAAACAGCAGCACTTCCAAAAGAAAACTTCGAAGGTTATCTTGAGTGTGTTCGGTACACTTCCTTGAAGAAAGACGTGGGCGATTACTTCTGAAGGATGCAGATTGAAAACGTGATCATGTTTACGTAATTTTGCTTACTGTAGAGTAACATTAGCTTGTTTCGGGACAAAAGAATGGAGCTTGAATTCATGCAAAAAAAATCTAACTGTACGAATCGAAAACCACCAGACTGTAAGTTCAAAGAACAGGAACATTCTGTAAGGGTTCCAGCTATATTGCTATTCAAATGCGCAGTCCTATGTTGATTGATTGATGAATATGCGAAGTTTAACGTCCCAAAACAACCATATGATTATGAGATACGCTGTAGTGGAGGGCTTCGGAAATTTCGACCACCAGCGGTTCTTTAACGTGCACCTAAATCTGAGCACACGGGCCTACAACATTCCCGCCTCCATCGGAAATGCAGCTGCCGCAGTCGGGATTTGATCCCGCGACCTGCGGGTCAGCAGCCGAGTACCTTAGCCACAAGAGCACCGCGGCGGGGCAGTTCTATGTTGCGTAATGGCAAGAGAAACACGCGAACCCCATAAAGGTTGATCTAACGTTTCATGTGACAGCGTTGGTGAGGCCTGCGTACGCACGAACGTAGATGTACTTTTCAAGCAACAAATCTTCTTTTACAGATAAAAAAGTGCTGGAAGTCATGCTCCGAATGTTGCAATGAATATTACCCGGATATTTTGTTCTACTACAGCTGACGAGGACTAACCTTTCCTGTATAGTCAAAAGTCCCATGGAATCCCGTCTGGTCGCGGACAAACATAGTGCCAAATAATAAAAACACCAAACAAAGTAAAATACACAAACTTGAGCCACTTAGACTTCGTCTACTATACGTTCAAGTAGCTCACGTTCTGACACGAAAGCTCAGAGGCCGTCTCACAAAAGTGAAGGATAAGTTAGACAGACAAGACTTTCCTGGTGTAGTGTATAAAATTCCTTGCAATGCCTGCGAATACGGATATATTGGCGAGACAGACACTTACAAAAGAAGGCTCCGGGAACATTTTAATGACGTCAGGAAAAAGTAAGTGACTTTTAATGCCCTCGCAGAACATGTTGCGTCTACTGGGCGCGCTACTGACTGGGATAATGCCTGCATCATTTCCATGAAAAGTTGTTACCACGATTGCACATGGAATGCCTGGCGACTCAAACTACTGCGCATACGCTGAACAGAAATGTCGGGACACTCTCCTTTGTGTATGCGCGATGTCTGCAACCTGTGATGAAACGTGATGAAAAAAAGAGAAGAGCGCACTACGCCATTTGCGGTCACTGTGAACAAAGCTCCCGCGTGTGGAGCCGAAACATCTTTTTATTTTTTGTGTATTTTACTTTTGTCAGCGTTCTTATTATTTTTGCACTAACCTTTACTCTTTGGGTTCGATGGGTCAAACACTTGCAGGCTATTTAGGCTAAGAATCTGTGCCAAAAGGTAACCAAGCTGCGAACAAAGAAGCTCAGCGGATTGGACAAAAACTTCTGAAGATGTTTGAACAACACTACAGTTGTGACAGCGCCACGGAGGCTGCAGTTGTTTGCTTCACGCTTAACGACGCCACAGATTAGTTTGTGCTCCGAGAACTGATTTTGCATGCAGAAGAGCCGACGTAGAGCGCTAGAATAATGTTTCTATTTTTTGTAAGAAAATAAGTAGGGGCTGCTCATTTAGAGGCGCAAAATGAATATACATCAATCAAGCAGAGGAGTTTGAAGTGTTTTCATTTGGGGAGCTTTCTTTACTGCAGGGCAACCTCTTGTCCACTCAGGATTCTGTGTATGCCACGTGCGGTCACCAGCTGCCGTGATCGTCAATGAATCACCGCAATTGAATCAAGGAAAACTGATTTAATGAAAGAGTTCAACGCAGCACTTCTTCTTGGGTGGTCTTTGTTATTGGCACAAGCACCGCTAAGCAAGAAACAAAGAAGCAAAAGAAAAGAAACGAAGAAGTAAAGAGAGACAGAAAGAGAGAAAGAAAGAAGTACAGAAAAAAGAGGAAAATGAAAGAAACAAAGAAAAGAAGAAATAAATAAAAAAGAGGAAGGAAAGAAAGTAGGAGAGAAAGATAGAAAAAAAGGAAAGAGAGAAACAAAGAAAGAAAGAAGAAAAAGACAGAAAGAGAAAAAAAGGGAAGGAAGAAAGAAAGAAAGGAAGGAAGAAAGAAAGTGCTATACATAAGTTCCGTCTACAAGAAACACGTTACAAAACCTGTGACCAACTCCAGTCGCGCGTCATTTGTTCGTTATAAAACGTGATTGCCAAGTTTCTCTTCTGTGGGTTAGGTGCGTTTTATAGCCTCACTGCCTTCACAAATGAGGCTTCTGAATTATCTCCTCGTCGCCACAATTGCTGTTGCACGTTGGTGTCTGCACCATTAATATGTCTTAGCGTAGGCTGCACCAAGGCACAGACGGTATAAAATCCTTCCTTCATCGCGTTTTACTGCTGACCGAAATCAGAGCATCAGAGCCATATACGCACTGACCCAGACTGTGTGGAGACAGGCTTTGGTAATGCATTCGATTTTCTTATGACTGTTTAGGTTCTAGATAGTGTAACAAGTGCAGGGCACATACTTACAAAGAAATATTTGGTGCTCCCGCCATGAGATCAATTCTCTCGATGCCACCATAGAGATCTGAAAATATAATCCCGTAGTGCGCTAACCCCATCTTCCCTGCTGTCAGCTTTCCTAATGTTAATTATTACGGCATAACTACATTGATGATTGCATATTATCTGTAATATATCTCTGTGACTCCGAAAGGCTTATACTGATCGGCTTCAAATAGCAGGGCAAGCGAGAACTGCCTTTTTTGATAAACAAACAGGGCAAAATATAAGTGGCCGATATGAACGGCTACACATCCCATGTGTACACTTCAAACAATGCTGTTAGACAAGGTACATTAGAAAACATAGACAACTTCACATTATTAAAAAAATGACGGAATATCGATGGAGTGAATGATGATGAAAGGGGTGAAGTGTCCATTCGTCCGTGTGTCCATCCGTTCATGCATGCGTCTATGTGTCCGATCGCGTTCGAGAATACAGACGGCGTGCAGGTAACACCGACGAGACGCGAGCCGAGGAAGCCGAGTGTAAGCGTACTCAACGCGCCCTCCGCTCTGCTTCGTCCAAGCGCCACCAACGATCCGCCACGTGCGGTGACTATCCAGGAGACTGAAAAGGGCACTTGTTCTCCTCGTACCCAAGCATAACCCACGCAGCAGCCAATCATAGAATTGACCAATCAAAAAGCCGCCTAGGTCTGGATTCAATCCCGTGTCCTACGGGTCCACAGCCGAGTACTTTAGCCGATGGCTATGATTGCCGCTGTTACTGTACAGCGAATGTATTGCTTTTACTTGGTATTGCCTGGGTGCATTTTCACCCATTGAGGCGTCGCACCTCTATATGGGTGATGTTGAAGCCGCAACATGGTTTGCACTGGTTACAGACATAATAGAAGGTAGATTGATGCAAGTACACTGCGACCCTATTTACCGCAGCATCTGGAAAGCATTTATGGTCTCCCGTATTAGTACTATACATCGGTAAACACTTCTATACTCGACGACACCTTTTCTTGGCGTCGAAGCGAAGGCTACAGAGCCAAATTTCAGGCATCATACCGCCAGTGATTGTAGTTACACAGCAGTGCTCGTATTTTCACCATGGATATAGAAATTACTTCATTATTTTCTACGTGGAGTTATTTGAGACAGGACGCATCTCCCACCATTAAGATGGTCGTATTTACTTTAATTTATGCCTTTTCACTTCGCGATTCTGAACGTGGGAGAAAGTGCCGCCTGGAAAGTCCCGCGAGGGAACGTCCCACGGCAGAAAGTCCCGCCATGGAACGTGACGGGGGTCCACCCCGTCACTTTTCATAGCGTCACGAGACGCGCGCCAGAACGAACTATCTCGCGTAGTGCTACATGTGCGGAAGCTCTGCCTCCTTAGCTTTCGCTTCAGTGGTCAGAAAAGTTCTCGCCGTGTATAAGTACGTCAGAGAAAGCTAAATGTGGAGGAAAAACAGGAACGTTAACCAGGAGAAACCTTCGGTTGGCGATCTTGTACTGGGACAACGGAAATCGGGTGTAAATCATTTAAAGAGATCGACAGAACTACTCTGCAATGTCATGACAAGAGCACCACCTTGAACAACGCACGCACATAGTCAATGAATGGTCACAACGTTTCGAACTGTCTTTCCTCCGCAAGAAACTGCGGCAGCGCTCTCCTAATGGCTCGCATTGAAGTCAGGTAGGCCACTACCCTAGCATTTTACTTCTTGTCAGAGGATGGTCGTCCAGATGACAAGGCTTGTATGCAGAAATTTTGTTTCGGGAGGGGGCAGGGCAGGCAAATTGTCGTTATAGCGCTATGTGTGCATGGTGGAAAAAACTTCAGCAAGGAGGGAGGATTCGGCACGGAGTGCGACCCCCCGGCTACGCAACTGCAGGTGCACCAGGTGCGACTGAAAAGACCGATACTTCGGTGTTTCAATGAGTGAATATTCAAGAAGGTGCGCGATGGTTTTGCGGCATCCGCTTAATTCAAATCTGCCACGTTCACCATCAAGTCTTAGGGAAATGACACAAATTAATATAGCAGTAATTATATAAGATACGCGTAGATAAAAACGGACAAAGGAGGGTTGTACGTTCTCTTTAAGGATGCAATAAACAGGAAGCTTAGCAGCACGTACAGGTTCCATGGTGCCTGTATTTAGAAAGAGACAACTAATTCCGCAAAAGGTTTCCAAGACGAAGGCCCTGACCCATTTTTTTTTCTTTTGAATTGTTAAGTTGCCGTGCAATGCTGCTTATTTGCACAGACCTAATTGGAAGACCCTTACATTTGAGCTCGTAAACAAACGCTTCTAGATATAGAGCTGGACAGAAAGTAAGTTACTACGCAATGCTGCCTATTTGCACAGACTTAATTAGAAGGTGCTTACATTCGAGCGCGTAAACAAATGCATTTAGATATAGAGCTGGAATGAAATTTCGTGGTGTGCGGAAGACGGCAACCTGCAGTCCACGCCGTCATAAAGTTGGCAAACGAATGCCGAAACTTGAGCTGCGTGTCGGAAACGGAAGTGCCCCATGGGACGGAAATGAAGACGGAGGCCGGATGTCGGAGTTCGAGTCAATGGAGAAGTTCGCATGCAGTTCTCTGTGAACTTTGCTGCATGAAAAACACATAAAAATACTTTCACTCACACTCGTTCACAACTACTTTCGACGCACACGTCAGCGATAAGAGGCAAAATAAATCAGAAGGCAAAACTGTTAGTCAACAAAAAGGCAGAAAACAAAACTGTTAGTCAACAAGCGTTATGTCGACCAGCACTACGCTGGGGAACAGGGCACTACAGAGAGAGCATAGTGAATGAAATGCAGGTAGGTTAACCAGTTTGAACGCAGTTTGCTACTCTACATGGGAAAACGGGAAAAGGGAGGCCATATTCATATGAGATAGAAAGTGGGAAAAAAAAATCTGCGATGTACTCGATGATGGTATGTAACTGCGCCAGTTGGTGACATGCGTTCTTGAAGACATCCCATTTTAAAAACACACTGCAGTGAAGCATTGAATATGAGTATTATAGTAAATAATATTACAACCATATGCTAATTATAACCGAAAATGCTGGTGAGTGTTTCGTGTTGGAATTTCATGCCATATAAAGTTCGCACGTGCTTGAGACAACGGTAGTGTAAGACGACCACGAAAATCTCAGTATATGATATTGTAACGCACAATAACTGAATCTGCACAGCATCTGCATCTGTGAATGCTCTCATATTGAGCACAGGGTTTCTCATTTCATCACCGAAGACGACGTGAAGGCCATATTCACATTGTGTGGCTGCTACTAACTAATTCTTCGCCTTTTTTTAGTTCTTTTGATTGATCTCCCCCCCCCCCCCCCACTGAGTTTTCTCCCCTAACGACGTTTTGCAATGCTTCCAAAATAGGAGGAATAGCAGCTTTCTGCATCCGCAGTGGTGTTGCTGCACTGCCTCCGAGATAGGGATACTTTTGATCGAGCTGCGATGTCGCGTTCGCATGTCATTATTCGAGACTACGTTATGTTATGTCATAATTATGGGACAAGTGTTCACGATGAGTGACGTCATGATGTCGTCATGGATTTATTATTTTTGCATCATTCGTGTTGACGCTCACACCGCCGACGATGACACTCAGTTTTCGCGCTTGAAGAAGAATTTAAGGTTTTCGCTTCGAAAGTTGAACTTAATGCTGGATACGCTGCCTTTTGCCGTTCGTGCAGCGCTGATAGAATTCAATATTCTTGGCTTGTTTGTATATTGAGTCAGCTACGTCTGAGTCTGAGAGGCATCAGTCAATCTCTCTGTACTTTTCGCTTGCTTCCTGTTTCTGGCACTCCCGTTTTTCTCTATTCTTTTCTGTCTTTTTTGTTCAGTATAACTCTCTTCGAGTATTTTTTTTCTGTCTATTTTCCTGTTACATTCTTCGCACGCTACACTTTACTTTCTCTTATCCTTTCTCTCCTCTTCACCGCCACTTCCCTGTCTTGTCACTCGCTGTAATACTGTACATAGCTATGATATATTCTGTCAGCAACTTCAATAGCCAAGTAGTTCAGACACTCGCATTCAAGTGCTGAGCACCTCAATTCCAATCATGCAACCTCAGGGGAAATTATTTTTTGTAAAAATGTCTTTTTTTTTTCTTTCCGTCTCTTTCTTCAAAAATTGAAAATTGTCTCTTTCTTTCTCTGCCTATTTCCATCTCTTTTTCACTGACGTCCTCGCTATAAGCCGAACAAATCCGCGCACATGCTCCGGGAGCGAAGCAAAAAATGAAAAAGGGATCGAGAGGAAGCAGAGTATGAAGGTTTCACGTGCTGGTTCACAATGACAGCAGTTTTGGATCACGAGAGACATCTTACGGCAATCTAGAGTGACTTTGCCGTTGAAAAAAGATCCACACTGGTGATTATTATTGCAAACCGACAATCACATAGATACCATCATGCATTACATTACAGTAGTGCTTTATGCCATATCAAAGAGAAAATATCCCAGGTGATCTACCATTCGTGTGGCAGATTACCTGCTAATTCGCGTAGCCACTAAAACCAAACTTGATAAGAATGAATTCCTTCCGTTAACCCAGTCAAATGTTAATGGTTTTGCCGTCGATGTTGCATACGTCGCTTGACTGTTTTATAGTTTTTTTTCTTGCACTTTTTACCTAACCATACAGATCAGAAAAATCAAAATGTTACGCCTGCCCTCCAATGACCTTAATGAGTGGTGACTCCTTTTGAACGTACATATCGATCTGCTTTTTTATTAAACCGTTCTTCCCTTCCGACATGGTGATTACATGAACGCGAAAGAAATGAAGACTTTCACCACAAAGGATATTGAAGGCAGCGCCAATCTTCCTTACGCAGGCATAGTAATTTCGTTTTCCTGTTCAATAATTACCTCTTGTATTCAATTTGATGAGCAGCATTCAGATGCACAGTGCCGTTTAGTCACACTCTGCAAACGCGATAACGTATCCAGGAACATCATCTTTTCTCTTTGTCTTAATACAGGAATCATTAGCATATTTCATAAGCGCATGACTAGCACGCTTTAGTCAGCTTCAGCGTTCTAATCGATATATCTGTCAGAGTAAGGTGCGTTGAAAACGTTAAAGCTCATACAAGTTTAATGGCAAGACGTCGCAGAAAGAGCATCGCGTATAACGTTCCATTAGCGTTAGTCGGTTGGGGATATCGCGAACGTGGTGAACTTAAGCTGAAAGAAGAGCATTGCAGTAACGATCTGCGCATGAATATAGAGAATAAAGTGCAAGCGAGTCGATGTAATCAATTCTAACGCACAGCATGATAGTTCGTGAAGGGTCAGAGTTAACGTTGAGAGCACAATGCCCTATTCACTCCTGTCGGGGTAACGTGGTCTCTGTTATAATGCATGCCACTTCTTCATTTGCCTTGCTATTATTTGTGCAACTCGATACATTGTTTGGTGAGATAAGAGTAATTGTTGTATGTTTCGTGCGGAACTTCTTTTTAATATGCTTAAGCATCTGGGGAATGTACGGTATAACAAGGTGGTTTGTGTGACTCCTGTTCTTACGCAACCTAATTAAAACGGTAAGTATGCGCATTCAGATGAAAGCAATTCATGCATCTCCACGATTTGAACCATAAGTTTCGTAACGAGTGCGCGAAGCTCTGGGTATCGTACCGGTGAATAACCATATGCTTCCTGAGCGTTTCTCTGTATACTGGAAATTGAGTGACGTATATTGCATATCGAATAGTAAAATTATTTCACCATTTGGTCGTTGTATGCAACACAAGAAGGATTTGAAAATTGCTAAACTGGATGATGTGCCTCAAAGCTGAACCCAAAAACCCGTCGTCTTTCAGGTGGCAAGATAGCGTTTTAATATGGGTCATTTATTAGGAGAGATAGTGCTCAACGTGTGAATATGTTGTAGAAGTTTCCTAAGAAGCCTGAACAACAGGGCACATTTTAGTGCAACCCCTCAATACTCTTCTTTAAAGGTTATTTCCGCCGAGAACAGTGATCTTATACCTTTAATAAACCTGTGTCCACTTTGAAGTTTACTGGAAAATCTTTCAGTGTCTCACATGTGTTTCGACTATAAGAACGGTTCTATACCGTGACTGCACTGGAAGACAATGCAAGGTCCCCAGGAGCTTGGTGCGTGAAACTTCGGAACTTAAGCAAAAAAAATATTCAAGAAAAGAAGGTTCATGCAGCTGGTTACCGTGCTGTAGAGGTAGCTGAGAGTACTACGCGATAGAAAACACGGACGGGAAAAAACAAGGACAAGCGTAGTACTCTTAGATCATGTATGACCAACTAGCCCAATCGTCCACCTTGAGTAGAAGTAAACGCTAATGCCAGACTAAGCCAGAGAGTTCAGTGTCATATGGCGCAGCATTATAAAGGTCTTTTGAGACCCGGTCTAATTGTCGCATTGGGCATGGCAGTGGCTGCATTGGTCGAGAATAGTGGCATGGATCGGGCTTACGGCATTGTCATTCCGTGCAAGATGGAATGTACTTTGGCGTGAATGTGTAATACTTAGACAATAAAATGGAAGACTTCCAGCGTGAACGCACATTGAATCGGCATGGACAGCAACTTATAAGTCTGCGCAGAGATATCTTGGTAGGACAAGTACTGATCTGCCACCATCGGATTGGTATTTGGGGCGATAAAGTGAGCCATTATGGTTGGCGAAGTCAGAGGCTTCTCGACGTAGCGCTCTAGATGGTAAGCGTATGATCGCATCGGAACGGTAATCCGTCAAAGACGCAGTCTTTGGCTATCTGTGTTACCCTGCCCTTTACGATATGTTTGGTTGTGTCTGTCGTGACCATGGCAGCATCGACGTGTTCCCAGAGCTTGATGGCACCCTCAATATAACTGGTAAAGTTCTCGTTCGGTTGTTGAGATTGTGATGGCAGGTGCTGTTCGGTGCGAAGTTTTCCAACAGCATGAGGCTGAACAGTTTATTTAACTTAGCCTTGAACGCTGTCCATGTTGAAACGTTGGTCAGGTATAGTTGCGCAACGGCAAAGTAACAAGAAATGCCGGTTAGGTAAATACCGATGGTGGTCAGTTTCATAGCGTTGTCCTATTTGTTGAGGACACTCACGAGTTTATAGGTAGATAGCCACTTGTCCACGTCGTGGTGATCAGTGCCGCGGGATATGGTTGTGCTGACGAACCGCGCAACAGCATGCGGTGCCCTATGGAACAGCAAGCGTTAAGCTTGAGTCATATGTGGTGATCCCGTTGGCAAGTAGGATTCGGGTACTCAACAGCAGAATGTTTAGAAAACCTACCAACGTCCACCAATCATAATAAAATGCTGAAACACGTCCACGACAAGAGAAACTGCTATATGAGAAAAATCGTAGGACCATGCAGTGCAAAACACAACAACGACCAGCTGAGCCTTTCCTGCTAAGCACCAACTATATATATATATATATATATATATTGTAGTCAAGTAGATCCTCCGTGAGTAGTCACAACGTGGTTTATTTCGACGTTTCAGCCAGTCTGCCCTTCATCGGGATATATATAGTTACCGTGTTTCCAAAATTCGGAAAGGGAATACCCAGTCAGCGTTCACAAAACTCAGTCCATGGCTGTGTCAAAATTATATATATATATATATATATATATATATATATATATATATATATATATATATATATATATATATATAAATATATATATATATATATATATATATATATATATATATATATATATATACAGTCGAAAAAAGGAAGACGACAAACGTACGAAACGCAGTTTTTACTAACGTTTCGGCAGGTGGGCCTGCCTTACTCCGACGAAGGCAGGCCCACCTGCCGAAACGTTAGTAAAAACTGCGTTTCGTACGTTTGTCGTCTTCCTTTTTTCGACTGCATTTCCTACCGGAACCATTGGATTTATCTCTCGCCTATATATATATATATATATATATAATACTATGTAATTGTGTGTGTGTGTGTGTGTGTGTTCGTGCAACAGCACCCCGTTCGGGGGTAGTGTCAGTAACCTCTCAAGACCGAAGTTCATTTTCTGTCTGTCTGTCTGTCTGTCTGTCTGTCTCATGGCATGGTTCGTTTGCTTGTTAAATGAACTAAATGGGAGGATAACTGCACAGCTTGGCCGCATCGAAGCTCATCCTTAAAATAATCATGGACCACCGGAATGGCAGCTGCAGAAACTTCGTTCTTGCCTGTGGCGTTTCCGGGGAACAAAGACAACATGGATACTCTGGCAATGAAGCAGCTTTGTTTGTTACCTATTGTATTTGTGCATAAGCACTCAATATTGCGGAATCATCATATTTGAAACGTTCCGTCAAAGAAATTGCGAGACCACAGGCATCAATAAATGCATGGTGTAAAAAAGAACAAATGCGACATGACTGCGTAAATCTTTCATTCTTCCACTCCGCTCACATTATCACGCAATGAAAGGTATCACTTTAAGGACAGCTGTGGCAGGATGGAGGCGATGCACGGACCAACAAAGTCTCACGAGTTTCAGTGCGCTTAGAACATTTAGTTTTGGTCCTCATGCTTTTTTTCTTTACGTTCCGATTCAACCAAAATGAGACTGTCTGCTCTATTAGTGGCTTGGCTCGAAAATTGAGAAGTCTGGTGTGTAGTTTCTGTGCCATCTTGCCTAACCCTTGTGAGTGTTGAATCGTCTGATTATTCAAGGCATCCTTAGGCTATCTCTAGAATAAAACCGTATAGCTTGCACAAATTCCCCACGGAGAAAAGTTTTTAAAGGTTCATGAATGTACTTGCATTTCAATGTCAGGGAAGACGGTTTGTTCATGCAATCAACTATTCACCATCAAGTGAGGCAAGGCCAGAAGCGAATAACTTTCCCTTCAGTTATCATTTCGGTACTTTCCTTTGCTCTCACCATCGAGCATAGAACTGCCCTGAATGGAGACAATCATTTAGACAGTTCTATACGCTTCTCCGAGAGAGCGGCTGAAGCACTTCACGTTCGTTGTCGGGTGGAACACGACGCGACAGGATCTAATACCAGAGAAATGATCAAAGACATCTTGTAATTGACTGTGGAATGAGGTTGCCTTGGACTGAAGTTGCCGGTGGCCTCGTTGAGACGAGAAGCCGAACGTGAAAATGGCAGTTCGCACGGCGGTGAGTCCACATTCCTATCCGCCAGAAAAGCGTCGACGAACTGCCTTGACTTTCTTTCTGATGATATGTAGGGTTTAACGTCCCAAAACCATTGACTTTTTTTCTGACATTTCTTACTTATTTATTTGTGCTTTTTCTTGTTGTGTTCCCAAATTAGACAGATTGTCGAAGGTTTAGTAGGCGTTAGAAGTACGCTTTCTGCTTCTAGGCTTAGCGGACCATGAACAGAATCTATTGTATGAGTGGGACTATGGGGTCCCAAGTTCTCCCTCGGGCATTGCGAGAAAAGGTGTAAATGCCATTTTCATTCGTTTAACTTATTTCTTTAACTGGTTTGACTTGTTTAGGCAACATTGGCGGCGTGTAATGCTGTCTCGTGTAATGCTGTCTTGTGATTCCTAAATGGCATTTTGTGATGACCTTATCATGATGGAGTAGATGATCTCAAAAGCAAAAAAAAGTGGGAAGTAAATTGTAAAGTTTTAATCCTCAAGTACAATTTATCTATTGATAGTTTTTGGAAAAGTGCTAGTCTTCAACGATTCGGGCTACTCTTCTTTCAATGAGTTGACAACTCGACAGAAAAAATAAAGAAAAACACAAGAAGTACAGCGCATAGCTAGTTTATTGTTACTTTGTGAACAGAAGTACTGGTACACTCTGTAGCAATGTCTGCCGCAGTAAGTCTTTTCTGTCTCCAGGTGCAGCCCACCGAAGAGTTCCTTCAGCAATCGGTAAGGCACTCTGGACGCTGTAGCAGACACGTAACAAATAGGCTGCGGAGAACAGCATCGCTCAAGTTGTCTGGACGCTCGTAGTTCGGAGCTCGTTAAGAGCCCACGGGGCCGAGGTGCGAACAAATGGAACGCTAATGGGACACCGCCGGCGACAGGTGACAAGCGCAAAATGTTTGCCGTGATCCATGTAAGTAAACATATAAAGGGGCAAAAAAACTATACCGTTTCTCAGAGAACAACTACATCGCGCTACGATCGAGCGGTTTGGAAAGGCAGCCACCGTGTTTCAACACCGCCACTCTATAAAATAGCAGGACAAAATGAAGGGCCAAAACTACACCTGTCACTGACTTTTCACCAGTTTCATATTTGTTTCAATCTTTTCATCGGTGATAGCTTTAGGTTCTAGTGGTGTACCCTGAACGCTGAAGTAGCAGACAGCAACTGCACTTAGACACTGAAAATCGTTGAGGTTGTAGAGATGCCAACCACAACTGTTTATAGATGGTGCATCAGCGCTTTCTTTGCGGAGACCGTGCTACTTTTTTTTGTGAACCGCATTTTGAAGATAAATGTCTACTTTTAGATAAGAGTCTACATTTTTTATCCCAAGCTAATGTTGACACAGTCATTGACTGAGTTTTATGAATGCTGACCGGGTATTCACAATTCGAACTTCGAAAACACGGTAACTATATTTTGGAATATTGGCAAACTGTTCTACGCTGCACCTACATTTTTAAAGTGCGATAAGGAAGTGGCGAGAATGTCACATACACCAGAGTTGACGTACCGTGTTTAAAGTGTGTGAGTAGACAGTGCCTTGTTGCAAAGTATTTGAAGAATGCCTGTATTACATTACAGATAAAGGTACACTCTGCCTTGAAGCGAATATTAGAATTTCCCACGCTTACAAATGCACTGCAACACAAAGCCATTGAGTGGCTAACGCTCCTAATTTTCGAAGTGCTCAAAGAAGTAAGCGCTGAGTTTTACTGGAACATTTATAGCTATTACAATCATAATTAACAAGATTTCTGGCTATAAGAATAAGCGTTTTGTTTCTACACGATGGCTTACTACTCAATGCATCACGCGATGCAGGTTGCATATTTGTTTTCAGCATGTGTTTAGTTGACGAAAAAATTCGCGCGTATACACAACTTGATTGCTGATGATGGGGCGAAGCAGTTTGCATTAGATCAAAAACCGTGGCCTTTCATTTCGTTCTTCTTAACGTTTTTTTTCTCTAATATGCTTTGCCTCACGGCTAGTTAAATGTCGGTGTTTCTTTACAGTGTTGTGGCTTTTTATTTTGTTCGCTCTGCTTAGAAGCGTTTTGATTACGTTTGAAGATGTTTTGGTTTGTTCGCATTTACTTGCGATACGTCTGCTGTAGACGCCGGATGGTGTCCAAGAATATGGTATGGTCTTCAGGAGCATCACCTCTGAAACAACATGTATGAACCTGCAGGCATGTGCGCAAAAAGCAGTGCGAGTGGGGGGGGGGGGGGCGAAGGTGGTGACTACTTTTACTAATGTAAGGGGCTGTCAATCAGGACGTTTTGAGGAGCTAGTTGGCTCATTATTTTAAAGGAAAAAAATGTGCAACTAAAGAAAAAGACACCACAAAGGAGGAACACTTAAAAAGATTGAGCGCAAACGACCAACTGTTTTATTGACTGAAGATCGTTGGTTTAATAGGGAAACTGAACATAGCTGCGCCGACGCGCCAGAGAGAGAGAGAAACGAGAAATAAGGAAGGCAGGGAGGTTAACCAGATGCTAGTATCCGGTATGCTACCCTACACGGGGGTTGGGGAATAGGGCCAGAGTACATCACATGCTAACGTACCTTATTGATCAAAAAAGACATTTCTACACCGTAGGGCGATATCGAGGCCTCACACACACAGCTATCACTTTTCATGTTGATGAAAAACACTTCCAAAACCTCACGATCACGCGTGTTTCTGCTATGACCAACCCCCGTATTCTAGAACGTCCCTTCACTCAACGCTTCACCTTCACTTGAGAAAGCCGATGGAAGTGCCCTCCCTAGGCACGGCAAGTCACTGCATATCAGCGATAATGTGGCGCGATTCTCGAGCAGCGCAGCGTCATATTCAGCCGAGAAGTGGCGCAGTGCTCAACTATGTCAAGTCAAGGAAGAAGTCGAGTCGAGGAGCGTTTGTGATTACGGGGGCAAGTATCTTAGTCTGATGAAATAGTGCTTCACATCCACAGGCTGCTCCGTGGGCAGGCAAATCACCAATTTCGTTACCGCTGCATAAATGACCGGTTACGGGAACACCAGCTGTCAATCAAAAAGAGCGGTACTAACATTATATATATATATATATATATATATATATATATATATATATATATATATATATATATATATATATATATATATATATATATATATGACTAAAATTGAATTTTTGCGGGTTCGGTGCACATGTATTCAAGAAAAGGAGCGCACTTTCGAAAATTCGATCCTTTTTTACACCACGATTCGGCCGTGGCACGGCATTCGTCAGACGTCTTGACTATATATATATATATATATATATATATATATATATGTATATATATATGACGCGTGCGTGCGTCCTACGATCCTTGCTTTTTCTCAGGGAAAGTCAAGCCCTGTGAGATATTCGTGAGTTCACACATGTGTTAGTTTTTGTCAAAGAAAGGGACATCACGAGGGTAAATTGAACAAGTGATGATAACGTTCCCACTAATCGAAATTCAGCAATGTACAAACCCACGTTTCTGTATTCTCTTTCCAAGGAAAGAATTTCTCATCATATTTCTCAAGTACCTAACGAACACGTAAGAGCTCCAGTGCCTGTACCTTGGGCTTGAGGGGCTTTTCTCTCCTTGTAGGAGCCAAGAGGTTCTCAGCTACAGCCTACGTACGCCAATTAGCTTTGCATTGGAATCCCTAGGTCAATTGTCGACGAAGCCGAGATGTTGCCGCATAAGAAGAGCGTTCGCTGAGGCAGCGAGGTTAGTGACAGTGTTAACCGAATTCACCAGATAATCTATCTTATGAGACGTATTATTGCTCATACTTCTCACTGATTATAGCAAGGAAATACCTAGCAGAGCATTTCTACTGCTACAGCGCAAGTTTCGCAAGGACCACATTCACAGAACACGTGCTCTAACTATACAGCCAATTCAGAGCAGCATGACAACGCGCTTGGTTTCATTGTTTCATTATTCATTCACAATGGGCGCCTGTCAAAATCGTTCTATCTATCATATATAGAGCGGCCACATAGTGCGACTGACAAACCATAATGCCCAAACTTGACTTACTATGATTTTACTTGATATAACTATGTGGGTGTTGTGAAGCGGGATACTTCGTAATAATTTCGCCCGCCCTCATACATATTCACCAGCAAAAGCTTGCAGCATCCGTTATTCATTCCCCTGAGCCAACTCGAAAGCGAAAGCCATCAACCTTTGTTTCGTAGCAGACGAAATAATTAGCCTCATCCACCCTTACAAAAGCTTTCTGCATCTGACGTTGTTGTAGATGGCCTCTGTGATCTCTTGCATAATATGCTTCCGTCAATCTCTAATTGACGGAGGAGATGCCCGTCTCTCCCTCTTGATTGGGGGAGGGCAATACCGATAGAAATGTGTCGCTTACAATCTGACTCCCGTTATGAAAAAACGTTCTTCGACTCAAATTTCGTCCTTCACTTGACAGAGTCTAGCACCGTGCAGCACAGGCCCCGCCGCGGTGGTCTAGTGGCTAAGGTACTCGGCTGCTGACCCGCAGGTCGCGGGCTCGAATCCCGGCTGTGGCGTCTGCATTTCCGATGGAGGCGGAAATGTTGTAGGCCCGTGTGCTCAGATTTGGGCGCACGTTAAAGAACCCCAGGTGGTCCAAATTTCCGGAGCCCTCCACTACGGCGTCTCTCATAATCATGTGGTGGTTTTGGGACGTTAAACCCCACAAATCAATCAAAATCAAATCATCAAGCACTGTGCAGCACCTCGATTGAAAATGACGGTATATTTCTCAAGAATAGGTGCACATTAGCAGTCATATTTCGTGAATTCCTTTGATTAGATACGACGATCCCACCGACTTTCTCAAGTCAACGTGAAGCGCTGAGTGAAGCGACGTTCTATGTTTTACGGGGCTGACTCTTCGGCCGCAAAGTGCATTGATACGATCTGTTCTTTCGGCTTCTGTCACCTCGACAACGCTCTCTCCTTTTTTTTTTGTTCTTCTAACAGCGAGCCCCCTCTCCGGCTAGACAAAAGCACAGGGGGCGTCAGCCTGTGTGGGATGCCACGGTTTGCCTATGTTGCACTCGTGAACTAGCAGGCCTGCCGTGAAATATGTGGCTGCGATCAGAGTGTGCGTGAACCTTGAGGGTCCTCAAGGCGCGAACTACGACGTGGACAGGACTTGCAGGGTGCGGAACTGATAGGCCTTTGAGCACCATCTATGAACGTGATACGCCGAATGTCAGGGTGAGTGTGATCTCTGTTATTTGTTACATGCTGAGTGATGATGGTTAGATTGGTTGACCGTAACCAAGGCATGATTCAACTCAGTTGTCACTGCCTGCAGCCGTTCCGAGAACGCAACTTTAGCGCAAAGGTGACTATGCTCGCATTGATAATTGCTCGCTACTGCCAGATTATTTTACGTAAGATTGATTGCCTTTCTTGTCCTCAACGTCGTACCAATTTCTGTGACAGCATCTTTGTCACGTTTTGGGACGTTAAACCCCACATATCATATCATCTTTGTCACGACCCTATTGAGGGCTCAAAATTAGTACAGAGCGCTGGAAATATATTGACGTATGCAGGAGGTCGACGTCTGTCGTAAATATTGCGATTGCGGTCATGTGGGCCTCCGCCAAACAATCAGTCCCTGCCTATCCCATTTGTCAGAGTTGACAAGTTTCCTATTCTTTCGGTTCGGGATGCCAGTGGTCTCAGCAATCGTGGTAGTTTAGTCACGAAGGCATTGATCTGTAAAGCTAGAGGAGATGGGTTTGGTTATTGCCGGTGGCGGCCACATTTATAGGTGACCTAAATGCCAACGCAATCATCTACTAGTATTAGGGTGCTCGTTAAATTGTTTTCCCATGATCAGAGTTACTGTAGAATTGCGAAATGTATTATGCCTCACAACCATGTGTTTAGGAACGTTAAACCAAATAGACTATTGGAAGGGGGTCCTTGCGATGGACATGTAGTGGATGCCCCTTTATTTTGTATGAAATTGTGTACAAAACATGCTTTACATCATACTAATCTAATTAAGGCATATATAACCAGGCGTTTACACACGTAGTTTATACACAAACTGAACGTGGAATAAGCGAATGCCCTGAAAAAGAAACAGTAGAGACCTCGTTTGCGTCATCTTCAGTGTTCTTCGATGGATCCCTGTAGGAAGAAACATTTCGTGTATTTTCAGCATTCGTATACTACGTAGAAATAGGTGTGGTATTAACGCGTGATCGTTGATAACTCTATAAGGTATTTGCGACTTTCCATGGCTGGAGTACTTCCAGACATCCTTGCTCATCAAATTAACTGAAGTACAATCAATTACTTTTATTACTAGGTGACGTGTTCCTCATGACCAGATAGCACCCGTTTGTTTAGATTGGTTAGCTAATCATACTCAGCGCGCTGTCCTGAAAGGCTTAGTTGTAAAACGGCATTAATTTGATCTGCGCGACAAATCCAAGCTATCATTACGACTAGTGCGTAGCATGACACACGCGATTAATTTCGGCCACCTGGCCTTTCTGAAACATGCAGCTAAATTTGTGTACACGGGGACTGTTGCAGTTGGTCCCAATGGAAATGAGGCCGCAGTGTCCGCTAATCGCCTCCACGTTAACCACTTTATTGGCTTGGCACAATGCTTGTTGTTCTACCACGTCCGGTATAGTCTTGTTTCTGGCTGCTATTCTTATGTGACATCTCATTTTTTTCATGGCACTCTCTTAAACGAAGTGCCCCCAATGAGGCCAAGAATGACTCCTTTGCAAAAACCAGTAACCTGTAATGGTTCATCCTTTCTAACTTGAATATGATAGCATCCACGTTATGAAGAGATATTCTGCTATCTTGTGCATAGGGAGGCACAGTAAATCGGGTTTACTATGTCATATACAGTTGCTCCAAGAGAAAAACGAAACATGCGATCTATGGCAAAGCGTGGTGAAACTGTATGATAGCCGATGTAGTGTTCGAAGCTATTCGCCACGCGCTCGTGTGTCCGAACTCTTACTGCTCACGTTAATACATCTGCATATGCGGTTGACCCATCCCTATTATGATGCTCACCTTATCGTCATGTCAAGCAAAGCCGCTTTGATAATAGAATTGGATGTTACGGGCAAAAGTTGTGACATTCTTGGCGATGCAGAAAGCGCATTACTGCGAGGGTTTCGTCATGAAGTGGGCAAAAAATGCTCTAAACGTTGAAAGTGTCCCCTGACGAGCAAACATGGTAGCATGGGGGCTCTGCTCGAGATGGCGAGAAGACGAGCAACACAATATCAGAATGGGTCAGCCGGATATGTCCATGCACTCTCGCTAACTGCAGCACCTCTTCTGATAAAGTACGCTGGCATACCGTTTCGCCCCATTTGGCCCCAGCTCGCGTGTTCCGTTTTACTTTTGGAGCACCAGTACAGCTGATCGAGATTCAAACGTTATCGCGCGAGCGTCGACCAGAACTACAACAGCGTTATGGCACACATTCTTCTTCTGAAGAGAGAGAGGTATCAGGCAGGTACGGTATAAGAATTTAGGCCATGAGGCACCCATATAATTGCTTTCGTAATAAAAAAACGTTTCAGAACAGCAAAAGAACAACTAGGCGTCACACAATTCCAATTACGAGTGAATCGTCGAATGCTCCAACCCATTAAAAAATCTTTTGGCACATTTGCTGATCGTCGTTAGCCACAGCATAAAAAAAAAACGGCACAAAATGCCTCCCAGGTGTGTATCAGGTAACATGCTGCTTTTAAAGATGACAATGAATAGAGAAATGAGAATTGGGTAAATATTGCACATTATTTTTCATCAAGTCACCAATATTCAAGTATTAGAAGACAACTTTTAATTACTCCCCTTTCAAAAAGAGCCTTATCTTTAACTGAAGCAACTGTATTAAGCTTCAGCGCTGCAGGTGTGGGATACTGCCACAGAGATGTTTCATGCTTTCTGTAATTTCATTCAATCTACTAAACGAGTATCATATTAATGTTGTCTTCAAAAATGTTCGCTATTAGGGTAGGGCGGATTAAAGTGGTAAACGGGACCAAATGTGACATTTTGGCTTTGCCGGCCTCTGTAGTTACTACTATATGTACTTTTTTTTGTTTTTCTATTTCAGCGATAGGTGCAGGTAGTTATCTCCTCTTTTATGTGTAACATTTTACCATTTCTCTCAACGTTCACGTGGTAAAAATTACTCGGCTGGTGTCGGTGTGCTCGTGACACATCGAAAAATGGACGAAATCTGCTAGGTCAAAGTTTTCGAACCGTGCACGAAGCTACTCCAACGTCAGTACAACGATTTGCGCATTTATTCTGTTCCTTTGTCCTCCTTACTTCTGGGATGGATTTTTGTGCACAGGGTATCCTGAAACTTTCACGATTGGGTGTGTAGATAACGAAGATAAAAAGTGTAGCTTATTATTTCCATGATGCCTGTGGTTTTGGTACGGCGTGATGTCCAATTAATTGGACGCTGAAACTTAAATAAAGCGTTAAGTAGTGGATCTGAAACAATACAAAGCAATGTTACTGAAGAAGATTGTGACAAATTGTGGAATAACTGCAAGTTATTATTCAAAATTTAACCAATATTTAAAAAACTACAAAAAAGGACCTTAATTTTTGCCATTAAACTTCTGGAACGCTGCTTTGTTGAATGCCACCACGTTTTCTTTTCTGTTTCGGGATCTCCTGGCGCAATTTTGACAAATCTTTATATAGGGAACTAGTAGAAGTCCAAAAGATTGAGCAACTAGTTATTGAGGAAGAAAACATGCTGAGATGTTTGTGGTGATGGAGTCATTGATGTCCAATATATTTGACAAATCGCCACAGCTGTAACTCAAGAGGTTATACTACTAGCTACATACCACCAATAGTATGGTTCATTTGCTGCACCGTGCTGAAGCGGAACTGTTCTTGCTTTCGGGCATGGGGGAGGAGCAAAACCAAGAAGGTTCTTGGGCAAAACGCGACATAAATGCACTTAAAGAGCGTTTTATTAAGTGAACCGTTCACTGCTACTAATTATATAATATCTATTTTTTGTTTAGGAGGGTTAGAACGTACAAGAGAATATTATACTGAGCTTCATGGGTTCAAAACGACATCAAAATGCAATAATTGCTGTTGAGAACAGGACTCACTTTATTCGCGCTACATCGAGGCTGTTTTGCGTTCTCAAGAATGCTCTCAAGAGACGCATGAGAAAACTGAAAACATCTTTAAGTCGTTCGCAAACACGTCTTGTATTGAACTTTCAATGTGATTTCTTTCATGCCGAATTTTTAAAAGTAATAAGCAGTAGAACATCTGTAATTTGTCGCCCCACGAGATAAACTTCAAAGCCACAAAGTTCTGCATCAAAACGGCAAAAAGAGGCAAGGGAAGTGCGTCAGAACATATCTGACCTCCAATCACTGTATAAACTAATGCAGTGGAGGTGTTTAACAAAAGACACCATTAGCACAAAGAAAGACTGAGGGTGCTTGGTCTGCTATAGGAGTTATGAAGCAACATAGCATCGGGTTCTGTGTGGACTCATTGTGTGGAGCTCAAGGAGTGAACACATGAAATCTAGATGAGGGCCCACGGAGGGAATTTCAGCTGCTTCTGCTGGAAAAGCTGATGGGATAAAATTTTCTCACCCCGTCTTGCTTTTCCCCCACGCTGTGTCTCGTTTTACCCGCAGATTAGGGCGAAACGAGACATCTAGTGTATTGTAATTTTTAAACGCGTATTTAAACAGCAACAACATGTTATTATTTATGCAGCGCATACCGTGTACTCGAAAGAAAGTTTCTGCATTCACATTTATTGCTGAAGAGTGAAATAAAGAACAATAGTCTCTATTTTCATAAATATATCGCATATTGCCTCCCCCCCCCCCAAATGATGTAAAACATAACGAATTTCTTCTTCTGATAAGCTTATTACGGCAGTTGGAAATAAGAGCCTAAAAGTATATAACTGTAATCCTAATCTATCCTAATGCATATCATTGATATTTTGTTCGTATTTTTCTGTTTTTGATCTCCTAACAATTTCGCATAACTGTTCAAACTTTCAACTCTTTCTTGGCTGATCCCCCACAGTGGGTAGGTGCCATTTTTTTTAGGAAAAACAAACAAATGCCTGCATGCTACGCAAACACTGTGATTATTTATGGCGCAGTGGGTTCTCCGCAAGTGCGCTTGTAGGAGTTACCCATAGAGTGCTTAAAAAGACTATGAAAGGTCCCTCTTCCAGCCTTCGCTGTGACTGTGCTGTGCTTCCACACAGGCAGGGTTGTTTTTTTTTTTGCTTTGAGGCAGTCCGACTGGGTTGTTTCGCAGTATGGGTAGTTACAGGTATAAATTAGACTTACCACGCACATAGACTACATGCTAACTCAGTTTTATTGAAACTAAGCGCACTATATACGATTATATGCGTGTCATAAGCTGCGATTTTTGGCGTATCACACTCACTTGAGCAATGGTTGACCGTAGCTAGGCGAGTCATATCAGTTCATATGTGATGTTTATTAAAATTCATGAGTCATGTTTATCTTGCGAAAGTAGTTAGTGGACACTGCAACCCAGCGTGAAGGTTCCTGTCGGGGCGAGTGTATTCCTAAAGCGTCTCAAATGAGCAGTTCCAAGCGCTATCGTGTCTTTTCTGCTCTTTGTCGTTACCACCAGCGAGCGCAGCGAAGGCTCTCCCCACCTAACCGCCTTCGCGAAAGACAGCATCTAGGTGAGGCGCATAGTCGTTTGCGTCCTATTTCCACCAAGTTTTGCTTGCCGGTTAGATTCATGCACGAAACAACTGGTGTTTTATTTTTGTTTTGTTTTTTGAGAGACCATGGCAAGCACCACACTGCCGGCATCGCTAAGAAGCACCGACTAAGCGGCTCATTACCCGGAACAATCACCATGTGAGCACGACCACACTCACTCTTATCGCTAAACTCATAGCAAGCCCCCACGTGGTTCCCGATCTCCGAGCACTGCATAATCCCAGTGCGTTTGTGTCGGATCCACGTTGCGGATGCCGATGAGCAAAGTTTGAGCGCTCTCAAGGGCGCCATACTTCAGCCCGTCTATTTTGTGACTCCCCAATATGCGTGACACAATAGCGCGTTGAACTTCAACGCTCGCAGTCATCGGAACATGAACACTTGAGGAATGCAGCATTTTGTCCAAAATGTGTGACCAGACAGTGTGAAAACTGATGGAAGGGGTGTTCTCGATTTTCTCCAAAGTGCTGTACTGGGCATTAAGCTGCGGGGAAATGGCGGTGTTCAATGGGTATTGCACATACGCACTTCTTCCCGTCTTCATTGTCCCACTTCAGTATTCATAATTTCTGTTTTACTTTCTATCCTGGGTTCAGTAGCAGGCTAGAGGGTATTAGCGTATACACAGTAAAACAGTTGGCACCATCAAGGGTGCTTTATCGTGTCGATAACTAACACTCTACGATAAGCATGTTTTTGCGAACCAAAACACTCATTTCATGAACGTTTCTTTGCTTCAAAGCACTCTTATCGTGGGGTGTTAGGGACATGGTAAAGCACCCAAACTAGTTTAAGGTGCAGGCAGACCTCTCTGCTTTCTCATGACTCCCCACTCACTCTCTCTTTTTCTGCCGAAGAGTGAAACGTCTTTGGATATCTTAATAGGATAAAAAGCCAGAAAATGGTGTACGTTGTGAACGACGGTATTCGAGATTGAATCGTAAGCTTTGTCGAGTGTTACAAGCAGGTGGACGTTAAACCTCAAACTATAGCGGAGAGCGGACCATGTTTCACTACACAGTGCACAATACAACAGGTCAAGCGTTTGAGAGAAGGGCTATTATCTGTCACGTAAATCCTAATATTTATGTCCAACAATCCGCGTGGATGTTCGGTTTTATCGCTTTGCCGAGATAATGCTATCATAATTGAAAACAATACGGCCGGTAAAACTTCGCAGGAAAAGTATCTTGTTTGGAGCGAATCTGTACGTACATAAATACCAACATAACCGCACGCAAAAACGCATCGTGGAGTCCCACAAAGCTAGTGTGGCTCGAACATGCCAAGTCTAACTTGCTGCGCACTGATACGGCCTGCTTATCTGCTGCCTCTTATTCGCACTGCTCAAACTGAGATATAGTATACGCTATGGGAATACGACGTCATAGTGAACCAACCTGTTAAATTTGCAGTACGTAATGCGGGCCCAACTTATCGGGAGGGAGAAAGCCGTTTCCTAATCAACCAGAGACTGGAGGGTTATTTCCGATATTTCCTGACTGCTAACTCCACGGCCACACACATCTGCGTTCAAGGCCTGCACGTGGCTGTGTGGAAGTTATTAATACGGCAACGGTTATGGCTAAGTTAGGATAGTTAACATCAATGCACCTCACTCGCCAATGCGTTTGTCGTCTCTGGTTCGGTGCTGCATAAATTTGTAGGTGTGACGGAAAACTTTGACTCGTACTCATGACACAGAATCGATAGCATCTAATTACTCCGCTACTTCCCTGATAAAAGAGCTCGGGGACATGAAATATGAGTTTCCACTTCCTGGGTATTTGTATGAAGTATAGGGATATTACTAGTTATTGCTAATACTCTTGGGGCTTTGCGTCCAAATACCGCAATACGATTACAAGGGACGCGGTGCTAGAGGCCTCCGGGAATTTTCACCATCAGGTGTTCGTGGGCAGATGAGTTAAACAAGTTTGCGGGATTAACGTCGCCGCAGAACGCAAAGGTCTACGTTGATTACCTCCTTTTGGGCGTGGCATTTGCGCTGCAGTGGGCGTAATCAGTTTGAGGGTGATGATGATGATGATGATGATGATGATGATGATGATGATACCCCGCCGTAGTGGTCTTGTGGCTAAGGTACTCGGTTGCTGACCCGTTGGTCGCGGGAGCGAATACCGACAAGGGCGGCTGCATATGTGATGGAGGCGGAAATGCTGTAGGCCCGTGTGCTCAGATTTGGGTGCACGTTAAAGAACCCTAGGTGGTCGCAAGTTCAGGAGCCTTCCACTATACGGGGTCTCTCATTATTATATGGTGATTTTGGGACGTTAAATCTCACAGATAAATCAATTAATCAATCAATAAGGATAATTATGATGATGATGTTCCGTAGCATGCACTTTAAATGAAGTACGCGGGCTTCAACCGTTTCACTTGCAGTGAAACTTGGGTGGCACTGTCACGATTCGGTCCGGCGACGTTGGACTTGCGCGCCAACCGATGGACTACCACAACTATACTGGGCCACTGTGGTGGTTGTACACGTAGTGTAGTGACTTACGCCTTGAATGGTATACAGTTTTAAAGCTCAAGTATTGAAATCCAGAAATCTATGAAATATCACAAAATAAATCACAAACGAAAAATTCGCACTCTACATACTTCTTGCCTTTCTGTTCTAACAGCTTTACTTTATTTTTTTTTACTAGAATGCCTTCGGTCACTTTGTGTGCCATGTCTATGTTTAAGCGCTTATTTCGCAAAAAAGCTAGGATCTCAATTCAGACTACGTGACGCGAGTCAATCGATAGAAAGCCTGATGCTTCAGGTTTCGTGATCCCGCTTCGCCCAATCAAGTTCAAGCACACGCTCTCGAAATCATTTACTCGCATGCTCAGAGCATCAATTTCCGACGACTTGGATGGCATGCAACCGGCAGAATTTTTTTGCCACTTTTAACTTTCACAGCTGCGTATAGACTCTCGACACACTATACAGCTAGCCAAAGTAAAATCACGTCATTTGTCAGCGCGCACTGGCACATGACGCACCACCCTATTCTGAATTGCGAAAATATTTTAGCGCATCTTTAGGCAGGAAACTCTGCTCATGGTTATTCGCCGGTGCCAGAACGCTTCTCGTAAGGGCTTTGTTCTCCACGTGCGATGTGAAATGCATGAAGGGACACGGTTCGCGCGTGCGGGACTTCTGTTCCGTGACCTCGCTCGCACACTACAATTCATTTAAATGCCTTGAAGTTACAGTTTCCATCCTGTAAAAGAATTCTTAAAAAGTGTCATTCTCATTCTGTGCACATTTATTGCGGTGTAGCAAGGATTACCGCCGCGGTGGACGTGAGAACTGTGTTCAAAATTTATGCGATTCGATAAATTTATATATATATATATATATATATATATATATATATATAAATATATATATATATATATATATATATATATACGGAGTTACACAAGGAGAGCAGAAAGGTGGGTCTTAAAATTAATCTGCAGAAAACGAAAGTAATGTACAACAACGTCGGAAAGGAACAGCGCTTCGAGATAGGTAATAGTGCACTTGATGTTGTAAAAGACTGTCTACTTAGGGCAGGTAATAACCGCAGAGCCTAACCACGACATTGAAGTAACTAGAAGAATAAGAATGGGGTGGAGCACATTCGGCAACCACTCTCAAATTATGACAGGTAGAATGCCATTATCCCTTAAGAGGAAGGTATATAACAGCTGTATCTTGCCGGTACTTAGCTACGGAGCAGAAACCTGGAGACTCACAAAGAGGGTTCAGCTTAAATTGAGGACGACGCAGCGAGCAATGGAAAGAAAAATGGTAGGTGTAACCTTGAGAGACAAGAAGAGAGCGGAGTGGATTAGGGGACAAACGGGGGTTAAGGATATCATAGTTGAAATAAAGAAGAAGTGGACATGGGCCGGGCAGGTAGCGCGTAGACAGAATAACCGCTGGTCTTTAAGAGCAACTAACTGGATTCCTAGAGAAAGAAAGCGGGTTAGGGGGAGACAGAAGGTTAGGTGGGCAGATGAAATTAAGAAGTTTGCGGGTATAAATTGGCAGCAGCAAGCACAGGACCGGGTTAACTGGCGGAGCATGGGAGAGGCCTTTGTCCTGCAGTGGACGTAGCCAGGCTGATGATGATATATATATATATATATATATATATATATATATATATATATATATATATATATATATATATATATATATTGAAAGACGCAGGCAGACTAGGTACGGCGAGCAGGCAGGGCGAGCAGAAGCGTTTATTCTGCGATCTCTGGCTCGGCTCAGAACCACCCCAAGAGAGAGAACGATGATGATGGGTATGTGCAAGTGAGAACGATGATGATGGGTATGTGCAAGTGAGAACGATCAAATGCTTGGAATGTGCTTACAATTTCCCCCCCCCTCTGCGAAGCGGCCAACCTGGCCGCCAGTCAGAGATCGGCCGAACGAGTAACAAAAGGCTTCATGCGTGAGACGTGAACTATTTCCGTGCTGCGCAGACGGCGGTCAGTGACAGACTGAAGCGGGGTGACGAGGTAGTTAACTGGAGATGTCTGTCGTACAACGGTGTATGGGCCAACATACCGGTGAAGAAATTTCTCGCAAAGGCCCGACGCTCGAACCGGGGTCCATAGTAAAACCTTATCGCCAGCATTAAAGGCCACGTCGCGTCGTTTTTTATCACAGCGATGTTTTCTCTCCTTTTGGGTTGCTTCCGTGTTTTTGCGAGCAATTTCACGGCATTGTGTGACTCGGGCTGCGAACTCTTCTGGGAGCGAGGTACTGCTTGGAGCCGGTGCAAAGAAAAATGCCGTGTCGAAGACCGAGGAGGCAGATCGGCCGTACACGAGAAAAAACGGGCTGTAGCCAGTTGATCGTTGTACCGCAGTATTGTATGCGAAGGTGACAAACGGTAAAATGTTATCCCAATTTTTGTGGTCAGGATGCAAGTACATCGATATCATGTCAGAGAGTGTTCGGTGGAAGCGCTCGGTAAGGCCATTCGTTTGCGGATGGTATGTAGAAGTGGTTTTATGCACTGTATTGCACGCCTGCAGGACTTCATCCAGGACCTTGGAAAGGAAGGCTTTGCCACGGTCACTCAAAAGGACGCGAGGGGCTCCGTGGCGCAAGACGATGGAGTTCAAGAAAAAATTGGCGATTTCTGTGGCGGTAGCAGAATGAAGAGGTGAAGTCTCGGCGTATCTTGTTTGATGGTCGACTGCAGTGACGATCCAACGGTGACCGGAAGGTGTCAACGGCAAAGGACCATACAAGTCTATTCCGACAAATTCGAATGGTGTGGTGGGACAGGGAAGAGGCTGAAGGAAACCAGCAGGCGGGGATGTGGATCGCTTGCGGTGCTGACACAACGCGCACGAGCCCACGTATTTGGCCACCGTTGTGGACAAGCCAGGCCAGAAGCAGCGCGTCTTGATGCGATCGTAGGTCTTGTGGAAGCCTAGATGACCGGCAGCAATATCATCGTGGAATGCTTCCAAAACTCGAAGACGAAGGCAGCGGGGAAGAACTGGCACCCACTTGTTACCGGTGGGATGGTAAATGTAGCGCTTAAGCACACCGTCCTGAAGGCGAAATTGTCGAAGCTGGCGTCGCAAGCGGCTGTTGGGTGGTTTAGTGACACCGCGAAGGCGATCAATGAAAGACCGACAGTAGGAATCTGCCAGCTGAAGTGAACGTAAATCGGAGTTCGAAGATAGCTGCATTGGATCCAGCGATGCGAGCGATACGTGTTGTGAGGCAAGCTGGGTGTCAGAGTCATTCGAACGCGATGCGGTGGACGTATTGTCACGAGAGAGCGAAAGTGGGCACCGGGACAGCGCGTCGGCATCATGATGACATTTGCCAGACTTGTACGTAACTGTAAAGTCGTACTCTTGTAAGCGCAGTATCCAGCGCGCAAGACGTCCTGACATATTCTTCATTGATGAAAGCCAACAGAGTGCGTGGTGGTCGGTGATGATGGTGAAGTGCCGACCGTAGAGATACGGGCGGAATTTCTGTATCGACCATACGATAGCCAAGCACTCCTGCTCCGTGATGGTGTAATTCCGCTCAGCTGTTGACAGAGTCCGGCTAGCGTAGGCCACAACCTGCTCTTTAGAGGTGGAATCACGCTGCAGAAGGACTGCTCCAATGCCTTGTGCGCTTGCGTCAGTATGGAGTATGGTAGGCGCTCTCTCATCGAAGTGGCGCAGCACTGGTCCGGAAGTCAGGCGTTCTTTCAAAATTTCAAATGCAGATTCGCAGTCGTTGGACCATGAGAAAGGAGCACCAGTGGCCAATAACTTATTTAGCGGAGCCGCTAAGGTAGCAAAGTTGCGTATAAAGCGACGAAAATAGGACGCGAGACCAAGAAAGCTGCGCAACGTCTTTTGGTTGGACGGTCGAGGGAACTGTAGCACAGCTGCGATCTTCTCGGGATCTGGTTGGATTCCGTCTTTGGAAACGACGTGACCGAGGACTTTGATGCTTTTGCTGGCAAATGTACACTTCTTTGTATTTATCTGAAGGCCAGCCTTGGAGAGACATTGTAGCACCTCGTCTAATCGTTGAAGATGTTGGGCAAAGGTACTTGAAAAAACAACGATATCATCTAAGTAACAGAGGCAGGTCTTCCATTTTAGGCCACGAAGAACAGTATCAATCATTCGCTCAAACGTGGCTGGAGCGTTGCACAAGCCGAATGGCATTACATTAAATTCATAAAGGCCGTCCGGTGTGGCAAATGCAGTTTTTTCTTTGTCAGCCTCGTTCATGGGGATTTGCCAGTAACCTGATCGTAAGTCAAGGCTCGAAAAATAGTTCGCCCCTTGCAGTGTGTCTAAAGCGTCATCAATTCTAGGCATAGGATATACGTCCTTGCGTGTGATCTTATTTAACGCGCGGTAGTCAATGCAAAAACGAACAGAGCCATCCTTCTTTTTAACTAAAACGACTGGAGATGCCCAGGAACTCGAAGAAGGTCGTATTATATTTCGCGATAGCATCTCGTTCACTTCTTTTTCAATTATTTCTCTCTCTGATTGCGAAACCCGATATGGGCGACGGCGTATCACACGAGAACCGTCGGTTTCAATGCGATGTACAGCCGCGGAAGTCTGACTCAGTGTTGTGGTACAGCTATCAAAGCAGGCTTTGTGCTTAGCCAAAAGGGCCAATAGTGCTTCAGACTGTTTTGGTGTGAGGTCTGAACCAATGACAGGTCGAAAAGGGAAAGAACGTGAACCTGGAGCTGGTACTGGTGACGAAGACGGGCAGAGTGTCGCGATGGAGGTCAATGGAGAGAAGTCAATCTTTGCCACTGTCATTCCCTTGGGCAGCAGCACAGATTCTGCAGTTGTGTTAGAAACGGGCAGAAAAGCGCAGCCAGAGGAAAACCGGAGGAGGCAAGAGGCGACGAGAATTCCACGGGAGGTGCAGCGAAACGAAGGAGCCACAAGTGCATCACCGTCGGTTACTTGGGTAGATGCGACAGCTATCACGTGTTCGTGACCAGGGTGCAGGACGCAGTCTTCAACAATGACCAAGTTGGAGATCGAGGGTGATGAAACTGGAATGGGCGCATCCGTTGTATCCTAGTCTGCCTGCTGAAAGACGCAGGCAGACTAGGTACGGCGAGCAGGCAGGGCGAGCAGAAGCGTTTATTCTGCGATCTCTGGCTCGGCTCAGAACCACCCCAAGAGAGAGAACGATGATGATGGGTATGTGCAAGTGAGAACGATGATGATGGGTATGTGCAAGTGAGAACGATCAAATGCTTGGAATGTGCTTACAATATATATATATATATATATATATATATATATATATATATATATATAATGTTACGGATGTGATGGGTTTATTTTCAATGAAAAATGTCAGCGCTCTACCGTCACTGCCGAATCACCATCGCTCGAGCGCGTCCGATCTCTTCTTCTTCCTCGTTCTTTCAGTCCGCGTTACATTTCCCTCCGGGCCAGACGAAGCTCACCGAGCGAGTAGAAGCGATCGGTTGTTGTAGGGCTTCAATCGGGCAATGTGCACAATTTGCGTCTTGCGCGAACGCCGGTTCTGAGCTGTCACTCTCGCGACAGCGTAAGTGATGTCACTTAAGCACTGAGTAACGACAAACGGTCCTGAGTACTTAGAAAGAAACTTCTGGCAAAGTCCCTTTTTTCGAACAGGCGTCCACAGCCAGACCAAATCACCTGTAGCGAAAGTCACGGGTGGGTGTTTTGCGTCGTAACGGTCTTTCGCGCGAGCGTGGGCGGAAAGAGTTCGGAGCCGAGCAAGTCGACGAGCTTCTTCGGCGCGACACAAAGTCTGCGTGACACTGACGTTTTCGTTCGTCGAAAATGGAAGTATGGTGTCAAGGAAACTTTGCGGATGACGAGCATAGAGAAGAAAGAAAGGCGTATAACCTGTGACTTCGTGTTTCGCGGTATTAAAGGCGTATGTAACAAAAGGTAATACGGCATCCCAGTTCTTGTGATCTGCTGCGACGTACATTGAAAGCATGTTGATGATGGTACGATTGGTGCGCTCAGTGAGGCCGTTGGTGTGAGGGTGGTATGGCGTGGAATGGCGATACTGACACCCACAAAGCCGTAGCAACTCTTCGACAACGTCAGCGGTAAACTGACGGCCGCGATCACTTATCACCACACGAGGGGCCCCGTGACGAAGTATGATCGAGTGTAGAAGAAACCATGACACATCAGATGATGTGGCTGAAGCAACCGCCATCGTTTCAGTATACCGCGTCAGGTAATCTACGCACACAATAATCCAGCGGCGGCCGGTGGTAGACTTGGGGAAAGGGTCCAGTAAATCTATGCCGACTTTTTCGAATGGCGATGTCGGTGGCTTAACCGGCTGCAGTGAGCCGGCCGATGGTGTGGTAGGTTGTTTGTGGCGTTGGCAGACATCACAACTTGCGACGTAGTGCTTGGTGGTCTTCCAGAGTCGAGGCCAGTAAAAACGTTGTCGGATACGGTGAAGCGTTCGGGCAAATCCAAGATGCCCAGACGTGATGTCATCGTGCATGGCTTGGAATACCGCAAGACGCAGGCATTCTGGCACGACGAGTAGTAGTGTGGAACCATGGCTGGAGTAATTCTTGCGATATAGTAGGGCGTCATGAATCACGAATGGCGTGGCGCGTTTAGAGCTACGAGTCACATCAATCATTGGTTTCAGCGAAGGGTCACGCTGTTGTTCGTGACGAAAGACATCCAAATTTGGGAAGTTGGATGAGATTGCGGCCAGGTAGTTGTCAAAATCATCATCATCAGCATCCACAGTTGGAGATGGAAGACGAGATAAGCAGTCGGCATCTGCGTGACATCGACCGCTCTTGTAGGTCACAGAATAATTAATTCTTGAAGCCGTAAGGCACAGCGAGCCAACCGACCAGCTGGGTCACGTAGTCCGACAAGCCAACAAAGCGAATGATGATCTGTGACGATCTCTAACTGCCGGCCGTACAAATAAGGTCTGAACTTTTGGACGGCGAAAACAACTGCAAGACATTCCAGTTCGGTGACCGTATAATTCCTCTCCGCCTTAGTCAAAGTACGACTTGCATACGCCACGACGTGCTGCCGGCTATCGTGATATTGAACTAGCACGGCACCAACTCCGATACCACTAGCATCTGTATGCAGTTCCGTGAGTGCCTCCGGGTCGAAATGGCGCAAGAGGGGCCCGGAAGTAAGCAAATACTTCAGCTGCTCGAAAGCAGCCTCACACTCAATGGTCCATCGAAATGGAGTGTTTTTGCGGAGCAACTCTGTCAGGGGATGAGCAAGCTGGGCGAAGTCTTTGATAAACCGACGAAAATAAGAACACAGGCCCACGAAGCTACGGAGATCCTTCAAAGACGTCGGTTGCTTGAAGTCTCGGACAGCACTGATTTTTTGCGGGTCTGGTCGTATACCGTCCTTGTCAACTAGATATCCAAGCACAAGGGCTTGACACTCACCAAAATGACACTTCTTTGCGTTTAAAACGAGACCAGCTTGTTTGACGCAGTCTAGAACAACGCTAAGCCGATGGTTGTGTTCGTGGAATGTCTTGCCAAAAATAATTACATCATCGAGATAACACATACATATCTCCCATTTGAGACCGCGAAGGATTGAGTCCATGAATCGCTCGAAGGTAGCTGGGGCATTGCATAAGCCAAACGGCATAACGTTGAATTCAAATAATCCATCAGGCGTGACAAAAGCAGTCTTCTCTTTGTCAGACGGATGCATTGGTATTTGCCAGTATCCAGACCTTAGGTCGACAGACGAAAAGTATGCGGCCGAGTGCAGACAATCAACAGCATCGTCGATGCGTGGTAGCGGATACACGTCTTTCTTTGTGACGGCGTTGAGACGGCGGTAGTCTACACAGAATCGCCAAGAGTTGTCTTTCTTTTTTACCAATATAACAGGAGCTGCCCAGGGACTGCTTGACTTTTGAATAACGCCTTTCTGCAGCATGTCGTTGACCTGATCGGCGATCACTTGCCTCTCTGACGGGGATACGCGATAGGGTTTCTGGCGTATCGGTGTAGCATCTCCCGTGTTGATGCGGTGGTGCATACGGGATTCGGGCAACATGGAACAACGCTTGTTTTGAGCGAAATCAAAGACTCCCGCGTAGCGTGTAAGTACCTCCTCAAGGACATTCTGCTCGGAAGAAGGCAACGACTTGTTGATCATATGTTTAATCTCGGCTGAGTAGTTGGGCGCAGTCTGACTGATAGCTGGAGACTCTGAGACCATTCTCACGTCAATTGTGGCCTGCTCCTCGAACGTACCCAGTTTGAATCCGGCTGGTAGAACAACAGGCTCTGAGGCTGCGTTGAGTGCCCACAAGCAAGCATGTCCGTCGATGGCTGTAAGGACAGACCGTGGGACCAGCACATTCTTCTTAATGGCGTTTGCATGATCAGGCTCCACAAGTCCAGTGCAGGGTCCTGAGCGGACATGAGAAGAGCATACGGGTACAAACACTGCTGTCCGACCAGGGATCGTCACATCTTCAGACAACGAAAGAGCATTGATGGGCAGAGTCGGAAAATCGTCAACTATTGCAGCGGGCAACGTACTTTGTAGAAGAATCTCTCCAGTTCCACAGTCAAGCGTAGTGCGGCATTCATGAAGGAGGTCTATCCCTAAAATGATGTCATGAGTTGCGCGAGCCAGTACGGTGAATTCAACTCGGAAATTTTGTCCACCAATCGTGAGTACAACTGAACAAATACCAACAGGGCATAACGTTTCGCCTCCAACTCCACGAAAAGTTTCTTTACGATTCCACGCGAACATAACTTTGTGACCCAAGAAACGATGTTTGAAACGAAGGCTCATAACCGAAACAGCAGCACCAGTGTCTACAAGAGCAAGAGTATCTACACCGTCAATACACACACGCACTTTGTTCATCAACATCACAGCAGAAGGAGGAATTGGCGAAACTGACCGTCCCGCGACCGCACCTCCATCGGTCGCACCAGTTAGTTTCCCAGCTGATGCGGGAAGGTGACCGACGACGCGGAGACGGCGACCGGCGGGACCGTGTCGGAGGCGGCGTCAGGCTTCTCTCGGAGGCAGGGGACTCGCTGCGAGATTCGTTAGGCCATTGCTGTCGGGGACGGTGGTCGGCCGAGTGAGAGGTCCAGGTTTTGTGCATACGAGGCGGGTGCGTCGAAAAACGTGGCGGTGAAGGCGGCCGTCTGGGACAGAAGCGCGAAATATGCCCTGGGAGACCACATGTGTAGCAAACGGGGACTTGTCGACTTACGTTAGCCGGAGCAGAGGTGGCAGAAGTACGCGGAGATGGGTCGTGCTCCGCAGGAACATTTTGTGATGAAGCATAGTAATCTTCTGGTAGAGGCCTGGTTGACGACGGTCGGGGGTCCGCAGCGGCACGTCGAGATGATGACATCCGGTGGTGGCCACGACCCGTCGGGGAAAACGGAAGCCGCGGGGTAAAATCTGCAGTTTCTGTGCGTGGTCGGTTTTCGACGTGACGCTCTCGCATCCAGTAGGGAGGTGGTTCGGGGCACGCGGCAAACGAGCATTGGTGGTGAACGTCACCTGCTTGAAGTCGTACGAGCTCTTCTCGAACTACCCGACGTACGAGGTAGGAAATGTCTTCGCAGGTGGCGACGTCCATACTTGCGACAGTGGGAACATTGTCCAAGCGCCCGAACTTGGGTAAAATTCTTCGGGTCCTCAACGCCTCGAATGCGCGACACTGCTGCCTGAAAATCGAAGGAGTGTTCAAGTTTTCTTTTGTTATCAAAAAATTGTACACGTCCTCGGCGATGCCTTTCAACAAATGACCGACTTTGTCTTCGTCAGACATATTTGCGTTGACAATTCCGCAAAGCTTCAACACTTCTTCAACGTAGGTTGTGCACGTCTCGCCGGGCAACTGAGCCCTACGTGACAGCGTTTGCTCAGCTTTCTTTTTCATGGAACTCGTGTCCCCAAAGCAGGCCTTCAGTTCCTTAACAAATATATCCCAAGTGTGGAGGACATGTTCATGGTTCTCAAACCAAAGCAGGGCTGTCCTGGCAAGGAAGAATACTACGTTCACGAGCTTCACCGGTGCGCCCCATTCGTAGTAGCGGCTCACTCTCTCGAAGTGTTTTAGCCAAGCGTCCACGTCTTCGTCAGTTTTACCTGAGAAAATTCGTGGCTCAGGTGCCCAGTAGTCTGGTTGTCGAGGTCGACGGCCACCTTGTGGCGTGTCGGTGGCACTGGTGGATGCAGCAGCGTAGGAGGTCGATGGGATTGCTGTGTCGTCGTTCATGCTGATGTTGTCCGGAGGTAGGCCAGCTAAGCGTCTGCTTCTTCGAAGAACTTCTGCTGCGGGGTCCAGGATGGCAAGTTACCCAGCACCGCTCCACCAAAGCTGTTACGGATGTGATGGGTTTATTTTCAATGAAAAATGTCAGCGCTCTACCGTCACTGCCGAATCACCATCGCTCGAGCGCGTCCGATCTCTTCTTCTTCCTCGTTCTTTCAGTCCGCGTTACAATATATATATATATATATATATATATATATATATATATATATATATATATATATATATATATATATATATATATATATATATATATATTGTTACGGTGCATCATCGACAGGAGCAAGCGTGGCACTAGCGAAGATAAGGAAGACGCCTGTGCGTTAGGCGCTTGCGCGAGAGGCAACTCAGACATCTTGTTCGGCTGCCGATTCTCGGTGGACGCTATCCTGTAAGCCAAGACCTCGCCCCGTCACACTATATATATATATATATACTGGTCTGGTGCATTGCAATGATGTGGAGGATATGAATGATGACGATGTGAATGAGAGGCGTCTCATTGATTGTCAGGCCGGTCCGCCACATGTGACTGTACGTAAAAATAGTGCGTAAGGTGCTCCTGCTGTACAGCGTTGTCATCAATCCCGCCGTACCTGGAGTGCCAAGCTGGATGAAGAGCCTGACCAACACCTGTGGGATTATCGTTAAATTATTTTATGTCTATATTGATGTTCACAGCTTCTATATGTAACATGCATCGAAGAATTTTAGGCCACTGCGCTTTCGCAGACAAGCAAGGGTAACACCGTATGCATTGCCACAGCCCATACTCAAAGCAAATTGCTTTCGGCTGGCCGATGGCAGCTTAATCCGGCATTCGGTGGTAATCTTGCGACCGGCAGGGAGTTCTCGATCATTGGAACGATTCTATAGGAACGTGTATCCCTGCTTCAGCTCTTAATCCCTTGCAGTGTCTTTGCTTTTTTCGCGCGTATCCGGTATCTTGGGCTATCCAGGCGCCCTTTACTCCCACTCTCGGCGACACGTAACTGGTGTAACATGACAGTGAAATAAAGTGACAAAATGAAGATAGATTGCGTCACACGTCTCCTGGATGCTCTGCGCAATATCGCCGTATCCCTGCAACACCATCGACTGCGGTAGACGTTCTCATTCAATCCACGACGCGCGCGTCATCTAGGATCGCCCTGTACATTCACAATAGACATTTACAACAGAGTTCTCAGGCACGAGGTTCCCCGTGTGTCGTAGATAGAAAATTATGATCATAAATACGCACGCAAACAGTAACCGCCCAAGAACACGGCCTTGGAGGTTAGCAAGAAAAGCTAAAAACGATCAAGCCCCAATCGCTGTTTGCTACTCACGTGATCTGTTATTTTAAAGGCGAAGCATTCATTTGCGTACTGCATGCAATTATAGCATCAATGTACGTATAAACATAATGGAATATAACGAACCTAATCAAATCAACGTATAACAATATTTTGTTCCGATGTATATAATGAATTCAGCCTTATTGACAGGCAGGGCGCAGCTTTAACTCGCAACAATGGTGCTCGATAAGAGTCGGTTCGTAGGAAAATGCACAAGCTGTTGTGTAGTAAATCTTAACTGTATGTTAAAGGTCTGCGTCTTTTCGAATTTGTGTCGAGTCTTTTGGCCTCTAACGTATGCGCAAATTCGCATTATGATAGAGAATTCGCCAGTAAGGAATTTCTTTGCCTTTTTAAGCGTCTTAATGGCTAGCGTGGGAATAATTGTATTTTGGAAGGTAAATATTATATCTACGACGGTGAATAGCTGGAATCAGCATTTTTTTCGTGTGCTTTTGGTATATTTGATTCGCTTTCTGTAGAACGTTATTTACGACATATTCTTTCCAAGTAGCGTCATTGCTGCAATAAGAGGCATATATGTATCATGCGTTAAATAAAAGTCGCATCCTGCTTTCTCTGTATGAGTGAGCGTGTTGCTCATGATCTGAAAAGTCAGCGTGTTTTCTGGGCAGAACATTCACAAGTATTGAAAAGACAGTTTGACGAACTTGACAGCAATTGACATTATGACGTTCACAACACGTCTGCATGCAGATATTTCAGAAAAAAAACATGTGCCACTCTTCGAAAATTCGTTTTCTTCCGTGATTTCGTATGTAAATCGGTATTAGAATGGGAAATTCAAATAGTGTGCAAATCCTGGTTATTTATTTCCAATCTCAGCGAACTTCAGCTTGACCAACACCGACACGGATCACTGAGTCAACTTATCGTTTCTTTGTGCAATAATTAGTGATCAAATAGTTTGTAAGGGAGGTTCCAGTAATGTTGCATGAGGAAATGTTCACTTCAAGCCTTGCTGCGGTAAATTGGTCGTTAGATGAGCTTAAAATGTCCACTGACTTTCAAATAAGTTGCACCTGCTGTTTCGGTACGAGCTAATAGGTCGAACACTTATGCCCACCTTTACGGAGACGTGCCGGTTCAGTCAGTAAAGTTTAGTCAGTAGCTGGAGTACTTGGGCATCGTAGTACACAGTTAAAGTACTAACTTCCGTCCACCGTATTGCCATCTGACACGGGAGATTGCATCATATAGAATGGTGGAACGCGGCAGCACTCAAAGAAAGGAAGAAATTACAGTTATATTACAACTGTGACGTAGTTCTATCAAATTAGCGTAGTAGACTGGTGAAATGCAGTCATCGTCTACAATTTTTGCCTAGGAAGCTGAAAAACAACACAAGTGCAAAGCAATATGTCTTGCTTTCATCCCTTGCACTTAGGGAAGGCTGGTTTAGTATTGCAAAATAGTATTGCATGCTTTGCATTACAGGTGCCAATAAAAGTGGTTCATAGGCGTCAGATGCTGTCCTCATTAGTATAGGGCTCTGGCTGCGTCACCGATACTTCGCTATCACGCCGTGACCTTCGTCTTCAGTGCATGATCTGACCTTTGCGTGTCTCTTCCGGTGCACTGTACCCGGTAGTGTGCTGCAGTTTGCAGTTCTTCACACGTATTGTAAAAATCACAAAGGCTTTTATTCCCAAAACCAGTTCTTCACTGCCTGCATTGAAGGGTCACTAAAAAGCAAAACCATTTTTCGCGTATTAGTAAAATGCAATTTCGCAAACCCGACAATACCTCTCTTACCGTGATACGACACTTGGTAGGCGACAAAGCACGCGAAAAGAAACTGTGGGCGGAGACGCCACCTTGAAATGCTCACCCCAAACACAGTGACGTCATCAATTTTGAAGATGCCTACTGGGTCCTGCGTAGCTTCCAATTGACAAAATTGCAATACATTGTAATCTGTTGGTAGCATAAAGTTAACATTTGAAGCTTCACAAAATTTCACCGTGCCAATGTCGCGAAAATGCGAAAAACACATTGTGTAATTGGTTACATCACCCGCGCAGGTGACGGCGCTAAATTTGAAAATGAAACTTCAACCTTGATTTTTCCTGCTGATGAAGAACTTAGGACAGAAAAATTTATGACGTTAGACTTCTCAGAGTTCGGTTTATCAATCTAAACCAACTCATTGTTTCTCTTTCGTGTTCTTTTTACACACCCAATATTTTAAGGGTACAGGAAGCACATAGCCAAATTGTCGGGATAGAAGTCTTTCAGCAGTGCAGATGGGGAGACAAAGCTGTTAACAACATTGGTTTAGCAAAATTACGTTTTGGTGCAACACGACACGGAAATGTAAGTCCTAAGATGTCGGAAATATTTCAATATTGTGAATAGTGGATGGCTGTTTTCAATGTGTGAGGTAACAGTCCCAGCTCATAATGTGAAAGATGGCTTGCTGTCAATAAAAACCTTATGTTGAAGTCCTTACTGTTGACCCACTAGGGTTGAAAGACTGAGAAAGTTGGCGCCAAGTACCATGGAATATGGAGGTCTAATGCACTGTGGTTGCAGTGGCGTTTTGTGTCATTCATAAGACTTAGCAAATATATTATTCCTGAACTCACCAGAAACCTTTCCGAGCGCAACGCCGCACAACGGTCTTTCGCATGATATGCTCAATTAGGAGTGAGTAGGCCACGCGATGTGATTCTGAGAGTGGTCGAAGAAAACTTTATCTTGATTTTGCTTGGGAACTCCTAAAGAGTGGCACACTCAGTCACGGGGCCTTGTTTGCTGCGCCAGTCCGGATGACCTGCTAAATCATTCTTCGCTGGTATAGCGCTGTGCTATGTGCTAGGAAGGACGGCTGCTCAGTGGCAGCGAGAGGGGGGTGCGTATTCAGGCAAGACGGCGTTTCTCGGGCATTCCTGTATGAAATGATACAAGCTCGGGTGTACTCCACAGGAAGAACATTGACCATGATACGGTGCAGTGTATACCTGGGCTTTAAAGAACACAATTTTCAACATTTTGGGTACTTGAGCTGACTCCCATTATTCGCATGCACTCAGACGATACTTCAGCGTTATTTCCTAAAAGAGGCGATAAACAGGCAACACTATAAGGTGTGGCAACACAAAGTGGGACTGCCTATTTTTCAGCAATGTGCTACCAGACCGAGTGAATAACTACTATCAGAGCGGTGATAGGTTATCTTACAAGTACAGGACTGTGACATAAAACACAGTTTAAGAGCACAGAACCGTGATATTAACCGACCGAAACGGCGTGTTGCTCTCCAGTAGCAGAGTACATCGTACTCTGCTACTGGAGAGCAACACGCCGTTTCAATGTAGGTTCGGGTGGGGGGGGGGGAGGGTAGAAAAAGTGAGTAACAATTTAGAGTAATTGGTACTCTACTATGGAGCAGCCTAAAGCCTCCCGTGGGCCTTTGTTCTTGAGGCCGCCGAAATCACAATCGAATTAGATGAGATACACAAGCATGCCTGAAGCCACTTTAGAAGTAACATCGCTTCAGGTACTATTCTGCTCCACCACTATTGTTTCCCAAACACAATCACACGGCTTTTCACAGTGTGCGGTTATCCTGCGAGTGAAAAGTGGGAAACTAACGATGATTACACGATAGTTTCGGCTGCATGACTATAGTCTTTTATGAGAGTGCCTCAATAACTACGCGCGAAAACCCAATTCCATAGCTTTATTTGTGTGAACTACGCAATGTATGGATGTAGTACTACCAGCGTCAAATGAAACCCGAACAGTGGCAAGCCTTTGTGATGCAAGCAGTGCGTGCCATACAGTTATCACCATTGACAGGCGTGCGCATCCTGTTCAGCAGCTTTGCGCATATATGCGTGCCTGTTCGTTGTGATGAGTGGACGGCGTGCACTATAGACTCCGTGCACTGAGACTGTCGGGACGCCTCGCAGCCGTGCGGAGAAGACAAACGTTGAGAGCCCGAGCTGAATGAAACACTCGCTCAACGTTCGCTAGCACGTAGTTTATTTGAATCATGAACTGCTGCGTAGTCGATTGTACCAACAGGTACACGTCGTGTCCTGTGGGAGGGAAGTTTCAGAGTATCTCGACTTGTCCCTGCTTTATTGCGCAGCGAAATAAGTTGATCACGGCAGTGGAACGTAAAAAGTGTTTAGTTCCCGTTCCCTCTGCCGTCTCACATTCCGCCGATGAGTGCTTGAATTAGTCTTAGATGCCCTCTGCAGGTGCTATCATCTTGCGTGATGTTCTTGCTGTCATAGAGCTGGTGAGAAAAGAAACGCATGCAAGAAATTTTATTTCAGGTCAGGGCTGATGGGACGTTTTAATAGGACTTTATATATACTACTTCGCCGTGTACCGTTCGCATGCAGTTTTGAGGAATGAAATGCGAGTTCAATTAGTGCTTTCCTCAGTTGATGGGTCCACCAGTGAACGGGCAAACTCAGTTACATACCATTTTACCGTGAACATAAGTAGCCACCTAACAGCGTATGCTCACTCGATAGGACCAAGCTGGGATGTCAGTTGATTGATTGGTCCTTATTAAACTGGAGCAAGGCACCATGAGGGATCGGCCATGAAATGGGCGGTGCCTTATTGTAATATAAATGACTTAGTACATAAATCCATGAGGCTTGAGCAATAGATCTTTTATAAATTACTAATTACCTTAATTCACGAAAAAAAGCGTAATGTCGTTGCATAATAGGTTTCACTTGTATAACCTTACAACTCAATTCGTTTCGTCTCGCGTAGCAAATCACGTATGGCATCGCAAACACTCCTGTGTCTAAAACGAAGTGTTGTAGCTACAAAGGAAATAACCACCGGAAGTGATGAATTGAATCCCAACCTTCGAATTTGGTTCATTTAAAGGCCCTTTTCTTTGATTGTTAAACAGGTGAAGCGAAAGACAGAACGAGGCATGCGCCGTCCTCTCTGGACTAAATCTTCTCGCGTTCTCTTTCTCGCCCGCGCCTCGAGCTTAGCATGAGCTGCGCGAGCGGCGAGGTAAAACTATGACCCTGATGAGCGACGATGATGCCGCGACAATTTCAAGCAAAGCACTTCGTGAGACTCGTTGGCTGAAAATCGCCATGGCACGATGCCGCAACAAACGAGCATGCGAATTTCCTTGGCGTGTGGCCGTGGAGCCTTCGATATTTTGAAATCTCCGAGTATTTTGCAAGTACGCGGGTAGTGGGCAACCACAATAGTAATATAAGTTCGAAATGATGACAGCTTGCCGCGATAGTTGTGCAGCAATCATCTTGCATTACGCACGCCTGACACACGCGTTTAGCCGTCCTTCCTGGCGACGGGAGCAAGGCACTCACTGACACGGAAAATGTGGCCGCTTTCGTGCAGGTTTTTCCAATTATTCATAGTGGCATCGCGGGAGATTGTCCCCCTGCGATATCTTTAAATTCTCCTCGAAGCACGCATCAACACGCCGGCCACGAGCGCTTGTGCCACAATAGCTATCAAAGCAATTAGTCGCTGCTGTCTGCTACGACTCTCAACGTTGCGCGCCCGCAACGCCACAACTGGCGCTGCGCGCCCTTTTCAAGGCGCCCCCTGTAGGACCCGCACGGCCGCTCTTCGGGTTTTATTTGACGCTGACAGTACGGGCGTGTTTCCGATTCAACAACTTCACGTTCTTGTTGGCAAGCCTGAAGACACTGCGGAGCTGGGCAGCCTTCTTTGTTTTTCTTGGGTGTTCTTCTTCTTTCTTCTTCTCTTTCATCATTTGTGTAAGTTTTTTTTCTATCGAGGCTGTGATAGATTTTCCTAAATGCGCGTTTACACTACGAGAGACACGACACCGATTTAGGTCTGCGGGCTGTTTTTAGAAGTGTCTTTTCTTTTGTCGTTGGCCTATGTATTAGACACAAATACTCCCTGGGTGGTCTCTCGAGGGCCCCGCCCACACATTGTCGTGCTCACAGACTTTCGTTGGCCAATTCTGTAGTCACATTGGAGGCAAACGCAGCCACAATGACGAAATTTGCACACCCGCACCTCATTTTCAGCCATTTCCCCCCGCTCTGTCATTGTCCCTCTGGCTACGAGTCGCAGCCCCCGCCATAATCCATGGTAACGAGGGACGGGGGTGGTGGACACGATAGAGAAGCGAAGAAAAGATTTCCATTGGGTGCTTGAGCAGCCTATTCAGATGCCGCGGAAGCTCTAGAGAGGGCATTGTTAACTCCCCAAAATTGCCCGCTTCGTGGTCTTATGAAGCAAAGACATGGCGCAAATTTTCACTCAGCCACCGGTCTCCTGAAGACACGCCGACGACAGGTCTGCCGATGCGTTTTGCTGGTGCTTTCGGTCTCTCATCATGTTACACTACGGTGAAGTGATGTCTTTTGGGGCGTCGTCGTCGGCCTAGTGTGACCATGGGGTCTGGCGACATCATCGGCTGGTGACTCGTCGGGCGATGGTTTGCATCTGCCTCGTGTCTTCGACGTGTTCTTGTCAGTGTCGTATCGCTCTAGTGTAAACGCGCCTTAAGAGTACAAAATTGGAAAGAATGCTTTAATTGGTTTATATGTGGGGTTTAACGTCTCAAAACAACGACATGATTATGAGAAACCCCAAAGTGGAGGGCTCCGGAAATTTCGACCATCTGGGATTTTTGGACGTGCGCCCAAAACTGAGCACACGGGCCTACAGCAGTTTCGCCTCTACCAAAATGCAGTCGCCGCAGCCAGAATTCCATTCCACGACCTGCGGATCAGCAGCCGAGTACTTTAACCATTACACCACCGCAGCCGGGCAACAGCAAACTTTAGTGAATCCATTATTTGACGTGGTTGTTGCGTATAAGCATAACTTTTTTTTCTCCCCATCACAACCCTCCTTCCCTCCATTTTCCACCTCTTCCTCATTCCGGCGAAACGCAGCAGGCTAATGCGCACTAGCTCAAGCCGACCACTCGGCCTTTCAATAAATTATCTCTCTCTCTCTCCACCTGCAAGTATTTTGTTACTCATTTTTCATCAAGTGCCACCATAAAGCAACCGCGTTCACCTCAGTAGTCAGCGGATGGTGTTTGCAAGAGCGCGTGTTCTGTTGTGCAACATAGAAATTCGCGGATGTTGCGAAGAACTACAATCATAACCGCTCATAATGAAACGAGACACGTTGAAAAGGCACGCTCGCCTATGAGCTTTTTTTTTTATGTTCTGTTCTCAGGCGGCAGATGGCTTGTATTACTATAGCAATACCGAAATGTTTGTCCACTGCCACTGCAACCAATGAAGGAGGCTCGATAACTATCGGCCAGCCAGGTAAAGAGATAAGTATTCTTTCTAGCATCGTGAATACCATGCAAATCATTATGTATAAAATAGGCCTACACAATACTCTGGTGAAACTAACAATGAATATGCAGTACAACTTTCTATAATGACTTATACAATCACAGGGAAAGCAACGGGTTCGTTGCTGCAATTGCTGCATATATAATGAGTTTCTTTTTTTGTTCTTGCATGCCATCACTGTCGTGTATTGTCTTTACTTTACTTACGATATTGCTAACGTTGTCATGGAGTCGGTTCGTTTCGTAATGTTACATAGCATTGAGTAATCCGTCGGGCGCCCATTGCGAGACCTCACAAATAATATTCGACCATCAACAGAAAAAGTTCTTGACTTCATACGATAGCATTCGTACCACTCTATTGAACTAGTCGAATCAATAGTGTAGAAATTATTAGGCAAACGCGTCTAACTTGTTTGCGTAGCCATTCAGGTGTTCTAATTTTGCTTGTGTGGGCAATGCAAGAAAATGGAAACAGAGACAACGCTCCTGAAGCTGGATCTGACAGAAAGGCGCACTGAGATTAATTTGGCGAGAACTGACTGAACATACTTATGAAATGGTCGTTGCCGGTGTTTCGGAAAAAAGTGTTTGGCCTAATAAAACTAAAACAATTCCGAGTGACGTTCCTCTTAACTAGACGTGGCATAGCAACGGGATCATTATCTCGCAAAGTGTGTTGCCACGCACCTTAAAGTTTATGTTGAAGACAAATCATTAATTGCTTGCTTTCGCAGATGCGTGTCGGCGTTATAGGCAGTTTAAATTAACATTCTGTCAGTCACTAGCCCTTCTGTATATAGGCGACTGCTCTGAACAAAGCTGTAGATCAGCACCTCCTCAATTATGGAAGAAGTTCCAAGTTATTGTAGCTCTCCTTTTAGAAAAATGTAGCTCGGCACCCGTACGAGCGCTGTCTGCCGACGCAGCCTGCCATCCGTTTCCCATGGCAGGCTGCGTCCGCAAGCTAGTTACGCACGCTAAACTAAATCAGCCGTATATATATATGTTCTGTCTGTAACACCGGACAGCCGTGTTTACAGAACAATTCACGTCCCCTTAACGCACCTCCGCAACAAACGTTTTGTTTTCAAATGATACCAGAACTGCACAAAACTATTTCATTAACTTAACTCATTTTTCATGCCATCCATAGAATTGTGTCGTGCACGTGATGATCGTCTTTGACAAAATCTATTTAGAACGGACACAGAAGGAAAAGCCTTAGCTTCGTCCTGTTACCGGCTGGAGAACGAGAGGCTTGAATTTGTGCAGTAACTACCCTGGCTGACCAAACGGGTTGGAAACCTCTTGAGTTGGTGCTGTTAATGTTGGTATTGTAAGTTTTAATTTCAACGTGCTATAAGCACGTGCACTCAAACAACTGACAATTTTAAGAGACCATACCTGAAGCGCTTATCTCCTCTTGAGGTTTCTTCTACGCTACCGCCTCGTAGTATTAAAACGCCACTGAGGTAGCTGAGGTCAATAAATTTGAGCGACCACCTGTAGAATGAATGTTCCGCCAAATGTGCGCGTGGTTCTCTCTGTCGTGCTTCTTTTTTTTCTGTCTTCTTTTTCATCCCCTTTATGCCTCTTTCCCAGTGCAAGGTAAGAAAAGGAAACCGCATGTTCATCTGCATACCCTCCCTGCTTTCCCTTGCATTTCTCTCTCTCTCCTTCTGGGACTGTTTACTCGTCTCATGATAAAATATTTCTAGTTTTAATATGGTATTCCTAACATTTCTTTTTTTAGCGATATGAACTAATAGCAAAACCTAGGACACAATTTGTAGTTTAACACAAATTAAAAATTTTGATAATCACGTTTAAGTTCATAATCTTGGCAATGTAAGTGTACTTGGGCAGCTTACCAAAGGGTATCGTAAAGTGCCTTCAGCAATGGAACTTTTTTTTAAAGCGCGATCGCCTACATAAATGCGCCACGATAACCTCTTCAGTCTCTTCACAGAGAATTGAGGTTGTTGTTTTCGACAATGATAAGACGGCTTAGTGAGTCCGAAAAACTTAAGATTACTTTATTATTGCGTTCGTTATCCGATGCTCTACGAAATATTTGTGCCCAGGCACTTGGTGATACTGTTACTCTGTTACTCCGTATAATTTTGCTGTAATTTATTGTGATTTATATTATATAAAGACTCTTAACTGATGTTTGCCGTATGTGTTTCCTCTTTTAATTTCCATTGTCGAATGGTGGAGCTTGCAATACTTCAGTGACACAGACGTGCTAGAAATGTTTGCGTACAATGGACGGCCGATTTAGGTTTCAACTGACAAAATTATGATTCACTGCGTTACCTCTCAGGACTTGGGACCTTTGAGAGAGCCATCTGAGAATCTGATACGAAAATGAAGCATTTCGTGGCTGGACCTCTCAGTTATCTTTATTTAGTACCCATATACAAACAAGAATAAAAGCTCGAATGATGCTTCAATTCCTGTTTTGTCGTGCTGTCTTCGGCTTTTATTACCTCTGGGTGCGCCATACCCCAACTCTCTCATCTACGAAAAAAAATTGGAACAACAATCTGTCAAGGCGCCAAGGCGGCTTTGACAGTCCCTTGAGTGTGCACTTGTACTGGAAGCAGGAACCGTCCGAAAACATGTAAACACAACAGGACACGGCACTTCTGGGCAAGTGATGCTTGTCGACTATACGTTACATCCAAGCTGGCTGGAAACACAGACACTATGATAAGAAAAAAGAGCGATATCGTCAAATATTGAGAACTACGTAATAGCAAAGAATTCCCAATAAGTTGTCGGGAATCTTGTCGTCGCTTGTACCGTCTATTTGATAAATGACAGGTGTCTGTTACCGTGCCAATTTCCGGGATGCACTCGGTTTTCAGCTGTAGGAAGCAAGCTTAACGATGTTAAAGTTGTTTTTTTCTTGTAACAGTGGGAAGGTAGACAACCGTTGACAATCGGCAAACGCTTTTTCTAGATGAGTTCTTCACGTCCGTTTTATTTGCGTACCATTTTCTTTCTTCGAACTTCAGCCAACCTCGTGAATGCTGCTTTGTATCAATCTGGTGTTGGGCTAGAGCGGAAGCTGACAACGACAATTTAGTGTTAAACCGCGCATGTGAAGGTTGCATCTACTGGTATAAGAGAGGTGTTATAATTGCACGTGTGATTTGTTGAGAAGAATTTACCGTCTAGATGTTTCTAAACGGAGTATACTAGTCTATGTGAGCAATAATAAATGACACTATAAGACCTGATATTGCCGATTTTGATGAAATTGCTGTTGTAATTATGTGCATTCGTGTGTGCGCACATGATTGTGTTTACGTGTGCGTGTGTTTTCTGTATTGTATAAAGCGTCACATAAGGTGTTCCTGTGCGGGTAATCCCATATCCACGTAAATATGCATTATCTTGTGAACCGAGTATTTAGACTACGAATATTGGCACACTTATCGCTGCGAACTTTCTCGCTATCTTACTGGGTCACCAAAGCTCCAGTAAATAAGCTCCTGTGAATGTGTATCGCCCGCATTGTTATCAATAAAAAATGTCGTTCATAAATAACAGATCTTATACGATTGTATGAATCTCCTATAGCCCTCAGTGATAACACCAACCCCTAGAAAAATAATATGAACATACCACTAACGTTTCCTGTAACCATAGGTAGTAGAAACGTTTGCAAAAGTGGCGACTTTTAGATGATCATCGATTACAGAGGGAGCAGGATATTGGTGAGGAAAACAGACATTCCTGTCGCAAGCGCAATTTCCCAGCAAAATATCAAGAACTGAGCCACGCAGAGAACTATCGCTTCTCGCTAGCTCGAAAGAAGGACAATGTCGAAAGGAACAATGTTCTCGGAATTCGGGCCTCATCTTACAGCATGGAGCTTTTATACAAGTACAGTATTTGACATTGCAATTTCCTGCCCTTATGTTCGAGCTCTAATCCACGGATTAACGCACTGCCGTCGCGAGAGACCCTATTAGCTCCGCTGGAAGGTTTCTCGCAATATTCGCTACCATGGTTTGTCGACCTAACAAACCTACACTCCTACAACACACGCACTAAGTCATCGTAAATGTCGTACACTGTACATTGGCTAAATTTCCTGAAATAGTACGTTCACTAAGCTGGACATTGTTTCTGTGTTTCTTTCTTTATCGTTTTTTTTCATTTCATTTGTAAAGTGAGACATTGTGGTGGGGGAACAATCAGAACTGCGAGATACCGTGCTGGGGTTATATATTGGCATTTAAAATGTGGGGAAAAACAATGTCCTCGTTTTACGATGCGGGACTTTCATTGTGGGAAGAAATTAGATAAATGTATACCCTCGGAAGAGAACAATTTCAATCGGATGTTTTTAAGACAAATGCTTCGTTTCCTGAGTAAGCTGACACTTGGCCATGTAACGAAGCGATGGCATTTTAGGTTTTTTTTTCAAGAAACTCTACGTTTAGCAGGTTTAGAAGTTATTTCGTTTTCACGAGTCTTGCAAAAAGTATTTTTATGCTGTCATTCCTACTGGTTTTTGTCGCAACACAATTGTGCTGAGAAAGTATTTCAAGTACAAACCCGTAACTGTTTCCGTTTCCTGGCACTTGTTTTAATACTACATTCTGCTTTCGCAACTTACCTCGGTAAAAACTTCCATTTGGCAGGATATCCTTTTCCAATTGTATATACAAATATTTCAAATAAGAACTGCGCACACTATTATAATGCAGAAAAGTTGTGCAAATATATATAAGAAAAAAAGTGCTTGAATAAAACGTTCGTGGCCCTACAATCATCCTCATACACTTTTTAGTTTCGTTATGAATAAATGTAAGAAAGAAAACAGCAGCTCTCTAAAGAGATTATAAAGATAGAATAAATTTTGGAATTCTTGTTATATGTCATATGAATTGAATATGTATTATGACAAATTATATTTAAAAGCTATGCGTTTTTCCCTACCACTAGTAGTCCTTACGGCAAGTCGTTTTCTCATTATGTTTGCGCAGTGATGCGAGCCATTCCGAGCCAGTCGTTAAATCCATCTAATGATTATGATCTCTCTATTCCAAGCATCGTGGAGGGTTTTTACTATGTAAGCCCTCTTATTGTCGCAGAGACACCCAAAAGGCTTCGTAATCCTTGGTTCGTTTATTTACAAGACTCTGCAGTGCCCATGCCGAAGTACGCTAAAAGAAAAGTACAAAAGGGGCTGGCCGGAAGATAGATTCTAGGAACTGGTGTGAGCAGTGAGCCTCAGTAGTTCCGAGAGCTTGAGCACGCACTGGAGCGAAACAACGCTGTCGAAACTCCGCTCAAACTCTATAAACAACGCAGAATGGCGTTGAATATACACAACTTTATGAAGGATGTGTATTTTGTTTGGCCACAAAGTAGCCCTCTTAGACTTCTTTACAGAGTCTCCACTGAACTCCTTGTTTGGAGCAATTTTCACTCTGAAGAACACCGTTAAATTGTTGTTCTTATCATTTATTATTATGCACGATGAACACTATAAATATGTCTCGTTATTTCTTTTTTTTCCCTCCAGTCTCGAATCTTCTTGACTTGTCTCTTCTTGTTTCATATCCACTCCCTCTTTGTGTTTTCCTTTGTTCTGTGTTCCTCTCATCTCTTTTTGTTTTCATCTCTCTTTCTCTCTTTTCTGCACTTTTCACTCTATTTCTGATTCTTTCTCTTTTCTCCTGCTTTCTGTTTTGTCTATGCATTTCGTATCTATTTTCTCTCTGCATCCTTTTCTGCCTTCCTCTAATTTCCTTTTCTCAATTTTTTCTTTCACTTTGTCTCTCTGGGCTCGTTCACTCACCCACCAGAGTTAGTGCTTACAACGCTGGACAAATCGACGCACGTGTTACGGGAGAGAAGCAAAATATGAAGAGATGGAGAGATCCTACAAGCTGGCTTAGGATGATTTTTCTTTTTATGCCGGTAACGGGGCGTCTCCGCAATTCACGCGCTCAGCTGTCAAACTAAACAAAGAAAGCAGCAATGTCATTCTTGGCTGTGTGCGTATGTTCTCTTGGTTCACCCCATTCGTTCAGCTTTTCCAGTACATTTCTTCGCTCTTCCAATGTAAAAACTGGTACATAGTTGGTGCAGCTTTTACAATGGTAGACGAAAAATCCTTGAAACCAAAGTTTAGAGAAGCGGGCTTGGTTTTTTTAAGGCCGCTATTGCAGCGGCCTTGAAGAATACAAGTCTAAGAGAAAGACAAGTCTGCTTATCAATAGATTGGCTACAGTAACTTCAAGCTTCTGTCTTCTCTTGACCTACTATCTCAATAGACAGACATAAAAATTCTTTGTCACGTATTGAGTAATAAACACAACTGGAAAGAAAACACCTATGCTGGCAGGGTGCAGGGTAAGGAAGGAAATGGTAGATGCAGATCCCGAGTGCTTTCCGTGGAAAATACCTACTGTGTAAGAACAGTGTGAATTTCCGCACGCGGCTCTAATGCAAAATGTATGTTATGCGGGAACGCGATGTAGCCTTGGATGTAGTGCTACTGCTGACTGCGTTGTAATAAATTATTTTGCAGTTTTTTTTTTCCGTGTAAGCACTTTTCTGTTGTTTCTTCGTGGCCTACTGTCAATTTTTGCACTGTTCATGTCTTTAGTGCGATGTATAACTAGCTGGGGAGGAGCTGAATCACGTCACAGGTGGCGCAATTTATTCGCGTGGTTCTTCGCTTATATGACTAACGTTTACACAGAGACTTCAGTGCGTTCTCCCCTACCGGGCCTTCAAACTTTAACCAGGTAGTTTACCAATTATCGCCATTTTCCAAGCTGATGCGGAAACAATGGCTTTCCAAGGGCTTCTGGTGAGCGTTTTTCAACCGAAAGCGATTGTTTGAATTCAATATAGGCCGCCACTCTCTTTTTGACAATGACTTAGCATTATATGTCTTTCATAAACTTCAACCTTGCTCGCGTCACCTGAAATTATGTTTGGTGGAATCGTTTTACGTTGTCCTATTATTTATATGGTGTTTGTCCTAAAGTGGAAAAAGTTAGGCGCGTTTCACTGATTTCAAGTGGTGGCGTGATATCTCGGCACCGACAGTCAGCCAGGGCGCACATGCAGCAAAAAAAGAAAAAAAAGTATCAAAAGGCACTGAAACTATACGCCCTCTTACCCTCTTCGCAGAAGACGCTGCCGAGGCAGCCTAACGTTTTGCCCTGTTGCTTCAATGCCCTTGACTGACGAAATTTCGCGAGAGCTCATCAACACACAGCTGTACATGTGGTGAACGATGGCGCGCAATATTGCGTCATAAAACAACTACAGAAAGATTGAAGGATTTACCTCGGTAAAAGATTTGTGATCTGATTTCTTGGCAGAAGAATGTATGAGAATATGAGGTTAGAAACTCATGGCAAAGTATTTGACCAGCATAAATGCAGCAATAAAACATGGCATGAAAGTCACTTTACAAGCGGTGTGCTATAGCGGTATAGAGACTAAACAGTGTTCTCGAAACAAGGAAAACTGTAGCAAATTAGCACTGCAACAAAAGAAAATCCTCACGTGAGTTTTTTTTTTTTTTAATGAGCCCACGTACCCTGCAACACAACTTAGGTCAACCGTAACTGAACGCAACTCAGACTTGAAGGCTCGCTGAAATGCTTGATTCACGTACCTCGACAAGGCTTCTTGGGTATTCTTAAGGAGTGTAGTGGGAGAAACCTCCTGCAAGCCCCTGGAATGCTGTGAGCTTCACGGCCAGGCCGTACAGAGTCGCCCCCATCGAAACGACGACAGCACACCACCGGCGTATGTAAATGAAACCAAACGAAGCCTTTTTTTCAACAATTTAACTTGTAAGTCTTAAGAATGGTAAGCATAAACAAACAGTTTCTTATTTATTTTAGGCATTCAGAAGCATGCATAGTGCGAACGCGTAGGAAATTGAAAAGTGACGCAATTTACTTGGCAGCAGTGGCAGCGGCGCTGAACAGGAAACTAATAGTCTCGCCGTAGTGCTATAGTGACAGGCACGCAATTTTGTTGATACCAATTACAGAAAGTTTACCGAATACTGTCAACGATGTGTTGCGAAATATTGAACCACGCATGCGCAGGGACGTAAGTGGTATACCTTTACTTACTGCAGCGAAGGTATCGTGAAATGCGATGGATTTATCGGCCAACGCTGGACAGCTTCTGTGCTCCGGGCACCTGCGTTGGGGGTATGCGTATACGTACCTTGTTTTCGCGTTAACGCTGATGCGTGCATATTGTTCGCTGCTGTACGTGCTAAAATGTTACTTACGTGGCCTTTATTTTATGTAAACATTGATCTATTGACTTGCAATAAAACGATTTATTGCTGCAAGCTTGTGTGATCACCATTGAATTTTGGCCGGCATGTATGCGGCATAGCAACTTTTGTGTAAGTATGCGAGATATTTATGAGCCTATAGTAAGAAGTTTAGTGCAATAAAACGAGAGAAATTGAGGAAGCAGCTGCTATAAAGAGTGTGGGTTAGCCATGGCGCAGACGACGACGTTGTCGTCTGCGATTCGCAAGGCCAGCCACCATATCAAACCACCCGGTGTTTCTGAAGCTTATTTCATTTTATACACAGTTAAATTATACAAACAATATTATTAGTTATAATTGGTGCATATGTATATGTTCATATATACAGGTTCATATGTATTGTACCTATGTATATGTACATGTATCTAGTGTATCGCCCCCATTACTCAATGCCCCCAACCCTGGAACCTCTAAGGTACCTTAAAATGAAATGAATTAATTGAAAGATATGTGTGTGCAGAAAGTAATAAAATCTTTTTACTGCTCAGTCAACTTGTAATTTTTTAATATTTTTTACGATTACCTACAAAGCTTAGATGGCGCTACCGTCGCTTCCAAATCTCTGTCCCCATTGGCTCTATGGGCATGTCACTCCCTTGTCTCCTGCACGAACGCTTGCATATTACTTCCTTGGTACTCACCTTCGGAATTTGATGCCTAATGTGCAGCTTAACAGGCGGTCACAATCAACAACACTTCATTCGTGTTATGCAACGACTGTTGCATTTTTTCGCTATGGTCAGTTGACCTGTCCTGGCATAGATGTATTGAACAACCATATAGATGAGGCAATTGCTGCTTTGTTGCTTTCGTTGGTTCCCTCAGCCCCCCATGCTCGCTCTAGTCGGGTGTCTTGAAGCACGTTAACGGCTTTTTTTCTGTCTGGACACCTGCGAGACTTCATGTGGCACTTGGGATGGGATGTGCTTCCCACTCTCGACCGCCTCGAAAGGTGGAGAATGGTTCAGTCAGCAACATGCCCCAACTGCTCTCTTCGGGAAACAAAGCAGCATTTTCTGATGCGTTGTGTCACTACTCGCGTTTTTGGAGAGCCGTACACGCTAGATTTCGCTGCCTTACAGTAAATGGCTCCCTTTCTTCTGGCCGTTGTTCGTGAGGCCACTTCGGTTGTCGTCTCATTGTTGCAGGCTCTTTCTGCCTTTATCGCAACCGTTGCGAGGCGGTTGCAGCAGGCCGCCGCCGCCGCACGTTCTTCCCGATCCTAGAGCGATTGTCTTGTCTTGTCTTGTCTTGTCTTGTCTCCTAGGAGATCTTGGCTCATACCCACATGAGCGATTGTACTAGGAGCTGCTGTCTGTTTTGCGGAGGGCCTCTTCTTCCTCGGTGAAAAGGAATTACTTCGGCATTGCCCTTTTGTGTCGGTGCCCCGCCGCGGTGGTCTAGTGGCTAAGGTACTCGGCTGCTGACCCGCAGGTCGCGGGATCACATCCCGGCTGCGGCGGCTGCATTTCCGATGGAGGCGGAAATGTTGCAGGCCCGTGTGCTCAGATTTGGGTGCACGTTAAAGAGCCCAGCTGGTCAAAATTTTCGGAGCCCTGCACTACGGCGTCTCTCATAATCATATGGTGGTTTTAGGACGTTAAATCCCACATATTAACGAATTTGTGTCAGTCCATGACGGACGAGTGAAACGTGTCTTCCGACCGGCTTGGTATTTGCAGGCTGACGTGTCAATGCGCCTGCAGAAGTGACATATCCCAACATGTAAATATGCAAAATGTGCATATTCATGTTTTATTTGTGTCTGTTCATGTGTATCTGTCCTTTTGTGACGCATTTTTGTGCGGTTTTGTTTGTGTGAACGATCGAGTGTACATGTTCTTTCCACGTTCATGTAAATGACATCTGTTTTGTCATCATCGTTTTTGTTTGTCTAAGAAGAAAACGGTCTGTTCAAATGGTATTGACGTCTGTGATAATAATTTTTTCTAAACGGGAATGGCTTTCTGCTCTCGCATGGTCGAGTATCAAGCACTCTCAACCCGTTACACACTTTTTTAAATACATCTTTTCTTTTTTTACGTTGCGGTACACACATACACTCAGATTACGAATGTTGAACGTCGAAGCTAGTACGCCATCACAAGAAGACCACCTCTTAAAAATGAAACCTTGCCCTTAAATTTTAGTCGTTCGACAGATCCTTTAGTAATAAAGAGGTTACCAACTTTAGAAAAAGTGATACGGATGTATTTCCACATCTGCTGAAGATACACGCGCTATATCCAACGCTTCAACCGGCCGTGCATCTCTGGTGCGGTGGTGGGCCGACTCTCAACCATATCTTGTGGGTTTCTGATCGTAAGCCAAGCGACTTAGCCAATTTTCTCGGCAAGCCTCTAAGGTATAGTATGGAGATCTAGTATGAGAGGCTGAACTCGCCAGCTCGGATGCAGAAGTGCAGTTATTACTCCTAGATATTTTCTGGCAAGCGGCTAAGGCCAGTGCAGCGCTGTACATCTAAAATCCCCCAGTGCGGCGCTGTACTAAAATCCCCCTTTCTCTTTCCCCTGAATAAAGTTTCACTCTATCGTCTCCAGTGTTTTGAGACTAAAATATTGAAAATAATGCGCAGTGCGTTTTAGAGATTGTAATTAGGTAGCGAGGGGTTCAAACAAGCATAGTTCTCTGCTGCTCGGCCATTAATAAAGTTTCACTCTATCGTCTTCAGTGTTTTGAGTCTAAAATATTGAAAATAATGCGAAGTGCCTCTTAGAGATTGTAATTAAGTAGCGAGGGGTTCAAACAAGCATAGTTTTATGCTGCTCGGTCATTGCACTGAATTCTCAATCAAGTATCTAATATTATCAATGGCATTAACTATTGAGTTGGTGAAATTGTGTTAAAAGGTATCACGAACACTGCGACAAGTTTCTGTCTGTGTAGTGCTATCTGTTGTTGCTCAGAGCAAGTTGAAGTAAAATTTACGCTTTTAGAATTCGTAGAACCGTAAAAATCTTAGGAACTTTAAGAAATTGATCCAAATCAGCGATGATGTACGTGCTTGAATTTTGTAGAATGAGTTAACGACAACAACGGTGTACTTTCATTCTCAGTGCCATAGTAGATGAAAATTTTTGAGTTCTTCGTTCGAGTATAACTCAAACCTGGCCTAACACTCTTCTGCGAAGAATGACGACATTCTCTATTCTGCTTCACTGACGTTTAGAATATTATTCTCTAATCATAACAGACAAAACGTGCAGACAAAGTGAAGGATACTGAATTTTCGGAGACGAGCACTCCATCAAATCTTACGATGGATCATAAGATATGTTAACTCTATACGCGAATAAGAAATGAAAAAAATAAGAAGTCCATTTCCCCTTTGGCTGTGCTCTATCAACCGGGTTCCTTTGCTTTGAAAAGATACTTGAACTAGAGAAGAAGAGGCGCTGAGTAATATGAAAGGCAAGTGTGTGGCGCCAGCCGAAGCCGTTGCAAGGGGATCTGCCTTCAGCGAAACCGTTGATCTTGAAGAACTTGTGACGGTAGCCTTCCAGTACAGCCGGTTCTAAAAGACCAGCTGCACAGCCCAGACGCCTCTGGGAAGTGGATCAAAAGTTTTGTCGAAACTGAATTCTTTCACTTCTTTTGGCTCTGCGCACGAGACGTGACGTCATGTAGCTCAGTAACGTTGAAAGTGTGGCGAGTTGACGATAGCTCATCTTTACTCGTGAAGCAGCGTGGTGCTTATAAATGGTAACTAACGATTCAGAGTACTTTATACTCTACTACGAAACGTGTGTTCAGAAAAAGTAGGCAACGTTTTAGAATACTAGGTTCCCTACTATGGGAGAGAATGATGCCGTCTCGTGAGGAGCAGATAGAGAAATGGTTTTTCTTCGAAAAACATACAGTCAATATTTCAGAACTGGTCGAACAGACCAAAAAACTGATTTTTTTTTTCAATCTATACATCACATGCACCTATGCGTTTTTTTTTTTTGGGGGGGGGGGGGAGGGGGGGAATAGCTCTACACTAGACAAGACAGGACATGTTTCCTTGCTGCCTATTTAACATGACCGCTTGAGGAGCAGTTTACAAAAAGTGGTTAACAATTTAGAGCGCTCGGTACAATGCTATGGCAGAGCTCAAAGCCGTCCCATGGGCCTCACACTTGATGAGGCCGCATTGACAAAATTACGACCAGGCCGGGCCCATCGTAACGACTCAGGGCCCACTCCGCCTTCCTGAATAATTTGTTGATGTCAAGGACTTGTTTTGTTATTCACCTCATGACCTTGTGTGCGATGAAGTTAGCCACCGGTGAGATATTTGACGCATTTCGGCATGAAATGCAGCAGCTAGAATTAACGTCGGAGCTCATTTCTGATGACAAGCTACGATTTCTAGACTCTTGAATGCTTTTTTGGTGTACCATGTCTGTCGGCGGTACGAGCCACGCTCAAAGAAAAGCCCTCTTTCTTTTACGTCCACCCATTCTAAGCTGGTCAAGCGTAGCATCGCTTTTTCCTGCCTAAAGGCAGATCTAACTAGCTCTTGTCATCACCAGATAGAATGGAGTTTTTCACATTAAGTTCACCACCTTCAACAGGCAGGTTTTCATTATCGCCTGCTAACTTCCATCGCTGATACTCTCCCTACGTCACTAAGAGTACCTGATAAGGGACAGAGCAACAGCTTACTCAAAAAGCCTTATTCTACGGCGGAAATGTTGCAGGCCCGTGTGCTAAGATTTGGGTGCACGTTAGAAAACCCCAGGTGGTCGAATTTTTCGGAGCCCTCCACTACGGCTTCTCCCATAATCATACGGTGGTTTTAGGACGTTTTTAGGGTGGTTTTAGGAAACTCCACACATAAATCAATCATGGGCTCGAGTAGGGCCTGCAGTATTTGTGAATAAATAAATAAATAAATATATATATAAATATACATCCAGTCACCCGAAACAAAAGGCATACACGTTATTGCACCCTTAAGGCAACGTAGTCACTGCCAAGCAGGTTGAAAAAGATTTCATACTCCAAGTGTTTGAAGTACGCACTTAGAACAGAATAGTGCTATCGCGTTCAACCTTTAAACGCGAAGCTTCAGCCTGATCCCCCATTTTTTCGGAAAAAATGGTTGAAAGTGCAGCGGTTGTCCCGTGTTTTCATTCCTTTTGGGCCTGGTTTTCGTGGGCTGCTTTACAAGTAAACTTGATGTCATGTGCCGGCTAAGTCACCTTGTAGACTTCGAGTCATGGCATAGCCATCGAAATAACTGTGTTACTTTGCCTGATGATTTACGCTGCACTCAAATTAAAATTGTCATATCAAACTAGTTTTTCGGTTTCGCAAATGCTGAATTCTAGAATTGTATTTTGCGAATTTTGCTGGTAAAGCAGCTTTCGAAGATACGTAGACAGCTAGGGCAGCCCAGAGTCTGTGGTGTAGCCATGCTGGGCTCAAACACGCTGGGTTGGTTCATTCAACATACCGCCACATATTAATGATTGATTGATTGATTAATTGATTGATATGTGGGGTTTAGCATTCCAAAACTACCATATGGTTATGAGAGACGCCGTAGTGGAGGGCTCCGGAAATCTCGACCGCCTGGGTTTTTCTTAGCGTGCACCCCAATCTGAGCACACAGGCCTAAAACACTTCCGCCTCCATCGAAACTGCAGCTGACGCCGCTGGGATTCGATCACGCGACATGCGGGTCAGCAGCCGAGTACCTGAGCCACTACACCACCGCAGTGAGGCACATATTAATGCGGGTGGCGAAAAATATATTAGGGCTATAACGCCTAATTAGTGCGAAGACTATAAAAACAGCCGGGCTTGTGGCTCCGATCTCCTTTCTGTCATTGTAACCCTCTCCTTCCTTTCCAACTGCCATTCTATGCTGTAGTGTGCATGACTATGCTATTATCTACCCTCTATCTTTCTATTTTATATACGTAGAAGCTCTTTAACTAGCCTGTGCAACGCTGTCCCTCCGTTCGCACAACTCCCCCTGCCACAGGTGTTGGAGTGGTGCCAAGTGGCTCACGCCCACCTAGCAGTGTGTGGTGGCGTCTCTCACTCTCTCTCTCTCTCTCTCTCTTTCTCTCTTCTGCCACGTGCTCCAGTTTGTCAGCTCTCTCCCGCTTCACCCTCTCCACCGGATTATGTCCACGTGAGTCTACACATCACGTGGACATAATCTAACCCACGACATCTCTCTCCATCTGTCGGTGAGAAGGTGCGAGCCAGCGGGTGCACGTGCTGCGTGCGCCTCGAAAATTTTGTGGTGCCATCACGGCCTCCAATTAGGACCTTCCAGCACGTTGGCGGATTGCGCTGCTCAATAGGTGACCAGTAAAAGAGCGAGAGATTGTGGGATGCATCGTCTGCTGCCGGCTTCTGGTTTGAGAAGAGCAGACGACGGTGAGCCGCTTCACCGCAAGCCTCAGAATATTCGGGGTTCACGCGCATCGTTGCCTGTTAATCTTTGTCCTGATGAACCATGTTTGGTTGTTCAGCCGTTGGCACCTCCAACTTGAGCGTGAAAGGCAAATGCATGTATCGATTTGTATGAAACGAAGAAAGGGAAATGAGGTCGGCAAGGCTGGGAAGAGTGCCACAGCGACAAGTAGCCTTTTAGTACCGAACGTTGAAGCCAGAGTGTGCGAAGACCATTTTATCACAGGCACGTCTGTATTCCGCAATAAAAACCTTACGCACGAATTTGCTGCGAATATTGAAACGAAAAATAAACTGTCGCGCAAAGATATTATGGAAACGCACAGGCGAAATCTACCGGTCATACGAGATGAGCACCGGCCATTGCACCCATATATATGACAAAAAAAAGCCCGAAAGCTCCACTCAATAGTGAGTTTACATGAAGCGCTGGACGAGTCTGTTTGCGTTATCTTGGTCAAACTGTGCGCCAGGATGGCACCCAAAAGAAGAAGTGCGTTAAAAAAGCGCAGGGTTTCGATTATTTGGCGCCATTTATGTCTGACTGTATTGTGTCTGTGCCACCATGCGTTCCAGCTTGATCAAGATCCACGTTCCAGTAAGGATTTGGCTTCGACTAAGAAATATGTAGTCGAAATTTCCGGAGCCCTCCACTACGGTGTCTCTTATACTCATGTGGTGGTTTTGAGACATTAAGCCCTACGTATCAATAAATCAATGGGCTAAGAAATGCATCTTATAGCGCGCTCAAGGCTAGAAAACAAAAGTATATCTCAACGCGCTCAATAAGTGCTGCGCTTCATGCCGACCGACGGATGACGTCAGCCGAAGCAGCGTTCCCGAAATGAACTCTTACCACACTGCTACAGTGATCCCCATCCCCTGAGATCTTTAAAATGATGTTTTTTCTGCAGTAACGTATCATACAATAAGAACTGTTTTCTGTATTGACTGATATGCTAGCCAAACTGACAGCACTCCCGAGCAGCATAAAAGCATTGCAGGTCATTTCAGTGCGATAAAAAAGTTTCCTTGTGGTTCATGGCTTTCGTAGCTTGTCATTGTCACAGTCACGGTTAGCAAAAACAAAAACAAAACAACTTTAAAAGACTGAAATTGCACGGAGAGGACAGGACAGGACAAACAACTTTATTTGGTCCTGAGAGGCAAGGCAGCGGGCCAACTATGTAGGTCCCCACCCAGCCGTTGGCTAGTCCCATGTCGGAACAGAGAGGCCATGCCTCTCCGCTCGTTCACGGGCACGGAGAGATGTTTTTTTTTTTCAACGGAGTTGTACAAAAATGAGCATGTGCCACTGCTAACACACATGGTGCGTCAAACCGGGAGCCATCGTATCCCACAGTTCCCTGCGATTGCCCATATTGCCGGTCATCTATTCAGGCCTGGACAAGCAAGTCTAGGTGATCTATTAGGCCAAGAAACCTGCCGGGAGACACGGTCTCTCTGTTAGCTCCTAGGTGGAAGTCAAACCTCCTAGGAGACACACCTCAGCTTATTTTCAAAACAAAAAAAAAAAGTAATGAGGCCCCCATGTCCCGCGTAGTGTTGCGATACAATCGATACATCCTAAATGCATCCTAAAACACAACTACTGTTTTCTGTACCTCTGTACAGAAATACAGATCGTCACTTGTATATCTGGCATACTATCGTGGCAACCTGGTATCGCTCTACTTGCCAGCTCTGGGTATAGTTATCCATATATGTATTGATTCCCCCCCTCCGCCTGAAAGTTTTGTGCGCCAAACGTAGTTTCGCACTCATCCCAGGATCGAGTGAGAATGCAATATTCTTGAAATCAGGTGGTTTTGCACTATGCCTTGTAGTCGATCTACTTTTGACTAAGTGACGTTGCGTCACGTTACGTGAATCTGAGGTCACGATGACATGATGATGTCTTTTCCGATAAGGATAACCTTGTTGGACACTCGCGTTCACGCCACCGTCGACAACGATCAGTTTTCGTGTTTGGGGAGACGTCTAACGCTTTCGCCTTAGTACACAGCACAGGCTGGAAGGCTTCCGGATCCCGTGCAGGAATACAATATTACATGCGAACCAGCTCTTTGACTAGCCTGTGTAACCAACACCACCTAGACTATTGACAAGGCCCCTCCAGGGAGAGCGTTACGTCACGCTAGTTGCCCACTTGCACCCCGACCGTCGTCGCCACTCGTTCTCGTTATATCTGCTGTGGGCACTTATTGAAAGCCGGTGTTTCTTTTTTTGTTCTTTTTTTGTCCTGCGCAGTCTGCATTTGTTTATGCCTGCATTTACACTTTAGTGATCAAACTGTAATAGTCAGAAATGCATTTGTAGAAGTGGTTTTATTAGGACGAAAGGCTAAAACCATCCTACCTCATTTCTTGTTCAAGGTTTTGATTTTTCTGTCAGCTGCCTTTTTTGTGTGGTGCTTTGGATGGTGTCATTTCGAAGTCTACAAAAGTTGTTCAGAGTGACATTTCTTGCAACACGCACTACATGCCGCACGATAGTCTCAGAGGTATGGCCATTTTCACAAGTCTCTAGCTCAACATCTCCTAGCAGTGATGTGGTAATGGAGCTTACAATGCCACGTTGGTTGTTCGACGCGAGGAACGCCTTTGCATTTTCTCCCTTGGTGAGCTTTTCGACAACAAGCGTTGTCACCAGCACCATGTGCACAGTACATGGCTGCGGAAACGTTAAGCTTCCTCTTGACAAGTTGTCTATCATTGTGTTACCTTACACATCTATGTTGCTGCTCTCCGGGACGAGCACGCTGCTGCAAAATGAGCATGACAGCTTCTTCAGAGCTGAATGAGGATAATATCCAGCGATATAAGCAACGACCTCCATGTCATGCTTTGGGTTGGAAATTTCATCATTTGAGATGTGAACAGAGAAGTTACGTTGCGATACTTCTGTGTCACTTTCGCTGCTGATCTCTGGCTGCGGAAGCATCAGCAGCGTTTGCAGACAAATTTTCTTTTCAGACTCCAGAAGCTGCCTCACGGAAACATGATATTGTGCACCAGCAAGCTGACGGTAGCGACCGAAGCGATCTTCAAGAGTGTCAGTTTGAAATTTTCCCAGAAAGACATACTTCAACTTCAGTTCTTCTAAACAGTACCGCGACAGCTCAACAAGGGAGTAGCAAGTGAGTCTCAACGCAGAATGTGTTTCCCTTGTCAAGCAGCCACGGCTCATGTTGACTTTGCTCCGAGCATCCAGCCAGTCTACCATGCCACTAAGGAAAACCAGCTGTTGATCCACCGTAGAATTCACTGGATTTTGAAGGGTGTCGTTCAGTCGGCGACCTTTCGAAGGGGTCTTCACGTTGACGATTTTCCACCACGTCGATATGATGTTTATGAACAGAGCTGTTGAACTGGCACATGTGGTTTCAAGGACATCGCCACGCGTCTCAAGTGCGTTTGATACAAACGGATTAATGACATTTAACACCAACTTTACATTTTGTCTCTCCATAGGTGTTGGATTGATTGCCTTGGAATTTAGCTTCTAGCCAAGCTTGAGAAGCGATGTCTGCTCCAGTGCATACAGCTGCCGTACGGCTTTAAATGATGCTGCTTTCATTCTGGGCGGCCCGTTGGGCAATATTCCTGACAGGCTCACTTCAGGAAAGTAAAAGCATATTCCTTCATTTTTTTTTATTTATCTAGTTGTTCCTGATGCATTTCAGTATCCGCACAGGGTCTACGACATAAAACAGAGGCCGATTGTTGTCGGCTGGATGAGGATATACAATGCTTACTTCCTGTTTCTCTGAGAAAAACGACATCATTTTCCAGTTGAGGGAATTGTTGTCGGTAATTACAGCAATGACCCTGAGGCCCATAGATTTCACTTCAAAAATTACTTTCTTGCAGAACTCATGTGGAATTTCGGCGGTCATTTTAGCAACAGGAAGAATGTGAAGCACATCTTTGTTTGATGACAAGAGCAACTGAAGCATGAAAACATGAGTGGTTGTGGCTGCCTCTTGAGAATTGGCTGCAGATCTAACTATGCTGCCTTCTTTATAATCGAAGAGTGGCTTGATATGAATTTCATCAACCATTAGCGTCACCGTCTTTTCGTGCGGCTGCATGCACTTCACTCTTTCTCGAATGTAGGAGAGGAAGTTCGCTTCGTTTTGCTCCTTCAGTGGATCGCCTCCATACTTGGAACAAACGCGGCGCAGAGTTGAAGGATGGGGTAAAGCCAACGTCAACGCTGATCTGGCAAAGTTATAGGCGTGCGGAGATATGGAGTGCAGGATGCTAGAAAACACTAATGTTTCAGCACTGTAGCGACGAATGGGGGCAGCGAGTGCGAGAGCTATTTGCTCATTTAGCAAACGAAACAAAGCACTGTGTTCTTCGGCCGTGTCACTGTCTTGGGACAGTTCATTCAATAAGGAGCCGATATGCTGCAACACTGACGCTGTTTTCAACGAACTTGCAACTTCAGGCGTCTCAGTCATGTGGTTTTCCAGCTGCTGGAGCAGTGAGGACAACGTCCGGATGTCGCGCACTACGTCTGGAACTGCGCCTCCGCAAGGTAATGAAACCAGCTTGATCATACCTGCTGAGACTGCAAGTGAGAGATCAGCAAGCTCAGTGACGGAAAACCTCACGTGCGGTGAAGGATTATCTTCGATGCGGAGAAACATCACACAACGATCGTTGGCCTTGATGGTCCATAAATCATTACTGCATACAACAGAAAGCTTGCCTCTTAAGTGTTTGAAAGAGGACACAGCATTTCTATCCTCTTCGCTTTTTTTTGTGCATATAGAGTGCTTAATCGCTTTGCTCAAGGCCTCGTCTTCCATTCGAGCTCGTTTCGAGGCAGGAGATTCTCGACGATTGCGATTCGTGCTCAGGTATGACGGACAGTTGGGTAACACCGATGGTATAGCATCTGACACTAGGCGCACCCTCTCGCTGTCGACACTCAATGTCCGTCCCGACGCTGCGTCGAAATGCGACAGCTTTGTGATGAAGCTTTGTGACAGCTTTGTGTGAACTCCACTTCCTCGAGGAAGTAGAGTTCACAGACCTGCGCCAAGCATGACAGTGACTTCATCACTTTCATACGAAATGGGCTAATGGGAACTTTGACACGAGCCTGAGTATTTCTGTTCTATTTTACCGCACTGCCCTACCTGAAGCCCGACAAAACTACCATCACCACTCACGATACTCGCTCCGTTCAACAGTAACAGAGCCAGAACGCCAGTAATGCGATAGAGCCGGTAAGACAACAAACTTCAGCAGTTTCTCACCTTGGAGTGTATGCTTGGTGTGAAATTCTTTCACGGAATGGCTTTTATCCAAGACTTCTTCCGAGCTTCATCCTTGGGGAAGGCGAGAACACGCACTTTGGGACCACTTTCATAATTGCCGCGGCACCCGGGAACACAACAACGTCCCATGTCGCACTGATTGATGTTTAATCACATACTCACAAATTCAACACCAATAAAATAGGACGCGTGGGAACGGACGATGACTCAGAGCAGTGCGATGCAGCACCAAGCCGAACGCAGTCTAACCAGCGAAGCAGGTAGCGACGAAAGGCAAACCTGTCGTGGCTTGTCCGCCGTTCGGTGTAAAAAAATGCGCGGGGCGACCAACACCACCACCTGAGCGACGCGTCCTCGGCCACTGGACAGTCGGTGATATGCCCGGGGAGGGGTTGAGGCTGCCACTCAGAATACGGCGAAGGACGACTCTTGCGACGCGTCTCACGAACAAGTAGAAGATGCGTTTAATTTACATATTTGCAAGAAAAGTACATTGCATCGAGAGCGTACAGACGCGCCTTTCCATCACAAGGGCCCAGAGCGCACTCGAGACGAGCGGGCTAGCGAAGTCGAGAGAGAGAGAGCCCAGCGCATTCCCTACACGCTCCTTTTATAGCCGTCCGTGCACGCGCTAGACGCCGACTGTGTGTCCCAGCGACGCTGATGTGAATTTCGTGCGGCGCACACAGACGCCTCCCGCGTTCCTGCAGGACGCGGACAGCGTTTTACCGTTACGCCGATGAGCGTCTCTTGCAAGCCACCTCCTTGCTGTGCCGGTCATAACATCGCACAACTAGCGTGACGTATGCCGTCTGGAGAGAGGGGTATGAACAGGCACTGTGAATAGTCTAGGTGGTGTTGGTGTAATGAGTCTCTCCGTAAAACCCAGCTGCGCATGCTCGCGTCTCGCGCCAACTGTTGCTCCCCTCCCCCTCAATCACCTCGCAAGGCCGACGCAGGCAGCGTCTGCTAGTAATAAACCGACTGCTCCCGCTGCACAATCGTTTACTGACCACTCCGCACTGGATTGCTCATTCGGAATTTAGTCAAGGGCGTCTTTACTTGGCTTTGGCTAGATGAGCGCCAGCGTCAACGTCACCGCCAGTGTAAGCGTTAGCACCCACTGCTTAAGCATACACACATGGTTCTTTTTAGCGAAAGATGGTCCATTTTCTTTTCTTTGATCTATCATATATACAGAAAGTAATTCGGACGAGTGCGTTCGAATAACACAAGAACTTTTGTTCTGTATACCCATGCCAGAATCAAGTTGAGAACGCGCATTCTAGAAAAGAGGCCTAACCGAAAAATGCTTGCCAGCCATCTGCAGCTTTCTGTATTGTGTGGGGTAGAATTGGAAGATTTTTTCTAGACCCCCATGTCAACAACTGCCGTATGTCGTAGCGGCTTAGCGCGCCCTGATGTAACCGCCCTCGGTATATTAGACTCGGGTGCAAGTCAGGGTACAGTGAGAGTTCACGAGTTTGGCTGGTTAAGGCGTACCAGGCGAAGGGATATCAGTTATCGGAACGCGAAGAGAAGGCGCGAGCAAGCACTCCCGTGAAACGATAATTGCGAACATTTCTCTCTGTCAGCAGCATGCGCCAGAAAAGAGCGCTGGCATTCGCCCGGAAGTCCTTTGATTGGTGTGCAGCTTTACAACGAAAGGATCAGTAGGTGGGCTAGGTACTAATGCGTATAGGCTCAGCGAACTGGGCAGTGAACAAAATGTTTGACAGCTGGACTAGTTGGTGACTGATCATTACACTGTATCGTGAAGCAGCGCGATTTTTACAGGAACAACGGCGGCAAGAAGGGAACGACACTCGCCGAGATTGTCGTGTCCTCCTCGTTACGAGCTCTGACACATTCGTGCTTCTCTATGTTGAGCTTTTCTCATCTCACTGCAAACGGCCTTCATTTTTACGATAATACTCCCTAACTTACTCTTCAAGCCATTTGCATATACTTCAAGTGGATGTTTATAGAAAACCGAGTCTCGAATTTAACGTTGCGTCATCAATATCCACCGAAAGCTGGGTTCAATCACGAATCCTTCTGCTCGAAGTGATACTTAAGAAACGAAAAGACTTCCTGCACTCCATTCTTCCCCAAGGAATGCGAACGCCTGAAAACTAATGTTAGCCGCTGCTGAAAAATCAAATCAGCCGGGAGTCAACAAAGTGTGCTTAGAGAGAATAATACTTGCACTAAATGCCCGAATAAAATGGCTCTGATGTTGATGCACTAAGATAATGCCGAACTATACTTATATTACAATGAGGAGGTGGAAGCGTCATTAGACTTCGGGAGATGTTTTCCTTGAAATAGCTTTGTTTTAGCATTTTTTATTATGAGGCGTGAAATATGAAACGCGGCAAACGTACACATATAACCGTAATGGCATCATCAATGTCACAATACAGAATTTGCTGAAATACGGGTCCCTCAAATCTAGAGAAATAAAGAAAAAGAGTACGAGAAGAGCATACATGTGGTTCACGCTTTCAGACTATAGGTATTAGACTTGAGTGTCTCGCAATGAGAAAATTTCTCTGTGGCTGCGCTATCGAATCTCTCATTAGGTGGTTTCTCTCTTCGTTGTTGCCATTCTTTTATGTTCTTTCGAATTCCAAAGATCTTAGAGCTGATAAGGTAGATGATATGCTCAACAGCGTTTTTTGATTGGCCCTGCTACTGTGATTTGCCCAGTGTATATTGCTGCTAAGTAAATGATCTCGACGGCTACAAACATAAAATGAAAAGAAAAAAATCTAAGCTAGGGATACCTCAATATTTAAGCGTAGGCATCCTACCCTGCATTTTCTCCGGTATGGCCTCAGTACCCATCCGCTTTTAACACACAAGTGCCATGTGATTGAACATTGCAGAAATAAGACACAAATTAAGTATAGTTTCCTTCGTGAAATTCATGTAGCAGGGCATGTGTGTAATTAGAAATGCGTGTCGAGCGCGAACGAGTCCTCAATCACTTCAACGCACGCTTGCTCAGAAGCCTGATTTTTTATCCGGAACAGCACAGGAGCCCGGGACACGTAGTGCTTTCTTCCTATGCTGTGGTCATGTCATGTCGCCTGGCGTAACGCAGACACAACCATATCTGCGATAGCCATGTACAGCAGAATGGTTAGATGAAGAAGTTAGGCTGATTAAAAGAGATGAAAGGGTGAGGAGCATGAAAAAGATGAAGATCCTGGGCAAAGCACCACATAGCCTTGTATGACGTTACGAAGGCAAAACTATATAAAAGACAAGTATGACAACTAGAGGGCGGGAATAGGAAGCGACGGGGAGGTGGGTGGAAAACGAGAAAGGGAGAGGCTAAAGTACACTATATTTATCTACGACATTGAACAGGCTGAAGCTACTGTGTAGCATAGCATGGCCGCACATACCAAAAAGGGAAGTGACGGTGAGGCACGTTAGGACAGTTTCATTGACGCTTTCGAATGGATGCTTCATCAGTAAATATACAATACTATATGCAATAGTATTTCATGCATCACTTGAATGCGCACTGTCAGTATGATATGAGCATGTCTGATATGAGAACCACATACAATTACCAAAGGAAGGTAGCAAGGCACCACAGAAGAACACATGAGCCACAAGAACGCGTTCATTATCATGGAGAAAGATGTGTCCAGGAGTCCAGACGATGCGCTCCAGACGTGCTTCGGATGGCGAAATGGAAGATATGATACTGTGTGTGTGTGGGGGGGGGGTGCGTGCGTGCGCGCAGCCACAAGTTCTTGAGCGAGGGCACTTCAAGCAGCTGGTGAGTTTGTCACTATGGCTACAGGCAAGTTATGTGACAGTGTCGTGGTGGGGACAAAAGCCATAGTGAGAGCTTCCTGCTCAGCTGAACCACTCTCTTTAACGCGAAGTGTGGCAGACGCCACAAGGGCGTCTGTGTACCATATTATGGCTAACACATGGCGGGCTTCTCGGGTGACCATGGCGCATCAGTGTTAATAACATGTAAATCTTTGGCACCATCACCAAAAACACCTGTCATAATAGCCTAAACTCGGACACTCCAATTACCACAATGATGGCAGCGATTCATGTTACGTGGAATCTTGCAACTTGGATGACAGCGCGAAGAGTAGCAGCAAAGTGGTAAATTGGGCTAGATGGAGCATACTCATCACGATTAGTGCACAAAAAAGAAAAAAAAACACAAGAAAGTGGACTTGTGTGAAAGTGCTCAAGAAAGTAAGCTCTCGTGTGGTGCACTTACTAGTGCTTTTCTTTTTGTGCGCTGATCGTGATGACCAGCATGAAGTTTACGTTGCAGCGCCTATGTGGTTTTCCGGGAACGGAGTAGCAAAGAGACAGAATGAGACCGCCCTGACGGCTCTGCCTGCTACACTAGAGTTGACTTTTTTGCTGGGACTCGAGCAGTTTGGTTACTGGGTTGTGGACACCGAGTTTAACCAGACGTTGTGTATACGCAAGTGGTGCCTAGCCGAGAGCAATCTTGACAGTTGTCCGTAGAAGGATATGCGTGTTTTAGATGCGAAGCAGCTCTTTGACTCACGTGTATAACGCCGTACGTACGTTCGTCCGTACGAGCGAACCACAATACGTTCTCTTTGCTGCAGGTGTTGGAGTGGTGCCAAGTAGGTCATGACGCAGCTGCACGTTGACATCACACTCCCCTCACACACTTGCCTCGCAGGTGCGCGCTGACATCACTCTCTTCCTCACCCGCAGCACACTCGCCATAGCGCCCGCAACTGCCAAGTCACCCACCCACTAGGAACGCACTTCTTTCTCGCTTGGCCCTGTCCACCACCCGCAACGCCCGACCGCAAGTCGAGTTGAAACACTCTGTCAGCTCGTTTATCTGCAATGAAACTTACATGAAACCCAATCCGCCTCCCATGTCTGCGCTTAAAACAAACGTTTACTCGAGTAAACGCTACACCGAGTATCGCTTCAAAAAGTTTTTTCAGCGCACGTGTCGACGCCCGTTTCAACCTTGTGAGCGCCTTGCGCACCACTGCTGCTTCGCATATATATATGTATCCACAATTAAACGCATTAAGGTCCCACACATCACCACTTCATTCACAATATAGTCACGGGGTCGTGACGTTGACGAAAGGAGACGACTACAGGTAGAATAATAAACTGTTTATTTGAGCCGAACTTGTGGCCACATAAAAAGAAAGTCAGTTTACACCAAGACGCTGGCACTGATGGCGACGAGCAGAGCATCGGGCGTCGATCAACGGACAAGCGATGAAGCAGGTCAGCATTTATACACTCGCTAACGAACATTCTAGCGTTATCGCTAGCGGTGACGTGGATTCCAGAATAATCTGAGATGCGCACGACGTGGGCGTAATCTCAACAATATGATCTACGGCAGCCCTGAAGCTTCTCGAACACTGCAGGGGCCGTTTGCGCTGAGAGGCGGAAATGTTGTAGGCCCGTGTGCTCAGATTTGGGTGCACGTTAAAGAACCCCAGGTGGTCGAAATTTCCGGAGCCCTCCACTACGGCGTCTCTCATAATCATATTGTGGTTTTGGGACGTTAAACCCTACCAATCAATCAATCAGTCGTTTGCGCTGAGAATCGCGTACAGCGTAACGGGTTGATGAGAAAACTTGAGAAAGGAACGCGGCGTTGCCCCCCTCTGAAAAAGGCATCATCCCGATGATTTGGAAGTAGATGAAAGTGAATAGTGTAAGAAAAAAAAATAAGTGCGATACAGCAATAACAACAACAAAATACGCTCTTTCAGTTCATTACGTTCATGAGAAGGCTCTAGGCACGTGACATAGACGACTTCTAGTCGCGATCGGCACCGTTGAGAGTTCATAATGCCGTCGGGGACAACCTCGTATTCGAGTGGGCCCAGAGGTCGTACTATACCCTGTATGATCAGAAGTATACCGTCGCAGACGTTTTTCACTGAATATACGTCGGCGTATTGGCGTCCATACCCAAACACGTCAACTGAGCTGGTATTCCACGCAGTGTCGCCGAAGATTGTAACGGCTGCTATCGGGCGTCTGCCGATTCGTGATGCGCAGGTGGGCGAGTTGACGAGCTTCTTCAGCGTGCTGAAGGTACAGGGTGCCGTCGAGGTTTTCTTCGTCAGTGAAGTTAGGCAGCATTGCGCCTAGCATCGTTGTTGGGTTCCTTCCGGTGACCAACTTGTACGGTTGCATCTGCGTCGTCTCCTGCACGGCCGTGTTGTATACGAAGGCCTCCTACAGAAGGATGGCGTCCAACGTCTTGTGTTCGACGTCGATGTAGATGACCAGCATGTCGGCGATTGTTTTGTTTAGCCGCTCAGTGAGACCATTTGTCTGTGGGTGGCACGCGGTGGTGCGGCGGTGGCTTGTCTGGCTATGTCTCAAGATCACTCGAGTCAAATCAGCAGTACGGCCGTACCTCTATCGGTAATGACAACCTCTGGGGCGTGATGACGAAGGACGATGTTTTCAACGAAGAACTTGGCTACCTCTTCGGTACTACCTTTAGGTATGACCTCTGTTTCGGCATAGCGGGTGAGGTAGTAAGTAGCTAAGACGATTCGTTTGTTTCTTGAGTTCCACGTGAGAAAAGGCCCCGGTTGGTCCATCCCGATTTTTCGGAATGGTTGGCGAGGTAATTCGATCGGCTGAAGAAAGCCTGCTGGCCTTGTCGGCGGTGTCTTGCGTCACTGACAGTCTCGGCATGTCCTCACGTAACAAGTGATATCGGCGGTAAGGCGCAGCCAGTAGTACCTTTCTTGCGTCGTCGCGAGCGTGCGGAAAATACCAAGGTGTCGTGCCGTTGAGTCACCGTGCAGGGCCTGGAGGAGTTCTTGTCGCATAGCTGAAGAAGGAAGGAAAATAGGAGGAAAACAACGGCAGGGAGGTTGACCAGCCTATAGGCAGTTGGTTTGCTACCCTGCGCATGGGAGGAGAAGAGGGAGATGAAAGATTGAGAGCAGAGAAGGCGCCACAAGAAGGTACTTGGCTCGAAGCAGCAAGGAGTTCTTCTTTTTAAGAAGACTGTTTCGCAGCGAAAACGACGTAAGTGCCCGTTTGAATACCTTCGGAACAACGGAGGTCCTACCCTCGAGGTATTCGATTGAGCTCGTTAGTTCCGGGTCAGCCCGCTGGCGTTCAGCGAAGTCGTCAGCAGTTATCACTCTAAAAAAAAGTCGTCATTCAGGTCTTCGGGCAGCGGAGGGTCGACGGGGGCTCACGACGGGCTGTCTGCGTCGAAGTCTTTTCCGCCTGACTTCTAAAGGTGGGTAACGTCGTATTCTTGAAGTCCCAAGCTCTATCGGGCAAGGCCCTGGCGCAGAGGTAAGGACGAAACTTTGACGTTGTCCAGATGATGGGATATAAGAAAACCGCCCCGTGGGCCAGCCACGCAACACCAGTTCGCAGACGGTAAGATTTGTGACTTCTGATGGGATCGTAAAGGCACGTGTCCATCTATGACCCTATTTTGTTTCTGCATGACGAAGAATACAAGGTTTTTTTGCCCGCGTAAAAGATTTACTTTCTTAGAATACTGTTTTTATTTATTTTTTCGTCATTTGTGCTGAGTATTTTGCACAGAAAACGCTAAGCTTTATCCTAACCGTCATATTTAGATATATAAAAACTGGCAGATCTCACATACAGTGGGAGTAGATGATATAGGAAGCACGAATGAGTAATGTTGATATGTCACTTTGAAATCAGCACAACGTTACGAGGTGGAAGTAAACGATGCCGTGCATGACTTCCGTGTGATGATTATCATGTTAGGATGTGTCGTTTACCTTTGTCATCTATTCACGTCACCTGACATCAAATTTAGTATATGGGTAGCTAGCGAAATGACCGCGAGCACGCTATGAGCATGGTATCTTGTAATGCTCTTACATCATACGCGTGTCAGGACTATAATGTTTGCACAAGTCATATACTTTTGTCATTCATTGACGTCACGTAACGCCAAATTTGGTAAATGTGGAGCTAGCGAAACGGCCGCGAGTGCATCATGAAGGGCCCAATATACTCCAATAAAGCGTTGACGCACGCGCACGCTGGGCACAGCGACGCTACGTTAGCAAAACGCGAGCACTCTATAGTCTGACGCCAGGCGCGATCAGCGTCCGGCGGCTTGACGGCAACCGGCGGGAAATGCGAAATGCTGCATTTCGCGCCTATGCGCTACCCGGACAACACTGTGTATCCCTCTTTTCGTGACGGAGGGACGTCGGACGCACTGAAACGCGCATGCATAAAAAACACGCAGCGCGGCGCGTGCCTGCGAGTATATAGCAGGACCTGCGCCTGGCGTCGGAACGCTGGCGTGACACGACGAAATGATCGCCGGCCAGCAAGGCCACCGCGTCACGTCAAATGTACTGGCGCCTTGACTGTGGCCCGTAGTCATGTTCTCACATGACACGCATCTCATGTTTGTCATGTTTGCACCAGTATCATACCTTCGTCATCCATTCACGTCCCGTAATACATAATTTGGTCTAAGTGAAGTTAGCGAAACGGCCGCCAGCGCATCATGAGCGTAGACTGTAGTCATGTTACATGACACGCATCTCATGTTTATCATGTATTCACCAGTATCATACCATAATTATTCATTCACGTCCCGTAATACCAAATTGAAGCTAGCGAAATGACCGCCAGAGCATCGTGAGCGTGGCATGCGGTCTTGTTGTTACATGACACGCATCTCATAATTATCATGTTTGCACCAGTCACATACCTTCGTCATCCATTCACGTACCATAATACCGAATTTGGTATATGTGAGGCTAGTGAAACGCCCGCGAGCGCATAACAAGCTTGGCATGTTGTCATGTTGTTACATGACACGGATGTCATGATTTTCATGTTAGAGTCTGTCACTTGTGTTTGCCATGCAATCATGTCATACCGTACCAGTTTTGCAACATGCCATGTGAACGAAACCACCCCAAGAGCTGCACTACCATGAACTGTAAATTATGACATTCATGACATCCATGTCATAATTTTCATGTTATGATTAGTCAAAAATGTTATTCATACAGTCATGTTATGCCATACAAAGTTTGCTATCGATGCCATTATGCAAACGGCCAGAAGACCCAAAAGTCATAGGTGGCTAGATAGATAGATAGATAGATAGATAGATAGATAGATAGATAGATAGATAGATAGATAGACAGACAGACAGACAGACAGACAGACAGACAGACAGATAGATAGATAGATAGATAGATAGATAGATAGATAGATAGATAGATAGATAGATAGATAGATAGATAGATAGATAGATAGATAGATAGATAGATTATGCGCAAAATCGCCGAGGTTCGCTAAGAAATGCTTCGCATTTAAAAAAGTTATACTATTTTAGCTTTTGGCTTACAGAGATCCTGTCGGCATAGACATGCTGCTGCCGTGCTTAAAGGGACACTCACCAGGCCCCAAACAAATTCTAGATAGACGCTGGCAGCTGTTGTATGTTCAAAGAAGAGCATTCAGAATTTTTCAGTCGGTTAAGTACAAACTGAGAAAACCAGTATTTTGAATGCGGCGTCAAAACATAATGAATGAGGAAACTTTTGTCGCTCGGTTCATGTAGCCTTCACAGTCCAAATTCTCTTCCCTATTCTCTCCAGTATCCGAGCAAACGGTCCGAGCAAAGGGACGCAGGACGCGCTGAAACGCGCATGCGTCAAAGCAACGCAGCGCGGCGTCCGCCTGCGATTATTGGCAGGACCCGCGCCTGGCGTGGCATTGCCGGCGTGACGTGACGAAATGAACGCTAGCGAGCACGCGTACCGCGTCACGTCCAAATGTATTGGCGCCTTGACTGTGGCATGTAGTCATGTTCTCACATGACACGCATCTCATGATTATCATGTTTTCACCAGTCACATACCTTCGTCTTCCATTGGCGTCACGTAATACCGAATTTGGCATATGTGAAGCTATCAAAACGGCCACGAGCGCGGCAATTTGTGAATGGGTGATTTACTCATGAGAAAATATGTTTTTTTTAAAATGCCTCCCTTTAATGATTTTCATTTCTGAAGACTAAACCTGCGCATGTGGAGTAGAGATGAGAGCGCGACGTGTACGAACATCGCGCTTAACGCTCAAATGCAGCCGCAACGAATATACATTATTGATGGTGAGAATTCCTACGCAACGTCACCCATCTACTAGCGGACAATAAATACATGCGAACAAGTGACCGGTGGTGTCTCATATGCCCCGGAATCACTCCTAGTACATATTTGCAAGCGCTGCACTGCATGTAATTAAAATAGTATTTTCATTATTACTTGTTGGTAATAACCACTTCGGCACGTCCACTTCGAAAACCTCAGGCCTTCGAATGCGTCCTGGTTTCAACTTGGGCGTGACTCAGCGGGGCAGGTGCCATGGGATGCTGGTGGTTTTCAGGCATGACCAACGCGTTCTCTACCTAAATAATTAGGTGGGGAAAAAGTTGAGGCGTGATTGGCGGCTTTGCAACATGTACTGTGTGAGCAAAGGCTAACAGTAGGTGCAAGCGTAAACTTTCCTCGCACATGTATGTCTTGAGTTCTGCAAGCAAAGCTTAGTAATCAAAAATGACCGACAAGACAACCTTGTCTGCATCGCGTTATTATGGGTGACAGGTCATAAAGTGCTGCTGGCGCAGCTCTTCATAGCTTCACCAAAGTGTTACAACATTACCGACTGTACAAGGGTTTTCGGCAAGCAGCATTGTGAAGGCACCGTCGTCAGTGCCGGTACTTTTTTTAACATTCGGTATCTTCTACAACTGTGACATGGTGGCGTTTATATTTTAGTACAAGTCGAGGATGTCTTTGACGGAATTTGTGAAAGATGCATCGGTCTGAAGAGCTCGTTCATGTAAACGTTGTGTGGCCTGCAGCTTATGAATGGTGGCGTGACCAAACAAGTCGATATTGCGTGCTTACCGGTACCGCATACTCGCCGCACCCACCTGGTAAATAACCGAATCGCTCAATTATCTGACTCGTCCCACTCACTGGGTACGCACTCGTGCGCATAAATCATCAAAAGTAATTCTGATGGTATTTGTACAGCGTCTACATGCAGTGTAGGTTAACGTAGCAATGTCAGTTCGAAATGAAATACTTCGTTACAGCAAACACACAAGATGAATTTCTCGTTTGCTCACAAAGAAAACTGTAGACACCTCCATTAGCTCCTCACAAAATCAGTTTTGAAGATATTTGAATTCATTGGATTACTTCGATCCCCTTTTCAGTAAGCCTACCAATCTTTCAGTTGTTCCGTCCGATTCACTCCTTTACTAAAATTTATCAAGAGCAGTTGTAAGCACACAGGTTTTGGAAAACGACCTGAAACTTCCAGTTAGAATTTCGGCGCTATTTTTTTTTTTCGTGAGCTTGGCCGTTTCTATCTACCATAAAATTTTTTTCTGGCTTGCAGGCGATCCGTGCAATCACTACAATTCTTTTACGACGCCACTTCACCAACTTCACTCGCTTCGGAATTGCCCCTTCCATTTCGTAGTTGAACAAAGTGAGCCCTACTAGCAATAAATAGGCTTCATACCTACTTATTTCTTTTAACGGCAAAGCTTGCAGTATTCAGTGGTTCCATGCCTGTTTCCGATTTTCTAAGGAGTAACCGGTGCTTAATTTGTGTTACTTCAAGAAAACGTTTCGGCAAACTACCAGGTCGTTTTTCATTTGCCGTGTCATTCCGTGATAGCGTTCCAGCAAGGTCGAGCTGTTTTATTTGATCTTTTATTGATTGCGTGAAAACGGAAAGAGATAAAAAAAAACGTTTATTCAGAAACAGTGTTCCGAGCGAGGCCTGGTGTCACCCTAAGGTGGGAGGGTTGCCTAGTCCAGGAGCTCTCTGGCTTCGACTGCCTTTTTCGCCCTGGCGACGAGTTGTCGCTGGTCTTCCAGGTCCTCGAGGACGAGCTTGGCCTCCCACGTTTCCATTAGGTGATCGTCATTTATATACTCTTGGTGCTTGGTCCAGCTTTTGTTGCACGTCGTGGTTTACAAGGCACTATCATTCCAGGAACAAGTGTGCCAGGGTGTCTGGTACGCTGCAGAGTGAGCACATGTAGCCATGTGTCGTTGAGTAGAGGCGGTGCATTATTATACCATGTATGTGAGTGTTGCTTTGTAGGCGTCTCAAAATCACGCTTTCTTCTTTGGTTAGTCTTGCATGGGGTGAAACGGAGAAAAACAATTTATATCGCTTCCAGCGTCCTTTCTCACTTTCCGTTGTCTTCGAAGCGCCCTAAAAGCTCTCAAGTTTTTGTCAAATAAGATTACTGTGTAATAACAACCCTGACTATCACAGACAACCTCCAGGCAAAATACGACGCCGGAGCACTCGCAGGCGTTTGCGCAACGTAGTGTGCAATTAGCGGGTGAAAATGGTGGTTGTAATAACTACCGGTTGGTAGAAAAGCATCCAGGAGGAAGAACGAATTAAATAAGCTACAAGCAATATTTGCGAACGTACTAAACTTTAAATAGAGGAAAACGCTCAACATTGGAGCTGTGGAGGATACTGATACGCTACTGCGGTTATACTGCCTGGTTCTCAAGTGTTCTACTCATTATAATTTATGTAGCCAAGTTCTCAACTGAATTCAGAAATGATTTTTGTCAGTTCATTATCAAGAACCCAATATTTCATTGCGGTGCACCAATTCAATATTCTAAAATGTTCAATGTTCCTTCGTTCATGTTTTTATGCTATAATGTACATAAGGCAGAGTCCAGCTTGTACTAACCAGGAGCAACCTTTAACGAGTTATAAACAAAATCAAACCCGTCGTTCGCCGATAGCACTGTCAAGTTCTTCGTTGTATCTAGTATATTGGATTTAAGAGAACATGTCGCCGAGTGAGTTGAATAAATAAAGGAAAGGAAGGTGAACAACTTTGCCCCATACTTTGACGCCGAGGGGAGTGGCATCGCCCTGAAGCTTCCCACCCCCTTATGTGGTACCGTGCAAAGACCTTTGGAACTCCTGCTCTTCTGTCCTGTGTATCTCACTATGTGGGCGCACCAATACAACACCTTCCCTGCTGGAAAGAATTCTGAAAAGCTTATCTACGGCTGTGTTTCGTTGCACGGTAATGTTATGTTAGATTTTGTCACGCAGATGGCCAACTTCAAATTTGTGATTTTGCATATATTGAGCGTTCCGTAAACAAACTATTTCCATTTGTACGCTTACGTTCTTTTTAATAATTATTTTTTTCGTGTTTTGTTTTATTGTTTGGTGACGCACATTACTCAAGTGTCTTTTTTTTTCATGTCAAGTATGACTTGCAGAAGAGCTGCTTTTGAACCATCTCGTATCGACAGACAGCCCAACGTTATGAGTAACGAAAAAAAGTAAAAAAAGGGACCTGCAAATCTGCCATAGTAAAATAAAATAAAAATCAAGGCCCCATTTCTCTAGTCTGGCACAGGACTTCAATTTCCTCAGAATGTCACTCGCCTCTATTGGGGAAAAGCGGCAAAATATAAAGCCAGGGTTTAAAGAGAGATACTGAAGTCTGCGCGAACTCCAGAAAAAAATCCGAGTGACCCTGTAAAATCCTACTCCCAATCTTGCGGGCCGCAGCTGCATAGCGACGAAAAGTGGTCCACTCTTTTGCGACTTCCTGCTGCGTAAAAGGGAAATTCCTATCTCGTCTGGGCCAGCCAACCTTATAGCTTTTTTCAGAAACCTGATCAATTTTTATAAGTAAAACTAAGCTGTAAAGACTAAAAAGAGCGTGGGCAATGGCTAACCGAAAAGCTGCGGGCTCGAATTGCTGGTGAAACTAGCTACGTCTTCCGTCTTATGTTTATCGCAACGCCGCCTCTCAGTCAGTTGCAATGCTTACTTTAAGTATACTTTTCTGAAGTAAACGGAGTTTGATGTTGAGTTATGCCTTGTTTATTTTTAAAGCCAAACAGTGAGAGAAAGCTTTCTTCTGCATCTGTTACAGTTATTCCGGCTCGGAATTTGTATCTTCTTTTGACGAACCTTTGTGAAGCTTTTTAAGTCTTAAAGTCGATAACAAATAACCTTACCTCATCGTACACTGCATACCATATAGATTCGTAGCTTCAGAGACATAAATCTGACGTTTGTAGGAAAAAAATGAGCACAAGCTCCAAAAAGGATGAACTAAATAACGTCAATGAAATTATTCAATGTTGAAGAACTGGAATCTGTTGCCTGATGAAACGGATCTCCTGTCGTCTCACAAATAAACTACTGTTTCAATTAAGAATTTATAGGTTCTGAATTATGTTGATTGGTGCATATATGAAACTAAAAATTTGGTCACATTTGAACAGAAACTGTGAATATGTAGTTTAATTGACTATCTGCCATTTGGTGCAGTCTTCGCGCTACGCTTTCTATACAAAATACAGGTTCATATTTGAAAGAAGCGCGCAATAATTTAGGACTCCATAAAATCTGAAGTATCTTCGACAAATGTTTTTGCGCAGTGAGACGGGGTTGGCCAGAATGGAACGCGACGCGCGCGTCTGCGTTCTTGCGTGAGTGGGCACATTAGGTCCACTGAGGCGACGCAAGCAAAGCCCGAACGCTGTACAGTAACGGGCCCAAGCATCAGACAATCCAGGCCTTTCGCCTTAGCAACCACTACACACAAGCACGAAGGAGACAGGACGACGCACTAGTTTCGTTCTGTTTCCTTTGTGCTTGGTGTTGTGGTTTTTCGCACTATTTTCGAGCATGACTTAGACCGAACTCGCTCAGCTGTCCCTGCTCATGCAGGATGCAAGTGCGTCTTGTCCAGAGCGTTCTCGTGGTCACTCGAACCAGGATGCATATCACTTCCACCTCGAGTACGAGAAGCATAATTCAACACACACTCTTTTTGTGAATAAATTTGTTACTCATGTATAACGAGCCGTTCAATGAAATCATATCAAATCAAATTTGCACTTTCACAATATAATGTACAATATAAAAACATACAGAAAGAGGTGCTGTAGTCTAGGCGTAAATGGGACCTTCTATGCATTATAAACACACACACACACACACACACACACATATATATATATATAAATATATATATATATATATATATATATATATATATATATATATATATATATATATATGGGATATTGCACAACGGGAGCGCTGTCAACAAGGATAAATATATTTATTTCCCAGCAGTTTCGGGAGGGGTCCTCCCTTCATCAGGGGATGAGTATAACTCTTCGCCTGATGAAGGGAGGACCCCCCCCCCCCCCCGAAACTGTTGGGAAATAAATATATTTATCCTTGTTGACAATGCTCCCGTTGGGCCATATCCCATACTTTCACGAAGACTAACTGGCCCATTGAATTATTACTCCCCCCCCACATATAAATATATATATATATGGTTTGTGGCAGCCTACAGGTAGCAATATATATATATATATATATATATATATATATATATATACATATATATAAATATATATATATATAATTGGCAACCACAGTACCAAAGATCGTAAGATTACAAATATATGAATAAAGAAATGCAGATACAACTAAATGACAAGATTCTCGTCCACTCTAAGTCAATATTATGTAAATGAAGTACGAATATAGCAAAACAATGCCAGCATATCCACGGAGTGAATGATGGAGAGTGGGGCGAAGCATCCATCCGCCCATTCGTTATTGCATCTGTCCGTCCATGCGTCCGTCTGTGTGACCGTCCGTGTGTGCGTCTGTTCGTGCGTTCGCACGTCCATCTGTGCGTCCGTCCCTGCGTTCATCCATGCGTCCACCCGTCCGTGCAGCGATCCATGCGTCCGTCCATGCATCAGTCGGTGTGGCCGATCGTCCATCTATTGAACACTTCAAGTACCACCATCTCGCATCTTTTCATCATATATTCCCCATATAGAAGCACCACCATCCAGCGGACATTCCAAGAACTAAACGAGAGTTGGCACACGCACACTTCCTTACAGCTTACGCTTCGTGCCTACTTCCCACCACCTCGAGTTCCTGGTATATACTAGTTCACTGTATTCATGGCACTGCAGCCCAACGCTCACTAAACCTTTCTAAAACCAAGGAGGTTAAGCCCCGCGAGTATAACGTAACAACCGTTTCTTGTCAGATAGTGCTCAATGTACATGCCAATGGCTGCTAATAGGGAATGAGAGACAGGAGATTTCGGCTTTTAGTTCACGCTTATGCGGCGAATTTTTTAGTGTTCAACAACGCACAGGAAAAATCTTCCACCCGCACCACCTTGCAGGTCAAAACATAAGATTGGTTACACACTACGACTACGAATACGACTACTACGATGGACGAACGGGTGCCGCTTTAAGGAGCTTCGCCCCTAAATAGTCCACCCGCATGTTCCTATGGGGGGAACTTGACTAAATGCGTCACAAAGAGGTGGGGTATCGTGTTAGTATTGCATAATTACGTAATCCCAATATTCAAATCTGGTGATATTACTCAGCCCAATAACTACAGAACAATATCTTTGACGTTCATATGCTGCAAACTTCCTGAACATATCCTATTCACAAATATATTGGCTTATATTAATTTAAGTACCACGCTCCAGAACAACCAACACGGTTTTCGTCAGAATTTCTCATGTCAATCGCAAATTTTCGAATTAATTACTCACCTTCATTCTGCGCTTACCTTTTCCCGTCGTGTCAATGCCATCTTTATTGATTTTTCAAAGGCATTTGATAGGGTTCCCTACAAACGTTTAGAATTAAAAATTCGCAATCTGAAACGTGAAAACAATACCACAAAATGAATACTGGAATTTCTTACTAACCGTTTCCAATCTATAAAACTCAAGAACTACATCTCTAACCCTACTAGCGTTTTATCCGGTGTTCCCCAAGGCTCGGTTCTTCGTCCTCTTTTGTTCTTATTATAAATTAATGACATAGCATGTAACGTAAGTTCGCAAATTCGGCTATTTGCAGACGACTGCGTCATTTAGAAAGAAATAACTTGCCCTGCCGATAATACCATTTTACAATCTGACCTCGATAGGCTGGCTGAGTGGTGCGACACGTGGCAGATGGGAATTAAATAGGAAAAACGAAGCACTTGGAACTTAGTTCTGCTCTAATCCCTTTGCATAAGTCATACACCATAAATGACATTCGAATTGATTCAGTACAATCCTTTAAATATCTTGGGGTATTTTTCACAGCCAATCTAAACTGGGCCACTCACATTGAACATATCACTACTAAAGCAATTAAAAAACTTGGCATCCTCAAAAGGCGATTATACCTTGCCAACAAAGAAACCAGACTGCATTCATACGTTTCCCTGATAAGACCATCGCTAGAATATGCTTCAATAATATGGCACCCTCACACTGAAAATTTACCTTACCTGGTTGAATCAATTCAAAACAAAGCTGCGCGCTTCATAACGTCTTCATATTCACCATATGAAAGCATAAGTTCCATACTGAAATCGCTTAATCTGCCCTCCCTTGCCAGGCGCCGTAAACTTGCAAGGCTACCTAATTTCCACTCACTCTTCCACAGCAACTACCAGTTTGCTCGCAAGCATATCCTTTCGCCATCGCACATTTTAGGCCGTGTTGATCACCCTAACAAAGTTAATCCCGTCTTCCCGAGAACAAAAAAATACCAAAACTCGCCCTTAGCCCTGTCAATAACCAACTGGAATTCCTTGCCAGCTGATGTAGCCACTCTAACAGAATCATCATCCTTCCTGAAAGCGGTAAAAGTGTTCACAGAAGTTCCAATCGATTAATGTAGTTATGCGGAGGTGTTGTTCACGTGAATTACTTGAATATTTTTGTGTGCTTTATTCGCGCCTACACTTGTTACCTGGAGCCTATTGTATTTTTATTAACGTACCTTTTTTTCTGCAGAGTTTATATATATGTTTTTTTATTATCCTTATCACCACTGTTGTGTGTACTTTTTTTTCCATTTTTTTTTCATTTAAGCTTTATATATAGATGCTTCTGAACATTTGATGTATCTTACACATGTTGAAAATCTTTCTAATCTCCCCCTATGTAATGCCCTCCCGGGTCTTTAGGGTATGTAAATAAATATATAAATGAAATAATTAGGCATGGTTTGAGAATGCTTAACTGCAATTTAGTCTTTGATATTCTTATTTATTGAATGAAGAATCTTTGATATTCTTATTTATTGAATGAAGAAGCGTTGCCTTGAACTTGTGGTGGAATGCTGATACTTCGTGGAGACCAGCTTCTAGTTCAAGGTACCATTCCTTCAATCGCATCCACTGGAGTAAAGCAAAGTGTCAACTCAAGCGAAAGCGAAGTAAAGACGCCCCAAGGAGGTCTTAAGAAAAATTTGACGCTCTTCGCTGAATTTCGAACACGCGATCCAGTTGCTGAATATACGGTTTGGCCAGTGAACTGTTGTGCAGCGCGAGCAGTTCATTTTTTACTAGTAGGCCCTGCCTGCGCCAGTTACGCGAGGGGAGAGGGGGCCAAAGGAGCGAACGTTGGCACGAGACGCGAGCACGCGACACGAGATGCCAAACACGCGCAAGCGCAGTGGGGAAGCCGATGGTGCTGCCGACGCTCTATTTGAGACTAAGGAAGACTATAAAATGCTCCGCATTGAAAATTCCTTTCCCTGCACGCTCGATCAGTTCATAGAGGCAACTCTTATAAATGCGAGACATTTATTAGCGAGCTTCGGTGACTTTGATACGTATCTATCTATCTATCTATCTATCTATCTATCTATCTATCTATCTATCTATCTATCTATCTGTCTGTCTGTCTGTCTGTCTGTCTGTCTGTCTGTCTGTCCTTCCGTCCGTCCATCCATCCATCCATCCATCCATACATACATCCGTCCGTCCGTCCATCCGTCTGTCTGTCTGTCTGTCTGTCTGTCTGTCTGTCTGTCTGTCTGTCTGTCTGTCTGTCTGTCTGTCTGTCTGTCCCCAACAATTTTTAGCTCTCCAGGCTGTTTCGATGATGTGATCAATACCAAAATTAATATGACGAGCTCAAGGGACTAATCACAACATGAAAATTATGACATGCATGTCGTGAATGTCGTGATTTACATGTCATGGTCTTGCTGCTCCTGCGGTTGTTTCGTTCATGACATGTTGCAAATATGGTGTGGTATGACATGACTGCATGGCGACGCAAGTGACAGACTCTAACGCGAGAATCATGACATGCATGGCATGTGTGTCCTGACTACACGCCACGCTCATGATGCGCTCGCGGCCCTTTCGCTATCTGCACATATACCAGAGAGAGAGAGAGAGCGATAGAGAGGAAAGGCAGGGAGGTTAACCAAGCTTGGCTTGGTTGGCTACCCTACACTTGGGGCGGAGAAAAGGAGAATAATAGAACGGAAAGAGATAGAAAAGAAGAGGAGTAAGAAAGAGAAGCATGAATAGTCTGCTCGAGACTACACAGCAGGGTCTCGCACAGTTCTTTCACAAGCGGTCGTGAAGTCTGGTGGCCCTTAAAAAAACTCCCAAGCATTTCCCCGAGGGTGAACATGGTTAAGTGCGAATACACGGAATGATGCTTTAAGGGGTATTTAATAATTCGCACTAATATATTTAATAATCACACTATGGTGTCTTTATGGTGTAATGGTTCCTGGGAATCGCAATTTGATCACACGGGGGAGTTTACGTTAACTCACTGGCGAATGCCAACGGATTTCAACTTTACTCCCCCTCACGACCCGCTCTCGACGGGAGACTGAGAGAGAAGGCGGGTGCGCGAGAGAGAGGGGTGCGCGCGCAGCTGCAGCGAGCGAGGAGAGCGGAGGAGCGAGCGAAGGGGGAGGGGGTATTGGCGCGTTACTGACACCGATATCAGCGTCGCGTCCGTGGCTTATTCGGTAGAGTGTCGCGCTGCGGCCCGCCAAGTCCTCTTTCTTTTAAAGATAGAGAGAAGACTGCCGACGCCGCCGACGGCGGTGGATGGTTTGGGGTCGCTTATAAAGTGTATTCACACTTAAAAGTACAAGAGGGCTTTCGTGGCTTTGCGCGTATGGGAAGACGTCGGCCAAGGTCCCAGGATCTTCTCTTCTGTAAGCGGCCGTGAATCCAGCTGACAGAGCTTGGCTTCCATAATACGTCGTTCGGTCTGGTATGCTGGGCAATGACATAGAATGTACTCAAGCGTTTCCTCGCAGGCGCAGATGTTGCATGCCAAAGTACTTGCCATTCCAAGGAGACGAGAGTACGAATTCGTAAATGCCACGCCCAACTTCATGCGACACAGTAAAAATTCAGCGCATCGTGAGAGCCCAGATGGCAAACGAAGTTGCAAGTTTGGGTCGATCGAATACAGGTTACTGTTGGAGAAATCCTGCGTATTCCATTGTAGGAGAGATATACGGCGAGCAAGTGATTGTAGTAGCCTTGCAGCGTCCTTTTTCAAGAGTGGTATGGGCGTGCGCTCGTCTTGGTCATGAGCCGATCGAGCAACTTCATCCGCGCGATCATTGCCGACGATTCCGCAATGACTCGGCAACCACTGAAATACAATATCATGACCTTCCTTGGGCGCTTCGTGGTAGTCGTGCCTTATCTGATATACTGATTGTTCGTGTAACCCGTGCTGCATAACAAACCGTAGTGACTGTAAGGCTGACCTGGAGTCGCAAAAGACGGCCCATTGGTTAGGTTGCTGCCGAAGAGTGTACTTTACTGCACCTTGAAGTGCTGTGAGCTCTGCTGCTGTCGACGTCGTGGTGTGAGAAAACTTGTACTGAAGCAACACATTTTCAGATGGAACAGCCACGGCTCCTGTGGAGCTGTTGGAATTAGTGGAGCCATCGGTGTAAACATGTATGCGATCGAAGTACCTTTCGTCCAACACACGCAAAGTCAATTGCTTCAGGGCTAGCATTGACATGCGAGCCTTCTTAAAGATTCCAGGAACTGATAAGCGCACGTCAAGGTGACGAAGACTCCATAGCGCAGCTGCTGGATGCATCGCAAGTTTGAAGCCAGGTGGTAGTATGTCTTGATATTTTGTCACAATACTGCAGTACGAAGAATGGGACCTCCGAGCTGTCAAACACGCTAAATGATGTGACGGTAGCCGTGATAAATGCCGAATGTGCGCTCTCAGCGTCTCGACAATGATATGCGTTGTGACCGGTTGTTCTTGTGCAATAACAATAGTTGACACTGACGATGAGCATCTTGGAAGGCCAATGCATGTCCGAAGTGCTTGGGCTTGTACGCTCTGCAGTGCACGGATGTTAGTCTTGCACGTGTTGGACAGAAAGGCTGTACCAGAGAGTTCCGAGAAAGAGGGCTGTGTAAAGCTGCAACATGGAGTGCATGGATGGGCCCCATGATTTTCCGGCGACGAACTTGAATACATTCTCGATGCCAATGAGCTTTTTCTTCAGGTATGTGACATGCGGGCTCCAGGTTAGGTCACGATCTACGATGACGCCTAAGAATCTATGAGGGCTCTTATGTGGGATTAATCTGCCATCGATGCACCATGAGTAGACAGGCATCGGTTAGCGTGTAAACGCCACCGCTGTGCATTTTTCTGTAGCGATAGTGAAAACTTGCTGGCGAAGGTATGTCGATGTCATTGTTGCCGCTTTCTGTATTTTTGCGCGCGCTTGAGGCCGTGCCACGCAAGACGCCAAACTCTACGCAGATATCGTCAGCGTAGAGTATAAGCCATCTGTGGCAGCATTTCGGTGAGCCCCACAAAAACCAGGTTGAAAAGAGTCGGACTCAAAACACCGCCTTGTGGCACGCCACGACTTGTGAAATACTTACTCGTAGAGCCATTTTCAGTTAGAACGAACATGGATCTCTTTGTGAGGTAGCTTCTTACCCATCGAAAGACACGACCTCCAAGTTCAGCTGCTTCAAGAGCATTGAGAACAGCCTTGTGGGTCACGTTGTCATAGGCACCCTTCACGTCTAAGAACAGAGCTACCAACAGCCGCTTCTGAGCTTTCTGATGCTGAACAGAGGTCACTAAGTCAATAATGCTATCAACTTACGAACGACCTCGTCAAAAACCAGCCATAGCATCAGGATAGATGTTATAATGTTCCAGGTACCATTCCATACGTGTAAGCAGCATCCTCTCCATGACCTTGCCAACGCAGCTTGCTAGTGCTATAGGCCGGTATGATGCCAAATTAAATGGAGACTTTCCGGGCTTCAGCAAAGGCACCAGGCGACTACACTTCCACTCATCAGGCACCATTCCATCATGCCAAGTCTTATTGAAAATGTCCAGGAGACAGTGCTGTGCCTTCGGGCCGAGGTGACGTACGGCAGTATAGGTCACTCCATCCGGACCTGGGGACGATGAGCGTCTGCATGTGTTCAATGCCACATGAAGTTCTTCCATGGTGAATGCAACCTTCATTTGCTGATCCCGTGCGACTGGAACATCCTGTGGCAATAGATCGATCGGTATAGAGATGTCGCCGGCGATCTTTGCACAAAATTCACCAGAAGCATCAATCTGTGAGCGACGTTGATGTAGCGCCAGAGTGGCGAAGGGATGAAGCTGTTGCGGATGCGAGTGAATACCTTGAAGACTCCTCCATACAGGAGACAAGGGCTTTCGAGAGTCTAGCGAGTCACAAAAATTCTTCCACCATTGTTTATGAAGTTTCTGCATTCGACGCTGGATTTTTTTCTGAATGCGTCTGGATTCTCTGAGGTCAGAGATAGATTTCTTGTGTCTGTATCGTCTTTCGGCACGTCGGCGAACCGCTCGAAGTTGTTCCAACTCTTGGTCGAGTGCCGTGCGTCTCGATTCTTTCAGACATATCTTCGTGGAAGTCTCCATTGCACAACTAATTATTTTTTCAATGGATTCTGGTGGTTCGTGCATGCACTTGCTCTCCACTGATATCTGAAACTCTTCCCAGTCAATAAGTCTTGAATGTCCAGGGGAAGGAGAATCGTCCATACCTCTGACTGTCACGTACGTGGGGATATCATCACTGCCATGTGTTTCAATATCTGTGAACCATTGTACTTTCGTGACAGTGCTATGCGACACTAATGTCAAGTCCAGGCAACAGCTGTAGTTTACTCCTCGGAGATAAGTAGGGCTGCCGTCGTTCAGCACCTGAAGCCCGTGCTCTGATGCGAGATCAACTAGGTTCGTGCTTTTCGATTTGTCCTGATGCTTCCCCACAATGGATGATGGGCGTTGAAGTCACCCATCAATATCCAAGGTGCTGGAGTCGTTGCAAATATACCATTTAATATCTGTTGATCTAGTCGACGTGACGGCGCTATATATGCGCCTATCAGCGTGAACGACAACTTCTTCTTTTTAACATATAGACACACGTAGTGATTTTCATTGTCTGACTCTACTCTTTGGAGAACGTAAGTGGGTTCATTACGGATGTACACAGCAACTTGACTTCGCTCAATGCACGATAAAGAAACGAACGATTCATAGCCCGACAGTCGAGTTATTTTTGAAAAATGCGGTTCCCAAATGATGATGATGGGAAACTTATTTTCGGAAATGAATTGTCTTAACTCAGGCATTCTTGACTGTAGACCTCTTGTGTTCCACTGAATTATGGAAGCACGCTTGACTTTTTCTCGGAAAGGCTGATGTGGTCTATGGTGTGCCATCTTGTTACTGAAGTCCGGCAAGAACTGGTTCTAGTGTGTCCAAGATTTGCAGCGCGCATTTAGCGGCGGGGATCTGTAGACTATCCAATAGAGTGCGAATAACACTCATGAGCGACCTCAATACAGAAAAAACATGTACCTCTTGGGCGGACAGACTGCCTGCTGGGGGCAAATCCGTTGTTGACTGTCGATATTGTGGTTCCGTAGACACGTGTACCCGCGGTAAAGCGGGCCAGTCAGAGCCGGATGTTCTCTGTTGCGCCAAAGTGTCTTCCGGCACCTCTGGACGTACCCCACCTGGTGGCTGGGGCGGGGGAAGTCTCTGTAGTCGTGGCGGCGGTGTTGGTGGCGGTGGCGGCGTAAGTGAAGGCACCTTCGGCACAGGACTGCTTTTTCTTTTCTTCGAGCACCGCCGTCGGCGGGAACGCCGTCGTTGAACAACCGTTACCGCTTCCTTTCGTGAGGATCCGTCATTAACCATTTGTCTCAGAATGCTCCTCTCTTTCTTCAGTACTGGGCAGTCTTTGGACGAGGTATCATGGTTCCCGTTGCAGTTGCTGCACTTTAGGAGAGTTGCTTGGCAAGCCTCTGCTTTGTGGGGTCCGGCACAACGTGGGCATGCTTGCTTGTTGTGCACACAGCACTAACATGACCCAGTTTTAGACACTTGTGGCACTGTAGTGGTCTTGGAATGTATGGTCGGACAACGTGACGAAAATGACCAACCTTTAGATGTGATGGGATGCAATCACCTCTGAAGGTCACCTTGATGCAACGGGATTTGCCAAGCCGGCATACTTGCAATATTTCCGTTGCCCCAGTAGCTGGCTTAATCAGAACAAGGAGGTCTGCGTTCGGTATGGAAACATCAACGTCATAAATGACGCCCGTCGTCGTGTCACTATCCTCGGAATGTAAGTTCTGAAATAGATGCCTCCAAGCTCCGTGACAGTTGGCAGGGTATGTAGCGCAGCCGGGTGCTCAACGTCTATGGCCAAGATATTCTTCCGTGGGTTGAGTCTAATACCCGTGACACACGGGCAAAAGTAAAGTACTTTGAAGTAAACCCCTTTTGTCGCCTAAGGGGACCATTTGCAGGAATGAGTGGCGCTGATGACACACGGCACCGCACTACTGCTTTAGGCGGTGCCTCAGAAGAACGCTACAGAAAAAATGGCACTGTTTGTGGAAGCAGCAAGATCGGAAATATTAAAAAGAATCTGCGCATGTACATCAAATTCAGCGACGCCGGAGCATAAAACCGTTTTTTTTTATTGTCTGGTGGCTTGCAATGCGCATACCTGTAATTTTCTTTCGCTTTTTTGCGTTTTTAGCAGCAACTTAAGTTCGTCTGGCAACTATGAACAGTCGGTGTTTTGCTGTTTTAGATGCGGAAGCATCTTATACTCGCGCCTTGTAGTGCGCCGTCCGCGCCGTCCGCACCGCTTCTCGAACATTCGACAGCTGACGCGCGCGCATGCGCCGTCGCGCCGTCGCCCACTCTTCCACCATCTGTGCATCCCTTCCTCCTCTACACACCGCGCGCGCTTCACTCCTCCACCATCTGTGCACCCTTCCTCCTCTACACACCGCGTTCGACATCTACAATTCTCCTGATTCTCCAGTGGACGCGCATGTGGCGTCGCGCTTCGAGAACATTCAACAGCTGACAGTGCATGCGCCGTCGTGCTGTATATATACTCAAGGTCGGCGCTCGCTCGCTCAGTTGCCGCTCGTCGGTTGGTTTGTACGGCGCGTCGACGTCCAAGGTCGCGGTGAAATGAATTCCAACGAATCCACAAACACAATGATCGACGTCCCTTCGACCAGCGCCGCCCTTTCGCATACGTGTGTACGTGTTCACTCATTTAACACCCCCTCCTACAACCACGTTAACCAATTTAGCCATCGACCCAAGTAAGTCGCAATTTAACACCCCATTTCACAACCACGTTAACCAATTTAGCCATCGACCCAAGTAAGTCGCACTTTAACACCCCGTTAACCAATTATATGCTCCGCATCCTCCTCAGTGTTCCCCCGAGGGAAGCTGCGGGCAATTTTTTTTGTTTTTGTCGTGCTTTTTACATGGCTCCGTCCAGCTGGGTCAGCGACGGCGTGCCGCGTTTCATCGTGGTCCTGCGATGTCTCAGCGCAGAGACAGAGATAAAGCAACAGTTGAGGTGGGCCTCACTCTTTCTTTTCGCCCTCGGCTCCATCGAAGATGAGCTAAACGCTACGAAGGCAAGAGTGATGAGCCTCAAACGAAGACTCGTCATGAACAGCTTCATTTTGACTGCTTCCGCACTGTTTCCCGAGCCATCAGCCGCGAAAGATGGGCCTAGGTGCGCAACAAACGCTGGTTCGAAGACACATCGCCGTTATTAGGCGACGGCCACTTTAAGCAGTGTTTTCGAGTGAGCCCGACACAGCAACTGCCGCTGCCAACCCTAACATGATCGCGCTAGTGACGTAATGCAGGCGTTTGAGAGTATGGACAGACTAAAGGCCTTCACTTTTCAACAAATCGCACTGCTGCTGAAAATGAAAACATTTTCTCGGCGCAAAAAAAATACTGGCAGGGCACCGCAATGTTGCGACACGTTTTCTTCTATTGATAAATTATGCACACTGTATGCGAGAGTACTCCCTTCCTGCCAGAAAAGTAGATGCGGGATCTGCTTTTGCGAAAAGGATCTTTGCCGGAAAGGAGTTACTCCTTTGTCGTGTGTCACTGCGCCCGAACGCCTTTCCGAAAGATGTCCCCTTGTTTAAAGGACTTCAGGGTACCCGTGTGTCAGGGGCATAATATTCTTTATCTCATTAGGCACGATAGCTTCGAGACGCGCTGATATCACTTGCCTGTTCAAGTTCTTCAGGTTGATTGAAGAGCCGACAGGAACAAAAAGTATGGTATGGCGTTCAGAACTGCACGCCGCTTTCACGGTAGAGACGCTAGCTGGCGAAGACGCGCCTACCATTCTCCTTTTAGCTTTACGTTTTTCTGCAGGGATGAAATCGTCGTCGCTGTCTTCACTACTCGCCGTGTACAGTTCAGTGCTGTCACTGGTGCTGTCGTCCTCCCGGCTGTTGTGCTTCCTTGAGGTTGACGTCGAAGGTGACGCCAAGTCCGAATTGCGTACGGTGGGGTCTGGATCCATCGTTGCCCGCAGGAGAGCGATGATCCTCGGATAAATCGTAAATTCACACAAAAAACACCAAACGAAATAGGCAGCGTTTGGCAGAAATACACTTTGACGTGTCGTACGTGCACATATACCGAATTTGAAATCTGGTATATGCGAAGCTAGTAAAACGGCCGCGAGGGCATCATAAGCGTGGCGTGTAGACAGAGAGAGAGAGAATAAACATTTACTAATAACAAATGCACACTGAGCCTTCTTTTGGTGGGGCCCTCAGTCCAGGGCTTTATTGCCTTGCGTGACCCTGCGAGCCCGCTGGACCAGCTGCTGCTGTTCCTGCCGGCGTAAGCTGAGCAGTGCAGACTCCCAAGAGGAAGGGGTGGAATTGGGAATGGGAGGAACGCCCTGTGGGGCAGAGCATTCCCACGTGGTGGTACACCGTCGGTACGGATCCACAGAAGGGGCAGTAGGAGGGGTAGAGAGTCGGACGAAAGCGATTTAGCATATAAAGGCAAGGAAATGAATTGGTCTGTAGTTGCCGCCAAGCGTCACCATCTGCTCTGTTAAGAAGGATGAGGGGGAGGATACGTATAACGGCTTTGTCGGTAGTACTTCAGCGTAGCGTTGTAGTTAAGTGGTTCTGTCGATGCGTCGTCTGCATTGGACAGCTCTTCCATTGGAGCCCGGCCGGTCAGCTTTTGGGCAACCGCATGAACGCGTTCATTACCATGGAGAGAGGCGTGTCCAGGAGTCCAGACGATACGCACAGGATGTAATGCGGACGGTGAGACAGAATAGAGGATATTGTGTGTATGTGCAGCCACAAGTCTTTGTGCGAAAGCACGGCAAGCAGCTTGTGAATCTGTTACAATTGTGACAGGGGAGTCATGTGACAGTGTCGTAGCGTGAACAATTGCCAGAGCGAGAGCTTCCTCGTCTGCCAGACTACTCTCTGTAGTGCGAAGTGTGGCAGACGCCACAAGGGCGCCTGTGTCATCTGTCACGGCTAAACACATGGCTGACTTCTCTGGGTAACGTGCTGCATCAGAGTAAAGTACTTGTAAGTCTGAGGTACCATCACCAAAGATGCGTGTCATAGCCTGAACTCGGGCACGTCAACGACCGGCGTGGTGGGAGGGATTCATATTGCGTAGAATCGGAGGCACTTTGATGAGTGCGCGGACAGTAGAAGCAAGTTTATGTCACGGTTCTTGTGCCGGTTTTCGGGGAATCGGGTAGCCAAGACGAAGCAAGATGGCGCAGCGCTCACGAGTCTGCCTGAGCCGTTGGAGCTGACTGTTGTGCTGGGCCTCGATGAGTTCGGTTACGGTGTTGTGGACTCCTAATTGAAGGAGGCGTTGTGTAGATGCGTGTGGAGGCAAACCGATAGCCGCCTTCACAGCTGTCCGTAGAAGGATGTCCATCTTTTTTATTTGAGCTAGCGTGAGATTGTGAAAGGTAAGATGATAGGTGAGCCGACTAACTATGAGTGCTTGTACTAAGTGGAGGACATCTTTCTCACAGAGGCCTCTCCTGCGATGGGTGATGCGTTGGATCATGTGGGTAATTTGAGTTATCTGCTGAGGCAGAAGGTGTGTAGTGTGCTAGGCCTTGCCGTCGGACTGAAGGTAGAGGCCTAAAATGTGAATTCGTGGTACCAGATAGATAGAATGGCCATCCATCAAAAAACAGCGAAACGTCAGGAGAATAAGCGGTTTTGCGGCGCCGCTTGTATACCAATAACAACACTGACTTATCCACTGAGCACGTAAGGCTGCCGGCAGCAGCATAGTCTTGTACCACAGACAGAGCTTCCTGTAGGGCGTCCTGTATGGTTCCGTCTGATTGGCGTGTAGACACGTTGTTGCATGACACGTATCTAATCATTTTTGTGTTTGCAACAGTCATATTCATCCATTCACTTCCCGTAATACGAAATTTGAAATTCGGAGTTACGAGACGTAAATAGATGACAAAAGTATATGACCTTCGTAGTCTCTTTACGTCAATTAGGTATTTGTGTAGCTAGCACAATGGCCGCAAGCGCATCATGAGCATGGCGTGTAGTCATGTTCTTACATGACATGTGTCTCATAATTATCATGTTAGCGCTAGTCACATACCTTCGTCATCCATTCACGTGATGTAATACCAAATTTGGTGTATGTAAAGATAGTGAAACGGCCGCGAGCGCATCATGAGCGTGGTGTGTAGGCATGTTGTTAAATGACACGCATCTCATGATTATCATGTCTGCAACACGAGAACCTGAATTTGGTAATACGGTATTTGAATGGATGACAAAAGTATATGACTATTGCAAACATGATAATCATGAGATGCGTGTCATGTAAGAACATGACTACACGCCACGCTCGTGATGCGCTCGTGGCCATATCGCTAGCTTCACATAAACCAAATATGGTATTACATCACGTGAATGGATGACGAAGGTATGTAACCGGTGCAAACATGATTGATTTGATTGATATGTGGTTTTAACGTCCCAAAACCACCATATGATTATTAGACACGCCGTAGTGGAGGGCTCCATAATTGCGACCACCTGGGGTTCTTTAACGTGCGCCCAAATCTAAGCACACGGGCCTACAGCATTCCCGCTTCCATCAGAAATGCCGCCGCCGCAGCTGGGATTCGATCCCGCGACCTGCGGTGCAAACATGATAATCATGAGAAGTGTAGAATCATGTAGCAACACGACAACATACAATGCCCATGATGCGCTCGCGGCCGTTGTGCTAGCTAGACAAATACCAAATTCGGTATCACGTGACGTGTATAGACAGCGAAGGTAAAGGACTCGTCCAAACATAATATTGATGACATGAAAGTCATGTACGGCATAATTTACGTCCACCTTGTAACATAGTGCTGATTTTAAAAGAAAAAATCAACCTTCCAAATTCGTGCTTCGCATATCGTCGATTTCCGCTGTCCGTAGGATCTGCCAAATTTTCTGTTCATACAGTAATCGAAGTATTTCTTTGTGACAATAGTTTTCCTTGGCAAGCCGGCAATTCTTTGTTGTAGCGCCGTGCCGTGTCTACTTTTCATCTTTGTGTTATACGCGCTGTAGCGAAAACGAATTTGCACCAACTGAGCGAACTTTTTATCTTAATCTTATTCTTGGCGAAATTTCATTGGAGATTATGTCACCATTACTAGTCTCACCAACTGAGCGAGCTTTTCATCTTACTCTTATTCTTGGCGAATTTCATTGGAACCCAAGTCACCAATGCTAGTCTCGAAATGTTATTTCATCGAGATCTACCTTTCATTTACCATTGACGTAGCATTTACGCCATTCGAGCAAAGAGACTTATACATGCATTCACAAACAAACCTCAGCCTTAACTGCACGTTTTTCTCTACTTCCTGCACTCTCTACTTGTATTCAAATGACGAAAAATGCGAACAGGGTGAAAGATAAGGTCGAGACTGGCTCAGGAATACTGCTATAAATTAATGATCAAGATACTCTAATGGTATAAAACCATTGCAGGACAGGCAATATTATTATTGCAGGACAGGCAATAAGCCTGTCCTGCCGTTTTCCTCCGCCCATTCTAAGCTCGTGAAACGCGCCGTTGTACAATCCTGTTTTAATAACTCTCTTAGGAAGTCCTGTAATCACAAAGTTGAAAGCAGTTTTCTGAACCAAGCCAAGCGCTTAGCAGAGTCTGGTTACCCAATTTGTGTGCTGAGCTCTGTCGCAGAGGGTTTGAGCAGGAAGCTAAAACACCCACCTAAAGGCAGTAATGGTCGTACAGCAAAAAAAGTGGCCGTCGTTCCGTACTTGCATGGTGTATCGCATAATCTCAGAAGGATCGCGGGAAAGGCAGGAGTGGATGTGATCTTTTCAGCTCCCGAACGTCTACATAGGTTGTGTCGACGCGTTAATTCACAGTGTAACAGTGCAAACACCTGCCTTATTAATCATCGAACAATTTTTGTGAACTGCATTCGCAATGTTGTTTATGCTATTCTGCTTTCTTGTGGAAGAACCTATATTGGTCAAACTGGCCGATGTATCAATCAGAGATTGAAAGAACATCATTATAATGTCACGAAAGCAATCTCGGGCCATTTGGGCATCCATTGCCGAGATTGTGGATGTATACCCCTCTTCGAAAAAACTAAAATTCTATCTAAGGCTCCTGGCAAAATGACAAGGGAGATTATGGAGGCATATGAAATCGCGAAATTATCTGACATGTGCGTTAGCCAACCATCAGTATCGCTTTCTCAAAAAGAACTTCATTACCTTGATTCGACACAGTGACTTGTACTTTTACTATGTAGTGCAATTTACACGTGCTTGGTTCTACGATGTGATTCCGCGATATGTTCTTTATGTTTATGTTATTTCCGCTCGCTCGGTATATATTTATCGGTTCGTGCGAAAATAAAAGATCAGTTGAAAGTAGCGCTCTGTATGTGTCTGTCTCTTCTACGTCCTTGTCTGTTTTGCGCTTACTCACTCTTAATGGATTCAAACCAACTAGCCCACCAACGTGTTTTGGTATAAAACCAATAAGAAAAACTCGAGAAAAAGATCAGGTAGGTTTGTTAAATAATGATCAAGCACCCTAAAGGCTTTTTTTAGAACCAATAACGAAAACTTGAAAAAAGGATAAAGGTAGGTTTGTGAGTACAGGCCCGAGTTTTGAAGTGGGCATTACAAGAAAACGGCGGGTTTTCTGTCTCTTCGTAGAGCTAAAGGTGGTTTTACTTTTGCTGTCAAGGCAGTTCGGGAGGCTCCACTCAATTTCCTTAGACAAAGTAGTTATTGATTTAGGGCACTTGTCCTGGGAGAAAATAAAGTCGTCTCTTAGGCCTAAAAATTGATCAGGAAGATGGTAATACTTCATTTTCTAACGTGAGCTACCACATACACAAAAATACTGCGTTTACCCCATGCGCAAAAGCCGCAAAGATGGCGCAAGTTGCCTAAAAGGTATCGATGGTCATTTTGTTCTGGTATGTTTGAATTGACACAGTTTGAAATAATTATCCTAGTTGGAATTTGAGATGCACGTAAATGTTTTAGTTGAAATATTAATAGTGGTGACTATGGCTACATCAATTGGAAAAAATCGGCATATCCCACGTAACTGGGCATCAACTTTATGCGAAGCACGCGGAGGGAATCTGGCCGTGTTGCTTTTTCTTATTGAGCGACACATCATGAAATGACGCTAAATGTACGTACAAATGGTACACGCAGAGACATATGTTGAAGAGTTGGAGATGTTTATATAACCAGTTTTCCACTTGCCAACCATGTCAGCTGGAAATGTGTTTTAGCATAACCGATATAAAGCGCTGATGCTCGCGAAGATGCTGGCCCTCGACACTGCTATATAAATCAATTTCAGTGCATGACACCCCTCCACAATAGACGTTAACACGACGTGACGGCTGTATGAAAGGAGTACATATGCTATGTTTATAAAATTGGATAGGTAGCACTGAAAACCGCTGCAACCACGAACATTAGCGTCTATTTGAACAGTTGTTTTGAGACCTGGTGTAGCTCTGTGGTATAATGCTTTATTGTCACGCAGAATGCCTTGGTTTGATTCCTGATAGGGCCCTGACATTTATTCTTTGCATTCGCCGAGTGGCCAGCGCTGCTTACGACAGGTTTTTCTTAACACTCACACTTGTTTTATGCCTTCGTTGGGTCGACGCTACCGATGTCGGGTATTGCTTAACGCTCACGCGTTAAAATTACCCATGATTGTTCTCGTCGTTCCCGGGTAGATACTTGCTGTTTATCACCTTTGGCACATACCCGCTTACGAGCGGCACATACCCGCACGTGAGTATGTGTCACTGTCTGGCGGGAAGTATTTGACGACGTACGCGACGGGATTGTGACATTATTCATGTCTTGACCAGCGTGTCAGATTCGTCGAACAATCTTACCCTCTTATGCTAATTCTGGTTCACGCCAAGTTGAGGGAGTGACCACGACAGCACCAAATTGTAAGCGGCTAGATAGATAGATATGCTCAAAGTCGCCGAAGTTCGCAAAGAAATGCTTCGCATTTAAAACGGCGCCCGCATCTTCCCATGGGAATAACTCGAGTAAATGCGTCGCAACTTCGTGGTGGTCTCTCATGAATGTTGTGTAACAAGGAATGCTTATTCTTTATTTGGTATTTAATATTCCTATTTATTGAATGAAGGAGAAGCGTTGACCTATACGAGTGAAGGGGGCGGTGATGTGCGATCGAGTGATTATATATACGGCGTGGCCAGTGAACGGTTGTGCAGCTCGAGCAGTTGGTTTTTACTAGCAGACGCTGCCTGCGTTGGTTTCGCGCAGCGAGAGATGGGAAAGAGGGAGCTGCCATGAGATGGAAGCATGCGGCACGATACGCGAGGCACGAGCATGCGCAGTGGGAGTGTGGAAAACGCCGGCGGACTAAGCTTGACATCGCGCAACTAAGAAATGCTGCGCATTTAAAAATAGACAGAAAAAAAGAACAACAGCTAGAAGACAAAATTAGAAGTCGAGGAAAAATCTTTTTTTTTACAGAAGAATGAATGTCACATGCCGAAAGACCTATCAGTTTATGGCAAAATGTATGGCTCTATTGAAGTTTTATTAGTAAGTATAATCATTCCATATGACATGGATACAAAGAGAGCGGTCTGTTCGCTATAGCTATCTAGTACACTTTGCAGAATGAGGCTGTCATGCTGTGCAAAACAAAGAAGTGTGGCAGTTTGGGCTAGATGGTAAGACATGACGATAGTTTTCGCGTGAGAACAGAATGACGACAAAGAGACAAGAAAGACACGAGCGCTCGTCCTTCTTGTCTCTTTGTCATCGTTCTGTTCTCGTGCTATAACTATCGTCGTGCAGAACTAGTTTCGTAAGCATTAGAGAAATCAGATGAAGAAATGATGGCCCATTAGATGTGTTCAAGATTATATGCATACAAAAATCGCCCCGCCGCGGTGGTCTAGTGGCTAAGGTACTCGGCTGCTGACCCACAGGTCGCGGGTTCATATCCCGGCTGCGGTGGCTGCATTTCCGATGGAGGCGGAAATGTTGTAGGCCCGTGTACTCAGATTTGGGTGCACGTTAAAGAACCCCAGGTGGTCGAAATTTCCGGAGCCCTCCACTACGGCGTCTCTCATAATCATCAGTGGTTTTGGGACGTTAAACCCCACATATCAATCAATCATGCATACAAAAATCAGAGTATTGCCCATTTTAAGAATAAATTTGTTTCTTTATTTAAATAATAAGTGGATTAGATCAAGCACCGCAATTCCCCAGGTCGTCGGTAATCTTATATAGTCTCTATTATTCGAAAATTGCACAATATTCTATAAAACCACTCAATTCTTGGCCAATTTCTCACTGTGGGCTAGCGCCACCAACAATAGGTGAACAAGAACAAGATTTCTTCATTATTAGCTTGAAACCGAAATTGGCAGAATTGTATTTGACACGTTTGACAACATCAACAACGTCGTTTTCTCGTAGCAGCTGTTTAGCACCACATTGTGACTGTATTCCACATGACCAATCAAATCGCCTGGTTCAGAAAAACTTGTTGCGGTTCTGGGTTGGTGGTTTATGTGTTACCACAGGACGTCATGCACAAATTAATGTGAGAGCGTATGAACGCAAATTTGAGTATGAACAATACAGGTCATGAAAAAAAATCGATGTACCTTGCCGGGCAGTGCGTATTCCAAATGATAGCTTAGTTTTCAATTGTCTTGCGCGATTTTCAAATTACAAGTTGCACTCAGTATTTACACCTGAATATACGCATTATTCACTTCCATATATATAGTGCTTTTGAAACAAATACTAGGCAGAACGCACTGTGAATATTTATTTCATCATGTGAATGAAATAAATTTAGTTTTACAGGCATAACTAGGAAGTCTTACTTTCCGTCATTCTTACAAGTTATTTCTTATCGATATGATATATAAAGAGATGTTGGCGCATAAGTATAGCACCGGCTACTCCTTAGCCCTTGATTGAAAGTTGAACACGTATCTTAAAAGAAAACATACAAAGCAGTGCATGGAAAATTGAACACTCGCGTACACATATGCAAAAACACATACGCACATATCACAACATAATGATAAGGAAATGTTCAAAAGTCAACGAATGAAGTCTCCGATGATGTCCCACGTTAATATTTGATCGAAACAGCTCAAAATAGCAGAACACAGGTCTGGTCTGCTCGTGTGTACATAAAGAGTGGACACGTCATTCACTTCAGCACACACATATATGATACTGCACATAATAAAAACATGTGTTATTCAAATGAAAGTTCACTCCTTCTTAGTACTTGTGAGCGACTCCGCTGTCTTGTAAGAAGCGAGTTAACAATATTAAAGCGTGCGTGTGTAAAATTCTAGTTGGCCACGAGCCCCGAGGTTTCTTCATGCTAAACGGTCTGTGGTTTAATGCCAACGGTTCTGATTTGAGACGGCGTCTCAGCGTGTCATGATGTGGACAGTCCATGAGTAGGTGACATACATCGTCATCTATAAATCCCCATTGACATTCGGGAATATCAGCTCTGCCCATTCTGTGCAAAAAAAATGTTTTGTGTATGCGGTGCCTAGCCTCAACTAGTGATTAAGAATTTCCATACTTCTATGTATTGCTAGCGTAATTTCGAATTCAATGAATGAATCGGTGTGATATAATTCACAGCTCTTTGTACTTTGGTCAAACCATGTACTCTTGCTCATTCTGAAAGTTGTAGCTTTTTTAATACTACGCAATTCATTTTTCAAAATTGGTGAACAAACAGTAACATCTTTACGATGTGCTTGTCGTGGCGCTTCATCGACAGCTGCGTTGTCAGGAACGATGCAATGTCAGGTATCCACTGGAATTCAATCTCATGTAGCACCTTGGTTGCTTCGCTGAGCTTTTTCAGCGTTTCGTATGTCATACTATCACTAATTGCTGTCGTGTATGTATTGAAGAGTGGTCTTAATGCGGCCTCTAAATCGCTGAAAAGTACCGATTTTCTCGCGTCGTCTGCCGAGAAAGAGAGAGAAAGAGATAGAGACAGAAACTTTATTCAACCGCGTTTATAAACGTTTTAGTATGCAAAATAGCGAAAACCTCAGGTGTAGTAGATGGCTTCATGCGACATTATTTAAGCGATTCTTGAATATTGAGTCGTGGTATAATAAACGCTGATGTTGAAGACGTAATTTTTGAGCCATCTGTGTGAACGTGTATGTACCCTGGACACAACATGTGTATCGGATAAAGCGCTAGTTGTTGTGCAACTCTGATGAACATGTCTCTTTTTCTGATAAAGCGATTTACTGAGAATTCAATGCTTGGTATTTCAAGGAGTCATGGAGGATAATCCACTTCAGAGCTCCGAAATTCATTTATTGGTAATATATAAAGAGTACGCTGTATTTCTTCATGAACATTGCTTTAATCTCTTCATAAAATCTCCAGTGCCAACGGGTGGTATTTGTGTTGCGTCTGTAAGCGAAAAAAATTGGCGGCATGTTTCGAGTATTTTCATGACTGCAAAGGGTGGTTATCGAGTCTCTGCTATGACAAGGCTGCTGGAAGTCGCTTGTCGACCACCTAGGCAGACACACAGTCCCCTAGCTAAAACTCTTTGAAGTCGCTCCTCTGAGTTGCGGGAAAGGTCGTGTACTGAATATGCAATTTTTCGTCGTATTAAAGCATTGTAAATAGCGAGCAAGGATGATACAGATCCATCCCATGATGTCCCAGCAATTCTGCGGAGTATATTTCCTAGCAAATTCACCTCATTTTTGAGTTTCTTTATGTGAGGCGCCAATGATAGCTGCCTATCAAGCATTACTCCGAGAAACCGATGCTGTGTCACAGTCACCCGTGGTTCTCCTTTTAAATTGAGATTGAAGTTTTTAACTGCTTACAGGTGAAGGGAAATACAGACGTCTTTGCGTGTGACAAAACCATTCCTCTTTCTTGACTGTGTCAAATGCCCTTTTGAAGTTGATGAACACTGCGACCGTCAAATTGCCTCAGGCACGTTCATGCTCCACATACGTTACTATGTCCAGTAGTACATTTATTGTACATCTCTGTTCCCTAAAACATTATTGTATCACCACTGAAGTCGAGAATCAATTATTTTTTCTATTACTTTACATGAACAACTTGTCACACAAATTGGACGGAAGGATTCAAGGCCCAACCAAAAAGTCTTAGCCAGTTTTAAGATTGGAAAGATGCGAGCAAACTTTCAAGACTGGGGAACAATTTTTTGCTCGCATAGAATATTGTAAATATCTAAGAGAATAGTCGTGCCTGTTGGCCCAAGGTTCTTCAGCATATTGTACGTAAGGCCGTCTGGTCCATAGGCCTATTTTTGACGACATGATGCTACCAACACATTGCAGCTCACTTAACGTAAATACAGGGGCTAGTCAAGGATACTGGGCCCAATATAGCAAGCATTATTTTCTGGCTGGCTAACGCGACTGTATTATCAAATAAACACATTGTAATGCGCCGGGTCTAGTGATAAGTTAACAAAATTCAGGAACAATGATGAAGTTACTCAGTGATAGAACGCGTCTGTCATTAATAGTTGTTTTTCGTTATATTTCCCACAATACCTGGGATGCTTTCCGTGTCCCATTTTGTGGCGACGGCAGCAGCGACTTCTACAGGCCCCCCTGGTCAAATGTCGGCGTCCTCATGCTCTTCTGTGGCTTAAGGCTCATGGTCCAACACCAGCGACGGCTCAAGAGATGCTCGTGCTTTCGTGCCCATGGACGAAGAGCCGACTGCTGGCCCGTCTAGCTACAGCTCAACATTCGTAAGCTCCGCAAGGAAACGAGACTCTTGGTGCAGCTCCAGTGAAGACACAGACATCTACTCAGTTGACGGCGACTACTCATCAGATGGCAGCTTCGTGTCTGTGAGGAGTCGGAAGGCCAAAAGGAGGCTCATCAAGACGTCATCATCAGCAAGCACGTCCACCGTGAAGGCAAGGAGTGAACGCTGGCCGCATACCATTCTCTTCACGCCCGTGGATTCTTCCGTCAGCCTTCGAATATTGAACAGCCAAGCTGTCTCCGCTGTTTTTGAGGGAATAGCACAGAGTGAAATCAAAGAGGTCCGGCTAAACACAAGTAAGAACGTTTTAGCTGTTGACACAACGCAGGCAGACACGCTGGAGAAGCTTCGAAGGATGAGAGTTTGGAGGTGTCAAAGTACGAGCGGTCGTATTGACGGTTGGGACCTGCACTGCAGGTGCCATTTACGACATTGAGTTGGCAATCCCAAACACGGATCTGCCCATTCGTATAAAAACCGGCGTACGAAGGAGTGGTCACTAAGCATGTAAGCCGACTCGGGAATAGCCGGTGTTTTAAAATAGTCTTTAAGGGTTACTCGACCCCTACGCACGTCAAGGTGCGACATTTCCGGCATGTGGTACGGCATTTTGTCCCAAAGCCGCTTCAGTACCGTAAGTGTTTCAAGATCGGCCATGTAAAGGGCATCTGTGCAAACTCTACCGTACGCCCCGGTGCACGGAGTCGCACACGGTAGACACGTGTTGTGCAACAACTTATAGGTGCGGCAATTGTCAAGGTACCCATGAACCCACGTCTAAGGAATGCCCGAGACTCAAGAAAGAATTGGGTATCCTAAACTAAATGGTCAGGGATAACTCCACTCATAAAGAAGCTTCAGACAAAATCCGGCGTCGACGTCGCCACCGACGGAAGCACTCCTGTCATGGTGATGTTCATTCAATACTCAAGTCTACACCACCACCAACATCATGTAGGAAGCCGGAGAGCACAAGCATACCTCCACCGGCGAAGCGTCTCTCTCCTGAGGACTGGCCGCCACTGGCGAACGCATGGCCTCCTAAGCAGCCTTGCCGCTTTCTGCTTCCAATGAAAGTCAATGCTTCTGTTGACGAGGCTCAGACAGCAGACCATCGAATTTTTTCTATGCTGAGATCTATTTTGAATGTCATCAGGTGTCTTCTAACAAGCGTTAATACACCAACTGCTAGGAGCAACCTACAAGTGCTGGACGCTTAAGCCCGGTCCGTGCAAGCATCCAGTAAAGTCATGGCCGACAATCACAAGTCGTTTAGACAACAGGTCAGAGAATCGTCGATTTTGATTTTTCAGTAGAACGCAAGAGGTCTTATATCTCGCATCTCTGATTTCTGTCTGTTCGCACATCTGTACGGATTTTCTATCATGGTTATTTGTGAACCAAAATTATCTCACGCAATCAGACTATCCGGCCACGAGTCATTTTTCTCATCAAGTGACATCGAAAGCTGCAAGGTTGTTGTATTTATTCGCGGGGAGCTTCAGTTTCAGTTTCAGTTTCAGTTTATTTAGCAATCTTTTTCAGCAATCATGTTAAAGTACAGTGATTCAATGTTTTCATACAATGGCAATGGTCAACGCAAAACAAAATATAAATCAGATTAAAAAGTGAAAAAGATGCAGGGACAGGAATTAAAAGCTGCTAAAGAGCAGCTTGATGGGATTCCTGACCCTGAGCAGATTGGCCGCAGACTCGTGGTGATGTAAAAAAGAAATAAAATACAAGCAAGTAAAACAGAAAAAGTACAAGAACGCATACCACAAGGAAGTAAAATATCAAGAAATTTAGCAGCAAACTTCAACTGCATACATAATGTAAAATCGCAAACACTGAAAGAATGCGGCTAATATGGAAGAACAAAGTGAGAAGGAATACAAACGAACATAATTTATATATCTAAGAAATACTACCTTGAAACAGTATGCATAACGAAAACACAAATACATGAAACAGTTCATGTTTGTACATGTGCATATGAAAAGGCAAAAATGCACTTCTATTCAAACGAATTATCAAAGTGAATATGATACTATGAAATAATACATAGTGAAAATGAACTCGAGATTAATTGATCAAATTTTCAGACTCTCTGGGGATGCTAAGTAAATATTCTTTCCACTGCTTGTTTGTCAGCGTATCAGGCGTAATGCCTTGGTTGTTTAGGTGATTCAAAAAGTTTGGCATGGTATGCTTAAGACTTTTAAAACCGTAATTCGTTCGCGAAAACGGTATTTGCCATGTGTCTCTTTTCCTTATGTTGTAAGGTGTTGCGGGTGACTCTTTGAGCTGACACATTGTTAGAAAATAGGTTTTAATTTTCAAACCATGTTTGTATTTAGCAAAGAGATTGAAATTGTGCAGTTGTTCTACTTGGGGCACGTTATATGTTGTAAACAATGTTGATGTAGGAGCGTCGTATGGAACACCTGCAGTATGTCGTATTGCTTTCTTCTGTAGCCTGATCAATTTTGATTTCTTCTTTTGCGTGGTGTTTCCCCAGACGGGGGTACAGTAATTGATGTGCGAGTGAAATAAAGCATTATAAGTGAGGAGTTTAACTTTTGGAGAAACTATATCTCGAAATTTCGAAAGCACTCCACATGCCTTGGCAAGCTTTTTGGCAACATCATGCACTTGCGAATCCCAGTTTAAGTCTTCACTGAAAGTGACCACAAATATTTACCGTCTTGTACAATGCCATTTTCTTTGTCACCGAGGTGTAAGTCTAAGCTAGAATATATTTTAATTAGTTCGTTTGAATAGAACAGCCTTTGTTTTAGCAGCATTGATAACAAGAGAATTCACTTCACTCCATTTTTGTAGCTTTTCTAGCGCGTCGTGAACTAGTATACTAAGATTAGATACGTCGTCGGATTGGAGGAACAAGCTTGTGTCATCGGCGTAAACAGAAAATTTGACTGAAAATTTGAGCTTAGTTACGTCGCCCAGCCAGTGCAACCTCACGGCAACAATCAGTATGTGTGCTTGACTGTTAAAAAAGAAAAGGTGACATTCGCACTCCTGGGTGTGTATATATCCCCACCTAGTCGATTCGACGCCAACAAACCAGACGGCATATTAAGGGCACATCAGGGTCCGTGGGTTATCACTGGGCACTTGAATGCACATCTGATTGATTTGTGGGGTTTAACGTCCCAAAACCACCATTTGAATATGAGAGACGCCGTAGTGGAGGGCTCCGGAAATTTTGACCACCTGGGGTTCTTTAACGTGCACCCAAATCGGAATACACGGGCCTACAACATTTCCGCCTCCATCGAAAATGCAGCCGCCGCAGCCGGGAATCGAACCCGCGACCTGCGGGTCAGCAGACGAGTACCTTATCCACTAGACCACCGCGGCGGGGCTTCAATGCACATCTTCCCATGTGGGAAAGCTCAAGAGTTATTTCAACATGACGACATCTAGCATCATTGGCTTTCAGCCATGGTCTCGTTTTTTTGAATGACGCAAGCCCTATATTTTTGCGAGGCACCACATATAGCAGTTGCCTCGATTTCCCTTTTACTTCAAGCCGATTCGCTACACGTGTAAAGTGGTTTTTTGGACACTAAAACACACGGAAGCGATCACATCCCCACTTATCTGAAGATCAAAGGGATTTTGAACACGTATTCATCTACCACGACACGAAGAATATATTGGACTATGTTCAAAACTCCGCTTGAGGATGCTTGTGTGGAAGGACTTTCCCATGGTCTTTAGCAAGCTATCAAGGAAACTGCATATGCAGCTATGAGCACAATATTATGCTCTCCGGAGTACTTTGAATTTGACCTCGAGCTAGAACGACTTCGTGCGATCCGCTGTCGTGCCAAAAGAAGATACCAACGCACCCATTCCACAGACGATCTAGGAACACCTGTCGCATCCGTAAGCTACAAAGCACCTCGACAAAGTAGACACCCAACGAAGGAGGAAATTCTCTGCTTGGCTACATCCTCATAAACCACTGTCTGAGATATCAAGAACTGTGTAAGGTTTACGTTCTGTTCAAGAGCAGCGCTTTCCTTTCAAAGCCCTTGCAATTTTCTGTCACCGACATGAAATTGAGGGAGCAGAAGATTTCTGCGCTATCATTGTGGGCCAGACAATGTACACAAGCCTACATACAGTGAACCATACAGTGAACTACTACCGAATGTGGTCAAGCTATCTATGTACGCTGACGACATCTGCGTCTGGGCATCTGACGTGACAAGACCTCAGGTACGCGCAAGGCTTCAGAAAGCTGCGAAATTGATATCGGTGTAGCTCAATGAGCAGGGTCTTAAAATCTTGCCAAAGAAATGCGGATTGAATACTTCTAGTCGAAAGCCAATGAGACCGTACGCTACATCTATATATCGACGGCGAAGTCATACCATGTGTCAGGATGCACAAATTTCTAGGCGTATTTTTGACTGAGACCTCTGATGGGGCCCATATGCAGCCCACTTGAAGAAGAGGGTGACAGACATCGCTAACTTATTCAAGTATCTCGGAGGAAAAACCTCGGGGACTTCAGTACATGCAAAGATGCAATTGTACACGACGCTTTTTCTCGGCTATTTGCGATAAAGCTTGCCTGTGTTGACCAATATCTGTAGAACCAGCATTCGCACACTCGAAAGTGTCCAGGCTATGGCTCTGCGAGTTTGTCTGGGCCTACCACAATATTCACCAACAGCTGAGACAATCGCGATCGCAAATGACTACCCACTCAAAACGCATATCTTAATGGAAGTGCTCAGAGCGCACGTGAGGCATCTTACTCGCGCTCTGCCCATCATCTAGCCTCACTCCCAGAAGACCGATCTCGAGTCTCATTTTGCAATACAGTCTTGTCTTATCACACACACATACCCACAGAATATAAAACTTTGTCCAGAATTGCAACTACCCCATGGTGTATGACTCATCCACGCACGGTTCTAGACATACGGTCAAAAGCCAAGCTCTCTTCTCCAGCACTGAAGCAGCTTTCTCTTCCGTTGTTCCATGAGAAGTACAGTGAGCATACCCATCTATATACTGACGCTTAAACTAAAGTGGATGGGTCTGCAGGGTTGGTGATCTTTCCTGCAACAGCGACAACGACGAAGATTCGGTTACCCGACCAGACGTCATCGACAGCTGCGGAACCTGCTGCTCTACATAGCGCCGTTAAAATGATTAAACACCAAGAAGCCAAGAAATAGAGCCTGTTCGCGGACTCCAAAGCAGCACTGCAGTGTTTGGTATTCGCCTTACGCCGGGGACCTCATAAACATCTAGTGCTGGGAATTGTAAAGCTGCTTCACCACCTCTTCGACGAAGGACACTAAATAATGTTTCAGTGGCTTCCAAGTCACTGCGGCATATTGAGCTACGAACATGCCAATGGAGCTGCTCGATCAGCACACGACGATGGTAAAAAAGAATCTATACCTCTTTTAAAGGACTGATGGTGTAATGAAAATCCGAAAATCACTAATGAAGAAGTAAAATTCCTGTGAAACGCTGAGTGCTTACAGTACACGTGACTGCATAGACTGGATACGTCTCGTCGACTTCGGCCTCAGTCCGGACTCTCTCGTCTTGAGACAACGGTGCTTCGCTGACTTTGGCTTGGTGTCGCTTTCACCAAAGTCTTCGCCTTCCGAATCACCATGGAAGACAGCACTGCTTGCGGTTATTGCGGCAGCGCTCAAATGATCGATCATGTTCTCTGCCACTGTCCTCGTTATCGCGTGCAAAGACAGCAGCTAGCTGCTGCGTTAGCTCGCCTTGAAGAAAGATCTTTGACAGAACAATCAGTGCTTGAAAGGGTACAATATCTGTGTTCGCACAGAAAATCAGTGAAGCCCTTATTGAACTTTTTGCATGGCAGTGGCCTAATGTATGGGCTCTAACACCCCCACTCACCTTTTTTTCTCATTTTCACGCGTCTATATCGCTCTTCGCTTTCTTTCCCTTCTTTTTTCTCGTTCCTTCTTCTCTTAGTACAGGGTAGCGAACCGGATGCTCCAATTTCCGCTTAGCCTCCCTGCCTTTCCCTCATTTTATTCTCTTTCGGACCAAATTCATCTGATACCGCAACTTCCCGTTTGTCCAAGGCTACAGCAAGAGTACAAAATGGGAAGCTCTGTGATACAGGCCCACTAAATACTCAAATTACAAGCCAAATTCTTGGAACAGATGTGTGGGGAGAGAGCGTGCCACAAAAATTACACCAGTGTCGTTTACTCAAATTTTCTGGTCATCTGCGCATTACACTGTGATTTTCTGTGCATTTTTGCATGCTTCTAAACTTCGCTACTTCGATATGCCGTTTCGGAACGTCGTCTGATGGCTCCTATATGTTCATACTCTCTGTCGACTGCAGCATAGTGTTTTGGAATCGGGACATTTTTGTTCATTTATTCGCATTATCCTGCAAAAAGTCATGAAGCTTTCAACTGTCGTAAGTTCACTATATTGGTTTGTTAGGCGGTACTGAAATGCTTTCCAGTTAGTCAGTTTGCTGTAGCGCCTGATGCCGTCATTTCGCAACTATTGATGAGAAAATGGTCGCAACCACATGTTTTTACATCCGTTGTCCATCCCGAACCATTCACTATATCTTGGGAACACATGGCAACATCCATGTAACTTGAGTAGTTATGCCCACGGAGAAAAGTTGTGGAGCCGTGATTTAAAATATTCAAATTGAATTTGTCTGCGGTTCACTCAACGTTCTCATGTGCATCACATCAATCACTATCCCAGATTATGTTGTGCACAATAATGTCGCCACACACTCCCATGTGCATCACATCAATCACTACCCCAGATTATGTTGTGCGCATTAAAGTATCCCCATACAAATGTATATGGATTAGAAATATTGAAGATATTTGTTAGTTCTTCCATATAAATAAGGCTTGAAGGTTGTAGATAAAGATTAATCACTGTTATGCACTGCTCACCAAAAGATACTTCACCAGCGACGAATTCCGCGAAGTCCGAATCACTTGAGTGAACTTGGTGAGAAGGTAGGTCTTTTCTGACGCAGAAATGTGCTCTGCTAGGACCACTTCGACGAGATGACTTATATATCACGTAGTTGGAGAGGCGGCAATCATCATTCATTCCTGCCTCTTGGATGCAAATTATTAAAAATTTATATTGCAAAAAAGTTTACGAAAGCCAGCACACTTCCTCCGAAGACTTTTGGCATTCCACTGGAATATGGGGACATTTTTATGCCGCTTATTTATATGTTACTTGTCGCAGGTTTGACCTGGATTGTTGACACAATAGTGCTTCCAGACGCATCAGGGCATTTACTTCTGGCAGGTTGTTTGCTTCCGGTAGAGCAGACAGGATTGCTTTAAGTGCTGCGAAAAGCCGTGGCATAATCAATTGCATGACTGGTGCAGAGGCATGGTCACCAATGAATAGTTCAGTTTCTCAGGCTTGCTGAGAATGGCGTGATGTTTCGATGTTGTAGTTTGGGCGAACACTGGCGCTGTCGGTTCTGCTACTTTCTGGCTGTGGTCGCGCGGGCGTTCGCAGCTTCGACACGTAGGTTGGGGTACTTAATGTACTTCTTGTGAATGGTCTCTCGGGTGCGCTCTTGGCGGTTCTCTTGGTGTGTTTCTCGGCAGTTGTTGTTGCTGTGTGCGCTGAGGTGGATCACGTACAGGATGAACAATCTCAAGGTTTGGATGTGGTTCACTGGGTCGCGGTTTTCTTCTATGGATGAGCTCATGCCGACGCATTTTTGCAGCAGCTTTACTTTGCGGGCAGCCTGAATATGAGGCAGCATGATTACCTGCATAGTTCGCACGCTTAGGCTGAAGAACGGACTTTCACTCCTTAGGGTAGCGTTTTTCTGAGCAGATCTTACACCGGTGTGTGTTACGGCAACTCTTCGCCATATGTCTGAATCGCTGGCAGTCATAGCACCGAAGTGCTGGACCAAGACATTCTTCTACTGGGTGACTGGTGAATCCTAAAAAGATTCTTCCTGGAATCGAGTGGTCATCTCGAAAAGTCATGATCACTGTGTGAAGTGGACGCGACGTTACCGCTCCATCTTCCTGGCGGTAATATTTCAACTTGCCGTGCGCCGATAGAACCACTGCATGTCTCAAGTACTCTAGGAGTTGTTCGTCTGAATACTGCAAAGGAAAATGCTTTACTTTCCCAACGTTTTGATTGTATGACTCTGGGATGAAAGGCTAAACTTCCAGGCCGCCAACTTTCGAAAGCATCCGAAGACGCTTTGCTGAAGCTAAGGAAGCAACGCTGACACTGAAACTTCCACCTCTGGTCATTCTGTATGAGTGCACTTTTTCTTTAGAAGCGGACACTACTTCAGCTGACTCTCGATTGTGGTTCACTTTCCAGAAACTAGCACCTTCAGCTGTTGGCCGAAAGACGACTGGGATGCTCTCTGCTCACTACTTCTAATACGCAACCAACGTAAATGGTCCATCTTCGTCTATGCCCTAATTCTTCTGCATCACTTAGGTTATAAGTTGACGCTTTATCGTCGAAAAGATTCTCTTTTGAGCGAAGTGTCTTGCTCTCAGCTTCATCGTCTTCTATCGCTCCTGGGATCACTGGAGCCATTTCGCGGTTGTGAATGAGCAAACGGGCCGGCTTTATGATGTTTTGTCGCGTCTGTAAGCCCCGGGCTTTTCATTGCGTTCTGTAGAATCACTCATGAGGGTTGACACACTTGGACAGAGCATAAGGCTCGTGGCGATGGCTACCAACCACCGTAGTGGTCACGAACTAGCCAAGTCTTTAATAAAGGAACCTTATACCTGGAAGGCGCCGAGCCCTCGAAGTTTTCACCCGACGTCTTGTTGGCACACTAAGGAAGAAATGGATGTCAGTGTAATAGTACAAGAAAATTGTGAAATCCAACACTGCACAAAAACAGCGACCGAACAGAGCCCCTTCTTCTTCTGAGCGTCACTGTTAAGCCGGGTCAGTACTGCTGACAGATGTTCGTTAAAATTCTTGACTGTGGTGTCAATAGCATATACTACGCTCTTAGAAAAGGTGAGGCAGTCATGCAGTCATTTGCACAAAGTAAAAATACTGAGAGGCCCAGAATTGATGTCTGTGATACAGCGTTATTAGTAATTTTAAATTTAGGATAATCATTACACACGCTAAAAAACAGATATGGCCCTCGTAAATAGTCACGTATAGTAGTGATGCAGGAGGAATTTCGAAGTGCAACTTTAAAGGAATAATAATTATCTTGAATATGAACAGCACTGACTACGTCATTGTTTGTATTTCTGCATAAAACGGAACTGCCCGCTACACATATACCCAATATCGTATGTACTCCGTACTGCATGTGGCCTATAAAGATGAAAAATTTGTGGTTGTACATAGCAGTGAATGCGAACCATTAAACCATAAACTCTTTTCAGAATATGCCTTGCATCAGTAGGGCCGTCGAGATTTTACTCTTTTTTCAAGCTAAATTACATAGGTTAACGTGATGCCTTGCCTGAAAGGACAGCTGTATAGGGTAGTTTTTTGAATGAGTTTCCAACACCAGCATGGTTTTGTGACAGATTACCCTACTACCATTCGGAGGGCCCGTGTTCAAATTCTTGTGATCGTGCGTATGTTTTTTTTAATTTACCTTGTCAAGTCTATCAGCTACGCTTCTGACGGTGACGGTGACGCAACTTAACGCACGAACTGGTGCGTTAAAACTCTGTTTTAAGGCTAACTTATGTACACAGCAAAGCAACTAAAACTCGGCGAGAATTAGCAGAACCCCTTGTTTGTCCCTGTAATTGTAAGGCTGCTTTTTTTTACTAAATAATCAAGTGACTCCATCTTACTCTCAGAAGCCGTCAAGGCTAAGCCGACGGGTTGATGACACCAATAACATATAAGTATTCTCTTAGGCATTGCCAGTGCTGCCACTGACTTATAGGCTGCATCCTAACTCTCAGTTCAGGTTCCGTTCTACGGAAATTGCGGTACTGGGCAGACACTCTTTCATCCGGCCTGTGATATTATCCCCCCAGGAGTAAAAACACCACTCAGAAATGAGTTGCCTTACTTTATATGAAAGGAGAGAGAGAGAGAGAGAAAGAGAGGAAAGGCAGGGAGGTTAACCAAGCTTGGTTCAGTTGCCTACCCTACACTTGGGAGGGGGAAAGGAGAATAATAGCACGGAAAGAGATAGAAAAGAAGAGGAGTAAGAAAGAGAAGCATGAATAGTCAGCTCGAGACTACACTGCATGGTCTCGCACAGTTCTTTCACAAGTGGTCGTGAAGTCTGGTAGTCCTTAAAAAGTACTAGAGGGCTTTCGTGGCTTTGCGCGTATGGGAAGCCGTCGGCCAAGGTCCCAGGATCCCAAGATCCCAGGATATAAAAGGAGTTAAAAGGCAGAACAATAGAAGAGGAATAAACTCAAAAAGGTAATTTTATCAAAATGATGTGCATATAAAGGATCGCGATTACAACACGTCAACCTTTATTCCGCACTAAGTAGAGAAAAAAAATGACAAGCCTTCGCAAGCCGCATATAACTACATTGTCAATTATAAAAAAGTGGCATAAAAACAAAAAATAAGGGAGGTGATTACGTGTTTGTATTCTCACCCTGCCATGTCACCGTAACTTAGTGTTGTTGCGCATAATTACGTTTCTCCAAACTCACTATTGACAAGTTTTTTTTCAGTTGGTGCGCTATCACTTTTGTGATTGACGACACTTTGATTTTACCCGGAGGAATAGCTCGGGTGGTTCGAAACGTACGCTCACGCTTCAAATTAGGAGCTGTCAAGGGTGACAGATGATGTTTTAGTTGTCGGCAAGAGGATGCAATGACATATCTTAGAGTCGTGTGCAACGTACGCTTCTTGCCAGTGTTGATTTCTCTTGCTTGCCTTTCGACAAGTTCTGGCACACAAAAAAATCATTGCCCTTATCACGCAAGCTTCATTTGCCAAACTAAGTGTAGCATCTAACTTTTCTCTAGCTTAAACCGATTGCTAAAGCCATCGTGCTCCCCTTGCCGTCTGGATCCATCTTGTGTTCTCTTAAAGGACCCCTGACAGCCAAAGTATTGTTGGCGAGTTTTTTGCAGTAATTTGTAGCTTTGCGTCTGGTAATGCCTAAATTATATCCTAAATGCTTCAGCGTATTGTTGAATTAATGTTAGATGAGTTAATTAAGAACCATTATGCGTCAGTTTGAAACGCCCGCCTAAATACCGTAAGAAACTGGCACCCCAATGTGGAGTAGTGCCTGGGACTGTTTTCAAATAAGAGGATCCGCATGCGGATAAAAAGAAAACGAGTGGGTGTTTTGAGCGTGCCGCCCTCCCCCCCCCCCCCCCCCACAAAAAAAAAGCTGGCGTAAGCAGCGAATACCACCTTGTTGAGAGCAGCCCGACAACGAAGCGAGAGGGGCGACCAACAATAGTCCTCGCCATGTGCCAGTCGTGGTATTGTGCACCCTCCCGCAAATGTTGACCCTGCAAAGTCACCCTACAATCGACAGAGATTGTTGACCCTACAATCGACATTCGCTGTGGTTTTACCGGTATACGTAAAACCACAGAGAATGTCGATTGTACCTGAATACTCGAAAGAGCATGCACCCTTAGGTAAAAACCAAATAAAGTATCTTCTAGGCTGCGCTTGGCTCTAATAATCGGTAAGAGGCGGCCTTACGTGCTGAACTATGAAACAACACAAGTATCTCAAGTTTGCAAACTAGGTGTCAAGAGGGACCCTTTAAGTTTTACTGCTGCAACTTCAAAAACAAGACAATCATTTTGTATTGAATGCCTGAGGTTCCAGTGTCTCAGCTCAAAGACTGACTTCTCGCGTCATCAATATATATATATATATATATATATATATATATATATATATATATATAGAGAGAGAGAGAGAGAGAGAGAGAGAGAGATATTGTGAGCGCTGACTATGTACTTCATCTTCATCTGTATGACCAAACCATTGTAGTGATCATGATCGTATGTCACGCGAACTGGCTCTCTGGCTCGCGCGTCTGGATTAAAAAAAGATAACCTAGTTGCTGCCTTACCAGACGTGGTCTCATAAGTGGTGGAGCGTGCTTTCGTTCGCACGTCTTCCTGCTCTACCCGTCACCCTTGGAGCTCCGGTCTGGTCGACGGTTGTGCCCTCAAGCAACAGTGATGGTAGAACCCAACGCGTCCGCTGCTGCAACCACTCCTTCTCAGCCACTTAGACTTCATTACAACGTGAGTACCTCTCATCGAGACCCTCCGGTATTTTCTGGCCCTCGCAACGAAGACGTCGAAGAATGGCTGGACAGTTACAATCGAACCAGCGTTTGTTTTTATTGGGATGAGGCACACAAACTGCGCTACGTTCCTTTTTACCTCGATGGCGTCGCTAAAACCTGGTATTACAACCACGAGATCGACTTCTCCAATTGCTCGGCCTTCACGGGGCATCTCCGTCAGGTATTTGGCACGTCTGCAGGATGCTCTGCAGTAGCGAAACAGAAGCTCGCAACCCTCATCCAGGGGGACGACGAATCGTATACGTCCTACATTGAAGATATTCTGGCTCTCTGTCGCCGAGCACAAAATGACATGACGGAGGCCGATCGCCTCCGACATCTACTGAAAGGTATGAACTCTGTGGCCTTCAATGCTCTCGTGATCCAGAATCCGACTACCGTACGGGACGTTATCACTACATGCCAACGCCTGGACGCGCTTCATTCCATGCGCCTTCCAAACGCCTCCTGCGACGCTCACTTTACCAAAGAGCATGAATTGCAGGCCCTTATCCGCACAATTGTCAGAGAAGAACTTCACGGCCTTATTCCAGGCAACCCAACCATTGCGTCTGTCCGCACACCTCCTTTCAAACTGCGAGAGATAATGAAGCACGAGCTGGCATCAATGACAAGCGCTGCACATGCCCCGTCTCCTGTTCGCTTCCCAGTGCCTTCGTACGCAGAAGTTGCATCGCGGGCCCCTGCACCAGTTCCAACCGTGCCTGCGGACGTCGGATGCGACCATGTGGCTGCCATGACAACGCAAGTGCCAAGGCCACGCCACTATTCTACATGGCATCCTCCGTGCCCCGTCTGGTTCTACTGGGGCATTAGGGGTCGTATATCCCGTTTCTGCCGCCACCGTCTGCAGGATGAACAACGTGGTTACTCAGCTTACGAGAGAGACTCTGCTCCGAGACCCGATGGATACGATCCCGCACCGTATCCATCCACCTCCCGTCAGTCGCCCTCCCCTCCACGGTCTCTTGCTCGGTCTCATCCTTCTCGTTCATCTTGCCGCCGTTCTCCGTCACCGTTTCGGCGTACGTCATCACCCCTGCGTCCCGCGCCGATCTCTCTGGACTCGGAAAACTAGAAGGTGCAGTTTTTGGAGGGGAAACTGCTTGTTGTCGGAACGTTACAACTTCTCCGTCTCGTCCAGCTAATTTACTGTCTGTTTGTGTGGAAGGTGTTTTTGTTGACGCCCTTAGAGACACTGGAGCCGCAATTTCGGTAATTGATCGTGAATTGTGTTTTCGCCTGCGTAAAGTGCAAACTCCTTATGCCAGTCCCATGTTATGCGGCGCTAATGACAGCCCAATTCGCCCAACCGGGTTGTGCACTACTCGTGTTCTCATCGATGGAATCCGTCATCACATACAATTGGCTGTGCTGTCTTCGTGCGCTCATCAGATAATCTTAGGCTGGGACTTTTTGTCAGCGGCGTCTGCTGTTTTTGTGTGGTCGGCCCCTCATTCGTATTACGTACACTGAGCTTTGTTCTGCTGCCGACCTTCCGTCGCCCAACCTTGTGACAGCTGCGGATTTCCTCCTGCCTCCCGGACAAGAACGTGTCCTTACGATCAAGTCACGAGACATTCTAGATGGTGACGCTGTGGCTGTTCCTTGCCATTGCTGCATTTTTCGAGGGATCACCATCGCATCTTGTTTAGTGCGGTTCTCCCGTGGTTATGCAAGCATCACGGCCTGCAACACGACGCCAGAACAACTTCTTTTGCCTGAGGGGACCACGGTTGCCAGCATTACCGAAGAAGCACCGCTTTGTGTCGTCACTGGTTCATCTGCTTCGTCATCCTCAAAGTGTATGCCAGCGGAAGATGCATTTCCTGCTCTCAAGGCCACTTTGTGTGAACATCTCAACGCAACGCTAACTGATGCCTTGCTAGCGTTATTAATGAAGCACAAAACTTGCTTTGACGTTTGTTCCGAAGGTCTGGGTCAAACAACAGTGACCGCCCATCGTATCGACACCGACGGATCCCGTGTGATTCACCGCCGCCCTTACCGTGTGTCGGCTTCTGAACGCAAGCTTATAGAAGAACAAGTCAACGACATGCTCACGCGGAACGTTATCAGGCCTTCGACAAGCGCATGGTCTTCTCCTGTCGTGCTAGTGAAAAAAAAAGGATGGCTCGGTACGGTTTTGCATTGAATACAGATCACTCAACAAAATCACTCGTAAGGACGTCTACCCAATGCCTCGCATTGACGACGCTCTTGATACTTTACGAGGTGCCGAGTACTTTTCAAGTCTCGACTTGCGCTCCGGTTATTGGCAGATTCCAATGCACGAGTCTGATAAAGAGAAGACTGCGTTCGCTACGCCAGATGGGCTCTTTGAATTCAATTCGATGCCTTTCAGCCTGTGCAATGCCCCAGCCACATTCGAACGGATGATAGACACGGTACTGCGGGGATTAAAATGGAAGACCTGCCTTTGCTACCTGGACGACATTGTCATCTTTTCGTCCAGCTTCTCACAGCACCTGGAACGGTTAGACGAAGTTCTCACGTGTTTAGCTAAGGCCGGTCTCCAGCTCAACACTAAGAAGTGTCGGTTTGCCAGTCACAGCATCAAGGTATTAGGTCACGTCGTCAGTAAACAAGGTGTTCAGCCCGATCCCGACAAGGTTGCCGTAGTACTGCACTTTCCTACACCAACCACACAGAAAGACCTCCGCAGCTTCCTTGGCTTAGCGTCGTATTTCCGCCGCTTTGTACGTGATTTCGCTACTATTTCGGCTCCTCTGCACAAACTTCTGACCTCGAGTGCACCCTTTGTCTGGTCAGATGACTGCGAAGCCGCTTTTCACACCCTCAAGCGATGGCTCACATCACGGCCAGTGCTTCGCCATTTCAAAATAGTGACTGTCCCATCATGCTCTGTGTTGTTTAGCGTCTCTCAAAAATTTGTCGGGACGCCTTGGCCATTGGGTACTACGATTGCAAGAGTATGACTACAGCGTCACATATAGGTCGGGCCGAGAGCACCAAGATGCCGACGCTTTGTCCCGTTGCCCGCTCTCGCAAAACGCCGAAGTGTCACCTTTCATCTGTTCGTCACCGCCCACCAAAGTGACCAAACAGACAGCTGATGCTTCAAAACAGTTAGTTGCCTCGGCGGACCTACTTTCCTCCACAGATCTCGCCTCGCTCCAACATGCCGATACCTAGTGCCGCACAATCATCGATCGGCTCACTGGCTTATCGCATGCTCCAAACAGCCGCCTAAGACGACAAATTGCTCGTTTCAAGCTTCAAGAGGGAACATTATGTCAGCAAATTTACCATCCTCTCGGTAACTAATGGGTTTCCGTCATTGCTCGCTCACTTCGTCTGGAAGTTCTACAAGCGTTTCATGACGAAGCGACAGCTGGCCACTTAGGGTTCCACAAGACCTACGACCACCTCGAGACTCGCTGCTTTTGGCCTGGCCTCTCCACTTCTGTCGCCCAGTACGTCGCTTCCTGCGCGTCATGCCAGCACCGAAAACGTACCACGTCTCTTCCCGCGGGGCCATTGCAACCACTGCCGTGCCCGTCCACTCCCTTTGAATTTGTGGGCATAGACTTATACGGACCTCTTCCGCTTACGCCAACCGGTCACCGTTGGATTGTTACTGCAGTAGACCACCTTACTCGCGACGCGGAGACGGCAGCTCTTTCATCTGGTGCTACCTCTGAAGTAGCCGATTTTTTTCCTTCGCGCCATTATTTTACGACATGGCGCACCGCGTGTGCTCTTTAGTGACCGTGGCAAGACATTTCTTTCACATGTCCTTGCTGAAGCTTTACAGGCCTCTAACACCATCCACAAGACCACATCAGCGTATCACCCTGAAACTAATGGTCTGACTGAGCGTTTTCACCGAACTTTGTCTGACATGATCTCTATGTACGTGTAACCGGACCACAAAAACTGGGACACGATACTACCTTTCGTCACGTTCGCATATAACACTGCCATACAGCGTACGACGAATTTCAGCCCTTTTTTTCTTGTGTATGGCCGTGTACCGACTTTTATTCTGGACACCACCTTTTTGTCCACATCTTCCAATCCATCTTTATCTCTCCCGGAAGAGTTCGCCGCTCGCGTCGCCCGCTGCCGCGAAATCGCCCGCGCCAACACTGCTACCATTCAGGACAAGAGAAAAATTGACCTTGATGCGAAGCGTCGAGTTGTTGTGTTCCGCCCAGGCGACGAAGTCGTTTTGTGGACACCTGTTCGTGTACCTGGGCTCTGCGAAAAATTCCTTCACCGATATCTCGGTCCATAAACCGTCCTGGAACGAACATCTGAAGTCAACTATCGCGTTGCTCCTGTCAACGCGGCTCCTGATCACCGTCGCCGCCACACCGAGATCGCCCACGTCTCTCGACTGAAACGATATATTCGGCGTCCCAACCCTTTCTAACTTGCTGCCCTCTTTCGCGAAGGGGGGAAAATAGTGTGAGCGCTGACTATGTACTTCATCTTCATCTGTATGACCAAACTATTGTAGTGATCATCATCGTATGTCACGCGGGCTTGCTCTCTGGCTCGTGCGTCTGGATTAAAAAAAAGATAACCTGGTTGCTGCCGTACCGGACGTGGTCTCATAATATATATATATATATATATATATATATATATATATATATATATATATATATATATACTAGGGAAACAAGTGTATACACATAGGCTTGTTTTTTCGTCTTTAGACACAATGAGAATGATATCTAACAGACAATAATGCCAAGGAAAGTATAGGGCAAGTTATTAGACCAATTGTAGTGTAAATGCGAAGGGAAAAAAAGTGGGTGAAAAGAAAAAGATAACTTTCCGTGGGCAGGATCCAAACCTGCGACCTTCGGATAACGCGATCCAAGCTCTGCCACTGAGCTACGACGACAGCTATCCCACCAACCACTTTATTGGGTATCTATGTGAATTTAAACGTGGGAGTGTCAGCCAGCGCCATCTGTAGCCATAGCGGCGATTGTGGCACACTCTCTATGAGCTTGTTTGGCGTCATGTAGCACGTGAACTTATTACGTGCTGGCAGCTGACCAATAGTTCCTCGTATACAACCTAAAAGCACCAAGTCTGCCAGTACGAGAAACTGGTTAATGAATAAGGGAAACAAGTGTATGCGTAAGGGATCGTTTTTTTCGTCATATATATATATATATATATATATATATATATATATATATATATATATATATATATATATATATATATATATATATATATATATATATATGTGTGTGTGTGTGTGTGTGTAGTGTGTGTGTGTGTGTGTGTGTTCTCCGAGCTCTCGGCACATCCATGGGTCACCACATTGTTCTACGAAAGGGCAGTAACTAAATCTCTTGACCTATTAAAAGAAATTTTAAGTGCGAAGTAGCTCAAGGCGTAGTTCAATCCGGCGGGCAGCGTGACTGCCCTTTCTGCGCATGCGCAGCTGCTTTTTCAAGCAATGGCAGAACGCGCTCACACGCGGGCGTGTTCCGGCCTGTTTAAGGGGCTGGGTAGGACGCTGTGGCGTCTCCTCTTTCCACTCTCTCAGCAATTGCCTGATGGCGTCGTGGAACGAGATTCTGCAAACGCACGATGAACCCACTTTCTCTCGCGTGGCGTGCTCTAAGAAGAGTTCGGGACGAGTAACACCACAGAAATAGCAGTTATTTACGGCGTGCTCCACTTGAAAGGACGCGCTTACACCAGACAAGGTGCCTTGATGAACGGAACTTCAAGTTGACACATGCGCTGCTTCGCCCGCTTGGGAGCCAAAGCGGCAATTTTATTGTAATAACAATTATATGGACATTGTCGGCTGGATTTTGCCGCCGGCATCGTTGTCACTCACCGCATGTGTGTACGTATCTATATATTTCAAAACACAAGAAAAAAAATAATCCAGAAAAAGATTTCAGTGCGCGGAATCGAACGTGGGACCTCTGAGCTGTGAGTGTAAAGCCTAAGCCACCGAGCTACAAAGGAGCACCTCTCTCAACATTAAACGGAAAGCAATTTATATATACCGCTTACCGCTGGTGACGGGCATCTGGAGGGGAAATGATCGTGTTTTTAGCATGACCAGCAAGATGGCGCAATGAGCGCACGTCGCCACATCGTCACGACGTGGTGGCGCACGCTCTCATTTCCCATGCGTATTTTGCCTCGCGAAGAGAGTGCAAGGTGGACGCTCACGCGTGCGCTTATCTCGCAGTGGCGACAATCGCACGTCTTGGCTGGCCTTGGGCTTTCACCGGAACAATTCTGTCATAATTACCCGGTGCACAAAGGTCACTGCGATTGGTGCACAGTCTCCGTTTACGAAAAGAGCACGCTTTTCGGGCACTGCGAAGTAACAACTGATAGCACGCACTATGAGCTGCCTAACGTGGTCTATTCTCTGAAAAAAGGTGGCCAAGCTAAAGTGCAGAACGAGCACTTTTCCGTACTTTTTTCTTTCCTCCGACAATCATGGAATGGAACTCTTTACCCGCTGATGTGTAGAACGTCACAACGTTCCTTTTTCTCTGCAAGCGATAAAAGAGATGACTCCCTAGGCGCCACTGCGCTTGGGGCGTCATGTGACGTCATGTATTTGCTTGGATTGCGATGTTCGAATGTATGCTGAAACGTGATCAATGTGTTTTCAAGGTCGGTACTTGTGTATGCTTTTTGCTGCATGGGTATTTGTAATGTAGGACTTGTGGGTGCTTACTTCCACAGATATTGTTTCATTTTTTTGTTTTCATACTTACGTGTGCCACTATGCTGCAGTATATTACTCTATGTTCTTTTTGCTTTTTTTCGAGCCTGTGTTGTGTCAACTATTTATGCCCCACTCCTGCCTAAAGTGGCGTGAGGCTTTGATGGAAACCGTTGGTATGTACCAAAATAAATGTTTAAATTAATAAATCCAACGTGCATGCACCGTGATTCCACATTACTGAGTCAATTATTTAGTAAATAATTAATTATGCAGGTGAAGTTCGATCACCTGTATATTTACACAGTGAACGAATCCCAAAAGAGTGTTCTGAGCCACATTTTACGTCTTTCAGTGGTCCTAAATTTTAGTGGCGGAAATACAAAACTACATGTTACAGAAGGGCTCTCTGACATCACTGAAGGACGTCGTGTGCAGTGCGAACTGCCTAACGGGTATTAAAGACGCCTGCATTTCCTTGCAATCAGGCATACAAGATGGAAATTATTACTCATTTCAACAAGGAGACCAGCAAAAGAAGCATAAAAACCGCATATGATAGATGAATCGCTTTCAAAGACGGAAACATCCTCCCAAGAGTTCGCGGTAAAAACTGGGTTGCAGCTGCTTCCCACGGGGCTCTTTGACGTCATTCAACGCTGTTGATTGATGTACGAACCAGTTAATGGTTGATAACGGAACCAGCATCAAAATGTGAAGCACGTTCTTTCTATCTTCGTGTATCTCTGACTTTTAAATATGCAGAAGAGACCTGTCTATGAACTCGTTCAATTCATTCTAAATAGCTTGAATAACTAGGCTACGGCAATTCAAGACACCAGAAGAGCGTGAATACAAGTCTTCACAAATTGAACAAAGATGCTGAAAGTGATCGAAGAACAAATCGTGGTGTACCATGAAGGCCAGAAATGGATTATCCCTAACGTTAGATTAAGTAATATTAAAACATACCCCCCACAAATACTTTTCAGCATATGCGCTGTTTATTGCAGCTTCTCTGGTATTTGACGATCATAGGGTGCGATGACAGTTACTTTGTTAAGTCTAGTTGCATTGCTAAGTATATCTGCAATAAGAAGTAATATTATGCTTTCCTTTGCACAAGCACAGCCCAATTCTTTATAGTGCTCACTTTTCAACGCGCTAGAAAAATTTGACGGCACGTTGCTTCCGTAAGCAATGCGTATTTTATCTCTATTGCTGCTTAGCACTTCTAATCTTGGGAATAACTACACAGGCTTCAATAATAACATTCTCGAACATTTATTTGGAAGCTATGTTCACAATAATAGCGAGAATATAGTTTTCTCAACCATATCGCGTTACATTATTGTTCGCTTTAGGGTGTATCAAGTACCACACTACGATACCGAGTTGCCCCACTGAACTGTTACATACGAAAGTCTGGCCTGGTGCAGTCACTCTTAGGCATCCACTGCAACAAGAGTGTGACTCTGCATCATTTTCTTAAACATGTAGGTTACTCACAAATAAACCAAATTGATTCCTAGACAGATCTCTTCGCAAGATGGCCTGATATTTGTCCTTTCCTCTGGCTCTTTCCTCTGGTGCCATAGAAACAGACTTCATCCACAAGGAACGTTTGCGAAGTTGCGTGCGATTTTTCGTCGGAGGCAATGCAAATAGAATGTAGGTATGTGCAAAAGATCACGGTTTCAACTTATTGGCTTCTTAAGTTTTAATGATTTCTAAAACAGTGGTTGCACTGGTAAATCTCTTTTTAAACTAGGCATTAAAGATATTCGCATTGTAAAACAATATTGTCTTTAAGGTAAGGTACCTTCGGTTTCACGGTGGATCCCCCATCGTGGTTCGCCAGGTTGCCAATTCCAACAAGCCTGCTCACGCAAGTATAAGTAGCATTCTTCTTACCCTTGTTGCGAAGCGCGCCTCCGACAACGTTACGAAGGGCGCTACGAATCTCACCGCTGCAACCACTGTTTCGAAAGACGGCGACGCCAACACGGTCCCGAAGGCGCCACTGCTTCGAACTCCGCCGGGAAGGTCACCAGCCGTTTGGTAGCGTAGGTTTCTCAGCTCGCGACTGCTGCTGCGCAGAGCTGATAGACGAGCGGACGAGACGACGGTGAGTTAAACAAGGTTTATGTACAGTATATATACAGAGGCATTACGAATTCGGCACTGGGGCCGACAGCTTAGAGACCCGAAAAGCCGAGCTCTCGTCTCTAACACATAGGTCTGCTCTCAAAATGGGTCTGCTCTCGACGCGCCGCAGGGCTTCTTTTATATGCACCGGGTCCAACACAAATGTCCAACCAGAAGCGCCGCTGGTCGTGAGGCCAGAATCCTCCAATGGGGTCGCCGCTGGGCCGCGTCATTCTTTCTCATCGAATCTGGAGAGGCTGCGCTGCAGGTGGCTGCACCCAAAGATGAGTGACGTCGCCAGGCATTGCGTCACCCCCCCAGACAGGAAGGCGCCGATTGCTTGCTCGACTGGCTCGCTTGCTGAGGTGACTCACTGCACCTGCGCAACAGAAAGGCGCCGTCGCGTGTTGACGCCGTTGAGTTGTTCATCGCGTCAGGTGGGCTCGCGTGCTGGCCTTGACACAGATTTCCATTTTTCCGAGGCATGGACGTTCGCTGCGGACTCGCAGGCATAACACCCTACGGAACTTTCTGCCCTGCTCGCACAAACACCAACTAATCATGAAAGTTGTGCCATTGTTTATTGTACTAAAATTTTGGATGACTTATGCTGCAGTACATAAACCTGGTCAGTCCCAGCGCCCTTCCCCCCCCCCTCTCGGGCCTCATTCGTTTATAGTAAGGGTGCCCGGGCAGACTGTTTCCCTTCCACTAGGAAAGGTCCCGAGTAATACTCCGGTATTATCCCGAGCTTGTGATAAATGAAGGAAAAGCAGGGATGTTGATCACATCTCGCGGTATACACAAGGTCATACTACCAATAATCAATAAGATATTTTGTCTGCAAGGCGTCCCGTCTATTTGCATTCAGGAACACACCATCCTTGGCTTAGGCCCCGAATATACCAGCTGAAAGTAGAAAGCCTGACTGTTTGCCGTTATGGCAGCCCAATACCCGGACTGACGTCCTTAACTTAATCCCGGCCTGTATTGGTTGCTGGCAGACTCAGCCTATACCACCGAGTCCCCGTGTAACATGTATCGGCATTACTTGTAGAAACTGTGTAATACCTGGGAATATAAGCTGTATGTATCTCTAAGGTCAAAACAATGTTACTTTGCTGCACAAGTCTTTAGTAGTTTCCTGTGAATATATGCAAGCTAATACTAATGCATGTATATCGAATGTGAAACGGTTGGAATGACAAGACATGACTTGGCAAGTTGAAATATTGATGTGCGATGTGATAGTGTTCAAAGGTTTATTCTTTACGATGTCAAAAAAAGATCTGCAAAGCCAACAATGATTTTCATATTAGACAATACTTCATACCTGCTGGGCGATGCTGTTAAGTAGTATTAAGAGCCCTGCCCAAATGCTGCACAGAACAAAAACACATGCAAAGCTTGAAGAATTTCAGTGATTGTGCCCCGTCAAGTGTGCTCTTTGTTGTGGTAATGACTTAATGACTCGAAAAACGAAGTGTTCTCCAAGTTGAGACCGCTTAACGTTGTTTCGTGTATATCTCTTTGGGTGGATAATGGCCTGAAGCGTCAGTGGTAGGGCGCTGGTAATGCGCACAATATTGCTCTAACGTCAGTTTTTCCGCGTCTTTTAGCAACAGTTTACTCTGTCGCCTATCATACACACCCGATAGATGGCTACGTTGTAAAAGCACAAACATCAAATCAGTTCCTGCGCTTCTCGTCAGGGCGAGGCAGAGAGAATAAGGTTGAGTGAAAGGCAGGGAGGTTAACCAGAAGAAAATTTCTGGTTCGCTACCCTGCACTGGGGAAGGAGAAATGGGCATGGAAAGATAAAGAGGAACAAGGAGGGAAAAGTCGGGCTGCACACGTGCCTGCGTGCATGGGTGAAAAAGTAAATAAAGTTCACCAGATGATGTTTTTATATATAGAAATATTTCGTCGATTCACGCTTTGCTACACGATCGAAATGATTGCAATATAACACACGTTCGACTTTTAAAAATCAAGTGAAGTTACAAGCAGGCGATATATCTTGAAAGGTGGTAGATTTTTTCCTTGTTTTGAATGTGTAACTTGATTATCAATACCATTTTGAATGTATAGTTTGTGAGAAAGAATCCGCACATAGCACACTTGTCTATTTCACTGCCAGTTATAACTTTCTAGCATGCAAAATGACGCTGACAATAAAGATTTGTAAATCTCCTCGGATGGCGGGGCAATATTTCTGTTTATTTTGCAAGATCGTCTCCATTCTTGTTGGATGCACAATGATACGCAATGTTTATGCCCGATTGTGAAAGACGAAGTGCGTTGCAGCCAAACTCTGCGTAAATAATGGTCATAACGAACCCTAACGAAAGCACAGACACATGAGATAAAGGATTGGGGGTGTCGACTTGCCTGAAGTTGCAGGACACAGCGTTAACGGAGCGAGCATATATCTCTTAGACATTGCATTTATTTGTCTTGCCTATCTATAGTAATAAACAAATGCGTAGACTCACAATTCTGTGAACAAACCACATTTATAAATTTATTACGTCATGTGCGGGTATTTCAGCGCTAAACATAAAAATGAAACTTCGCTTCAGTGTCTCCGAAAATAATAAGCGTATGATATTGAAACATTGATTGATATGTGGGGTGTAACGTCCCAAAACCACTATATGATTATGAGAGACGCCGTAGTGGAGGACTCCGGAAATTTAGACCACCTGGGGTTCTTTAACGTGCACCCAAATCTGAGCACACGGGCCTACAACATTTCCGCCTCCATCGGAAATGCAGCCGCCACGGCCGGGATTTGAACTCGCGCCCTGCGGGTCAGCAGCCGAGATATTGAAACATGTGACATCAGACTTCTCAGATTGCAATTCGTCAACCAAAACAAATCTATTGTTTCTTCTTAGTGACCCTATAACAGCGGAGCTATTGACGCTAGCTGCGCGTTGCATTAAATGAACATAACTTATGAACCTGCGCGCATGAAAGATCTTGGCGAGTATTGACGGAGGAGGAGGAAAGAAATAAGTGGAAGGGCAGGGAGGTCCGCCCGTTCTCAGGTCGGCTGGCTACCCTGTGCTGGGCAAGGAGGTGAGGGTAACAAAAGATGACAGAAAAGAGGTGTTACAAAAAGAGAGAGGGGAGAGAATAAGCAAAGGTTAGCGAAAGAGGAAAAGCCAAATAGAGATGATGCGACACTGAAGTCGGTCTTTAAGGGCAGTTACTGGTGGCTCAGACCACTAGTATCACCGACTAAAAACTTTATCTAGTATATAAGGATCGGTGTAGGTCCGCCCCTCTCTCGTTTAGTGAATGCAGTGCACCACCACCATTACAGCAAAGTTGTTTGGAATACACAACAAAAACTTCTCGCAGCTTATAAATGCGGAGTATTTTCTAGTCGCACGATGTAGTGCTTCGGCGTCAGTGCCGCATACACTACCACTGCGCATGCTCGGATCGTCTCGCGCCTCATGCCTGTCTCGTCTCCCTAAAACGCGAGCGATGTGAATTCTATAAGCGGCGGAGCGTACCTTCGGAATTCAGTAAAGGGCGTCTCCTCTTCGTCCAATACAACGTCGGCATTACTCAATAAAGACACACTTGAGCTTTATGCCTCTTGCGTTTGTTTCTCCTTCATTCACTAACTAAATGATGAAAATAAAGACGAAATAACAATTAAGCATTCCCAAATCGACCCATTAACACAACATTCACGCGATACCCCACACCACTATAGGACGCAGTTCCTCCCATGAGAAAATGCGGGCGTTATACCTTTTGCATTTGGCTCTGTTGCTATGTTCAGTACATGGGGATCTGAGTGCTCTACCGGATTTCCTTAGATGGACAGCACCACCAGAAGGCTTGCTCTCAAACAAAGAGAGAAAAGAAGAAGAAAGAGACATTTAGTGAAAAGCATTGGGAGCTGAAGGAAAGGATAAAAGGAGCTCTAATCTCTTGCGCGAGTTTACGCTGACGAGAGTTTCTCTTTACGCATTCCGCTTTGCAGAGGTTTTAGCTGTTTCTTTCTTTTTCTTCAAGTGGTGAGGCAAATATATTTAGGGTGGCATACGTCAATCCTTTATTTGGAGGGAAATCGCCGAAGGCCATTATTCTCACACACCGTATCTATCTACTTCCACAACGGTCACGTTTAGCTACCTAAAGGCACTTTCTACCTCAATTGCATGCCTGCCAAGTACAACGCTGGCAGGAAACGTTGGCAAGTACAACGCCGCGTAAAGAGCATCAAGAGAATCAGATTGTCCGTGACGATAAAAGTCGGCAATACCGTTGCACGATAGTAAGTTCTGGCTAAAGCCAGAGGCGATGTGCCTGAAAATAAAAAAAAATAAACGTACTAGCAACCCGAACTCAGAATATAGGTATGTTTTGCTACATGGTGAACGATTGGGACTTATTTATGCTCTTTGTGCTTTTTCGCACTTCTCATCGATATGTGCGATTCCACGGTAATAACTGTTTGCCTTATCCTGCATTAGAACTCTTTTTTTAAGAGCAACTTTATCATACCGACTTTAATAGAAATACTTCGAGGAGAGCCTTACAAAGCCAACAAAGCTTCACTGATAAGTTGAGGCCTAAGCACTCCTCATTCATTAACACTGAAGAGAGAGAGAGACGGTTTTTTTTTTTTAAGAGAGGCAAAGAGGCTAGCCAAGGTTGTAACCAGTGTGCCGCGTGGGCGTAGGGCAAAGTAGGTAGCGAAATAGTGCTACGCACACACATCTATCAGTGTCCATCGACCATACCCAAGCAGTCCCCACATACAGATATACGATTGATTACAATGCAGTTATCGTGATGTAAACGGGTATTTCAAATGCTAAAGAGAGCTTGCAAGAGGTGGTTCCTCAAAATGCAGAGCTTGCAGTGCGCATTCCGGTGGTGGAGTGGTCATTCAGTTGAGAAGAGTGCGCAAGATGCTTGTACGAGATGAAATCTACGAAATGATAGTGCGTGGCTGAAAGAGAGGGCTTCTGTTGCCGACTACGACGTAAAGTTGTTTAGTGTTAGGCTTCAAAGTACATCTTTGAAAAAGAAGCTGCAAATAACGCTCTTCGGGTGGTGTTTTTTTTTTTTTCCTGCACTCCTGATGCACGTTTACACGTTCGAAATAATCTATTCGAAATAGGACGAAGGGAGTGGAAATCACAAGTATTCGATGCTCATGTTCAAATAATGTTTTTTGGCAATACTCACCATGACAAGAGCAAATAAATAAATAATATGTAAGCAACCATGAAAATAATAAAGTTTTGGTAAGCACCACTTGTTCGGCAGCCTTTTCCTGTTTCCAGAGCTACGCCAGTATAGGTCGCTAATACGTGACTGCTGCTCGCTTCGTTGTAACAGTGCATTGCTCGCAAAAACATGGTTTTAACTTAGCGCACGACACACGTTGCTGCCTTAGGCACTTTCACCGCCGAGTTTTGGCTGCAGATATAATCGTCCTTGCGCACAATGATGATGAAGAAAGAAACGAAACTTCGTATTCGCTAAAAGATTTCTGGGGAAGTGTTTTATATGAGACGTTGATAACAAGGTACAGAAGTTTGTCTTTAAACCGGAGGTAACAGTGCTTCAGCATTCACTCGAAGTATCACATGATGGAGTCGCAGAGGTTATACCGTATGGATTTGTTTGCATGAGTGGGTACTGTAACATCGCTATCTGATTATCTGCGCAGTAGGTGACAGGACATTGACGTCTTAGTTAGCTAACAAGTATCTGATCGCACCGAGCAACAGTATTATTTAGAAATAGTTGGGCCAGTTGGGACGTGTAGTCCCAGTGTTTAAGAAAGGGGATCGTCTGAACGTAGTAAACTACAGGCCTATTTGAAACACATAGCAAACAACAGCTATTGGAACACATAGTCACACATTACATTAACACATTTCTTGAGGAAAATAGCTTGATGTCGCTAACCCAGCAGGGATTTATACGAAAAAAAAATATCGATCACAACGCAACTATTCTCAACAATTAATAAGTTCACGTCGTCACTTGATATGAGCAATCAAATTGATGCAATTATTTTTATATTTTAGTAAAACAGTTGATCTTGTCACGCAGAGCAAACTCATTTCTTATTTGCATGATCTAGGCCTACTTGTGAGCCTCATTGACTGGATCTGTTCTTACCTTCATATTCGCAAGCAGTACGTTAAAGTAAGTGACTGCATGTCTGCTAATCTACCAGTACCGTCCGGTGACCCTCGAGGCAGTGTTTTGGGACCTGTTTCAAGTTCAAGTTTCAAGTTTTATTATTTCCAAAAACAAGGTACAAAATCTAAGGTAAACAGACGAGGGTCCCAGAGCCAGAGACTTTAGTGGGACCCTCGGTTTGTCGGTACAAATTGACGGTAAAATTTATACAGAGCAACAGAAAATTCTTACAATATACAGACATCAAAATGCACTTTTATATCACAAATCAAGCCAAAACACGCAACATGGTATAAAAAAACGAAGAACAAATGAGTCAAACAGGTAAACGATCACAAGTAAGGTTTACTCGAGAAAATGATTTCTGACGGACTTTTTGAACAAAGAAATTGAAGTGCAACGCTTAATGCTAGAAGGTAAGGCATTCCAAAAGGATATCGCACTGAAAGCGGAACTTGTTTGCCCATAATTAGTATAAGCGGGGGGTAACAGGAAATTTTTGTCAGCCGCAAACCTGGTCACATTATTATTCTGCAAAACATCAGATGTAATGAATGGGAATGCGAGTTGATTATGCAGCAGTTTGTGGAATAAGGTCACAAGATTTAACCGGAACAAAAGATTTACTGGCAAGGTATTGTAAGAGCGTAGTAATGTGTAGGCGTTGGATTGCGAAGAACTAGAAGTGACAATGCGGATTGACTGATTTTGAATGTGCTGTATTGATGATGAATGACAAGCATAAGTGTTGCCCCATGAGACTACACCGTAACTAATATGACTATGAATGAACGCAAAATATAGCGCCAGTAGAGCTTCACGGGAAAAGAAAGGGCGAGCTTTGACTAATGCGCGGATACCAAACGCCGTCTTCTGCTTAAGTTGGTTACAGTGACTGCGAAAGGTAAGGCATGGATCAAAACGTATGCCAAGAAAGACTACATCCAGAACAAGCAGAAATGGAATGAATACCAAGTTGTATTAAGGGAATAGCAGATAATGACCTCTGAGCACTTTTAAACACCATAAGTTTAGTTTTTGTGGGGTTGATAACTAAGTGATTGCTGCTGCACCAATTCATAAAGGGCACTTAATGCAAGATTTAACTTTGAAACAAGAGCATCAATGTTTTTATCAGATAAAGATATTGTTGTGTCATCAGCGTATAGAACACAGTGACCACTGTCAAAAGAGCTAAGAGCATCAGGAAGATCATTCATATATAAAATAAATAGCAAGGGACCCAATAATGAGCCCTGCGGTACTCCTTGATTAATATATTTTGTTGTAGAGAAAGTATTTGCGGCGTGAACTGTGTACTGTCGTTCAGGTAAGTAATTTCTTAAGAATGTAAGCGCAGGGCCTGTTATTCCATAGGACTGAAGTTTATGCAATCAGACTTGATGATTTACAGTGTCAAAGGCTTTAGTTAGACTTCTCTTTTTAGTGTATATAATTGATATTGTTGAATCAGTAGACACATAGCAAATACACATAAATCTTTTTGCAAATGACTTCGTACTTTTAAAACAATTACTACCCCAGATGACCAGCTATGCCTGCATTTTAACCTGTGTGCATTTCTAATGGTGCGAAGAATGGTCAATGAAATTTAAAAAAAAAGGTGATAAACCAGCTGTCATGCACAAAACGAAAAATAAACATTGTTTTAATTATATATATCATCTTAACAACTGTCCCTTGACTGAGGTCGAAGAATATAAATACTTAGGTGTCACAATTACAAACCGCTTAACACGGTCAAGTCACATCAATAAAACACGCTCACCTGCTACTAGAAAGCTAGGCTTTTTTTAGGCATAAACTAAACAGAACCCTCAGAAATAAAACTGTAGGCCTACAAGGCTTCTATAGGAGCGGAGTTGGACTACGGTAGCGTTGTTTGGGACCCACATCTAATGAAATATATTAGAAAGCTTGAGATGATGCAGCGTAAAGCAGTTCGCTTTATCTTAAATGCTTAACACAGAAAGTACTCACCAACAACAATCATGATCTTCAATAACATCCCTGCTTTACAACACCGAAGGGCAGTGGCCTGACTGAAATTTCTACACTAGCTTCATTTTTGTGAATTTAACATTCGTTCTGAAACTTACATAAGAAATCGAATTTCAAAACCAACTAGACACACACATGCTTACACTCTTGAGCCTTAATTGGCACGTACAAATCTTTTCATGGATTCTTTTTTTTTCTTCGGACTATCATTGCGTGGAACGAGTTACCTTTTGGAGCGTTTTCTAATAATGATTATCTGGATCTTGAGAACTATGTATCTTTCTCTTTTTAATATTACGACACAGTGCACATGATTTCCATCATTCTGTAGTTCCAATTTGAATTGTCTTTCTGTCATTCTCATTCGTTTATTTTTTGTTCTATGTTCAACTGTTTTATCATGTTTTATTGCTTGAAATTTCCTTTTATTAGAGTTAACTGTGGAATACCTTTTTATTAATCCCCCCCCCCTTCTAGGTCTTTCGCCCGCAGTATGCTGAAAATTAAAATAAATAAAATAAATATGCATACACAATGAAAATAACAAGGCTGCGCAGATACGTGTATTCCTTTTTTTTTGGCAGCGCTATCGACAACTTGCTGAAAACACACACACATTCAAGCTTAGCAACCTGCTCAGCTTCTAATGTAAGTTGTGTCATTTCACACTTGCTTCGAGATGCTATCCTCATGCTTTGAAAGAGAGGGGAACATTGATGCTGATTACAGTGTTCCGTGGTCGTTACGTGCGCTACAACGATACACACTGAAGATGTGCTATTATAGCATCGGATCCCTAGGAAAGCAGAGTCAAGTTTGCATTGCAAGTTGGCGCCAAGTTTATAATAAGGGCAGATTACGCAAAGACACCACTTCTAACAAAGGTTAATCCACGTGGTAATTAAGGATCCGTGGCGTAATTTACATTAGCACCGTTAACACTTCCTTCTGTTTTTTTTTTTTTACGTCGTAGAAGCGCGTAGCAATGGTAGGCTTCAGCGATAATGGTATGTGTTCGTGCCGGCAGCGCGCGGATATGCAGAAACGTATAGCAGTTAGAAAGAGAAGCTGATAAGAGCCAACAATGAAACTTAATCTTTGCAGGCTTACCACCAGGCCTGCACGGCAAAGGCTTAGTTTAGCAATCAATCTCATCCTGTCTCGGTAGTCATTAAGCCTGACGTTTTATCAGTACCAGCGCTTCCTATACTAATCTTGTATTCCACCTGAGCTTCATTATAAAGCAAGACTACTTATCTGTCCTCGCTCTTTTCGACAGCATAGATCAAGTATTGTCCTTTACTGAGAAAGCTCTCCATGTGTCTAGTTTCGGCTTATATATGTGGGTACAAGATTTAGCATATGTAACAAAACCTATAAAAATACCTTCTGAAAATTGATTTTTTTACTTGTTCTTCTCATTACGAGACGTCTACGCTGCCTGCTTTCTCGTATGGCAAAACATTCTATGTAACTTTATTAAAAGTAGCGAATAAGCAAGTCACAGAGAGGCGCTTGTTGAACGTAAAATAATATTACCATTTTAGGTTAAAACCTTTGAATACTGGGCAAAAAAAAAGGACACTCCAGGTTTTCGTTTGTTGTAGTATTTGTCAGTTTTACAGCAATAAAACGTCAATCGCACAGCAAAAGTAGTTCATATGGGGTCAGTGAAAACTATGACAACAAAAAGATCATGTGCGTTTTCGTGTGCCCCTGAATCTAGACATTTACGAATACTTCAAATGCTCTAATTCTTCGAGTTTCAGCACTTTTGGGGACGGCTTTAAGCTCGCCCATAGTAGAGTACCTAGTACTCTAAATCGTTCCCCACTTTTTCTAAACGCTCTAATCTAACTGCTTTGCGGTTCTATTACTAGGCTTTAAGCGGGACGGCTCAGTGCTCTCCCATAGTAGAATACGAAGTACTCGAAATCGTTAAACATTTTTTCTAAACACTTCTAAATCATTACGGGTGATATTTGCGTCATCCGGGCCTCATGAAATGTGAGGCCCACGGGATGGATTTAAACCCTCCCATAGGAGAGTACCTAGTACTCTACATCGTTTCCCACATTTTTCTAAACAAACACACAAATTGTTACTCAGGCCCACTGAGCGGCTTTCTGCTCTCCCATCGTAGAGTATCAAATAGTCTAACTTGTTACACACTCCTTCTGAACCTCCTTTTTCTAAATACACAATTGTGAGGCCCACAGAACGGCTTTCAGCTCTCTCATATTAGGGTACCAGGTATTCTAAATCGTTACCAACATTTTCTAAACACGAACTTCGGTACGCAACACGGCCTCTCCTCTGCTACTGGTACATAAATTGGTTACAGCCATCTCTCTTCAATCAATCAATCAATCAATCAATCATTGTTTCTTTATTAGCGTCAGAAATGTACATTGTGAGTAAGCATGCAGGAGGAGGTCCCAAAGTAGTAAACAGCAGGCGGGACCTCCTATGTTAATACAAAGAAAAAGCTAAAATACGAATAACGAAAGAACAAGTCACAAACACATTTCGAACTTTATTTTTACAAAACAAAGCAAGATATCAAAAATTAACAAAACGCAGCAATCATACGTTTAATAAAGACTTTTTTCAATTATATCTTAAAAACACGAATGCGCATTAGGTCTTTCATATCATGTGATAATGAATTCCATAAGGAAATTGATGAAAAAACAATGCTCATTTTTCCATAATTTTTCCTCGTGCTGAGGTATTTTCGTAAACAGTGCCCCATCAAGTTTGGAGCCCACGGGTGGCTTTATGCTCCCCCATAGTAGAGTACAAAGTACTCAAAATCGTGAAACACTTTTTCTAAACACACATTACATTGATGAGGTGCTGGAAACACACGGCGAAGAGGCCTTTCCTTCGAAGATGGCAAACTCGTTTCTTCGGAGTAAGGAAGGGACAGCTGGAGTTTCGAGTTGTTCCGTACTAGCCATACGCCCACTCCAGCACGGATGCATGTGAAGTATTACATAACATGTGAATAGCTCAATCCAATTTAGGTACCCCTTAACTTGTAACATTTGGACACACAGAGATGAATTAGATTTTAGGGCTCTATTTTAAAATGTGCACACTGCCTTTACTTGTTTTCGATGTTTCCTTTGTGTATGTACAAGTTACGTGTACAATAAAACTCCCCTTTTAATCACTTTGCCCTGCAGGCTTTTTGTGTATATGGACTGCTCAGGGCTCTCCCATAGTTGAGTATGAAGTGCTCGAAGTCATTTAAACGTTTTTTCTAAACACACATGACTTCGACGTCACGGTGGCTCGTTGAGCAATATTGCTCCGGGGCAGCTCATAGCTCTTCCATAGTATTGAATAGAGTGCTCTAAGGCGGGCACATTTTGTTTTAAACACACAACACAAATGTACTAGTTACGTATCAATAAAGTTGGTGAACAAATAAAAATAAATACAAGCTCCACCCCCGAGGCCACATTGCATTTAATTCCTATGCCTCCGTGCTATAAAGGAAGTATTTTATAAAGAATGGCAAGAACTTTCATGCATGCAACCACTAGTTTGTAATACCTCATTGTTATCGCAATTAAATCCAAAGCTCGATAAAAAAAACTGTGAATGCAAGGAAGTCAGCGTTAGCTTAGCAATATATCTGTGGTTTAAACCACAACTTCAACCACGCTTATCTCAAAGTCTACGGAGGAGTAATGTACATTTCTCCAAGGCGACGTTCCTGCACGGTGCTTATTGTGGAACTAATACAATGTCATATTTAGCGCAAAGCTTCAAATTAAGGAATAGTTTCTTTGATGTACCACACAAAAAAACAGGCATTAATCACTGTTCATAAGGCTGTTTGCAAATATTTTTGTTTCATGAAATTTTAGCTGCCATGTATCGTCGCTGTCTGCTGTAACTATGGCAACTATGAGTCGCGAATTTTCATTTACTCTTTTACTGCCATAAATTCCGAATGTGCATCTTACGTCGCCGTGTTTGTCATCGTATTTGAGGTTAAAGTCAATGTTTCATTTGACGTCTTGTTTGAACGGAACAAGAGCGCGTATAGCGAATGCTGTGTTAATAGTGGGGTCATTCCATACGTTGTCGTTTCGTTCATTGCAAGGTGATGTACGCGGCTGAGCTGGCGGTGATTGAACGCTGTAGGTGATTTTTTAGGGGCGAAGCTCCTGAAGGCGTGGATCTGTCCATCCTTTTTATGTATGTATGTAGAAGTACGTAACCACCGGTGGCACATACCCGCTCAAGAGCGGATATGTGCCACAAAGGACGCGAGATGGGAGATGGCGGTACTTGGAGTGTTCAATAGATGGACGCACGGACGGACGGACAGACAGACTAGCAGACGTACGAACGGATAGACACGTGGACGTATGGACGTATGGACGCACGAACAGCCATACAGACAGGTGGATGGACGGACTAACGGACGGACGCATGAATGGACGTACGAAAGATCGCGCGGATGGACGGACGGAAGCACGGACGGGCTGACGGACGCTTCGCCCCACTCATCATCATTCACTCCGTGGATATGCTGTGATTTTTTTTTCTTGCGTAGACAACTTGAACTGGTCTGCCTATGACCTCGTCACCCCTAGCATATTCAACTTTTTCAAAGCGGGGCCCACTTTAGCTGAAACAGAGGCCACTACATTCTGTGAATATGTTTGCGCGAAGGCGCGAGGCACGGAAGATTTCTCTCTGAAGTGAATGCCAGTTAATTGCGTGACAGGCTTTGCTTTCACAAGGGAGCGCGATGCATCTCTCACGTTTTCTTACATTGTAAGCAAATTATCACAACGTCATACATAGGCGCATTAAAAAAAAACTTTTTGAACAAAAGGGAGAATTCCTAATTAGATGTCGATATGTGTGACATAAAGCCTTAGAAAATGAGGTCTTTCCTTTTCACTCAATAATAATTTTAGCGGCGTCACTTTAGTAACAATCGCGATCAATGCATTTGATCTTGATGAATCGTGATCGCTCCATCGAACACGATGGATGCAGTGATATTACATAGCGCGGGTCATTTTGCGGTTTGAAGAACATCGCACGGAGTTTGTCATGCAAGGTGTTCGTGCACCGAGCGTGAGAAAAGTGTTCACGTGACGGGCCTTTCAAACTGGCCCACAATTCTGGGCCAGTGGAAATCAATTTTGGTATAAGATAACACAGCTGTGCCAATAGCCACCCGTCGTCCGCACGAACATCACACATATAGGCACACAGCACAGCACATATCGCAAAAGATCGCCAAGATTCTCACGTTACGACACCCTAGTCTTTTTGCGGAGTTATAAATCTACCAAGAGGCTTTTTGCAAACCATCGGTGGAACCTTGAACTGTTTTTGTGCCATATGCATGCATTTGACCAGCGAATTGTTTCTAGGGCTTCATGAACTCGAGACAACCACGGTGAGCGCTTTCGGCTCCGACTTCGGTTCGTGGTGCGCCGTTCCGCAAGAACGATTAACGTGTGTTTGTTCGTCGTTTTAGTGCTTCTCCGTGAACCGCGGGTGTTCCCCTCACCGAAATTTCTGGACGAGGCTGTGTTCGGCTGTCGAAACTGACGTATGTTTCTCGCATGTGCATGCACTGTGAGCGATTTCGCTGATTTGTGTCGGGAGGTGCACGCGTGTCAGTGACAGCAGCCTAATCTCAGCTGTTTGAACACAATGCACTTTCGCACGTAAAAGTTGCATCGGTATTTTAGCGTGCCTACTCTAACATTCGCATTTCGTACGCGTGACCTGCCGCGACCTGCACGCTGGGGCAGCCGTGCCTTTTTTTTTACGTTTCAACGATTACTTATTTCTCCAATTAGAATTTATGCGCAATATTTCGCGACATAGAATGGTTTTTAATCATTTTCAGTCTTTGAGTGATCCTATTTATGGGGAGTGGGCACTCTTACTTTTATTCAGCATCACACCGCTGTTCAAGTGAATGGCGAAACGCACGCCAAGGTCAAGTATGAAGTACACAAATTAGCGACGGACGGGTTGGTCTCCCTCCAAATAAATAATGCTTCTGCACATCTCTTTCGCGATTGTCCACGTGCAGTTGGGATTAAGAAATGGTGCAGAACGAACCTCAAAACCTTAACTGTTACTGCATGCGCTTGCTGTTTAGAAAATGGGATTGTTATAGCTGGCCCATTATCTCCACAGCAGTACACTGGTTGTCTTGGTCTGGGTTCACTGTTACAAATCCATGCTGAAATATGAGAACTGTAATTGATATTCAAAAGAGTGAGCAAATGTCGGTGACATACGCTCTCCTGCTGACTTCTGCACCTGACTTCTGACTTCTGTACTTGATGTTCATCATCAAATTATGCAACCACTAATCAATCATCAACCAATCGATTTTCAAATTTGATCTTTCTCTGTCTCGCTGCCTTCGGTTTGTTTCTTTTTTGCAATGCTTTCTTAAAATCATTATTTCAACTTGTTTCGTTGAAGACGAGCATCAACATACATAGGCCAGTGTTTCAGTAATCTGTCGCGCATGCACTAGTACTCTTTTATTTAGTGCAGGACACAATGTCATACCTCGACAACTTATAAACGGAAAGTTGTTTGTACTCTTTTATGAAATCGAAAGAGTAACACTGGCACTGCACGTCTCAGTGTTTTCCCAAATGCAGGGAGATGTATGATATCTTGAATAAAGAGTGCCGTAAAGCACAGGAAAATGTTTCAGTCCCAGACCATCTTGTAGAAAAACGACCATCACAAGACAGCGAGACGCAACGGCGACGTACAAATGCCATGGCATGCAGGCGACAGTGAACGTGATGCAGGCGCCGCCCCGAACTGGCGAGGTGGTGGCAGGGGGAGGGGGCATTTATTTATTTATTTATTTATTTATTTATTTATTTATTTATTTATTTATTTATTTGCGCTCGCGCTTGTCGCTGAACGATTCAGCGCAAGTCGATGCCGGCTCCTGGTGCCAAACTGGTGCGAAAGAGGCAGCTGCTCTCCCCTTTTTTCTTTTAGGGGCGAAGCTCCTTAAAGTGGCATTCGTTCGTCCCTCGTAGTAGTCGTAGTGTGTAACCAGTCTTACGTTTTCACCTGCAAGGTGGTGCCGGTGGGAGATTTCTCCTGTGCGTTGTCGAACAATAAAAAAATCGCAGCGTGCGCGTTAACTAAAAGCCGAATTCTCCTGTCTCTCGTTTCCCATTAGCAGCCATTGGCGTGTACATTGAGCACTATCTGACAAGAAAGGGTTGCTACGTTATACTCGCTGGGCGTAACCTCCTTGGTTTTAGAAAGGTTTAGGGAGCGTTGCGTCGCAGTGCCATGAATACAGTGAACTAGTATATACCATGAACTCGAGGTGGTTAAAGGTGGGAAGTAGACACGCAGCGCAAGCCGTAAGAAAGTGTGTGTGTGCCACTTCTCGTTTAGTCCTTGGAATGTCGGCTGGATGGCGGTGCTTCTATATGGGGAATATATGATGAAAAGATGCGAAATGGTGGTTATTGGAGTAGGATGGAAAGGTGGGCTAGTTGGTAATTCATGATGGTTCAGCGAACTGGGAGCGTTGGGGTATAACACAGACACAAAGCAAAGAGGAGGCACACAGCACGAGCACTCATGCTGTGTGCCTCCTCTTTGCTTTGTGCCCCCGCACTCCCATTTCGCTGAACCATCATGGTACTTGGAGTGTTGAATAAATGGACGAACGGACACACAGGCAGATGCATGGACACAGGTGGCTGCACGGACGGATGGACGCATGGATGGACGCAGGGGCGGATGCATGGACGAACGCAGGGACGGATGCACAGATGGACGTGCGGACGCACGAACAGAAGCACGCACGGACGGTCATACAGACGGACGCATGGACGGACGGAAGCAAGAACGAATGGACGGACGGATGCTTCGCCCCACTCTCCATCATTCACTCCGTGGATATGCTGCCATTTGTTTTTTCGTTTCCTTCTTGCGCCTGCTCTTACCGGCCACAGACATTACTTCCTCGCCGCGCGGCTGTCACGGGTACTTTTTATTGCTGAGCTCCCTATAAACAGGATTTCAGTCAGTACGCAGGCGCGCGCCGCCTACATGCCGTTCGTTATCCGGCACCTGAATGAAAGTGTACGAGTGGATGATCGAAGAAAATAGCTTCACCATAAACAACAAAACATCACGAAAAACCGTATTTCTTGGTGCAGGGGCACACCTCGTGTCGTCGCGAACGGCGCCATGTTTGATTTGTCATTGGTCTATCGTATATGTTTCGTAATAGTAAAAAGCGGTCGAAGATGAACGCGCATGATACAAATAGACAGTAGACACTTTACGTTTAGGGACGAAACTGCTTAGGATTCAGCCATGTTTCCTGTCCCTCGGCGTGTCACGCTATGGATATTCATGGTCATATAAATGTCCATGTCCATCCATATGTACATCCATGTCTGTGTGGATATTCATATCGAAATTAATATTTGTACGTACATCTCAACACCGTATGTTGACTATGATTAATAAACAACTTTGTGTATGCTGTACGTACGTGTTGTCACGTCTTTCAATGAACGAGTGGGCAATGTACAGGGGTTAATGATCCCCGGAGCTTCGCCCACTCGTCTTGATTCACTTTGTGGATATGCTGCGATTTTATTATATTCAGTTCTTCACCGACTATAGGGAAGCTTATGAAAGAACAAATAATTTTGCTTACCAGCGTCCATTTTTAAGACGTCACAAGTCTCTTGTTCTTACACTGACTATTTGGCTGCCAACACATTCTTATAAAAACGTGTGTACTAAATGTCTACTACTAACTGTTGGCGTTTAATGTCCTAATCCACCATATGTTTTTGATAGACGCCGTAGTGGAGGACTCAGGAAATTTAGACCACCTGTGGCTCTTATTATGCACCTAAATCTGAGCATGCGCCTATATTTCAAGCATTTCAACTTCCATAGAAAATGCGGCCGCTGCAGTCTGCAATGTATCCTGCGACCTGCGGGTCAGCAGTCGAGTGCCTTATCCACTAGACAGCTGTGGAGAGTGATGCATATTTAAGCGTTAGGCTGCATTCACGAGGGCGTAATAAAATCGTGCATATTGCGCGGGGAATCCGTTGCGCGGAGACTTCTAAGATTAGGATGTTGGCATCGTCCCAAAAGTAATGAAATATCGGGAGGCAGTTGGCGTAAGATTGATTTTTGTGATATTCTACTTTTACACCGAATCATTTACACCACTGCTTCACAAAACCCCACAAGAACAATCGAGAAAATGTAGAAAAATATAAGACTTTTTCCTCCAAGTACCCGCGCCTCAAGAATTTTCGCCTCCGTCGGAAATGCGGCTGCCATCACTGGGTTCGACAACGAGACTTGCCTGTGCTATAAGTCTACGTCAGCGTGAAATCAGCTTCAATAAAATTTTTCAGTCTGTTTCGTTCGATCATTCTTCCCCTTCTGGTACTATAGGGCTCTCGAGTCCCCTGGATAATTCTGGCCACCTGTATGTACGGTGCGTATGCAGTGTTTTTTTTTTTTTCAAGACTTGACGTAATTTACAGCAAAAAAAAATGCAAAGGTGCATATTTTTGCCACTCTAGTTCCCTGCAAAAATATGGACCGCCGGCTATTGCGGCTTTTCAGGTAGCCGTTAAGACAGCGTGAAATTCTTCAGATTATTGAGTTCATTGCTTTCACCGATACTCAACAGTTGAAGTGAAAGAGCTGATTTCCTAGGCCAAATGACCCTCGAGATTCAGTGGCGAGAGAGCTCACAAAAAGACGGCGCCGGCGTCTTGAGGCAGAGATAAGTACTGCCATTTTTTTTATTTCTTGGTGCTGGGACCCCTTCGTTTTCAATGTTATTATTTAGCATGGTCACATAGCAAGCGCTCTTTATTGACAACTGATAACCCACAATGAGCATTATCGTTATAATAAGCTGGTCCGCGTCGACCACAAAGCAAAGGCATCTTTGATGTTTTTTTTTTCCTTTGACGTGCTCCTGCGCTTGCTGCGGTCATGCATTGTCGTCAAATTTCATCATCTACTCTGCCCCCCCCCCCACATCCCGGCTTCCGCCGGGAATGATTGGCTTCGCTTATATTGCAATCTATCAATTTTGACGAGCAGTTGTTATTTTGGCTGCTCACTAGATCATCAGTTCCAACACGTTGCGGCGAAAGTTCATGCATTTTCTTCTTATGTTTTTTTTCGAAGAAATTATTGATCTCATGGTCTCTTTGTCGTATTTATGGTCTTCACACACAAAATTTTCTTGTCGTTGCTGTTGTGCAAATACAGAGGCACTTCTTCTGTCCTGGCTGTTGTGCTAAGGCCAACGCACTTCTTTTGTCGCGAATGTTGTGCGAATACAAGCACACACACTTCAGCCGCGACTGTTGTTCGAATGCAGACGTACTTCTTTTGTCGTGGCTGTTGTGCGAATGCAGACGCACTACTTCTCTCGTGTCTGTTGCACGAGTGTAGATGTACTTTTCTCTCGTGGCTGATATTCGAATGCAGACGCACTCCCCAGTACACCATCCACCTTACACAGAGTCGTCCCCGACCCACCACCCACATGCTTGCCTAGCAACGATTCCATACTGCAATTTCAAACACAGGTTTTGGCTTTGCCCTACCCACAGCGCAGCAAAACTGAACACCCAAGAAGCTTGGCCTGAAGCTCTCGAGAGCACGAAATAGGAACAGCAACTACAGGACCAGAGGGTCCAGGACATCGCTACAAGCCTTCGGCTGGTAGTGCCATCCTGGGCGGAGCCTCCAGGCTGACTTCAGGTTCGGAATGACCCCTAATTTACCTCCTCGAGATATTTTCAATAAAGTCAGTCTCTCTATGCACGATCAAATTGATCTGTCATTCTCTTTCGCTGACGTTAAAGCAGTACGCGTATATACAGTGCTATACGCTTTCTAACAGCGATGTTTTGCTTGCCAGCCTTTGGCTATAATATCGCATGAGACGCTTAGCATCATTGAGAGGCATGCGTTATGTTGGCCCCAGTTTGCCCTCTTCTAATCTGTTTTGTTTCCAGCATAGAGTTTACTAATATACACTAGAGGGAACTCTAGCGCAAGTGTCTACGGGAGCTGCAACGCACGGCGCTTCAGCGAGCATGGGAATGATGGGTAGTACACACATTTGTCTAATCTTCGTACTTCTGGCCTGCTTTTGGCTCCGAGTGTCTTCTTGTGGCTTGGAGCTGTTTTTCTCGCGAAACGAAAATCAGCAAATGTTCAGCGGTTGCGCTTTACCACCTTATCTTTTTAGACTTACCTTTTCAAATCAGATCACGATCAAAAGGGTTGAGTATTTCTTTCAAACCAAAACCGAAACACAACAATAAACGAAGCCGCAAATACGATTCACCGCCCGCAAGTATGAAAACTAGGCAAAGGTGTGTACTAACCATCATTCCCATGGTCGCTGAACGATCGCAGTGACCTCTACTTAATTTCAGAAAACTCTATGGTTCCCAGTGTCCACGCGCCGGTTAACCTGACGTTGTATGGAATAAACTTGATGGCTGAGACAACGAGTGCGTATAAAGAGAGAGAGAGAAAAAAATGGCAGCATATGCACGGGGTGAATGGTGGAGAGTGGGGCGAAGCATCCGTCCGTCCATTCGTTCCTGCCTCCGTCCATTCGTGCGCCCTTCCCTGCATCCGTCCATGCGTCCATCCGTCCGTTCAGCCATCCGTGCGTCCGCACGTCCATCCATGCGTTCTTCCCTGCGTCCGTCCATGCGTCCATCCGTCCGTGCAGCCATTCGTGCATCCGTCCATGCATCTGTCTGTGTGTCCGTTCGTCCATCAAGTCAACACTCCAAGTACCACCATCTCGCATCTTTTCATCATATAATCTGCATATAGAAGCACCGCCATCCAGCGGACATTCCAAAAACTAAACGAGAGGTGGCACATGCACACTTTCGTACGGCTTGCGCTTCGTGTCTATATACTTTCCACCTTTAAACACCGCGAGTTTATGGTAAATACTAGTTCACTGTATTCATGGCACTGCGGCCCAACGCTCGCCGAACCTTTCTAAAAGCAAGGAGGTTACGCCCAGTGAGCATAACGTAGCAACCCTTTCTTGTCAGATTGTGCCAAATGTACATGCCAATGGCTGCTAATTGGGAATGAGAGACAGGAGAATTCGGCTTTTAGTGAACACGCACGCTGCTAATTTTTTATTCTTTAGCAATGCTCAGGAGAAATATCCCACCGGCAACACCTTCCAGGTCAAAGCGTAAGACTGGTTACGCACTATGCCTACGATGAGGAATGAATGGGTGCCGCTTTAAGGAGATTCGCCCCTAAAATTAGGCAGATCTCTCGTACGTAGGCATCAAAATTTTGCGAAGCATGCGGAGGGAATGGGACTGGGTTGCAATTTTTTTTATTGAGCGACACGCCATGAAATGGCGCTAAATATATGTACAAATGTTGCGCGCACAGACATATGTTGAAGAGTTGCAGATGTTTATATAACGACTTCTTTGAACTTGCACAACGATGTCAATTAGAACGTGCGTATTAGCAACATCAGAAGCTGATATGAAGCGCTGATGCTCGCTAGCATGCTGGCCCTGGACACTGCTCCAGAGATCAACTTCAGTGCAGGGCAACTAACCACAATGAACGATAATCCGACGTGACGGCTGTATCAAAAGTGTATAGATATGTGAAGTTTATAAAATTGGGTTGGCAGCACTGCAAACACTATTGACGTTTCAAGAAGATTAGCGTCTATTCGAAAAGTAGTTCCGAGATCTGGCATAGCTCTGTGGTGTAATGCTTCATTGTCACGCAGAATGCTTGGGTTCGATTCCAGCTGGGACCCTGACATTTATTTTTTCGAATTCGTTGGTTCGACGCTACCGATGTCAGGTATTACTTAACGCTCACGCGATAAAATTGCCCATGTGTGTCTTCGTCGTTCCTGGTTATATACGAAGTGTCAATCACCAGCGGCACATACCCGCCCGTGGGTATGCGCCACTGTCTGCCGGGAAGTATTTGACAACGTATTTGACGGGATTGGGACAATATTCATGTCCTGAGCAGAGCGGCATATTTGTAAAACCATCTTACCCTCCCATGCTGATTTTGGTTCACGCCAAAATAAGGGGGGGACCACGAGAGCACCCAAACGTAAGCCGCTAGATAGATAGATAGATAGATAGATAGATAGATAGATAGATAGATAGATAGATAGATAGATAGATAGATAGATAGATGCGCTCAAAGTGACCGAATTTCGCTAAGAAATGCTTGGCATTTAAAAGGAGTAGAAATATTAAGGGTAAGACAGAGAAAGGAGGAGGGAAAAGGGAGTGAAACATCGCCCAGAAAGAAACAGAAACAGGGAAATGTGGAAAAGGAAAGGGAACAAAGGCAAAAAGAATAAGAGGCAGAGAAAATGAAACGCTCCTTGGAAGCCTCCTTATTGGGTATTTGTAACTGGGATATCTGATCTGCTGCAGAAAGATTCTTAATCGAATGAAGACGGTTTTGATCACAAATCTATCGTCCCAGTGACTCGCCGACAAGATTAATGGAAGAGCATGGCATTCCAACACTTCAATCACGCCGTCAAATTCAAAGGTTAAAATTTCTATTCTTGCTTAAAAATAACAAACTTTCACTTAAACACGAGGAATTTCTTCAGCCACTCACTTCCCGACAAACACGGCATAGACACCTCGAATCTCTGACTCCGTACAGCGCTCGAACTAATATTTTTAAGTTTTCCTTTTTTCCGCGTACTATTACAGATTGGAATAAACTAACTAAATCGGCTGTGACCAATATTCATTCCTTTGAACAATTGGAATTCTGATTGCATTGTTTTGCAACTTCGATGTACTCTTGTATATTATGTGTACAATATATTTCCAACAGTGTACCACGTGTATTGCGGATTTTTGTAACTTTGTTGCATTCCTGTATTTGTTCAAACTATTTTAATCAGTGTATCATGTGTATTGTGCGTAAATTTTGTTTTTCTCGTGATGCCCCTCCTGCTTGGGCCCTTCAATGGGCTTGCAGTATGTCTTAAATAAATAAATAAATAAATAAATAATAAATCTCTCAGTAAAATTTAATTTCTTCTAACCATTTTTCTTAAAATAGATAAAAAATGAATATGTCAATCCCCCCGAGTGTGTATGTAAACCTTGCATTTAGGCCATCATCATCATCATCATCATCAAAAGAAGAGAGAGAAAGAAATAGTAGCGACAAACAGCAAGCCAACGCGAGAGAATTCCGTGAAGAGAGAAAGAAGGAAATACAAATATAATAAGATGAGAAGCAAAAAAGAACAGACGGATTAAAGAAAATGAAAGAAAGAGAATAATAAATGGGAAAAATACAGACGCCCGTGTTCTACCCCCCTTTTTTGTGAGCTTAGCACCGCTAGCACGAATATGCTTTGAATGTTTGCGTTGAACTAAAGAGACGCCCTAATTTCTTAAAGCACCATTCCCTGTTTGTGATTAATTCGTCAATTCGCTACTGAATAGGATATATTAACAACACATAAAATGAGTCTCTCGGTCTAGCTTGCATGAACCGAGCAGCCATATTCACACATATCCCATCAGTGGAATGGAAACATGGGAGATCGCGATATGCTGTAGATTCCAATTGTTTGCAAGAACATCAATATTATCGACTGGCATTGTCTTTGTGTGTGTGTTTACAAAAAGTGATTAACAATTTTGAGTACTAGGTACGCTACTATGAAAGAGCATAAAGCCGTGTGTTTGGAAAAAGTTGCAAACGATTTAGAGTATCTGCTACTCTACTAAGGGAGAGCAAAAAGCCGTCCCGGGGCCCCACCGACAACATTGTCCCGTTGTACAGCTCTCATTTCCAGAATACAACCTCACCGTCTGTCCCCGTAGAGACTACTATATTTCGACATTTTGCCAGTGAAAAGGTGCAGGTAGGCTGTTCTGTACATGTTCAATTGAAAAACTGGCAGCGTCTTTTACGTATTCGCTTAGATGACTCTCAGCCCCGCCGTGGTGGTCTAGTATCTAAGGTACTCGGCTGCTGACCAGTAGGTCACGGGATGAAATCCCGGCTCCAGTGGCTGCATTTCCGATGGAGGCGGAAATATCGTAGGCCCGTGTGCTCAGATTTTAGTGCACGTTAAAGAACCCCAAGTGGTAGAAATTTCCGGAGCCCTCCACTACGGCGTCTCTCATAATCATATGGTGGTTTCGGGATGTTATACCCCACAAATCAAATCAAATCAAACCAGATGACTGTCAGGTGAAATTCATTTGGGGCACCTTACTTTCATCCTACAAAACAATTTTTCACCATTATCGCAAAATGCACGTTCCATTAATATTTCTCAGAGTGTTGAATTGAATGCTCAATGAATATCCAATGAATATCCATGAAAAGCCATGTTTGATCGCGAGTCTGCTCGTCCAAAAGAATATGATCAGTATAATAGTCTCCCTACACTTTATTCTTCGGCAAAAAAAAGCGAATAGCCTTTGCCGCTGCTACAAAACTAAGTTAGCTGGAAGCCAGAAACCACAAAAAGCGTGGTCAGAGAAAGAAAATTACTTTCCATACACGCCTCAGGCAACATTGTTTCAGAGGGCGAAGTGGAATAACGCAGTCACATATATTTCCACGGATGATTTTGATATGGGTAGTACTGAGATGGAAGTTTCAAAAGACTTGATGTTTATCTTCGCGAAATAGCTTATAATTCGTAATATTGGGCGTGAAGTTCAAAATACTAATATTTACATAAAAGTGGAAGTGCTGTTTATTTTTACGAAAATTAAATGCTGAAATACGAACGCCTTGAACTTACAGACAGAAAACTGGCCGGGAAGCTTTTGTGGATCTTGCCCTCAGGCATCTCCAATTCAATTCTCGCATTTTGACCTCAGGCGCCTTTTTCTAAGCTGGGTCACTGAATATTTATTTTAATCTCGAACTTTGCTGCTAAAGTCTCTATACGCCATAGTTGTAACAGCTTATGAACTCTGATCGGCAGCGTCTTTTGACTGTCGTGTTTGATGCAGGTTTGAGGTGTCGCTTGGGGCTTCCCAAGTTCTCAGACGCAATGACAGAAATGTACAAAGAAAAAGAAGTGTTTGCTTGGGAGGCCTCAATATATAAGAGCTGTAATTTTATTCCTTGTTGTTGCACGACACACTCCTTCGATTTCCTCTTTTTGATTATGACCGAGTATTTGGACACTTTACACACAAAGCAAACTTAGGCCGTTCTCGCGTAATTATTGCACGCGTTTCTGTCGGTAAAATAAAAGTACGTCAAAGACAAAACGAGCATTCGGTGATCTTCCAACATTCACCCTGAGCAGGCAGGCAGGCAGGCAGGCAGGCAACGTCAGGGGCGGCTCCCACGTAGAAACGGGGAGGCCTAGCATCACCGCCGCATAGTCGGCTCTCTGGACAGCCCGTAGTTGTGGTAGAAACTCTGAACTGCGTAAGGCACAGTCCAAATCTTCTTCTGTGAGCTGACTTGGGTCCCGTAACCATGGGCACTGCCCGGAACATCTTCATTTTTTTAAGGAAGCATATTTGAAATTACACTCAACTATGAATTTGTTTAAAGGGACACTGTACCTCACATACACAGGATCACCAGACTCTGCTACTATTGTTTAATAAAAAGGAACACATTCCGGAAGTGATTTTCCCAAGTGTGCTTTCTGTGATTTAACTTTTGACTCCATATGAGTACACGTAAGAGCATCGACAGCGTCTCATCAAAAGCAACGCTCACACAATAAGCCATTTTTTTCATAAGTGGGACGCGACGACAATACACAACGACCTGTTGACCCATTGCGGTTGGACGCTGTCGAGTATCCACCCTTAGTAGCGTATAACCACGGAACTTATAGAGAGGTCCTATATTTTGCCTACGGGGAAGAATTACATTATTTATAGTTGGCCGACACATTTGGACAACAATCTTGCATCTTTTTCGGTATTGCATTGCCTGCGTTAACTTCATTATTACTACTTATCACCGCAGCCTACTGCGATTTTCTCAATGCAGAGATTGCTGAGTTATCTCTGCATCAGATTGGCTGTACTGGAGAAGTCGAGGCATCATATCTCAAGCACGGACAGGAATTATGCTGAGGCTTAAAAAAAACCATTGCCTTAGCCTGCACTGCAAAGTATGACTGGCTTAAATTTATAGGAATAAAATTAATGGGCCTTGTTCCAAAGAGCTCATTTTATGAGAAATAGAGAAAATGAGATAACAAATTAGAAATTTTCGGAGATGAAGAGATAAAAATAAAATAATAGAAAAGCTACCATCATCAGGTGCCATTCCAGCCACGGGTAAAGCAAAAATTACGTTCTTGGTTTGTTGCACGTAAATCACGCTGAATTCACAGTTAGGAGGGGTTGAAAGATGGCAATGTGGCAACTAAAAAAAAAGAAAATTTGGAATATTGTACTTCATAGTGTCAGTTGGGAAGTGTACCATCCAATTCATTTTAAAGGTGAATTTTACGTCTAGATTAAGCTGGGTCCCCCTTGAAGCCGCTTGCACCTAGATATTGCGGTACCAGCACAAAGCGAAGTTTTTCATCTCCGTTGTGGAGGCAATTTTCATCAGGGCTGAAATACAGATTAGGCCATTTCATAAATGTTTAGCAGTTATCTGACCTAAACGCGCACTGTTTTTCTAGTGATGTTGTTCCAGAGTCAATCGTCTCCGACAATGAAACCACTCACGAACGGAGAGATGAAAGCGTCCTGGAAGTTAACGGAATCTGCGCTGTGTTTATAGGCTTATCACCTTGCTAGAAAGGAAATGGCAGAACGACTGGGGAGGGAAGTGAAGGAAGTGCTGAAGAAACAGTTTTATAATACCCGTGTTGTTTGGCTCTTTTCCTTGTGTCCGTGTACGTGTTTGCGCAAAGAAGTCATGAATGAGTACCAACTCGCCCAACTTTCAGTACTGTAGTTTTATAATAATTCCCAGAGCAAAATATTTCACTTCATCATCAACCAACACACCACCCCACATTCAGTGACTGCAAAGAGCTGGGCGAAGTGGGGGGTCAGAAAATCACGCCAAGCATTTCGCAATCTCCACTCTGTTGTTCAGTAGGCTATCTCTGATATGGTTGTGAAATACGTTGGCTTAGGTAGTTCGGTATACGCCTGAACATCAACAGAAGGACCTCGATGGAAGTCGCCTGAAGTTATAGAAGTGAAAAATACTGTCTCGTTTACGGTGAGGATGGCCCATGGCAAGATTCACCACAAGTATCGCAAACAATAGAGCCGCGCAAGGGCACCCGAAAACCTTAGAGAACTACCACCTGATTGTCACTTTTGGCTCCACTCTGGCGCTAGTGTCCATTAAAGCGTAACGAATGGCGCTTCTGCGAGCATGGGAATTATGGATAAGACCTTCATTCGCCTAATCTTCCATGAATGGACCGACGGACGGACGGATGGATGGATGGACAGATGAACGAACTGAAGGATGGATTGACGGAAGCATGAATGGCCACCAGGACGGATGGACAGACGGACGCTTCGCCCCACTTAACTTGATTCACTCCGTGAATATACTGTGATTTTTTTTGGGGCGGGGGGGGGGGGTTGTTTTTGCGTAGCAAGCCACCGCCCATTGAATTGTCTCCGTCGGAGCATGTTATATTTGTATTATATGTAACGTTAGCTGGACACCTGTGGACGTCCGTTCTAACGGCAGTTTCACCTCCTGAATAATTTTTCCTCCGTGCTGGCGTCCAATAATTAGATGTGGAGCTTCTGAGTGGTTTGAACCCACAGTCGTGACAGCTCGCACGGAGATTACAATCAGCGGTGCTTTTCACATCCTGCGATCTGGCCTGTTCCTCTCACCAAGTTGTACCAACGAGCCCAAACGAATCTCTGTTAAAGATAAATTTGTCTAAGCACCCCGGTGGGCTCTTTTCGCTTTTTAATGATACAAATATTTCACGTGTTCTAATGTCGGTAGCAATGTGTGAGGGGTGCGTGTCACAGTAGTACACCAGCGTTATAACATGGTACACGACATAGCAAATTTAGTACTACAATGTGTGCAGCCACGGCCACGCCTGTGCAGAGCACGCAAACAGCCAGTTCTTGCTCTGTGGGCCGAAACCTCGAGGCATTATCAAGCTGTGATGTGGTCAGCCTCACATCTAGGACACGAATGCTCCTGATACACCACTTCAGAGCCCAAAACTGTCTCAAGGTTTCGCGCCGTGGAGCGAAAACTGGCTGCTCGCGTGCTCTACACAGACGTGGCCGCTGCTGTATATTCCTTCGAAAAAGGGCAATCAAATACATAAACAAACGCAGCAAAGAACGCAAGTACAATAACGAGATATATCTATTCTCGAAAGAAACACAGCCCAGAAGTATGCTTTATAGAAAAATAAATGTAAGTGCAGAAAATATCATACAGTGAAAGCAAGTATAGCAGAACAATACTATTGCAGAATGGATTCCTTTGCTGAAGCACTTGTATGAGGGAAAAAATAAAAGTTAGTTCATCTCTTGAAGCTATTCATTTAGGTATGTTGACAAGGCTGCCAGGCAGCTCGGTGTATGTTAAAAAAGGGTGTCAGGCAGTTCGAAACTTTGGTGTCCCGTAGTGAGGCGTAGTCGTTAGAAGGGTTGTCTAAGGGTTAATGCTTTCGACAGTGGACCCGAAGGTCGACAGATCTAATCTCTGCCATGGCAGGGGCATTCCAGTCTTGTTGCAACACTAAAGTTCCGTGTACTTAGATTTAGGGGCACTTTACAGATTCCCAGATATTTTGCGACCCCCACAACGATGTCTCTCATAATCACATAGTAACTTTAGCAGAAAAGCAAGTGTATTTATTGGTGTTATCAGCTTCATTATTACACAAGCCATCTCAAAGCACCATTGTCAGGCTGAATCGGTAAAACTTGTTCTGTACTCTACTCTGCGTTAAACAGCCTCCAGAAAGCCCCAACGAAAGGACCATCAAGCTATGATGAAAACCTCTGTCTGGGATTCAATTTTTTTGATGTAGGAACTTTCTTGAGATGGCGAATTCTGGTCGTTGATTGTAAGGGTATAGTCCAGCAGATCGAATTAATTACGCCAACTCTAATTGTGCTTAGAAAAAGTGTTTAACAATTTCTAGTTTAACGTACTCAATTGTGGAAAAGCAGTGAAGCGTCCCAATTACAATTAACAAATGATCATTTGGAGAATTTAGAGCACTTCGTGGTATACTATGAGAAAGTTGAAAGCCATCCCAGCCATACAAAAACGAATGACAATCACTATACTTTCATTTGTGTTTAGAAAAAATGTTCAATAATTCAGAGTATACTTGGTACTCTACCATGAGAAAGCATAGAGGCCCTAAACCACAGCATGTCCGAGTCACTAACGGGTACAGCGATGTGATTTGAAAAAGTGGCTAACGATTTAAAGCACTAGGTACTCCACTATGGGCCTCACACTACATGAGGGGGAACAGCAAGGAGGACCCGAAAAACTGCGTACACATTACTGTGTTGTGTCAACAACCGGGAGCCATGGAGTGCTTACAGAGCCGTAGTAATACAACTCAATTAGTTGTTTCATTTCCATCAGCAGTAACATTGCCCCAAGTATCACCGGCAGGTAAAAACACATTATTTTAGTAGAGCAGAAACATTGATATGTAGTAACATGTGCGTCGACAAGTTTTTAATGAAAAATCACTCAACTTTATTTAGAAGTTCTTATTGTTGGCAACATAAAACAACTTATCGCTCTTAAAGAAAAACGAAAACATACGTTTAAGGTATAAAAACCTGGTTGATCCTGTCTTTCGCGAATGTGAAACGTGTTTTAAATTCGGAGCATTTTGTAGTCATATCTACGCGTAAATCCGATAACTACGATTGACGATTCACGACGGTGTCGTCGTCAAGACGACAACTATGATTGACGCTTCACGAACGTCTCATTACAGCGTACTTGCAAACCACTTCCGAGAACTAGCGTGGCTCTGTCGTGGAATACTTGATATCGATCTTGAATTTGGGGTTGGATTACAACTAGAACCATAATATTTATTCCATGCGTTCGTTGGGTCAACGATGCCGACGCCAGCTTTTAGAGGCAGAGTTTCTTAGGGCTGACCTTGCTGGGGCCCATCACGCCCCACAAAACAAAAACCAAAACTGATCACCTGCTAACAGAATTGAAAACATATGTGCAAACAATGAACTTCGTGAGCAATCAACTATAGAACCACGCTATAAATGACCACCCGTGCCATCTCTCTGTCCGCCCGTTGAGACATCTGTGTGTACGTTCATACGTCTGTACTTCTGCACGTACGCTTATCTGTCTATCCCTCCCTCCCTGCGTCCTACTGTGTTTGCATACGTCTGCCTGTCCGCCCATCCATGCAACCGTCCATGCCTCCGTCCGTGCTTCCGTCCCTTTATTATATGTGAAGCATTTCTTAGCGAACTTCGGCGATTTGGAGTATATCTATCTATCTATCTATCTATCTATCTATCTATCTATCTATCTATCTATCTATCTATCTATCTATCTATCTATCTATCTATCTATCTATCTATCTATCTGTCTGTCTGTCTGTCTGTCTGTCTGTCTGTCTGTCTGTCTGTCTGTCTGTCTGTCTGTCTATCTATCTATCTATCTATCTATCTATCTATCTATCTATCTATCTATCTATCTATCTATCTATCTATCTATCTATCTATCTATCTATCTATCTATCTATCTATCTATCTATCTATCTATCTATCTGTCTGTCTGTCTGTCTGTCTGTCTGTCTGTCTGTCTGTCTGTCTGTCTGTCTGTCTGTCTGTCTGTCTGTCTGTCTGTCTGTCTGTCTGTCTGTCTGTCTGTCTGTCTGTCTGTCTGTCTGTCTATCTATCTATCTATCTATCTATCTATCTATCTATCTATCTATCTATCTATCTATCTATCTATCTATCTATCTATCTATCTATCTATCTATCTATCTATCTATCTATCTATCTATCTATCTATCTGTCTGTCTGTCTGTCTGTCTGTCTGTCTGTCTGTCTGTCTGTCTGTCTGTCTGTCTGTCTGTCTGTCTGTCTGTCTGTCTGTCTGTCTGTCTGTCTGTCTGTCTGTCTGTCTGTCTGTCTGTCTGTCTAGCCACCTACGACTTTAGCTCTCCTGGCCATTTCGATAATAGTATCAATACCAAAGCGGCGGCTGCATTTCCGATGGAGGCGGAAATGTTGTAGGCCCGTGTACTCAGATTTGGGTGCACGTTAAAGAACCCCAGGTGGTCGAAATTTCCGGAGCCCTCCACTACGGCGTCTCTCATAATCATATGGTGGTTTTGGGACGTTAAACCCCACATATCAATCAATTATCAATACCAAACTTAGTATGGCATAACAGCACTCTATGAAGAACATATCTGACTAGTCATAACATGAAAATCAGTATGTGTGTCATGAATGTAATGATTTACACTTCTTAATCCTGCAGCTCTTGCGATGGTTTCGATCCCATGGCATGTTGCGAAACTGGTATGGTATGGCATGATTGCAGGGCGAACACAAGTGACAGACCTTAACATGAAGATCATGACATCTGTGTCATTTACTAACATGACTACATGCCACGCTCATGATGCGCTCGCGGCCGTTTCGCTGTCGTCACATATACTAAATTTGGTATTACAGTACGTGAATGGATGACGAAGGTAAGTGACTGGTGCAAACTTGATAATCATCAGATGCGTGTCATGTAACAACGTGACTACATGCCACGCTCATGATGCGCTGGCGGCCGTTTCGCTAGCTTCACTTATACTAAATTTGGTATAATGGGACGTGAATGGATGACGAAGTTATGAGACTGGTGCAAACATGATAAACATGACATGCGTGTTATGCAACATGACTACATTCTACGCTCATGGTTCTCTCGCGACCGTTTCGCTAGCTTCTCGTGTACCAAACTCGGTATTATGCGACACGAACCCACGACACGGGTAAATAACCTATCCAAACATGAGAATCCCGACATGCGTGTCATGCAACATCATTAGTACATGCCACACTCGTGATGCGCTCGCAGCCGTTTCGCTAGCTTCACATATGGCAAACTTGGTAATACGTAATGCCAATGGATGAAGAAGATATGTGACTGGTGCAAACATAATAATCATGAGATGCGTGTCATGTCAGAGCATGACTACGTGTCACAGACAAGGCGTCAATACATTTCGACATGACGCGGTGCGCGTGCTCGCCGGCGTTCATTTCGGCGCGTCACGCCGGCCTTGCCACCCCAGACGCTTGTCCTGTCATATACTCGCAGGCACATGCCGCGCTGCGTTGCTTTGACGCATGCGCGTTTCTGCGCATCCGGCATCCCTCCGTCACGAAAAGAGGGAGACACAGTGTTGTCTGGGTAATCAATTGGCATAGAGTAATGTTACTCTATTGCATCGGTGCGAAACGCAGCATGTCAAATTTCGCACCGGTTGCCGTCGGGCCGCACCGGCGGACACTGGTCACGCCTGGCTTCAGACTATAGAGTGCTCGAGTTTTGCTCACGTAGCGTCACTGTGCCCAGCGTGCGCGCGCGTAAACGCTACATTGGAGTATATTGGGCCCTTCATGATGCGCTCTTGGCTGTTTTGCTAGCTTTACATATACCAAATTTGGTGTTACGTGAAGTCAATGGATGATGAAATATATGACTGGTGCGAACATGATAATCCTGACGCGTGGGTCTTGTAAGAACATAACATCATAAGCTGAAAGCGTGCTCGCGGCCGTTTCACTAGGTCCACACATACTAAATTTGCTATCACGTGACGCGAATAGATGACGAAAGTAAACACCTCCAAACATAATAATCATGAAACGGAAGTCATGTACCGCATCATTTACCTCCAGGTCGTAACGTTGTGCTGATTTTAGTGACATATCAGCATTTCTCATTCATGCTTCGCATATTATTGATTGTACATATGTAATGTTCATGAAATTGGATAAGCTGCACGAAAACCACCATTGAAGTTTCACGAAGATTCGGGTCTATTGAAAAGTAGTTACGAGACCTGGTGTAGCTCTGTGTTAAAATGCTTCATTGCCACGCAGAATGCTTGGGATCGATTGCAGCTAAGACCCTGAAATTTATTCTTTCCGTTCGTGGGGTCAACGCTACCGATGTCGCGTTTTTTTTTTAACGCTCGCTCGTTAAAATTGCCATTGTGTGTTCTCGTTGTTCCTGGGTGGATACTTAGTGTCAATCACCTGTCGCACATACCCGCATGCCCGTGGCAGATACCCGCCCGTGGGTATGTGCCACTGTCTGGCGGGAAGTGTTTGATGACGTACACGACGGGACTGTGACATTATTCATGTCTTGACCAGTGCATCATATTCGTCGAGCTATCTTACCCTCCCATGCTAGTTTTGGTTCACGCCAAGCTAAGTGGTTGACCACGAAAGCGCCCAAACGTAAGCAGATAGATAGATAGATAGATAGATAGATAGATAGATAGATAGATAGATAGATAGATAGATAGATAGATAGATAGATAGATAGATAGATAGATAGATAGATAGATAGATAGATAGATAGATAGATAGATAGATAGATAGATAGATAGATAGATACGCTCAAAGTCGCTGAAGTTCACTAAGAAGTGCTTCGCAATTAATACAATGATAACAACGAATATAATTATGTAGCTCAAATTTTGGCAGCGTTGCGATGCCGTAGAGTCGCAGACGTCGGAAACAGCTGCAAAAGCATCTCTGGGGAGGTATTGAAGGAGTACTAAGCCTTGAATGAAGAATTCTTTGACGCAGAAACCTTGTTGTTTTGTCGATTCAAAATTAACACAGCATAGACACTAACGCACTCCTACGCCTTTTTCATACTAAGGTAACACAGCTTCAAATAACTATAACTGACTATTCGCTAGAAGCAACGGTGACTTCAAATAAATCACTTTTTTTTGCTTTTAGTGGTAAGGAACATATTGCTTTAGACACACAAGAAAAAGATAATTAGGGAACATAGAAACATACACGTCTCTATAGAGGATAAATTGTTCCTGCTTAAGAAAAACGTTTTTGAGTTAATACTGCCTTTTCATGTGGTATGAACATACAAGGCAATTTCGATAATTACGACGAAGCTTTCGCACTCAACGATATCACGCTCTGGTAAACGCAGAAGGCTTCTGAAGTTTGCTCAAAGAATTAGTTTGTTTTAATGAGCATGATAAACAAGAAACTCCCTTCCTGCCTTAACGTCAGCATTAGTTGAAAACAGGCGGAATTAACGAAAACGTTTGCGCACTTTAATTAGCTAACTCGTCTTTACACAACAAAAAAGTAACGGTGAGCAGCCGTGTATGAAAAAAAAAGACTACCCTTTGCCGCCTCTTCTTGAAAGAAACTTCCCGTGACTTCATCATTACCACTTGCAGGTGCACGAAGCAACCAAGTGTTGCTTAAGGAGCGTTATCGTGCCTCGATATTGTTGCATAAAGGCAATCGCTGTGTCTTGCGTTTACAAAGTTTAAGGGGCGAAGCTCCTTAAAGCGGCACCCGTTCGTCCCTCGTCATAGTACATAACATGTTTTACGCTTTGACTTGCAAGGTGGTGCCGGTGGGAGATTTCTCCTGTGCGTTGTTGACCAATAAGAAATTCGCAGCGTGCGCGTTAACTAAAAGCCGCATTCTCCTGTCTCTCATTCCCCCTTAGCAGCCATTGGCATGTACATTGAGCAATATCTGACAAGAAAGGGTTCCTACGTTATACTCGCTGGGCGTAACCTCCTTGGTTTTAGAAAGGTTTAGCGAGCGTTGGGCGGCAGTGCCATGAATACAGTGAACTAGTATATACCTTGAACTCGAGGTGGTTAAAGGTGAGAAGTAGACAGGAAGCGCAAGCTGTAAGAAAGTGTGCGTGTGCCACCTCTCGTTTAGTCCTTGGAATGTCCGCTGGATGGCGGTGCTTCTATATGCGGAATATATCATGAAAAGATGCGAGATGTTGGTACTTGGAGTGTTTACTAGATGGACAAACGGACAGACAGACAGATGCATGGACAGGCGCACGGATAGCTGCACAGACGGATGGGCGAATGGACGGACGCAAGGGTGGATAAATGGACGAACGCAGGAACGGACACACGGATGAACGCGCGGACGCATGAACAGAGGCATGCACGGACGAGCGAATGGACGCACGGATGGTCACACAGACGCACGCATGGATGAACCGAAGCAAGAACGAATGAACGGTCGGATGCTTCGCCCCACTTTCCATCATTCACCCCGTGATTATGCTGCCATTTTTTTACTTCCCCGTGTGCACATGGGTGCGTCCAGCCGAGCCTCCCGCAGACTCATGGGGTGATGGAAATGGGACTGCTTACTGCTTTCCGATAGTATGGTACATTGTACTCTAAATCCTCGAAAATTTGTTCTAAACGAGGTTTCAGGACATAAAAACAAATTCCAGGACCATATCCAGAAGCATCTCGATTTCAGGGTGCCTCATCTTTTCGAATGGTTATGAGTGTGTTTCTATACAGCTAAAATAGAGAAGTAGGCTAGTAGGAAACGACTCATGTTAGTTCTGCGCTTTCACTCTGTCCTGCCCTTCTTGTGCATAGTCACATTTGCTTTAGTTTTCTACAACATGCAATACTTCTATCTAGACGCATGCATGTAAATGTTTAAAATTAGCTGCTTGAGGGTTTTCGCGTTGATATGGAGAAGCGTTAACCCTCCCCCCTTTTCCTCCTCCTTGTTTGGTCATTAGAGAACACTGCAGGAGTCTCAATTTAACTTCAGATAGGCCGCTATCACGCGACTTGGTCCCTTAGGGCTGGAGCGGATACGGCTGAAGCGAAAACGGGAGGGGAAGGGCAGGGGGTGTTGAACAAAATATCACCTAAAGCGGCCATTTGAAAGAACGTATTTCTATATATAATAATATATAATACACAAATTCGACAGGGGTTCGACTCCAGTGTTCGAAAAGCATATCGACATAAGTCCCCTGAATTTATTGCTCGTGGACGTTGAATGTGATTGGTAGATATTTTGTTTGACGGTTATGTTTCAACGCACAGTGGCCCCATTTCTCGCCTTGCAAAAAAAAAAAAAAGGAATGCATGATAACAGCTGCACAGCTGTACCTTACGAGTAAAAAGGTTTATTAATCACAAGAGCCGAGTTAAACTAGTTAAAGTCAGCCACGGGATAAAGCTTACTTGCTGTTCGGGCCACTGATCTTTAGTCGGCAGTGAAATCTAGTTTACTGGCATCCCCGGGTATAAGGAAGAGCATTGGTTCGATTCATAACGAGCAAGGCGAGGTCAATGAACCGTGTAACATTCGTTTTCGCCCACGCAACTTCTCCGCCCCTAAATATGTCACCACTGTTCGCGGAACTATTATTGTGTTTGCAGAAGCGCTTCCCCAATTCCTTCCTCATCAATCAGAGCCGAACGCTGGCCTTGCAGAATAAAAGAAAAAATGGCAGCATATCCACAGAGTGAATGATGGGGAGTGGGGCGAAGCATTCGTCCGTCCATTCGTTCTTGCTTCCGTCCGTTCCTGCGTACGTCTGTGTAACCGTCCATGCGTCCATCCACCCGTCCGTGCGTGCGTCTGTTCGTGCGTCCGTCCCTGCGTTCGTTCATGCATCCGCGCCTGCGTCCGTTCATGCGTCCATCCATGCATCTGTCTGTGTGTCCGTTCGTCCATCTATTCAGCACTCCAAGTACCACCATCTCGCATCTTTTCATCATATATTCTCCATATAGAAGCACCACCATCCAGCGGACATTTCAAGGACTAAACAGGAGGTGGCACATGCACACTTTCTTACGGCTTGCGCTTCTGGTTTACTTCCCACCTTTAACCACCTCGAGTTCATGGTATATACTACTAGTTCACTGTATTCATGGCTATGCGGCCCAACGCTCGCTCAACCTTTCTAAAACCAAGGAGGTTACACCCAGCGAGTATAACGTAGCAACCCTTTCTTGTCAGATCGTGCTCAATGTACATGCCAATAGCTGCTAATGGGGATCGCAGCGTGCGCGTTACCTAAAGGCCGAATGCTCCTGTCTCTCATTCCCCCTTAGCAGCCATTAACATGTGCATTGAGCACTATCTTTTATTGTTCAACATCGCACAGAAGAAATCTCTCACCGGAACCACCTTGGAGGTCAAAATCGTAAGGACCGCTATTTCGGGTATGTGCCACTGGTGGTTACGTACCTTACAGGGGCTGAACACGGATGAATGACAGTACCAAGCATTAAAAGAGATAATGAAACACACGAAAAGGCTGCGAGGCTGAAAATAAATTGGACTCCAACATGTGCATAACATGCCGCATTTAATGACCTCTTATACGCCGAGTTGAAACTACGTTCGACATATGCGCGTCCTCATTAGGACGGACTCATTCAAAAGCCCCTCTTCATCCGCCTTTTGTGGTTTTATTAATCCGCTATTAATTCTGCGTGAAATTTTGTGATGGGAATTGCGAGTTGCATTCAGTTAGGTACCTGGAGCGTTATTTTCTGGGGAGAGTTGCATCCGCGTTGTATGCCCGTTGAGATCTTGTCTATTCAAAAGGACTGAAGACACAGGACAGTTGACGCAAGTTCGTGGTATCAACTGCGCCACGCAAGGAAAACCGAAGAAAATTTAAATGAAAAGATAAAGAGGTCCCTTCCGTATACGCCCAAGGGTTTCGCCCGGGGGCCGTTGTATACTGTTTGCGATTCTGCAAGAAACTTCAGCTGAAAGCCATCCTTGCATGTTATTTCATTTTCCTAATTTATTTCATCAGTGCCACTCTAGAGTACACTGATGCGGCCGGGAATATTTTCATCTTTTAAAAGATACTTATGCGTATTCTTCAACAGCACAGTGATGAAACACTTAAATTTTAACATTAACAGATGGTTTCGAAGAGAGCCTTTGAATCTATGTTTTCAATGTTCAATCAAATTCAACTGACTGTTGTTAACAGGTAAACATTACTTCTTGTATGATGATATCAAATTTGAATTGTTTACTTCTGTTTATTTGTAATTAGAAGTACTACAGTTTCTGGTATGTATACTTTCAATGGGACCCGCACTAGCCTTTGGCTATGGGACCATACAGTTTGTGCTTAGTTTGTATAAGATATGAGTGCAATAAAGATGATTCATTCATTCATTCAATCCTTGAACGTTCACTGCATGTCAGGCAGCCCATGATGTATATCACTAACAGGCATACACATCACTTCATTACTAGACCTAGAGCTTCATTATATCTCTAACAGAGCAAACGAATTTCGTCATCATCAAAGAAGAAAGAGAGCTCACGAGGCAGTGTGCTTCTGTCAGTTACCGTGCATTCGTGAAGGCCCGGTACAGAAAGAAAGATTCGTCTGCCTGCTGGTCCCGGTGCATTACGAAGTATGAAATCTCATGACTGCATTCTTTCACTCTCACACTGCATCGTTTTCCAGCAGAAATTCTGCCTTGGTAAGATTCGAATTTACGGTACCGCTTGTCGTCTTAGGCGCCATTTAGACACATATGGAGCTGAAAGGCATCGATGTGGTTCTTATGGTCGGCCGACATGTTTGGCTTTCTTTCGTTGCCTGGTTGCAACCCCTGCTTTTATACAGGGGCGAAGCTCCTCAAAGCGGCACCCGTTCGTCCCTCGTCGTAGTCATCGTGGGTAACCAGCCCTACGCTTTGAGCTGCAAGATTGTTCCGGTGGGAGATTTCCCCTGTGCGTTGTTGAACAATAAGAAATTCGCAGCGTGCGCGTTAACTAAAAGCCGAATTCTGCAGTCTCTCATTTCCCATTAGCAGCCATTGGCATGTACATTGAGCACTATCTGATAAGAAAGGGTTGCTAGGTTATACTCGCTGGGCGTAACCTCTTTGGTTTTAAAAAGGTTATATAAGCGAGCGTTGGGCCGCAGTGCCATGAATACAGTGGACTAGTATATACCATGAACTCGAGGTGGTTAAAGCTGGGAAGTAGACACGAAGCGCAAGCCGTAAGAAAGTGTGCGTGTGCCACCTCTCGTTTAGTCCTTGGAATGTCTGCTGGATGGCGGTGCTTCTATATGGGGAATATATGATGAAAAGATGAAAGATGGTGGTACTTGGAATGTTGACTAGATGGACGAATGGACACACAAACAGATGCATGGACGGACTTACGGACGGCTGCACGGACGGCTGCACGAACGGATGGACGCATGAACGAACGCAGGGGCGGATGCATAGACGAATGCAGGGACGGACGCACGAACAGACGCACGCACGGACGGGTGGATGGACGTATGGATGGTCACACTGATGGACGCACAGACGGACGGAAGCAAGAACGAGTGGACGGACAGATGTTTTGCCCCACTCTCCATTTTTCACCGCGTCGATATGCTGCCATTTTTTTGCTCATGTTGTTTTACTGCATCACAGCATGACAGAGCATCTGTATGCCTAGTTGAACCGTAGCCATTTGCAGTCGTAGCTTACAGTGCATCAATCCATCTCGCATTACATTTCTCCTAAACAAAATAGGACTAATGCGTGACATAAAAATCTAATTTCGTGAATTTACAGACCAGGCTGCTTCATGTAGGCCTAATGGCATTTCTATTTTGGAAATTCATTTTTACTGATAACAATTAGCCGAGCAAACTTCAGAGTGCTGATGTGAGAAGAAAGTAATATTTAATGCTGATGAATTATTTAGTAGTTATCAAGACATTGAATATTTGGCCTAATCACTGCCCTACTTTACAAGATTGTATATCACATCAATTATCGTAATTGTAGATGGCGACAACATGACATTGGAGCGAAGGCTACGGAGGCGGGCTTCCGAGAATTTTGCGTTGCTCCGAAAGCTTGCCGTTGCTTTCGGTCTTGCTCGCTCGCATCGGTAACGCTTCTTTAAAAAAAAACCTATACATACAAATTACGAATAGGAGAAACATTTTGGTTGTTGAGTGTACAATTAGGAGTACAATTACAGGTATGTTTTTCTTGAAGAATTGAACAGCGTGTTTGCGGCCGCACACTGACGTCACAAGCGCCATGTTCCCTTAGAAAAATATTGGGTGGGAAAAGCGGCACTGCGCAAAAAATTAAAAGAAAATCATTCTTCGAAGGTGAACTACATCCTACCGCACTTCGTTTCGGTCTCATAATGAGTAAAGCAGTATTCGTTTAGGCAAAGAAAAAAAGAAAGTTATGAGTACAGTGAAGCACTGTGTGTGTGTGTGTGTGTGTGTGTGTGTGTGTGTGTGTGTGTGTGTGTGTGTGTGTGTGTGTGTGTGTGTGTGTGTGTGTGTGTGTGTGTTGGGAAGGAGGGGCGTGGTAGCAGCCCCGCACTTTGGTGCTGTAACTTGCACAGTGCTGCGAAGAAAAGTTGTCACCGAGTATGGATACCTCTACTGTGCAGGCCTGTTCCACCCAAAAGGAAATGATGAAGCTTTTGAAGTCGCTGGACAAGTCTCAAAATCTCGGCCGTACAGAAGACCCGCGAGAGGGCTGTCAGCTCTGTCTTGATGGTCACTGAGTCGGCCATGGCGGTTCACGTTTAGTTAGTCTCCATTGGGAACTGAATAAAGTTATTTCTCACACACTACAACTTCATTACCTCTAAGCGAAAGCTTCTTTTGTGAACTTCATTGCAAAATTTCAGTTTAAAATGGTAAGAGTACCACGTATATAGGTAGCAAGCGAGTGCTTTAATGTGCTGTTTCTTTGCTGCATCCGTTCGTGTGGGCTTCGATTTGGCGATTAATAAGAATTAACTCTCCAAATATTTATTTCTACTTTTTTCAGCTACCCTAGATGCGGCAAACGCAGGAATTCATTTATTTTTCTTGACTCTGAAAGGCCTCTGGAGCTGGGCCGCTGCAACAAGTTTCTCGAGTTGAATGGCGTTCGCTTTATGACTTAGAAATTTATGCCCTTAGTGAGCACATTTTTCACAGGGAAGAAAAATGTTACGTGATAGCGCGGATATACGACGCCTTTTTACCGCATAGAATGGCGACGCCACCCGGCAAAGCCTGTCTTGACCCGACCGCACTCGTCTCAACAACGCATCTTTGCTGGACGTGTTTGAAGCAATAAAATACACTCGCTGGACATCCATCACTTCCGCATAATCACTCTCGCTGACAGAGGATATTATGGCCGTCTCTTGCGTGCGCCTCATTTTTGTTTCTTTGTTCTTTGGTCGACACGTCAGATATAGGTCACACACTCCACTCAACGTGCAGTCCGAAAATCATATAGCCGGGCGACACATCGATCGGTGCCTATTGTTAGGAATATTCCTCCGTTCTTCAGCCCTAAATGGCACTAGTACCCAAACTAGGGAGTGTTTTTTTTTTCGTACAAAAAAAGAAAGAATGCCAAAAGTGATGCACGATCAGGAACAAATCTATGAATGTACTTTACAAATAGAATAATGCAGAATGAAGCCTATCAGCCAATGCACAAACATTAGAAAAAATTGATGTGCTAGAAAATTACAGCGATATTTAGGCAGGTGGTCTCGATTTTCATCCCTGAGTTAATATGAACGGTTCGCTAGAGTCTTTAACAATTTTGCGTAGCAGCCGCACAAAAATCTACCGTTTTGATGGAGCCTAAACGCTTGAGTCTCGTGTACTGTTCCAATGCGCATGTTAGCCCACATTAACGAACACCAGGTGGTCAACATTCCTTGAGACCTCCCCTACAGCGTGCTTTATAAGATCATTCTTTTCTCTGAGAAAAAATAAATATTACATAATTTGCAAATGCACCCTCAATATCTCCTTGTTCTTCGTGCCGTAAGCGGAGCAGATGCCCAACACGTATGTCTGAAATACATTTTGCACCTAAGGAACTCATGCATTCCCGCAGTATCAGAACACAATATCTCTCGTTGCTCTTGATATTCGAAGTAAGTGATCCCGTGCGATACTTGAAGCCACGTAACATGTATTACCGTCATGGCGTAACGGAGCTGATCTCACCAAAATTCAAGCGACAAGGCCAGCGTGGACATTGTTGGTTGCGAGCGAAAAATCATCATCTCGTCTGTGACCGAAAAATCGAGGAAGTTACAAATAAAATAAGTAAAGTAAAAATTTACGGGTGTGAGTGAGAATCGGACATTTGCATGGCAAACAAGTGTTCTATACCACAAAAATATGCATCTGCTTGGAAATACAGTGACAATACCTTCTTCTGCTTGAAAGTGCTGAGAAAGCAGCTTTCCTTCTTTAAAAACACACGCCGTGAAGGCTATGCAGTGAAGGATAGGCAATGGCAAGCTTTATCGTACTTTACGGATGTTCAGATGGGCATGTTTTTTTCCTCCCTTAAAACAAAATCTACGCTTCAGACACTTTCTGCATGTCTTCTTGGCAAGCCATAATTTGCAACATTAAATAAGCTATATTTTTACTTAGACCGCTACATTGCTAAAATTAAACCGCAGTATGAGTCAAAATGTCATTTACCTCAAATTCGTTACAACATACTTGCAGTTATTCTGCTTCATTTTCTCCCAAAGTAGTTTATTATTAGAATATGAAAACCTATACAACAGAAAATATGAACACATTACACGTGAAAAACTTTTTGCTTTCTATAAGAAACACTAAACATGCCGCATATTGCAATTTTTCGCCAAGGCCAAAAATAAAAAGAGGTAAAACGAAAAAAAAAGAACCCTGGTAATCATGAATGGGTAGCGCCTTGAAATGAAGGAAGAAATTGCTTCGTGGTAACCGCTCATGCCAGTAATAGTATATAAATATATTTAGCGTGACACATTACACTGGATGCCCAAAGTTCGAAGCACACTCCCGGCAATAAAAAGTTATTTTGCGAAATATCACACCTCTATAACTACTTCTCTCATTCACATAAACCTGCACAGTTGTTTAGTAGGCATGCGCGGAAGTTGTCGAAAATTTACAGGGTACACTTAATATATATATAAATATATATATATACATATATATATATATATATATATATATATATATATATATATATATATATATATATATATATATATATATATATATATGTGTGTGTGTGTGTGTGTGTGTGACGTATCAAGTGAGGGTTAGTAGAGGTAGAGAAGGAAGAAGTGCTTGAGAATAAACATGGCGTATGAGCCGGGCCACGTCACCCATCCATCATAGCGTCACACGAGTCGACAGGATGGAGACCTGCCTGCCCCTTCATCAGTCGCTCAGCATCGACGCAGTTCTACGCAAGACACCCTGACCACACATGGGCAACCGTGCAAGCGCCTAGCATTACGCATCGACCAGCATCATGTCAGAAGCATCTACTGACCTTCCCATCCCCAAGTACACCGGAGCAGCGGACGATGGACCCGTACAAGACTGGTTCGACCTGTTCGAGCTCCACGCTACCGCTGCATCATGGTCGGAACGGGAGATGGTCATCAACTTTACTGACTACATCTCAGCTGAGGCATTCAAATTTTACCTCACCCACATCTTCGAGAACGATGAGTCTTGGAAAAAGATCAAAGAAGAAATGATCATTCGTTTCAAAGAATACGATGAAGACCTGTTCATACCTCATCAGCGGAAGGCTTTTCAACTGACCCATCACAGTTACGCGAAGTCTTCCCGCAGTAAGCCTATTTTCCAAACGAGACCTCAGAAAAAATATACCACCATTGTACCATCATATGACTCTTCCGAAAAAACTTCACGCATTCGAACACCGACTGTTAACTTGCACGTCGCAACAGACAAGGTAAAGCCTCCGTATACCAAAAGGAATTTAGATCATTTCGGCAAAACACTAAACCTGAAGCCGGCTTTCCCAAGAACAATGAAATCGGCATTTTCAACGTGTTCACTGCACCACAACACTTCACATTTTACTGAACCACCCGAATTCCTTGATGCTTCGTGTCACACACAAGGCCCAGATGGTTTCGAGCGTGCGACGGTATTCACGCATGACGAGCTAGTGAATCCTCACAATACCAGCCCCTACCCTGACGTTCCGGACCAGGGTCGTTCGACAGACATTGTCAGCCTAACTACGCTGCAAAAAGAAAAACATACGCCATCAGAACCACCTGAAGCCATGTCTGTTGTGCTCGCATCGTCAAGTGACAGCACACATATGAGTCAAAGCACTGCAGGAATTTCGAATCCACCAACGCCGGCGCATTGTCAACTGACAGAAGCATTTACAGTCAAGGATGACTCACAACCATCTTGGGAGCGTTCTCATCAGCCTGTCACGCTGCTTTCATCACAGGACAAGCCTAGCAGTACAGTGTCGACTACCGACAATCTACTGATCACATCATCATCTAAAGAAAAGCAGACTCATGTTCCTGAAAGAGGCCCATTTGACGAACTTTCACAAACAAAGGCAACTCCACGAACTCCAAGAACTGCAACGGCTACTCGAACAAGAACAACGATCAAGTGAGACCTCCTCACGAGTACACTTGTGGCTGAAAGATCATCAGAGACAACATCAATTAAAGAAGCAAAGACGAAGTCGATGCCTAAGCCATCTTCGCAGAAAGCAACGTCGACAAAGTTTTCTGCACCAGTTCTCAACGCCGTGTCTACAATTCAACAAACTAAGAGAAGACCACAGAAAGCTACGAAAGAGACGTGCAGCTACCACGTGTACAATGAAGGAACAAAGGCATCATACAATCAGCTTCGGTTCTCACACATGCAGGCTGCAAGCACTCGTTCTGTCTCAGCCGCGACACAGAAAGCAGCGTCTACGACGGAGAACTTCGTGCCTACGACATCCGACTCTCGAATGCTACAAGTACTTCGACCCTTGTTCATTTATGACGAGAATCGCTGTGTCATCAGTAATTTCTACGTTCAAGGCGTGCTTCAGTTGGCCAGAACGCAACAGTCAACTTCGCCCACCAGAGTTGTCATAAAATTCATCGGACTGCTCAATCGGCCTTGAAGATTTCGTGAGATTGTGGAACTCCGTCTGGACGTGAAACTGTGAATTTGGGCATTGTTTTGTTCATTCACTTCTTTAATTTGTTATAGTTTGTAACCACTGCCATCTTTCGGGGAGAGGGGGAATCGATCGTTTGACGTATCAAGTGATGGTTAGTAGAGGTAGAGAAGGAAGAAGTGCTTGAGAATAAACATGGCGTATGAGCCGGGCCACGTCACCCATTCATCATAGCGTCACACACACACACACACACACACACACACACACACACACACACACACACACACACACATATATATATATATATATATATATATATATATATATATATATATATATATATATATATATGTATACAGTAGATTATGAAGAGTGTGGCTTCGGTTGCCGTAGAATCAGAAAAAGAACAAATATACGCTTTAAAAGAACTGTTTATTACTGACGTTTCAATCGAACACCGATCTACATCAGACACACACACACACACACACACGCGCGCACACACACACACACACACGCACATATATATATATATATATATATATATATAGAGAGAGAGAGAGAGAGAGAGAGAGAGAGCAAGTAATAATTGTGCAATTTTGCTGTCACAAAATACACTGATTCTTGTATACTACATTTATGAATCCTTGCACGATACCACAGAACTTTGTAAATCATCGGCTAAGTTCACTTGCAAAATTGTTTGAAGCAGCGGATGAGCACAGTTCATAAACAGAAAAAAGAAACAGGCGTCACGTTCTTCTTTTCGTTTGTAGAGCCATGTCATTGCTTGAAACTGCTTTAGAAAGGAATACTATGTGAATATCATGAAAGGCGGAAGGAGTCTGCTACATGCTTGTAATGCTGCTTGGCAGAATCACTGATTCGCGTCTGGCGTCGAAACACGTGAATTGAGCAACAAGGCCGAAGGTTGTTTAAAGCTGCCAACCCATCACAAAGTGTGCAGCTACGCAAGTGCTAGTGGCACCTTACGGATGAAATGCGATCACTTCGACAATTGACAAAACAAAGAAGAATGGCGTGGGAACTTCGTAAATGTTACTGTGCTGTAGCAATTTAGAGATGGTTTTAAGCGGCCAAAGCTACACGTATAGGCGTTCCTTTCCTTGTGGAACAGTTTAAGACAGCGCGCACGGGCACAGGACCGGATTACGCTATTCTACTACAGAATGCTCCCTCCAAGTTTTCTAAGCCATTTATTTTTTGCATGATGACATGCTTGAATTGAACTTCATTGCTTATTGCGAAAAGTAGTCTGATATGGCCTATCCAGCAAAGTCTGTGCACTTAACTTAGAAGACAAATTCAAGAAGTTCATGTTCAAAGCTTGTGCTGTTACTGCTGCTAGAGCAAGAGGTATCTCTGCTAGAACACACACTCGTTGTCTCTAGAAGTAGTCATTTTGCAGACCATTGAAAAGAAGAGCGCCTGTTTTTGTCTGTTACTCTAAAGTGTTAACAACTTTTTCTTAACACACTTTTAGCGCATAACCCGTGCACAATCTCAGTCTCCGTTTGTAAAGTGGAGCTTATAGAACATCACCGGTGCAAAGTTTATACATTGATTCCAATGAACCTCCGCAATGCAAGAGTCGCAATATGAGCAGCCATTCTTCAGCATATGAACGCTATACCACCGCAGCTGGCCCTGACTGGGTACCTTTAGGCTTCTACAAAACCTTCTTGGATAAAATACTAGTCCATTTTTTTTACAATGCCAAATGGGCTTCTTGCTAAAGGGATCAGACCGGTTACCTTACGAGAGAGCCGAGTTATACTCCTGCTTAAAAGCGAGGGAGAGCCGACCAATCCATAGGCGTGGAGGCCCACTTCCCTACTTAACTAAGATAAGATATTGACAGCCATCCTTTTACACCGCATAACTACAGTTCTACCGGAAATAGTAAGCGACATACAAACATGTTGTGTTCAAGGTCGTACGATTTATTCTTTGCTTGCACTGACTCGTGATTTATTCACGTACGCTACAAGAACAGAAATAGCTGGCATTTTAGTTTCCTTGGACCTAGAAAATACTTTTCATCATGTCGAATATACCTATTTCTTCGCTGTGCTTGAGTGTTACGGCTTCGCAGCACGTTTAACCGAAATTCTCCGCTTGTTCTACACTGACTTAGAAACGTTCTTAGTAGGGAAAAGATTTACATCTGCACCCATTGCAGTAAGCAGGGGCATTCGACAAGGTTGTCCCCTCTCCGCAATACTATTTGTTCTGTGTATTGGTCCATTATTGCTACAAATTCAGAGACGCACATCGATACGCTGTTTACCTCTGCCAGGCCAGGCATAAGTGAAAGTGGCGGCATACGCCGATGACATCTTGTTGTTTATTCGGAACATGAATAGTTATAGAGCCTTCTTGCGAAAATTTCACGCAATTATTTACCTGGCCGGGACACGCCATAATCCAAGAAAAAGCAAGGCATTGTGCTTTTGAGTGCACATTTAAGAATTTCCTGTTGGGCGTCCAAATCGTTAAAAGAGTTCAAGTCCTAGGTGTAACCTTCCTTGCGACCGGTGAGGTGGCTCGCACCACATGAAAAGAGATTCAACGTGAAGTAGACAGATGCATTGAAATCGCCAGAACTTTTCACTTACCTTTCACTGAAGGAGCCTATCTTATCAAATCAAGCATAACAGTGCCACTGCTTTATGTAGCCAGAATTGCTAGACCACCACATCAGGTTTTGCTGAGTGTGGCCACTGCGTGTGGCTCCTTTTTTTTTTGGGATGGCCACGCTGAAGCTGTTGCAAGAGCCTTGGTTCACCTACCAGTAAAATGGGGAGGGCTAAGTATGCCAAACCTGGATATAATGTTCCGTATGTTGGCTCTAAGAAACGCATGGACACTTTTAAAAACTCATCGCATCGAGGCAGGCAACTCGTCGTATATCTGCTAGGCACCTCTAGAAGGTTTTTCGACTTAACAAACGAAACGGAACCAGCCGGTGAACAGCCACCGGCGTATTATACGAATGTGGTGAAACCTATGCAACAATGGCGAAAGGATTTTGCAGTTCAAGAACTGGAGACTGATGGAAATGTCTCCCACTGACATGAGACAGCAAATAGCATTGAAAAGTCTAACTGACGAACAGTGCCAGAAATGCAGCGCGAAAGGACGTTGGGCTCTTAGAAACACGTCCCTCCCCTCCGAAGTCCGTAATTTAAACTGGCTTAAGGAATGGGAGGCCCTACCGACGGCCGACCGCCTTGTGGCGTGGGGCGTGGCGCCCTCCACCCCATGTCCGCAATGTGGCCGCGTCGTAACACTGCACCGTGTCTTTCATGGATGCACGCACTATTGTAGCACGCACTTTTTGGCGCATTGTTACCAGTATGTTCCAAATGAGCATGCAATAGAAGTATCGCCACAGGGACATTTTTGTCGAAAATTTATAGGCTATTGGAGCCTTCGTCCTATGGAAGCGGAGGGGACTGGCGCATCTGAAGGAACGCCCTCAGAGAGTTATGTTTCCTCTGCTACATCGGTTAAGAAACGTAATGCTTATGCATCTCAATGAAGAACTAGTTATTTTGGGAGAGGAGGCTTGCCTCCGACGCTGCTCTACGCGATTTCTTATTGTAAAAAACATAGTGCCCATTCCTTTCCTCCCTACTCAGAAGATGGGCTAGAATTTTTACCACTGTGGAAGTGCAGTGTGAATATGCCTTTCCTTTATCAGGAACATGTCATTTTTGTGAATTATTGTTTTTGCGCATGAGAGCCAATCGTCCTCAAAGGTGGGTGAGAGAACATCCCCTTACATTGTGAAAGGCTCCTTTGTTTGTACACATAGCCTTTAATGTTTATATGTTTCGTCATCTCGGAATTTTATTAATGTCCCGTCCTTGTACTATTTCTGCATTGTACATATGAACATCACTGCATCGCAAATAAGTTATTTTCGCTGCACATAACAGCTTGCACGGCACATACGCATGATCATCATTGTATATCTTTGTGTGTACACATAGGTTATGTAATATATATCTGAAAATGAAATTGTCTCAAACCAGAGCAGCCGTTTTTCTTCATTCTACGGCTTTCTGCCCCCCCCCCCCCGTAGTTGAGTACCGAGTACTCTGAATCGTGTAACACTTTTTCTTAACACACAGAGGTAAGGACGCGTGATAGCGACCATACCCTCACTTTTATTCTCACTAAATTCTGGGTCAGTTTTCACGTGCCAAAAATCACAGCATATGTACTGAGTGAATGATAAGTGTGGTGAAGCTTCAGAGAGTTTTATTGGTAAACTGTGAATCGTCCGCTGACCACCGCCGTCTGTCTGTCTGTCTGTCTGTCTGTCTGTCTGTCTGTCTGTCTGTCCGTCCGTCCGTCCGCCTGTCTGTCTGTCTGTCTGTCTGTCTGTCTGTCTGTCCGTCTGTCTGTCTGTCTGTCTGTCTGTCTGTCTGTCTGTCTGTCTGTCTGTCTGTCTGTCTGTCAAGTGAACACTTGAAGTACTGCCATTCAGCGGACATTCCATTACAATGAATAAACTAGAGGTGGTGACCTACTACTACTACGTACATCGAGGACACATGGCCCGCGGCTGAAGAAGCTTTGCCCCTAAAACAATTCAGTGCATTCATTTATCATCGTTCAAAGCAATCACGAAATGCACTCGCCTCAAGTACCTCAACCCGAGTAGTGAGCAAGCGACCTGCAGCGTGCTCTCGGGGGCACTGGCAAACCGTCGTTTAGTTCGTTTGCGGCGAACACATCGAACTCGCTGCGAACACATCGAGGCGTAAAATACATTCAAACCTAAGGACAGTTAGGCGCATGTCAACAATGTTTTGTTCAGTTTAAACATGCTTCGTTACATACGTGTTCAAGCCATATGAAAGTAACAGTCACTGTAAAGCAGTTAGACGAAGATGCTATATACATTGTGTGCATTGCCGCGCAGGGCAGAAAACACGGAATAGACAAATCAGACACGTAATTGCAATGCCACGAGGACAAGCTGTAATGAGCATTACGTTGCGGGGATAAAGTATAAGGCAATTGTGAGAGGCAGCATGAGACAATATTGATTCTTTCTCTTAGCGAACAAGGATTATAAAAAAGGAGTAGCCGCAGTGACCATAATGGTACCAACCTCTCCTGTTACATCATTTAAATAAATACAAAATTATTCGTATACATTCAGCTGTTAAGAAAACAGAACTACATTAAACTAATGTACATTCCCCCCTCCTGTTTATTTTCTTGATGACAATAACGAGGGTGAACCAACGCCGTTGTCACATCTTTTTTGCAATGAAGACTGTCTGTATGACACGCCTTTCGGCTCTCATAAACAACTCACTGAACAAGGCCTCAAGACTTCACCTGGGGAATCGGTGCTGGCCGAGTTCGCACGCTAGCCGCTGATTTAGCATTTAATATCAGCATATCTTAAGGTCATACCGATCCTTGGAATTCTTGGTGAGGGGAAATCTTTGCTGGAGTCCCCATGCGGTGGTGTCCCCATGTGTCCTACTTACTGGCCTGGCATTGGCGGAATCAGAAGACAGATGCTGAGGAATAAGAGGTTGAGACAACGAGCACGTACGGGCCTTGAAAAAGGGCTTGCGTTTGAAATAATAAATCAGTCGAGTTCAGCATTTTGTATGTTTTCCGTCTCTTTCGCGTTGGCAAATCTGCTTAAACCTGTACTTCGCGTGAGGCATTGTCCCCTTTCTTGCGCCTTTCATACGGGAATGACTGCTTGCACCAACTTGACACGAGACTCGGGTACGTCTGCCCACTTTCGCGATCGCTTCTCTGTATAACAACGCTACAGTATACGCCTTACAGCTTTTCCTGGCATCTCGGATTGATCCAACGGAGTGCCCATGATGTTAGGATTCATCGTTCCTTGCAGAACGCCGACTGGACGGCAAGCAGGCAATGCTGTGGCTAATACTCACAAGGTGGCTTTCAACACCATCTCCAACGCATTTCATTTCATATTTTCATTTCACGTCTTTTTAAAGAAACTCCGCAACACTTTTTTTTTTCATCATTGCAGTAAACGCTGCCGGTTGGTAGCTGATCCTCGTGAGAACACGTGAACGAAACATTGTAGGGAATCACGGGGCCCAGAACTTACAATTCTTACTTTCTTGCTGCTTCTCCTCTTAACAAGTTATGCTATATACTCAACTATCACGCCATACGGAATTCAAGACCATTGATCTCGGCGTGATGGATGGCGTAGTTTGTGCACCCGCCACGGGAGGTCGCCTCGTGCCTGTGCGCTTGCTGCGCGATATCGCTGAAGGTCAGCCGTGCGTAAAGAAAAAGAGTGCTTTACACCTGCGTAATATGAATTTCAGTACACAGGGCAATGAAGCAGTTCATGCTACCACCCGCGATTATATCAGCTGGTCTGCCCTCGGGCAACGAGATACACGACCCAAGGATGAAGAGATGGAGATTGTACAAAGCACCAATTCTTCGCTACTTCCACCCTATAGAATGAAGCTATGAGCTTACCCTCCACCCCATTCAAAACTGGACGCAGTTCCAGGTGCTTGTGCTCGAGAACATAAAAGAGCAGAGATAACTCTTCGCCAGGGCCAAGAGGGCAATATCTATACAGGGAAACATTCGCCCCCCCCCCCTTAGGATGATACCAAGGAGGATTAAAAAAATGCTGAAGTGGAAGCTCCCCAATGCCTTGCCAGGAGAAGGGAAGCCAGCTTTTGCCACTGCTAAGATGTCGGAAACACGCTCTTTTCTGGTAGTGCCCACTTAAAGATGAAGTGACCTTGATATGTTAATGTAAATGCTGTTCTATATTGAAAGATAGTTACTCACGACAAAAAAAAAAAAACACAGAAACGAGTATGGGCGACTGAATCTCCAAAGAACTTTGCCTTCGGTTAGAGGCCTACTAAGAAAAAAATAGTAACACTAATACGCACTTGGAGAACTATGTGCATCCGAAAAAGTTTCCACATTAAACTCTTTGGGCGTTCGAGGAAAACGATCCATTTTTAATTGCTGAGCAGTGATACTTTAACATGCCCTTAGTAGAATGGCCGCCGCAGTACCTTCGTGCCATAGGCACGGCTTTACTCCATGGCAATCATTTCCACTCCAGCAGTTTTTTAAATCCTTCTTGGATGATACCGGGCATCTTTCGGAACAGTTTCGAAATAAATGTTTATTTCTCTCTATCGAGGTCATAATGCGCGTGCGACGTAATTTGTCCTCCATGACATCCTTCCTTGCTTAGGTTCCAGCGGAAAATGCTGTAGAAGACTGGCGCTCACATAAAAGAAGCCAGGATTATCGACTGATTTTTTGTAGGCCGGATCAGTGATTTGCTTTCTTGAAAACACTGACTGTATTGAAATAGAGTCTAAAACGATAGTATTACCACGGCAGCAGAATAATGTTTCTATCCAGCGACCATGGTTTTACGGTGTGCATGACGCCAACATACGGTGCACTTACATTCCGTTCTTCGTAAGGAAAGAGAATGCAGGAAACTAAAGCAATTGACATCGAGTTGGCGTCCACAGGTGGACACACGAAAAGCGATCAAGGCAACGAATCCATTTGGATCTGGCTACCGTTTGCATGTCTGTGTTTGCCTTGTGATGTTCGCGGTCAGCACTCTAGTATCTGACACACACACAAAAAAGAAAGAACGCGAAAGCAATTTGACGCTGCTCATGCGGTTCTAAAGTGCTCCGATTATTGCAGCACAGTGATGCGGGTTCACCTGAATTAACGCGCCAGCAAATAAATCACGATTTGGATAATGACACGATGAAATGCCCTCTTTTAACGAACTTTTAACAAACGAGGACAGGCTTTTGTCGGCGCAGTGGTAAGGGGAAAGATATTTTTATGTGCGTTCTTTTTATTTCTTTTGAAAAAGACGGTTTACAGAAGCTGTTCTTATTTCTTTCAAAAAGAAGCTTTACAGAGGCTGCTTCTACGTCTTATTGACTGGATGTAATATTTTCAGCTGATTTAGGTCTGTCCAGAAATTTCAGGCAGGTGTACTTGATATCACTTATTTTACTTATTTTGCAGATTCTCGGCGACTACTTCGCAATAATAGGAAGGATATCTTGAATAGCGTCATACTAACTCACCGACAGCTAAAAAGAAAACAATAAACTTACATAATGTATAAAAAATATGTTTAGAATTTTAGTTCGCTGGTAACACCACCAGCAGCGGTTTTTGAGTCTATACCACTGCACATACTAACATGGAGACAGTATGGTTGCCTCTTGCAAGGCTCGTATTTGTGGCTATTCTCTACTTTAATACATTCAACTCCTGGTATTACAAGGTATCTAGAAAAAAATTTAAATGCACTACATATTCTTCACTATAGCATTCAACAAATGAGACAGCTGCTACTTATAAAGTATGCAGATATGTCTCGTCTGAACCATTTTAGTTTTGTAGATTTGCCGCAAGGAATGAATAAGAATCATAATTTAGAAGCAGTAGGTTCTGAAATAAGCCAGTTTTTTTTCGCCGTCGAGAGTTGGATAAACTATTGCTTGAAAACTATTCTTTCGGATCAGCACATAATGGTGAACAGATTTGATATTTTACTTAAACTGAGAAGCACAAAAATAACTACTTCGCTTGATGAGCGAAGTCTTTTTTTTTTTGCATTTACACGCACATGTCGTCGGCTGATATCTTCTGTTCCCTCGTTCATGTGAGAAGCAGAGAACAAATAGGTCAGATAAGTAGAGGAACGTTCTTTCTCAAAAAGCGCAGGCTGATATTTTTATTTGTTTCAGTGTGCTGTTTTCTACGTAGAACACCTGGCCCAAATAAAACCATTATTAGAGGCATTGTTGGTCAGTTTCACTCATTAAAACATTCAAAAAATTACCCTTCTTTAGAGATCTCCATAACACGAGATATTAAAATTTGGTGCATGTCTCTATGCTGTCAAATGACAAAGAATGCCTCTGCACCTTAATAAATATTTCATGGTGGACTGCGTCAGTGGAGATAACGTACAGCAGCGCTAATACTGCCCACCACTGCAAAAAGCCGCATAAGGACTTCGAAATGATGATGCAGGCTATGCATAACATGCAGAGAGAAAGACGCTCGTTGTACATTGACTCAGCCTTGAATCTCTGTAATATGTGACACTTATGGTTGGCGAATAATACGATGCTCTCATGCTCTTGACGGAGGACCATATACAGCGTATTTATGATCAAATGTTTGAAGCAATAAGCTTTTCTAGTGATCCTTGTTGTAAAATATTCTTACGGGGTCGGTGACTTCTCTACGAAATGCTTTTACAGAGGAAAATCCACTGGCAACAGTCACAATGGCTGATTGGCAAGCTCGCGCACCTTTCAGCTGATCGTGTCTTTCCTCTTCCTTTACTTCCTTTTCGTAACAATATTACCACTTACGAAAAAAAATTAAAACAACGGGTAATTTTAAAAGATACCCTCTACTTGGACTGTATACCCTTCTCATTTAGTGTATAGAGAGAGAGAGAGAGAGAGAGAGAGAGAGAGAGAGATAAAGATGCAAGGAAAGGCAGCGAGGTTAACCAGACGCACATCCGGTTTGCTACCCTGCACTGGGGAAGGGATAAAGGGGAGAAAAGAGGTTGCAGAGAGATGAGAAGGTACACACAATCGCGAGCACACTCGGGGAGCACACACAGTCTACAGGCGGTCGCTCAGGTTTGTTGACTTTAGGTAAAGTAGCAGTGCTTTAGCTGCTTTCTGCGCAACTGAGGCAGATGCCCAAGGTCCTAGTATCTTCTGCACACAAAATGGTCCGGGGTCAAGTTGATTCAAAAGCATCCGGAGCTGGCATCGCTGAGTGTCGTAGCAAGCGCAGCTGCGTATGACGTGTTCGATGGTCTCTTCAGCTCCGCAGTAGTCGCATGTAGGAGTGTCTGCCATACCGATGCGAAAGGAGTACACCTTTGTAAATGCAACACCCAACCAAAGGCGGCATAACAGTGTCGCATCGGAGCGGGAAAGTTGTGATGGTAGCTTTAGTTTGAGCGAAGGATCCAGTTCACAAAATTGACACTTTTGGAAGCTGGTAGACGACCAGAACGTGCGTGTGAGATCTCAAGCCAGCAGGTAAAGTTGTCTTGCTGCATAATTCCTTGATAGAGGAATCGGGACTACACGGGTTTCTTCATGGGCTGAGCGGGCTGCATCATCGGCTAATAAATTTCCGGTAATACCGATGAGGCTAATAAATTTCCGGTAATACCGAGAAAAGCAGAGAGGAAGACGAAGTGATTTTCTTGTGGAAGACATCTTGCGGTCTGTGCTGTATTTTCTGCGTTCCACCGCGCAACAGCGGGGTCTCCAGCCCCCTACATCGCGGTCATGGATGTACAATCCCCGGAGATCCCGCCCAGTACCAGTTCATCCACGGGCATTGCTTCAAGAAAGCGTGGTAATCCATCTAGTGAGAGCGAGGACACCGAGCTGTACTCTGCATCAGACTACGAGTCCTCGGAAGACGACTTCGAACCTGTGCTCTACCGCAAGGCCAAACGAAGAATCATGAAGGCATCTTCGGCATCAAGTACAGCCACTGTGAGGACAGCGCCTCAGCGATGGCCTCACTCCATTCTGTTTGTGCCGCAGACTACTACTGCCAATCTACGCTTCCTCAACAGGCAAGCACTGTCCTTGTACCTTGAAAACATTGTGCCTAACGAGATTAAGGACATCAGGATAAACACGAGGAAGAATATTTTGGCAATCGAGGTGAGGAACCCGAGTGCACTGAACACGCTACAGCATGTGTCAGAGCTGGGAAACATCAAAGTCCGATCTATCATACCAGCGAATGGTGATACCGTAACAAGAGTTATCTATGACATAGACACTGAAATCGCCAATGGAGATCTTCCTGTACTGATAAAACCAGTGAGTGAAAACAACGTCATTGTGCATGCTGGTCGCCTAGGCAACTCTCGTTGTGTGCGACTAACATTCAAGGGTGACTGTCTTCCCTCTTACGTGAAGGTTGGCCATTTCCGTCACCAGGTTCGCCCATTTATTACGAAGCCTATGCAGTGTTTCAAGTGCCAGAAGATTGGCCACGTGAAGGGCGTTTGCAGAAATTCTGAAGTGTGCCCCCTATGCCCTGAACACCACTCAGATGACGACTGTAAAGCAACTACGTTTAAATGCTCTAACTGCCAAGCAACTCACAGTGCTTCCTCCAAGTACTGTCCTCAGATTAAGAAAGAGATTTATATTCTGAGGCAAATGGTGCGAGACAACTCGACTCACAGAGAAGCTGCATAAAAAGTAAGGCGAAGGTGCCGTCATAGTCGAAGGTCCTCACGAAGTACAGTGCAAAATCTGACGAGAAAGTCAAAAACTGAAGTGAAATCGACAAGCGCGGCTCCTAGCACGGCAAACATCTGTGCAGAAAGAGAAGATGCTGGAAGTTCTCTCTCTCCAAAGGAATGGCCACCCCTTCAGCCTAGACGATCTGTTGAGCCTCAACAGAAGCCGCCTACACGACCTGTTGAGCCTCAACAGAAGCCGCCTCAAGAACAAGCACAAAATGCTGCAATGGCCGGGAAGCCAGATCATCGCGTGATGGTGATGCTAAGATCATTAGTGGATACCATTCGCATGTTGTTAAGCGACATGAATACACCGTCAGCCAAAAGTGCCCTTCAAGTACTGGACGCGTGTAGTCCAGTGTTAGCAGCCCTAGAGTAGACCATGGCTAGCCCACCACTGTCTTTCAGGGATGAGGTTCGTAAAGCAGCAACACTGCAGTGGAATGCCAGGGGACTGAGATCGCGCATTGGTGACTTTCGTCAATTTGTGTACGTCAATATGTTTCCCGTAATCGCCATTTGTGAGCCGAACTTATCGAGTGCAATACGACTCTCGGGATACGAACCTTATATCGTCTACTGTTACTGAAAGCAGCAGGGTTCTGGTGTACATTAGCCGAGACCTCACTTACATCCTTCAACCTGTACCACCTCATGACGGAAACCAATACGTATGCTTAAGAGTAAAAAAGAGGAGGCTCAACATCACTGTGGTTGGCGCATACCTATCACCATCAAGTCGTTTCGATCAAAAAAGACTACGAGACATCATAGCGTTAACTCCTGACCCGTGTGTTATCATTGGAGATTTTAACGCTCATCACACATTATGGGGAAGTCAGAATACCAACATGAAGAGCAGAAGCTTGGTGTCGTTTGCCTCCGACAACCAACTTTGGTTACTGAACGATGGCATTCCTACATTTTTACGTGCCTCCACACACAGTAGCTGTCTCGACTTGGATTTCGTTTCGCGAAGCCTAGTGAAACATACTGAATGGTTCACGGATATAGAAACGCACGGGAATGATCGCATTCCAACATACGTCAAGATCAGAGGATTGTCGCCTCCTTAAGTGCGCGACATGGTTAAAAGAGTGGACTGGAAAAAATTTTAGTCCCGTATGGAAGACCAATGCCAATAACACATATCCGACTTACAAGAGGCCATCAAGAGCACTGTAAAAGAGACTGTGTGTACGATCCCATGCCCTGTAAGAATCACGGACATCGACATAGAGCTGAAGCGGCTTCGAGCCATGCGACGACGAGCTGAAAGAAGGTACCGGCGCACGAAGGACATAGAAGATTTACGGACTGCTAGACGTATGTAGAAGAAGATCAAACGTCGGTTGGACAAGCTGAAATTCCAATGCTGGATTACTTTCTGCGAGTCACTTGACCCTCGTAAGCCTTTATCGCAGATATGGAGGACGGTTAGAGGTTTGCGGTCATCGCCCATTCAGAAGTCACCATTTAAGGCCTTAGCCCTTCACCAAAATCGACCAGATGTGGACGTTGCTGAAGAGTTCTGTGCCGGATTATCAGGGCAAACTTTAGCCATCAGTAGCTCATCCCTTTCGAGCAGTTGTCTGCCACCATCTGACTCCTGCATGGACGTCCCGTTCACCATTCAGGAGCTCAAAGCAGCACTCGCTTCATGCAAACGGACCTCCACACCAGGACCTGACGGAATCTCCTACAGAGCCCTGTGTCATCTCGGTGAGCACGCGAGAATAGCTCTACTTCAGCTATATAATGATTGTTGGCTAGAGGGCACTGTCCCCTTTAGTTGGAAAACTAGTTGTCTAGTACCATTACTAAAACCTGGCAAATCACCATTGGAACTCTCCTCCTATCGCCCGATCGCATTGGCTAGTTGCGTGGGTAAAGTGATGGAGAGACTGATTCTCAGCCGACTTGAGTGGTACTTGGAGTATCATGAGATCTACCCAAATGCCATTGCTGGCTTTCGACGTGGTCGATCATCGATCGATAGCGTCATCGACCTAATCACGTACGTTGAACACGAGAAAGGCCATAAGCGTCTTTGCGCCTCTCTGTTCCATGACGTCGAAGGAGCCTATGAAAACGTTGCACATGAAGCCGTCCTTACCACACTAGAAGCGATTGGAGTGGGTGGCCGAATGTTTAAGTGGATACGCAGTTATCTCCAAATGCGATCCTATTTTGTGAGTACAGAGACCGGGAACACGTCTACACATTTCAGTTGTCGTGGCGTCCCTCAGGGTGGTGTACTGAGCCCCGTGCTATTCAATATAACACTAATCGCTCTCAATACGCACCTACCAAACAATATTTATCTATCAACATACGCTGATGACATCTGCATCTGGACATCTGCGGTAACTCGCCTGCAGTTACGAGCGAGAATACAGAGAGCTGCTGTTGCAACTACTTTGTATCTACGCAATCGAGGCCTGGAAATTTCCTCCGGAAAGTGCGCTCTTCTGGCATTTACGCGCAAACCCATGTCGAATTACAGAGTGTCAATTAACGGTCAAAATATACCATATCGTCGATCTCACAAATTTCTTGGTGTCGTAGTCGACAGAGACACATCATGGAGCCCTCATGTGTCGTATTTGAAAAAGCGATTGACAGGCATATGCCGTCTTTTCAAATTTCTCGCTGGAAAGACTTGGGGAATGCAGCCTAATGCTATGTTACGACTGTACAGAGTGCTTTTCCTTGGCTTTTTACGATACAGTCTGCCTGCATTATCAAACGCCAGCAAAACAAGTCGACGCATGATACAAAGCGCTCAGACACAGGCGCTTCGAATATGTCTAGGTCTGCCTCAGGGTGCCTCAACAATGGCGACTATAGCTATAGCCAAAGACCACCTCGTGCAGACCCATATAGAAATTGAAGCTTTGAGGACACACATAAGGCATGTGGGCCGGACTCCCCATCACCACCTAGCCTCTTTACCAGTGGATAGACCTCATACTTCCTTTTGTCGAACAATAACTACACAATGTGACTCCCTACCAACTGGTTTTACGCCCGCGGCGAGACCTTCAATTCCTCCATGGTGGTTCAAACAGCCAGTCATCAACCTGACAATACCAGGCATCCAGAAAAAACGAGAGTTCTATATACCAGCCCTCAAGCAGCTCGCCTTACTTCTGCTGTACGAGAAGTACCAAAACTGCACCCACGTCTACATTGACGGCTCCGTCCTGCCAAACAGCTCAACAGCGGCGGTCGTTATTCCAACGCACGCCACAACCATCCAATTTAGGACAGCTGATGCAACCACAACAACGGCAGCAGAGCTTGCAGCGCTTTGCGCTGCGCTGCGTTTCATTAACGACCAAAGCACGCAACGGTGGACGATTTTCTGCGACTGCAAGGCGGCACTGCAGTCACTTCTGTCAAATCTACGCCGTGGTCCACACGAGCAGTTGGTATTCGAAACAGCACAAATGCTACACCATATAACAGAGAAAGGGCACCAGGTTATATTTCAGTGGTTGCCAAGCCACTGTGGAATTATCGGTAACGAACGAGCTGATCAAGCTGCCCGTTCAGCCCATACAGAAGACAACGACCAGTCAATACCTCTCTCAAGGACGGACGCTGCTTGGAGGCTCCGCATTCTTGCTCGCCAACGCTCCATGGCTTTTTGGAATGAGCCTCTCTTTACGCATGCAACATTACGATCCCTTGATCCAATCTTAAGCATGCAGCTTCCAACAAAAATTCGACGAGGTGACACTACTGCTCTGTGCAGACTATGGTTGGGAGTCGCGTTTACCCGTGCGTACGCGTTCCGCATAGGTATGGCCGACACCGCCGACTGTGCACACTGCGGAGATAAAGAAACAATTCGACATATCCTGTGTGACTGCCCAAAATACAACCTGGAAAGACAACACCTTTCTAATAAACTAAACAAGTTAGATGCCCAGCCGCTGTCAGAAGAAAGTATACTGCGCCATCGTCATGACTCATCGTCACAGAAGAAAGCCGTGCAAGCGCTACTGGGCTTCTTACGAACTACTGGCCTGTCGGAACGCCTCTGAGTGGACTGATTTTGTGTGTGCGTGTGTGTCGGTATTTTTCTCCTATTTATTTTTTAACTCTCCCTTTCTCTTTCAACCCCCCATTCCCCAACCCCAGTGTAGGGTAGCATACCGGATCTGGTTAACCTCCCTGCCTTCCTTTTTTCTCGTTTCTCTCTCTCTCTCCGGTAATACCGATATGTCCAGGCAGCCATTGATATATAATATCATGTCGTCGTGCTAGAGCTTCATGATGGCAATGTCTTATTTCTTGTACCAATTGGTCATGACTCCTCCTACGCATGGCAGACTGCAAACTCTGAAGCGCTGCCTTCGAATCACAGAATATGACCCATTTTCCTGGACGTTCTTCAACGAGATATTGTAAAGCAGCCCTTATAGCAGCAAGCTCTGATGCCGTAGATGTAGTCATATGCGACAACTTAAACTTGATTGGCATTGCTGCAGCCAGAATTACAGCGGCACCTGATGAGCTGCTGGACGATACAGACCCATCAGTGTATATCTGCGTTTGGTCTAAGTACAACTCATGTAATAATAGCAGTGTTGCTTGCTTCAACGCTACTCTGGAGTGATTGCTTTTCTTTTTGATTCCCGGAATTTCTAGACGTACTGGCGGCTGGTCGAGGCACCACAAAGGACATGCCATTCTCGCAGCTGGCGTACATCCTGATGAAATGCTGTTTAGGTGCTTGGCTATGACGTCTGAAAACGTAGCACGTGGTCTTCCGGAAGACAGAAGGGCCAAGTGGTGGTCGGGGACACGAATAGCATGTCGAATGTGTGCTCTGAGGCAATCCACAACTCTATATGTCCTGACCGGATGGTCTTTGGCGAGCATGATTGTGGCATAAGTAGAAGCGCATCGGGGCAGTCCTAGGCAGATACGCAGTGCCTGACCCTGCAAACTCTCCACTGAATGAGTATTCGATTTGCAAGTGTTAGTCAGTACCGGCAAGCTGTAGTGCTATAGACCCAGAAATAGGACCCTGTACACCTGTAGCATGGAGGCCACAGAAGTTCCCCATGCTTTCCCGCACATGAATTTCATTATATGCACAATAGATAGCAGTCTCTTCTTCAAGTACGCACAATGTGGGCTCCACGAAAGACTTCTGTCGATTATTATGCCCAGGAAACGATGCGTCCGTGCATATTTGACACTCTGCTCATTGATATAAACAGGGTATGGCGTCATTGGTTTGCGTGTAAACGCCATCAACAAGCACTTCGCAGTTGATATATTTAGGCCTTGTTTCTGAAGGTAGGCTGTTGTGAGGGTTGCTGCCCGCTGTATTCGTGCACGCGCCTGAGGGCGAGTAACTGCAGCACTCCAAAGGCAAATATCATCGGCGTACATGGATAGAGACACCAACTTTGGCAGAACCTTCACCAGACCAATGAGGGCAACATTGAACAATTTGGGGCTTAAAACACCTCCCTGAGGTACTCCGCAGTAGGTGTAATGTTGAGCAGTTGTACCCTCATATGTTTGTACAAAGAAACCCCTGCCAGTTTCATAATCTTTTATCCATTGAAACATTCGTCCACCAATGCCCATTGCTGCGAGAGAAGTGAGGATGGCTTCGTGAGCTACATTATCTTATGCACCCTTCACGTCAAGAAAGAGTGCCACTGATATGCGCTCTCGACTTTTTTCTTGTTGAACAAATGTCGATAAGTCAAGGACACAGTCAATAGAGGAGCGGCCCCGACGAAAGCCTACCATGCAAGAAGGGTATATGGTGTATCGTTCCAAGTACCACTCGAGACGAATTAGAACAATTCTTTCCATCACTCTTCCCAGGCAGCTTGCGAGGGCAATAGGGCGATACGCTGTCAAGTCCAATGGTGACTTTCCCGATTTCAAAAGTGGTATTAATCGACTTATTTTCCATTCTCGGGGAACACTGCCGCTGAACCAGGAGTTGTTGAAGCATGTTGAAAGTTCTTTTCTGGCTTTTTGTCCAAGGTGTCCAAACACACTATAAGTAATACCATCAGGACCTGGTGATGACATGCGCTTAGAAGCGACTAACGCACCTTCCAGTTTTTCCATGGTGAATGGAATGTCCATTTCTGGTAAGCGGGTCTCAGGAACGATCACGGCGTCGATACTCTCGTTCATAATATTCCCGGCAACTCCCGTGCAAATTCCTCAGCCACCTCGATTTCTGTTTTTCCATGATGGAGTTCCAAAGCTTTAACAGGGTGCCGTTGTTGAAGAGAGGAAAGAAGACCACGAACTGTTCTCCAGATATATGACAGTGGTTTATGAGGGTCCAGAGATTCGCAGAATGCTTTCCAGCGTTCGCTCTCCAGCTTGTAAATGTGTCTTTGAATCTTTTTCTGAAGCCGCCTTGCTTCCCTCAGATCGTAAATTGATCTTGTGCGTCTGTATCGTCATTCAACACGCCTTCGTATAGCTCGTAATCTTTCCAGTTCGATGTCAAACTGTGTTATTTTAGACGAAAATGGTAATTTACATTTGGGCGCTTGCATAGCTTCCGCTATGGTATTTTCAAGGCTGCAGGCGAGGCCTTCTTGGCAAGCATTCTCAACACGCGATGTAAACATCGACCAGTCAGTGCCAATTGCAACACCCGAAGACAAATTTTTTATGATACCTTCGATCGTCCCGTAGGTGGGTATGTGATCACTCCCATGAGTCTCAATATCGCAAAACCACTTAACTTTGTGAGAGAAGCACCGTGACACCGATGTCAGGTCAAGGCAACTGCCATACGTGAGACCCCGCAGATATGGGGGGGTACCATTGTTCATAATGAAAAGGTCGTAATCGGAAGCGAATGTAACAATGTTCCGGCCCCTGGCATTCATCCTAGTGCTCCCCGAAAGCATGTGATGGGCGTTGAAGTCACCGGTGATGATCCAAGGCCCATCGGTCCTCATTAGGATGTCTTTTAATTTGTCACAGTCAAATCGCGATGACGGAGATATATATGCACCAATAAGCGTGAACGAAACTGCATTCTTCTTTACACGAAAACACACGTACTGATTGTCGTCATTTGAACTTATTGGGTGCGAAAGATAAGTCAAGTCTGTGCGAATGTAAACAATTACTCTGCTTCGTTTCTCGCAAGCGGCTGAACAAAAAGCTTCATAACAGGACAATCTATAAGGCATTAATACGTTTGGTTCACATATGACAAGTATAGGGAATTGATTGGCCCGAACAAATTGCCAAAAGCGCGAGATACGGGACTTCATGCCTCTGTGTTCAGTGTTGAAATCATTTATGTTTCTAGAGGCTAGATCTTGGCAGATACGTACTCATACAATTGATCTTGGTGTTATTAACATGAAAGACACGTTTTTCAAATTACCAGAAAGTCCTGACAGCAAAGAGAGAGAGGGAGAGAAAGAAAGAATAAGGACAAAGGCGGAGAGGTTAACCGAGACTGACCTGGCAGCTAACCTGTATTAGTGAAGAAGGGAAGTCCCGAAATGCAATTGAAGATGCTTTGCGTTTTCTCGTGTACACTACAATATGCTGGTAAGAATTGAATTAAGTTTTTTTATGGTCATTCGTTTTTAGGTCAGCAAAAAAGTTTGAATTTGTAGATTTTCCTGATTTTTGCTTGACACTCACGTACGTCAAGACAGCCACTTTTCAGTAGGCTTTGATGCTTCTCACATTTAGAGTTGTCATGTCACTAAAGCGTCATCTGTGCATGCGTGCACAAAACGCAGCATAGCGCTAAGCGTGGACGTAAAGTATCTTGTGAAGTTAATGCCCTGCCGCGCTGGTCTAGTGGCTCAGGTACTCGGCTGCTCAACCGCAGGTCACGGGCTCGAATCTCGGCTGCGGCGGCTGCACTTCCGATGGAAGCGGAAATGTTGTAGGCCCGTGTGCTGATATTTGGGTGCACAATAAAGAACCCTATGTGGTCGAAATTTTTTGAGCCCTTCACTTCGGCGTCTCTCATATTCATACGGGGGTTTTGGGACGTTAAACACCACAAGTCAATCAATCAGAGAAATAGCAAATGGGGCAGGGAGAAGGAGGATATAATTGTCAAGATTAGCTCAAGCCAACAACTTGACCTAAATTTTTTTTGTAAAAGCAAGGCAACGCTGGCATTCGCTACTGAAATCGCCCTTTCTCGAGCAACAAGTCTGTTTAATAAAAATGCACCCAAAGGCATCTTTTAGCGACGTGACAGGTCTGTTCAATATTCAAGCCTGTGTGTGTCTAAACTAACAGGATTGCGTCCCCACATACGCCACTGTGCTAGAAGAAAGGACGTTGTCAAATGACCAGGTGGTAATTTTCTCTGCCGCCCGCTTGACAGAGATTCTCAAAAACGCCGAAACACCCCCCCCCCCCCCTTCAGATCCTCGCTGCTCAAGTTTGGGAGCATGGAAATAAGCTGTCAGAGGTTTAAAGTCGAACGACTTCGCTTGTTTTTTTTTAGTAGTTTCTTATTTTTGCTATTTTCCTGTTCTCAGTGTGTCGTCGCATCGTAGTACGCCATGTCTCGCGTTTGAAGTACCTTGTTCACTATAGGTATACATCTAGACACCATAGATACACCAAAGTAAAGTAGGCTACTTTCAATGTACCGTGTGCTGTCGGAAACGTCATGCTGTTTATATTTCCTTCAACACAATAGACTCTCTGTCCGGCAAACCAGACGGCTTTCTCTTTGAAGGGAAGGGCGGGCGCAAAAATAATGAATAGTTCTGAGAGTTTAAATGGAGTTTTTTTTTTGGCTTACCTTATTATGTTATAAATATAGCGTTTAAAAACATATGGAAAAATGCATCAACCCATACAAGCACAGCTACAGTGGATGCTGATTCCACGTGGCGTATACAGATTCGAGCTGCGAACAATGGTTAAAGGGGCACAGTAGGTGCTGCGTCTCAACACTGATGTAGTCGCAACGTGTTCATTATAGGCTCCACCATCCTTCTGATCAATTTTTTACACCTAATTATATCTTTCCGATATGAGGACAAAACCTGTTTCTTACGGCTCATTTTACTACTCACGAAACGAGTTGCATGAAATTGCTGAAGCTGCTTTCAAAGGCGAAACGAACAATGTAGGCCAACGGTCTGGCATTTTGCTGCGACTCCCCCGCGGTAAGTTTTGTGGGGTTCTCACCGTCTCGCCCCGATTGCCAGAATTTCGCGTTGCATGAGAACTCGCAAAAACATGTATTGGTACAAGTAACCATAAAGAGTCAGGCTAACAACTCAGTCTACATGGGCACCGTGTGTGCCATTCACCTTTCAGAGTTTAACCGCACCGGCTCTGCCATCCACACGCCCACACACCCCGTTAGGTTTGTCGCCAATTGGCCACGCATCACGGCGGCGGATGCTTTTTTGGAGTACCTGTGGCACGAAGGCACCCCTACTGCGCAGCACATGCACTTATCGGTTAGCGATACGCGTGAATACTACATTTGTCAGAGTAGACCGCAGAGATGCTCCGGACCATGATGCATGCCGACGCAGACCTGCGTATCAGACCTGCAGCTCCGGCCAGACAAATCTCGTTTGAATAGCAGCTGCCCGCAGCAAATTAGCTTCAGTTGGGATAGATTCCCCGAATAAATGTGTTATGTCCTAGCTTTCTCGTTGATATTCGCAACTCAAATGAACATGAGAGGGCGCTGCGGAGCTGCAGATGACCGATTCATGGAGGTCACCGCATCCGCTGTCGTTGACACAAACAATGAGTTAACACGAACAATGAGTTTTCTTCAGTGTGATGGCACTTCGCGCTACTTTGTAGAAGGGGAGCGGGTTGTTGACGCGGAGCGTCTTATTTCAGTCGGTACCAGTGGTCCCGCAAGCGCGAGCGGTGTTGTTGAATTGGTTGCGTTGTGTGTGTAATGCACATGGCACACAGCGTCTCTGTGAAATTTGTTTACATACTTCGTGCGCCACAGCGACATGTAGTCACTGAATACAATGGTCATTTAATAGGTTAGATTTAACAAGTTAACATTGGTGCCTCATCTGGAAAGAAGAAATCTGCTTGGCCGTTCGTTTTTTCTTCACGGGAGGTATCATCCTACCGGCCTCCTACCATATACGACTGGCGCTTAGATACTTTAGACCTCAGTACGCAGCTTCCCTATAATGCCGCTAGGTGTCGCATGAATTGCTGTTTTCACGAATTAGTCTTTATATATATATATATATATATATATATATATATATATATATATATATATATATATATATATATATATGGGTAGCGGGGAACAGGCAGACTAGAGAAGACGACTTTCGGCTAGCAAGATAGGCCTCCGGTTTGCAACACCTTCAAGTCTACCAGAACGCCACAGTGGAGTAAACACATTTCGAATCGTAACAGAGTGGTGGAGGTGCAGGGTACAGCACGTCGATGAACCACGGAGCCACAGCTGTTTGAACTTTACCGCAACTGTCGTCTTGACGGTCTGCCACCGACAACAACCGTCATGGCCGAGAGCGAAGGTCACGGCTTCTCAACCACGGAAAGGTCAGTGCCGGCTGCACCTCGGTATCACTATATGAAACCCCGCCCGTTCACGGTTAGAGCAGGAGAAGATGTGGATGCGTGGCTGACACATTACAAAAGGGTGCGCCGGTACAACTGCTGGGATCCTACCAACCAACTGGGAAATGTCGCGCTGTTTCTCACAGAAACCGCTCTGATGTGGTACAAAAACCATCAAGATTCCTTAACAACGTGGAATCGTTTCGCTTTATAACTCAAGTAATGCTTCGCCGACCCTGATCCGAAAAAAAGAAAGTGCGGAGCGCACGTTGGCTCAAAGAGTTCAGACTCCTGTAGAAACGTGTACCACCTACCTAGAGGAGGTTCTAATGCTCTGTAAGATAAAAGATAACTTGCCGTGGGCAGGAACCAAACCTGCGCTAGTTCGGTTCCTGCCCACGGCAAGTCATCTTTTGACCCATGTTTCTGTCTTTATTTTTACAATACAATTCAGTCTTATAACTTCCCCTATATTTTTCTTGGTATTATTGTCTGTTAAATGTAATTATATTGAGTCAAAACACGGAAAAATGAGCCCTTAAGTATACACTAATTTCTCTTGCTCATTAACGAGGGTCTCGTACTGGAGACTTGGTGCCATAGGTTGTATAAGAGTGATTATTGGTCAGCTGCCAGCTCGTAATAACTTCACGTGCAACATGACGCCACATAGGCTCTTAATGAGTGTGCCACACTCGCCGCCATGGCAACTGAGGGCGCTGACTGACACTACCACGTTTAAATTCACATATATACCCAATAAAGTAGCTGGGAAGATAGCCGCCATAGTAGCTCAGTGGTAGAGCATCGAACCTATTATTCGCAGGTTTGGTTCCTGTCCTTGGCAAGTAAGCTTTTAACCCACTTTTCTTTCTTCACATTTACATTACAATGCGGTCTAAAAACTTCCCCTATACTTCACTTGGCATTATGCCCCCCTTCCCGTTCCCCCGCATAGGATAGCGAACCGGGCATGTGCCTGGTTAACCTCCCTGCCTTCTCTCTTGTTGTTCTTGTCCTCCTCCTCCATCGTCTGTTAAATCTCATATATATATATATATATATATATATATATATATATATATATATATATATATATATATATATATATATATATATATACACGATTGAATTAGGCTCAGTGTTCTGCAAAGTCAATTTAGGAACCATTATGTTCTTATAAGTAAAGGCACTGTTGAGTGATTCGGGACTGGCTTCTGAAGATAGAAATCATGGCAATTTTTTTACAATTCTTCTAACAGCCTATTAAGGGGGAACTTGGTTCAAAATATAAACATCTCAATTGATTTTTTTGTGATTCTTTGTAGATTGAATTACTAATCTTAGTTTCTATGATTTCGCTTGATATTTTTTCACATCGAAGCTCTACGGGGCTATTGGCAAAATTTAAATTATTCAATTGTTCCGTTCTATGTGCGCAAGATCTATGTTCCCCAATATTGTGAAAACTTCCTTTCTTTCCACAGGTCCACTAAATAGAAAGAAGGCAAAAAAAGAGACTAGAAACACCAAAACACTAAAACAATAACAAAAAAGAAATCGTAAAACACAAAAAATATATAAGGATGACAAACAGGAATCATAAATGTTGGGGCACCAGGTGTGAAAACCGCAGCGTGAATATGAGAGACTCGGTAGACGAGGACTCAAGAAATTTTGACCATGCGGTATATTTAAGATTCACTATATTGTAAACGACCAGGTTATATGGATTTCGCTTCCATGTAAACAAGTACAAATCAAGATTTTAGTTTGAACATGACTAGCAACTTCATAGAACATCATTGAATCATTGATATGAGCGATAAACACTTGGGGCTGCACTGGACATCTTCACTCGTTAACCATCTGTACACGGAACATTTCTGCCGCGTTATTGAGTGCTTCCTATGCTATTCCTTATGGTCAACGAATTGTTTCTTTATAGTAGAAAGCCCAATTGGCAGCGCTAGGATCACCATATGATTTAGTATGAGAGCCGAGGAGGCAGTCGAGACTGTTTACAAAAATAAAAATGTCTGCTCTATTCTCGTTCATTCATATTCTATAACATTGGAGATTCCTATTCATGAAAGGGGATGCATCACACAAGTGACGCAATGCGTGGTAGTTATGCCTGTATTTTTATAAAAAATATGAGCGGAGAAGTTTGTTTGGGGGAAATATATTGCGTGCAATTTTGTGCAACTTGTAGGCAGCCATATATTACCGTTTTGTACGCTTTTTCATTCACCAAGTTTAGCGGACTGTGTATACGACACACAAACATATTCGTGCCTGTAATAATTCTTAAGCAATGCTAAGAAACAGAAAGCTGTGGCTGTATTTGTTTCTTACTGTGATATTTTATGCCGTCACGAACGTTAGCGAAAGGATTCTCATTTTCTGCACAATATTTTCGCAATTCTCCTGAAATGCGTTGGGCTAATTTAGGCTATGGAAGCAAGCTGCAACTAAAGTATGAGTCACTGTTATTTGTTTTCTGTTTATTTAGTCTACTGACTTGATTGATGATACTGTGAATCCGTTCTCATAGATTAGCTCACGGGTAGTTTGCAACTCGCCTTGCACAAGCAGTTTGCACAAAATTGAGGATTAAAATTAGCCGCGTAAGGAGTGACAAATGAGTCTTAAGTTTGCTTGGCGGTGGTCGCGGCCACTTGTATCCACAAAAGGTTGGTTCAGCGTTGCAGCGTTGTAACACTGCTTATTTCGTCATATATGTCAAGCACGGCAATATTCGTAATGCGGTGATGATGCTTCCGAATTTATGAATATCGTCTTTACTTAATTGAGAATAAGTCGCGTGTTTCGCACAATGGGTTTTAGCTGACGGCTGTACCAGGGCAATTAGACGCCAACTATCCAAATCTCGATGCTGGACAAAAATTAGTCTATTTCAATAAATCCCTGAATATCACTCACATATCGATATCACTACAACAGGAACTTCTCAAAATCGTCAAAGTGACAAAAGTAGTTTAGAAAAGTGACATTAGAACTTAAGCAATTATTCCTAAATCAGGTATGATATATACTTTGATAGAAATCAACCTATATCCAGGTATTCTTTCAACATTTGACCTTTTTTTTGAGCATCGTGGTGATTGTAATGGGCACTTTCTTATGACACTTATATTTTTTCTGCTCTTTGCATGGAGGTTAAATGTTCCGTAAATTGTGGTGTTTTCGAGAATTTTTCGCAAACAATCATTATACTTCCAATCCAGAAAGTATTCTTAGAAAACTCTTTATAAAAAAAGCTACATCTTTTTTTGCCTGTTTGTGGTGGACAGGCTTCGAAATTGAACCCTCAACATAGCAAAAACACAATTTTGGCCTGTTTTAAGACGTATGTAGCACCTCAAGGTGACCCAAGGAAGAATAAGTGGAAATGCGTAAGACTGAGCATCAAAGCATTTTTGTCCTCAGAAATTTTGATTCATGTATATTCATGTATAATGTATATTCATGTATAATTCAGAAACAAAATTGAAGCTGAGTGCCACCATTGTATTGTTTTGCTATGAGGTCAGTAAAATCAAACTGACTTAGCTGCATGAAAAAGGTAATGTATTCACAACATATTGTTTTTATTTCGTCTTTTCAGTAAACTACAATGCTTATTAGATATAAAGGTACAATCAACACCGTACTATACATAAAATAGATGTCATCATCTCCCTAATATAAACATTGCTTTTTAACATTCCAAAATCAATCGTGATTTCATTATTTTTATTAGTTCCGGCGAATAGAACAACCTGGCCACCTCTATTGCCTTGCTGACCAATATTGCCACCTTTAAGGTTGCTGTTGAATGCAATATTTACATTGAGCAGCCTTTCTTTTTTCGTCATTTCTCTTAATATGGACCGTGCTGTTACCCACTCATTTCTGTAACGCCTTCGGGCCTCGAAAGTAGTGAAACAAGTAAATGAATAATTAAAAAAATAAGCCGAGGTAAACTTATCAGCATGTAACGCGAAGTCTATTAGAGTGTTCCACAAGGGATGGCGTACAATGTGACTACGCGGTCAAATTCATTGTTCTCTCTTCCTCCTTTCTCAATTTTCCCTCCACGTCCCTCTCTTACTTAGCAGGTTAGCAAACTGGCTTCAACATGATGAACCATACTGCGCTTCGTTTGTATTTATTTAATTTTTTCGCTTTTTGAACCCTTCAGCCTACAGGCATAGCCAGGGTGTAGCACACCGAGCTCGTGCCCCTCCCCCCCCATTCTTCACCGAAAAAACAAATTCTGCCTATGCCACCGCCTCAGCACTGATGTTCTTTTAGCGAGACAGGGCTATAGCTGTGTCAATCAGTGATTTTGAGACGTGTGGTCGTCTAAAAAGAGCTGCGTAGGTTCCACGCCCACAGTGTAGCTCCACATCACTAAAGGTTTAGGACAGCCGAAACAAAGTTTGTTTTGTCGCTGTGTTTTGAATAGATTGTGGCATTCAAATATCCTTGCTTTTTTTTAATAACTACCATTGTTGAAGTCCGCCTAGCGCACGAGTATCAAATATAACGTTTATTCCAGCGTTTCCTCCAGATATGATGGCTTCTGGTGATTTTATATGTATACTGTTATACCTTATGAGTTGGGTCTTACTGAAGCAGGACGGTTTTGAAACAGGACTGATAGTTGGGCTAGTTGGTGATACATTATTAGCAGTACCAGCGCACAAACTCACGGGACGAAGAGAAGCGACACAAACAAGCGCTGTCTGTGTCTCTTCTCTTCGTCCCATGAGTTTGTGCACTGGTACTGCCCATAACGGTTTCGAAAAGCAGCAACGTTGCGTGCGTGTTGAGGAGAATTGTGGTGCGAAAATAGCCAGGCAGAGGCTATGACTCCTGCTATATGCCATTTGCTATTACGGAGGGCGCTTTCAAGTATTCTTCGGCGGACAGGTCTCTTTTGGTGGCCGCACGATTGATGGTGAATAAATAAGTCTAATACCGTAATGAATGGTATTACTGCTGTGTGACTTGCATTACAAATTAAATATTTCTTTTCATATAACAGCGTGTCTGTTTTCCACGAAGCCGGTATGACTTGCACGGTGGTTGCCCCGCCACGGTGGTCAAGTGCCTAAGGTACTCGGCTGCTGACCCGCAGGTCGCGGGTTTGAATCCCGGCTGTGGTGGCTGCATTTCCGATGGAGGTGGAAATGTTGCAGGCCCGTGTGCTCCGGTTCGGGTACACGTCAAAGAACCCCAGGTGGTCGAAATTTCCGGAATCCTCCACTATGGCGTCTCTCATAATCATATGGTGGTTTGGGACGTTAAACCTCACATATTAATCAAATTAATCAATCAATTGAACGCTATGGCTGGCGAGATGTGCTCTGAATGCTGGTATCCCTGCTTTATTTTCAGCATTGAGCACGGAAAGTATTGTCACATTCACAAGACTAGGATCACTATTCGAGAGGAAGGCGATAAGTTTTTATGACGGTGTCATTTAATATCTACTTTGATCTGTTTGCGTTGGGAGCGATTTATTGGTTGTTATTGTCGGAAAACATAATTTGGAAGAAAGAAGACAGCCATTCATACGACAAGCATAGCCGTAACATTCCCACAACGATAGATAATGTAGGTTGAACGACGGTACCTCGAAGCCAACATCTCCTTATATATCATAAAAATAAAAAGAGTGAAAAAGTGGCGAATAACTTGTCTTTTCGGCTATGAGACTTTATTTACAAAGAAAGAAATGAGTATCTCAGAAAGGTTAACCATAGTAGGGTTAGATAAAAATACATTTTAATTGCCGCGCATAAGAAATATAAAGTGCTAATAACAACTGGATAAATGTTTTTCACAGAGATATCACTGTTTGCCAGTAGTTTTTAGTAAAAAAAATGTCAGGGATTACCGTGCTCTTGCTCTGTGTAATCATTTATTTCTTTCGCTGTGCAACGCTTGGTGTCGTGCTGAGATAAGCGATACGAGAGAGTTTGCAACTGATCACTTCCAGTGTCCTAATTGCCTTATGTCCTGATCGTAAACATGTGTAAGCAGAGGCCACCGGTTATGTTATACGACACCATGGACAAAAGTTTAGCATCGCAAAGGCACTTGTTGCAATCCATCAATGTGCAAAACAAAACGGGGGGATGTATCATCAGTACAAAGTGTATTTAGCGAATTAGGCTTTTTCTTTCTTGTGCATTGCCTTAGCGAATTAGGCTTTTTCTTTCTTGTGCATTGCCAGTAATACAGCAGCAGGAATAAAAAAGCAGTGAAACCCTGAAGCTAATCCTCTGAGGTAGAGCGCCATGCTGCACTAATGTGAGGCGAGATTGGTAGCTTGCGGACATATTATAACTGTCTAGCAGTGTAAGCTCTTTTTACGGGCTAGTTTTATAGCAATGGTTGCCGTGGACCTGGCATACAAAGCTATATAAGTGATGACTGCGCTCACTGATGGTTTAGAACGGATGTTAAATGATTTATAGTACGATTTACTCTAACATGGGAGAGCTTTGAGCATTCCCGGTACAAAGACCGCAGCAGGTAAGGGCAAGTTCTGTTTAGAAAGCGTTTATTTACACTACGTACAAAACACAAGTTTCATACCGTTTTAGTGAGAAGGGGCACATAGACATTGGCACATCTGTGTGCCACGAAAAACATCACTGTTCTGGTGAACGCACCATTACTCCAATATACTTGACAGATGTGGCATGCATGTACAAAAAATACACAATTGAATATCATGATATAAGGAATTCAGTAGTACTACGATACAGTACGCGCTGTAAAACACATGTTGTTACCCACTAAAGCATGAAAAAGAAATACTCGGCCGGCTCTCTCTAGCACCACGTCGGTCGAAACATGAGTTGTGCCATTTCGTATTCAAGTGTGACGAAAGGACACGACCAATGCCGAAGAAACTCGTGCTTCCCGAGGAAACAAAGCAAAGCAGCATGAGGATATCTCGTCTCATTTACTGCAGTATCGAGCACAAATTACGCCGGCGGCAATTCCCAGCCACGACCTCGTATCCGGTTTGGTAAATGCTGAACAATGCCGCAACCATTAAAATAGTGGATAAGTTCCCGCACGGAAGCCGGTCACTATACGCGCATGTTGGCACAACATGTACACGAAAACCAGCATTGATCGCACGCCAGAAAACATGGGCGACCACACATCCAATCGTCGCATGTCGATTGGTCTCGATCATGACGCACGGGGGGCAAGTGGAAGTGCGTACCACTTGCCATCGTTGCAACAATCTCGAGTGGGAAGCAAACAGCAGCCCGAAAAATCCCAGCATATCCACGGAGTGAATGATGATGAGTGGGACGAAGCGCTTGGGGGTTATATATACAAATACTGTATATAATTATACAGGAAATTCTACAATTCGTTAGTGACAGCTATACGTCGCTTCCGTTCCCCCTTGATTATAACGGCTTTATGGTCGGTGAAGTGGTGGATCGGTGATGGGGCGTAGTGGGATGTTTGCAAGGACGAAGTAGTGGGCAGTTTGCAAAGGTGGAACTACAGGCGGTCACGTACAAACAAGGGATGGACACTGTGAGACAATATATGGTTCTTTACCACGCACCTGGGTACAAGTACACGACCATCTTGCATTTCATATTGGCTACTTCTAACAACATTTGGTTCATGGTCGGTGAAGTGGTGGATCAGTGCTGGGGCATAGTGGGATGTTTGCAAAAACGAAGTACTGGGCAGCTGTAGAAGGTAGAACTATAGGCAGTCACGTACGTACGTACGTACGTACGTACATACATACATACATACATACATACATACATACATACATACATACATACATACATACATACATACATACATACATACATACATACATACATACATACATACATACATACATACATACATACATACATACATACATACATACATACATACATACATACATACATACATACATACATACATACATACAAGGGAGGGACATATTTACGCCTTTAGGACCTTCGCCCCTAAAACAGTCGCGGAGATGGCCTGGCAACACGACTACAGTTATTCGTTCCCACAGGTGGTTCATCATATATTGAAGATGCTGGGGCACAAAGGGCCACATAAGGGTGGCCATTGTCTGCATCACTTCAGATTTGGCGACCTGTATCTCTGGGCATAGCAGTATTTGTAGCAGTATTTGTAGCTACAAATACTGCTACATATACAACTACAAATACTGGTATTACAAACAAAAATTTTAAAATTTAGGAGCGGAAAACAGTGTGAATCTGTGAAAACAACAGTCGGACCACATGTTTTTTACGATCGCTTGTAGCTTCGTTAATATTCTACCGGGAAACTTCTTACTTATAAAGTTGAAAGTCCTTAGGGTAGACCTGACGCTACTGAAGTTTGATCAGGCTAGGTTTAATAGTTCGAGTTATTCCGCAATCAAAACTAAGCCTAATCACTAAAAAGAATAAATTGGTAATATCACCTCGCAAACGCATTTAAATTTTGTCCGCTTAATATAATAATAAACCGCACCCAATAAGCTACCAGGAGGCCTGACTCCGTACACTCTAGGCCCTTAATTAAGGTGGTAATCAGCAAAAAGCTCACTTCAATAAAACAAATTTTCAAAAGGAGCTACAAACGCTACCGAAAAATAGCTAATATCTTCTTTTAGAACACAACAGTCCGGTTTTTTCCGTGTAAAAATAATTTTGATAGCTTAAGGTAACCGGAAGATACAGAGTTAGAAAGAATATAACGAAAACCGCTAATAAACGTCTGGCGCCCGCGTCTTCCCTCGCTCAGAGGAGGAGGGTGGCTCACTGCTCGGGAGAAAGGTACGCCCGTCATATCAAAGTCTTGAACCACGTGTTTTTTTTCCCCTTACGATCGCTTTTAACTTTGCTAATAACCTACCGGGAAACTTCTAACTCATACAGTGCAAATCCCTAATTGTAGACCTGTCGCCGCTCAGGTTTCATCAGGACAGGAGTAATAGTACCGGAACTATTTCGTAACCAAAATTAGGCCTAATCACTAAAAAGATTAATTTGGTAACATCACCTCACAAACGAATTTAAATTTCGTCCGCTTAATATATTAATAAACAGCACCCCATAGGCTAATTGGAGGCCCAACTTCGTACTCTCAAGACCCTTAATTAAGTGGGTAATCAGCAGAAATCTCAATTTTTATAAAAATAACCACAAACTTGACTGATACACCGCTGAAACCTACATTTAGAACATAACAATCCGGGTGCGGTGATGGCGTAGTGGTTAGAGCATCCGCCTCGCATGCAAGAGGTCCGTGGCTCAAATCCCGGTGCCGCGCAGTTCCCAACCGGAAAAAAAATCCGCGTGTTGATGGAACTGCATTAAGAGGCCTGGGGTGCGGCCTCACCGGTAACCACCGCCGGGAACGCACTCCCTCACCAGAGAAGGATTGGCCACCCTGGTGCAGTATCTGGCCACTACCTCCCACATGCATACGTCGAATAACTCACGGCCCTCAGTTCCCAGCAGCTGCGAAGCAACTGACCATGGCGGCGGTCAGATCTGCAACGCAGCAGAGGGTGCTAAGAATCTCTGGACTACAGGCCGCCATTGGAACCTGAACTTGGCAACGTTTAACGCTAGAACCTTATCTAGTGAGGGAAGTCTAGCTGTAATATTCGAGGAGCTAGAGGGTGTTAAATGGGATATAATAGGGCTCAGTGAGGTTAGGAGGACAGATGAGGCCTATACTGTGCTACAGAATGGGCCCGTCCTTTGCTATCGGGGCTTGGCAGACAGAAGAGAACTGGGAGGGGGGTTCCTAATTCACAGAAACGTAGCTGGCAACATAGAAGAATACTATAGCATTAATGAAAGGGTGGTAGGTATTGTAATTAAACTGAATAAAAGATACAAGATGAAGGTAGTACAGGCTTACGCGCCTACATCCAGCCATGATGACGCTTCAGTTGAAAGCTTCCATGAAGACGTGGAATCGGCAATGAGTAAGGTAAAAACACCGTATACTATAGTGATGGGCGACTTTAATGCAAAGGTAGGGAAGAAGCAGGCTGGAGACCAGGCAGTAGGAGATTATGGCATCGGCACTACAAACGCCAGAGGAAAGCTACTAGTAGAATTCGCAGAACGCAATAATTTGCGGATTTTGAATACCTTCTACCGCAAACGAGAAAACCACAAGTGGACATGGAGGAGCCCTAATGGCGAAAATAAGAACGCAATAGACTTTATAATGACTGCGCACCCAGGAATCGTGCAGGATGTGGAAGTGGTTGGCAAGGTACGATGCAGTGACCATAGAATGGTACGGTCTCGAATTCACCTTGACTTGAGGAAGGAACGACAGAAACTGATACGCAAGAAGCCAATCAATGAGCTAGCATTGAGAGGGAAAGTACAGGAATTCAGAGTGTCGCTGCAGAACAGGTACTCGGCTCTTAGTGAGGAAACCAACCTTAGCGTAGATACAATGAATGATAATCTGACGAGTATCGTTACGGAGTGTGCAGTGGAAGTTGGAGGCAGGGTAGTTAGACAGGACACTGGCAAGCTCTCCCAGGAAACGAAGAACCTAATTAAGAAGCGTCAAAGCATGAAAGTGTCAAGTACAACAGACAAAACAGAACTGGCAGAGCTTTCGAAGCTGATTAATAGACGTAAAGTATGTGATGTAAGAAGGTATAACATGGAGAGAATTGAACACGCTCTGAAAAACGGAGGAAGCGTCAACGCAGTGAAGAGGAAACTTGGGATAGACAAAAGTCGGATGTATGCACTAAGGGACAAAGAAGACAAAATAACTACCATTATGGATAGGATAGTTAAAATAGCGGACGAGTTTTACAGAGATCTGTACAGTAGCCGAGACAACCACGACCTTAATACTATAAGAACTAGCAGTAACCCAGATGACACCCCACCAGTAATGATAGAAGAAGTCAGGAAAGCTTTGGAGAGCATGCAAAGAGGCAAAGCTGCTGGTGAGGATCAGGTAACATCAGATCTGCTGAAAGATGGAGGACAGATTGTGTTAGAAAAAAATAGCCACCCTGTTTACAAAGTGTCTCCTGACGGGAAGGGTACCAGAGTCTTAGAAGAACGCTAACATCATCTTAATACATAAGAAAGGAGATGACAAGGACTTGAAGAACTACAGGCCGATCAGCTTGCTCTCTGTAGTATACAAGCTATTTACAAAGGTAATTGCTAACAGAGTAAAGAAAACATTAGAATTCAATCAACCAAAGGAACAAGCAGGATTTCGAACAGGCTACTCAACAATTGACCACATTCATACTATCAATCAGGTAATAGAGAAATGCTCAGAGTATAACCAACCACTATACATAGCCTTCATAGATTACGAGAAGGCGTTTGGTTCAGTAGAAATATCAGCCGTCATGCAGGCAATGCGGAATCAGGGCGTCGATGAAGTATATATAAACATTCTGGAAGAAATCTACAGGGGATCAACTGCTACCACAGTGCTTCATAAAGAAAGCAACAGAATACCAATCAAGAAGGGTGTAAGGCAGGGGGACACAATCTCCCCAATGTTATTTACCGCGTGCTTACAGGTGGTTTTCAGAAGCCTAGAATGGGAACAGTTAGGGATAAGAGTTAATGGTGAATACCTTAGTAACCTGCGCTTCGCCGATGACATTGCATTGCTGAGTAACTCAGGGGACGAATTGCAACTCATGATTACGGAGTTAGGTAAGGAGAGCAGAAAGGTGGGTCTTAAAATTAATCTGCAGAAAACGAAAGTAGTGTACAACAACCTCGGAAAGGAGCAGCGCTTCGAGATAGGTAATAGTGCACTTGAAGTTGTAAAAGACTATGTCTACTTAGGGCAGGTAATAACCGCAGAGCCTAACCACGAGATTGAAGTAACTAGAAGAATAAGAATGGGGTGGAGCACTTTCGGCAAGCACTCTCAAATTATGACAGGTAGATTGCCACTATCCCTCAAGAGGAAGGTATATAACAGCTGTATCTTGCCGGTACTTAGCTACGGAGCAGAAACCTGGAGACTTACAAAGAGGGTTCAGCCTAAATTGAGGACGACGCAGCGAGCAATGGAAAGAAAGAATAGTAGGTGTAACCTTAAGAGACAAGAAGAGAGCAGAGTGGATTAGGAGACAAACGGGGGTTAAGGATATCATAGTTGAAATAAAGAAGAGGAAATGGACATGGGCCGGGCATGTAGCGCGTAGACAGGATAACCGCTGGTCATTAAGGGTAACTAACTGGATTCCCAGAGAAGGGAAGCGGGTTAGGAAGAGACAGAAGGTTAGGTGGGCAGACGAGATTAAAAAGTTTGCGGGTATAAATTCGCAGCAGCAAGCACAGGACCGGGTTAACTGGCAAAACATGGGAGAGGCCTTTGTCCTGCATTGGACGTAGTCAGGCTGATGATGATGATGAGGATGATGATGATGATGATGATGATGATATCTGGGCATATAGCTCCCAAACGTCGGCGAAGTGCCAGAATGTGTCGAAACAAAGATGGTAATTCAGTTGATTGGTGACTATGGTTAATTTCGCTAGCTGGCAGGCAGATACATAGCGATGGCCCCAGATGATAGCGAGCCAGTGTCTGAGCGGGCGTACCGTCACTGCTTGGCATTCGCAATAAAGTGTGGAGGCACACGGTAGAAGCAGTGACGGAAACGTCGGCGAGTGCAAAGCCGCCTTGATCTCGTCATTGCGTTAACGCCGGACGAGATAACAATTTTGTGCCACCAGACCAGACGAGAAAAACGAACTGATGCAGCTTTGGACATTCCTGGCGAAGTTGAGCGGGTGTTTAACAGTATGACTAAGGTACGAAAATATCCCGAGGAACACCGATTCAGATAAGACTGGCTGACCATGAAGTTTGATTGCCGTGTTGACCGTGATGCTACCCCTTCCAATGTTAAGCTCCCAGAGCCTCTGGGCTGCTTCAGATACGTAAGATTCAAATAAAAAAAATGGTCTGCACTAAGTGTTGCTACTTATGAGGCTTGTTCACTCAAAATCCTCAGTGTGTTTATCTGGCAAGATTACTTTTTTACGGTGGCGAAAATAGTCACCAGATGTACATCTCCTCCACGAGAGTTTGCGTTTACCTTTTCAAGCTTTGTTACGAGACCGGTTGGTTTCTATGAGAGTGAGAGGTGATTTATTAAAGGATAGGTTGACCTGAGCTAGGGCACTCTATCTTTCTGCTCTGCACAGGGATAAAGGAAATATTCCGTTCAATATGATCCTGTCGCTAAGCAAATCTCATAAAATTTACGACAGATATCGCAGGTTCGGATGTCACACGTTGACTCACTGCCCACGACAAGTTATCTTTTTGTGAACTTTTCTTTTTCACATTTACATTACGATTACTACTAATAACATTCCCTATACTATTCTTGGCATGATTCTCTGTTATGTTTCAATATTATTGTGTCTAACAAAGAAAAATGAACCCTCAAACAAGGCTGGGCTGGGCTGGGCTGGGCTGAGCTGGGCTGGGCTGGCAGACAGGCAGACAGGCAGGCAGGCAGGCAGGCAGGAAGGCAGGTAGGCAGGCAGGCAGGAAGGCAGGCAGGCAGACAGGCAGGCAGGCAGACAGGCAGGCAGGCAGGCAGGCAGGCAGCTAGAATCCTTCATCTACTGAAGGAAAGCATGTATTTTGGCTTCGAGCAGTCTTTTAAGAATGCATAAAGTACCCTTTGACTTTTGTGGTTGTTATTGCTGTTGCCAACTTACGAAACGCTGCCCACGCTGACCAGTAGGAATGTCATCACGCCATTATATAACCTAACGACATGTGGCATAAGCTGTCGTGCTGCATTTTTGCAGAAGTTATAGAAGTATGCTTGATAATTATGGACAGTAGATTGAGTTCTGGCTAAAAATGCTCTGCTCGACTTTCTTCCACAAAACCACTTTTATTCGAATGCAGCCTTATATTGGTTACAGGTGCATTCTAAATTATAGCTGAAAACTCTTCTATAGCAAATCTCAAGCCCATATAATCCCTTTCTACGTTGAAAGTAAGCAAGACATTAGTCATCTGTATAAGGCACCAGTATATTCTCCCTTCTTTTTCTCTCAGGAGTAAAGGCCACATAAATCGAGCCATGACAGCATTCGTACAGTTCGGCTCATTTCTGCGCCGTCATCGTTAAGTTGCGGCACGCAAGCATAGCTCACCAAAAGCCATACAAAACACTAAATTGCGATGCTGGCTTCCACGTTCTGTGAAGTCGCGTTGACCAACGTCGTCGCAGCCATCTGTTTTCATTTATGTTCAATGCAGTAACGACTTAACAACGTTCACGCAATCTCTTTCTGTACGTTATCCCTTAGGTACCTTTCGGCAGCTGAGCTGCATCAGTCTTGAAGCGTTCTTACAAATATTCCACATGACTCTTGCTTTCAGTTCTATTCTTTTAAACATTTTGCGACACGAGATGGCTTTAGGCAAGTTTCCACATTTTTTTCCCTCGAGCATAGGACAAGAACGTAAGCAACGGATCTTTTCTCTGTAGTTTTTCTCGCGATATAACTCTTACTTTCTTTTTGCGGCAATGGTGCGGGAGTATATATTCATGACAATAGCAAGCAAGGGTACTCTCATCAACGTCGGAGCTCGTAGCGATTTTGCTAGCCATAAGCTTCATTGAAAATTCAATGACACCAAGGAAATGGGTGGTAATTACAGATTCTGTGGCGGCACTCGCATGTGTGCAAAATGCCACTTCAAAACACATTGCTGTGCGTATAGCATGCGCTGTACTAAAAGAGCTCTCGGAAGCTACGAAGTCGAATCATCGAGTGGCATTTTAGTGGGTTCGCAGTCCCTGCGGAATAAAGGGAAGTGAAATGGCAGATGAGTTGGCGAAAACCGCTCATCATTCTACGCAAACGTGCCTCATTTCTGTATCTCAATATGATGTAAATGGCATTTTAAGACGAGCGAAACGTGAATTTTGCTTGTCTACCTGGTTCACAGACAAAACAAAGGAATCGATCGTATATGCTGTTGATCCTAATCTTGAATGCCAATTAGACCGTGACCTCCCATGGTGTATTGATATACTCGCACACCGGCTGAAACTCGGAACTGCTTACACAGAGCACTTCCTACTTCGTATTCAGCGTGAAACATCGTCAGCATGTTCATGCGGCCACGGCGACGAGGATATCTATCACCTCTTGCTCGACTGTCCGAAACACGACACACACCGTAGGCGACTCGAACAGGAACTTAATAAGTTAGATCCTGAGTAGCCATTTGCGTTGAATAAAATACTTGGCCCATGGCCATCTAGTTAAATGGCAAAGCAATGAAGGTGGTGCAACACTTATTCGAAGAAACGAAGATTTTCGACCACTACTGAGCGGACTATAGTTAATAGTAAGCGTGGCGACTACGTGTTTGTTCTGCCAATAGGATATATTTTGCTCTCACCTATGTAGGACTGTACATACGTATATATGCTATTTTGTTTTTTTTATTATTTGTAACAATCAAGCGGAAAGGGGTTGCCGTCGTCGAGTAATGGTGACAAAACCTCATTCGTTTAATTTCTATTTTAGTAAAAATAAAGAGTACGCTCTACAAAAGCCTCAGGCCTACTATAATGCATGCATTTTCATTGAAGTGGAGGTAGCTTAACACAGTGTTGCAAATGCTCTGCACACTTCATTTCAAGTACACAAATTTTCGCTAAATAAATCTTTAGCCGAGGTTGACCATATATATAAAACTAAATACCAACATATTTGATCTCATTGTCTTTACTTTTTAAATAGACCCTAACTTTTGTGAAACGTCTACGTGGTTGTTGTGTTGGCTATCGCATTTTATATGCACTACACATGTACTACAATGATACAGCTGTCACGTCGGGTTAATGTCACTTGTAGTTGGGTGCCATACGCTTAAATCGATTTTTGTAGCAGTATCCGAGACTACCTCGTGAGCCTCAGCGCTTCCTATCAGGTTATCGCTTCTGGTGTTGCTAATACTCATGTTCCCATTGGCATCGTTGCGCAAGAGCAAACAACTGCTTATATGAGCATCTGAAACTGTTGAACATATGTCAGTGTGCGCAACATTTGCATATATTTGGCGTTATTTCATAACGTTCAGCTTACTAAAATTACGCCAGGCCAGCGCGGAAGGCACAGCAAAGTCACAGCGAATGCCAGTAGAGCGGCTTTTCAGAGTCTTTTCCAAACACTCATTAGGTAACTGCTGCAAGCATACTTGCTGGGTACCCACTCCGGCATTAATAATAATAATTTCTGTGTATTAGGCCGACATTCGCGGCACTATCCTTCGTCATTCTTCTGTGAAGTGTGGTATCCGCTAAACACTTGCAAGAAATTTTGTGCAAATTGTTCATGCAGTGGCTGACGACGATGAGGAGTTATGCCTAAAGTGGGTATTGCGCCACAGTTAATAAGTGATCAAGAACAAGATTTCGTAATGAATGGGAGTATTAAATGACCCACTCGTTACGCTAGTCGCATTGCGCGAAGACTGTTTGTTCTTTTGCTATTCTAAAATGCTTTATTACTGATAATTATGCGATTCCTTTACCGACATCAAGCCTGTCGAAGACAAGTTTGCGAACTAATCCCAAGCACCGGCGTGGTTCAGTGGGGGAATTCTGGGCTGGCATGCAGCGCACAAGGGTTTCAGTCCCACTGTGTCCTTGGTGTGTTTAGAAAAAAATTTAACAATTTCGAGTACTTCGTACTCAACTATGGGAGAGCACTGAGCCGTCCCGCTAAAAGTTCACAGACAAGTTTGGCTGAATTGGTACCAGTTTTTTTTTTAGAGGCGAAGCTCCTTAAAACGGCACCCGTTCGTCTCTCGTAGTGGTGCGTAACAGGTCTTACGCTTCGACCTGCAAGGTGGTGCCGGTGGGGGATTTCTCCTGTGTGTTGTTGAACAATAAAAACTTCGCAGCGTGCGCAATAACTAAAAGCCGAATTCTTCGGTCTCTCATTCCCCATTAGCAGCCATTAGTATGTACATTGAGCGCTATCTGACAAGAAAGGGTTGCTACGTTATAATCGCTGGGCGTAACCTCCTTGGTTTTAGAAAGGTTTAGCGAGCGTTGGGCCACAGTGCCATGAATACATTGGACTAGCATATTCGCAACTTTCACAGATGGTGGCGTCACCATGCGGCATACGTCGTAACTGTCGGTTGGGGGATGTCCACGCAGCCAGCCCATGCCATCGTGCAGTGCTCAACATCTTGAAGTCACAAGACTATACGCCGGCAGTTATCGACTACCGGCGTTATCATAACTTCAAGATGTGTGGCTTTGTGCGTGCTCTTCTCCCCACTCTCTCTTTCGATGTTTAATACACTCTCACCCCTTTTTGCAGTATATCGTAGCATAGTGGTCCTTTTAGACTGGTTAACAGCCCCAATTTTTCTTTCTCTACTGTTCAAGCCTTCGTACCTTAAAGACCTAAGCACGCAATATAAGACTTAAGATGAACACTGCGTTTAGGTGCAAGCTGAAGTGATACACTACAAGTGATTGCCAAAGTGGAATTTATGCAGATGTGATCATCGCCATTTCGGAAGTGATCGTCTGATAAACGACTTGCTGTTTTGACTAAACAATACATTACTATCTGATTTGCATACACGAATACACAAGGACAGAGACAAAAGAGGGAAAAAGCGGGCTGGTAACTGCCATCTGGAGGGGCACGACGCTTGCTTAAGCTTTCGGGAACAAAGGTAGATAGGAGAGAAAGGAAAAAAAGAGGGGGAAGTAAACGAAAAAAAAAATGAGTAAGACTTAGACAAGCATGAGAAAACTAGATGAAAAAGTCTATAAACGGGTGCCTAGTCCGTTTAGTCCATCAAATCAGTAGAGCGATTTCAGCTTAGCTGGTACCGGTTCATTATGAAAGATAGAAGTGAGGCGCAATGCGTAACAGGGGCTGGAGGAGAGAAGAGTGGCGGTTGTGTTGTTCTTCTTTCCTCCAATCGTTGTTACGTACTGCACCCTGCCTTTATCTTTCAAATATGTTTGCTCCTGATCAATATATACCGAAGTGTCCGCGCATCGTGAGTGGTCACCAATTATAATAAGCATGCAGTAATGAGTGCTGCTTTCATTTGTTGTGGCCTCGGAGACGACCAGTAAAAAGAACCGCGTTTCCAGTGCCTCCAAGTGAACTTCGGTGCATTGAAAGGCGCTTAGAATGCTTGATATCCTTGTTTTTAATTTTCTGATTTGTGTACCTAATTTAACCAATATTATCTGATTGAACCGGTCCCTATCGAAACTAAATTTTAATGGTTACTGTGGTTTTGGTAAATCAATACTCACACTTTTCGCAGCGAACGTCGTTTCTCGAGGTCGGCCGACGTTAGCCTACTGTATATACCGCTACAGTGAAGTACTATGGCTGTATACTCGAAAAGCATCACAATAATGATCGAAAATATATGCCCAAGGGCGTGACAAAAACTGAATTGTTAAATGTACAGTTCAGATATGTGTTCTTTTCTACAAGAAATGACAAAACACTTGAAGAACTAATGCGATGACCGTGCAACCCATCGACTACCCTAATGTTTTCCACAGCAAAACGTGTCGGATTGACGTTCTGATCACGCAAAGTGCGCACCAAACACATAAACGACAGTCCTTTTGGTTGTCGCATGTGCGAAGACGCTCAATGTACGTGTCCAAACAAGAAAATTAAGACAGATCACCTACGTTATATACATCATGAACATGTAAAGACTTATATTTCGTGGTGTAGCGTAACGGCGTCAGGTTCTCAATCTCAATTGCGTGTCCCGGTCGTGGGTTCTAACTCAGCCATCTTTTTTTAAAGTCGATAGTTTTTCTTCAGATATTTCAACGTCTGTCTCTTTGCTTGTCTGTTTGTTTCTTTATCAGTCGAAAAGACTCAAGTACGACCACATCCACAGCACCCACCAATATTTCTCAGGTTCCTGCGTTCATGCTTTTGTGATTGTCGATTGAAGAACCAATATTGCGCATACCTGAGGCACAATATCAACACGTCATTATTTTGTGGTGTGTTATTTTTATACTAGAAAAAGAGGCATACATAAGTGATTCTAAGACCTGTAGCGTTTATTACGCTGCATTTGATATGAGACAACAAGATGCTCTCCTAAAAACATTACCCGGTACTCTACTAGTTGTTATATTGCAGATTCAGTACGATGTAATGACATGCTTTGTTTTTGAGAAAGTAGTTCTCATTCTTTTTTCTATTCATGTCTGATAATTTGGTCTTTCATCGGTTGCAGGATGACTTGATATTAATGTCTGAACATTTGAGCAAAGTTTGAGTTTGTTGGGTAAGGCATTATGAAAATGACAAAGCTTGCTCACGGCATGACAAATTGAACATGGCAGATAAAGCGCTTTATCATGTTCTCTATGTCCTGTATCGTGTGCTGTTTTTTTTCCTTTCTGAATATTTCATATCAATGTAAGTTTACGATTTAGTTAAGTAAAACGTAGAAGGTATCCTGAACCGCAGTTAGTGATACATTACTGCTGGAAACATCCAGGTTCCTCGCGCAGTTAGATGAGACGACGCCGTACTCCCATGCAGGAAGCAATCTTTCCTCTTACAGAACACCTGCGTCCATGTATTATTTATTTGTCCTCGCTATATGCTTCCTATCCACGCTGCTATTGACGGGTGAACAAGCGGTTGTCGGCAAAACGAGAAGCAGCCATGCAGATCCACAAAGGGACGGGAAGTCTTGAGCGACCTCAATGAAAGATGATCAGGACGTGTGAACAGCGGACGCCCTGACAGATTGGAAGTGGCTGCTCTATTCTTCAGGCTAGGTGTCCATGGTTCCATCATGTAGCATTTTTCCTTCTTGCGTCATTATCTCATGATTACGTAAATGAGTATGCAATAATTGCGAGGAGGTGCCAGTTGGACTATAGGAGCATCTCTTGAATGGTTGTTGTGCGGATGTCATTTCGGTGTGTCATACAGGTCTCTGTCTCGCACTAAATCTTAGCGCTTCTTCCGGAGAATCGGTATGCTTAAATGAGCCACACTTGTTTGACCAAGCTGTTAGTTACAAAATCAGTGAATAATATACTCGGTTCGCATAAAGATCAAAGCTGTTTATGCGAGCCGTTGGTTTTATTGCGTTCCCAGAATACTGTAACTGTTATGAAGCGGCACGAGCAATCTTAGTCATCTTCATGTTTTTCTTCGTTGAGAGAACAGATGCGCCGATTTCTCCGGTGCTGATTTCTCAGCAGGACAAATAGGAAATATATAGTGAGGAGGAATATTGCCTCCGGCATTAGAATAGGGCGTCGTCTCGTCTTACTGCGCGAAGAACATGGATATGTCCCATAAGAAGTTGTATCAGTAACTGTGGTTCCAGGTAAGAGGAAAGTAAGTAGGTGCGGTAAGTTATTCTTTGAAATCTTGCGTAAGTCACACAGACTTGAAATTTCGTTTTAAGCTCTCCAGATTTCTTTGTTTGATCTTGTTATTAAGTTGTCAAGAGTGCGCATACGATCTTCGCGAGGGCTTAGAATGATAAAAGTACATAAGTAAACAAATATCTTTAGGACTACGCTTTGAATGACTCCCCGAAGTCTAACTTTGGAGTTTACCGCGTGGTGATCTCGCAAAATAGAGGAAACAAATAGACCTTTTTTTGCTGAAGCTTCAACACTGAATTGTTCAACTTCACTCTTTTCACTATCGCATAACTTAACTGTCTATTCAATGAAAGACGCTGCTGATCTCGTATGAGAAGCAGAAAGGGTCGTGTTGGGGTTGCGCTCATCCTATCCGTGACCACCCTTTGGGCGCAGAAGTACCGAGACCCATGTGGCATATCATGCCCATTTTGCGAAGCCCCAGTTCAAGATGTAACTGTTTTACACTTACTGTGGACCTGTACTGGTCTACAATTAAGCCATTGTCGTCACCTGCGTACAACAGATCTCAGGCCTGGCCGACCACTGGACTTTGGCCACTGGCTTCGTGAGCCACACCACTGTTTTTACTGCACTTTATACATGAATCAAACTTGTATGTGTATTTTTGAATCAACATTATTATGCCTAGGGGTAGACTTTTGAAAATTGAAACAAAAAAAAACAGAAAGGGAGGTCGATACAGTCAGAACATAGAGAAAAAGAAGTGAATCACTAGTGTCAACAAAGTTCCACAGCATGTATGCATAAAATGGATACTTCAAGTCAACGTAAGATTACAGCATGTTGAACAACAATGCGTACAATATAAACATCTATAAATCTATAATAAAGAGAGGTTAGACCATATACACTATATTCTAACGCAGACGGAACAGTACGACAGAAGAAACTGTTGGATAAAATAGGTATGGTTACATATAATAAAATGATAACACAACCTGTTGAAGTTGTTGAATATATGAAGCGAAAAAAAAAGACAAGTGGCCCGGGCATAGATAATGCGACTAGTGTAGTTGAACGAACGACGTAAATGGAGAAACGAACTAGACCACATGGTACACGGTTCCTACCTGTAGATTGCCAAATGGGCCAATAGTATAAATTATATGATGTAGTCACACTGTTACGGAGTCCATTAAACATGAGTAATATGCCGCATTCAAGCTAGAATACTGAGGCGTTAGATGTGTTTCATTTATGCAATTGACGTATGCACATATGCGGCTCGACGACACGTCAACAACTCAAACTGCAACAACTCCCGCAGTGCATCGCCGATGCACGCAACTGCCGATGAAACGTGACTTGGGATTTCGGCTTGGAAATTGCGCCTAAGTACTTCTTGTGAGTTGTCCTTGAGTACTCCTACTAAGTTGGCCAAGAAATAACCACATAATATTGCGAAAGCCTTAGATGACTCATCAGACGTTGCAAGTTACCATCGGCATAGATACAAACGATGCAAAACATGACGTGATCAAACATCCCAGCTTGATGGCGTTTTCATGCGAACACATCGCGATGTCACAGAGTACCAAGACATTTGAAGTCACTTTGGCTTTCCTTGGTGCTCCATTCTTTGATGTCGTAAGACAGCATAATCCGTATACAACATCATCTCTTTGTCGAAAGTTAGCCGATCATGGAGGTACCACGCGAGAGGTGGGTAGATTTTGAATGAAAAAAAAAGCGAATACACACAATCTAGTGAGAACCACAACAAGACACAGAGCTGAAGGACGAATATTGCTTTTTTCTTTCGAGTCGTTTTAGGAGAATGCATAGGCGACCCTGCTAGTTTTCTTCATTTCGTTGTAGCGTAGACAAGCCTGCCTATGTTACACCTGTTACCCTTTCTAAATTATGCTGCGTTTCAATTTTTGTAAGCACATCTTTTCAACAATTTCAGATGGCGGACTACGTAAATGTAACTGTTGACACAACGGCAGAGTAATACTTGTATCGGAAACCTGTTTTATGCGCACCTGGTGCCTTTCGCGCAGCCTGCATTGGTGAATGCGCTGATTATGATTCACGAATATTCTGAGATCTCGTCTGCCAACTACATTTCGAAAGGATCTACAAAATGCAGCACTCGTCCATGCGAGTGTGTCGTTGCTTATTCTCACATTCAGCCCCAATGTTTGTGCTGCTGAATGTGCTTAAGTGCAAGACAGTATGTCATCATGGGTGATTGGGGATATTTCTTTGCGCTTTGTTGAACAGTTTGACTCAGTTTATCTCGGGCATGATTCTTGTTTTTTTTTGTTTGGGCGGCCAATGGAAGTCGTAGCTGAAGCTTATAGTATGTTGGTTTGCTGCATTTATAATTTATTAGCCCTCTTCGGATAGCGCAACCTTTTACGTCTTGGCGATCTGTATACTTCCCATTTTCATAAAGCGTTGAATACTGCCTAACTTCTCTGTCTAAATGTGCAATGAAAATGAAAAATAAAGCTTGAAGCATTCCTTCATATCTGTCGTAAAGACCGTCAATTTTCACGCAACCAATCGATGTGCTGAGTGAGTGATTGCGGTTTCAACGAGCGCCCCTGGTTGACTCAAATACATGTATTCGTTTTGCAACGTTTGCAAAACGCCACAGAAAACTTTAATCGATTTAGCCCTCATTCAGGCCGAGATCCAATAAAAGCTATCACGTCCCTTCCGTGACACTATCACTTTCAGCACATTGTTGGAATAAATCGACTCCTTCCGACAGGGTAAACGATCGAAGCAGCACTGTGGAATTCACCCAGCCTTCAGGCGTACACAAAGCGAAAATAGAAAGCGTTGCTACTACAAATTCTTGGAACGCCTAAGGATCGAACGATCGGAGAACACGACGCCGGCATGCATGCAAGGAGAAAGATTTTGTGAAAGCATCCGATGTTGTGAACCGGAGAGCTCAGGAAGCAGTAATAGAAACGGCGAACTATCGATCCCACACTACAACGACGTTCACGACATTGTCCTTCATCGCGTGACAAAAGCGTATCTACAGTCTCCTCGATCGGAAAGGTTCCTGAATCGTGGGCGTGTGGACGACAGTTGTAGAGCACGGAAGAGCGTGAAACAAAAGCGAAACGTTTCGCGGTAAACAGACGTACAGTAAGCGATGGCTCTTGTCACACGGAAAAGTATGGTGCTTCGTGAAGTTATCTATACAACTTATTTGTGCGCGATAGAACAAATGTACAGGTGACTGATGCGCAGGAGTATATAAGCTGCAAACGAAGAGGTTTATTAGGATAAAAATTAATATAATGAGTAAATGTCTTTATGATGTCCAAAGCTCGCTAAACCGTAGCTAGTGTTGAGGCTCTGTGCTCGAAAGTGGTTTGGTTTAGCGTTAGTCCTGTCGATTTCATTTCTGTATTTACGGAGGTAGATTGCTAGCCACAACAAGTCATGTGTCACGAAAAATAAAAGGCCCCTAAAGCGCCTCTGCAAGTACAAAGAACGAAAACGTTAGGCTCATTCGACATTTTTTGTCGTCTTTGCAAAATTCATGAGGCTAGCAGTCTATTGACACGAAGCCACGAGGGAAAAAAAAAAAACAACCTTCAGTGAACTACGCGCAAAAGATGTCAGGGGTGAAGCGTCTCATACCATGCTTTGTCAAACAGTCGCACACACGTTGTTGCTTGTCTTACATGATTGTAGTGCGCGATCAACGTTTTGTGCTTCTTGGACCGCGCGAGCGTGGATTTGTGTGTACCCAAAAAAGCTTGAGTTTCTACCACGCTCAACGCTTAGCGCCGACTTCGTTGAAGAAACAAGTGGCGAGGAGGAGACAGCTCATTCAGCAAGGGCACTGATAGGTAGAGGAAACCACTCTCTAGCCATTGATTGCATGGTCATTTAGAGACCGTTTAACATGCCGCACTCCGAAAAACGCTCTGAAAGTGACGCACGCTAACCAGAAGAAATGAAGGCGATGACATCTCACTTTGTCTTGTTTTGCGCGCGTTTAGCATATTATAGGGAGTTGGCCAGTTGGCTTGATCAGCTACCAATTCAGCTTACGTAAAAATATTATGTGGGTTTTGCGTCCCAAAACCAAGACATGATTATGACAGAATACGTACTGGAAGACTCGGGAATTATGGCCATCTCGTGTTCCTTACCATGCACTGACATCACACGGACCATTTCGCCTCCATCAAAATGTGACCGCCGCGGCCTAGATTGACCACGTGACCTTCATGTGAACAGCCGAGCACCCTATAGCCACTGATCCACTGAAGTGAACTCGTTTGGCTTAGAGAGAAATAAACGTTCCCTTAATTGAAGGCGGGAAGGTCCCTTATTGTAGAAACCATCTGGGCTGGACCACCAACCGGCAGGAAAAATGTTTAATAACTGAAGACAATTATATTTGCGATGCTCAGCAGTGAACAGTAAAATGGTTAGAGCACACTTACGCCTAAAGGTTCATGATTTTATATAAAGAAGGGGTGTCAGGAAGTCAAAGAAAAATACTTTGATTCAAAATGGTTTTAAAACACACCGATATTCAAAACACATTATAATAATAATTTTAATACTTTTGGATTTGCGCACTAAAACCACTATATGATTATGAGAGACGATTTAGTGTAGGTCTCCGGAAATTTCGACCATTTGGTGTTATTTAACGTGCACTCGCATCGCGCACCTCCATCTAAATGTGACTATCGTAACTGGGTTCGAATCCGCGACAGAACACCCTAAGCACTGCTCCAGCACAGCGGTCGACGGACACACTTTGCCTAATACCAATTATATGTTGCTTTAAGGTGAACTTTGCTTAATTTTGGTAAATTTTGCTTACACGAGAGACTTTTTAGTAAAGAGTAGAAACTAAGAAGTATTATATAAAAACGTATACATATTCAGACCGTGCTGTAATACAGAGAGCTCATATAAACATAATCATTGTTATTGGACAGGAAATGCAGCCTAAGCACCCTAAACATAACGGAGGGACCTCACTTTCTAGAAACTTTTACCATTTTGACATGCATTTTCTTAAGCAAAACAATACAGATAATGCAGGAACGCGCTTGAATATGCAATATCTTAGCATAATTCCGACCATGGCCAGACCACGGCTATCCTATTTCTTTTGCACCTAAATGCAACAAGACATGTGTGCTAAGTATATGGTGAAAATATTTTCTTAACGCCAACTAGTTAACTTTTAGTACAATCAGAATCGAAGTCAGGAATAAAAAATAGGCACTTTCTGAACAGAAATTTTCAAAAAAAAACAAATTGGCAGTTAAGGGCTTACTGATTTTCAAACACCTAATCAAACGTAAAGTCGGTGTTCTTAAAGGGAACAACTGTGAAAAATGAAGTGCTTAATTCTGTTCCTTTTCGAAGATTGTTTTTATTGATTTTTCCAGGTGACGTCGTGGCCTTCGACAGTGCCGGCTACTCGGCTTTCTATGACATAACTTAATAACAGATACCTAGGGAAACAGAAAAAAACAATTGTCCCTACTTCTCATTTCGCCATTACATTGCGAGCAGACATGCTGGTACGCTCTGTAGCAATACCTACAGCAGTAAGCCTCTGCTTTTTCTAGGTGCGGCCCTGCGTGGCACTCTTTTAGCATTTGGTAAGGCGCCTTGGACGCTGTGGTGTTGACAGATGACAAATAGGCCTCTGAGAGCGGCATTTATCACGTTTCCTCGACGGTCATCGTTCCTAGGTCGTAAAGAGGGACAAGGTGCCGAGGGGTGGCTAAGTGGAACGTTGACGGCAAGTCAACAAAAAGACTGGCAACAGGCTACCAAATCAAAATGCTTACTGCAATCTATGTAATGTAGATAAATAAGGGGGATGGGGCGAAAATGTATAGTTTCTAAGAGAAGAGCTAGATTGTGATACAAACTTTACGATAGAGTTGTTTTGAAAGGCAATCACTATGTTACGACAAAATCACCCTCAAATGCAAAGAGTCGAAAAAGAAATACATAACTTGGTTGTCACTGACTTGCTAAGTGTTTTATTTTTGTTTTAACAAATGTTTTATCATAGGTTTTATCGTAACTGGCCACGTAAGTAGTGGACAGCAACCACCCTTTGGCTCGTTGAAGATACAGCGGTGCCGATGATGATGATGATGATTTGTGGGGTTTAACGTCCCAAAACCACCATATGATTATGAGAGACGCCGTAGTGGAGGGCTCCGGAAATTTCGACCACCTGGGGTTCTTTAACGTGCGCCCAAATCTGAGCACACGGGCCTACAACATTTCCGCCTCCATCGGAAATGCAGCCGCCGCAGCCGGGAATCGAACCCGCGACCTGCGGGTCAGCAGCCGAGTACCTTAGCCACTAGACCACCGCGGCGGGGCTACAGCGGTGCCAAACGCATCTTTTTGTACATCATGTATCAGCCCTCCCTTTGCACAGCCTGCTCAATCATGTTCTACTTTATCTTTCAAAAGTGGAATTTAAAGATAAATGTGTGTGCTTTATCCTTTTCTCAGTAAATACAGATACATTCATTCTCGCTTACATTTACAGACACCAATGGGGTTGTTCGTTGCCGACTGTCGGAAACATGCTTACTACTTGTCGAATTCGCCAAACTGTCGTCTGAGGAGCTATGTCAAACTTATATTTTCAGGCGGCGATAAAGAAGTGGCAAAGATGTCACACGTAGCAGAATTGTCATATGTCATATTTGCAGTTTGCATGTAGATTATGCTCTGCGGCGAAAGTAAGACTACATTTTTGTGCGCCTGCAGATGCAGGATATACACGAGGCACACAGATGTGTGGCTGAAACTGTTACATGCGCTACAGAAAGCTACAGAGCTTTCGTTCGGCATAACGGTTGTAATTACTACGATCATATTTTACAAGAGTCCTGGCTTTGTGAATGAACGCTTTCATGCTACACGATACCTTATTACTGTTTGCATCGTGTGATAAAGACGCATTTTTTTTATATACTGCCACGTTCCATTTCCCAAGTTTTTGTTATCGTCCCAAAACACCACACGAATGTCAGCGCAAACCGCGCCTGCAGTTTTCGAGAGGGTTCCGGACTGTAATAGATCATTTCGATAAGATCACGCCCACTGTGCGAATGGTACAGATTGTTCTGGAACGTACGCCGCCGCCAGCAATAGCGCTAGAACATTCGACGGCGGGAGTATAAATGCCGACGCGCTTCGCCGCTTGTCAGTAGTTGATCGAAGGCCGACGCTCCGTTCACCGCTATCAGTCTGAGACTGCTATCTGTGCGAGACTGCTGCTGTAATTGGATTTTCTGTTTACCGGGCACAGGTTCGCCCAAATAAACAGTTAAATCCCAACAAGAAGTCTCCTGTCTTCGGCCACGTCACGACCCCGTGACATTTGGTGGAGGTGCTGCTTCGTTCATGTACCGGACGCCCCCGTCAAGCCGTGAACCCAGCCCACGTCGCGGAGAAGACACCGACGCCAACCAGGAGCAGCGAACAAGCCGCCGACAGCAAGGGCTACCACCGGAGTACGGGCTTCTACACGACAAGCCGCGGAAGACCAAGGCCATGACTGCGACTGCAGCGACAATGACAACCGCAGCGTCCCAGCCCACGATGGTCATGCATCAACCCAGGGAACCACCAATTTTCCGTGGGTCATCGTTCGAAGACCCGGAGTCCTGGCTAGAGACATACGACCGTGTGGCCGCCCTCAACCACTGGGACCATGACGAAAAGCTGCGTCGTGTGTTCTTCTATTTAGAAGACACCGCAAGGACCTGGCTCGAAAATCGGGAGTCCACGCTCCGAACGTGGGATGCTTTCTGCGGCGCATTCCTGCAAACGTTCGCGAGCGTCGCTCGAAAAGAGAGGGCCGCTGCTTTATTAGAGACCCGGGTTCAGCTACCAAATGAAAATGTCGCCATTTTCACAGAAGAAATGACCCGACTATTCCGTCACGCTGACCCAGACATGCCTGAGGAGAAAAAAGTTCGTTTCCTCATGCGAGGGGTCAAACAGGAGCTCTTCGCGGGGCTGATAAGAAACCCACCGAAAACCGTCCAAGAATTTGTAGCCGAAGCGACCACTATTGAAAAGACCCTGGACATGCGCACCAGACAGTATAATCGTCGCCTGACTGCAGAATGCGCTGCTGCTCAAGCCAGTAACTCCGGAGACCTGCGTGAAACGATCCGAGCGATCGTGCGGGAAGAGCTGCGCAAGCTGTTGCCTTCGGCGCAGCCTCAAGTGGATTCAATCGCCGACATTGTGTGAGAAGAAGTTCGGCAATCGCTTCAAATTCCCCACGCACCGCTGCCCGAGCCGGAAGCTATGAGCTGCGCCGCTGCACTGCGCCACAACGCTCCTCCCCGTCCACGCCAAAACGCCGCCCCATCGCACTTCCGTCGACAGACGCCACCGCCGCCACCACCCCCACCGACGTCATACCGTTCGCCAGCGGCCCAGCGCAGTGCACCGAGGAAGACTGACGTCTGGCGCACCCCTGACCATCGCCCGCTCTGCTACCACTGCGGCGAGGCCGGACACACATACCGCCGTCGCCAGTACCGACAGATGGGACTGCGTGGCTTCGCCGTCAATGCACCGCGTCCACAGCCAGGAGAACGACCACGTGACATCGCCGACTACCTGACAGGAACTCGGTGGACACCACGAAGCCCTTCGCGTTCGCCGTCGCCCAGCCGCCACACGTCATCGCACCACCGACAGTACTCTGGCCCAACGCGGGGCCGGTCTCCTAGCCCGTATCCGGGAAACTAAGGGCGGCAACCGGTGGAGGTGCGGTTGCTGTGCGACGAACTACCGAAGATCCTTCGACGACGACGACGCCGCGACGGAGCTTTCCGAACACAACGCCAACCAGGCAAAGCCCTGACGGCGAAAGCTCACTTACCGAAGGTGGCCTGACGACGCAACATGGAAGCAGCGGAACAAGCCGACGCCGCCGTGACCCGACGCCACGCCCTAACTGTAATGCGAGACGGCGAATTAGCGACCTCGACGTTCTTATCGACGGCCGCAGTGTGACCGCTCTCGTCGATACTGGAGCCGACTATTCTGTCATCAGTGGGTCGTTCGCCGCGAAGTTAAAGAAAGTTAGGACAGCTTGGAAAGGCCCTGAAATCCGCACAGCCGGAGGTCATCTCGTAACGCCTGCAGGAATCTGCACAGCAAGAGTCACCATTAACGGCCGTATTTATCCTACAGACTTCGTAGTCCTACAGCGTTGCTCGAGAGATGTCATCCTTGGCATGGACTTTTTATGCCTCCATGGTGCTGTCATCAACCTAAAAACAAAGTCGATAACGTTATCCACAGAAGAAGCACTACCGCCGCGCACGCCGTCTGGACACCATGCCTTGAATGTGCTGGAAGAACAAGTCACCATTCCGCCTCGCTCAAGCGTCATTATTTCAGTCGGCGCTCCTGAATCACCTGACTTCGAAGGCGTCGTTGAAGGCAGTCAGCATCTGTTGGTCACCAGAAACATTTGCGTCGCAAGAGGAATTGCAGAGTTGCGGGGAGGCAAAGCAACGGTTATGCTCACAAATTTCAGCAATGAGTACAAACATGTGAATAAAGGAACAACGGTCGCATACATCGAAGAAATTGTCGAAGCCACCAGTGCTTTCGCCCTCGCCGATTCTGCGGAACCTGCTCAGAGGAACCAAGCCCCTCCCATAGCTTTCGACGTCCATCCCAGACTTCCGAACGATAAGCAAGAAAAGCTCAACGCCCTGCTCCTGCAATACGAAGATTGCTTTTCGTCGTCATCGAAAATTCGGCAGACCCCAATCACGAAACATCGCATCATAACCGAAGAAAATGCCAGACCACTCTGTCAGAGTCCGTACAGGGTTTCGACGCGAGAACGTGAGGCCATCAAGAGACAAGTTGATGAAATGCTGCGGGATGACATTATCCAGCCGTCCAAGAGCCCATGGGCATCGCCCGTGGTGTTAGTGAAGAAAAAGGATGGGACCCTACGTTTCTGCGTCGATTATCGCCGTCTGAACAAAATCACAAGAAAGGACGTGTATCCTCTCCCACGAATAGACGACGCACTTGATCGGCTCCATAACGCCAAGTACTTTTCGTCAATGGACCTCAAGACTGGCTATTGGCAAATCGAAGTCGACGAAAGAGACCGAGAGAAGACGGCGTTTATAACACCGGACGGCCTCTTCGAGTTTAAGGTGATGCCCTTCGGCCTTTGCTCAGCGCCTGCAACTTTTCAACGCGTTATGGATACAGTACTGGCTGGATTGAAGTGGCAGACTTGCCTTGTGTACTTGGACGACGTCGTCGTGTTTTCCTCGAGCTTCGACGAGCATCTTCGGCGCCTTGAAGCTGTACTTCAAGCCATCAAGACTTCCGGACTCACACTGAAGCCAGAAAAGTGCAGATTTGCGTACGAAGAGCTCTTGTTTCTGGGGCACGTTATCAGCAAGTCTGGAGTTCGTCCTGATCCACGGAAAACAGCCGCCATCGCCGAATTCCCGCCGCCCACTGACAAGAAAGCCGTGCGCCGATTTCTGGGCCTGTGCGCCTATTATAGGCGGTTCGTGAAAAACTTTGCCCGCATCGCCGATCCTCTCACTAACCTTACCAAGGCCGACGTGGAGGTCAAGTGGGAAACGCCACAGGAACACGCTTTCCAGGAGCTTAAACATCGCCTCCAGACGCCTCCGTTACTTGCCCATTTCGACGAATTCGCCGAGACAGAAATACATACTGACGCAAGCAGCGTAGGTCTTGGCGCCGTTCTTGTGCAGAGGGCTGACGGACTTGAAAGGGTTATTAGTTACGCCAGCTGATCGCTATCCAAAGCAGAAGCAAATTATTCCACAACAGAAAAGGAGTGCCTCGCCATCATCTGGGCTACGTCGAAATTTCACCCATACCTCAATGGCAGGCCCTTCAAAGTTGTGAGCGACCACCACGCCTTGTGTTGGCTAGCCACTTTGAAGGACCCTTCAGGTCGCCTCGCACAATGGAGCCTGAGACTTCAAGAATATGACATTACTGTCATTTACAAGTCTGGCAAAAAACACTCCGACGCCGACTGTCTCTCTCGTGCGCCTGTCGACCAACCGCTACCCGACGACCCGGATGACGACTACTTCTTGGGAACGATAACTACCGACGACTTCGCTGAACGACAGCGGGCCGACCCGGAACTTAAGGCCCTAATAGAATACCTCGAAGGCAGGACCGCCGAAGTCCCGAAGGTATTCAAGCGCGCACTTGCGTCGTTTTTTCTACGAAACGGTCTTCTACAAAAGAAAAACTTTTCACCGCTTCGTGCTAAGTATCTCCTTGTGGTGCCTTCAGCTCTGCGACCAGAACTCCTGCAGGCCCTGCACGACGATCCGACGGCAGGGCACCTCGGTGTTTCTCGCACGCTCGCGAGGATACAAGAAAGGTACTACTGGCCGCGTCTTACCACCGACGTCACTCATTATGTGAGGACATGCCGGGACTGTCAGCGACGCAAGACACCGCCGACAAGGCCAGCGGGACTTCTGCAGCCAATTGATCCACGTTGCCGACCTTTCCAGCAGATTGGTATGGACCTACTGGGGCCGTTCCCGACGTCGGCTTTCGGAAACAAGTGGATCGTGGTAGCTACCGACTACCTCACCCGCTACGCCGAGACAAAAGCCCTGCCAAAAGGCAGTGCATCCGAGGTAGCTAAGTTCTTCGTCGAAAATATCGTCTTACGTCACGGCGCCCCGGAGGTCCTTATCACCGACAGAGGAACGGCATTCACTGCCGACTTAACTCAAGCGATCTTGGCATACAGCCAAACAAACCACCGCCGGACGAAAGCGTACCACCCACAGACCAACGGCCTCACCGAGCGGCTTAACAAGACGATCGCCGACATGCTGTCAATGTACGTCGATGTCGAACACAAGACGTGGGATGCCATTCTTCCGTATGTGACCTTCGCATACAACACGGCGGTGCAGGAGACGACGCAGATATCTCCATACAAATTGGTCTACGGAAGGAGCCCGGCAACGATGCTCGATGCCATGTTACCCAACGTCACCGACGAAGAAAACCTCGATGTGAGCGAGTACCTTCATCGCGCCGAAGAAGCCCGACAACTTGCGCGGCTCCGTATCAAGAATCAACAGACGACCGACAGCCACCGTTACAACCTTCGACGACGCTTCGTGGAATACCAGCCCAGTGAACGTGTTTGGGTGTGGACGCCAATACGCCGACGTGGACTAAGTGAAAACCTTCTGCGACGGTACTTCGGACCGTACAGGGTGGTTCGACGTCTCGGCCCACTTGATTACGAGGTTGTCCCCGACGGCATCACGAACTCTCAACGACGCCGATCGCGACCTGAAGTTGTCCATGTCGCACGCCTCAAGCCGTTTCATGCGCGTTAACAAACTGAAACAGTGTTTTTTTGTATTATTGTTGTATCGTAATTTATTCATTGTACTTTCTTGCATTATTATTGTACCTTCATCTTTAGTTAAAGCATCGAGACGATGCCTTTTTCAGAGGGGGGCAATGCCACGTTTCATTTCCCAAGTTTTTGTTATCGTCCCGAAACACCACACGAATCTCAGCGCAAACCGCGCCTGCAGTTTTCGAGAGGGTTCCGGTCTGTAGTAGATCATTTCGATAAGATCACGCCCACTGTGCGAATGGTACAGATTGTTCTGGAACGTACGCCGCCGCCAGCAATAGCGCTAGAACATTCGACGGCGGGAGTATAAATGCCGACGCGCTTCGCCGCTTGTCAGTAGTTGATCGAAGGCCGACGCTCCGTTCACCGCTATCAGTCTGAGACTGCTATCTGTGCGAGACTGCTGCTGTAATTGGAATTTTTGTTTACCGGGCACAGGTTCGCCCAAATAAACAGTTAAATCCCAACAAGAAGTCTCCTGTCTTCGGCCACGTCACGACCCCGTGACAATATTTTCAGATGAGGATACGCCACATACACATCGTAGGCTCACACACAGAAAGAAACGAAATGGAGGGGGTAGAAAAAGCGAAGGTGGTGGCCTCCCCAATACCATAATAACGGGGTTACGACGTGGGCTTGTTGATAACCTATCTGCAATAGTTTTTATTTTTTTAAGACGCCTTTCAAAGATACAACACATGTGTTCACACGTAGACACAAAGGGTGCTCACTTCCAACAATTGTTTATTTGCGGGAACTGGTGTACACTTATCATGCATTAGCTTCACAAGTTACCACTATGCAATTTTGATGAACGAAGCGAAAAATACATTTATGTCTTCAATTCTAATTGTTTATCCTACAGCGTCACGTCACTGCTCGAAGACAGATATCTCTTAGCACAGCATTCGGTTCAGCTTCTATTATAATCGTGAATGTATTGATATGTGGGGTTTAACAACCTAAAACCACCATATCAATATGAAAGACGCGAAAAAACCACAAATACATATGCTATATATATATGCTACATATGCTACACATATGCGGCAAAGCTTCTTTTAATCATGGAAACATCAAAACATGTGAAAGGGTGTTTGAATGCCAGTCTTTATACTTTGTGTCATTTAATCAACAAAGAAATTGGCATCATAAAGGTCATTTCAGTAAGTCGGTTTAACGTCCACTCTAGTTGAAAAGCAGTAGTGCGCACCCCGCCGCGATGGTCTAGTGGCTAAGGTACTCGGCTGCTGACCCGCAGGTCGCGGGATCGAATCCCGGCTGCGGCGGCTGCATTTCCGATGGAGGCGGAAATGTTGTAGGCCCATGTACTCAGATTTGGGTGCACGTTAAGGAACCCCAGGTGGTCGAAATTTCCGGAGCCCTCCACTACGGCGTCTCTCATAATCATATGGTGGTTTTGGGACGTTAAACCCCACATATAAATCAAAGCAGTAGTGCGCGAATTCGCGTTTCACTATTCTCCTTAATAACTTCTCCAATTTCTCAAGTACCTCACGAACACGCAAAACTTGCAGCACGTGTACCGTGAGCTTCAGCGGCTTTTCTCTCCTAAAGGGGCCAGGAAGATCTCACGCACAGCCTACGCAGTCCAATCAGCTTTACGTCGGAATACTAAGACCATGTGTCGACAGACGCAATATTCTGCAGCATAACAAGGGCTTTCGCCAATGCAGAGAAGTCAGCGACATTTTGCACTGTATTCAGCGGCCTCGTTCAGTCGTTAAACGCCTTATCGCTGAAACTTCTCGCTCATGAAAAGAAAAGGCGTAAAATTCGGCAGAGCTCATCTGCTAGATCTGCCGAAGTTTTGTAAGAGCCACTTGAACAGCTCTCACTTCAGCCCATATAGCGGAGCGTGGCTACGTGGTGTCCGTATGCTTTCGGGGCTTCATTAATCAAAGCCGTTGTGCGTCTCTTTGAAGAGCAATTTGCCTCTGCTCAAGTGGCCACCTGCTGCAACTAACGATCGATGATCTTCGAAACCTTAATTATTTTTACTTTGAAAGTACTTAGTAAAATTACTAAATGATGATGAGTTCCGCCGTATCGGGAGTCTTTCCATTATTTGTGAACACCATCACACATATTCAGCCCCAAAAACTCACAGAATTCGTTATGCATCTACCTGAAACCACTTGAAGGTGAAAGTAACGTACTTTTGTTATGGTTACACTTGAACCTGCAGCTCGTCATGCCATACGCCATTGTGCGTGAGTTTGCCTGCCGCAATGGTTTCGACCCATCAGCGTCTGGTCGGAAGTACAAAGCATGACATTGTCCTGCAAGGCTACTGATGTGTCTTCGAGGACAATCGCGAACATGCCAGGCTGTACAGTGGGGTGAGTGTTATCGCTTTTATTCTTTTATCGTTAGTTATTCATAGTTGTTTGTATGAGAGGCATAGTTCGACTCAAATAGTACCATCTTAATTTCAACACAGCTCTTTCTACGAATAACACTAACCAAAAGAAAACAACACTCGCATTGGCGCCCAGTCACTTTCTGTTTAACAACATGGTGAACTGTAAGAGCGTTTTCTTTTTTTGGTCTCATCAGCGTACCGAGTTCTGTGGCAAAGTATTTCTTCCAACAAATCAATGAAATGGGCAAAATTAATTGCTGACTGCCGAGCATATACTGATGGATACCGATCATCTACGTCACGTGTGAATGTTGCGAATGCAGTCACGTGTGCCTCCGCCAGACAGTTAGCTAATAAATGAAATTTGGACAAATTGGCATCTATTTAAGCTTGTTGGTCCAATTTGACAAGTGTATTGTTCTTTTCATGCGGGACATCTGTGGTTCCATCCATCGTGGTAGTTAAGGGATGAAAGTGTTGAGCTGTTAATTTGGAGAACGAAAGTTTGATTCCCGCTGACGACTGCCGCATACAAATTCAAAAGCAACCATGCCATAAATGTTACGAGCTCATTAGCTTCCTCCCACATCTTTTATGCTTCCTTTCAACTGTCTTCCCTGCGAGACAGTGGAGAATGAATAGGGTTCGCCTTTTTAGGTTTGCATATATCTTACCAAAAAAAATATGGTATTAGCCCTTGATTATGATAGATTGTGGGGTTTAACGTTCCAAAACCACCACATGATTATGAGTGACGCTGTAGAGCCCCGCCGCGGTGGTCTAGTGGCTAAGGTACACGGTTGCTGACCCGCAGGTTGCGGGATCAAATCCCGGCTGCGGCGGCTGCCTTTCCGATGGAGGCGGAAACGTTGTAGGCCCGTGTGCTCAGATTTGGGCGCACGTTAAAGAACCTCAGGTGGTCAAAATTTCCGGAGCCCTCCACTACGGCATCTCTCATAATCATATGGTGGTTTTGGGACGTTAAACCCCACATATCAATCAATGAGACGCTGTAGAGAAGGGCTCCGCAAATTTAGTCCGCCTGGGGTTCTTTAACGCCCACCCATATTTGAGTAAACGGGCCTACAGCGTTTCCGCCTCCATCGAAAATGCAGCCACCGCAGCCGGGATTCGATCTCGCTACCTGCGGGTCAGCAGACGAGTACCTTAGCCAATATCCCTTCGTGGCAGGGAATGATAGTAACACTTGACCTCTGATAATTTACTAACGTATTTGTAAGTTTCCACAACTAGTTTGGATTTAGACAGTGTTGCTTCTCAAATCAATTTAGGCATGCACATTAACGAGTAACAATTACTGAATAAGCTGTTTATGAACGGATAGCAGCAATGTTCAGAATTGTTGATTGCTCAAGCACATGTTGTTTTCAAGCGATTCAATGTCAACTGGAAATAAAGCGTCAAAGACGTTCATGTACGCCATTGCCTGTGTGTCTGAATCTCTCCCCTTTTTTGGCCATTTCCCGTTCTTAGCATATGCTCCTACACTGCGGAAATACATACACACACACACACACACACATATATATATATATATATATATATATATATATATATATATATATATATATATATATATATATATATATGTACAAACATTGAAGCGCCGAGGTTTCTTCCTGCCTGATTGTAGCGTAAAGTACACTACCGAGGTTGGGCAGCTTCAGCTTCGCGTGTCTTGTCGAGAGCCATAGTGCGCATGCTCGAAAAGCAGTGACGTTGCACAGCACCCAGCTGGCGGGCTGGAGAAGGCCTGGAAGCTCCAGGAGCGGCGTGTCACTAGTGAGCTGGGGCTTGACCCACGTGAGGTCACTCAGTCGTCCATCCGCCTGTCGGTAGATGACGCTACGTGTAGCGTAGTATAGACGAGCTTGTCCACTGCTAAGTTTTGAAATGCAAAACAGCTTTGACAGAGTACAATGCAGCCTATACTGCGCATGCGCAACGGCTGGTCCAAGCCCTGCCAGTATGCATTCGCTTTCCGCTCTCTGTAAGGGGCTGGGACGCTGAGGCCCCCCTCCTCCTTACATTCTCTCAGCAATCATCTAAAGCGGACTGTATAAAGCGGAATGTTCGTAGCGGACTGAGTAAAAAACGATATTTGTTATTGAGAAAAGTGGATCATTAATAGACAAGTGTTCCTGTGATTATGTGCCTTATTCTCCTGTCACACGTGGCAAATTAAGTGAACTTTGAACGCGTGTACTTAAACTCACTAAGTGTAAATTTGGTGTTCCGATTCTACACGAGAAAACGAAGTGTACTTTGAAAAATATGCTAGAGGAAGTCGGTGGATTTGTAGGGCATAACTTATTTGCTATTTTTGCACCCGTGTGTCATCGTCAGCCCCGTTGCTTTTGTGTAAGCAGCACCAGTGGCACACGCCATCGCAAATGATTACAGAATGACCCATCTATACATGTGCAAGTATGCAAGGAAGTAAACAACGCGATGGACGCAGCCATTGCGCAGCATGGACTGCCGCATCGTCTAGGCGGACGTGGCCGCAAACTGCCCGAGGGTGAGAGTAATGAGGTCTCTTGTTGTATTACGAGTTGCTTCAATACACAGCGGTATTCCTTACAACCAAACCTTCGTTTGAATGTGGTATGAGTGCTACTTAGGGCAGCTAATAACCGCGGAGCCGAACCACGATATTGAAGTAACTAGAAGAATAAGAATGGGGTGGAGCACATTTGGCAAGCACTCTCAAATTATGACAGGTAGATTGCCACTATCCCTCAAGAGGAAGGTATATAACAGCTGTATCTTGCCGGTACTTAGCTACGGAGCAGAAACCTGGAGACTTACAAAGAAGGTTCAGCTTAAATTGAGGACGACGCAGCGAGCAACTAGGGATCAAACGGGGGTTAAGGATATCATAGTTGAACTCAAGAAGAGGAAATGGACATGGGCCGGGCATGTAGCGCGTAGACAGGATAACCGCTGGTCAATAAGGGTAACTAACTGGATTCTCAGAGAAGGCAAGCGGGTTAGGGGGAGACAGAAGGATAAGTGGGCAGATGATATGAAGAAGATTGCGGGTATAAATTGGCAGCAGCAACCATAGGACCGGGTTAACTGGTGTAACATGGGAGAGGCCTTTGTCCTGCAGTGGACGTAGTCAGGCAGATTATTATTATTATTATTATTATTATTATTATTATTATTATTATTATTATTATTATTATTATTATTATTATTGCCGCTTTAGGTAACATCGTACTATAGGCAAAGCTCCTTATGGCGTCGCCCGTTCATTTCCCGCTATCGTTTGTAACCACCGGTGGCACATACACGAGAGAGCGCTCCTCAGAATGTCCGCTGGATGGTGGTACTTGTATATGATAAATACATCATGAAAAGATGTGAAATAGTGGTACTTGGAGTGTTCACTAGATAGACGGACGGATGGATGGACATACGGATGAACGGATGGACAGACAGAAGAACGGCCGCATGGACAGACGCACGGACGGACGTATGGATGGGCGCATGTATGGACGCAGGGACGAATGAACGCATCGACAGTCACACGGATGGACGGACACATGGACGGACGAAAGCAAGAACGAATGCACGGACGGAATCACGGACGGGCTGACGAACGCTTGGTCTCACCAATAATTATTCACTCCGTCCATATGCAGTTTCCGTGCAAGCCGCTTGTACCGAGGCTACACACTTCGTCGCAGCGAAGTGAGGTAAGAAAACACACTTGCCGGCATGTCTACTTTGCAGTGAGTGACACTTGACTTTCTCGTGTGACTGGGTGCAGATGACAGTTGCGGCGAAGTGTACTAGCTCAAAGTGCACTTAAGTTCTTACGTGCGACAGTGGTATCATTCCCCGAATAAAAAAAAATTCCCATTGCTGGATTCCTGTCGTGAATGCTGCATCTTCCGAGTTTCACGCTAAGCTCCTATATCGGCAAGTATTTTTGAGAAATGCTTTGGGTGGTGTTAAGACAAGTTAATTGGCGTTTTGTTGAAGAACTCCTCTCGTGGCAATGTTTGTATTGAAGAAGCAGTTGAAGTTACGAAGTCTTCCCATGAGTGCCTTAATTCAGCATACAACATGATGAAAAATATAGAGCGTGAAAGGACACCTTAATAAGACAAATAGGGGCGATTTATAGTATATTAATATGACTCTCGCACCCACTCGCAAAACTTGATATTCTTGCCCAATTAATCTGCGAAGTGAACAACGGGCTTAAACTATATCAGGCTGAAAGGCATCGCTCTGGAGCGGCAAGTGTTCAGAAACTAGTGCATAGGGAAATTCACTCTTACGGCTTTGGTGAAACACCTGCTCGGTGCCAGAAATACATTTTACGCGGACGTTACAGCTTATGAAGCACCTACAAATTTTCGCGTGAGAAGGACGCTTTTGAAATTTCTTAGTTGAAAAGCAAACGTTAAAGCGAGAAAAAAAAATACCTGAATTCTGAAAGTTGAAAGATGAAAAAAAAAAAGCAACGCAGCAGCATAAATCTATTCTGTAGGCTAAGTCTTCCAATAAGGCACCCTGGCGCGTGAATTTCGCCCCCCACAACTTGCGTGTGATGGCGTAAAACTTGAGATGAAAAATGTATTACAAGCCTTGCTTCTTCATGTCTCCCGGTAATGGTGAAGTTGCGTGCCATGACTCCGCAGATATTCTTAATTCTGCGCGTCATAACTTTTGCTAAACGACGAAGATGTATGGACGAAGCAACTATAAGTGGGCACGCAGTGTTGGGCCCAGTGTCCCGTGCAAATCTTTCAGACCTTTCCTGACAGCACTTTTTTCGTCTTTGAATTAATTTTCCTAGTCACTTGTATGCAGTTATGCACTGTGATGCATGAGGAGAGAGAGAGAAAGAATGTGAGAAAGGTAAACATATTAATTAGAATAAGTCCATTTTGCTACCCTACACCTCGTGAGAGTGGAATAAGGAGGTAAAAGAGAGAGAGAGAAAGAAATGGACATTGCAACCAACACAGACACATCCCACACACTGTGCAAAGAGTGCGATGCATGAACTCTTTATGTATTTTTGCCCGTCACTTCAATTTAAACTCGGCAAAAGTGCTTCATATATTTTTATATGTTTTTTTTATTTCCAGTTGTTTCGCCTTTTCAACAAATGTACCTTGCTATTGGTGCTCGATGAGAATTTTTTAATGGTCTAAGGCTGCCTGGCCCCGCGCATGGACGAATGTACGCCTATCTCAATGCAAGGTTGTTACTTTTTTTGACGAACAGCTAGAGACTGAAAAAAAAAAAACCTTTCTAGCGGCATCAATCAAACATTTCATGTTTTGTCAGGTCAGCATTCTTGTTCCTTCCGAAGGACTAAAAATATTGAGCTATGTTCATAGGCACTGTGTATATTATGTCTCTTTCGCATCTTCATTTATTTTTTTTCCGCATTTCTTGATGCTTTGTTTATTGACTGAACCTGAATTCATGTTTTCTTAGTATTTTCTGTAACCTTTGCATGTACATATACTTTGAGTGCTATCATCTTATATTTTTATGTACGGTATTCTACCCCGGGAGCTGTAGTATAGGTTGCAGTACTAATAAAAATTTTAATAAATAAATAAATACATATCTAAATTATTTAATTATTTGACATAAATGAATGGATAAAGTGCTTTGCGTTCAACGTCAAACACGCTTCTTCCTCTGAATTTTACAGTGTAAAAGCATTTCAGTGTCATTTTATACTGGTGCAATGTTGGGAACCACAGTGCTGTTAGCAGCTCGTAGTGGAGTGAAAACCGATTTGATTGATACGTGTGGTTTAACGTCTCAAAACAACCATATGATTATAAGAGACGCCGTAGTTGAGGGCTCCGGAAATTTCAACCACCTGGGGTTCTTCTTCAACGTGCGACCAAATCTGAGCCCACGGGCCTACATGATTTTCACCTCCATCAAAAATGCAACCACCACAGCCGGGATTTGATCTCGCGACCTGCGAGTCAGCAGCCGAGTACCTTAGCCGCTATACCACAGCGGCGCGGCCGGAGAGAAAACTGATTGGAGGCGTTGTTATAGAAAGGCATTGCTTAACAAAATGAAGTTCTTGAAGAAACACGTCACAGCGATGCAGTCGTTATTTAATTCAATTCAATTCAATTCAACTTAGATTTATTCAAAACCTGGGAGATGCTTGGTGCACGCACTGAAATGGCTTGTCTAGTTCCTTGCGTCAGACTGTGGTATACAGTGGTGCGAATTGAAACAACAATAGAGGAAGAAAGCAACACATAAAGTAAAAACCATATATACGCACTAAAACTACAAAAAACATTTCTTTATTACCATTCTTATTAATTGACATATTTATTCTATATATATCAGAACTATCGGAAGTTGAGTAAATTCGAAATCAATGTAGCAAGCATGTGTAGTACATTGAACAAAAATAACAATCACAGCTGCACATACATGTTGCGTAACCGATTCAAAGACATTGAAGCCACGTCAATACAATCTTTGGCAAGTTCATTCAATAGTGCAGGCGAGAGCGAGCGAGATAGAGGTAACTCTTTATTGAAATACAGAGAACCTAGCCGGCATATAAAATTCCCTGACTTGCTACTCTGCGTGGGGAAGGGGATTGAGGATTGAAAGTACGAATAGAGGGAGAGAGAGCAAAAAAAGACAAAATGTAAATAAAGATGACAGAATAAAGAAAAAGAAAAAGAAAAAGGCCGCCTCTTTGACCATTGAATGAGGACGCGCGTTAATAGTATTTCCGTGGTGTCAAGCTACAGTTACAGCTTGTCTAGCTGACCGATGCTGTCCAAGTACGCAAACAAAAGTTTCATAGCACACCTCTGTAAAGTAGGGCAGGCTAAAGGTCTCAATGCACAGTGAAGGGAGAAAGTTCTCTCGGTTATAGAATGCATGCAATGTTCATAAAGCGCACGGTCCTCAGCACACGCTCTTCACTCAAAAACGCAGGCGATGTGTGCCTGAGCACTTAATATTCCATAGGTTGTGCGGCATTTTCGAAGTTTCCATATGTCACGATGGCTGGTGTGATATGCAGGGTAATTTTGGTCAACTTAGCCAATGTCCTTGGAAAATAACTTTTTTTTTGTATTTCCAACAGATGTTCCTGAAGTATGGTGTTCCCTGATTATCTCCCTGACCTGAGGGCGCAGGATGAGAATCGCGGCCGTTGCGGCGGCGCCATTTTTCAGGGAGTTGTGATGTTCGAGGGCTGCGTACTGAGATCTCGGGGTCGTGTACGCTAAACAACACCAGATGGTGAAAGTTTGCGGGGTGCTGCGCGATAGACTTGTGACTGACTACATGCTTGTATGTGCGTTGTGTTATGAGCTATCTCTCTCTCTCCCTTCAAATCTCTCCTCTCCGTCTTTGAATTTCTTCCCTTGACGTTCCCACATATAATAATAATAATAATAATAATAATAATAATAATAATAATAATAATAATAATAATAATAATAATAATAATAATAATAATAATATAAAATAATAATAATAGTATATTATTATTATTATTATTGCTATTTTTATTATTATTGCTATTTATTTTATTATTTTTTTCATTACTTATCGCAGAACTATACCATTAATAGAAGAGTTTCGTGATGAAAATATTATTTATTTACATATACTGCCAATCCCAACAGGGATTATTGCAGGAAGGGCACATACATTGTGAAAGGGCAAGATTATACAGAGGGTACTCACTGAAATATTATAATAACGAGTGAGACAAAGCCGACAGAAATACATTTGATGACTACATCTGTACCACTAACATACATTCAGTAGCATAGGACATCAATTCCAACTAGTACTGAAAAAAGAAAAAAGAGCACTTCAAACAGTGGACAAGAAAAAAACAGGGTTCGTCTGTTCTGAAGACAATAAATAACATTCAAGCAGAGATGAAAAAGTTTCCAATGATTGACCGTTAGTTATACTGATTGGCAAGTTATTCCACTCGCGAATCGCTGGTGGAAAAAAAGAATATTTCAGACAGTCCGTCCGGCACTGATATTTATTCAGTGTCTGAGAATGCTTTTGTCGTGTTGGTCTTGTTTCTTTAAATGACATGTACTTTGAACTGTCAATGTTTAGCTGTTGGTGAACTAACTGATATAGGAATTTCTGACGTGCCAGTTTAGCGTGGTTTTTTATTGTTAAGAAACCTGCTTATTTTAAAAGTTCTGTGGGTGAGTCAGTTATTCTGTACTTGTTATAGACAAATCTTATCGCTTTTCGTTGTATTCGTTCTAGGGCATTTATGAGATTGTTCGTAAAGGGAAACCACGCGACATTTGCATATTCTAAGACAGGTCTGACGAATGCTTTGTAGGCTAGAAGTTTCGTTTCAGGTGGCGCGGAAGCGAGACTTCTACGAAGGAAAAACAGCCGTTTTAATGCAGCTGATGTGACATGACTAACGTGGATATCCCATCTAAAATCTTGCGTTAAAGTTAAACCTAGATATTTGTGTTCAGTCACTACCGGAAGTGGAGAGTTATTTATAACGTAAACAAATCCAGATACTTGCTTTTTTCTTGTTATCCTCAAGAGAGCAGATTTTTTAACATTCAGGGTCATTTGCCAAAGAGCACACCACTTAGAACCTAGTGGTGTGCCAAAGAGCACACCACTAGGTTTTAGACAAGAACTTGTTCTGTTGTGTTCTGTTTTTAGACTTGGCAAAAGCGTTTGAAACAGTGAACCATACCATTTTGTTAGAAGAGCTATTTCGATTGGGCATTGGGGGGCCTTTTTATGATTACTCTACAATTACTCACCAGACAAGTCAGAGGTTGTTATACGATGTAGTGAAGTAATTAGCAATATAAAATATATAACTGCTGGTGTTACACAAGGATCAGTGTTGTCACCATTGTTATTTAAATTATTTAATAACGACTTCCCATTAGGAATTTGTAAAGCGATTGTGTACCAGTATGCAGATGATACGGTGCTATTAACATGTCACATACGTTGTGGAGGGGTGAATATGGCTCTTCCGAATGAAATTCCTAATGCAATTATATGGTTCGAAGAAAACTGCCTAATTGTAAACGAAAAGGAAACGAAACTGATCTGCTTTCGAAGCCCTCTAAAATAACAAAAACCGGATAAACCAATTTTTCTTCACACCGAAAATTGCAACCCATGCAAATGTTCTGCACTAGAAAATGTCGAAACATTCAGATACCAAGGCCTAATTTTTCATAGTGGTATGTCTCGGCAACGTCACATGGCATTCATTTATTTGTTCCAAACTGAGAAGTGTGGCATATCTGATTTTTAGTATGAAGAGCTTGGTGCTTCTACCAGTGAAAAAAAATTGATAGTTGATTCGCTAGCATATATTGTGGTGAGATATGGTATTACAGTTTTCGCATTTCGCTCTGAACGCTGGAAAACACGCATTGACAGTTTGCTTAAATTATTTTAAAAAGTGTTGCTTGCGATAGTAAGGTAGATGCCAGTACAATTTTTTGAGATTTTGACTTTTGTGTATTCCATTAATTCTTTCCTAAAACAGTTGTGCTGAAATACAATTGGCGTGATGACTTCGAAGTGACATATGTAATGCGTCGACCTCTGAGAGAGAAAAAGCGGTTTATAGTGCCCCAGTTTTCTACCAGATATAGAGAAGCATGTAGAAGTTTATGCATTCGAAATCTTTTTAATGAGCTACCTGTAGAGTTTTTTTCAGCGAGTCCAGAAAAGCAAGTAATGAAATTACTCATTGAGCTGTAAAATGACATAGTCTACTTGTATGTCGCGTATGCTCTTGGTCCCTCTTTTTTTTCTTGTTTTTTATTTACTGCCTGTAAAAAAGCAATGGTGTCACTCAATAGTCTGTTCGTTGGCAAATGAGCGACAATAGTTTTTGTTACCTTGTATCCACATCGTGTAACCGGCTCTGCCGGGCCTAGTCGCACAAGTCCTTGGGACTTCGACAGGCCCAATTCTTCTTATTTCCTATGGAAGTGTATCAGCAAGCCCTCCGTGTCTCTGTCCCAAAAGGAACTAAGGGTTCCTCGAAGGTTTCGGTGTGCGCAAGTAGTTGTATTATCTTTACTTTTCTGTTTTGTTTCCTTACAGGTTTTTCTTTGCCTTTTTTCTGTGCTTTTGTTTTTGTTTTTCTCTTACTCATGTTCTGCTCTTTGTGCCATATGGTTTTTTGTCACATGGTTACTGTCTCCTCTATATATTTTCGCGCTCTGCGCAATAAACTCAGTTGGAAGTTAGCGCTCGTGTCCTTCGTGTGCTTCTTGTCTCTGTGTCGTCGTTTTGTTCTCGCGCTATAACTGTCGTCATGCCACACCAACTAGCTCAAGCTGCCACACTTCTAAGTGTACAATGAGGTATTATTATTATTATTAATATTATTATTATTATTATTAATATTATTATTATTATTATTATCATTATTACGGTAGCTCTAAATATTCAGAAAAACTAGAAACATAATGCAAGTCCCAGCACATTCATGAAGTGGAATTATTTTGCATGAGCTTCTTTTTTTTTGCCTTGAGTATGACTGAACATTTTCAATGTCACTTGTATATTTAGGCGGCACAACACCACCGACCAGAAACGCAGTAGTTAGCCGAGCGCAATGTTGATAACGATCCTGACTAAGCCACGCGTACCGCTTTATAAATAATTTCTGCAGTGCCGCATGCCAGCCTTTTACGCAGTTCTGCGCGCCTGCAGAGTTCCCAAACTGGGGATATGAAAAACTATTCCTTCGCGATCTCTTTGATCAGGAAATGGCTCTTTCCATTTATGTACGCTGTGTCGTATTGGCACACACAAGGTTCGATTAGCACACATTATAGGTGTGCGAGCAGACAGTACTATTCCGAATCCCATTAGCCTCCTAATGACTCATGTACGTCTACTCTCTCATTCTGGATGCCCTTCGTGCAGTCATTGGAGGAGAGCTTTAATGGAAACGTCGTTTTCAATTATGACAGTAGCATCTCGGTGAAGCCATAAAACGGAAATTTCGCGCACCTGATGGGCCTTCGTTAAGGGAAAATTCACTAGATATAAATGGCCCTCATAAAACTGTCTTCTCAGAATCCTTTGATCCGGTGCATTGTGGAAGGTACGGAGTGAGCACTTTCCTGGGCTTTGAGGTTTATAACCACTGTCTGTGCATTATGCTTTACATTGTGTCTGGTATATCACTGCTCCCCGCTTTCAACAGCTTTCGTGTTCGCTACGACTGCATACATTTTGTATTAACAAAATCGGATTCCGGGCAGCCTCAGCTTACGTTCACGAGGCACTACAGCATGCACTTAATTAACCGGAAGGTGCATTTTCAATGGCATATTATCTGCTGGACCCATATCTATATGGCGATCTCTATCAACGAATTCATCCATATATTTAAACCAAACTTTCTTCTACCCTACTCGAGGATGTTCGCGTTGAACGTAGTGAACATTTATTTTACAGCTATTTATCTGGTCTAAAATTCGATTAGCGGACAATGACCGTGAACAGAGCCACACACAAACACAAAAAAAACTACCTTAAGCAGAGGCTCACAAAATACGTTGCCGTTCTCTTCATGATGACCAAAAGCTTCCACGAGAATACGTGGCCAAGATTGCCACATGGAGTTCTTTCGGCCGACTAACAGCGCATTGAGAAAGGCGTTCAATAACCCACATTGGGGCCGCAGCTAAGCCTGGTTTCACCAACAATGAAATAAATGTTTCTGTACTCTCACACACTCTATCCGTTACTGTCTGAGTCAATGGCTTCTTGGGACGGTGGACAGTTTCAATAGTTTGCGAAAATTCCGAAGGGAGGGAGTGTTGCATGCATTGACAGGACGTGGTTGAATGTGCGTCTCCACCACGGCGTCTCTCATAATCATTTAGTGGTTTTGGGATGTTAAACCCCACACCTTAATCAATAAATAAATCAATAAATCAATGTAAAATGTCAGCGTTAGCGTAACTCCACTGAGGAGAAATATGACTTGTGGCAGAAAAAAAGGATACCTAGCGAGTGGCAACAAGCGGCAGGACCACTGAGTCCAAATGAAAAGCCAACGAGGCTGTGCAAAGGGGATTTATGCAATATAATTCTGCATAGTAGGGCAGGACAACCGTCTTGCGTGCATGAAGCCCATTTTTTAGGTGACTCTATGAAGAGGCTGCCCTATTTGTTATTCCCTAGCCTAATACTTGAGAAGCACGGACTGCTGGGTGGGGTGGTAATTCATCTTAACGGAGTTGTACGAAAAAAAAATGAAGTACAAAAGGAAGACGCCTGGACACAGCGCACTTATTTAGCGAAGGACAAATATACACAATATTATTGTCCTTGTGAGATAGTGGTATGCAAGTATTTTATTCTCGGTGAAGCTGGTGGCTGAGTCGTCCGGGTGAAAAGAGAGGCATTTTTCATAAGTCATTCTGAATAACAGCGAATATTGTTGACATATTAACTCGGCAAGTGGATTACCACTTCGTGAACATCATCTTGCTAGCAGCTACTTTCCTGGTTTTGACAACTAATAGTGTGCGTTCGTTGAGAGAAAGTGGACAAGATGATGGTGGTGATAAAACGGCTATTGATGAAGGGTCGGTCTGCAAAAGATTTGACTTTATTGCGACACGCGTTTTTTATTTTCACTTTTTTTTCATTCGGCATTTACACAAGGAAAACTGCGCCTGATTGTTCGAGAAGGTTCACGACTTTTTCACATCGTTCTGTTAAGATTGTGCACAGCGCGCCAACACTACCGACTATTCCCGAACTTGCGCGATGACCAGTGGTAAGGCTGGAATATTCGACGGCACATATGTGACACACTTCGCCGCTTTTCAGCTGATCGACGGCCGGTGCTATGCCCGCCGCTATCAGGGCCAATGTGTATCACTGTAATCTGACTTAGCATTTGCCGGCCACAAGTTCGGCCAATTAAACAGTTTCAGTTTCAACAGGCTGATTCTCACTTTGTCAGCATTATGACCTTGTGAAAATATGCATCTATATCCTGTTTGCAATTCATACACGACGTGTGATATAGAAATTTCACCGTATACGAGAGCTCCATTTGAGGGCAACAAAAATGTTTTTTAGGTATGCTTGGCATGATAAAAACAACTGTAAATTACGTCACTTTGAACTGGACTCCGACGCTGACGCCACATTCTCTAACGAAGTATACCAATGCGTGATAGTCCGTTTTATTAGACAATGAAAGTTATGCAATTCAACTTCATACAGCGAGGATTTGCGGGACTCTTTTCTTGAAGCTGTTATTTCGTTCTTGCCTTCTGTACTAAAAAGTCGACCTACCAGTTCTGGTGTGTAGTAGCACTAAAACAGTCAAAGCAAATACGAGATGTTGAAAACAGCGATGATATATTTCGTTTCCTTTTGCTGCTTTGTCTACGCAGCCATTTCCTCATAAGTAGCGCCATCACGTCATGTTCAGGTTCCGCAGTCCGGAAATTGCGGAGCCACGATGGTGCTGTTTCTTCCGGTTTGCCATATCCCATAGAGCACGTTCTCCAAGCTTGAAAAAATGCTTCAATACATTATGTGCGCTATATCTAGAACCAAAACTGTCGCAAAAAAAAAAAAAAGCTGTGAAAAGATTTTAGGCAGTATGGTGCGATGACAAAAAGTTGTGGTCTTCCCACGCATTTACAATCGTAAAGCCGAATATAAAAAAAAATTGGCGAATCCCACGTACAGTGGGAATCGATGATATGCGAAGCACGAATACCGAATTTCGATATGTAACTTTAAAATCCGCCCTACGTTACGAGGTGGAGGTAATTGATGCCGTACAAGGCTTCCCTGTCATGATTATCATGTTTGGATGTGTCGTTAACCTCCGTCATCTATTCACGTCACGTGATACCAAATTTAGTATTTGTGGAGCTAGTAAAACGGCCGCGAGCACGCTACGAGCGTAGTATGTTGTCATGTTCTTACATGACACGCTTGTCAGAGAGAGAGAGAGAGATAAAGATGCAAGGAAAGGCAGGGAGGTCAACCAGACGCACATCCGGTTTGCTACCCTGCGACACGCTTGTCAGGATTAGAATGTTTGCACCAGTCATAGATTTCATCATTCATTTACATCACGTAACACCATATTTGGTATATGTAGAGCAAGCGAAATGGCCACGAGCACATCATGAAGGGCCCAATATACTCCAATGTAGCGTTGACGCATGCGCACGCTGTGCACAGCGACGCCACGTTAGCAAAACGCGAGAACTCTATAGTCTGATGCCAGCCGCGACCAATGTCCGTCGGCGCGGCCCGATGGCATCCGGCGCGAAATGTGATATAGCGCATTTAGCGCCGATGCGTTACCCAGACAACACTATACGTCTCCCACTTTTCGTGATGGAGGGACGCCGGACGCGCTGAAAAGCGCATGCGTCAATGTAACGCAGCGCGAAGCGCCTGAGAGTATATGGCAGGACCGGCGCCTGGCGCTGCAACGCCAGGTTACGTGACGAAATGAACACCGGTGAGCACGCGCACCGCGTCACGTCGAAATGTATTGGCACCTTGACTGTGGCTTGTAGTCATGTTCTCACATGACACGCATCTTATGATTATCATGTTTGCACCAGTCACATTCCTTCGTCATCCATTGACGTCACGTAAAACCAGACTTGGCATATGTGAAGGTAGCGAAACGGCCACGAGCACATCATTAGTGTGGCATGTAGTCATGTTGTTACATGACACGCATGTCGTGATTATCATGTTTGGATGTGTCGTTTACCTATGTCGTCCGTTCGCGTCACGTGACACTGAGTTTGGTACATGTGAAGCTAGCGAAACGGCCGCGAGCGCATCATGGGCGTAGCATGCAGTCATGTTGTTGCATGACACGTATCTCACATTTGTCGTGTTTGCACCAGTATCATACCTTCATCATCCATTCATGCCTCGTGATACTACAAATGGTAAAAGTGAAGCTAGCGAAACGGCCGCCAGTGCATCAAGAGCGTGGCATGTAGGGTGTTGTTACATGACACGCATCTCATGACTATCATGTTTGCACCAGTCACATACCTTCGTCATCCAATCACGTACTGTAATAGCAAATTTGGTTTATGTGACGCTAGCGAAATGGCCGCAAGCGCATCATGAGCATGGCATGTAGTCATGTTGTTACATGACACGCATGTCATGATTTTCATGCTAGGGTTTGTCGCTTCTGTTCGCCATGGAATCATGCCATACCATGCCAGTTTTGCAACATGCCATGTGAACGAAACCACCGTAAGAGCTGCAGGACCATGAAATGTAAATCATGACATTCATGACATACATGTCATGATTTTCATCTTATGACTAGTCAAATATGTTCTTCATACGGTCATGTTATGCCGTACCAAGTATGGTATAAATACCATCATCGTTACGGCCAGGAGAGCTAAAAGTTTTAGGCGGCAAATAGATAGATAGATAGATAGATAGATAGATAGATAGATAGATAGATAGATAGATAGATAGATAGATAGATAGATAGACAGATAGATAGATAGATAGATAGATAGATAGATAGATAGATAGATAGATAGATAGATAGATAGATAGATAGATAGATAGACAGATAGATAGATAGATAGATAGATAGATAGATAGATAGATAGATAGATAGATAGATAGATAGATAGATAGATAGATAGATAGATAGATAGATAGATAGATAGATAGATAGATAGATAGATAGATAGATAGATAGATAGATACGCTCAAAGTCGCCGAAGTTCGCTAAGAACTGGTTCGCATTTAAAATGGACCTGCACATCTTATGTAACACTAACTCGCTATAGTAAAGAAATGAACACACAGACAATTAAAATACAAACGAAGGTGTGTTTGTCATGAGGGGGTAACGGACCTGCACTTCTTGTGTAACACTAACTCGCTATAGTAAATAAAAGAACGCACACGATGAAAATACAAACGAAGGTGTGTTTGTCTTCAGGGGGTCTCCTTTAGGCATAATGTCGCCCTGGCTTCGTGTATTTTAAAATTGTTGTTTCCCGAAGACTTCAGAATTGCGAAGTTTTTCCTGACTTTTCGTTCATTTGCGTAATTCACGATAGTCTGATTGCACCCAACAAACACTGGAAAAGAGCTGTCGAGGTAGTTTCCCAGACTCGCACCTACGCTTCAAATGAGATGCTGTATAGGATGACAGATTACTTTTTAATAGTCGAAGGCTGCAACGGCGGGAAAGATTTAGGTGGCTACAGCGCACACCAACACTTCTCTCACCCTTTAGTGTAGCACACACTATAAGTCAGCTGTCCATGTGCCTTTCTCTAAAACTCTGTCTTCCAACTCTATTGGTAACTACCTATGGGCAACTTACGGTCTAATTAGGCTGTCACAGATGCTAATTAATTATTTTGCACGTGTTACGCTGCTTTAGGCTTGTGTACAAGGTTCTGACCAAGCGTAAATTTACTTAGTTCACTTAGGGTGGACCAATCTGTTGATTTCTGTTGTTTTGATGTGCATTGACCCCATTGAGTAATTCTTACTATTTACGCTAGCGGTGAATTAGTCCGCTTATGTAGTAACTTTATGCTCAGATTTCATATCTAATAAAGACAACCTCTAAAACGTCAATTATTCGGTAGTAGATTTTCATTTGGTTTGTTTTGGCATTTATTGACAACAGTTATCAGCATTGTGTTATTGTGCGTAATTATGAGGAAGTTCATTCGACATTTTTACAATCAACACTTGCCTCTCTATCATACAATACACAACTAATAACACCTTTGTTTTGTGCTAATTATTATATTTCGTGCGTTGAGCGTTTTATGAACAAAACACACGAGCTCGTGAATTTTTGGGTTGGATTAAATAGAGTTTTATTCAGTCCACCAAAAGACAGATCATTGCGTTGCGGGCCACTTCCATGCAGGAACGGCGATGCTGGGCTCCTCAGCCGCCTCGCAGACTTGGTGGACAGCCGAGAGCTGGTCTGCCAAGGACGAGCAGTGGATTGCCGCCTCCCATATGGCCGATGTGATGCTCGGTAAATGAGTAAATTTGGTACACTGCCAGAGCCTATGTTCCAGTGAAGCTATTTGCCTACAATGTGGGCAAACATTACTTGGGTATCAATCATGGTAAGTTATGTGTAACATTTTCATAGTAGGGTACGTCCGGTTTGGCAATAGCTTTAATGTAAATTCTTGGGACAGACTTAGATTTTGGTGAGGTGGAGGGACAATCGTTCTGGACAGGCGTAAATGCTTAGTGAGCCCGTTATATGTTATGGGAAATTCGCAGCTATCCCCTTCAACGATAAACGCATGCCTGGGGAGGTGCGGCTGAAGAGGTCTCCTACCGACTCGTGTGCTGCTTCTATGTGGTTGGAAGGGAGTTGTTGACTTCTCCAAGGTAAACTGGAAACCAGCTCAGAAGAAAGTGCGTGATGTGCTAGCCGTGTAGTATTCTCAGCGCTTTTTCTGAGTTCACATTCTTTTTGAAGTCCCGTAGTGCTGCGTTGGAATCACTGTAGATTACTTTTCCTATCACATAAAAGGGCGCATCGGAGTGTTGTAAGTGCCGCGGCACCAATCCCAATACTAACGGTGCGTGCAAACGCCACAGCGCCATCTAGTGAGCGCTCTGACGACTATCGGTGCCTACTAGAACGCGGGTCTCTCCTACGCCTTGAGCAGCTTCACCCATAAAACTACCTAGAAAACGTCAATGATATGGCGCTAAATTTTTGTTTGGGTTTCTCTTGAATTTATGGACAACGGCTATTACTATTTTATTATGCTTATTTGATTATCAAAAAGGTAATTTCTCAGTTTCCTTCAATTAACATATACACCTCTATCATACCTATGATGCACAAGCATTACCACCTTCTTTTTATGTTCTGCATTTCACTTCGTGCTTCGAAAAGCTTATTGAGGATTGATATGTGGGGTTTAACGTCTTATAAGAGAGACCGCAGTTCAGAGCTATGGAAATGTCGACCACCTGGCGTTCTTTAACGAGCATCCGAATCTGAGCAAACGGACTACAGCATTTTCGCTTCTATCGACAATGCAGCCGCCGCAGCCGGGATATGATCCCGCGACCTGCGGGTCAGTCAGCAGCCGAGTACCTTAGCCACTAGACCACCGTGGCGGGGCTTCTAAAAGTTTATGAAGAAAACACACCCACTCAGAAATTTTGGGTACTCTGAAAAAACCTCCATGTAGTCTTGTGCTGGCACTACAAAAAAATGCAATTTCGAGAAAAGGATAAAAAATAACCGCGTCTTTAGGCACGTTTTAAAGTTTGCTCTCACATCGAATCGGACGCCACCGTTATTTCTGACATGACACTCCGAAACCTAGGCTCTACAGGAGTGTATGCGCATACGCCCACACAGTTTCGAGAGAAACGTGAGCCGGGTGAATGACAATGATGCAAATGACACACGGCCAGTGCCCTCCAAGCGAACGCTTATCAAAACGCGAGCCCTGCTTCTTCGCTACTACTTGTGAACTATCAGGTGGAATAGGACGGTCTCATAACTACTGGCTTACAAAGAAGCGCTCCCCGACACTGGGCGCGTTTGCCCCTACGCTGATGGAGTCGTCAAGAATAAGGTCTGAGTAAACTAGCCAATGGAAACTCCTACTGAATTTTCGCAAGCTGATGGGCTGTCGTTAAGCCATTGTCAGAAATTGTGGCAAAGTCAATAATAATTGGCACTACTCCATGTCTGCCCAACTTTAAGGGTTGAACCACCATATAGGGGAAGCTTGTCTGGTGGTTTTTGTTACGGCTACACTATATGGATTAACACTCTATTAACGTACGGCGTAGTGAAAACATATTTACGGCAGAAATATATCCAAAACCTACGACCACATACCCTTAATAATAGTCGGCGAATTCAACGTAGATATGAGAGACTTTGGGACCTATAGCTTCACCAACACATGATGATCGTCGGCTCCCTACTACCGACGATATAGTTCTGCCATCTGCCAGCGGCTCTGGGTCCGCAAAAAGTCCTGTTTCCCGAGATTACTGCCAGATGATGTTCATGTCTCACAGAGCGTCTCCAGACAGAAGACTATTGTTTCGCAGCTGCATTTGGTCGCCAACTCCAGAATGTCACTTTGGCGTCAAGCTGCTACACGACAAAGGGAAGTGTATTGATCAAGTGATCGTAATGGCAATGCTTAACTAAGTAGATTGCACGATAATTGTTATTTATGGCCATGTGTCTCTATTCATGGTGTAATAGAGCTATGAATAGCCGTTCACATAAACTTTAGGCATAAACGCGGTGGATGTAACGTCGATAAAGATATCAATTACATCCTCTTTGGGTGCACAATATACGCATCAGAGTGACAGTCTCTCAAGGTGGCCTTAAAAATACAACAGGACACAAACTTGGAGTTGAAAAATATTCGAGGTCCATGGCAGAACAACTCCAGTGTGTTAGAATCCACAAAAGCGTTACTGACATTCTTACGGGCCACAGGCTTGAACGAAACGCTGTAAATAGTGCAGTGCGTGCGAGAGAGTGTATGTGTTATGTGACTGTTATTTTCTTTCTTGTAACATGACTAACATGACAGAAAGTCGCAAGAGCAAAAGGCACCAAGGCCTGACAGAAGCTCCTGCATGTGTGTCTGTAACTGTATATGTTGTGAGTTTATCATTGTACATATGATTGTCATCACCCTGCACCTAAAGTAGCCTGTCAGGTGAAAAACCAGGAAAACCACTCGCGGAGGATGCGACCATTGCATGGCGGTCTTATGCCTAGTTCACACTGAAACATCCGCTTTCTACAGCGACCGAAATTCCCCTGCCGCCGAAACGCAGCTTCGTTCGCACTGGACGCGCCCCGCGCCGCCGAATATGCCATCTACTACGGGGCGAACGCGGGATGGATGCGCTTTCACCCGGTTGTTGTCGCGGCTCGCAAACGCCAATACGCTATACGGTGGTGTATACTTCGACGATTCTCGTACGCAAGAAGCAAGAAAAGACAGTACTGCTTACTTTGCTGGCAAGTGGCTGTCTTGTAATGCATGAAGAGCAGAAAAACCACCGACGCCAGCGGCGTTGGTGGGTTCGTTTTGCTCTGCAAAACCGCAACAAACTCGGTCACGCCAACAGCAAGCTCGGTCACCTCTTTCACGAAATACGGAGGCGAAGTAGGCACAGAGTAGGTTAAACTCCCGTTGGTTTCAACATTCAGTTACGCGCACTGCGGCATAACAAGTGAGTAGGGCTTGGCCGCCATTTTTCAAAATTCCTTGACTAGCGCTCCTATTGGTCCGCGGTGACCGATTCGGCGGCAGACGCCGCAAAAATCGGTCCGAGAGCGATCGGAGCGGAGAGGGCCCTTTCGGCGGATCTCGCCGCCGCCGAACCGGATTCGGAGCACTTTCGGCGGCCGGAATGCTCAGTGTGAACGCGGCCTTAGGCAGTTACTTCTCGCCCTCGGGCAAATTACTGGCACGATTACTGCTTGACAGCACGAATAACAATGTCACGTTAGTGGCACAGCACGTTTTAGGGCATGAAAATAATCCCAATAACGAAAACCATTCCTTAAATATAATGTGCACTCAATTTCTTATAAGTTTTTTTTTATAGTCACTGCTGCTGACGCTATACTCGGCGACAGCTTTTCTTGACAGCACTGTGGAAGCTATAGAGCCGAACCGCCGGCATGCGCGCGCGCCAGGAAATAGTACCTATTTTATTTTCTGATTCTAATAGCTACTTGGCCCGAATAAATAAAACTTTCTTCATTATAAGGATAGAACAAGTATGGGACGCTGTTAATGGAAAAGAAGTTATCGTGCGCACTAGTTTTTTTTCTTTTTTATTTCTTGGATGGCACCACGTTTTCCGCACGCCGGCTGCGTCTGCTGCTTGCTCTTGCAGCGGCGAGCACAGCATCGGCCGTGGAAAAGCTGCTCATCGTTGGGACGCGCCGTCTTTTATACATCACGCATCGAACTTTCCAGCCTTATCACTGGTGGCCGCGCAAGCTCTGAAATAAGCTTCACTGTTCGCGTCTTGCGCGCAATCTTAACAACGATCTACAACAATTGTGAGGCTTCTCGAACACTGAGGCGCAGTCTGCGCCGATCATTGCTGACAGCCTTTGAGGGCGTAAACCGAATACAGCAAAACTGAAACAAGACAGGCCCGTGGCCGGATCGTGCCGCAACCGGCCTTCCCTTTCGCCTGTACCAGGGCTCAATACCGTAAACGTTAACATTCGATCACGTGTGGCGCGTACCCGTATATACTGGGCTGAACACGGAAACTAAACTTCACTGTTATAAAGGCTGAATAATGCTGGGAAAACGTTCTGAACAACGGAAAATTTTATATGTACCAGTATATAAACAGCACAGTAACTAGCTGCATGTATGCACTCTCATCAAAGTTTAACTCTGACGTTCCCATTTTGCATGCATACATTTTGCTAAACACACTAGCGCAGCAAGCAAGCGAAAACCGAAACTTGAACCGAAATCGGCTGCAAGCTGCCGGACTACTTGCGTAGTAACACAAATGTGCGGAGGCCCCGCCTCCGTAGCCTTCGCTCCAATGTCAAGAAAAGCTGTCGCCGAGTATAGACAACCCGTCACAGCGATGTTTCTCAAACACTGGCAAGTTCACTAGGTAGCACGTTAAATTAAGTGTTCCCGTTCCCCAGCGTGTAATTCAACCTACGATTACAATATTTGTTCAGTTGAACGGGCAAAACAGACGACATTGTCATAATAATTGGCACTACTCCATGTCTGCCCATCTTTAAGGGGTAAATCACCGTATAGGCGAAGCTTATCAGGTGTTTCAAATGCGAAGCATTTCTTAGCGAACTTTGGCGACATTGAGCGTATCTAGCCCCGCCACGGAGGTCAAGTGGCTAAGGTACTCGGTTGCTGACCCGCAGGTCGCGGGATCAAATCCCGGCTGTGGCGGCTGCATTTCCGATGGAGGCGGAAATGTTGTAGGCCCGTGTACTCAGATTTGGGTGCACGTTAAAGAACCCCAGGCGGTCGAAATTTCCGGAGCCCTCCACTACGGCGTCTCTCATAATCATATGGTGGTTTTGAGACGTCAAACCCCACAAATCAATCAATTTGAGCGTATCTATCTATCTATCTAGCCGCCTACAACTTTTAGCTCTCCTGGCCGTTTCGGTAGTGGTATCGATACCAAACTTGGTATGGCATAACATGACTGTATGGAGAAAATATTTGACTAGCCATAACATGAAAATCACGACATGTATGTCATGAATCTCATGATTTATATTTTTGGTCTTGCAGCTCTTGCGGTGGTTTTGTTCACATGGCATGTTGCAAAACTGGTAAGGTATGACATATTTGCATGGCGAACACAAGCGACAGACCCAAACATGAAAATTATGATATGTGTTTCATGTAACAACATGACTACATGCCACGCTCATGATGCGCTCGCGGCCGTTTCGCTAGCGTCACATATACCATGTTTGGTACTACGGTACGTGAATGATGACGAAGGTGTGTGACTGGTGCAAACATGATAATAATGACTTGCGTGTCATGTAACAACATGACCACATGCTACGCTCATGATGTGCTCGCGGCCGTTTCGCTAGCTTCACTTATACAGAATTTAATATTACGGGACGTGAATGGATGACGAAGGTATGATACTGGTGCAAACATGATAAACATGAGATGTGCGTCATGTAACAACATGACTACATGCTACGCTCATGATGCGCTCGCAGCCGTTTGGCTAGCTTCACATATGCCGAATTTGGTATCACGTGACGTCAATGGCTGGCGTAGCTATGTGACTGGTGCAAACATGATAATCATGAGATGCGTGTCATGTGAGAGCAACAATACATGCCACAGCCAAGGCGCCAATACATTTCGTCGTGACGCGGTTCGCGTTCTCGCAGGCGTTGATTTCGTCGCGTCACGCCGGCGTTGCCACGCCAGGCGCAGGTCCTGCCGTATACTCGCAGGCGCCCGCTGCGCTTCGTTGCTTCGACGCATGCGCGTTTCAGCGCGTGCTGCGTCCCTCCGTCACGAAAAGAGGGAGACGCAGTGTTGTCTGGGTAATGCATCGGAGCGAATTGCGCGCCGGTTGCCGTAGGCTGCGCCAACGGACGCTGGTTGCGCCTGGCTTCAGACTCAGTGCTCACGTTTTGCTAACGTAGCGTCCCTGTGCCCAGCGTGGCCGCGCGTCAACGCTACACTAGTGTATATTGGGCCCTTCATGACGCACTCGCGGCCGTTTCGCTAGCTCTACATATACCAAAATTTGTGTTACGTGACCTCAATGGATGACAAAATATATGACTGGTGCAAACATGATAATCCATACATGCGTGTCATGTAAAAACATGACAACATACCATGCTAATAGCGTGCTCACGGCTGTTTCGCTAGCTCCAAATATACTAAGTTTGGTATCACGTGACCTGAATAGATGACGAAGGTAAACGACACTTCCAAACATGATAATCATGACACGGAAGTCATGTACGGCATCATTTAGCCCCACATCGTGACGTTGTGTTGATTTTGAAGTGATATATTAACGCTTCTTATTTATGCTTCGCAAATCATCGCTTCCTGCTGTACGTAGTATCTGGCAATTTTTTTTTTGTTGCTGCTACACTCTACATACACACAAGCCGTAATGGAAGACTACGGAAATTTTCACCACCTGGAGTTCATTAACGTGCACCTAAATCTAAGCACACGGGTGAACGGTAAGGAAGATCACTATCTCAAAGTACACTTAGCGGACATGTGTGACAGTCTGTGGGACATTATTCTAAGCACAATCGCCAAACAGTGGGCTAGAGCGCTTCACATCGTCGACCTTTTTTTAATCATTTTTTATTATGGAAAACTTGTCATTCTCGCACATAGTACGTAGTACCGTAAATCGTCACACATTTTCCCAATTAAACAGTAGTTGGCACACGATGTTCATGTGCATATGTTTATAATGTGACGAGGTTTATTGGGTTTCAGAGGACGCGATAGTCATCAGCGGCAAGGCAGCGTGAAGAACCGTTCAGAGGCGCAGCAACGATCAGAACAACGAGCCGAGCGAGCCAAGCGTTGGTAATGCTGCTGCATAGATGCGAATCTCCTTCGTCACAACCACCTCCGCTGAAAAAGAGCCATCCTGGCGACTCAAGGTGTTTTAGGCAGAGGCTCAAGGTAGGATTTGAGGCGGGAAACATAGACAATGTCACGTTCACGCCGGCACATGTCATCCAATTGAGTAACATGGCTCGATCAGAAAATTCAACCGAGAGGTTCGCTCAAAGACTTAGTACGGCCTTTCGTGCTTTGAAGCGAGCTTCGAGGATTGTTCCGGAGATTGGTGCGGGACGGATATTCATACCAGAGACCCCGGGTCCTAACTATATATCTTTAGGATCTGGGTGTGCGGTGGCGCGGCTTTCTTTCTGGCGTTGCTGCTCTTGTCACGTTGAAGTGCATGCGAGGTGGTGGCACTCTAAGGCTTGTCGAGCAACGTCGGCGATAGGCTGACACTGAGACACATCAGGACGGTAGGGCAGAGGTGTGTTGATAGCATGGAAAGGCTCAAGTGCGTGAAACAGAAAAAAAAGGCCCCGTATCTGCATGTTAAACTGCAATTTTCGTCGAAATACGATAGTCCTGCGTGTGGAGAGAGTGAACAAAACATTTATTTGATGTTCTGCGCAAGAAAATTGCTGAATAGTATTCTGGTGGCGCTACGTTAGATTGCCTCGAGCATGCAGTGGAGGCGAACGAGCGCATAAAGTCACGTCACACGTGAGACATGAGCGCCATCTGGCAGTTTTTTTTTTTTTGGAAAACGAAGCGCGTGGCTCTGAGACGGGTGTGCGCGCCCGTCTCAGAGGTGATAAGGTGTAGAACGCAAGGCGACGGGTAGGTGCCACCACCGTCTCGTCTTAGCAAAGCATTGGAAACACTCGCCTCTTCGTGCAAGCGTTGCATGGTCAGCGCAGCGTCATAAGCGCTACGGTCTCTAAAATTACTTATAAATGCCTTTTCATGTAAAATACGCGCGTGCAGAATATATACGTATTGTTATGGCGCCCCAGACATGCGCAATAATTGTTTTTTAGTTGACAATTTCACAAGTATGAACGCAAAATCTTGAGCAACATTGGTGGGCGCAGCGGATGGGGTCACTCGTTTCAAGTACCTGATGGCGTTAAGAGTGGACAAACAGACAAATGTAGAGACAGACAGACAGACAGACAGACAGACAAAAATTTTTGCGTCGAATGTGCCCAAGAAAGACTATCGTCTTTTAAAGCGAAATGCTACTTTGATCGAGTAGCGAAATGCTACTTTGATCGAGTAGCTTTGAACTTAAAGCTACTTTGATCGCGGTATTTTGGGTGAATGTAACATAAAGAAAAACATGGTCCTAGTTATCATGGTCAAATTCTATCGACATCGAAAGCCTATCACCCAGCGTGTGGTTGAAGCGTTCTGTGAGCCCGTTATTCTGCGGGTGGTATGCCGTGGTCCTTCGATGAATGGTGTTGCATTCAGAAAGCATAGCTTTGACAACTTCAGAGAGGAAAGTGCATCCTGTCACTAAGGAGCTCTTGAGGTGTGCCATGTCAAAGTATGAGGTGATATAGGACGAAAGTGGCAACATTCCGAGCGGTAGCACTCGACAAAGCGGTTGTTTTGGTGTAGCACGTCAGGTGGTCGACAGCAACTATATAATCGATTGGTGTACATCCGGTGTCATCGAAAGGGGACCGTTGAGGTCAACGCCGACGTGATCGAAGAACGGCTTGGAAAGGCATGAAAGAGGCTGAAATGTTTCTGTGGCGCGTAAAGATTGCGACTTGCGTCGTTGGCAGTCAGGCCATCCCTGCGCGAATTTCTGTACGTAATTGTACACGCCGCGCCAGTAATACTGATTTCGAAGGCGTTCGTACGTTTTGAACACTCTGGCGTGACCACATCGTGGATCGTTGTGAAGAGAGGTATGAATTCGTCACCGTAAGCTGCTTGGAATACCCAGTAGCCACCGGTGTCCGTGAACAGAGTAGTTGCGAAGGTGAAGCAGTTGGTCACGAACACAGTAATAGAAAGCTTTGCGTCGAATGGATTGATTGACCGGAAGGGTGGATATGCCGGGAAGGGTGAGTCTGTCACTTTTTGTGCACTTACGGTGTCGAGTGACAGTCCGGAAAACGGCGTCATCACTTTCTACAGAGAACGGCAGAGATCAGCGGCTTATAACAGAAACGCATGCGCCAGTGTCGACAAGCGTAAAAGTACTAAAACCTTCAATAGTTATTGCAACCGTGTTTGCAGGGGAGGGGCGAGGGCTTGAGCAGTTCTAAGGTGGCACAATTCTTGCATCTTAACCGCGGCACTTAGTTTTTCTGGTTGGAGGTCCGGACCGGTGATGCACGGGGGAGGGTGATCGCCGACGTGGTGATGGCGAGCGTTGCGGCTGGATGTCAGGTTTATTAGCAGGGGCATAGCGTTGGGAGGGATCAGGAACGTGTGAGGGGAAGGGCTGGCTGCTGTATTACATCCACCGGACACCATCGCTGTAGTTTGGGGGGAGGGCGACAACGGCAATGACGGGTGACGTATCCGAGTGTGTAGCAGATATAACAAATGCAACGATTATTAGGCTTCCTCTAAAATTGGTTCAGCAGCACTGGTGGTGCTGCTGAAGATGTAAAATAGGCGGGTGGTTTTGCAGTTCATGGTGCATGGAGGCCGTGGAAGCCTACGTACGACCTGTGCGTACGTGAGGGGCGTGGTCACAGGCTGCATTGGTTGCGGACAGGTACATAGCTGACATTTGTGACTGGAGGCTGCTCGTCGTGCGCACGAGGAACAGCGTGGACGGCCTCCTGGCTAACGAATGCGTGAAGCGTGATGGGTAGACGGGACGTGGGCTCGTGAATATATGGTGTAAAAGAAGTTTGTGGAAAACTTCCTCCCGGACGAAGTATAAAACGCGCTGAAGCAACGTGGAATGGTCGTACAAGGTGCCAAGACTGGAAAGCGAAACGCCCCCCCCCCCCCCCCCCCAAGGAAGCTGCTGCGTAAGGGAACGTTGCTTCTTCAGCTCGTCGTAGCTGATAAAAGCTGACGCCTTCTAAAACGGTGCTGGTGTTCCTAGCCAAGAGCATTTGGAACGCGTAGTTTCAGTACATTTCAGAATTTGCTTCTACCCCATGTTCTACCCTATGGTCCCGCGTCTTTCTTTGTTTTTTCAGTTATTTTTATTATTAGAGTATTTGCGTAATAAAGACAAAATGGAACAAACAAAAGTACATCCACATGGCGACAATAAGCGCTCCAGCGTTAGTAATAAACACTCATTGGCTAGCACTGCGACTGAGCTAACACGGCCACACTTATGCTTGCGAATTCAGTAAACACAACTTCATCTGCTTGTAAATGCAGTGAAAGTAACTTTCAGACTTTACAGACACACGCTCTAAATCGTTAACCCCTTTTTTAAACATGTACACTTGCTTCACAGTACAACCTGAAATATTGTCGTAATAATGTGTGGTACGAGCATACATTGTCATCGGGTGTCTGAACATGGTACTATAATAATGACTTTATATATATAAAGTTCGAAGCCAGTCAGCCATAAAAAAGGCACACACGTTACTGCACCCTTAAGGCCAAGTAGTGGGTGCATAGCAAGTTCGAAGAGATATAACACACGTGCATCTTTCCGGTCAACAACGAAGTTTTACATCTACCCATTAAGGGTTTCAAGTACGCACTAGGAACATAATATTCCTATCGCGTTCTACTCTTACAGGGGAAGCTTAGGGGCCCTTATTTTCTCGTGACAACCTCTCCTATTCGGTTGTTCACTTCCATCGCCATTCGTTTGCAGAGGCTTTGTCTGCGCGATAATTACGGTTCACTTGCTTTTTGAGCGGGTGCAGGCGAGATGTGCATAGCGCGTATTTAACGGGTGTTCCACTCACCTGCACGCCAAGTTCGTTTTGTTCCGCGTGTTTGAAGAGTGTAAGGTGCACGTGTCTGCCAACATTTATTAAAAGTACGGGCCCGTTCGAGTTGTAAGAAGGGCTTGAGGCGAAGCGTTAAAGGCCTACCAGCGATCTGTCTCACGCCAGATGCGGCGTCTAACGAATAATTCAAGAACCCTGAGCTTTATTTACCGTTCTCCCGGCATTCGAATGTTTCGGCACCGTGCTATTCAACCACCTCCCATTCAAGTACGTCTGAGCCTGTGCCAACCCAACGTGCATCACGCCTCGACGCTGTCGGTGTCCGGAAAAGAGGCGTCCGGTTTCCTTTGGTGGCTAATTGGACATTCCTGTGTGTAATTAGTTCAGCTAAGTAGCGGAAGCCTTTGACCACGCCATTCTCTCCATGAACACGTCGACTTTAGTTTGGGGAAAACAAAATTTATCACAAAGAAACTGTTAGACAATGCTGCAGCTACTTATATAGGGTTTCTTTTTTATTTACTACTCAAGTACCATTTCCTTATTCAGGTGGCATGTTGTAAATTTTTGTTCCACGGTTTCGGTTGCAAAGTTTTATTCCACGGCATCAGTTGTTATTCGCGTTGATATTAAAATATAATTTGACGTTGCAATGACTACTACAAAAGGTTATGTGCTTAGGGTGATCACATTTGAGTAAAGTGAGGTTACGCTAGACATAGTAATAAATGCGCGCGTTTCAGATTCTGTTTTGATTTATTCCGCAAGATTTCAAGCAGTAAGAGGGAGATGCTCTAGGTACTGACCAGTGCGGACGCGAGAAGATTGGCTCCTCCCTTCGAGGCTGCTTTCCTGAGGAATCCACATGTTTCTCGCCGAGTTTTCAGTCACATCGCGTGCCTAAGTTCTCAAGAAATCAGTAGATACCACCTTTGTGCCGGTGAGTGGACTTTTTTGGGACATTAATTTTTGAGACATTTTTACACGGCAAAGCCACCGGAAGATTTAAGCCTAACCAAGAAGGCGATTGCCGTCGATGCGCTGGCCCGGTGCCAACGTGACTCAACGCTCTGCGCGTTCCAGGAGCGGCAACTGAGAATGAAATACCAAAAAGGTGGAGAGGACATCTCTACAAATGATTTCATGGAAGATACAAGTTGGAAGGAAGCTGAAATGACATGAAATGAAATGAGAGCCGCGGTTAGCGTTCCCACGGCCAAGGGCTCAACCAAGGCCTGCGTTGGGGGAGACACTCGAGCCAGTCGTAATAGACACGAGACTAAGCACACACTTGTGCGAGTGGAACGCATGCCGCCACTACACAAGGACTTAAGCGAAATTGTGCTACGACCCCGTGAAGGATTAGATATTTGGAGAATCGGTGCTGGATCCATGACAGATGCAATAGTACTGGCGGCCGGCGTCAAAGAGGAGGAGGCCATTCAGGACATCATTTGTTCTAATTTCCAGCAGAACGTTATGGTGACAAGCACTCCGGACCAGGACAGAGCTTCAACATACCTCAAGGTCAAACAATCGACATTTGAGGCAAAGTTTTTGAAGTTAGCACGTACGCAACGGCACTACACGATACTATTAATAACGTGATTCGCGGGATCCCCGTAAGCGATACTCAAGACATTGGGACCCGAAAGATTGTGAACGCGAATAACCTTCTGGCGCTGCAGGCCAGGATAATCAAGGACACTGGGAAATTCATCATATTGTTCGAAGGACTCAAAGTACCAATATTCGTGAGATATAGCCCTTCACTTTTGTAGTGCTTCCTTTACCGCAAACACATCGACATTTGTTACGTCTGTGGAAAGCTGGGACATCGGTCTGACATGTGTCAGAACCCAGCTGAAACCATCTGCAGAGGTTGCGAGATCAAGAACTCAGATAAGCTGCACCAGTGCAATTCAAGATTTAGGCTGGGCGACGGTCACCATCCCACGGCAGACAAGGAGTGCAAGAACACGTTCTTAGTGCCATACGTCGTAAGACGCAGACGTTCGGAAAGATCGCGAGCAGCCACAGAAACCCGTGACGCATCAATGACATCGAGTTCAGACATCAACGACGAGCAGCTGATTCCAGCCATCGGGACCCAAATCATCCAGACTACACAAGAACAGGAAAGGCGGCCCCACTCCAGGGGAAGGTCACATTCCAGAAGAGGTTCTACACCAAAGGCCCACTCCAGTTTAGGGGGCGCTCAAGTTCTCAAGGCCACTCTCTGGTTCAGGAGCAACCTGAAGGGGATGGCATCCAAATGGCCAGCTACCTGGCGTCCAGTTGGAGATCACGGCTTGCAACCCGGGGAGGACGCCTGCAGTTGCACCGAAAGACAGCTGAGCTGAGCTAGTGTGCAACAGCGCGGCAAAGGTGATGACAGGTAAGCTACCAGAGCATGATAGAACTGCACAGCTAGAGCAAGAAAACGCGAGACTTACAAAATCGAATGAGAGGCTATCAGCAGAGGTAAAGGAAATGAAAAATCTTATCACTAAGCTGACCAGCACGCAGTCTTCACAGCCAACGACTTAGGCAGTTGACGTCCCTGTTGCTGAAAACGTGGGGGACTCGAGAACCACAAAAAAGAGGGCAGTAATGGCAGAACACGTGCAAGCCAACCAAACGACCACGTCAAATATGAAAGAGGTCTTTGACACGCTCATCAGGGTAGTAGCCAATCTTAGGGAGCAGATGGGAAGGCTACAATCAAGCATGGCGGCACTGGAAGAGCATATGACTTTGTGCATAACGAAGGTCGAAGCATACCTGCACAACACAGCAGTGTCTCCTCATACACCAAACTCACATTTCTGGCCGCCAATACTAGTGATACCAAACCTGTGGACGGGTGCAACATCAGGCTCTGGAGGCCCATGTAATAAGCATGATGGCAGTGCAAGGTGAAGCATTCCGTATCTGGAAATGGAACTGTAGTGGTTACCTTAAAAAGAACGCAACCCTAGAGCAGTATATCAGGATCAGTCCAGAAAAGCCTCATAATATATTATTGCGGTAAACCCTTTCACCGCAAGAAACGCTGCCTCGATTCCGGCCTGTAATAGGGGCACCGAAGAGAGGGGAGAATGTACCTTCATATGCAACAAACTAATGCACGTAACCCACGACCTTAAGATAGAAGCAGGCCGGTGGGAGCACATCATGATAGAGCTCGTGCCGGGTACCACCAACCGTCAGAGAATTTTTATTCTCAACGTATACAGCAGTCCAAAGGAACAAAAGCAAGTGTTCAAGACGGTTCTAAATAAACCTGTTACTATTGCCGGGGAATGTCCACTTATAATAGCAGGTGATTTCAACGCCCCTCATCATACTTGGAGCTACAAGTACAACACTGTAAAAGTAAATCGACTTTGGCTCAGTGCCAGTGAACTTGATCTGGCCCTAATTACGGACCCCAGCCTACCAACAAGGCTTGGTACGTCCTGCTGCAGGGACCCCACCCCAGACCTTACATTTGTAAGGAACATCAAGAGGGCCCAATATATGAACCTTTCTGTAGACTTCGGGAGTGAAAACTCCATTCTTGCCACTATCTTCTCTGTGGAGCGTAAGAGAATTCCACTTCACAGACTGGGATAAGCTCAGAAAGTTAAGGATTGAAAGGGAAGAAGATGGTCACAGACCAGGCTTGGAGCAGTGCGTCCAACAGATTAAAAAGGACATCAAATTCATCTCCTCAACCATTACCATATATTTTCCGGTTGAAAAATTGAATAGCTGGCTGGCTCATCTTCTTGAGGCAAAGCAAGCATTACTGAACCGTTGAAAGGGTCAGCGCTAGAACCGAAGACTCGGGAAGAAGATAGTTGAGGTAAACACATCAGTCGAGGAACAATGTCGCGCTCTATTTAGGCAGCAATCGGACAAAATCTGCAACTCCGTTGATGGTCAGATGCGCAATTGCAAGACATGGAATATGTTAAAACATCTCCTCAACTAAAACACCACCAAAACAAATCAAAGGCATGCTATTGCTCGAATTTTCCATAAAGAGATAGGGCTCTCTACAAAACCGCAAGTCGTCCAGTGGCTCATGCAAAAGTACCTCACAATCAAAACAGGATTGGCGCCATCAAGTGGACATTACCAGGGCACGCCCAATCTAGCTCTTGAAGGCGACTTTAACATCAAAGAGATCCGAAGAGCCTTGCATGATCTCAACGGCAGGTCGGCCTCCGGCCCTGATGGTATAGCACACAAGGTACTTCGTAACCTTGAAGACAATTCATTTGAGAACCTGAAGGATATGATCAATGCAGCATGGAGAGAAGGCAGGGTGCCAGAGCAGTGGAAGCTGGCCAACACGATCTTCATTCCTAAGCCAGATAAGCATCCTAACTTAGACAGCACGAGGCCAATATCCTTGACTTCATGTATAGTCAAGGTTGTAGAACATATCATACTGAACAGGATAAACAAGTACTTCGAAGAAAATGACATCTATACACACATTGTGGTTAGATTCAGGGCAGGGCTATACACACAAGACGCAATGGAGCTTATCAAACACCAGGTCATCGACAACGAAACCAGAGACGTAAGAGCCATTCTGTGCCTAGATCGAGAAAAAGCGTTTGACGTCATCTACCAGTCATTCATAATCTAAGCAATTTCCAAGCTTCGTTCTATGGCTACGTGTGGTCCTTTCTTGTAGATCGGAGAGCCGTGACGAAGATTGCAGATATCGAGACCGCAGCAATCGAATTAGAAGGAAGGAGCACGCCACAAAGGACACTGATTTCACCAATGCTGTTCAACATTGCCATGATTGGACTGTAAAAAAATTGTGGAGCATCGAAGGATGGAAGCACAGCATCTACGCGAATGACTTTACCATCTGGTGCACTGGGAGGAGTGAGGGGCAAATTGAGAGCGCCCTCCAAAAGGCGATTGACACCGTAGAAGAGTACCTTCGTCCTTCTGGGCTCAAGTGCTCCTCAAGTAAATCAGAACACTTACTGTATCGGATTGCAAGCCGGGGACCGAAGCCCAGAGAATGGAAGCCGTTGAGCCAGATGGACATCCACCTCCATACAAATCAAGGGGATGTCATTCAGAGGGTCGACTTCATCAAAATTCTGGGCATGTTGATAGAGTCTCCTGACGCTAACAGCAAATCTATAGCCAAGTTAACTTCGAAAACAGACAGTGCGGTGCACCTCATACGCAGAGTGGCCAACAAAAGAAATGGGATCAAGGAAGACAAGCTCATCCGGCTAATGCATGCGTTTGTTCTTAGCCACTTCACGTACGAGGCAGCAATGCATAACTGGTCTAAAGCAGAGTCCGAGAAACTGAAAGTGCTTCTCAGGAAAGTTATCGAGAAGATCATGGGCTTATCTATACACACCAGCACCGCGCGTCTACTCGAGGTTAGCATTCGCAACACGCTCCAAGAAATAGCAGAAGCCCAAAAGAGAGCACAGTCCCCAAAGTCATATACAACAAGGTCGGAGAGAATGATCCTGCAGGAGCTGGGCCAGCACCTAACGACGATTAGACTCAAATACAATGATGTCCCCGATAACATCAGGGAGAATATCACGGTATCTCCTATACCGCGAAACAAGCATCAAGAACACAACATAGGAAGAAGAGTAGCAAGGGCAAGGACTATACTTCATCAAGTCTCAAACGAGCAACGAGGGGTCATGTTGGTTGACGCGGCTTCCCACGCCAGTGGAAAAGGTTTTGTGGCAGTGGTGGTCGATGAGGCTGGCCATGTCGTCAATTCAGCGATGGTCAGTACGAAAGACCCTATCCTTGCGAAACAGGTGGCCATCGCCTTAGCACTCAAGATAGATAACATTGCAGTCATCTACAGTGATTCCATGGCAGCACTGTGGGCCTTCGCAAAGGGAACGGTCTCAGAGCAAACGCTGAGCATACTACAAGGCAAGGACATTAGGCATCATCTTCTTAATTGTTTCTCAGCTCACTTCGAACAAATCAATGACTCCCCTTCCAATCTCAATGAAGCAGCACACGAGGCGGCGCGACACCTCTCCAACCACACCTCGCCGGGCATGCGTTCTACCGGTGAAGGGCATAACCGGGAATTTCTCACAACATATAACGAGCCCACTAAACATTTCTACCTGTCCAGAAGGATTTTCCCTCCACCTCAAAAAACCTAACTCGGTTCCAAGCACTTACATTAAGGCTTCTGCAAACGCAAATGTACCCTACTTTGAAAATGTTACGCATTATGTATCTTGACCTATACCGAAGTAATATTTTCCCACGTTGTGGGCAAATAGCTTCATTAGAACATATGCTCAGACCCTCGAGGCGGCTGAGAAGCTCGGCATCTCAGTGCCCACGTGGGAGCGACCTGCAACACAGTGATCTGTGTTTCGGAGGACCTATTAAAAGTTTATCCAATCCAATCAAGCAGTAAGGCTATGAAGAGTTAACGGTGAGTGAATCTGGCTTATGTACCTTTGGCCACTATGCCACTTACTTTTGTTCCTCCTCTATTATTCATGCACCACAAAAAAGTGCACGCGAATAAACCAGTACTCGAGGCAATAAAAACAATAATAATCAGTCGCGTCAATATTATTCAGGCGCGTCACGCTGAAGAAGCTCGACTGTCGTATGGTTGCAAAATATAGGTGGCTCAGAAAGGTTTTTGTAAAAAGATGCACGGCATACTGAGGACAGTGCAACATACAGGTCCCGTCAAGTAATTTATTCAATACTATACATTGTCCGCACAGGATTTTGCCTGCCCTCTCCTCAGGGTTATTTTGAAAGGCACCGTCACTTTTGCACAACTACAATTCAGTTATGTGAATCGTTCGTCGAGACGCCTTTTTTGTATATTCATTTGTTATCGCCACTAAAACACATTCAAAATTGTTTACAATTTGCAATATTGATTGCTGTTTCAGCCCACTGGGTAAAATGGTGGTCTTCTCAGCAAAAGGCCGCTGCTTCAAAATCCAGCCTTGTCACGAAATTCTATTTTCTTTGTACATTGTATATACTTATACCTACCCGTTTGACGTCCCAGAGGGACTGACAGAATAATATGACATTTTATCCATTGATAAATGCTACTCATTCAATATAGAGCAGCCAGTCCGGCCAATAACTTAAAACATCTCAGCAATGTATGCCATGAACTGACGACTGATCTGAACAAAAAAGAAAAAGAAAGGCTCGCTTCAGGCAGAGAAGTCAGTTGACATTGCATTGATTTGTCGCTGTGATGCACCCATCAAAGTGTATTTGTTTTATGCTGACTGATGGATTGCTTCGCCCAAATTTCAACACTTGCAGAGTGAACGTGGGCCTCCAATTTTCTTTTTTGTTTCTTCAGGCTTTGATCTATTCGTTTTACCTTCTAGGCACTTAGTTGAAGCAGCAAATTATTTCATATATTGGTGACATGTGACAGGTTTCTCGGGCATTAATAATTGCTGGTAAACGGTTTTTGCGTGAAGTCATAGAAATTTTAGCGAATAGTGTCAACCGGTATACTACCGGTTCTCTCTAAGATGAATTTGTAGCCCTCCTAGAGAAACATAGGCGAGCCTGCCACATTCATTTCTGGCGTTGTGTCAGTTTTTGACTGATCAACGAAATCTTCTTCTTTACAACAAGCATTTTATGTTCCCCTTCCGCATCTACATATACAGACATTCGAACATTTTGTTTACATGAAATGTCATTTCTCCTTCTAGACGAAAGTGGTTTCTTTTGATTGCCAAACAAATATTGATCATTAAAAACATATTTGCTTTAAGCTTTGTTTTCGTGGTGAGGTGCTATATACGCGGCATAAATACAACAAAACTTTTTCATCCAAGTTTTTGTGGGCAGAAACGTATCTCATCATAGCAAGCTGCGCGAAATGCAATTTGCATATTTCGAAGGAATGGTTAGTAGGAGAGAAAATCAGATTCTGGACGTGCCTCTGGAAAAATTCTCGTGGCTTTGAAAAAGGAAAAATTTGCATAATGTTTACCCATATATTTGCATGTCTACATATCCATGGGATTATCACATCGCTTCATTGCAAGGCGGATCCCACCAATATTTCATATTCTCGCCACCTCTCTAAAGCATTAACATTTTCTATATAGTAGAACTACGGTGAAATATTACTAATACGTGCAGGAAGATAGAAATGCCTTTTTTCATCATGAGAGATCAATTTGCCTGTTACTGACGCCGTGGACCACGAGAAAAGAAACAGTATTCATGATTCAGGTCTCGATCATCTGCACTGCGTGCAACTGTGTGGCCCTTTTCGAGGACACAGTGAAGCTGTATAAGCACAGAGATGATCACACTCGAATCATCGTCGAGGCTGCACAGATGGCACGCGAACAGGTTCCATCCGTCAGCAAGCCTTCCGTACCTCTGTCCGAGAAGGAATTAAGGTTCCTCGAAAGTATCGGTAGGCGCAATTTGTTATACGTATTTTAGTTTTAGGGGGAAGCTCCTTACGCCATCGGTAGTATGTCCATCGTCGTCATCGTCATGGTAGCGACCTCTCGTTTAGTCCTTAGAATGTCCGCTGGGTGGCGGTACTTGTTTCTAGAGGAGGGCTACAAATTGGTAGCAAGCTGCTATTGGAGGCGAGAGCTGCACACTTGTGCGCCTTAGGAGAATTAACAAGGATGTGAGTTATGTGCGGTGTCATATGTTTGGAGAACAATATGAAACAATCGAACATGTGGTACTGAAAAGTGAGGGCATTGGCACAGCGATGACGAATGGTGCCTCGCTGAAAACTGCTCTGGGCTTCCACCAGCCCGGCGAAGACGATGATAAGTGTAGTGTGGATAGAGTCATAGTCACAGCAACAAAGGGCCGCCTCTAATGCTGTCGAGCGGCTGTTGCGGTGGTGAGACCTTCTTGACTGCTGCTAAGTCTGAGCAGTTCTTGTTGTTCCCTTTTTCGTATGCCCCTTTCCTTTTTTCCCGACCGTTTTATTGAAAAACTGGTAGCAAGTAGAGCTGCATGTTTGTTCAGGGCGTGGATTCCACGTCCACCCGTTGCGAAGGGTAGGCCACAAGATCATCATCATCATCATAGTCGTCGTCATCACTATCATCATCATCGCATATATGATGAAAGGATGCGCGATGGGTCGTAGTTCCACCATCTCGCACCACCCGGTGTTCCAATTCGAGAACACTGTGACAGAATGATTGCCGGTGAGATGGCTATGCAGAACAGCAACTTCATTATTTCTTACTAATTGCAGAAACATTTTCGTTGCACTGGAACGTTGAAATAGACAGCTAAAACGACCGCCGAAGGTGCAAACTGCCATTTTTCGGTCACATTCCCGCGATGTCTCATTTTAAATAACTATGATAACAACCTTACCTATGAAGTGAAGAATGATACAAGGCGACTTCCTCAAGGTTGAACTAAAGGTAGGTCACTTCTAACAATAAAATTACCCTTACTCTCTCTTGAACACAAAGCTCAGTACACCGAAACAAATAATTGGAGGTAACGAAGACTTTCTGAAATAAGCGCATTGTGCTTAGAAAGAAAATTTTTAATAAAGGTTAACATGCCCTTCTAAGGAGAAGCCACAAGAACAATGGCCTAAACAATAAAACACTGGGTGAGACATAAGCCAAGACCCTAAAGAGACATTCTAAATCCCAAGAACACTACTATCTACTGAAAAATTACCACAATCGTGCTAAAAATAAAGGTACCAAAACCTAGTTCAGTATTTTTGTTCGACAACGTTTCATTTCAACAGCTAGAAAGACAAGCATTTCTCTAAGAGCCCTAGAGAGGAACATTCTTCGGGATATTACAACGTACGAGTCCCAGGCACTGTGGAGGACAGAAGTCAGGGGACTCAATTTGTGAAAGGAGCCACTAATAACAGAGAAACAAAGGCGATAAAATACACCACAGGAGACGTTACCTCGGTCTACCGATGGCACTCTGCCTCGTGCGTGCGAAAATAGACAAAAAAATCAGTGCTAGCCACGACCCAAGAGAATAATGCGCTCTTACGCCACAACTGCAGAAAAAAAAAGAGAAAGCGTACACTGTCTTGCAACAGGACTAACCCGACTATATCGGTGCGTTACTTCACTCCGGGCGCCAGTCCCTGAAAGAAGGAGGGGAGAGAGGCAAGTGCTATGTAAGACCCGAATGCAATCTCGTCAATATTGAAGCAGTTCCTGTCCGAATGCTCTTTCTTCGGCCAGCTGCACTCCTTTAATCTACGTGTACCATGTCTGGCGATGCTTTACGATTCGCCGACAGTGAGGTCTTTTTTCGAGCTTCTACACAAACTAACTACGTGAACATGGCTTTGAATATCCGTCGTGCAAAGTTCTTGATCTGCCGTTATTAACATTGTAAGAAGTGCAGATAGAGAAGAAAACAAAGAGACAAAAAACGTTTTCACTGTACTCAGCGCGGCAAGTTGGTTTATTGCGCATTGACGACACATCGTGTAATCACTTGATTCGGTGAGTCATTCAAAGGCAAAGTCAGCTCAAAAAATTGTGCAGGATACATAAAAATGGTGAAATCCTAAAAGTTTTTTCGGAGAGAGTGAGAAAAATAGACGTTTCGGTCGAAAAAATTGTTTTGAGCTATGCACGGTATCACCCTAAATTGGGAGGATTCCCTTGTCCAGCAACAGTCTGACTTCGACTGCCCTCTTGGTCCTGGCGACAAGCCACCATTGGTCTTCCAGGTTCTTGAGGAAGAGCTTGGCCTCCCACGTCTCATTTAGGTGGTCGTCGTTCGTGCTTGGTGCGCGCGTGACGTCCGGCTTCTGTTGCATGTCGTGGTTTGCATGGCACTGGCATTCTAGGAGCAAGTTTGCTATAGGGTGTCCCGTACTCTGCAGAGCGGGCACATGTAACTATGTGTGGTTTATAGAGGTGGTGCATTAAGGTTCCATGTATATACAAGTCGCTTTGGAGACGTCATCATGCTTTCTTTGGTTATTTTTGGATGCAGTGGTGGGTACACTCGTCTCTCCAGTGTACAGTGTTAAAGCAGCGACGGATAGATGTTTTCTACAACCTCCATCTCTTGATCCATGGGTGGGGTATCTGGTGGCCCAAGGGCAGTCCGGCTGGCGTGCTCGCGGGCAGCGCCACGGGCCGCTTCATTTCACTGCAGGCACTCGTGTCCAGGATTCTAGAGGGGTGCTTCAACATTTCAGGATGTCAAGTGCGTCGACTGAGACGCGGCCCTTTGCATGGTTCCGGTTGCGAGTCAGTGAAGATAACCGCAGTGTCTGTGCATGTGATGGTGGTGAGAGCCATTGTCACTTCTACCGTTGCGTCTGATTTGTGTTCCTTGACCATTACCAATGCCAACTCTCGGCCTTGAGAGTCTACGACGTTGACAGCGTAGGCGTTTCTACGTAAATACTTGGCCACGTTGGTATATAGCGGGCGTCCGGTTATTGTTTGAACATTCGTTGAATAGCGACCGCTCTAGCCTTTAATCTACTTTTGTGGAATGTCACGTGCATGTTGCGCGAGATAGGTGCGATAGAGAGGGACTCTCGAACGTCCACAGGGATGCGCTATTTTTCAGTCTGCATCCGCAATGTGTGACTCACTGTAGTGCAGCAGAGTCGTTACACCTGGCTGTTTAACATAAAACATTACACGAGTTGTTGTACGAGTCGTTACAGCTGGCTGTTCATTATACGACGTCGCGCTCTGGACAATGGCTTCTAACATCGGAAGACAGGAAAGCTGCTTACAAGATGCCATTAAGTTTTCTCGGAAGTACAAATAATAAGTGACAAAAGCGACCACCCACCATTGCAGTGGCTTGTTTCTGAACGAGGACCAGCCTTTAGAAAAAGTTAATTTTGTATCACGGGATCACAGATAACACTACGAGTTCAATACAGTGTGACATTCGCGACTGTGTTGCATAACCTCTGAAGCTCAACAGGACGTAGCTGCGTCCATTATCAGAAAACAGTCTTTAGAACCCCTGAATAAATAAAGTTCGCTTCCGTCGAGCCCCTTTTGTCAAAAGCCTATACAATGCGGTTGTTTAGGGTATACTGCAACTGTGAGCCTTCACAATGTATTATATGTTGTTTAGACGTGTGGTGAAACTTCCTGGCGCTGCTGGTGCAGTTATCATACAGGTTATAACCAAAATACGTCCCTCCATTTTAGTTCACTGGGCTGTTCGAAAACAATCATATCACAGTAAGTCTCCTACCTAGCTTTTCCTTCGCCAGGAGGTGAAATAAGATGTAGTATTTGTGATTTTCAAAAGAATCAGCGCAACACTACTATATGCGTTCTCGAGTTAGCGTGAGTTTAGGGCACAATGTACACATGCGATATAAAACTCGGGATTATTTATATAGTCATGAGCCTTGTCTGTCTGGTGAACAAGGCTCATGTTGAAACAGGCTGGTGAACAAGGCTGGTGTTGAAAAAAAAAGAAAATGGCAGAGAAAGCTCTGTAAGAACAATTTTTGCAATTGCGTCCTCAAATGACTAGTTATCACTTTTTCATTAAAGTTTTCTTCCGTTCGACACGTTGTTTACAGATTGCTAACTCTCGACAGCCTGTGTCTCGTTGTAAAGAATGTTAGGCTTGGTAATGCTTGATGACTATGCGTCTCACGAACACAAATTTTAGTTTGTGGAGAATCAGTGGTTTGATTAAATTTGTAATCCCTTTTGAAAGCTTGCTAAACAATGTGTACCAGCTGGAAACGCCTAAAATAGAAAATACCCTCCCAGACACTGTATACAGAAAAGCCTAACAAAGCCACTGAATAGAGAAAGAAAAAAATGAAACACTCTTGCACCGTCCAGTAGTGCTGTCGCTGACAGTGCTAGTGTTTGTCGAGTGTGAGAGGAATCGCCGCAGCGTTGTTTCGCTCCGACGAGTGCTAGAGTTCCTGGAACGAATAAGGTTCTCTTCTAACACATTCTAGAGCTTCTTCCAAGGAGTTGTCGTGTTGTAATTCTCATATTTATTTTCCCGCCGCTTCTTTGGATAGAGGTACTCGAGTGTCTTATAAAACAAGCGAGTCGGGAAAGACCGACCCATTTAGCGGCCCCAATAACAGTCTTAGTGTTCAGATAGTACTCGGCCTCCGACGTTGGTTGCTGCAAATAAGTCGGAAAAAGAACGGCAATCTGAAGAATTGCGTGCGTTCAGATTCGCACTGCCACTCAAATACAATGAGAAAGAGTCAGACTGTGGCTCACGCTTAAACTGCATATAAAAAGACGAATAGGACAGAAAGACAGAAAATGAAGTCCAGTACTGCACTTCAAGATTATATTGAACAAAGTTAAAATATTTGAAAAAAAAAGAATGATCTGGCAAACAGCAGAAACGTAATGATAAATGAACTTGTTCCGCTACCATAGTCAATTTATTTTATATTTAGGCGCCTAAGTTTCATAATTTTCAGCGCTTCTACTTCAATGCCTCATAAACACAAAGCTCAAAATTGCGTCATACGTGTCTTTAACTCAACTCTACTGACGCGTAGAGTTTCTTTTTTATTTGGTTAGGTGAGCAAATTCAAACGTACAATTTGGCTCTGTTTTGTTTTTTAGGCAAACACTGAGACACTACCTCGTGGCACACAAAGATTACTTCGTAGAATACGCGGACAAAATTGAACCCGGACCGTCGTTTACGTAGTTCTATGAATTTCAGTGGGAAATGTCATCATAAACTGAATCAATCCGCTAAATTCCACTAACTTGCTTAGTTTACTACTTATTTAACAGGGCTCAACACTTAGACCACGTTAATTGTCTTCCCAAAAAACCCCAGTGTCTCCTACAGACAGGGGCTACAGAATCAATGATTGAATGATTAGGTTCTTCGGTAAGGTAAACAACTGATGGACGTGTTCATTAAAGTGGGTAAGAGGTAGGTCATCAGAAAATCGACGACAAAATTAAGAAATGTCGTATCGCAGAGATAAAGGCTAAATGTCGTATCGCAGAGATAAAGGATAAACACCACGAGGTTACTGACATCTCGAACGAGAAAGAAAAGGAAGCTGCAGACGCCAGACATTTTCAACCATTTACGAGGCATCCGCTGTGATTGCATTCTAACTAAACGGCACCCCTCGCTTTCGTCATGGATCGGAAATGGCAGTACCCAGCGGAAATGAGTCGCAGAGCGGATTGTTGCTCAATAACTTTAAAGGTCGCTTGCCACTTTGCGAGGAACTCGTTCACTAGCCTTGGGCATAGACGCATGCTGTCTCTAATTTGATACGAGTGTCTTGGAGTCCTGAAGTCACCAAATATTTTGGCCAACGTGTATATCACGTTACTGTTTACTAGCATTCATTTAATGAACGAAACACTTTCTTCCGGGAAGGAAATGTCATTAGCAACTTTCGCAAAGCGAACTTTACTCCACCCTACGTATCTGAACAACGAAGCTACATCTCGTGATGGGCGTGGCCTGCACTCGTAATTCAAATTAAGCAACAGAGAGCTTGAGTTCAGCGTGATCTTAAGTATCAAAATAGCAATAATAGTCGCAATAGCTAAATATTTACGTAAAAAAGTACAATCTTAGTACACCAGCATCTATTGTGCCACATCTACCGAAATGCAGCCGCCGCAGCCGGGATACATTTTAATGCAACAAACTTCAGACGTACTTTCAGATATATGAAAGCTTTGTTTATTTATTTGGAATTGCTCGTAAGCCGGAAGGCCTGGAATTCTATTGTCTGTGATATACATCACACACAATAAAATTCGCAACCACGTATACCGTCATCGTTGTCAGTCGTGTATTGTCTATTTCTGAGGGATTGATCCCTAACTGCACGTACATTTGTAGAGGCTGACACGGATCCCGTATCCTTACCGCGTCGCACCGCGTCACTTCGCTGGAACTGCTGCCAGAGACGGGGCACCAAAAACACGATAGGCGATGTCAGGGAGGCACGACATAATAACGGTGAGAGGACGGACGCATACTATATAACGGCTGACTAGATTCGAAAATAAAAAAAAGCGCAAATGCGCTGACACTTTCATTCATCTTCTCAACAGCAGATTACATAAATGGCACACGTCGCCCCAAATAATTTTTTTTTCAATGCCACATGCTATGCGGTCAAGCGAGTTCCCATTAGAGTGCTCGATATAGCCAAGAAACAGGACATTTTTCATCCGACTTTGAGGATATAGCCACTGTTTGTTTACCCAGGACCAGACTTGCAGTGTCTATCGTTAGTGACGTCAGAGCTACAATGCCTGCTTACTGGAGCGACGCAGAATTATGATCATCGCTTGTTATATCTCACCTCCAATATCACGGGGCGTGCGTCAGCGAGAAGAGAGCAAGCGGCGCTCAGTCTGATGTTTCGTCTTTCAGCAACGCGTATACAAATCTTGCAGACGTCATCGTGAGAGCCCAGCACATTCACTACACTGGTAAGCTTGAAATAATCAAACCTGGTGAAGTGCCTTTTTATGTATTCAATTACAACAGAACAATTGACCCTACTTGATTACAGCCTGCTATACCAGGAATACATCACATCTGCTTGTTTAGTGGTGTGCTCCTGTGCGGCCCTTCGCAGCCACAACGAAAAGAAAGACACAAACTTTTCTAGGTAATCGGAGCAAAAACTGAGCTCTGCGAAACATGCGAGAAGTGCATGGCTATGTTTAACCATTGGCTCTTCTCAGCTCTCATAAAAAACATTTCTTGCTTTCTGTCGTAGATAAAAGTAGCAGCCATCTGTGTTTGAAATTATTTCTACTCATGTAAATATTTCTTATGTGTATATTTACGATTTTCGAAGCATAAAATGGTGTTTTGGCAGCCTATTTCGGTGCCTAAAACATGGTTTTGTATTGCTTAAAAGTCTGGCCTCTGTGTTGTCAGGCCGTTTCTGATTTGATGTAGATGAAACCCTGCGACGCATACCTACTTACTATGCAAAATGGTATGCTGCTGTGCTCCACACGTGACTGATGGAAAGGATTTGAAGCGTACTCGACAGAACGTAAACACTGGAGAATGTTCTTAGTACATTTACTTTCTCATGCACCAATTTTAGAATATAATGAGTTAGGAACACGATGAGTAGAGTGCCTATACGTACACTGCTAGATAGATAGATAGATAGATAGATAGATAGATAGATAGATAGATAGATAGATAGATAGATAGATAGATAGATAGATAGATAGATAGATAGATAGATAGATAGATAGATAGATAGATAGATAGAAGCAGTTGAAGTGTTTTTGGTTGTTAAAAATGTTTCGCGTTCAATAAGGCGTGCGAGTCAACAAGCATACAAGCGCCGAATAACTATGGCACACTACGTCTTACGGGGGGGGGGGGCACTGAATCTTTGCATAAGCATACTGCGCATAATGGTTGAAAACTGTTGTGGTTCCCATTTTCACATTAGTATGCAGGAGTACAATTGTGCTAAACATAACGCTTATGAATAACATTTTAAATTCCTGAAACAGTGAGCAATAACCCTTACGCAAAATGCTTGCAAAAAAGCAAAAAAAATAAGAAAAAATGCAAGAAGCGGCAAGATTCTTCTCTGAGGGGCGCTCATGCGTCTACACGAATGTGTAGATTTGCATAGAGGGCACGAACCCTAGGACGCCAGCAAAACTGCACCTTGTGATGACAGCTGCCGGCGTGATTCCTTGTCTGTATGATGCCTTTCGTAAACGGTGGATGTAGCCCACGTCATGTTTATGGTAGTATATTACAAAACAGTTTGCGTGCCAGAATAATGCGTTATTTGCATAATTACCATCGTTGTACGGCCTGTATATGCAGCCACATTTTTTACGCACATGCCCTTTTTTATCTTTTTTTTGTGTTGTACTGACGCCGGGCCCATATTTCGCCGCGTAATGTTGTGCGAAGCATATAAATGACGTCAAACTGACGTTGGATTGATAGATTGACGTTGAATATATTTTATCTTTTTGCTTTGGCCACTGCTGGAAAACAAAGAAAGCAATTTTCCGATTGTATGGCCCCGCCGTGGTAGTCTAGTGGCTAAAGTATTCGGCTGCTGACCCGCAGGTCGCGGGCTCGAATCTTGGGTGCGGTGGCTGCATTTCCGATGGAGGCGGAAATGTTGTAGCAGGCCCGTGTTCTCACATTTGGGTGCACGTTAAAGAACCCCAGGTGGTCGAAATTTCCAGAGCCCTCCGCTACAGCGTCTCTCATAATCATATGGTGGTTTTTGGACGTTAAACCTCACATATCGATCATCAATCAATTCCGATTGTTAGATGGATTAGTACCATTACAAACTTTTTTCACAACCGACTTACTGCTACCAGCTGTAGTAATCGATCGATTGTCTTGCCTGCGCTGAAACATACGTAGCGCAATGTTCAAACAATTTCAAAAAATTACATTGTGGCTGCGTTATCTGTAGCTAGTGGGACCAGAACAGATTGCATTTTACATTTAGCATATCTCAAACAATAAGCAAGTAAAGGGCACAAGGGAGTTCCAGTGAACTTCAGTTAGAGTTAATCACAGTACATTCCGATATCTGCTTCAGGCGCAATGTCCACACTTCTGGACGAAACTTGTGCTTGCGTGTTCACTCAAAACATTGCAGTAAGAGAGCAAGATAAACAAGAGTTTCGGATTGATTGTACCTTTCCCGCCGCGGTGGTCTAGTAGCTAAGGTACTCGGCTGCTGACCCGCAGGTCGCGGCATCGAATCCCAGCTGCAGCGGCTGTACCTCAGCCGCCCGTGTACGCCCGTGTACTCAGATTTGGGTGCACGTTAAAGAACCCCAGGTGGTAGAAATTTCCGGAGTCCTCCACTGCGGCGTCTCTCATAATCATATGGTGGTTTTGGGACGTTAAACTCTACACATCAATCATCAATCAAATGATTGCACCCTTATTGTGTTCAGTAAGATTTAGCTTTGCTTTAACGCATGGTTTATTTCTGAATAAACTGAGTTTTTTAAAGACATTCCCCTATTTGACGAGTGACTTGACGCGTTACGTTCCGGAAGCATCGTCAAAAATATAATTTTCCGTGGCTAGCAGTGAATACAACTCATAACAAATTGTTCACTGGGTTTAAGTCTGACTTCCACTTCTTTTTAAAGACAGAGTAAAGCAGGACTGACTCCCGAAAAAAATTTCACTTCAGGTACAAGAATTTACACAAAATATTATGTTTTATTTGTTGCAATTCAATAGAGAGTGCGTCACACTAAGTGTTTGAACGTTTCACACATTTAAAGGCACTGCATCACAATTCACACCTTAAGGAGATACAAGTAATTGCGTTAGCTGTAAAAAGCCGGAAAAGTACTTCGGCCCATACGTTTCCTGTTTTCGCTGCTAACTCTGTATGGCGGCGGCATTTTCGATGCAGGCGTAAATGCTGTACGCCAGTGTGCTCAGTTTTGAGTGCGTGTCAAAGAGCTCTAGGTGGTCGAAATTTCCGGAGTCCTCCACTACGGCGTCTCTCATAATCATATAGTGGTTACGTGACTAAAACCCACATATAATCGTCATCATCATCACAATCATCATCTTCATCATCATCACCATCATCATCAACTTTGTGAATGGTCCTAAAATATTATTCTTGTATACGTTCTACCCATACGTGTAGTTTGTTTTTGTAGTTATATGTATATATAGCAAATATACAAGGGTCGTAGGGGGAGAAACCCAAAGCACTAAAGCAAACAAAAACCCATTTTAAAGTCAACTTATTGCATACGTCACGTCTAGTATGCGAATCATTATTTGAAGATTTTTGCCGAATGCGCTCGCCTGTTCAAAGTCACTGTTGTGCAACACTATAAAGGAATAATTAACGCCCCTACATCACACACTTTATATAGGTGTGTAAGTTCACTCATAGTACTAACCCTAATTGTTTGGGACGGCTACTTTTCATCTCTTCCTATTTTCCTCAATTGACTCACAATCCTTTTTGTTTGTCTCTTTCTGTTCTCGTTCCTCACTCTACTTTTCAACATTATACTCCCCCTTCCCATTCCCCAAGCGTAGCGTACCAAACTGGGCATGTGCCTGCTTAACCTCCGTGTCTTCTCTCTTGTCCTTCTCCTCCTATTTCCCTAAAAGTGTATCTGCACCAGTTTCTTTTTTCTGTGTAGGAAGCAGAAAAGAACCACTTTCCAATGGAAAAACAATCCTCAACTCGAAATTGGGCGTAGTCTTCAAAATAGCAGACACCTATTTCTCTATGCTCACTCCGGACATTGATTTTCTCAGAATGCCCCCCCACTCACCTCTGTTAAAAAGACGCGGCACGATATGAAGCCAGCGTGGGTAAGGATATGTCGCAATCCAATGCTACTTCAAAAAAAAACAGCAAGAAGAAGAACCAGGTAACAAAGAAAATCTTACGCCTAATCTTCCGAACCACAGCTGCACAATGACACAACTTGGTCAACCTTTTACAATTTATGAAGCGTAAAGAGAAAAATATCTATCTCGTCAGGATCAGCCTTATTTTTGAGCTTGATTCCAAAACTTCTTTAGGTATTGCGAAATGAAAATTTCACTTGTTAGAAAAAAAACAACGCTGCATGCCATAGAAAGAAGAAACAATTGTAAGGATACGTTTCTTTTAATCAATTCATACAGTGCTTATCAAAACAGCGTCTCAAATCCAACTGTGAAGATTTGCTTAGAAAGCCTTTGTCAGGGAAACTACATCTTAATCGAAACAAATCTCGTACGCGAAAGAACAAGAAATTGTTTCTTCTGCGAAAAAAAAAAGTAAGGCGAGCTGCTTGAGGGCTGGTATTGAGAAATGTCGTTTTTTTGGATGCCTGGTATTGTCAGGTTGATGACTGGCTGTTTGAGGCACCATAGAGGAATTGAAGGTCTCGCCGTGGGCGTAAAACCAGTTGGTAGGGAGTCAACACGTGTAGTTATTGTTCGACAAAAGGAAGTATGAGGTCTATCCACTAGTAGAGAGACTAGGTGGTGATGGGGAGTCCGGCTTACACGCTTTATGTGTGTCCTCAAAGCTTCAATTTCAATATGGGTCTGCACGAGGTGGTCTTTGGCTATAGCTATAGTCGCCATTGTTGAGGCACCCTGAGGCAGACCTAGACATATTCGAAGCGCCTGTGCCTGAACGCTTTGTATCATGCGTCGACTTGTTTTGCTGGCATTTGATAATGCAGGCAGACTGTATCGTAAAAAGCCAAGGAAAAGCACCCTGTACAGTCGTAACATAGCATTAGGCTGCATTCCCCAAGTCTTTCCAGCGAGAAACTTGAAAAGATGGCATATGCCTGTCAATCGCTTTTTCGAATACGACACATGAGGGTTCCATGATATGTCTCTGTCGACTAGGACACCCAGAAAATTGTGAGATCGACGATATGGTATATTTTGACCGTTAATTGACACTCTGTAATTCAACATGGTTTTGCGCGTAAATGCCAGAAGATCCGGAGGAAACTTCCAGGCCTCGATTGCGTAGATACAAAGTAGTTGCAGTAACAGCTCTCGCTCGTAATTGCAGGCGAGTTACCGCAGATGTCCAGATGCAGATGTCATCAGCGTATGTTGATAGATAAATATTGTTTGGTAGGTGCGTATTGAGAGCGATTATTGTTTAGGCCATATCTCTATGGAAGACCATTTAAAGTGGTGACTGACCATCATGCTTTGTGCTGGTTGACCAATCTACGAGACCCTTCAGGAAGATTAGCACGATGGAGTCTGCGCCTTCAGGAGTTTGATGTCAACATCGTGTACAAGTCAGGCAAAAAGCACGAAGACGCCGACACGCTATCACGAGCACCTCTTCAATCCGCCAGTACTAGTGCAGAAGAAGGCGGCGCCTTCGTGGCAACTGTCAGCGGACCGGATCTGATGTCGCATCCACGAAATGACGCCAATCTAAGAATGATTATAGACCATTTAGAAGGTGGCACTGCGCCCATTCCTCGTCCGATGTCGTGAACGTTGCCATCATTTTGCCTACGAATTGGCGTCTTATACAAAAGGAACGCCGGTGCTGGTGACAGATCTCATCTTCTCGTCGTGCCTGAAGCCCTCCGCGATGACGTCTTATTAGCTTGCCACGACGAGCCCACATCTGGCCATCTGGGCTACTCGAGAACTATGGATTGGGTGCGACAACTCTACTACTGGCCTAAAATGTCTGCCTGTGTCAAACGCTACGTGAAGGGATGCCGTGAATGCCAGCGTCGCAAGACACCACATTTAAAGCCTGCAGGCCATCTACGACCGATCGATCCACCACGTACACCGTTTGAACAAGTGGGGATGAACCTCCTAGGCCCGTTTCATTTGTCTTCTTCTGGCAACAAATGGATTATTGTCGCAACCGATTATTTGATAAGTTACGCTGAGACGAAGGCGTTGCCACGAGGGACCGCATCTGAAGTTGCCAGTTTTTTTATGCATCAAATTGTGCTACGGCATCGCGCCCCGTCACATGTCATCACTGATCGAGGGACATCATTCACAGCGAAACTCTTGGATGATATCTTCAGGTTGAGTTACACAACCCATCGAAAAACCACTGCGTATCACCCTAAGAGTAATGGTTTAACAGAAAGCATAAACAAAACGCTAGCTGACATGATCTCTATGTACGTGGATGTGCAGCACAAAACGTGGGACGACATCCTGCCGTACGTAACATTTGCGTATAACACTGCAACGCAGGAAACTACACGTTTCACACCATTCCGGCTCGTTTATGGTCGAGATGTTAGAACTATGCTGGACGCCATGATTCTATAAGAGGACATGGACAAGCTCGACCAATTAGCCCCCGACATCAATGAGTACATTCAGCGCGCTGAGAAAGCACGTCAACTGGCCCGTATGCACATCCGAACTGAACAGTGCGCAGATGCACGGCGCTACAACACCCATCATCAAGAAGTTAATTATGAACCTGGTGACCAAGTTTGGGTTTGGACACCCATTAGGCGGCGAGGTCTCAGTGAGAAACTCTTAAGGAAGTACTTTGGACCTTACAAAGTACTCAGACGTGTGAGCGACGTGAACTACGAAGTGGTTCCAGACGGAGGCTCGCCATCATCCCAGCGCAGGTTACCACGCCCAGAGACTGTACACGTAGTCCGCCTAAAACCATACTTTACGCGGTGATGCAAATTTTCTTCTTGTGCCAGTTAACTCTTCATGTGAACAGTGAATGCCGTTTATTTCCGATTGCCGGGCCCAGGACGCATTTTCTCTCGTGCACTAATTTGTTTAATGTTTCTTTATGTTACCTACTTCGACCCACTGCTGTGCACATTTTTGTTTGAGCATCGGGTCGATGCTCTCTTGGGAGGAGGAGTAATGCCACCTGGTGTTCTGTGCCAGTGAACAGTGGGTCAGTTCTGTGCCGGCGAACGAGGAAGACGAAGACGAGCAACCCGTGCCAGCGGAGACGACCTTCAGAGCCAAAATCTCCTAGGAGACAAGACAAGACAAGACGACCTTCTTTGTCTCTGAGTTTTGGACAGTCGCGTCCCTTTGTACGTTCGTTCGAGCTCTTAGCGCGTGACAATATTGAATAGCACGGGGCTCAGTACACCACCCTGAGGGACGCCACGACAACTGAAATGTGTAGACGTGTTCCCGGTCTCTGTACTCACAAAACAGGATCGCATTTGGAGATAACTGCGTATCCACTTAAACATTCGGCTACCCACTCCAATCTCTTCTAGTGCGGTAAGGACGACTTCATGTGTAACGTTATCATAGGCTTCTTTGACGTCAAGGAACAGAGAGGCGCAAAAACGCTTATGGCCTTTCTCGTGTTCAACGTACGTGATTAGGTCAATGACGCCATCGATCGATTATCGACCACGTCAAAAGCCAGCCATGGCATTTGAGTAGATCTCATGATACTCCATGTACCACTCGAGTCGGCCGAGAATCGTTCTCTCCATCACTTTACCCACGCAACTAGCCAATGCGATCGGGCGATAGGAGGAGAGTTCCAATAATGATTTGCCAGGTTTTAGTAATGGTACTAGACGACTAGTTTTCCAACTTGAGGGGACAGTGCCCTCTAGCCAACAATCATTATATAGCTGAAGTAGAGCTATTCTCGCGCGCTCACCCAGATGACACAGGGCTCTGTAGGAGATTCTGTCAGGTCCTGGTGCGGAGGTCCGTTTGCATGAAGCGAGTGCTGCCTTGAGCTCCTGAATGGTGAACGGGAAGTCCATACAGGAGTCACGTGGTGGCGGACAACTGCTCGAAAGTGGTGAGTTGCTGATGGCTGTAGTTTGCCCTGATAATCCGGCACAGACTCTTCAGCAACGTCTACATCTGGTCGATTTTGGGGAAGGGCTAAGGCCTTGAATGGTGACTTCTGAATGGGCGATGACCGCAAACCTCTAACCCTCCTCCATATCTGCGATAAAGGCTTACGAGGGTCGAGTGACTCGCAGAAAGTAATCCAGCGCTGGAATTCTAGCTTGTCCAACCGACGTTTGATCTTCTTCTGCATACGTCTAGCAGTCCGTAAATCTTCTGTGTCCTTCGTGCGCCGGTACCTTCTTTCAGCTCGTCGTCGCAAGGCTCGAAGCCGCACCAGCTCTATGTCGATGTCCGTGATTCTTACAGGGCATGGGATCGTACACACAGTCTCTTTTACAGTGCTCTTGATGGCCCCTTGTAAATCGGGAATATGTTCTTGGCATTGGTCTTCCATACGGGACTGAAATTTTTTCCAGTCCACTCTTTTAACCATGTCGCGCACTTTAGGGGGCGACAATCCTCTGATCTTGACGTATGTTGGAATGTTATCACTCCCGTGCGTTTCTATATTCGTGAACCATTCAGTATATTTCACTAGGCTTCGTGAAACAAAAGCCAAGTCGAGACAGCTACTGTATGTGGAGCCACGTAAAAATGTAGGACTGCCATCATTCAGTAACCAAAGTTGGTTGTCGGAGGCAAAAGACACCAAGCTTCTGCCCTTCATGTTGGTATTCTGACTTCCCCATAATGTATGATGAGCGTTAAAATCCCCAATGATAACACACGGGTCAGGAGTTAACGCTATGATGTCTCGTAGTCTGCCAAATTCATGCCAAATATTCCTTTGTGTAAAACTACCTAATCAGTCAGGTAACATTAGCTGTGAAATTTAAAGACAAAAAATGAAAAGCGAATATGAAGACTTGGTGCATCACCTGGAGCTCAGTACAACACTCGGACGCGACTTTCTATACAGGATATAACGTACTTCAGTAGGTGTTGAAAGCTGGGATAAAGAGTTTTTATTTTCCAAGGGTTGCATTTGTCAATATAGGCTCTTCGCTGGTTTCATAGGCCGGAAACATTTTTGTAATGATTTCATACCAATAGAACAAGGGAGTACATATAAAACTAAAAGAGAAAATTCAAGATATATAATAAATAATGATACAAAAACGACAGCAAAGGAGAACTTGAGAGAAAAAGATATATATATATATTTATATAATAACTTTGATTGAAAGACAGAGAGGAGAAAATAGACAAACATGACAGAATGGAGATAAACGCCGGAGAAAGCTCTCCATGTGGTTTATTTTATAACCTTTAGCGGCGGCTTCATTCATTCATTCACTGGGTAAAACAAGTGAACGCAGTTAATGAAATAGTTATTCTTCTTCGCTGGAAATAATTACAGCTGCAAAGCACCAACCTCTCAGCTAAAAAATTACCACGAACATAGAAAATGCGTATAGTGTGATACGAGAAACGCGAAATCATTAGTGCCTGTTTCGTTCCCGGGGAACAATGCAGCTTGTTTCTGAGCTTGGCATCTCCACAACGCACCGGAACTCCTCTTTCATGGAAGCGTGGGTTCAAGTTTCTAAGACATCATGCTGAATGTCCACTCATTGCTGCAGAAAGAAGAGACGAGCTTTGGCTTATGGAACGTCCACAAACCAACCGGAGATGTTGCGGGAGAACAAAAGTGCATATGCTTGTCGAGCACGAATGCAGCATATTATTGGTACGTGACATAGCTTCATTACGGTACTGTTTATTCGTTAAAGCAATGGAGGAGACATTGGGGAGCACTGTATTTACACTGACTAAGCTGCAAATATATATACAGAAGTCTACGGTGCTGCATTCTCAAGGGAGAAGGAACAAAGGTTGATTCCGATGGTCACGCAATCCCGCGTCACGCGATTAGTCAGGCGGCACATGACCCCTCTTTCGGAAACTTTGCAAACAGCATGAGCGAAACTATCTGTGTAGTCCCGGAAGCGATCAGGTGCTGCACTTCGCTCAATTGTGCGGGGCCTCTACCGATTCCCAAGTTGTATTCGATTTTAATTGTTTTCTATTGTTTTCCTTTGTGAGCTTTGACATGGTTGACATGGACACCACGAAGGGACTGACAGCTGATTTTGTTAGATGTAGTTTTTTTTTTCTGGACGCTACAGAAAGTTTAGCCCTCGTTGTGTTCGGAGCTGTCGTAGTTCATTCAAAAAGCATGCAGCCATTTTATAAGGAGTATTTTTCGATCCGAGAGGCTCTGAACTCGGGTGAACCCTTTCATACCGCAACGCTGAGAATCGATAGCGATGCCGGTAACCTTTCTGATGACTTGTGCAAGCTGTCTTTGTTCTGCTTTCGCGAGAGTTCCTGTAACTACGCTTAACCACGTTTATTTTGAGCCTTACAACTATTTTTGAAAATAACAATTCGTTACCGTGAGACAATGTTGCTTTATACAGCTTCGCTGTATGTGTACAGCGTAATGTGCGCGTGCGCCCAAGGTTGTTGCGCCTGTGTCGTGGATGGTTTGTCCCGTCGTCGTTACTCTCTGGACACACGAACCATGCCAAGTCACCGAAAACGTCACTGCGCTTGTGTGCGGCCGTGCCGACTAGCAGCACATGACATTTCTAAGACCTATTGTGAATAGAAAAACCATGTCACTCCAAAATCTTAGTGACCCAGAAACGGTGTGAATGGTTTCATGAGCCCGAATATAAGCTGCTCAAGACGCACCGATGAGCATGGGATTACCACGTAATGAGAAGACTATGCCAATTTTATGCGTACCACTAATGCAGGCCTATAGGTACATTTTTATGGATTAATATTTTCTACTGTAAAGAAGCAAACAAAACTTGAATACTAACGAGAAAACTCTTGACCGCGTACACTAGTCTACGGTCACTTGACAGGGTGCGTCGGATAATTGAAGTTTCTGCCACCAGGTGGCGCCACAAGCTATTTTCGTGAGTTTGAATTAAAAAACAAAAATACAACTCAACTGTTTATGAGAAAAACAGCATTGATTTGAGTCCCTTTGGAAAACAATGTTTACGTCCGCGCAGCCGTCTCAGTTCATGTTCTGGGCAGTGTCGGTCTTTTTAAATGTCAGCGGCTACCGCTCTACGCATGAGGACATAACGAGTGAGCCAAGGAAGAAAGGAATGGTAGCAAAACAAAAGACGCCAAAATTTCTAATAATTTCTTGTGTCACGCATACTAGTAAATCAAATTGCCGAAGAAAGGGAAAAGACACTAGGAGACTCGCACCTTACGCCGTACAAGAATGGTCAGTGCAACCATGGCACCAGGTGATATACAGGTCTAACGTTAAAAATCGACCAATGAAGGTATGAGACAATAGTTTAAATAAGAAGTTCGGCAGGTATGTGCACTAATTCACAAAATAATCAGTAGAAAGTTTACACAAAAACCTAAAAAACAATAACGCATCAGCATTTTTCATCACAAAAAGATAAAAACATTATTGCATAAAAAAAGCGAATTTAAGAATTGTCTTTCCTAGAAGCCTTTATTATGTGCCATAGTGTCAACTCCGACTAGTATGTTTAGTGTCACTGCACTATAAGGACTGTAGCAAGGCGACCCAAAAAGGACGTCTTTTGTGTTATTTTGTCTTTGTTTGTGTTGCAAGTACTTTATGTTTCGGGACAATGAAGCATGTACTTACAAACTATAAACTCTTCCTATCACACTAAGTATGTTATCACGTCTCAGAGTTGCTTTTTTTGTTACACATGTTTTTCTAAGTTTTTTTTTGAACCTAAGGTACACGACACCATCTAGTGGGCTAAAAACCTTTTGTTATGAATTATTGTAAAGCTGTCAGAAACCAAAAAAAAAACGGCATGCCTGAACAATGATACACCACATCAGAATGACATTAAGGAAATGTTCGGTGTATACAGAAAACTTGAGTATTAAAGCATGGAATCATGGCTTAGAGTCGGCAGTATTAAATTAAGTCAACGCAGGAGGCGACAATTTTTTTCTGAGAGGCATAAATTTTTGAGCGTGAGGAGCTTTGACAAGATAACCATGTAATTCACTAAAATAATATTTATTATGAAGTAAACAATAAAATTATAGGAAATTCAGAAAAAGTGATAAAGTTTGTTGACAGCGTATCACTAATTCCAAGACATTGGAAATATTAAACTTCAGTGGCAACCGTTGCAACAGAGAGTGTCACTTGTACCACTTCGATATCTGACAACAAAGCATCCAAGATCAACAACTACACAGGTAAAAATCAAGTGTTTGAGAGCAGTTCGTTACATGCCAACAAAACTGATTTCGTTAATTTGCCAGAGAGTAACGAAGCACCACCTAATCAGGTGAAATTACCAAAAATTGAATTAGCTGGAACAATATGAAATCCTGGTATTGTTCCGAAAACCATAACCGATTTCATAGTTTCTATAGCATACCTCTTTCAGGATGGTCTCGAGTGAACTTGCGTGGATCACCGCCGCAACCCATCATGATCAAACGCGTTATGAAGTGTACTTCAAAACTACATAATGATGAGTTCTTTCTCCTTTTTGCTGAATTTTTCATTCGTGGGCAAACGCATATTACGGCGCCATTGTCCATGCGTCAAGAATGCATTGATGCACGAATTGCACACACAGCATCAACACTGTGCAGATAGCTCCCCTGCTTTGGGAGTTTCGCTAGAACAAAACACTACAGATTGACCAATAGACTCATCTGGGTGGTGATCAATCTTAAGAAGCGCTGGTTCTAAGGCCTCTTCCTCCGCCAATTTTTATATACCCTCATGCGTCTTCAGCTCATACAAAATAGTGCGTTGTTGCCTATAGTGTCGTATACGTATAGGCCCTCTATATCAGTAAGCGCCGGACCAAGAAGAGTGGTGTGCGAAATCCTAACACAAGAAAAGAGACTGAGTCTGTTGACGGTAGAGAGTTCAACTGACGTTGATCGAAGAGTGTCCATCTCGCAATCACTAGTGGAACATTAGTGTGTCCATGTCAGCCAACTCACAAGGCAAAAAAAAAGTCATATGAGCAAACGATCATACACAACATAGAGCAAAATCTTAGAGCAACCGAGGACACAAATTGAGGCCAGCATGCCAATACTTCGGTTTGATTTTCGCAGCCCTTCTTCGAGCACTCATTTAAATTATGCCTTCTTAATGCTATAAATTTTATTTTTGACCGTTTTGTATGTGGACCTAGTTTCCGTCTGTGCTGCGCGGCGAAATCATAGTCTTGGCTCTATGAAATATACAACGCACAATTAGCAGAGGGACAGCACTGCCGGCAGACACTATTTGTGTGCTGCGGCGAGGGTGAAATGGGTAGTTACTGGCAAACAATGTGCTTTAGTTGGCTATAGAGACAAAACATCTGAGACGGATCTCAAAAGAGAATTGTTTCTGAAAACCTAAGGGTGAGCACTATATGAACGATACCTTTATTTTTTTTTTAGGTTAGCATGCGGTACCAATTATTCATATAAGTCAAATAAAAACAGTTTCGATTGCTGCGAAGAAACAACTTTTTTCATGTCCTTGGAGCAGCAAACAAGCCCGTAATGAGCCACTCCCACGATTGAACGTTAAAGAAATTGGTAAGAAGCCATGCACACATAGGCGTAATATATGCTGCCTATCTCTTGCGGTCGAAGTTATAAAACCAATTATGAAACCTGGCGATGCCACCAAGGTACCGAGAGAGAGCAAACTATTTATTGAAATGCAGAGAATTTAGCTGGCATGTAAAATTCGCTGACTTGCTACTCTTCGTGGGGAAGGCGATTGAGGATTGAAAGTACAAATAAGAAGAGAGAGAGAAAAACAAAAACAAATTGTGAATATAGATGATAGAATAAAAAGAAATAAAGGAAAATGCCACCTCGTTGACCATTGAATGAGGACGTGCGTTTAAAGTTCTTTTTTTTTTGTGGTGTCAAGCTGCAGCTACAGCATGTCTAGCTGACCGATGCAATCCAAGTACGAAAATAAAAGTTTCATCGCACGCCTCTGCAAAGTGGGGCAGGCTAAAGGTCCCAATACACAGTGAAGAGAGAAAGTTCTCTCAGTTATAGAATGCATGCAGTGTTCATAAAGCGCACGCTCTTCAGCATACGCTCTACACTCAAACAATATATGTTCTACAGATTCGATGGAGCCACAGTTGTTGCAATACGGACTCGCTGACTGACCGAAGCGGTGCTGTAGGCCGTTACCATCGGCACTGTTTAGACGTAGACGATGGTATAGTGTTTCCAGATGGCGAGAAATTCGGAATGAGAGTCTTGTGCTCAGATAGGGGTCGATTGAGTGAAGAAAGGCATAATGATGTGTCGGAAGGTTCCAGCGTCTCTTATTTTCACATTCGCAACTGTTTTGGCCATCTGGGCTGCATCTAATTTAGTGAAGTAAGCTCGTCTGTAATTGTGGTGTCGAAGACCCTTGCGTGCTGCTGCATCTGATTTTTCGCTGGAGGAAATTCCACAATGAGCCGGTATCCACTGAAACGTGATAGAGTTTCCTGCGGTCACAGCCAGGTGATGTAGATGTGCTATGTCGAACGAAATGGGTTGACACTTTGTTTTCTTCACGAGGTTGAACAATATCTGTAGTGCTCCTTTGGAGTCGGTGAAAATTACCCTTCCGTCCGGCGTTTGGCGCAAAATGCAGGGGACAGCTTCTTTGATACCATGAAGTTCTGCTGCTGTCGAGGATGTCTTCGGTTGCAGTCGAAAGGATAGCATTTGTCTTGTAGAAGAGATATAAAGTTCATTAGCGGAAGTCTACCGAGGCCGTACACTGGTAGAATACTTCTGCAGATGAGGAACACGAAACAGCTTTCATTCATAAATAATAAACCAAAGGGAAACTATGCCCATGACGGAAACACGCGGTAACACCAAAATGAAGTGTTCAGTCGACGTCGGAAGCTGTAAGTGGGTTTGCGGGTGTTTACTAAAGAGCTTTGTGTGTACACGCACGCCATTGCTATACCGTAAAAACAAAAGGCTGTAGCTGCACGTTTGTGTACACTATTGGGATTTGTAGGATGTGATATATAAACAAATGAATATATATATATATATATATATATATATATATATATATATAGAGAGAGAGAGAGAGAGAGAGAGAGAGAGAGAAGCAAAGAGGGTACGCATATGGCCCCATCACGTTGGCTCAATGGCTAAGGGAGCCGGCTGTTGACCCAAAAGTCATGGTATTGCATTTTAGATGCAGCGGCTTCATTTACAATGGAGGCGAAAATGATGTAGGCCCGTGTGTTGATATTCGGATGAACGTTAAAGAACCCCGTGTGGTACGGCGTCTCTCATAAAGATATGGTGGCTTTGGAACGTTAAACCCCACATATGAATCAATCAAGCGGGTACACGTACAAGAAAGCAAGCAATTTTTCTATAGAATTTCGTTTCTTTGACGTGGCAGGGCCTTCGTCAGGCCATGGCCAACATAAAAATTAATAAAGGAACCACCTGCTTTTTCGTAAGAGTATACGCTTCTTTCCTGGCTCTTACCCCTGACCCACTGAAGTTTTCCCCTGAATATATATATATATATATATATATATATATATATATATATATATATATAGTGTGTGTGAATGTTTTGTGGAAAAAGATTTCATAGTATGAATAACACCTTACGAGGAAGGTATTTAGGATACCAGCGTTCACAGAACAATCCTCTGCATCTTAAAGAACATATTTCATGCGCGCTCAAATACACCCGCATACACATGAACATTGCAAAGAATCTCCATGAATGACGCTAAGGCATGTAGACACAGATATATGCGAAGAGTGCTAGACAGCACAAATACCGCTCTCTTCAGAACAAATGTTCAACAATATAGGGTACGATGTACTCTGCCAAGGAGAGCAATAAGCGGTCCCAGTTACGAAAAAAGCCCAATTCTGTTGCATCCGCTTCTTTTGTGTGAAGTTTTGGAGCATTCATGATAGTTTATTAACATGCAGAGTCATAATTTTTCAAGGCACCAAACAATTTTATATATTCAAGCTCACTCAAAGTCACTTCATACTTTTGGTACTTTATTTATTAGTTTAAAGATTAGAGCCTTCAAAAAAATCAAATAATATAAAAGTAGCGAAAAATCCCCGTTGTTTTATCTACGACTAAGTTGTCCAAAGTTTGTGTTATCTCTGTATTATCATATGCTTGTAGTAATGCATCATTCACAGGAGATAAGTCCGTAATTAAATTTGTGAGGTGGTCAGTCACTGTTTACACGATATATTATAGAAGGAATAAGTCAACAAGGATGAAGTCTGGTTTGGCTACGTTGTGCAAATTGAACTATGAATACTATAACATCAAATCTAAGAGCATGACGTTTTCTTTTTTTGTAGAAACCGTGCTGGTCGTGACTACAATGAATCAGCCTAGAACAAATTGCAATGTTTATGTGATAGCTAGGCATGAACGGCCATGCCTTCGCAATTTTTTTTTCAAATTAAAACACGCAATAAGTGGTAGCGATACACTAGTTTTAAACTAACCAGCGTTAGAGGTAACACTCTCCATAAACGAACAGAGAAGACGTCAGAACGCTATGATCGTATAATGGTCACGTACCACTTGCCTATAATGCGTTTACTCTGTTTGAATAAAACCAGAAGGGCTCGAACACAACGCAGCGATAGAAAGTTGTACGCTTGAAGCTATCTACTCAGTTCCACGCAGGGTACACTGCTTTGGAAATCGGCTTTGCTAGCAACTCGGTTTTGGGCAATGCGTTGGCGTGTGCGCAAGTGATAATACGTTCGCTGAAAGCCGCGTTAGGCCAATGATGTTTCGCGCATACACAGTTTCATTTATCGTGTGTTTGCCTTTTAATATTTTATTTTCCGCGCATTGCATTCGACACTGTCATTCGGACTGTAAGAACGCTAAATGATTGATTCCAATATTACCAACTGATAAATATAAACACAAGTATAAGCAGCACTGTTTTCTTGCGCAAATACTGAACCCGATGACCTTCACACCTTCTGCCCCAAGGGTATCATTCAAAATAGCTGTGAGCTTCTCCTCCTTCTCTATTGTCGCACTAACACAAACAATATGTTGCACCTCGCAGTTGTGTCCCTCGTAAGTTGTCGCCCCGATGGTGATGATCATGCAGTCATAGGTGAATTCCTCTATAAGTTGGTTTGCATCCATCGTGCGGTAGGAAAGCCCTACGAAGGTCTGCCGGTCTGAACGAGTGTTACCTGCAATGGTGCGAAGCTCGTCCGCAAAGCCCATAGTCAACCTGTGGTCAGCTTCGTCCAGCACCAGGAAACTGCAAAACTCGGGTTTATCTTGGGCTCCTCCATAAGAGATAGAAATTGGCCTGGCGTGGCGACGCAAATATAGGTGCCTTCCTTGAGCTGCTTCAGTTGCTGTTCGTGGGGATCTCCTGGTAAGAGATATACCACCCGATTTCCTGGTCCCGCCATGAGAGCCTTGGTAAAGTGCCGAACCTTTAGGGCCACTTCCCGCGTCACAGTGAGCACCTGCACTAAAGTACCGTAGCCGGGAAACACGACCGGCTGGTGCAGTACGTGGATGATGTCCGGGACGAGGTAGGCGAGGGGCTTGCCTTTTGATCCGCTGTAGATAATGGTGACAAGGTCTCTAACGCTAAGCTCTACAGGCTAACACTGTGCTTGTACCACGCTGAGCGTCAATTCTAGGCTGCGTGCCTGGTTCGCCTTCGTTATGGGGTCAGGGAACTCAGTTTCGCTGATGAGCAGAATAGGCTTCAGAACATCGCACCCAGTGACAATGATGTCGTTAGCCTTACGGTACTGTTCTACTTCTTTTGTCGGTCACTGGGCTGTCGCGATGTGTTCACGGTTGACGTCCTTCTGCACAGACGGCTAGGAAACCTTTGTTCAGTTTTTTGCCAGCAGGCTGTACCCAACCGGAATGGTCGAGCCAATGGGTTCCACTTCATTTAGACGCCACGGAAGAACCCCACGTCGTCTTCGTCTCCACCGCTCAGCAGGGGTCTCAATCGTCGTCCAAAATACCACCAAGAACTCTCGTGTGGAGGACTTCCTCTCAGAACTCCCTCCTCTGGTGCGCTCCACAGACAGATTGCTAGGCTGTTTAGTCCCACGGTTGAAATTTGATACTGATGATGATAATATAATCTTGCTGATGGCACTCACTCACCAAGGGTGATGGGCCAAGAACCGGGTAGGAGGATCTCTGAGTTAGATACCTATCAAGCTGATAATCAGACCTAGGAACTTTAGTGTAAAAGAAAGTGTAGCTAGGAAATGGAAAAGTTTTAAGAGCACCAGTCATGCTCTTTCTGAATTTTTTTAGTTACCACGTTCTGAAAATAAAGTGTGCAGGTTACCTCCCAGAATTTATAACTTCGGTAAGTGTGTCCCTCCTGCAAAATGCTAAACGTTCGAAAGCAAAATTTAAGCCCAACAGTACTGACATGCTAGTGAAGGTTACCCCGTATTGCGACGACTAACTCACGTGCTTCAGAAAAAAAACTATTTATTGGGCTTCTTCTTGTTAAAGACAAATCAAAGACATCAAGTATTCTCAAGGTTTCTCGTCACTTCCTTTTTCTCATTTTTGGCCACTGTCATCCATGATATGATCCCGTGCAGTGAAGGTACCTGTCGTCGTGACCAATTGTTTTTATAAGAGTGCACCGCTAAAATGACGTGCATGTACCAAACGCTACTTTATGGCATTCGCCCATTGGGTCACGTCATGCATTGCTGGCATTCCCAGTAAGCCACGTGATTATTCTTCACTTTCCCGTCCAAGGTGAAATGAACCAGGATAGAGACGCCAGACAAATGAGTACGCATGTTCTGGGAGCAATGAAGAAGATGGCAATGAGGGCGAAAATGATGAAGAGAGTCTGTGCCGTCTCGCGAGGATGCCATGATCACTTCTGTCCACCGGTCACGACGCAATGGTTAGATTAAAAAACACCCCGCTGTTCAATATGGACACTGGTACAAAATTTGCTGAAGCAGGAGCACATGAAGAGGGACAGAATAAGGTAGAAAGAAAAGCAAGCAGGTTAACGATGGCTGAGCTCGGTCGGCCACCTTGCACCGGGGAACGGGGTTAACAGAATAAAAGTTGAAGTGTGAAAGGAGAAAAAAAATTGCTGATGCCGTCGATATAACGACACTTCTGTGCTTAATATCGTATGAAGAAAAGTGTAATGGGCCCACCTGACTTTGTTTCTAAAAAGAGCTGCTTACCACACCCACGAAGCCGTAAACAACCTCTTCAATCTCTGCCCCAAAAAGGACGCTCATCATATATAAGACCTGCCATGACTCCCCGCTTTTTTTTAGTGAATTCCAAAAGCGTCTCTGTACAATATTGCTTCCGGCCTGTCGTATCTCAAGGCACGCAAGCCACGTTCAACGGCACAACATGGTAACATCTCGTCTGCCTACTTTCTTCATCTTTTTTCACTCTGCTGGATATAATTTTGACGTGAACTAAATTGAATTTCACTAGTTTATGCGACCAAGATTTTTGTTCTTCCCGCCTCGAGATCAGCACGCACAATGCCTACGCTAGCAGCCTGTCAATACTCGCTACGGAAGTCTTTTCCTATTTGTGTGCCATTCGGTGATTCTATATATACATGGCTACGGGTGTTGCAATGTTCAAGATATAAAAAAACAAACTTGGAGGTACGTGCATTCGAAGAGTATACGATTTTGCGGACATTTCTCAGCACACACATCATTTACAATGGAGGGCAATAAAGAATGATTAAATTCAGTGTAAGAAAGAATGTGGCCCCGCCGCGGTGGTCTAGTGGCTAAGGTACTCGGCTGCTGACCCGCAGGTCGCGGGTTCGAATCCCGGCTGCGGCGGCTGCATTTCCGATGGAGGCGGAAATGTTGTAGGCCCGTGTGCTCAGATTTGGGTGCACGTTAAAGAACCCCAGGTGGTCGAAATTTCCGGAGCCCTCCACTACGGCGTCTCTCATAATCATATGGTGGTTTTGGGGCGTTAAACCCCACATATCAATCAATCAATCAATCAAGAAAGAATGTGTATCTGTGGGCATGACATCAATATATTCAATGCAAATAGCCGGGTTCGTGGTAACAAAAACATCAAGTTTCGAAGTAGGCAACGTACGTTCTTATTTGACTTTTAAAGTATTTATCTATAGTAAACAGTCCTTGCAAGATTATACATATGCACCACAGTGATCTGTTGCCAGCATTTAAGTACTTGGGTGGGACCTAGTCGCTTCGCAACAAACTAGTTATTGTAAATATTCCATGACGTGACCCAAAACATCCATAGTGCCAAGGTAGACTGACGCTGGGAAACGACCCTGTAACGAAGGAGTCGGCAATGACAAGACCCAACTGCTTAGACAAATACTCTAAGAGCCAGCCTATAGTTTCGAATAATTCATTTTTTATGGTGTTAGGCATAGATGAAGCAAGAAAAATTATAGGGAGGAAAGGTAGAGATGTTAACCAGTTTGGCATAACTGGTATGCGACCCTGCACACGAGAAAACGATGGGGGAGATTGAAAGAAGAGTAAATAAAAAGAGCAAGAAAGGGTAAGCGCACACGCACAGACCTAACGTTATACCGCGCAGAGCGGCATACAGGGCGTAAAGAAACTATGAATATATAACACCGTTGTGAAGAGGTCCGAAGAGATTTTTACCCTTTTGGATTTTTCGAACATGCACCTTGATCTAAACTGATGGGCTTCTAGCCCCACAAGCTTAGGAACAAGGAAATTTAGATAGGTTCAGCTTGTCTATATAACCAACCTTAGTACACCGTGTCCGGTCAACCTTTTTTAGATGGCTCAGACTGCTATGTGCCAAACTAAGACAGAGCTGTGTACAGCTGCCGCAGGCACCCAAAGAAAGCGCAAACCAGCACACTAAAGAAAAAAAATCACAGCATATCCACAAAGTGAATAAAGACGAGTGGTCAAAGCTCCGGGGGATCCCTAATCACCGTGCATTGCCCACTCGATCTAGCAAAGACGTGTCAACACGTGTGCACAGTATGCAGAACGTGGCTTGCTAATCACAAGGCGCAACTGATATTGAGATGTCTATATTGATATATGGCATGACCCGGTATGGATATTCATACCATGTCACCCCCGTGGAAAGGGGCACGGCTGGGCTCTAAGAAGCTTCGACCCTAAAACAATAGAATTAGCTGCGTTGGAGTCATATTTAAAGAGATCGGGAACAAATTAAAGTAATAATGCTTTCAAGTATCGGAGCTCACTGAGAGTTTGTTTGTGGCGCAAAGCATGTGTTGTACAGGTACAATGTGTGTTTATAAATAATAAACTTCGAAGACGCATAGGCTTGGTTTTCAAGAGTACGACGCGGTAGCGTTGTCAGGCCGCTGATATCGGCTTTAAGAACGCTTGGCTGGCTTTGCTTCTATATCCTCGGAGGATGATTCAATCGTGTCAGCAGTTAAGACAGCTTTGCAATACTCAGTACAGGCGAATATATAGGGAAAACTAAGAACATAATGGCATATATATATATATATATATATATATATATATATATATATATATATATATATATATATATATATATATATATATATATATATATATATATATATATATATTGTCTCGGACAGTTCCTATTTACATAGGTAACAAACGCATTCATTTGTGCGGTGCGAGATCCAAAACTATGCATTTTCTCTTGCACAAACATGATAATCGTATAAGGCCCTGACATTATAGTGGATGCCAGTCGGGCTAGTCTTTGAACTATCGAGGAATGAACGGGCACCTGACTCATTACGCTAGCTGAGGGTGAACCGACGAAAAACAGAAGTCCAGTGACGAAGGCAACTTTATCAGCAAGCACACAAGATGAAAATACTAATATTAAAAGATAGGCAAAAATGAAAGAATAAGAGAGAAATGAAGAAAGGCTGCCAACTCATAAGAAAAAAGATGGAAGCCAGAAGCGGATAGAATAGATTGTCGACAATAATTTGAAGTACGGCATTTTTTATATACACCCTAGTGAATATCACGTTGAACAATTGGTAAGGTACACACTTGGTTCGTGTCTTTTCTGCACGATAGTCTGCCTAATTGAGAGCAGCTTTTATTCATTCGTTGCAAGAGTTCTCAGAGGAAGCTGCTGATTCTGGTACAATAGCTGTGACACTCGGCTTGTCTGCACATGGCCTGGTAGACTGCATGACAATGAGGAAAGAAGGTGTGATCTAAACGCATTTGTGTATGAATTATCTCTCTCAATATCTTCCAATATTTATTCAAGCAACTTCATCGTCAATTCTCTGGATACAATCGGAGCACGTAATCTTTATCATTCGCCTAAAAACACAAAAACAAGCGTGGTGCGGGGGAGTGCTGTTGTAAGCAGATAGTCATGCACTGTTTTGTCGGTCCGAAAGCAGCCTGAGGAATGGCCACTTCATTGTGATAGAGTTCGCATTATTTATGCTTTAAATTTAGAAGTCCGAACACGATGCCTATAAACAAACTACACAATGCTCATTGAAGCTTTTCTTGGGGGACAAAATCAGTTCTGCTAAAAAAATGTCAACATGTGAATAAATTTGTCATGCTAAAAAATGTCAACATGTGAATAAATTGAAGGTCCATAGAATCCTCTTACAAAACTATAAAAAAACAAAGGAAAGTATTGAGCTATCTGTGTAAAAGAACGTGTCAAAGCAATGGCATGAGTATTTTTTATCGGGAATTGTATTGCACTGAAAGGCTGCATATTGCTAAAAAAAAGCAACAAAAAAGATGTGGGGCCAACTTCAAAACGAGATGCGATCTGCCTTTGAAAGACAGACAACTCTTGAATAACAGAGAAGGGAGTGAGTTGGCGCATATTTTTTCTAAGAAAAAAAAAACAGGGCGTGCAAACATGGAGACAAGAAGAAAGTGAAGACATCTCAAAGAAGTTTGTGGTGTTCTCACTTATTCTTTGCGTCCGTGTTTGCACGCCCCATTATTTCAGAATGGCAACCTGCTCTGTATCTTTTACGCGACGGTTGTTGGGCGTCTACGCTCAAGTAGGTTAGCATTCATAGAAGGTGCAATAGCTTTCTAAGGACTCGAGTTCCGTGTACGTTCATGAACAAGCGTTGTCGAACGGGTTCTTAGGAATAATGGTAACTCTCCAAAAAGTGTTCATGATGTTACGAAATGTTGTGAAAATTCTTCTCCTCGTTTCACGCTCTTCTGCCAAACGATCTTTCAGACACTGTGCTGTATTCCGAAATGAGCGACTGAAGGGTCTTTAATGCTAGAAAATTGTGACCTTGGAAGGTGAGAAATCTGAAAGTTTACATTGTACTTTCTAGCTTTTGTTGTGTCGACTCAATCTCGAACAACATTTTCAAAGAACATCAAGAAAGAATTTGCCTGGTATAATGATGCCTAGATTTTGTTGGCCGCCACAAGGTATGTGGGTGATAGCGTGTTTTTGGCCAACATGTGGCAAAACAACAATGCTTGACGGCCCATTGTGTCAGTAGGAACAAAAGGAAAGGTTAACGATCGAAATTATAAAGCAGAGCAGAAAGGCCCGTGAAAGACCCTTTCAAGCCAGATTAGTCAATATCTTCTTTATTAACTGTTGCTATTGTACGTACAATGGTTCAGGAAAAAGGCACAGTGGCTAGAAACCTAGAGCTGTAGGGCAACGCTAGACTGAGCTTAATATTTTTAAATTCAAATTTCTACAGAAGGACAGTGACCATCACGTGTAAATTAGATATTTTAACAGGTATAAAAAAGCTTTTTTTTTGGATAGTTCGTTCAGCGAAACCGTTTCTCTATAATTATTTAGCCTAATGTAGGAGTCACAAGAAAGTCCCATCTCAGTCTTTGTCTTGGAGAAGTATACTATCCGTGGCCTAAGCTTAGGGCAAACATTATTTTGGCAAATATTTGTTGATGTCAAACCATGCTTGACTCTTGGAGTTAAGGGAGTTGTCATGTGCGTTTGGAGAGCAGTGTTAATACGCGTCAAAATAACAACAGAAACAGCGCTTTTATTAGTCTTAGAGTAAAATTTCTAAACGTGTTCCTTAGAGAAACAAAAGAGAATCAATTTGGTCGACATTTCGGGTTTCTGTTACGCATTGAAAATGTTGCAGAGGTTATGCATCATTGCTCCAAAAAACGCTTGAGATGCAGAAATCATATCAAGGTGATGTTCTATCTTATAGAAATAAAATAGGTACGTCAATTGTATCAATCATTCCAAAGCGACTGTTGCTGTTTTCTCTAGTGAAACTCTGCAAACGAGAACGATATACTTCAGAAGAGAAGTTTATACCCCTCGAGTATTTGTTCTTACAGCAGAGCTGTTATGGTCGTGGTTTATCAATTGCCATTGGTACAAAGTTATTATTATCACAACTGATACGTTGTTTTTTTTCTATTTTTAATTGTCTTATTTTTTTCCCTATCCCGCTTTGTTCTCGGAAGCCGTGCACTGACTCGGCGAGCGTGGAAATCAATATTTCTGATAAGGCCTTTAAGCCCACTCGCGGTGGTCTAGTGGCTAAGTTATTCAGCTGCTGACCCGCAGGTCACGGGATCGAATCCCGGCTGCAGCGGCTGCATTTCCATTGGAGGCGGAAACGTTGTAGACCCGTTTGCTACGATTTGGGCGCACGTTAAAGAACCTCAACTGGTAAAACGTTCCGGAGCCCTCCACTACGGTGTCTTTCATAATCATATGGTGGTTTTGGGACGTTAAACCCCACATATCTATCAATCAAAACAACTGCCCTTAGGACGCGCCAGATAAAGGAGCCCTTTAAGTGCCCACTCGTGGTGTGGTACGAAAAAAATCGCAGCATATCCACGGAGTGAGTGATGATGAGTGGCGCAAAGCTTCGAAAGGGTTTATCGGCAAACCATGAATCATCCGCTGGCCGCGTTCGTCCATCTGTCTGTCTGTCTGTCTGTCTGTCTGTCTGTCTGTCTGTCTGTCTGTCTGTCTGTCTGTCTGTCTGTCTGTCTGTCTGTTTGTCTGTACATACGTCGGTCCACCTGTCCATTCGGCCGTCTGCATGTCCGTCTGTCTGTATGTCAGTTCACTCGTCCACCCATCTATGAACATTCCAAGTACCACCATCTCGTCTCTTTTCATTATATATTCATCATATATAAGTACCGCCATTAGGCGGGCATTTCATGGACTAAGACGAGAGGTGCGTCTACTGCATACAATTGACGCACGACTCACATTTTAAAGGGCCACTCACCAGGCCACATACCGAATTTTAGTTAGACAGTGGAAGTTGCTGGGTGTCCGATGAGGAACATTTTGCCACAAAAATTATTTCGATTATGTTCCTCACGAGCAGAGAAAACAGGTTTTCTGAAGCGGCGCAAAACAAGGATGAGAGGAGGCGAGCTCGAAACCCTTGCCGCTCCTCAGCGTAGCCTTCGCAAGCCAAATCTCTTCTCCACCCTCGCCAGCATCCGACCATGAGGTGACGTGCGCATGACATGCCCAAACAAGTCCAACCCCTGAGCACGCGAGCAGAGTTGCTTTCATGACCAGCGTTATTTTGTGGTCTTCTGCCTATTTCTGCAGGATGGTTTGGAAACGCTGGCTTTTAGACGCGGTAGAGTAGATGAGCACAATGAGTGCGCGAACGCGTAGGAGCGTTCCACGGCGGTCGTCTGCTGAATTTGCTGACCACGGGGACAAGAACGCATGCGAAACGCTCGCACATTAGCCCCGCATCTCGTAGCATTTCACGGGAAAAAAATGGAAGAAAAACGCGCACATATTAATGGCGTCTCATTATTTGTTTCAAATTTTCTTTATCTTCTAAAGCAACAAATACATAAAGTACGCACGTTGTGTAAAATAATTTTTGCCATGACACGTCGTATACTGTTGACAACGTCAGAGCAGAGTCGTCTACGTAGAGGTCAATGTCACTGCATTGTCGTGTACGTAGAGCCATTCATACGCCCAAGTCATCAGTCCCCACGTGGGAGCTGCCCGCAACACAGTGATCTGTGTTTTGGAGGACCAAATAAAAGTTTATCCAATCCAATCCAATGCCCTCATTCTCTAGGCGTGCGCCGGTAGAAGGGAGGGGGAGCAGCGTTCATCTTGAAATTTGACCCGTTTCCGCGGCACGTACCGTTGCAAATTTCGGCAGACGTGATCATGAACGCCTCGTCTACGCATTGCGCTTGTCAGCTCAAAATTGTCAAACCCGGTGAGTAGCCTTTTAAGGAGCTTCGCCTCTAAAAAAACACCGCCAAGACCTTGGGTCGGACGCCACCGTGTCACAGGAAACGCAAAGGGGTCATTCTAAAGTTTAAAATAAGAAATATCTGAAAGTGGCGGGATCCGCGTTGTCGACACTTGCTGCCGATTGCACCAACAAACACAATGGCGTAACAAATGTTATAGTTGTTATTTTACGCTCATTTTGTGTATGGGCTACGAGGGCGTCGTTTTTCTGTTTCAGCGGGAAGCTGCCAGTATTGAGCTTCTCGTCAATCTTCGTGGGGCTTATAATATTTAATGATTACACTGATGGTTAAGCCCTGGCTACGAAACTTTGACTACTTTGACTGATTTGATTAATTAAAAGCAATTTAGAGGGATTGCATTCCTCTATAGAAGAGCTGGAGGTCTTTATATTTACGCCACCGTGGTACGAAACACACAATAGGAAACAGTGTCCAAACATTAAGGGCAGTAATGTGCACACATACAACTAAGCACAAAGTACATGAAATGTTAAAGCAAAAATGTCCAAATCCATATGTGGGGTTTAACATCCCAAACCACCATAATATTATAAGAGACGCCGTAGTGGAGGGCTCCGGGAATTTCGACCACCTGGGGTTCTTTATCGTGCACCCAAATCCGAGCACACGGGCCTACAACATTTCCGCCTCCATCGGAAATGCAGCCGGAGGCGGAAATGTTGAAGGCTCGTGTGCTCGGATTTGGGTGCACCTTAAAGAACCCCAGGTGGTCGAAATTTCCGGAGCCCTCCACTACGGCGTCTCTCATAATCATATGGTGGTTTTGGGACGTTAAACCCCACATATCAATAAAAAATTTTCAAATCCACAGGCAGTACCTCACACGTGCTGCTATGGACTAATACACATCCACACACTTACCACACTATACACAATGTACATGACGATATATAGGCCATGTTGACAAAAAATTACGCCGTGAAAGAGCTCACGACAGCGAAGCGAATCTGGGCACAATAAGACATTCACAGATTTATCGCTACAAGTGTACGTAGTACGTGTATACGTAGTACGTATGTGTTTCGAAAACAAAATTTAACGATTTCAAGTTCTTCGTACTCTACCATGGGAGAGCAGTGAGCGATCCCGCGGAACAATGCTAAACGCCCTCAACGTGTGTTTAGGTAAAGTGGTTAATGATTTAGAGAACTTGGTACTCTACTAGGGGAAAGCATATAGCCGTCCCGTCGGTGTAGTACTTGATCAGGCCCTGTTGAAAAAAAATAGTTTGGAAATGAGACCAGTGCTAGTGACCCACCTAACTTAGCCTCAGTGAAGAAGTGCATAAGGTGAAAGTGCGGGTACTTGGGTAAATGGAAATCTAAGAGAAAACTACTTCTACTGATTCACTGGGTGCCGACCATGTTGTCCACATAAATGCTATGTTGGACTGTTCTGGATGTCGTTTTTCCAGATGGCAAAAGTGCATGTCACCGAGAAGACATTTTTTTTATTCAAGAACACACCTCCGGTTTCTCGAGCGCTCCACTTTGAGTTTTCTTTTTTAGCCCGAGTGGTTGAGGAACGAGGAACGGTGATTTGAATTTCCGCCAAGAGCCAGTGTCTGAACCTATGATATCTGCAATATACGCTTGCGTCTCTCTTTCCAGACAGAAGACTATCAAAAGACGCTAGTCTTCTGTCTGGAGAGAGAGAATAAGACGCTAGTGTGACGTTCTGCGCGAGAGAATTGGTGAGTAGGCGCTGCATAAAAGATGGGCGCTATCTGGCAGTCAATTAAAGAAATGAAATTTTTTTTCTAGAACGCCAAGCCACTCTAAACGCAGAATATAACTGCAACATTTTTAATATCTCTTTGTTCTTGTTTTCAATAAATTGCCATGTCTTGTATAATATTAGGCGCAGTAAAAGCATACCGAAGACCTATATATTTGCCCTGAACGTAAGAAAGCTAGCAATTCAAGCCTACGATGCCAAAGTCAAGCGCACTCAACGGTTCCTGCGGAGCCGCTTATGCAGTTACCGTTCTGCCTCTGTTGGCTTTGGTGGTTTTTAAATGCCTCAGGGAACTTATGTAGAGATTGAGATGCAGCACAGAACACCAATGTATCTGCTCTAGCATCGCCGTTTCGGGTGCTCTTTACGTTTCTGAGGGGGCACTCATGCATTCACCCCTAAGGGTGAGCACACACAATGAAAAAATGTGTGTTTTCTCACGTGAGCTCAATAATTTCACAAATATTGAGAGTGCTTCTTCTATCGCGAGGAATAGAGTGGAAATAAAGTCTAGCTGTTTTGTGCCTAACCAACTTTCTTTCCTTCTTTCTTTCTTTCTTTTTTTCTTTCTTTCTTTCTTTCTTCTTTCTTTCTTTTTTTCTTTCTTCCTTTCTTTCTTTCTTTTTCACTTTCTTCTTTTTTATTCCTTTTCTTTCTTTCTTTCTTCTAGTTCATTTTTTCTTTTCTCTTCATCCTTTCTTTTCTTCTTCTGCCTTTCTTTCTTCTTCCTTTTCTGCTTCTTTTTTTCTTTCTATTTCCCTTCTTCCTTTTTTTCTCCCTTTCAATATTTATTACCGTTCTTTTCGTGTGAAATTTGAACAAAAATAGCTGTTTCATCGCGAGGATGACGCAATGAATGCGATAGCAACCAACTTTCACATTGCACGATATAAAGATTCCAGGTAACTTTTTTGGACACAATTTCGCGTAACTCACACATTGGTGTGGCCTTAACTGACAATATGTCGTAACGGCCACCGTACAGTGCGGCTGTAGTGAAGCCTCGGCGATTTAATTGAAAGTCATGCAAAGTTATAGGCAACAAATACGTCATCCAGCAATTGAAGAATACCGGCTTCATTTGGCCACCTGCATGTCTCCTCCAATTCTCCTCCCTTATCAAGCCTCTAATAAACAATGTTGTACACTTCCTTCTCCTCCTCCATTCTGTTTCTTTTGCACTTCTTGCTATGCCCAAAGAAACAAGGAAGAGTGCAAAACACAGAACATTGAAAGAGACAGACCAAGCACTGTTTCACAAATGCTTTATACCGTGAGAGGAAATATATAAACGTGTATGTATCATGAAAGGGTGCGAGGAAGAGGTGAACAGTTCAAAAGTAGTTCTTAAAAATACGGCGTAATCAGTGCGTAATCAATACAAAAACATGAAAAGCCAACAGCCACATCAAACATACGCAAGTTCTTTGGTAAGAAGCACTATCGACGGCCAAATCACACAAATAATGCCTTTCTAGTGGATACAAAGGGCCTCGCAAATTTCACATGCTGTCACCATAAAGCCTTGTTGTTCTTCACTGATCAAACATAGCATGACAGCCACATAGGGAGCTGTGTGTGGCTAAAAGGCTGACAGCAGAACCTTTCAGTACAACGTGCTTCCAGGGGAAAACCAGTTTTCTTTAGTAGGTATATTTGTCAAGACCTGGGAGTTTCCTGCTACGCGCTATTTCACACCTGGAACAATCTAAATAAAGTCCCTCCATTCCATCGCTGCTCAGTCAGCCGAAGGTTGTTTTTATATTGTGACGACGCGAGATTGACGAGCACACAAAGCGCCTCAAACAAATACGATTTATCGATCGCAGGAAACAGACTGCAACGACTTCTTCGTCTTTTGCCCTCGGCCAAAGACACTCGCGCTCCTTCGTTGTCCTCACCACTGGCACATACGCGCGTCATTATTCCCACTTTAAAAAAAAACATCGTCCCGATGTTAAACGTTTGAGAAGCAAGGCGAAACCAAAACTGCACAGTTAGTCACTGAAAGTAAGGCTTCATCCGAAGCACGTGGACAATTTTTGGTGAATGTCTGCGCCGCTTTGAACACTGCACGCCGTCAGGAACAATCTCGTAGTTGACCTCACTAATGCAAAAGACGAAGAAGTCGTTGCAGTCTGTTTCCTGCAGTCTGTTTACACTGCCCAACTGCACTCCTTTCACTTTAGTTAATATGTATTTTCCGGATGGAGTTCAAGACACACGAAGTTTGGATCTAGCTACAAAATCGTGGTGCAAAGACAAAGTTTTAGTTGGAGACTTTAATTCCCAACACACGAGTTGGGGTTTTAGAACTGATCTTAGTGGGAAACGCTTGTGGGAGTGGACAATGGCCAATGACCTGACGTGCCTCAACGCCAGAACCCCCACATTTATTCGTAATCACTCCAGGTCGGCCTTAGATTTAAGTTTTGTCAGTTCAGCCATTAGTACTTCTTCTTGGAAAGCGCTGGACTGTGGCACCAACAGTGACCACTTACCGATAAGTTTTGAAATTTCTTGTCCGATAATTCCATCTTGTTCAAATGTAAGAGTATTTGTAAATTACACTAAATTTAGGAATGACCTGAAGTCAGCACTGGCTATTCACTCGGAAGAGAGCGATGATAAAAAAGCACTGAAAATAAACGCAGTCATTAAACGATCCTACAAAAGAGCAGAATTTACTGTTGAATCCACAAAAAGAGTATATAGCCGTTGGTGGAATGATGAATGTACAAGAGAGCACCGACGACGTCAGGCAGCTTGGAAGCAGCTCTTACATAATCAATCCCCACAAAACTGGGCCGATTATAAATTCATTGCTGCGGGCTTTAAAAGAACGGTAGCTCAGGCTAAACAAGATTATGACAGAAGACATTATGAATACCTGTCGAAGCCTAAACATATGAAAGCACTGTTCCGATATATGAGAGCTCGGAAAATCTTGCCATCACCAGTTAATGTAGCTTGTGATAATCTGTCGGCACAAGAAATGACCACTACCTTGGAGGCTATCGGTAAAGGTCTGGAAAGCAGATTCACTTCAGTAGTGCCAAACAACTGGCACAAGTCTACGACAAAGTCTGACTTTGAAGAAGTGACACAGACTGAAGTATCCAACGTGATTAAACATTTACCCTGTGCATCTCCTGGTCCAGATGGAATCACAGTACCCATGATTAAAATTCTGTTCAATTTATCGCCTCGAGACGTCGCCAATGTTATTAACTACTTCTTAAAAAACTCATGGGTGCCGCAGGATTGGAGGATAGCAAAGGTGATTCCTATACTAAAAAAGCCGGGTGGAGGATTAACAGTCGATAATATCAGACCAATCTCTTTAACATCTAACATGGTCAAACTAGTAGAGAGGGTCCTACATAGCCGAGTAAGTATCTGGATGGCAGACAATTTAGTAATAAAACCGAACCAAATCGGCTTTCGTAGTGATTTCTCGATTTGGTGTGCCCATGCTGATTTAGAGAGCCGAATACAGCTCGCGCGTAAAAGAAGGCAATACGCTGCTTTAGTAACGCTTGACATAGCCAAGGCGTATGACAGTGTGGAGCACTTCATATTGTTAAATACGCTGGAGAGATTGAACTTCCCACAATATTTTATTGAGTGGGTGGCAGAATTCTTAAAATCAAGAGAATTCTACTGCGTCAAGGATGGATGTTCCTCATCTAGATTTAAACAAACGCGCGGAGTTCCCCAAGGAGCAGTCTTATCTCCAATATTATTTAATGCTTTAATGAGCACAATTCCAACAGATCAAGAAGTTACTGTCTACATTTATGCTGATGACATCGCACTCTTTGCTGCTGACTGTGGTATTTACTCATAACAACTTAAATTACAAAGATATATTAACATGTTGGAAATTTGGTTGCAGTCGATTTCGTTATCGTTAAATGTCAACAAAAGCGCGCTCATGGCGTTTCCGCTTGTAGAACCAATTTCAATTTCAATTCTATATAAACAGGAACCCATCCAGCAAGTAGACTCTATAAAATATTTGGGAATAATTTATAATGACAAACTTAACTGGACTCCACACATAGAGTATATAACTACCAAAGCACAGCGGGCTTCAGGCTTACTACACAAGCTAAGTAACCGGAAATATGGGTTACGGAGGCACACCTTGATAACGTTGTACAAGATGTACATGCGCCCCATCATGGAATTCGGCTGCATATTATTCTCAGGTGGCCCTGCTTATAAAACGAAACCTCTATTGTCTTGGAGCGAGAAGCACTGCGAATGTGTCTGGGACTCCCTAGATTTGTGGCTATCAACGTACTGTACCAGGAAGCGCGCCTGCCTACACTGCTTTGTCGATTCCGAATTTTGACCGTACAAGCATTTTTAAAATTTTATAGCTTACCGGCAAGAAGATCTCAGTATGCTTTTATCGCAAACCCAGACGCCTTCTTTCTTGCTCATTGGCCACGGTTTCACACACCTCAGATAATGTTTGTACAAAAAAACCTACAAAGTATAAATGTGAACATTAGAAATGTAATTGAGACTAATGACTCGAATTGTCATGTTATTATTGAGTATGATGATATATTCCCGCAAAACGCCAAATTACAATCCCTCAAATTTTTAAATAGCATATTATTAGATTACCTGGAGCATGCAAAAACTAAAAATATAATAGCCACAGATGCTTCCGTAAATAATCAAAAGGCAGGTGTAGGCATTGCCTCTGATTTGCTTGACTGGTCCTTTTCAGTGAGACTGCCTGATTTTACTCCAGTTTTTGAAGCGGAGCTCTTGGCGATTATTTTAGCTCTTTGAAAACTTCCATCAAAACAAAACAATGCAGTAATAATGACGGATTCTCTTTCAGTTTGTGCAGCTCTGACAGCTTCAGAGAACTCTCGAATTCTAAGCACATTCAAAACATTAGTACCGCCGCAGTTGAGACTCCTGAGATTACTATGGGTTCCGGGTCACTGTGGATTAAGATTAAATGAATTGGCCGATTCCTTAGCACGAGCCGCACTTGATGGGCCAGTTTTGTCCATACTGCCAGATGTAGAATATATCACGGCTATAAGATATCGAAAATCAGCAATCTACACTGATACGATAGAAAAAGTAATTACATGGACAGACTATAACCACCTCCTGTTTCCATGGCAACCCCACTGGAGTCAGTCCAGAAAGATCGAAGTCTTAATCACTAAATTTCGATGTCGTGTCCCCCCCCTAAACCTATATCTACACAGAGCTGGTCAGACAACATCACCCCTCTGCGCATTCTGCGGAGAAATGGAATCATTAGATCATTATTTTTTGTATTGTCGCCGCTACGAGATACTTAGAAAAAGGTTACTAGTTATGCCATTTCAGAAAATAGGCCTTACATTGACGGCGGAAACGGCGCTAAGCTTTGGCGCCTCAGCTTTGGGACATTGCCACAGGGATGCTTTCAATGCCGTTTGCAATTATATTCAGGCAACCAAGCGTATACCGTTGTGATCTTCAATCAAAAAAAAATATTTATTACTCCCAAAGGCAGAGTGAAGTAAACGCAGCTAAGTGGTAAACATGACACCTCAAATCTCAAAATTGCTCAACTTGATTTTTTTTTTCGTTTGCTCTTTTTATGTTGTTTTTGTTTTTACATTAGTCTTATTATAATACCAATTCATTACACATAGTTAAAATGATTAAAGAAAAACTGCACTACACTTTCTTGGCCAATCCCCCTGAGTGGGTATGAGCCAACCTCCCAGGGAAACAAACAAACAAACTGTTTCCTGCAATTGATAAATCGTATTTGTTTGAGGCGCTTTGTGTGCTCGTCAATCTCGCGTCGTCACACTGGTGGAAGTGCTGGGTAAGTCTTCATGCTTGGCACCCCTTCGCGGACCCGACATTCAAACCCGGAATCACTACCACCCGTCGACACACCAGTCCACTGTTCCAGCCGCCGTCTGCGAGGCCTAGCTCCCGAGCTCTATCCCTTTCCAGAAACTGCCAGCAATCGCTTCTCTCCTTCAACCACCATAGCCACTGTCAGCACCGACCACTTTCGCAACCTCACCGATTCCTCCGACAAGACGAATGCCGTATAACCAACATGCCCCACAACGTAGCCCCACAACGTGGCCCAATAGTGAGTCTCCACTTACCTACCAGCGTCAGAAAACCGATTTGTGGCGTACCGCTGACCGTCGACCGGTATGCTTTCATTGTGGCGAAGCTGGGCACGTCTACAGAGTTTGTCGTTATCGCGACGCTCAGTACTCGAGATTTGCTCGCTACCCTGATTACATTGTGTACGATGATCAACGCATGTACAACTACGCCCATGTGAACACACCGCCGCAGAATCCAGTAATGCCCAGATCACGTTCTCCTTCTCATGCGCGGCCCAGTTCACCTAATCGTCGCAGTTTTGCCGACGTCACCAGGGGCAGGTCCCCTAGCCCGCGACGAGGGAACTAGACGCAGCGACCTCGGGGGGTGGGGTTGCCAATAATCGAAATTCCGAACAGCCCCCATTGCAGACAAGTGACAGCTCGAAGCCATCGATACCGAAGAAGACGACAGCAACGACTAATTCGACGAATGAGACAACTGCCGACGTAACCGACGTTATCAGCGCTGACCTCGTCGTTCACATTGACGGCCACCAAGTGACGGCACTTCTGGACACTGGCTCCCACTTTTCTATAATAAGCCTACAGCTAGCCGAAAGACTAAGGAAGGTGAAAATGCCATGGCAGGTACCCAATAGAAGAACTGCAGGAGGTCAGTTGATGACACCGGTTGGAAGGGGCACGGCCCGACTCTTCATTGCTGGTTCCACCTTTGTCGCCACCCTCGTCACTCTCCACGAGTGCTGTAAACAGCTCATATTTGGAATGGATTTCTTGCGCGAATACGGGGCTGTGATTGACATCCTGACAGAAGCGTAACGTTCACTGTAAGCTCGGAGACTGCTACAGATGAACACCAGCCACCTTGCTTCCGTATTGCCGATAACGACGTCATACTGCCGCCACGAAGTTGTTCCCTCGTATCCGTGCACTGTGACAAATTACGAGATGGTACTGGCATCGCTGAGCACATCAAGGAGCTCGCATTCACTAGTGGCATTTCTGTTGCCAGAGCTGTCATCACTGTTATTGATGGATGCGCTGAACTGCTATTGACCAATTTCAGCAGAGAACGCCGAAACATAGTAAAGGAACGGCTATTGCCTATTTTGACGAACTCTCGCAAACAGAAGACTGTCATTTAGTGGAGGAAGCAGCAGCGTCTACTATCACTACACCAACACCTGTAGACGTTTGTCCAATGTTATCTCCCATTGAGCGAGACCGCCTTCTCACGCTGATCAACAATTTCCACGGCTGCTTCTCATCGACATCAAGAGTTGGTCAAACGGCACTGAGGAAACACCGCATCATCACGGATTCCGATGCCAGACCCATCCGCCAAAATCCTTATCGAGTCGCCCCAAAGGAGCGTGAGGTAATTCAAAAACAGGTGAATAGAAGATGGTGTTATTCGGCCGTCTAACAGTCCTTGGGCATCACCTGTAGTACTCGTCAAAAATAAGGACGGTAGCTTGCGTTTCTGAGTCGACTACCGTAAGCCTAATCAGATCACAAAGTAGGAAGTCTACCCTCTGCCGCGTATTGATGATTCATTGGATAGACTACGAAACGCACGCTACTTTTCGTCTATGGACTTAAAAAGCGGCTACTGGCAAATTGAAGTGGATGAGAGAGATCGTGAGAAGACCGCCTTTGTTACGCCCGACGGACTTTATGAATTTCAGGTTCTTCCTTTCGGTTTGTGTTCGGCGCCAGCAACAATCCAGCGTCTCATGGACACGGTTCTGTCGGGACTTAAGTGGCAAACCTGCTTGGTGTACCTCGATGACGTGATTGTCTTTTCGGCGACTTTCGAGGAACACTTTCGAAGGCTCGAAGCAGTTTTTGAAGCAATACGCTTGGCCGGTCTTACTCTAAAACCAGAAAAGTGCCACTTCGGCATCCACGAACTTTGATTCCTCGGTCACGTCGTCAGCAGCCAAGGGATCAGACCCAACCCGGATAAAATTGCCGCCGTGGCAAACTTCCCGACGCCATCAGACAAAAAATCAGTGCGACGTTTTTTAGGACTCTGTGCCTATTACCGGCGGTTTATTGCTAATTTTTCGCGCATCGCATGGCCATTGACACAGCTTACTCGGGAAGATACCCCCTTCAGATGGGGCGAAGATCAACAGCAGGCATTTCACGAGCTTCGTCAGCGAATGCAAACACCCCCCGTGCTGGCCCACTTCGATGAAGACGCCCTGACAATACTTCATACAGACGCTAGTAATGTGGGTCTTGGAGCAGTGCTCGTACAGTCGAAGGACAACAATGAAAACGTGATCGCCTATGCCAGCAGGACGCTGTCCCGAGCTGAAGCTAATTACACTACGGCGGAAAAAGAATGTCTTGCAATGATATGGGCAGTCCTGAAGTTTCGTCCTTATTTGTACGGCCGCCCATTCGCCGTTATCAGCGATCACCACTCTCTCTGTTGGTTAGTCAACTTGAAAGATCCGTCTGGCCGCCTTGCACGATGGAGTCTTCGGCTCCAAGAATTTGACTTCACTGTTGCCTACAAGTCGGGAAAACGACACACCGATTCCGACTGTCTTTCTCGGTCTCCTGTTGAGACGGCATCCCCGGACAACGACGATGACGACACGGCCTTTCTCGGAATTGTGGACACTGCCACCTTTTCTCAACAGCAGCGTGGCGATGCTGAGCTGCTACCACTTATGGATCACCTACAAGTGCGAGCGAATAGCGTTCCGAAGTTATTTGCGAGAGGGCTGCCGTCGTATACTGCTTGCGAAATGACGTTCTTTATAAGAGGAACTTTTCACCCACCGGCAGTAGCTACTTGCTCGTCGTTCCTTCTTCACTTCGCCGTGAGGTACTGCAAGCCTGTCACGACGAACCTACCGCTGGTCACTTGGGTTACGCAAGAACGTTGGCGAGGATAAGGCAGAACTATTACTGGCCAAGACTTGCCGAAGTTGTCAAAACTTACGTGCAGGCATGTCTAGATTGCCAGCGCCGCAAGCCACCATCTATCAAACCAGCTGGCCTGCTGCAGCCTATTCGAGTGCCGGCGACACCGTTTGCACAAATTGGCATGGATTTTCTCGGCCCCTCCCCAAAGTCTGCCAATGGAAACAGGTGGATAATCGTCGCCACGGATTACCTGACCCGATACGCGGAGACAGGCGCTCTGCGATGGGCAACGGCAGCTGAAGCGGCGCAATTTTTCATCGAAGCCATCGTCTTAAGACACGGTGCCCCTGCAATAGTCATCACCGACAGAGGTACTGCGTTAATGGCCGAGCTTTTGGACACCATTTTCCGACTAAGTGGTACAGCTCACAGGAAGAAAACGGCGTATCATTCCTAGACCAACGGGCTCACCGAACGCCTCAACAAGACCCCGGCATACATGATAAGCATGTACGTAGATGTAGAGCACAAGAACTGGGACATCATTTTGCCCTACGTCACGTTCACGTACAATACGGCTCGTCAAGAGACCACTCGGAAGACACCCTTTAGTCTCCTTTACGGACGCGAGGTTACAACAACGTTAGACGCAATGCTCCCTTATGAAAATGGTGGCAATGAGACAGACGCTGAAGAGTTTACCCAGCACCTCCACCAGTGTGACGACGCGAGATTGACGAGCACACAAAGCGCCTCAAACAAATACGATTTATCGATCGCAGGAAACAGACTGCAACGACTTCGTCTTTTGCCCTCGGCCAAAGACACTCGCGCTCCTTCGTTGTCCTCACCACTGGCACATACGCGCGTCAATATAGTTGCAGTTTTCACATATAAAGTCGTATTAAGCTTTCGGCTTCACTGGCACTTGCAACCCGCGAATGATATCAGCTGATTAGAGGCTGAACGCATCTAAACAAACGGCCTTGCCTGTCTCTCATTCAACCTTTCTCTCTCTCTCTCTCTCTTTCTCTCAACGAACGCCTGCACGAAGCATTCCAGCACTTTGGGAAACAAAAGATTCGAGCTGAGATAGTGGGCTTTTTTTTATATGTTGAAGGCGAGTGGGCCAAATCGTGTGCGCTGAGCCGTTTTATGAAGCGAAAGACATACCTTGAATCCCTTGCCAGTCGCAATCATTTTACGGATGTCTGATCTTTAAAACTGGTAAAGCTCTCTGACTCTTCGACACAGAGCCTCTGTCAGCACAGGCTTATTGCTTATGCCAAGAAGAGGGATTGAGTGGGGAAGTTGGCACCTAGATATTTTGTAGGCATTTTCACTTGCGCAGGATTGATAATACATAGCATAGCACTGAGAGATGGCATGATCGTCTGCTTTTCAGATACTCTTTAGTAGACAATGTCCTATACAAATGCTTTCGTTAAAATATTGCACTATCAGTTCTGTATCCAATCTGCTACGCTCTTTCTGATGCAGAAAAACTTTCTTTTGTCAAACTTTCTCAACTTTAGTAGAAAATAAGTACTGTAATACTTTTTTCACACACCACGCATTCACAAAAAGTCTGTGGAAAAAAAGGAGAAAAACTTTCTATCACGCTAAACATACTAAGCTTGCCACGTTTCACAAAACTTGCTCCGTATACGCATATAGAATGTACTAGGAAAGTAATATGCCAAACGTATACGCAGCCCTTCTTCATACGTCTAGTTTTACCGAAATTTCACTTCAACAGCACCGATAGGAATTAATTAAGCAACTGCGCATTCAAACTTCCGGACTCAGCGCAGTAATCAATTTGTTCGGATACCGCAGTTCGGGAGAGCTGTGCAAAGAACTAAGCTGCTGAAACTTGCCCTCCACCAATAGCCCTGACTTTTCTGAAGAGAGGTCACGTCGTGCCTGGAGTTTTCTAAGCGGCTGCACCCACTGCAATGGTGAGAGCTAGTAAATGCCCCCGCGCCAACATTTGAGTGGAGAGTGTTGGTATAGTCATCAATTAGGAATGAGGCGTTTAAGCCCCACTGCGCGCAGTGCGATGTCTGCTCCGAGTTCAGAAATCAGAAATGCTTTTATTTTTCAACGAAATTGTTAGGGGTCCTTCAGGCGAAAAGCTGCATAGTACAGCTTGAATGTGCCTGAAGGCCCTCACATGGCAGCAGTAACAATAAAACTATCATAAATACAGTTGTTTAGCATATATCTAAATATAATACACCATTTTAATTGAAACTAGGAATTTGCAACATGTTGAATAACATTAGTGATTTCCTACGAACACATGCTACTTAAAAATAACATAGAAATGTAATACATATGCGAGAAGAAAGTTCATGGTATCATCAGGCCTTGGACACTTGTACTAGTTTAGGTATTCATTTTGGTGCAGCAGATGAAAATTCAGCAACTTTTGCCTATGGAACCGTAACTGTCCAACCTATACGTTTCGATAAAGCCAATCCATACAGTTATGTGTTGAAATAAGGTTATATGTCCATATATATATATATATATATATATATATATATATATATATATATATATATATATATATATATATATCATTTAGTTGCTTCATTCGTTGCGCTTACGGGTGGCGCTTTGGTTCTTACTACTTCTGCCGCCATTCCCACATTCCCAGCACTCTGTTCGTCCACTCCTGCTGCTTTCACTGCGTGCACGCCTACAATTTTTCTAGTATACCTTGAAGTGGGAAAGTTTTGTTGTCTGTTCTTGCGAACATGCCCGAAATGCCAGAAGAAAGAAGAATTCGACACAAGCTGGCACAAGAACTTAACACGATTTACCGGGTGAACCGAAAGATTTTCCTCCATTGCTTTACAGCAGTCCTTTCTTTTTCTCTTTTTATTTTTGGGAGGAGGGGGATGTTTGGTGATACAGCGCATTTATAATAATGTTGTAAGCATTGAAGCTGCTTGCAGGCAGTGTGTCATAAAATAATTGATATAACTCGACGTGCAGACGGTAAACTTGGCTTCCATATCAGTTATCAGTTGTTTCTTTTGACGTTCTTTTTCTTTTAAGAGAAGGCAGCTCGCGAATTACGTTTGCCGAGATGTGTGTAAATGCTTCCTCTATGAATTCACTTGGCTTCATAACATTCCTAGACCACTTGTAGTAGCATTACTCTCGTTGGATATTTATTACCTTGACAGAAGCTCTCGAAATCTTTTAAGTAACAGTGACTGCTTGCCGTCCTGGTAACCATGAGTTTGCGTTACCTATCTTGGTTAACCGGCTATCCGCTTTTCGACCTGTGCTGGGAGACAACTTTTTTCTTTCCTTCGAGGTCATAATATTTCTTTTATTCTACGTGTTGTTTATTAGTATCCATGGCGATATTATTTCATTTTATAAGTGTAACATATGACCAAATTGCGCTTGACTGTCATGAAAGCGAACGTAACATGTCTACCACCTCGGCTCGGACCACTTCACCGAATTTTCTTACGGCGATCTTGCCATAACATGGCTCTTGCTGACAATTACTTCCACTGTTGCCATGACAGTTGTTTTCCTGATCAATTAAAGTAAGAAAACAAGTTATCAGAGGATGCGACAACCTTCGCCTTAGTAATTTGTTTACGCCCACCTTATTTCTGACGCACTATTCACGTGCCATTGTTCAAGGTGTTACCTTTAGACTCGCTTTCCCGCTACCACCTTGAAACACAATTGCGTTCTTTTGCTACCTACCTAAACACCACTTCTATTATATCTTGAAAAAGCATCCCGTACAGAAGCCACCCATCCTTCGGCTTAAGACGATACGGGTCACAACAGCGCCCCCACGGTGACATGCAGGTATGCACAGGCTGGCTTGTTGCTCTCAGACATCGAGGAATACGCCACTTTCAAAGCACACCGGCGCCACTAGTGGACTCGCAAGCGCTCACAGGAAATGCGTGTATGCCGCAGGAATGTTTAATCTGTTTGAATTTCCTTAGCGGTTGTCTTTTTTCTGTATTTCCGTCAACATTTGTACTTGCACCTGATCAAAGATTTTGTTGTACAGCTATGTAAGCACGTCATATCTTCATCTGTTTGCATAATTTTAGGGTTTATTTCTTTTGTTGTTTGCACTAAAATATGTACCCACTCCTGCTATGTCTTGAAATTGAGACAGCAGTATGTATAAATAAATGAATAAATAAATAACTGATTGATTAATTAATAAATAATTATTTAATAATTATTTATTTATAAAACTGCGCACTCAGCGTGCGCCTTACCTTGTCGCTTGCGGCGTTCCAGGACCTCTAGGCACTGTGAATTCGGCAAGGTGCTACATATCACTGCGTAATTTAATCACAGACTTCAGTGTTTAGCGGTGAGGGCTCCTATCGGTCTCACTGCTGTACCAACTGAGTGGCTTAGAAGCGTCGCACCCTCAGTGCTAATGTGCTTTAAAACAAAAATAAATTTAATAAAAAGATTCAATTCGCTTACCTGTAAATTTCATGAGGAGTGTATAATTCTCGGATTTATTTGTAATAAATGTCCATCGACATTGTCGACCAGTACTATGTAGTTATTTTTTGTTAAAATGATGAAATAGGAGAGGTAGGTGCCATTATGGAGGCACCGACTACTCTTTTTCTTTTGGTAGGCAAGATATGCTGTAAAATCAAAAATAAGGGCACAACATGCGAGTCTGTACAACATACGATATGATAGTACACATTAACAAAACTTCACAGGTCAGTTCACAAACAGTTAATAGGTTCATTAAATATGTTCTACACAGAAAGTCAGTTCTCACAAGACAGTTTATATTCGCCTAATAGATACATATGTACACAATTTCCACATACAAGATCAATTCACACTGAGACAGGTGATTACACCGGCGTAGTTCAGTGGTAGTGAAACGTATTGTTCTGATTTTTGAGGAGTACACTAGAAAGCATAGTCGCCACCTAATAAGATGAGAAAGATGCACTCCTCTGCGTGCGTGCAGCTCGAGTCATATGTGTAACAAACAATAACTGTCTACTAACATTCATTGTCGCTACAAGTTGCAGCAATACCTATAGCAAAAAAAAAGAAAAAAAAATCAGGACAAGGAAGGGAAAGCACACACCATCTAGCACTCACTAACAGGTGAAAGTTTCTGGCATGCGTCAAAAAAAATACAGAATGGCGGTGGAGCGTGCGTGTCATATAAAGGCACAAGGAATCATATAACGAAGGCGCTTGTCTACGATAGATTAATCAATTCGAATTACTTGTCTTCCAACAACCATACATGAAGGTCAAGCTACACAATGTGGGCTTATTTGTGACACGGTACGCTTCCACAGTTTCTTTCGTTGTCTGGTTGTTTTGATGTTACTAAATTACTGTGCTTTCAAAAATTTGATTTTAGTTGCACGATTGACATAGCGTAGCAAGAGTGATTGATATGTGGAGTTTAACGTCCCAAAATCACCATATGATTATGAGAGACGCCGTAGCGGAGGGCTCCGGAAATTTCGACCACCTGCGGTTCTTTAACGTGCACCCAAATCTGAGCACACAGGCCTACAACATTTCCGCCTCCATCGGAAATGCAGCCGACGCAGCCGGGATTCGATCCCGCGACCTGCGGGTCAGCAGCCGAGTACCTTTGCCACTAGACCACCACGGCGGGGCAGCGTACCAAGATCAGACACAGCATCGTTCAATTAATGATGCAGGGGTGCATTTTAATACGTAAACCTGTCTGAACAGCCGCCCATTTTTTTCCACCTGAATGCCCGAACATTGATCGCAGAGCCTGGTAGAGCCTGTCCCGGGCGTTCTGGTGTCCTGTTCTTGGAAGACCCCAACAAAGTACAGTTTCACAGGACTCTTTATCGTTCAGTTTGCAGCTGTGTTCCGTTAAATGCCGCTTATCGGCAAGGTGCGGTCGACACTCACACGTTCAGGTTAAAAAAATGAGTGAATATACATAAGGGCAAAAAAAATTTGAAGATCCCACGCAACGACTTACAAGACAATTCACGTGCCTTTTTCTGCATTTTGCTCTCCCCACTGTTGACTCTAACGACAGCTATAGAACAGCTGCGACTAATCTTATTTTCTGCGTGACAAACCTCGCACCATGTTGCTTCTTTACACACTTGAGGACACGTGGTATGTTGCACAAGGTTTATATGTTGAGTTTAACGTCACAAAACCTCCCAATGAATATGAGAGGCGCCGTAGTGGAGGGTTCCAGAAATTTGACCACCTGCGGTTTTTTAGCGTGCACCAAATCTGATCACACAGGTCTACAGAAATTTCGCCTCCATCTAAAATGCAGCTACCGCAGCCGGGATTCGCTCCCGCGACCTACAGTTTGTTACAAATGTGATATAACTGCAGTATTTCAAGCTTCCTTATTATTCACAGATTTGTATTCGTCGTTTTTTTGTGTGTGTATGCTGTGCCAAGCGAATTTCGCAAGCTGATGCTAAAATACGAATAACATATCTCGCCGCTTTCAGGTGATCGATTTGTCGCTGGAAATTACTGTTCATCTTAGGTGCGCAACTTTTTATTCAGATGCCATGACAGCACATTTTCTTGTTTAACAATATTCGGATGCGATGGCGTGAAATTAACCACCGGTTTCTCTGAACCTGTCATGAATCTGGAAAGCACGTACCAACAAACTGCAAATTATTAGAGAAAGGAACCCCAGAAATTAATTCCAGCTCCATCCCTTCTTGCTCAAACTCGTGTACACTAATAAGCTCCCCACCATTGTCAACTGGGAGTCAAATTTGCCGAATAAAACCAGACTTTCTGGTTATGAGTCATTCATGTCGTCTACAACTGCGGACAATAGAAACGTTCTTATGTTTATTCGCCACGACCTCACCTACATTGATCATCCGGTGTCACCTCACGATGACAATCAATATATATTTATAACAGTGTAGAAAAGACTTACCGTCACGGTTGTGGGTGCCTATCTCTCTCCGTTAGGCCCTTTCGACCATACAAGACAGCAAGGTATCCTGTCAGCAACTCCTCACCCATGCATTAAAATCGGCGACTTCAACGCTCATCCTACAATCTGGGAAAGTTCGAATACTATAAAGGAAGAATGTTGGTGTCCTTCGCCTCCGACAACAAACTCTTCTTGCTAAATGACGGTAGTCCAATGTTTCTGCGTGGTTCAAAGTATAGCAGCTGCCTTGGCCTGGCCTTTGTCTCACGAGACCTCGTCAGGCATGCTGAGTGGTTCTCACACATATAAACGCATGGAGGTGACCACATTCTCGCTTACGTCAAAATTGAAGGATTGTCCCGTGCTAAAATACACGATAGCGTTCAAAGTGTGGACGGGTTAAAATTTCAGTCTCGCGTGAACGAGAAATGTCAAGCAGACTCATCCCTCGACATAGAGGAGATAATCAAAAGCACAATACACGACACTACATGTACTCTCACATGCTCTCCCAAACTAACGAAATTTGACATCAAGTAAGAATGACTTCGAGCAATCCGACGACGTGCTGAACAAAGATACCAACGCACGGAGGCAATGGAAGACTTTAAGATCGCTCGACGTATACAGAACAAGATTGATTGATATGTGGGGTTTAACGTCCCAAAACCACTATATGATTATGAGAGACGCCGTAGTGGAGGGCTCCGGAAATTTAGACCACCTGGGGTTCTTTAACGGGCACCCAAATCTGAGCACACGGGCCTACAACATTTCCGCCTCCATCGGAAATGCAGCCGCCGCAGCCGGGATTTACAGAACAAGATTCAGCGCCGGATAGATAGACTCGAGTCACAACGTTGGACTGCTTTTTGGGACTTGCTTGACCCACGAAAACCTTCATCACAATTGTGGAAGATGGTACGAGGTCTCCGCACAAAACCCACTCAGTGGTCACCATACAGGGCTCTCGCACTTTCTGAACAGCGACGCAATATTGACGTTGCAGAAGTCTTCTGTGCCAGATTATCTGGGCCACTCGCAATGCCCAACAGCCTACTGCCCTCGACCAGCTGTCTACAAAAACTGGATTCCCGCATCGATATGTCTTTTTCCATCGTTGAACTCAGAGCCACACAAGCTTTGTGTAGACACACGTCGGCACCAAGGCCCCATAGAATTTTTATAGGGTCCTGTGTCATCTGGGTGAACGCGTGAGAATCATGCTCTTGGAGTTGTACAACAAATCCTGACAAGATGCGATGCTCCCGACAAGCTGGAAGACAAGTCGCCTAGTTCCACTTCTGAAGCCAGGCAAGTCACCCTTGGAGCTCTCATCCTATCACCCGATTGCATTGACCAGTTGTGTAGGCAGTTATGGAGAGGATGATCTTGAGACGCCAGATGTAATCTTTGGAGTGCAGCAACATCTACCCAGATGCCATGGCAGGATTTCGGCGTTATCTATCGATCACGTAGTCGTCCTGGTCACTTACGTTCAACACGAGAAAGGCCGTAAGCATTTCTGCGCATCTTTGTTCCTAGACGTCAAAGGGGCCTGTGACAACGTTACGCATAAAGCAGTTCCGACCGCTCTCGAAGATGTAGGATTAGGTGGTCGTGTGTATCGCTGGATACGTAGTTAGTCGTCAATGCAATCCTTCTACGTGAGCACTGAAGACGGTTAAAACTCTTCACATTACAGTCACCGGGGCATCCCCCATGGCGGCGTACTCAGCCCTGTGTTGTTCAAACTTACGCTAATTGCTCTCACTGAGCATCTGCCAAGCACATTTAGGCTATAAATATACGCAGATGATATCTGCATTTGGGTATCGGCTGTAACACGCCTGCAGTTGAGAGCGAGAATTCAAAAAGCTACCACTGAAACATTACGTTACCTCCAAATCGAGGCTTGGAAATTTCTTTGGAGAAATGTGCCCACGTAGCTTTTATGCGCAAGCCTATGAATAAGTACACCATAAGCATCAATGGTCAAACTGTACCATACGTTCGATCGCACAAGTTTTGGGGTGTCATTGACAGGAATCTATCATGGAGTGATGAGATTTCGTACATGAAAAAACGGTTATTAGACATCTGTAATCTACTGAAGTGCTTTGCAGGGAAGACTTGGGGACTGTCACCCAGTGCAGCGCTACAGCTGTAGAGGTTACTTTTTTTCGGTTTCATGCGGTACAGCTTACCGGCATTGACCAATACAAGCAAAACAAGCCTACGAAAGTTACTGAGTATTCAGTCCTAGGCACTCTGGGTTTGTCTCGACTTGCCTTGTAGTGCGTCGACAATGGCTTCTATAGCAATCGCTGGTGACCACCTCATCACGAAAAATATTGACATTGACACACGCAAGACACATATAGGGCGTATTGCTCGGACACCCTGCCACCACCTAGCCTCTTTACCAGCAGAGAAACCACGTTTGTCCTTTTGCCAAATGGCGACCACGTATCGTGACCTTTTGCACACATGCTTCACACCCGCCGCCAGGCATTTGACTCCTCCTTGGTGCCTGACTTAGGCTGAAATCAGGCTAACTATACCTGGCATCCTGAAAAAAGCAGTTATGTCGTCACCTGCTCTTAGGCAGCTTGCCCTGCTCTTGTTACACGAGACGTATCAAGTCTGTGTACACGCATACATCGACGGCTCTGTTTCACAGAAGAGTTCAATGGCATCATTTGTTATACCAATAAAAGACACAACAAGCATATTCAAGACCTCCCACCTTACGGCATCAACGAAAGCGGAGCGCACAGCTCTTCGTGCTGCACTGCAATTCATCAGCGATCAACGGCCACAAGAATAGACAATTCTCCGTCACTCAAAGGTGGCCCTGCGATTCCTTCTATGACCTTTACGCCTCGGCCCGTATGAACAACTGGTATTCGAGATTGCAGAACAGACTCACCATTGCATTTAGGGCATGAAATAGCCTTTCAATATCTTTCAAGTCATTGTAGCATAATTGGCAATGAAAGGGCTGATCGAGCTGCCCATTCTGCCCATACTGAGATCGATCAAATATCGATTCCGCTCTCCAGAACTCACGCTGCACGGAAACTCCGCATGCTTGCTCACTAGCACACCACGTCGCAATAGAACGAGTGAGATTTCACCCATGCACGATTATGTACTTTAGACCCAACTCTCAGTCTTCGAATTCCTCCAGAACTTCGCCGACGAGACGTAACTATGCTGTGCTGATTATGGCTGGGTGTTGCATTTAACAATGCGTACGCGTTCCGCATAGGAATGGCCGACACAGCTGCATGCGACTGTTGCGGCACTGACAAAACAACTTGGCTCACTCTGTGTGAATGCCCACAATACGGCTCGCAAAGACAGTCACTCTGCAATGCACTAGATGAACTGGAAAACAAGACTCTTTCCGAAGAAAAAAAAATGGCCCCTGCGGTTAAAATTTGCAGTTAGTGTTTGAAACGTAGCTTCACCCTTTCCCCTTCTCCCTCCGACCTCCGTTGGCGCCCATGCATGCTTCATGTTTTCCAGACATTGCTAATCATTACCACCCCACCTTTTTTATCCTGCAACCCTGTCGGTGCACATTTATGCTTCAAGTTCTGTAGATGATGCTAAATATTCGTACTAAATAACAAAAGCTACCGTCTATCAAAAAAGCGACAGGTTGTCGGTGGTGGTGGTAGTGGTTAGAAGGAAGAGGAAAAAGGCACCTAATTTCTGTCTGCCTTCAGGCGACACACGGCGCAGTGCCATATAGGGGTGGGGGGAAGGAGGGATAAAAAGAACAGAAGGAAAATAGATGAAGAAATAGACAGGCAAGCGACAAAAAAAGAAGGAGATAGGAAAGTGGGGATCCGGTCGAAGCAGTCCAAGGGCGGGGCGCCACAATGCGAGAGCTGCACGGCGTCAGGAGACCGCGGAGGGCGAACCAGTCGGCGGGAGCTACGCTGATGTCGGAGATCGCGAGGGCAAAACCGTCCAGCTTGAAATCCTGCGAGCGAATCCAGGTTGTTGACGAGATTTACCAAAACAATATTCGTTAAATGTTCTTCTAGAGATTCCAGTGAAACTTCTTCAGAGTTTCCATAAATGCTGTTGCACAATCAACGTCCATTTATTCAAAAGGGAACAATGGGCTCATTTGCTGTCGGTTTCTTGCAGTGCGGAGAAATTTATGTTTTCATGGATTCTCCCTTAGGGTGGACTCTTCGTACATATTTTAACTGGGAGACACAGAGACAGTTTTAACGGATGTCGCGCTTGCCACCCACTCATTTGTAAGTGGCTACGTTGAATGGCAAGCCATGCTGTTGATCAGACTTTAATTACGGAGACAGCTCCGCGTGATATCTGCGAATATTTGTACGTGCCGTCCGCGATCTCGCACTTGTTTACGAACCAGTAACTTTCAGTGAACAATACCCAGCGTTTAATTCACTTTTCGAAACTAGGAGCCTGAACTGTTTACGACAACTGTTTGATTATCGTTGCCCCCCATTCTTATTAGAGGGATTTCAATGCAGCTCGCATCTGCCTTTTTTGTTGTTTTGTTGAAGGATCTGTTGGTACAAACGCAGAAACGTGACCTCCCTTTTAGTTTCTCTAGTGCATGCAATATCTATTAGTTAAACTGGGAGTTGTCCTATATAATGAATAGGGCTGAAAACTCATTTACATTTGGCTCCCGTAGTTGCTATAGCAAGTTTTCCTTCGCGTATGCTGTCATGAAACTTGGCAGTTCCGCTTTAAATCAACTGCTTGATTATATCGGTGACCTACATTTTCATGGGAGTAATTTCAATGCAGCTTGCAACTGCTATTTTTGTTGTTTTCTTGAAGAATCTGTTTGTACAACCGCAGAAACATGACCGTCCTTTTAATCCCTCCAATGCATGCAATATTCATTAGTTAAACAGGGAGTCGTCCTATCTAATAAATAAGGCTGAAAACTAATTTGCATTTGGATGCCGTAGTTGTTAGTACAAATATGTGTTTGCGTGTGCTTTCATGAGTCTTGGCACTTTCGCCTATTATATCGGGATGCGGGATCCTTGTTGTTGTTTTTTCTAGTAGCTAATAGAATGTTGCTGTAACGTGTCGCGTTGGTGTATTTATTTATTTATTATTGCCAATTTTGTATCTTTACAGCATTTATATTCATTTTATATATCGTTACTTTGACCAATAGCAGGTTTGTCGAAGAATGAATAGTTAAACGTTGAAATCAAACGTACGTTGAGTCAACCAATAAGTAACGTTAATCATGCACTGTCAAACTCGCACTCGACCGAACAGAAACTTCACTGGAGATGATGTTAAAAAGTATTGCCACTATGTCACGAACTTCTCTGTTGCTGTACCTACGCATACCTCTCCAAAAATAATGAAAATATTTTTTTCATTTAAACACCCATTCGCATTTGAGTTAAATCGTTCCACTATAATAGGTAATATTTTAGGAATTGAAAAATCCGTTAAATTTCGATTCATTTAGGGTTTCTTCTCGAAAGCCGCGCTGCGTTTTAGGGCCCTCTTTTGGATGATTACTCGCTTTTTAGCTCCATGTCATTTGCAAGGTCTGGCTGTCACCAAGTGTATCGGAGCAATACCTTTCAAATTTTTAATATACCAAAACACAAGCTAATCACGCTCTTATTGAATAATCAATATTTCGCCCTGTGGTACCCTGAGCAGTTTATTACAGTGACTTCACAAGCTAATATCGAAAACCTGGGACGCACGATGTAGTATACCATTTCACGACGATTTGATTGCGCTGATTCAATTCCTTATGGAAAATGACGTATTACAAACGGTACCCTTATTGGGGTGCTTGCTATGCGAACACTTGAACTGCTATCAGCTGTGATAGGTGGGTGTTAAAATTACTTTGATAGGGTAACGCTGACCTTCAATAGAGTGACATTTACCTTCAGTGGAAACGAGTGTACGATTGTGCCAGGAATAGCCTTCTGGAGGTCAAGCTCTATAAATTGCCGTGGTGTGGAGGCATATGTTCATGTGATCTCCGGAGGTGTGGCGCGGCCCCTGCACTGTTTATACAGCTCATAAATGAGAGGCAGGCAGCCGGTTTAAGCAACACGCAAAGTACTGAGAAAGTAATATGCTGAACTCGGCGCAATCACTTATCAGAGTGCAATAGCACTTCAAACTACTTCAAGCTGTTCCTAAACTTTCTGTTTGTCTTTTTAGGGACCGGATTCTTAGTCACTCGAAAAGTGCGTTATAGGCGCGAAACAGGCAGACGAAAACACGTTTTAGGCACCAGAAATAGGCAGCCAAGCATGTTTTAGAACTTTAAGATCGTCAATCTATAGGTACTACAATCTTTTTACATAAACGTAATTGATTAAAAAAAACAAGCCGTGTGTAGCCTGTGACTCTAAGAGGAACTGCAAAAAAGCGAGAGAAACATTATAGGAAAAACGGGGAGGTTGACTAGACTAAGTACAATTTGATACCCTACACGTGGAAAGAGGGTATTGAGTGAGTAAGAGAGAGAGAGAGATGAGAGGATACACATTGCACACAAAGCATACACACACACAGTGAACAGCAAAAATAATAGGGTAGATACGAAGGCGTCAACAAAACACGCTCCACACAGTTCGCAGAGTATACATCACTCATTCGATATTTACCATGATGAATCGAGTGTCAACCGTCAAATCAGCATTTTTATGCGTCTCTGTTCGTTTGACATCGTGCAGGATGACAGTGCCAGAGCCCATTCAGAATTGGCAGCTGCGGATTTTCTAAACGCGCTAGCTTTCCGAGCAATCAAAACAGCAACGTCAGCTGACGTAGGCTACAATATGTTGGATTACTAGCATAGTAACATAACTGAGCGGATGTCCAGCCTTCGTATACATTTTGCTCCACTGCCAATACACAGGGTATCTCACGTAACTTTAGCCAGAGTTTAAACATATGCCGGAACACGTAATTACGATGCGGCCAAACGCATGTTGCTCACCGTTGCCTAGAGTTAGTCCGACTATTTCTTGTGTTCTCAAGTATAGTTTATTTAGATATGTTTCATCAACTAACTTTTCGAGAAAGGAACATAGGTAAAAACTTCCAATGAAATATTTGTAGATTGGTTTGCAAAACGTCTGATTAGACAGTTTTTAACTTTATATCTGTTAGGTATTAGCATATTTTTCCTAATTACAAATGCCCGCGAAAGCAAAAAATACCACGTGACAAACCCTCTCATGCGGCAGAGCACACAATAATTTTAGTGCTCCCTAGCGTTCCGCGTACGAACAGCCATAGCTTTGCCCTATTGTGCTATTTCGGCAGGGCCGCAACGGTGGTGGTGGCTTTAAGATGAACACGTTTTGCCATCGGCCACAAAAACGATAACCGCTGTGACTGCTTATTGCTATCTTGAATCGGTGTGAGGGAAGCATGTTGTTCGTGCGTGGAACGTTAGGGAGCACTAGAATCATCGTGTGCAGTGACGCGCGAGCGGATTTGTCACGAGGTACTTTTTTGTATTTTGCGGGCATTTGTAATTAGCAGGAAAACGCTAATACTTTGTAGATATGAAGTTCTAAACTATCTATCTCGACGTTTTGCAAACCGATGTACAACTTTCTCATTGAAATTTTTATCCATCTTCCTTCCTTCAATAGTTAATAATTAAACAAATCTAAATGAACATTGTTTGAGAACACAAAAAATAGTCTAACTCAAGGCAATGGTGAGGACATGCCTTTGGTCGCGTTATAATTACGTGTTCCGGCATATTTTTAAACTCTGGCTAAGGATATGTGGGACACCCTGTATAGTTTTATGTTTATAGTGGTTCTTTCCTAGAAAATGAATACAGTATAGATCTAGTTGAACCTCATATGCAACTCAACAAAAATTGCTGCTCGGTGAAATGAATAACGATCTCAAACTGCTCTGGAAAGCAAAATTTGAGGTTAAATGGTGCACATGTATAGGCGCTGATTTTAATTCACATTTATAGTGGCAGGAATGTAGGCATACGCGCCAAAATTAGACAATAACAGGCAATATAAAACACTATAAAATCTTTTCTAAACTACAATTCATTCTCCTCTATCAAAGGGGGGGGATAGGAATATAAAGAATAAAATACGTATTCGCATGTAGTTTAGTCTCTACTCCTTACCAGTTGTCACAGGTCCCGTTAATTCGCGAGGCGATCGCCGGGCTAATTCCAAGGACAGAGGTATCCGCCCCCTGAACCGCACCACGAAAGCGTGGACAATTTAGAAGTGGTCCTATTTGGTGCGCCAGCGGACGCCGGCTGTGGCCCAAAGAACAAGTCAGAGCCGAAAGAGGATAAAAAAAACAAAATTATATTCTCAATAATGGCAGATAAAAACGATACACAAATATGCACACTCGACAATCATTGAATATGATATGATACCAATCAAACAACGTACTACACAGTACAATCAGCCACACTCGAAACAACGGACCTAAACAACAATCCACTCTACAATGCAGTCACATGCATCGAACAACCAAGGCACTTAAAGACGAAAGAGTTCGAAAACTTATTGAGCCCAAAGTCCTTGGAACAAAAGACTGAATGATACTCTTCCGAGAATCACTCACTCAAAGTCCAGCGTTGTTGTCGTTCCGCTGCTCCCGAAGTTTCTCTTCCAGGAAACCTCGCGTCTTCAATCGGCCGCTCTCCAAGCTCCAAACTTCTTCGACGGAAACACGTCGGCTTCACACACGCAGCTGTTGCCACGCGTCTTCGCTCGATAGCGGTATACCAACACTCTTGCCTGTAGCTCGAGTCTTCACCCCTCGGGTGGAAACCCTCTTCTTCTCCTCCCTTGTCACGGAAGACAAAAGGCTTCGCCCACAAGGCGGAACACCCTACGCACTCTGGCGCATACTTTCCTCTTCTCCTGCTTTGTCACTATGGACAAAACCTTCACCGACAGACGCGGCGGGATACCCTACGCACTCTGGCGTTAAATTTCTTCTTCTCCTGATCTTACATCTCCACTGCTCGATTAAATACCTTCCACGCGAGATTCCAGAAAATTCTCATCATCTCGTCGGCGCGATGCGCAGCGAAGGCTGGGGGGAAGCGCGAGACGGTACGAGGGCCGTCCGCAACGGATGACGCAACCCTGCATCACCACACCCCTTTCCATCGAGAACTCTCTAGGGCTTGCTCGGCCGCCGATGCGAGGAGGTTCGACGGCGAGCCAACGCTTCCGAGGGGAGAGGGTCGCGCACCCGGGGATTCTTTGGATGCTTGTTTTCTTTTTTTGTCCTTGACCTCTCGGCGCTTCGTCGCGAGAATTTGGCGGCGCGCCCTTTTTTGAGCGCTCGTTTTGTGACACTGCCCGCCACTTTAAGAATATTATCTCATAATATTCAAAACCACACAAACGAGTGCGAACAGTCCCCACACTCTCAGAGACTGTAACACATTCCGTCGCTCATGACACGTCACATTCACAATATATCACTCAATACAATTGTACATTGTAATTCAATCTCACAACACATGAAATATAACCACAGGTGCATGAGTACAACACTCCATCACATATTCCAGACAATGCAAATATACAAAGTTCTCTCATTACAACAATTGTACAATACTATACATCGCATCACCGTAATAAACATTTTGACTCGCTCGACATACAGTTGTTACACAGGATAACACCCACATTAACACAACATATTGCACTCAGTACTGTCAAACTCATTCCGATTCGACCCCAGCACCTATCTCGTGTATTTCGAGCTGCGCTTGCGTCCTTTCTTGCGGTGCTCGCTCGATCTCTTCTTGTTTTTCCTCGTTCTTTTTCGGCGAGCCCTTTCCAACGACGGTATATGAGGCGGCGTCTCAGCCATCGTTGTCACTTTCGACACCGTTAACGGGTCATAACGTTCAACCGATCCTGTTACCCACTTGTTCATGTTACGACATTGAGCCGGGCTGGCCGACTCCGTCACCTTTACACTGTCGGTTGGTTCAGGTCGTGCCGACGTAAGTCCAGCTGCCCAGCACGTGAACTCATTCAACACGATCATCTCCTCATTCACTGTCTCTTGCATCGCAGCTTCACCTTGGGCTCGAGTGAGATCCGTCACGGGATGCTCCTCCACTGTATCTCGCGGTCGCTGGGTTGGCGAAGGCTCCATCTTAGCGTCTTCTCCCAAATTTTCTGGATGATTCGGCCCTCGCACCCCGTCGATGTTTCCGATGACGAGGTCGTACAGGGGGGGGGGGGGGTCATCATGCATAGAGCAGTAACCTTCCCGCTGAAGTACGGGGTTTCAACCTCAATTTCTCATCCGAACCGTACTGTCAATTAGGCAAACCGGCTTCGTTTCGCCTGTTAACTCGCTTTCCCGCACCAAATTTCTTCGCACGAGAACAGTGGAGCTACCGGTATCTCTTAACACCGTAATCTTCTTGCCCGCAATTTTTCCATGCAGCGTTGGCATTCCCTTCGTAACACCGGTTGGCTGTGTTGTCATTACGGCCCCACAATAGGAAGTTTCCCCCCATTTTTCAACTCTACGAGTCCGTCGGTGACGGCATTATTATCGGATTTCCGTGCCGCTTGCACACAGGATACCTGGTGAGTTTGACTCGCTCCGTTACGACATGCATCTGCTTTGTGCCCAGTCTGACCACACTTGAAACATTTTAATACCGTAGGGCTCGTAAAGATCGTTCGACAGTTGTTCGCGCGATGCCCCACTCGGTTACACAGAAAACATCGCTGAACACTCTCCGGTGCACGCTTCTTTTGTTCGGGTGCCGAATTTTTCGAATCTTCGGAACACTCCTTCTTGACCTTGGCCAAATTAGTTTCACCTTGCGAATCCAAGAATTGATCAGCCAATTCAAGCATGCATTCAAGTGACTCAGCCTTCCTCTCTTTCAAGTACAGCGACAGGCTTGGGTGGCAATTAGTAAGAAATTGCTTTCTAATAAGGAGCTCTCTAAGCTCATCGTACTCCTGCGCTGTCACCGAAAGTACAATCCATCTGTCGAAATAATGGCAAAGTCGGGCGGCATACTGCGTAGCCGTCTCACCATCAGCTGGCTTTCCTTTCCGAAATCTGTCCCGGAATCCTTCCACAGTAAATCTAAATCGCTTCAGCAAAGCAGCTTTCACCTTTGCTTAGTTGGCTGCATCGGTCGGCGTCAGCCTGCCGTACACACTGAGCGCTTCACCACTCAAGCAAGTACTCAAAGCAGTTACCCATTGATGTGCCGGCCAATTCTGGCTCCTTGCAATCGTCTCAAATCTGTGAAGGTACGCGTCAAGATCGTCCTTCCTTTCATCAAACGCTACGAGCAGCTTGCTTGGGTTCAAGCGGAAGCCATGATCTTCCCGTTCGCTGCTTTCAACTCTACCTTGGACGGGAGTTTCACTTCGCTGTTGCAAACGGAGCCGCTCGAGTTCCATCTCGTGCTGCCGCTGCCGTTCCCATTCCTCTCTTTCTTTTTTCAGCTGTCGCTCCTTTGCCTCTCTTTCTTCTCTCGCCCTCTCAGCAGCTAGCTTTTCTCTTTCCAGCTCCAACTTCAGTTGCTGCTCTCTTTCTTCTTTCAGCTGTCGCTCCTTTGCCTCTCTTTCTTCTTTCGCCCTTTCAGCTGCCAGCTTTTCTCTCTCCAACTCCGATTTCAATTGTTGCTCTCTTTCTTCCTTCGCCCTCTCAGCTGCCAACCTCTCTCGTTCCAACTCAGCTGTTTTTTCTTCCTTGGCTCTCTCAGCTGCCAACCTCTCTCTTTCCAACTCAGCTTCTCTTTCTTCCTTGGCTCTCTCAGCTGCCAACCTATCTCTCTCCAACTCAGCTCCTTTTCCGCTTTGGCTCTTTCGACCGCCAACCTTTCTTTTTCCAGCTCAGCTGCCTTTTCTTCTTAGACCCTCTCTTTTTCTTCTTTTTCCTTCTGGGTGACCCACTTCCGTAGTTCGGCGCCAGAAAGGCCCATCTTCTCAACAAGAGCCACTAACTTTTCGAGATCCATTGTGTCTCGCAAATAAAACCTTGCCGCGTGCAAAAAATATCTGCCTATTCAATTCAATTTATTTTCCAGTTTGTACATGCTGGATGGTTGCGTTGGGTTACAAGCTACATAAGTAGCTTGACGAGACCCAACGACCAGACTATACAGGGCAGTAACAAGCAGTCCGGTGCAGTGACGAGAAAACCAACAAGTAAAACAGAATACCATATCGTATGTACATATACAGCGATTTACATGGATTTCCAGCACGAAGATTGCAGGAAGAAAAAGTGAAAATAAATACATATGCATAAGAAGTGCTAGAAAAAATAAATAAAAAAGTCCTACATACAATAAAATACGGCTATAGCATAAGTAATAAACATAAATAATAATAACACAGAATACTAACACCGTAATAATGTAGCAATACTAGCTATTCGGAACAAAATAAAAGAAAAACACTAGCCATATAACACAGCAAGAAAATCATGTAAGCAGAAGACTATGTTAAAGAAACAACATAAGTTACGCACAATTCAGTTACACAGAATGTCCCAGTATGTGACATTACAAGGGAACAAAATATAAGCGGAAGTCTTTTTTACTGACCGTGTCAATATCTTTATATTTATTTAAAGTAGATGGTAGGTTATATGCCAACGATTGATGTTTGTAGTGCGTCCTGAAATATGAAACTGGCCATGTCTCAGTATAACCACGCCTAAATCAGTATATCGGAACACTCTCCTGCACTCGCCATCGTGAACACTGAGCAACACACAAAATCGTTCCGATAGCACTATAAACAACTCGAGGCTCCTTCTCACTACTTTGGACACACTGTGCACCAAAAGGTCCTTGTCGCGGACGCCAGATTAATGGTCACAGGTCCCGTTGATTCGGGAGGCGATCGCAGGGCTAATTCCAAGGACCGAGGTATCGGCCCCCCGAACCACACCACGAAAGCGTGGACAATTTAGAAGTGGTCCTATTTGGCGCGCCAGCGGACGCCGGCTGTGGCCCAAAGAACAAGTCAGAGACGAGAGAGGAAAAACAAAACAAAATTATATTCTCAATAATGACAGATAAAAACGATACACAAATATTCACACTCGACAATCGTTGAATATGATATGATACCAATCAAACAACGTACTACACAGTACAATCAGCCACACTCGAAACAACGGACCCAAACAACAATCCACTCTACAATGCAGTCACATGCATCGAACAACCAAGGCACTCAAGGACGAAAGAGTTCGAAAACTTATTGAGTCCTAAGTCCTTGGAACAAAAGACTGAATGATACTCTTCCGAGAATCACTCACTCAAAGTCCAGCGTTGTTGTCGTTCCACTGCTCCCGAAGTTTCTCTTCCAGGAAACCTCGCGTCTTCAATTGGCCGCTCTCCAAGCTCCAAACTTCTTCGATGGAAACACGTCGGCTTCACACACGAGCTGTTGCCACGCGTCTTCGCTCGATAGCGGTATACCCACACTCTTGCCTGTAGCTCGAGTCTTCACCCTTCAAGTGGAAATCCTCTTCTTCTCCTCCTTTGTCACGGAAGACAAAAGGCTTCGCCCACACGGCGGAACTTCCTACGCACTCTGGCGCGTACTTTCTTCTTCTCCTGCTTTGTCACTACGGAAAAAACCTTCACCGACAGACGCGGTGGGATACCCTACGCACTCTGGCGTTAACTTCCTTCTTCTACTCCTTTGTCACGGACGGACAAAACCTTCACCGACAGACGCGACGGAATACCCTACGCACACCGGCGTTAACTTCCTTCTTCTCCTTATCTCCCTTCTCCGCTGCTCGATTAAATACCTCCCGCGCGAGATTCCAGAAAATTCTCATCATTTCGTCGGCGCGATGCGCAGCGAAGGCTGGGGGAAAGCGCGAGATGGTACGAGGGCCGTCCGCGATGGATGACGCAACCCTGCATCACCACGCCCCTTTCCATCGAGAACTCTTTAGGGCTTGCTCGGCCGCCGATGCGAGGAGGTTCGACGGCGTACCTACGCTTTCGAGGGGGGAGGGTCGCGCGCCCGGGGAGTCTTTGGATGCTTGTTTTCTTTTTTTATTCTTGACCTCTCGGCGCTTCGTCGCGAGAATTTGGCGGCGCGCCCTTTTTTGAGCGCTCGTTTTGTGACACCATTGTTTCAGCTTAGGTTAGAGAGTCAGACGCTATCTTGCTTGCACTCTGTTCGTAAGCTTTTGCTCATTTTGTTCCTTTTTAGAAGGACCAGTTTCTAAATATGTTTTATATATAATAGTAAAATTTGCCTTTTGATCGAAGTGTATTTTCACGTTAGATTTACGAACGCTGGCCGATGACCCATTGGTTACTATACGGTAATGGGAAACACGCGGTATAGTGAAAATGCTGTATATCGTCGGCACGATTGGAATTTGAAAAATAATGCTGGCTTTTTGTGAAACGAAGATCATCTATCGGATGTACAAAAACAGCAAATACTGTTGCCCTGGAAAACATATCTCCATGAAATTGCCCGTATAAAAAATGTTTTGAGTATTTATTGCTGCTTTCCAAACCTAGCCCTGAGACAGCCTGATGTCAAAATAGATGCTTTTGATGCCAATTTTACAATATTTAAAACCAAGACTGCGTGACTGGTGCTGCGAATGTTTGAACTTGGGCGTCTTACACGAGAACGAATGTTTCAGTACTACGCACGTGCCCTCATTTTTCCGTATATGCCACGTAGTAAGCACGGGCAACAGCTTGAGCGGCATTTTAGTTGGTTCTTTTTTTTCTGCGGTCTTTCTTTAGCTGTAAAAACGTCATGCGCGAACTGTCTTGCAAAAAAAAAAGAAAACAAAAGCCACATGTCATGGCGTTATAGGCTGATCTCGACAGTCACTTGGTATACTAGCATTCATACTTAAATGCGGTGTAAAACACACTAGTTCTGAAAGTTATGTTGTTTTTTCCTCTAATTTTCACTATACCCTTTCTTCAAGGGCTATCTCCTCCTCGTCACTTATTTCTCTAGAAAACACGTGGAATGTCAGTGCTAAGCGTTGCGCGAGTCGGGTTTTCTCACTTTTCGACTATGCTCTGCTATCACCCCTCACGCAGTCGCATTAGCAGCAAATGCAGTGCAATCAGTTTATCGCGCACGAAAGCCATGCGAAACGATCAAGAACGGGCTTACAGCTGCACGAAAATTGAAACAGGTTAGGTGAGAATTCTTAACAAGCGTATCTCGTTTATTGACCACTTGAAAGCTCAGTTCACGCTCATGTTACGGTGAAGAAAGAGCTGGCGTCACGAGTTTGTGCCACAGAGGGAAGACGCCAGAAGCGAATAACAAGATATCTCTTCGTATGTTTGGAACTTGTTTACATGTCATATAAAAAAGTTTTTATACGTGAACATCAAGGAACAAACAGAATAAACTAGGTGAGTAGTGTGTTTTTACTCAGATTCATTCGAGTGGGCGCGAACACACACGGACAAAGGTTAATGAGCCTAAGTTATCGAATATTCGCCAATGGACCCCAACGGAAAATTTCCCAGACATTGTATAGAACGCTAAAATAGCATGTGTCCTCTATTGGACAGCAGAAAAGTGTCTGTTAGTGGCTCACTTTAATGACAGTGCTATATATTCTTTCAGCTGCAGGAGATACGCCTAAAGATGCTACGCCAGTGTTTCTGGGATTTCTAGGGAGAGAGACAAGCGTTGGTAACAAACAAACCGTTCTTCTATATTCATTCTTCACTCTATGCATATTTATATGGGTATTTTCTGTCTTGCTTAGAGGTTTGAGGGAACAGGGTAAGCCCTACACTTCTGATATTTTGCGCAACCTTATCACATACCTATTATTTTGTTGAGTGATTTCACTGATATATCTGCCCAGCTAAATTTGCTTTGTTCGACAAGAGAAAACCCTTACGCACTTTTTTGTCAGCCAATTTTGTTGTATTTCTGTGCACTTTTATAAAACAATAACCATGTCATACACAGTCTCAATTTTGGTTAAGTACCTAGCTGCTTAACCAATGATTACCTGCACAAGAAATAGTTGCCAATCGTTTCCAATTTAAAAAGTAATCGCACCAACGTGACGAAGAAGCTGTAATGAGAAAACAGCTGAAATAAGAGAGAGAGAGATATATAGATGCAAAGAAAGGCAGGGAGGTTAACCAGATGCACATCCGGTTTGCTACCCTGCACTGGGGAAGGAATGAAGGGGAGAAAAGAGGTTGCAGAGAGATGAGAAGGTACACACAATCACGAGCACACTCGGGGAGCACACACAGTCTACAGGCGGTCGCTCAGGTTTGTTGACTTCAAGTAAAGTAGCAGTGCTTTAGTCGATTTCTGCGCAACTGAGGCAGATGCCCAGGATCTTCTGCACACAAAATGGTCCGGGGTCAAGTTGATTCAAAATCATTCGAAGCTGGCATCGCTGTGTGTCGTAGCAAGCGCAGCTGCACAGGACGTGTTCGATGGTCTCTTCAGCTCCGCAGTAGTCGCATGTAGGAGTGTCTGCCATACCAATGCGAAAGGAGTACACCTTTGTAAATGCAACACCCAACCAAAGGCGGCATAAAGGTGTCGCATCGGAGCGGGAAAGTTGCGATGATAGCTTTAGCTTGAGCGAAGGACCCAGTTCATAAAATTGACAACTTTGGAAGCTGGTAGACGACCAGAACGTGCGTGTGAGATCTCGAGCCAGCAGGTAAAGTTGTCTTGCTGCATCATTCCTTGATAGAGGAATCGGGACTACACGGATTCCTTCATGGGCTGAGCGGGCTGCATCATTGGCTATTTGATTTCCGGTTATACCGATATGTCCAGGCAGCCATTGATATATAATATCATGCCCTCGTGCTAGAGCTTCATGATGGCAATGTCTTATTTCTTGTACCAATTGTTCATAACTCCTCCTACGCATGGCAGACTGAAAACTCCGAAGCGCTGCCTTCGAATCACAGAATATGACCCATTTTCCTGGACGTTCTTGAACGAGATATTGTAAAGCAGCCCTTATAGCAGCAAGCTCTGATGCCTTAGATGTAGTCATATGCGACAACTTAAACTTGATTGTCATTGCTGCAGCCGGAATCACAGCGGCACCTGATGAGCTGCTGGACGAGACGGGCATCAGTGTATATCTGCGTTCGGTCTAAGTACAACTCATGAAATAATAGCAGTGTTGCTTGTTTCAATGCTACTCTGGAGTGATTGCTTTTCTTTTAGATTCTCGGAATTTCTAGACGTACTTGCGGCTGGTCGAGGCACCACAAAGGACATGCCATTCTCGCAGCTGGCGTATATCCTGATGGAATGCTGTTTAGGTGCTTGGCTATGACGTCTGAAAACGTAGCACGTGGTCTTCCGGAGGGAAGAAGGGCCAAGCGGTGGTCGGGGACACGGCTAGCATGTCGAATGTGCGCTCTGAGGTAATTCACAACTCTATATGTCCTGACCGGATGGTATTTGGCAAGCATGATTGTGGCATAAGTAGAAGCGCATCAGAGCAGTCCTAGGCAGATACGCAGTGCCTGACCCTGCAAACTATCCAATGAATGAGTATTGGATTTGCAAGTGTTAGTCAGTACCGGCAAGCTGTAGCGCAATAGACCCAGAAATAGGGCCCTGTACAGCTGTAGCATGGAGGCCACAGAAGTTCCCCATGCTTTCCCGCACATGAATTTTATGATATGCACAATAGAGAGCAGTCTCTTCTTGAAGTACGCACAATCCGGGCTCCATGAAAGACTTCTGTCGATTATTACGCCCAAGAAACGATGCGTCCGTGCATATTTGACACTCTTCCCATTGATGTAAACAGGCTATGGCGTCATTGCTTTGCGTGTAAACGCCATCAACGCGCACTTCACAGTTGATATAGTTAGGCCTTGTTTCTGAAGATAGGCTGTTGTGAGGGTTGCTGCCCGCTGTATTTGTGCAGGCACCTGAGGGCGAGTAACTGCAGCACTCCAGAGGCAAATATCATCGGCGTATATGGATAGGCACACCGACTTTGGCAGAGCCTCCACCAGACCAATGAGGGCAACATTTAACAATGTGGGGCTTAAAACACCTCCCTGAGGTACTCCGCAGTAGGTGTAATGTTCAGCATTTGTTCCCTCATATGTTTGCACAAAGAAACCCCTGCCAGTTATATAATCTTTTATCCATTAAAACATTCGTCCACCAATGCCCATTGCTGCGAGAGAAGTGAGGATGACATCGTGAGCTACATTATCATATGCACCCTTCACGTCAAGAAAGAGTGCCACTGTTATGCGCTTGCGACTTTTTTCTGGCTGAACAAATGTCGATAAGTCAAGGACACAGTCAATGGAGGAGTGGCCCCGACGAAAGCCTGCCATGCAAGAAGGGTATTTGGTGTATCGTTCCAAGTACCACTCGAGGCGCAATAGAACCATTCTTTCCATCACTTTTCCGAGTCAGCTTACGGGGGCAATAGGGCGATACGCTGTCAAGTCCAATGGTGATTTTCCCGATTTCAAACGTGGTATTAATTGACTTATTTTCCATTCTCGGGCAACACTGCCGCAGAGCCAGGAGTTGTTGAAGCATGTTAAAAGGTATTTTCTGGCTTTTTGTCCAAGGTGTTTCAACGCACTATAAGTAATACCATCAGGACCTGGCGATGACATGCGTTTAGAAGCGACTAACGCACCTTCCAGTTCTTCCATGGTGAATGGAATGTTTATTTCGGGTAATTGCGTCTCAGGAACGATCACGGCGTCGATGCTCTCGTTCATAATATTCCCGGTAACTCTCGTGCGAAATTCTTCAGCCACCTCGAGTTCTGTTTTTCCATGATGGAGTGCCAAAGCTTTAAAAGGGTGCCGTTGTTGCGGAGAGGAGCGAAGACCACGAACTGTTCTCCAGATATATGACAGCGGTTTATGAGGGCCTAGAGATTCGCAGAATGCTTTCCAGCGTTCGCTCTCCAGCTTGTAAATGCGTCGGTGAATCTTTTTCTGGATTTGTCTTGCTTCCCTCAGATCGTAAATTGATCTTGTGCGTCAGTATGGTTGTTCAGCACGCCTTCGTATAGCTCGTAATCTTACCAGTTCGAAGTCAAACTGTGTTATTTTAGACGAAAATTGTAATTTGCATTTGGACGCTTGCATAGCTTCCGCTATGTTATCTTCCAGGCTGCAGACGAGGCCTTCTTGGCAAGCGTCTTCAACACGTGATGTAAACATAGACCAGTCAATGCCAATTACAACACCAAAAGAGAAATTTTTTGTGATACCATCGAACGTCACGTAGGTGGGTATGTGATTACTCCCATGAGTCTCAATATCGCAAGACCATTTAACTTTGTGAGAGAAGCACTGTGACACCAATGTCAGGTGAAGGCAACGGCCATACGTGAGACCCCGCAGATATGTTGGGGTACCATCATTCATGATGAAAAGGTCGTAATCGAAAGCGAATGTAACAATGTTCTGGCCCCTGGCATTCATCCTAGTGCTCCCCCAAAGCATGTGATGGGCGTTGAAGTCACCGGTGATGATCCAAGGCCCATCAGGCCTCATTAGGATGTCTTTTTATCTGTCGCAGTCAAATCGCGATGACGGAGATATATATCCACCAATAAGCATGAACGAAAGTGCATTTATCTTTACACGAAGGCACACGTACTGATTGTCGTCATTTGAACTTATTGGGTGCGAAAGATAAGTCAAGTCTGTGCGAATGTAAACAATTACTTTGCTTCGTTCTTCGCAAGCGGCTGAACAAAAAGCTTCGTAACCGGACAATCTATAAGGCGTTGATACGTTTGTTTCACATATGACAAGTATAGGGAATTGATTGGCCCGAACAAATTGGCGAAAGTCCGAGGTACGGGACTTCATACCTCTGGCATTCCACTTAAAAATTGACGCACTTTTAACTTCAGTGCGGAAGATGAGATTTTGTTGAGCCATTGTGCTTATACGATGTTAGCAAGAACTGGATTCAGTGCATCCAGTATTTGCAGTGCACTCTTAGCAGACGGAGATTTTATGCTGCTCAGTAGCGTGCGAGTCGTGGCAATTAATGATTGCACGATTGCAGTCACTTGCCTGTCTTAGTTGGAAAGATCTCGAACCGGGATCGTGGACTGGCCGTCATGAAACTCCTTTGGTTCGCTTGATGTTGCTTCCCTTTGAAGTGCAGGCCACTCTGTCGCAGTTAGGGTATGCTCACAGGCTTTGTCCTTTACAGCCTTTCCCACGGCATGTGTTCTGGGAGGCAAAGGAGGTGGTACTGATGAGGGATCTGGCAAACGTGTCGAGGAGGTAGCTGGTGTCCTTGAAGACTGACGTCGACGTGAACGACGCCTTCTGACTTTAGCTGCGGCTTCTCGATGAGATGAGTGATCGCGCACAATCTCCTTCAAGATGGCAATTTCCTTCTGAATACGCGGGCAGTCCTTCAATGTGGCTTCATGGGATCCATTGCAATTAGACCATTTCTTGACAGTTGCGACGCACGTATCCGCTTCATAGGGCTCGGCGCAGCGGTGGCATACCACCGAATTCTCACAGACGCTGTTCACATGTCCAAGTTTCATGCATTTACGGCACTGGAGAGGCTTTGGAATGAAAGGCCGCACAGCAAGTCTGAAGTACCCCACCTTCACATGAGAGGGGAGTGATGTACTCTTAAACGCAATCTTCACACAGCGAGACTTGCCTAGCCGGGTGACATCAACAGTTGGAGTATCAGTTGTTGACTTGACAAGAAATTGTAAGTCATTATTGGAAATAGCCACATCCATGTCGTAGATCACACCGGTTACTACATGACATCCCAAGGGAACATGAGAGCGCACCTGGTTGCCGTCCAAGTCAGTTACACTGCGCAGAACGCCCAATGCACGTGCGTGCAAAACGTCAACCGCCAGTATATTCTTTCTGGCGTTCACTCTTATGTCTGTGATCTCATTTGGCACGAGCGTTTCCAGATACCTCGACACAGACTGTCTGTTAAGGCGTTTCATGCTGACGGTAGGAAGTGCAGGCTGAAACAGGATGGTATAAGTGTTCGATTTTGGCGCTTCACTTACAGTTTGAATAGTTGAGGATGAGGATGTCCTCATGTTCCTCCTCTTCGCTTTGCGGCTCAGCACAGGTTGGAAACCGTCATCTGAAAAGTCCTTACTGCTGAGATAGTAAGCATGAGTATCTTCACTGTCGCTGTCACTCGCTTGTCCCATCCGCTTCCGGGAGGCGGCCGCTGCTGACGCCGCTGGTGCCGGCAGGCGCCCGGTGTGGTCTACATCCATCCCCTCCAAGGGAGCAGCGAAAACCAATCAACAGACCTAAATTACCACTGAAATACGCCGGAGTTAGCAGAAGTAGCTTCTATTCAAAACACACTTCTTCGTCTTCCACCTTCGTTGGAGCTGAAATAAGATAAGTTATATTCCCAATATTTTCTCGGCCAACATTTTTCTTACTTATTCTGTTTTGACTGAGAACCTAAATATTGCTGCCAGGTGGCCTTTTTCATTCTATTCTCCTTAAAGAAGAAAGACTTCATACTTTCTGACGAATTACGATTGAATAAAGTTACGAAAACAGAATGTGTAAACAGGGACATGCCAATGGTCGCACTGCTTTCAGATCGTACATTTAAGTGAACACGAATTCAGCAAAATGAGGCACGACACCCGAAAATATGACGAAAAAGTCTACCTAGAGACATGAAAAAAACTGAAATATCTTTTTGTGTCTGTATTTTTTCGCTCACCGAGTTCACGTGAAAAAGTCGTGATGCTACTCTGCGACAATGCATTCTGGCGACAACCGTTCTTTAAAGCCTGCTCTGACCTGCGACTATAGCACTGGTGGCGCGAACAACAATGTGACTGGTCGCAAATGGTCGCAAAAGGCCGTTTTGCCATCAAAGTGACTGTGCTGGCTCAGTCGCTGAATGCTCGAGCTTTTATTCGAAAACCCTTGAGCCAATCAGACGAGCAGGAACAAAAGGTCGGCTTATTTTGCGGGTTAAACCCACGAGCGAGCAGACTCCGTGTGTTCACGGGTGCAACTCTCACGCATGCAGCTGTGACCTGGCTCACGTCGAGTCTTGTTTTGGTCGCTTCTCACAAATTGTCGCGTAAACGTAGCTATAGTCGCATGTGTGAGTGTGTGTGGTGGGAGTAATCACTAACCTTAGAGCAGCGGGGCTGTTTATTATGGAGGTTATATTTTTTGCGAAGGGCAACAGAAGCTCCTGGTGGATGTTTGGCCCAGGAGTTCGGCAAGCCTCACTAATCGCCTCTATACTTGGGAACAACTTTCTGTGGAAATGAAGGAAAAGCTACAGGGGCGGAGCTACTGCACATGTACTGCCCCGCGAAGTAGTCCGGCTAGGCTCACTTTTCGAATGACGGTCGTGTTCGAATAATACCAAAACATAGAACTTTCAACGTCTGTTTACGCAGCCGTTTGTGAGTGAAATTTGACACAACTTCCTTCGGCGAGTCGTCGGAATAACTAGGGGGCCAGGCACGGTCACCCTAAGGCAGACGCCATTTTCACTATGAGGTGCACCTAAAACTTGCGACGTTTTCAGACGTGAAAAACGTGAAATTACACTTCACATGGCAAAAAAAATATTATTATCTCTTTGTTTAGTTCAGCGTTTTTTTATAAACAGCATCTTGTAGAAAATAATGTTGTTTTTTATGCTTTTCACGCGCAAAACATAGACGCTTTGGTAGGACTATATTCTTCACCGGTGGCAAACAACCACTTCGGATACTTATTGCCACAGAACGTTGTGCGCGAGTATAAATACCAAATAAAATTATGCCAGCAAAAACCACGTCTACATCTAGCAACGTGGCTACGTGCTAACAAACAGCTCGAGTTCTACTACTCGCCTTGGCTCAGTAAACGTTATTAATTGAAATATGGAGCGGTTGCACCGACGTAACGTCGTGAAGGCTGTTTAAACAGGAATGATAGCGCTAAAACTAATATAAAGATAATTCAAGCAAAGCGAAGAAGTAGCATTTCAATTCCACCAGCTCGGTTCTTTACCCAATATTCCTGGCGCTAAGTTAGTTGACCTGCTTCATTTTTTTTTTTCAGTATATGACCAAGTACAATCGTTCGATGTGTTGGCGGTTGCAAACTCTTAATTTAGTGGGAAAAAAAGAGAAGACCAGTCCGAACATCGAGTGCGCTGATTTAAAGAAAGTAGGGAGATCCCAAGTGGTGCTGTGGCTTTCATCGCGCACTGGATGTGCTATTTGTAAAGGAGACACAGACACAACGCCCGTACGTCGGACCTCTTCTATTTCTCGAACTCATCTTCATCGTCTTCGACGGATGGCTGAATGGATGGATGAATGGATGGATATGGCTGTACCCTTTAGATCGGGCGGTGGCCAGCGCAACCAAGCCGTAATACCTAATGAACCAAAAACTAGTTTTATTATTTTTTTTTCTTTAAATAGTGAGGTTGAGGATTCGTACGTTCCAGTGAATGGTTTAATTTTCACTCGTGCCTTGACTTTAGCCACCAATCAGATAACCTCCGTCTAGTTGAATCTACCCGCGTAAAATCTATTTTGCCCTCCCTGTCCCTCAACCCAAGTTCTTTGAAAAACTTAGTGCCATCATCCTGAACTACCGGGTGAAGCCCTTTACAGAACATTATCAAGTGTTCGGCAGTTTCTTCTTCCTCTCCACATGCACTGCATACCGTGTCTACTCCTTCGTATTTGGCCCGATATGTCTTTGTTCGCAATACTCCTGTCCTGGCCTCAATCAGTAGAGAACTACCCCGAATATTATCATAGATCCTTTCCTTGGCAATTTTCTGCTTAAATGTTCGATAGACCTCTAGTGTGGACTTCTTAATCATTCCAATTCTCCACATATCGGTCTCAGCTTCCTTCACCTTCTTCTTAACCAATTATTCTTTTTGGTTTGGCCCCCTGCTGTTTCCTAAGTATTTACCAATCAATTTTCTGGTAAATACTTCTCAAATTCCCTTCTCAAATTTTATCTTGGTGCTAGCTTCCCTGCCCTCAAATGATGTCCATCACATATGACCTTGTACTCTTTGACTTGGTGTATTTCCGTGAGCTCCTAAGGCAAGCCTACCTTTTCCATTTTGCTTAATTTCTAATCTTGTTTGAACTTCTTATCTCATGCACAAGACCGCATTGCCGAACGTCAGTCCAGGAACCACGACCCCTTCTCATATTCCTCTCACAACATCATACCTATTGTAATTCCACAGTGCCCTGTTTTTCATTACCGCTGCATTCCTGTTACCTTTAGTCGTCACGTATATTTTGTGTACCTTTAGGTGCTTAGCCTCATCTCTTATCCATACGCCCAGATATTTGTATTTATCTGTTATCTCTAGCGTGACCTCCTGCATTCTAAACTCACTACCTTCATGTCATTAAAAATCATGACTGCTCATTTTTTCTTGTTGAAGCTGAAATCAAACCTATCTCCCTCAATACCGCAGATGTTCACTAATCTCTGCAAATCTTCCTTGTTGTCGGCCATTAGCACTATATCATCTGCGTACATTCATGCTGGTAGTGCCTGTTGAATGAGTTTTTTCTTGTTTGACGACAGAGAGGTTGAAGCCCAGTCTATTTCCCTCTAATTTAGCCTCTAATCCTTGTAGGTACATTATGAAAAATAAGGGTGACAGGGGACACCCCTGCCTAAGCCCCCGTTTCACCTCTGCAGGCTTGGATACCTGTTTTTCCCACTTTATAACTACCTTGTTACCTTTATAGATATCCTTTAAAAGATTAGTGACTACATGTACCACGCCTTGTGTGTCCAGTATTCCCCACAATTCCTTTTGAACCACGCTATCGTACGCTCCCTTGATATCCAAAAATGCTAGCCACCGTAAGCTTCCGTAAAGCGCGAGCTTCCGTGAAGAGCGCCCTCACATGAGCGGCGCTGGCTTCCTTACATCCTCTTCAGTTTGAAAATCTCTAAGGTTTCTTCAAAGTATCACCGTCCAGTAAATCAGGTATGGAGACAACGAATATTGACCACTTCTTGTTATTCACTCACCTAACGTATCCTAACTTTTGCGAGTTTTGGAATATCGGTGATCACACCACTTGCTCAAAAAATCAGCAAAGTAAGAACTTCTGCCAATTCTTGGAATAGGAGGTAGCAAACACGTGTTGAAGAAAGATCGCTGCTACGTAATAACTCACTTCAAAGACCACAAGAGAATTCTGTCAAGCTGAGCATGGGAATCGGAAATTCAGTTTCACAGTAAACGCTCAAGGAGAACTAAGCTGTCCTAAGAACACTCACAGGTTCACTCGATATAGCGCCAACGTCGAAACCGATCGTACACTAATCTCGCCTTGACTCACAGCGTGGGCCCAATATATGAGGACAAGGAAGGCGTAGTAATTTCCTCTATCGATCTGCAAGTTCTAATCCAGGGATTAGCACACACGTGATGCGAAAGTTCCTATTAACTCCGGAAGATGTAACAAATGTGGCGTCTCTTGCAGTCTGGAGTACGTCTGTTAGCGGTGGAAGTTGCCGCTACATCTCCCGACACCCATGCACAACGTCGAAGCATATCTCTTGCCTCGGGGACGTTCTTATATCGTCCAAGCTTCCGAATAGAGCATGTCGAATACGGCGCGCCTTTTCTTTTTTCTTACGAAACTTCCAACATTTCGGTGAGTGCAGTATAATCCACGACTGCAAGAAACCATGGGATGATTACAATTTTGGTATATAAGCCATGGAGACAGTGTACACCAACGCCGTATTTTGATTGTAAAGGCAGTAAGGAACAATGAATTAAGTAGGAAGGAATCAAACACGAAAGAATTCAGGAGGTTTAACCAAGCATTTATCTGGTTTGCTACCCTGTGCTTGAAAAATGGAAAACAAAAATGAAAACGTGTAAAAACCATTGGCGATGAACGTCCACACAAATAGTAAAAAAAAAATTGAGGGACCCTTTAGCTTCGCCTTCAAGAGTTGAACGCCATAGCGAAATCTAGCCCTACTGCGCCCTTCAACCACTAAGTGCATACCAATTAATGTGTTTGTTACACAAACACACACACACACACACACACACACCCAGATACAGACACACACACGCACGCAAGCAAGCACAAACACACACCACAGTAGATTGTACCAGCACGCGCACGGCAATGGTACATACAGATTTTAAAGACGATATACTCTTTTTGGGATACTTCTACGCAAAAATTTTGGTCTGATTGTTTGTCTGTCTGTCTGTCTGTTTATCTGTTTGTCTGTGCATTTGTCTGTTTGCCCGTTATAACGATATACCAAACGGCACCAAGCGATACTCCAAATGGAGAACCCTGCCCCGCCGTGGTGCTCTAGTGGCTAAGGTACTCGGCTGCTGACCCGCTGGTCGCGGGTTCAAATCCCGGCTGCGGCGGCTGCATTTCCGATGGAGGCGGAAATGTCGTAGGCCCGTGTGCTCAGATTTGGATGCACGTTAAAGAACCCCAGGTGGTCAAAATTTCCGGAGTCCTCCACTACGGCGTCTCTCATAATCAGATGGTGGTTTTGGGACGTTAAACCCCACAAATCAATCAATCAATCAATCAAATGGAGAACCCTATCTGCAGACCCAACAATAAAGCTGAAGTTTCAGCGTTCATACTTGGGCAATTGTCAATTAAATAGCAATTATTGCGCAAATACGAGGCAATATAACAACAAGTCAATAATTTGTATGTTTGTCTTTATATTAAAAAAGGCACATATCAGTAATTCTAAGTACCAAAGCGTTGATTACGCGGCGCTGACTGTGCAACGCGATGCTCAAAACAAATTAGCCCCGTATCTGCATGTTAATCTGAAAATGACGTCAAAAGACGATAGACTGGCGTGTGGAGAGAGTTAACAAAACATTTATTTGATGTTCTGCGCAAGAAAATCGGTGAATGGTAGTCTAGAGGCGCTGCGTTAGAGTGCCTCGAGCGTGCAGAGGAGGCGAACGGGCGCATCAAGCCACGTCACAAGTGAGACATGAGCGCCAGGTGTTCGCGCCCGTCTCAGAGGTGATAAGGTGTAGAACGCAAGGTGACGGGTAGGTGCCACCACCGTGTCGTCCTAACAAAGCGTTGAAAACACTCGCCTTATCGTGGAAGCGCTGCATGGTCAGCGCAGCCTGATAAACGCTAAGTTCCTTAAAATTACTTAAGTATGCCTTTTCTAGTAAACGACACACATGCAGAATGTACACGTGTTGTTATGATGCCTCAAATGTGTGCAATATTTGCTTCTTAATTGACAAACGCACAAGTGAGCAACATTGATGGGCGCTGCGGATAGGGTCAGAAGTTTGGCGTATCGGCTGGTACCGTTCAGAGTACCTGCTACCTTTAAGGGTGGACAAACAAACAGACAGACAGACAGACAGACAGACAGACCAGAATTTTTCCGTCGAAGGTCCTTAAGAAAGACTATCGTCTTTAAAAGGCAAGTGTTTGAAACGCTTTGCTAAGACGACATGGTGGTGGCACTTCACGCCGCTATCCGTTCTACACCTTATCGCCTCTGAGGCAGGCGCGCATCTTTCTCCGTGGGTGCGCTTGCCTTCCTTCGTTTTCGAAGATAACTGTCAGATAGCGCTCGTGTCTTATGTGCCTCGTTGCGATTGTTTTCCTTCGCTGCACGGATCGAGACTCTCCAACGCAGCGCTTCCAGAATACAATTCACTGATTTTCTCGCGTAGAGTATGAAATAAACATTTTCTTCCCTCTCTTCACACGCAAGACTATCACCTGTCGACGACATCTGCAGTGAAACATGCAGATACGAGGATGGATGAAAACTTTTATTGGGGTCCTGAAGGATTCCACCCCCGTTTTATAGGGGTAGGATTGCGGGCCGCTCCCACGTTGGGACGGGGAGGCCCAGCCTTACCGCTGCATCGTGGGCCTTCTGGACAGCCTTGAGTTGTTGTATCAGAACCGGACTCGTGAGCATTAAATGAAAGAAGTTCTCAGAAAATTCTTCACTTTTTCTTTGTAAACAGGGGCACCTCCAGAGCATGTGGTTAAAATCACTGCGATTCTGGCAGTCTGGACAAAGTTCTGAAATATCGGAGTAATGGCTATAGGTTACGAGGCTAGGGTATGTTCCCGTCTGAAGCATGCGAAGAGAGATTGCCTGTGGCCTAGACAACTTTTCGTGTGGCAAAGGAAATGACCTACGGCCTAATTGATAATGCTTCGTGATCTCGTTGAAGGTAGTCAAAATGTCCCTAAAATGAAGGCTGGTGGCTGACTCCTCTGTCTGAGAAGCACAAGTCCAGGCGCGGTAAGTGAAGCCTCGCGCCTTGGAGTGGGCTAGCTCGTTGACATTGGGAAGGCCTCCAACCCTCAAGCCAAGGTGAGCAGGGAACCAAATACTTGCGTGGTGGGTGAGTTCCTTGTGAGCGAGAATTCTCAAAACTTCCTTGCAAACAGAACCAGAATCGAAGGCCCTAGCAGTGGATTTAGAGTCCGTATAAATATCAGTCTTGTGGATCAAGGAGTGCTAGTGCAATGGCCATCTGTTCTGCTTTGTAAGAAGAAGGGGTTCGAACCGACGCCGAGGATAAAATTTGACCCTTAGTATCTACGGATACTACCGCAAAGCAAGCGGAAACGCCATACTGGGCGGCATCAACAAAGCATGAAACAGACAATTGTTTGTGAGCTTGAGCTAAAAGAGAGGAGGCTCGAGCGACACGCCTGCCCGCGTTGTACTGTGGATGCATATTTCGTGGAAGGGGGCATACTTTGATGCGAGAGCTTATATAATCATCGAGTGGCGCATTTTGCCCTTCGAGCGTCAGGGGGTTGACTCCAGTGTCAATCAGAATCTTTCTCCCCGCTGGTGTGATCGAAAGCCTGGCAACCTGTGCCGTTTGTTGAGCCTCGATAACTTCTTCAAGCGTGTTGTGGACTTCAAGTTTCATAAGGTTCTCAGTGCTTGTGCGCATAGGAATGCCAAGAACTTTCTTGATGCTTTTCCTTATGAGGATGTTAAATTTATTTCTTTCATGGAGTTGCCACCTGTGCATAGATGTGACATAGCTTATGTGGCTCATCAAGAATGCATCGAATAGTCTGAGGAGGTTGTGCTCTCGAAGACCACCCCGACTGTTGGAAATGCGTGAGATTAGTCGGATGACCCCTCCCGCCTTAGAAGTCAGACGGTCGATCGTGCGGCCGTTCTGTCCATTAGCCTCGATAATCATGCCCAGAACGCGTATGAAGTCTACCCTTGGAATACGCTGCCCTGATGCCGTGTGCAGCCTAATGTCGGTGTCAGCCAGTGGTTGCCAGTTTTTGGGTTTGGGTCCCCGTCTCGTGGGTCGATATAAGAGAAGTTCGGACTTTGCTGGCGAGAGCTTGAGGCCCATTTCATTTATGTAGACTTCAACACAGTCTACGGCCTTTTGAAGAGAGCTCTCCACAGAGCCCTCCGAGCCACCGACACTCCATATGGTGATGTCGTCCGCGTAGATGGCGAACTTGATGCCCTCTTGGTTTGAGAGCTTTGCAGCAAGGCCGCACATTGCAATGTTAAAAAGCAGTGGGGAGACGACTGAGCCCTGCGGGGTGCCTAAGGAACCGAGATCGTAGGGCTCAGACTTGAGATCCCCAAGCTGTATAGTGGCTTTTCTATTCCTGAGGAACGAGCTGGTGAACTTGTGAAAGTTGGCTCCTAAGTTGAGAGAAGAGATGGAGGCAAGTACGTGGGAGTGCGAGACATTGTCAAAGGCCTTTTCAAGATCCAGACCGAGAATAGCTCTAACGTCTTTTGTCTCCTGATCTATCATGTGGTGCTTCAGCATTTTCATGACGTCCTGAGTAGATAGGTGTGGTCTAAAACCTACCATGTTGTACGGACCCAGGTTAGTCTTCTCTATGTGCTTTGATATTCGATCGTTGATGACATGCTCGGCGACCTTGCCTATACAGGACGTCAGTGAAATGGGTCGTAAGTTGCTAAAACTGGGGCTCCGGCCAGGTTTAGGTATGAGAATAACCGACGCCCTTTTCCATTGCTCAGGGAAAGTCCCCGTCTACCAAATACGATTGATTTCTTTGGTGAGGTAGGTGACAGAGTCATCGTCTCAATTGCGTAGTGTCTTGTTTGTAATGCCATCCGGGCCCGGGCTGGAGTTCCCATTAGGATTGTTTAAGATGGTGCGGACCTCTTCTTCCTGGAAGGGCTTGTCCAATTCGAAGGCTGGTGATCCCGTGTATTGCGCGTAGCCAGAAGGAGGCCGGGTTGTGTCCAAAGGGAGGTATGTCTGTGCCAGACACTTCGTTATTTCCGTGTCCGATTTAACCTTCCTTTCTGAGTGCAGAATTCGGTCTACAAAGCGCGCCTGGTTAGATTTAGATTTGGTCTCCTGCAGCAGGTGTTTGAGGAGGTTCCATTTCCCCCCACTTTCATCTGACCATCCATCTTGTTGCAAATCTTGTCCCAATGCTGTTTTTCCAGCGTCTGACAGTAAGTTATTTTTTGGTTAAGACTTGCGATGCGTTTTCGCAGTCTTCGATTCATACGGTGTGCTTTCCACCTGGCTAGGAGGGCGCTTTTAGCCTCAAGAAGATGAGCAAGCCTACTATCCATTTTATTGACCGGTAGATCAGTCTCTATCGTTTTGGTGGCCGACTTGACGTCTTCGACCAGCTGAGACAGCCACTTGTCGAAATTCGGTGAGTCATTAATCTCTTCTGCGCTCTTCGCTCTGATCTTACGGAAGAGTTCCCAATCTGTATATTTGAAAGCTTCAGGGGGCTTTGCTTGAATTTCTAATGTTGTACTCAAAATACAATGGTCACTCCCCAAGTTTTCTCCTAAGTTTAACCATGATACCTCCCCCGTGGTTGTGACAAATGTGAGGTCTGGGGTAGTATCCCTAGAGCAAGAATTACCAGTGTGGGTAGGAAACGTGGGGTCAGTGACCAAAGTAAGATTCAGAACCGCTTGCCAGAGTTCGGCTCCTTTGGCAGTGGTGCGAGGGTAGCCCCAAGCTTGATGGGGTGCGTTGAAATCTACCGCTATAACTATGTGTGCGTCCACTTTCCTAGCGATCGTAACGGCTTTTGATAACAATGAGGTGAAGCGATGGTGCCTGCCTTTTGGAGAGCTATATAAGTGGAGTATGAAAATGCTATTTTTAAGGTTGCTGCCAGGTATAATTTCTAAAAGAGAGTGTTCAATCTTGCAATTTGCCATGTGCAAATTGTGCTCAATGTAAGTGTACTTCTTGGACACAAACGTGCAGATACCGCGGCCATCTGGAGGTTTCGTGATGTGATGGGTGTAGCCTGGCAGGCTCATTGTTTCTGTAAGCGTCTCCTGTAGCATAATAACATGTGGTCGAATTGGCTGGGATTTAACATACTGCTGGAGAACTGCTTTCTTTGATTGGAAGCCCCAGCAGTTCCACTGCCAAATTACGAATTTTTTAAGGTGTCCCGCCATTGTTGGGACCCTCAAAAGCTCTCTCCTGAGAGACGCTACGGGTTGCCACCTTCTGCACGAGCCTGACCTTAGGTATTACTTGGGCCGGAGTAGCCTCGGCTGATTGTAAAGCTTTAGCTTGGTCAGCCTCGATCTTTGTGACTCTGCTGTCCAATACCGCAATCGACTCGGCCACCGCCCTGAGAGCATTGTTGATATCATTCAAGGTTTCCTTGACCTCTGTTTTGAAATCTCTGTCCTTGGTATTGGCCGGTTGTGCTAGCGCTCTTCTTTTTTTTGGTTTTTCCCCTAGATGGACGTCCATGGGTACCTCATCGTGACTCGCATCCGATGTGGCCTCTGTACAGGGAACTGTGTTTGAAGGAGACGGAGACGAAACCTGCTGTGATTTCCTTAAGTCGGCTATTTCAGCCCTGAGCTGCTCCACAATGGCCCTGAGCTTAGCATTTTCCTTTGCATCTGCGCATATATATCTGAGTGTTGCTCTGGATTGGTACCCCCCTTTACCTGTGGTTGGGAGCCCTTGATCTTTGATGCCCAGGTCTGGTGCTGATTTCCTTGCTGCACACCGTTGCGGACGGTAGGCACACGTGAGTTAGAACGGCCCTTGGATCTAGAATGTCCTCTGGATCTCGAACGGCCCCTTGCTCTGCCTCTGGAACGGGATCGCCCTCGCGGTGGTTGTAGCTGTTGGCTGACGTCACGCGGGCGCCAGCTGCTGCTCGGGCGCTCAGTCGTAGCGCGGCCGCCTGCAGCGGCTGGTAGCGATAGGAAGTCTTCTCCTCCACTATCTGTGAAGTTCATGTCGTCGGCGTCTTGTTCCGCGAATTCCATCGTATATTGCATCTGTCGCTCTCGTCTTCGTCGACGGACTATGTAGGGCACTTGAAAACGATGCTTACACGTCTTGTCTGCCATGGGATGTGGACCCCCACACAACTTGCATTCTGGAGTGCAGACGTGATGCTCCAAAGGAGATGACATACCACACCCTCTACAGACGGCCTCCTCTGGATGGGGACAAACATCGGCTCGATGACCTAGCTTTCCACAGGCATAACAGACATCCGTCTGTCGACGATACAGGGTGCAGCGAACCAAACTATTTCCACATATGACGTAATTTGACACTTTTAGTCCGTCAAAGAGGATGGTTACCGTGGTGGAATTCTTGATTCTTTTCACTTGGAATGCAGTCGGGTGTCTTGGGTGTACAATAAGTGAATAAAGTTGTTCTTGACCGATGTCAGCGTCAACACCTCTGATGATACCTTTGCAGGTGTCGTCGGGGGCAGCTTGGTAGGCACTAACATCAAAACTGGCGGTACCGAGAGTAATGGCGGTGATCTTGGAATACGCTCTGGCGTTCCTCTCCGCTGGAGTGCTTATAACTGCAATGTTCTGCATCATATTCGGGCATACCACGTCTTCCGTGACTTTTTCCTCACTGAGCGCTGCAGCCACTGCGAGTGCCTTCGCGAACTTATTTTGACTCACAGTTCTCATGTCCAGGCCATTTCTAGGTCTCACGATGATACGATGGTGATCTCTTGGAAGGTAAGGAAGTCTAGAAGCAGCGATAAGACGCTTCTTCACCGCACCCTGGGAGCGCTGAGGCGACCACGCGTCGCCGTGCATGGAGACGCTTGCTCGCGTCTCGGTCCTGGGGGTATGCGTCCTACGAAGTTTACGTTTAGTGGTAGCAACATACCATCCAGAATCTTGAAGATCATCGGGAGTGATATCCTCCCCATCGACAGAGACTTGCATAGATATTCCGTGCGTAGAGTGCTGAAACACCCTTCCGAGAAGGGCCGGCGGCCGCTCCGCCGTAGCCTCAGCCTAGCGCGCTCAGCTCAGCAGATGGGCAAACAGAAGAGCCTCGAAAAAGGGTCAAAAAGCTCACCCACAGTGAAATACTTGGTATCGGTGTAGTCCGTGTGGTTTTATGCGTCGACTGGCACCAAAAGATGCTCACAAATGCACGAAAAACTGTTCAAAAACATTTTTGAACGCGTAGCCGATATTTTCACATCCACACGAGACGGCGTCCCCCTGGTGGTTTTTCCAGATACGAGGCGAATTTTTTTATTTTAAAGCAAGATTCGCATGACATCCAAGTACACCATGTCGGAGGCCATAAAGAGTCCCACAATGCCTCACAGATGGCAGCACAATATCTAGCGTTTGCTGTTCGCTTGATGAACGCCTCTGGAAAGGCATGATATGTTTTCTGCTAGATGGGCATATTTGTGAATTTTTAGAGCTCTTTGAAAGTTCCTGTGTGTTTTTAGCGGCGATGGCTGCACTATCCCGGCCTTTTCCGACGTAGTTATGGCCTTTCAAATCCACCTACAAATCGCTGAATGGACTTGTTTTTTCGCGACACCTGTCGAACAAAATGCGCTAAGAAGACTCCTTCCACTACATGGCATTTGTGTAGTGTTTTTTCCCGAAGCAGCTACAAGTAACATCGTGGTTTTGTGGTATGACACCTGCTTTCCACGTGAACGGCCCCGGTTTGATCCTAAATTAGACCTAAAATTTTTATTTTTTATTTTATTTGCTTCTTTCTCGATTTTTCGCTCACGGACAATACTCCGCTCACAACCACTGGTGCCGAAGCCGACGGCAGAATTTCTGCGGCACGAGCTCTCTAACGCTATTGCGTTAGGAATGTTTGCGCTAATTAAATCTCCTTGTACTGTAGGTCAGTAACTTACTCATGAGTCGACTAACTTGGATTCGCGGAGTCAGATTCCGCAGTAAGTCTGAGCCTGTGCGAGTTTGGGTGAGTGTTATTTTGATGAATTTGAACCTGTGTAAGTAAGGTTGAGATCAATTTAAGTTTGTGTACGAGTGGAACATAGTCGGTAGCGATGAAATTTAAAGTTCTACAGGTGGCAAATCTACTTCTTGTGGAAAACTGTGAGCTCCATTTTTTTTACTTCTATACCTATCGACTTATTCTCTTACTGATAATTTACTCATCTACTTGCAATGTGCCTTATTTCAGTCCACATTTACACTCGATGTATACTCGTAAATATTTGAATGCAGTAGCGTCATTTAACCTGTCTGTGCTTAGTTAATAAAGGCGTGGATTACAGATCGGTGGAGTGCCTTAAGTCCCAGCCACCAAATATTTGACAAGGAGTTATTGATACAAAATTCTTTGTTTGAGGGGTGTTTTCTTTACCTTTTTGTGTAATTGAGGGGTGTTTTCTTTAACTTATAGTGCAGATTTTACAGAGTAGCCAGTCGGCCTGAGAACTGGCTAACCACCCTGTCCTTTCTTTTTCAATTCTCCTCCTCATCCTCCTCCTTAATGCAGATTGCAAGCACTCATAACTGCTTGGTTTAAAGGAAACAGGAGAGGAAAAAGTATTTAAAGATATCTTTTTGCGCAATTCAATATATGCGCCTCTTTCTGAAACTGACTCTGTCATTTGTTCGTCCGAATGCTACTTTTTAACTAAAAAATGACATATTTCAAGACCTGCATGCCGGTCGACCAAGCCCCCATTCTTTACGTAGCAAATCATTCCTAGCAGTTCAAGCATAAAAGCCGTGTGAAAATAACACAGTTCACACGCAGGTGTTCAATGCAATATTCAGAAAAGAAAGGGATCAAGACAGCGGGAAATAAAGAAAACTCGGGCATCAAGCTTTCTGACCGAATCTATATCTCGCCAGGGACCTTTTACTGGTGTCCTTATTGACGAGCACTAAAGCTATCATTGTTATGCCATTGGAATAAATACAAACATCTTAGAGGACATGGGGCATTCTTTTTAAGTCAAAAAACTTCCCGTGACATTAACAAACACCTATTCGCCACATAGCCATTGTCCGAAAGACGGCGACACCTGGTGCGATTTCAACAAAGCCCAGTGGAATAGTCAACCATACGTTGACAAGATACACCTTGGAGCTTCTGTTATTCAGACTATGAACTCAATTTCACAGTGGCTAGTTAATCGAGAATCATTTGTTAGATAGCTCCATGCTAAAAATTAAGACAGCAACTAGTTGTTTCTTATATCATAGGTGAGCGGTCTCTGAAATATTAAGGCAAGAAGAAAGGAAGTAGAGTAACAAGCAGTCTTTTTTTTTCTCTCTCTCTTCGGGTTTCTCTTTTCTTTTCTCTTCTCATGCTTTCTTTATCAATTTTTCGGTTTATTGTATGTCTTTTTTTGATATTTACATACTTTTCATTTAATATCTGCCTTTTTTTGCTTTCTGTTTGTCGCTTGCTTCCTCGTTTTTATCTTTGCGTTGGTAGTATTGCCTCTGTTGCGTCGAGTGACTACGGCATACGAAATTCCATGCCCTCAAAGCACTTGGAACTTAATATCATCCATCCTCAAGGCAATGAAATGAAAAAAAGTCATCTTCCTGCTACAGATGCTATGCTACAGATGGCTACGCTATACAGATGGCTTCGCTATATCTTTGCCTTCGTTAAATCAAGCGACATATACCGCATACATCAGCATACAAAAATCCGGGTCCATAAAGTGCACATGACTTAAAATGTTTTCCACGCACACCAAACATTCAAAATAAGCACTCTTGATGCTCTGGTTAGCTTTTATTGTCTGGGTGAATGAGCTGAGCGTCCTTGGTATTTTACGAGGGCGTTACACTATACAAGGCCTATAGGCGTCTGTGACATGCGCTGACAGTACTTCTCTAAAGGGGCATCACAGCAGGTGTCAAAGGAGCCTTTCCAGGCAATACGTATCATTACAAAGAGAAAAGAAAAGTGATACAGATGACGGGTACTTGGCTATTTATTATTGTAATGGTCCGGAAATCGCCGTAATTTCAATGTATATTTGTAAGAAAGTAAATATCCCAATTCCAACGCGATTATTTGAAAACCCGCTTTTTTTTGCTTTTCTTTCATTATCTCAAACACCTTAGTATCTTGGAGCATTGAGTTCAGCCAGTATTTAAATAGTACACTAGAAAATATGGTCGATCGGTGTTATTGCTATAATACGAACAGCTTTAATTCAAAACGACATCTCATACCTATTACTGTGCGATAATTTTGTAGCTGAAGTAGAGCATTCAAAAAAGATGAACGTTACCATTAACAATAATAAATATTCTTTATGGAGAAGATGAAATGTTTATAATTGCAATGACAGTAAGGTAACTACTTAAACTCAAGTGATTTTGGAGATGAAGGTACATAAACTATGCATAAAGTACATTGCGAGTATATTGTGCTTGCTTTGTTGTTTCAAACAATTTTAAAGCCCTGCATATACAAGCTTTTCAAATATTCCTAATGGACTGAAATTTATTTGAGAAAATGTGAGTTTTGGGCTAAAATGTTTTTTGCGACATGCGACAAATCGCATGCATGTTCGTCTATTGGCAATAATTTTTGCCTTAATCTAGTCATAAGGGGGGTTAGGCGCTATTTGTTATACCAATTCAATCCATGGTGTTCATTCATTCCAAGTACTGCCTCTGCCTCCGCAGTTTACAAATGTCACAATCTACATACGTCAAGTGTATTTTGCAGTATGCATAAGGCGGCAATCTGCAACAATTAGGAGTATTGTCATATCAAGACCATTTGGGAAAATTTGTATGACCGTGGCTGTGTGTCACATTAACCCTTCTTGCACCGTCTGTATGTACAATATTTTATTGGTAATACCACCGCGCTCCATCTATGTGGTCACAGAACATCACTGCTTTTTCTTTTTTTTGCTATAGTGCACACCTATTTTTTTTCTAGAATACACTTGACTTAGTCACGGATCCGTGGCTGATCAGCGACTCTTTCTTTGAACGCCTCAGAAATTGACTGCGGCCTGAAGACCTTTTCCTTACCTAACTATTTGATTATATACCCACCAAAACGGATCCGCAAAAATAACGTTAATTGCACTGCTAACGCAAATCACGAAACATTTTCATGTACTGACCATCCGTTCAGTGGTCAAGCTACGCAATGAATCCGCTGAATCTTTCAGGGAACACTTCATATCGACAAAAGCATTTTGTATGAACTGAATACTGGCGGGAGACGCATTTTTGGATTGGTGTCTCACGGGACGTTGTGTATCCCTTGAAACTGGTTTTGCGGAGTTCTACCGATCGCCTGTCAGCCACAGCAGTGTAAAGACTGACGTATGTCTTACGAGAGATCAATAAAAAAAGGCGTATGTCAGTCTGGCAACAAAACAGTCGTACTGCGGCCAGGAAACAGGGGACAATAACGCACGCTCTGACGGAAGAAGGTCGTCAGTCCAGCTCTCGATGCGATTTGTCTAAGTGGCCGCATTGGGGCAGTGCTCGTAGAGTTGATGGGGCCAAAAATATACAGAGACGGGACAGATCCCAGAAGTGATTGGTGCGGATGCAAGACACTCTCTTTCTTCACTTGATACCTTGATTGCCGTCCCAAGCACGACATACGAGACTGCCAAAACTCAGAAGTAAACGTGCGCAATAACCACAACATAGGCTTTGTAAACAGTTAATAGATGTTAATGTATGACATGCAGAACAGAAGAAACCTGACGTACGAAAAGAAAGCACACATAGAGACTTCCGAACAATTGGACTTTGAGTGAGAATAACGGATTGCATGTCATCCGAGCGTCATCGAAGGTAGGAAGCGACTGCCATCGCATGCAGGATAATGACTTGGAGGGAACGAGGCCAGATAAACCTCGGCCACATATTATGTACAGAACGTTCAAGTGCTTACTGCGACCTAGATATCTGTGACATGGAATGATCTGTCAACGAACTTATCGTATGTCTAGACGACTCTAACGCTATGCCATGAAACAGTGCTGACGCAGTAAGCCTCATGCAATACTTTCATATTTGTTTTTCACATTTTGCTCTAGAGTTGAGACGAGAAAATTGACCATGCATGTATATTTCTAAGTTTCAAAGTAGTGAAGTGGGAACAAAAAAAATGGCAGATCCCACATGCAGTTCGAATCGATTATATGCAAAGCACGAATGAGAAATGTTGATATGTCACTTTAAAATCAGCACAACGTTACTAGGGGGAAGTAAGTGATGCTGTATATGACTTCCGTGTCATGATTATCTTGTGTGAATGTGTCGTTTACGAACGTCATCTATGAACGTCACATGATACCATTGAGGATTGATATGTAGGGTTTAACGTCCCAAAACCACCATATGATTATGAGAGACGTCGTAGTGGAGGGCTCCAGAAATTTCGACCACCTGGGGTTCTTTAACGTGCACCCAAATCTGAGCACACGGGCCTAAAACATTTCCGCCTCCATCGGAAATGCAGCCGCCGCAGCTGGGATTTGATCCCGCGACCTGCGGATCAGCAGCCGAGTACCTTAGCCACTAGACCACTGCGGCGGGGCACGTCACGTGATACCAAATTTAGTCTCTGTGGAGCTAGCGAAAGAGCCGCGAGCACGCTATGAGCATGGTATGTTGTCATGTTCCTACATGACACGCGTGTCAGGATTATCGAGTTGACACCAGTCATATATTTCGTCGTCCATTGACGTCACGTAACACCAAACTTGGTATATGTGGAGCTAGCAAAACGGCCGTGAGTGCACCATGAAGGGCCCAATATACTACAATGTAGCGTTGACGCGCGCGCACGCTGGGCACAGCGACGCTACGTTAGCAAAACGCGAGAACTTATTAGGGAGTTTCAGAATAGCGCACCGCGGGCCCTTGCGGTGCGGTCGCTGCCACTGCGCATGCGTCGTACGCAAGTCGGCGTTCGCGTTCGCGGACCGCACGTGAAAAATCCGAAATTGCGTGCGGTAATGGCGGCCCGCATGTGGCCCGCAAGCGCTGGTTTCAAGGCTACGGGTGGTAATGGCGGCCCGCATACACGACCTTCTGTATTTTACTGACCTGCCCAGCGAGCGAAGCGCCAGCACGCCCTTTCTGCTATTGGTGCCTGCCAATATGCGCCCTGCGGCACTGCAACTTACCTCATCCGCACCGGTTGCTGGCGGCCAAAACATGGGTCGCCGCGCTTTTTTTTTTTCATCTGCTCACGTGACTCTAGAAGAAAAGCAGCAATGTTTACGCGTGCATACACTCTGGACGATTAAAATGAATAAAAACCTCTTTTTGAATAAACTTAAAGTTATAATGATGATCTTTCGCTACCGTCTGCTCGTGCCGAGCTGCGACAGAAGCATGCAGGTCAGTGCAGTTTGTACACCAGCGAAGCGAGGTTTTTTGGTGCAAATTAACCATCACAATGGTGGCGTGCTACGTGCCTTTCTGCGAATCAAGGCAAGAAAAGACTCCTGATGTGACTTTTCATGAGTTTCCAGTGACCGAGGTCCATGAAAAATGGATCGAGGTGATTTCTGTGTTGTAAAAGACTACGCGTCTCTAAAGGAGTGAGCTTCTGGGCTGGTTGGTGGTGCATGACAGACTGAGACGCATATTAGCGCAAAAAAAATAATAAACCGACAACCTCAAGAGAGTAAACAATGATGCGCTATACGCACAACTATTAGCCAAAAAAAAGGAGGACAGACAACATGAGTGCACATATGGAAACCATGTCACTACATGTGGTTATGCAACTAGATTTTGAAACACATCAATCGTGTGAAGAATTAGCGTTGAATAAGTGATTTTAAGTGCTGTTTTGTTTCAAAACAGTTGCAGAATATCTATAATTGATTTTTCATGTAACTGCGATGTACATTTGCCATTTGAGACGAAGGTATTTATGCGCAAAGTTGTCTGTATTGGGTTGTTTTCTATGCGCGCTGGATGCCGCGGCCACTGTCAAATGTCCTAGTCCTTGCACTTTCCTGTCCAGACAGTAAATGCAATACAACTGAGTGTAATACAATGGAATCACGTCTACCATTGTATACACATATAGCTGGTATCATGAGTTAAATAAACATTTGGTGGCCAGCGCTTTTTACTACCTGTCTACGTCGTCATTCTTTCTTGTTTTGCACGCTGATACATGTGTTTGTACCTGATTTGCAATTCACGCATGCAACCCACGCATTCTCATGCATTCACCAGCGCTCAGCTGGGGTAACTCAAGCGCTCTTTGGCAGCGAAGTTCGGAATCCGAGCCGGCGCAGGAAGCTCCGTAGGCCGCCGCCAGCTGGGCAGGTCAGGAGTACAGTAGGTCGGGCCCGCATGTGGCGCGCAAGCGCTGGTTTCCAGGCTACGGTGTCGCTGTGATCATGCGTTGCGGATCGCAGTAGGGCAAACGCTATTCTAAAATTCATATGGCGCCCGCTACGCCCGCGACGCCCGCAGCGCTTGCAAACGGTATTCTAAAACTCCCTATAGTCTGACGCGAGGCTCGACCAGCGTCCGTCGCCATGACCTGATGGCAACCGGTGCGAAATGTGACACACATCAGCATTTCACGCCGATGTGTTTACCCAGACAACACTGCGTCTCGCTCTTTCATTGACGGATGGACGCCGGACGCGTTGAAACGCGCATGTGTCAAAGCGACGCAGCGCGGCCTGTACTTGAGGATATGTGGCAGGACCGGCGCTTGGCGTGGCAACGCCGATGTGACGCGACGAAATGAACGCTGGAGAGCACGCGCCCCACGTCACATCGAAGCGTGTTGGCGTCTTGACTGTGGCATGTAGTCATGTTCTCACATCACATGCATCTCATAATTATCGTGTTTGCACCTGTCACATACCTTCGTCTTCCATTGGCGTAACGTAATACTAAGTTTGGTACTTGTGAAGCTAGTAAAACGGCGACGAGTGCATTATGATCGTAGCATGTAGTCATGTTGTTACAAAAAACAAATCGCATGCTTATAATATTTGAACCAGTGTCATACCTTCGTCATTCATTCACGTCCTATAATACCAAGTTTGGTATAAGGGAAGCTAGCGAAACGGCCGCTACCGCATCATGAGCGTGGCATTTATTCATGTGATTGCATACCGAGTTCGGTAAATGCATTTCATGATGATTATGTTCGCATCAGTCATACACCTTCGTTATTCATTTGCGTATCGTAATACCAAATTTGGTGTATGTGACGCTAGCTGAACGGCCGCAAGCGCATCATGAGCGTGGAACGTAGTCATGTTGTTACATGACACTCGTCATGATTTTCATCTTAGGGTCTGTCGCTTGTTTTCGCCATGCAATCATGTCATACCATACTAGTTTTGCAACATGCCATGTGAACGAAACCACAGCAAGAACTGCAGGACCATTAAATGTAAACCATGATATTCATGACACACACTTCATGATTTTCATGGTATGACTAGTCAATTATGTTCTTCACACAGTCATGCTATGCAATACCAAGTTTGGTATCGATACCGTTCCCGAAACAGCCGGGAGAGCTAAAAGTCGTCTCGTTTTCGCCATTTCATTTCCCTTGATTCCACAATGACTGGGAACCCACTGAAATGCCACTCGATGATTCGACTTCGTAGCTTCTGAAATCTCTTTTAGCATAGCGCATACTATACGCACATCAGTGTGTCTTGAACTTGCATTTTCCACACATGCGAGGGCTGCCAGAGAGTCTGTAATTACCACCAATTTTCTTGGTGTCGCTGACAGTTTAATCAATTTAGCTTACGACTAACAAAATCGCCCCGAGCTGTGACGTTGTTGAAGAGGAGAGATGGACGAACCGACATGCATAGTATTCGCGCCATTCCGAAATTATAAATGCTGATGTCGCTGTCTCTTTGGCGACGGAGCCGTCAGTGTACACATGAGTGTAGCCTTGGTACCTGTCAAACAGATGATGTGATGGCAACTGCTGTGCGGCAACGATTGGCACTCCATGATTGTTACGAAGTCCTTCTATTGACGTTTCAATAGTTGGTAGCTCAAGCAGCCATGGAGGGTAGTTTTGGTCCAGTGGCCAATGTGTCGACACTGGAAGCCGGGAATGGTACTGTCGGTACACAGGCGTGTTTCTCTTAAGAACCTTACAGCCTAACAACCATGTTTGTACTAACTTGACACCGCACCCTGACGCGAGAGTGGTGGACGTACATCAAACTACCTCACTTTTTCGTACGATGTTGCTTATAAAAAGTGTTTAACGATTTAGAGTACGTGGTACTCCTCTATGGGAGGGCGAAAAGCCGTCCCTGTCAAAGAAACGAAGTTACGCAGTTTCACCACTTGTCAAAAGCTGCTGTTCAGAAGAAAAAAAGTATTTACAGTATGTACAGAACACAAAGGCTTCATACCATTCTAGTAACAGGGCACATACAGTTCGGCACATCTATGTATCACGACCAACATCGCTACGTTACAGTGAAGACATTTGCTCTTATATACATGACAATTTTGGCATACATGTACACAAGAACTCAGTGCGATATCATGAAACAATGGTAAAATGATATAATAGATGCAATGAAGCACAATTTGTAACAAATGAAATCATATATAACAACTCAACGGGCGCTGCTCTGTTGCATCCTTTCGTGTTCCATCTTGACGAAAGGGCACGACCAATGCCGCAGAAACTCGTGCGTTTAGAAGTGGTTAACAATTTACAGTACTTGGTACTGTACTATGGGAGAGCTCAAAGCCGCCCCTGTTCGCTGTAACGATCCCCCTTACGGCAACAAGAATGGCACAAGTATACCATAGAATGGATGACGAAGGTATGAGACTGATGCAAACATGATAAACATGAGATGCGTGTCATATAACAACATGACTACATGCTATGCTCATGTTGTGCTCGCGGCCGTTTCGATATCCTCACATATAGCAAATTTGGTATTACGTGACGCGAACGGACGACATAGGTAAATGGCACACCCAAACATGTTCTTCACGACATGCGTGTTATGTAACAACATGACTACATGCCACACTCATGATGCACTCGCGGCTGTTTCGCTGGCTTCACATATGCCGAATTTGGTATTACGTGACGTCAATTGATTACGAAGGTATGTGACTGGGGCAAACATGATAATCATGAGATGCGTGTCATGTGAGAACTTGACTACATGCCCCAGTCAAGGTGCCCAATACACTTCATCGTGACCCGGCGCGCGTGCGCGCCGGCGTTCATTACGTCGCGTCACGCCGGTGTTGCCACGCCAGACGCCGGTCCTGCCATATACTCGCAGGCGCGCCCTGCGTTGCTTTGACGCGTGTGTGTTTCAGGGCGTCCGGCGTCCCTCGGTCTCGAAACCAGGCAGACGCAGTGCTATCTGGGTAACGCATTGGCATGAAACGCAACATTTCGCATTTCGCACCGGTTGCCGTCGAGCCGCGCCGACGGACGCTGATCGCTCCAGTCACGCCTGGCGTCAGACAATAGAGTGGTCGCGTTCTGCTAACATAACGTCACTATGCCCAGCGTGCGCGTGCGTAAACATTACTTTAGAGCATATTTGGAGCTTCATAATGCACTCGAGGCCGTTTCGCTAGCTGCACATAAACCAAAGTTGGTGTTACGTGACGTCAATGGATGACGAAGGTATATGACTGGTGCGGACATGATGATGATGAGAGCCGTGTCACGCAAGAACATGATAACATACCACGCTCATAGCGTGCTTGTGGCCGTTTCGCTAGCTCTATATATACGAAATTTGGCTTGTGACGTGAATAGATGCCGAAGGTAAACGACACATCCAAGCATAATAATCATGACACGGAAGTCATGTACGGCATAATTTACCTTCACCTCGTAACGCAGTGTTCATTTGAAAATGGTTGTTCAACCTCCCTCATTCGTGCTTCACATACCATCGATTCCCATTGCACGTGGGGTCTGAAAATTCATTTATTGAGTCTGAACCCGGTGTGACGAAATGCCGGAAGAATGAAGTGTAAGAATGGTGGCAGCAATACCAAGAAACTCGAATGCGTCTCAGGATCGGACACCGAACACATCCCATTTTTCCCCTGTATTAGCTGCGTACACGGCGGCTAATAAATAGAATATTATACTGATGTACAGTTATGGTGTCACAGTTAGGTGTCCATTGCTACGTACAATTAGGAAAACTTTAAAAATAACTCAAAGTTTTTACGTGTTCTTTGAAAACTTTCCTGGCTCCCTCCTTGAGGCTTTTCTCTTCAGACAAAGGTAGTGATAGAAAGAAAGAAAGTGTATGGCGGGGTGCAGCACTGCTTCAAGCGGGCTTGAGCGGCTTGGTGTGGGCTATAAGCTCCGATTATTATTATTATTATTATTATTATTATTATTATTATTATTATTATTATTATTATTATTATTAATATTATTATTATAGGTTGCTAAAATGTGTTCTTTGAAAATCTGTGAAGATTGGAATGACAAACACCTTTGGCTGTTAGCCTAAAATGTGCCCTGTTTCTCCAATTGGTGTCACACCATTAGAATGTCGTGGCTTAGTTAAGTCTGAGTAACAAAGGAGCAAGGAATGGCTGTTACAATTCAAGAATTCATGAATTTTAAGTACCGACGCAGTAAAAGGAGGCTTGGTTGAGCGATTAACCAAAGTGGCAGCCCTGGTTAGGTTTACCACGATAGTTCAAAGGCTATATTGCACGCGACCACTGCGCAAACTGCTTAGAATACACAGCCTTTGAAACAGCCTGAATTAGAGAAACTTATTTTTTTTGCTAAAAAGTAAAGGCAGGCTATAGAAGGTATTGCCATGTTTCGTTAACATTACGAGAATAGCGACAGAATAGAAAAGAAAAAAACTTGGATGTACATAATATTCCGTCTTTGGTGATTTCACATATTGCGGATATGTTCTCATTACCTGATTTTCGAGCTTGCGAAAATTACAGAGATAAAAAAGCAGGCTTCTATATATATGGATGAAGGTTACGAAATTGCGACACTGCTTTTATATGCTTAATTAGTTCATTGCTGCGAATTGCATCGACGCAAGGAACGGCGTTTCTGAGTTTCGTGCCATTTCAATTCTTGAAGAATTTTGCACGTATACTGTCAGGCATAACATTTCTGAAATTCTTGAAGATGTTATATATCAGTTATGACCTTAACAGAACAAATGGGACACAAACTATTGCAGCGACGACCAAGCAAAACAATCTTGCCATTTCCAAGCATTTCGATAATATATGTACAGCCGAACCTTTCTCTAAGGATTGCGGTTCAAGTACGCTCACATCCAATCCTTGGAAGAAAAGAAAAGCAACGTGGTTCACATTCTAATGAGTTCCGCACTTGTAACCTTTGGAGAACCACACCTGCCACTGAAGAAGAACTCGTTTATTCATGGCACTTGAATAAGCTTCACTACTTCTTGATTAGTCCTTACGAAAAATCAAGTCTTTTATGCCATAAATCTCAAGAAGCTTTCACAAGTAATACAAAGAGATCCAGTTTAAAGACGAGCAAGTTAAGAGTTCATTAGCAAGGCTAACTCAGCGTATTCAGCTATGGGTTGCTTGAACAACGAGCATCAAATACTCAATCTTAAGGCATACTTTCAATTATATATTCAAAATGTATGCATTCGCTTATTGCACGAAATAATCCATTGCTAATTACAGAAGACACACGGAAGAATTCTGAATTCAAGGCATGGAAGTGATGATGAGCTACTCTAAATTCACAGAGCAGCAAGCTGAAAAGTACTGCACTGTTTCTCACCTCAATTCAGCCGTTTTGTTTGACCGGTTTCATTTTTTTTTGTAAAAGCTCGGCTGAGTGCATTAAAAGACGAGTTTGGCGCAGTCAATCTTTGTTTTTAAAGTCTAAAACCTTAAAAGTTTGAAATTAGCGTCGATGGCTTCGACGTAAGTCCGTGGATCACCATGACGTGATGACGTGACAATGATTTTTCACATCACAAAGATACCTCATGTGTGCCGTCATCGGATGGCGTCACATAACGTGAGTTCCTTGATGACGTCACCTAATGATGTCGTCACTCGCTCAAACATGGGCTGATCACAGCCACGAAGGTATCACAAGAAAAGCTGAGGTGCAGAAAGCTCCGATGCCTCCGATCTTGGAAGCTGGGATAAGCCATGCTAGTGCACGCAACTTTCAGATTGTTGTGTGTGAGGGCGGATCAATGCTACAACGGCGAAGAAAAACGCGTCTTTCACCCTGGTGTCCTCTTAGGCAATTGAAGAAGGGACCCTGTGTATTTCAAATATTTTTCTCTCTTGTCTCGAGTACGTTATATGTTTACATGTAACATAGGGAGACAAACGGAACCTGTTTCTTTATTATCGTAACATATCTTTATAGCAATGCATGTGCAATCGTTTGGCTATGCAAGCGATGTCAATGGAGAGAGTAGTATAAAGGAGAATAAGGAAAGGCAGGAAGGTCAACGAATCGAGAGCTCGCTTCGCTATTCTACGCTGGGGAAAGAGGACTTAGGGATGAAAAGATAGAGATATGGAAAGAAGAGAACACACCAAAAAGAAAGGTACACGTGAAATTAACGTACTCTGCTGGCTCCACAGTTGTGCGGGCAGGAATTCAGGCGAATCTGGTCACACTGTGGGCCGTACATTAATGGCTCTTATACGGAAGGTCTGCGAGCAGTGAACATCAAGTACTTGTTGCACGGACTTCGCGTATGGTCATTTCTGCCTGCCGACAAACACGCGAAGTTTGGCTGGCGATGTCACCAATAAATGGAAAGCTCCGTGCTCTTGAAATGTATGGCCTTGATTTCAAAAGGCCCACTATATATCTGCACGAACAAACACTCGAAAGGTTTTTGCAGCATTCTTTCTTTTTCGCTCTTCATAGTAAAATTTCACAGTTCACGTTTCATGGTACGTTGTGCTGAATGTGCTTCGAATTTTTTAGCATTCGAGAGTGCAGTAAAATTTACATTACCATTGGTAACTTCGATTCATCCGATAATATTGCGAGCCTCGTAATAAGGGCTAAATTTTCGATAATGGAAAGAGTAGAGACTACTCGTGTGAACAAAGAGGTTATGCAAATCGTGTTACATGTGAGTAGCCAGGCAGTGTGGGTGGTTGAATGGTTTCGCGCGTGTTTCATGTAGCGTGGAATAATGTTGGAGCGAGAACTCGATTAAATAAAATTTAGATAGGCCATCAACGCACACCCACCAATAAAGTCGAAGAACATAGTTTCAAGAATATTTACCTTCGTCATTCATACACGTTACATAATACCGAATTCGGTATATGTGGAGCTAGTGAAACGGCCGCGAGCGCATGATGAGGGTGGTATGTTGTCGTGTTTTGACATCACATGGCTGTCATTATTATCACGTTTGCACCAGTCATATACCTTCGTCATCCATTGACGTCACGTAACACCTAATTTGGAATAAGTCAAGCTAGCGAAACGACCGCGAGCGTTTATTGAGCGTGGCATGTAGGCATGTTGTTACATGACACGCATCTCATGATTATCATGCTTGCCCGAGTCACATACCTTCGTCATCCATTCACGTCCTGTAACACCAAATTGGGCATATATGAAGCTAGCGAAGCGGCTGCGAACGCATCATGAGCGTGGCATGTAGTCATGTTGTCACATGACACGCATGTCATGAATATCATGTTTGCACCAGTCATATACCTTCTTCATGCATTCACGTCCAGTAATACCAAGTTTGGTATATGTAGAGCTAGCGAAACGACCCCGAGCGCACCATGAGCCTGCTTTGTAGTCATGACTCATGACTTACATGACTTGCATGTCGTTATTTTCACGTTAGGGTCTGTCGCTTGTGTTAGCCATGTAGTCATGTCGTACCATACCAGTTTTGCAACACGTTAATGTTAACGAATGCACCGCTAGAGCAGCAGGAGCATGAAATGTAAATCATTACATTCAAGGCATACATGTCATGATAGTCATGTTAGCACTAATCAGTTATGCTTGTCATAAAGTCATGTTGTGCCATAGCGAATATGGTAACGATAATATTAACGAAACGGCCACGAGACCTAAAATTCATAAGCGGATAGATAGATAGATAGATAGATAGATAGATAGATAGATAGATAGATAGATAGATAGATAGATAGATAGATAGATAGATAGATAGATAGATAGATAGATAGATAGATAGATAGATAGATAGATAGATAGATAGATAGATAGATAGATAGATAGATAGATAGATAGATAGATAGATAGATAGATAGATAGCATCCATCGAAGTGGGTGCTGTTCGCTAAACAATCCTTCGCATATGGAACGCTATTTTATACCTTCAGCTCATACTGCACAGCTTCTCATTAACGATGTCCGCGCAAATGAATCAGAAGGGCACAAATAAAACCATTCAGCGAACACGCCTGTTCAACGCTACATAAACGCTTACAATCCAACAAAATTCATCAAAACGAAAGCGCTTTTTTTTATCAGCAAGCCTGCCTAATCCAATTAAAACAGAGAGAAGCCATAAGCTTAGAGTAGTTTGGATGGTGCACTTTTACGGCCCCTTGAGCGTTATTTTAAGCGCATAAGAATTGGGTACGTCTCAAAGGGAGCTTAGTGTAATAACACAAACCTACCTGGAACTTCTTTTTCAGTCAGAGCACCGTCCAACTTTTAAACGCCAAGTTTTGGCAACGGGCTTCGAAATCCAATAAAGAAATATTTCCGAAACCTTTTTTTCAACGAGCACGTAATCGAACTTTACCTGAGGCGACGTGCAAGAAGTTAAGCAAGTAGCATACTTTAGAAAAGAAGGCGCAATTTATTTTCTCTTTATCTGATTTCGAAACGAGGAATTGGAGACGCTAATATCTCTGTTTACGCATGTTCACCGAAACACAAGGAAATTGTTCATAAAATAATATATCAACCTTTTCTTTCATGGAAAAATAGCATCATTATGCATCTTACCAGTTATAAGTGCTATAAGCAGTACATTGGGTATTCAGCCTGGTGCCAGCTGCTGTTCGAAGTTTTGACGTGGGGATTTCATTTTACTTTAGTTTAATTGACCTGACTGAAATTTTTGAGCATATTCAGCCAAATTGATGCCCATATAATTTGAATAATCTTGTCACGCAAGGTAATAACTGAGTAATGTTACAAATGCATTGGGGAGAGGTGAATTGAGGCAAGAATGGGATAAACAAAAATTCACGGTGTACCATTAATGTTTAGCTGAAAGAAGCCGAGGCTCTCGACAAAATTTCATAACGTTTCCACTCTCCCAATCATATCGTGTTTTTCTGTTTTTTTTGCATGTATGCTCATGACTTTTTGCGTTAAGACATTGCTAGATGTGCGTGTTAAATGATGTCAGAGGAGGAAGTTGAGTTTAGGTTGTCGAATGTTAAGTACGTTCCTTGTCATTGTACCTGCGTCGACAGTGTTGCAGCTTAGAAAGACAATCATGACCGCATTCACATGGAATGACCGACTTCCTTGGAAATATCAATAATGTGACGTGGTTACCACGTCGATGTCTTGCCGTCATGATGGCCGCCACGATGCCTATGTGCCTTTACTATACTTTTTTCTTTCGAAAAATGCGCACTCTTGAAGATCAGAGTCACTGGTCGGTCGGTGATGCACTGAGTTAGGAGACACATGACGGGAAGCTATTCTCTAAAATGCAAGTGGGTTGAAAACTCCTTTCGAATGATTAAGGTGCTTTGCTACTGAAACGTTCCCGGTGACACTGCTAAAATTGCACAAGTTCTCTTTGGAGTCCAGAAATTTTCATACATTTTCCTCATATTTTAGCAAGAATCTAACGAAATGTGATATGGTTGGAATGGCATATGGATGGTTTCAGTACAGTGTAAATGATGATAATGAACAAACTTTATTTATTTGCACAAAAATCCTCTTCCCCTTTCATGTGCGAGAAGGGAAGGGAGGACCAAACCTAGATGACAGCCATGATGACATGGGACTTGGCGGCGTCTTCGGCCTGCCCTATTAGCGGGCTTGTAATTGAGGGTCAGAGCTGAGGAGCGTGGTATTCAATCCACTCCCGTCTGGGAATTCACCTTACATAGGAGCCTGCGGGCATGCCCATAAAATGTGGCTCAAGTCCACCCTGTTGTTGCAAAATTTACATTTGTCCAAATGATGTTCCGGCACGCAGCGGTTCATTGTTACCGGACTAGGAAACGTATGGGTCTGAAGGAGGCACCGCGTACGCCACCGCCAGTCCTCTGTTCAATGACGTGTGTGTGGAAGGATAAATTTTCCTGCTTAGCCTGTAATACTGCGTAATATCTCTGTAAGTGGTCATCCGCTCAAATCTCTCATCATCGTCACAGCTCCACCAGGGCAATCGAGAGGCTCGGTCTGTAAGTCCTAGAGCTGTCTGGTGTGCAGCCTCATTGCCGGGTAAGGAGGAGTGAGCGGGTGCCCAGACTATATCCATTGTTCGTTGGTCTTTGGTGTGGAAGTTTTTATCAAGCGGCTCTTGAATGCAGTACAAATATCAAAACTGCAAAATTATTTCACTGAAACTCACAATTTTCAAATGTTTTCAGACACTGATATAGTCGGCGGTAGGCCCATATGAACGTAGCCACCCAGAGTCTCGCGGACATCTCGTGAGGAGGAGCCGGAGCTGATGACAGGAACGTTTAATTGCACTATATACATTTCGAAGGTAGCGAATTGCAACATGATCCTGGTAGCCTCATGGAAGCTCTAGATGGAAGCTTGACGGGGGCTTCTGGGAGCTTGTTTCGGTGTCCTGACCGTCCCAAGATTTTCTGCCGGGAAACACAATTGAGGCCAGGACAGTAAAATGAAATGGTCGTCTTCACCTCCACCCCTAAAATGAGAAGGTGAAACACCACCTCCTTCCCGACCCAGGAAAGAGGGAAGAGGCAAGCGCAGTTTGTTTCGGGGCGAGGGAGAAAGCACTGCAAGATACACAATGCGCACGACACAGCACAGCGTGAAGACGTTGTGTCCTACATACAGATCTACTTGTGTATTCAGGTGCAGCGCTGACTAATCAATGTGGTCTGCGGCACCGGCCAGGCCACGTCTTGCGAGAAACTGTCGCCACGAAGGCGCCACGGACAACGAGGTAAACGAATGTATCCGCCGACGGAACCCACACGCAAGGCCAAATGTTCGGCGTGTCTGGTACCGTGTCGAACGAAGCACGCAGCCTTAACGGCGAACAGCGCTTCCTAAGCGGTCACTTCCTTGGTCGTGTTGAGAGGGTTTTACGAGGGGCGCCTACGACCCTGGATAATTCAAAGAAGAAATTTCGTGTTGTCGCCACTATTGGGGCATCTCTGGGAGCACTGACCCGGAAGAAAAAGGATGAGAATCCGCACTGTATCTCATGCCCAATGACTCAAAATGCCTACTAGAAGAAGCCAGGTATTGGGGCCCCTGTTATTTATCTATTTCTCTATCTCTCTCGCTCTCTCTAAAAAGGACGATAAAGTTTACTCAAGTACCAACATCTGTACCAACTGTTGAGATCTGCTTCTGTGGATCTAATTTGTTTTGTTTTTTATTGTTTCTTGAAAGCATATAATGAGGACCGGGGATTGGAAATATGCGTATTACGTAGTGTGAATTAAATGATACACGACACATGCGCTTCAGGCAGATATACAACGTTTAAGGACGACCAACCATTACAGGCATCTTTCTCACTACCAGTTCTTAAGAAACTGTTCCCACCCTAAGCATCGAAATGAAGCGACTCATTTTGAGAACTCACGAAATGGCTCAGCGTGTGTTTGTGAGATTGCGTAGAAACATTTGGGAGAATGAAAGCCGCGGTTTGAGACTTCGGTTATTTTTCATGATAGTGACCTTGATTTATTGTCAAGGGAGAAAATAATGATTAAAGTAATTAATCAGGGAGCACAATGACAGCGCACAATTGTTTTTTCTTAACTTCTTGCGTGTGCCGGAGCCGCTGAAAGAAATAAAGGTTTATGCCGAACAGACGTGCGATATATTTGGCCAACGAAGTCGCACAAAGGCCGACGTCGTAACCAAAGTGTACCCAAGGGGAGCAACGTCCGCAATAACAAGATAAAACATGGATCATATTGAATTGTTTGGGAAAATGATTTCAAAACGCGTCGTGTGGAGTTACATTTACAGTCATCGCATTAAGTTAAGAAACCATGCATCAAACAAAAGTAAATTTTGCAGAAATGTGTCACTATTCAGTCGCACAGTTCCGCGCATTTTAGAACAGTTCGGAATGCTGAATTGCGTGCTACCTATCGAAGCAGCGGGAATATTCACCTGTTTTTTTCCACGTGGTCGCTGAAATTGTGACGCTGATTGTACGCACAGTACAAAGCAGTCTGGGTGACATTCAGGTACTTTAGTACAAATCCATGACAGGTCTCAAGACTGCTTTGGAAAAATACCCTGTAAGTTCGTAATTATGGCGCAACACCGACTGTGGTTGCAGTGCTGCCTACCTATACTTTCATAACAAAAGATATACCATTACATATGTGTTTTTTATCATACGTGCAGGTGTCATTTCTTGTTAACGTCAGTTGAGGTTCAGTGTTGGCCTCGCTTCCATATCAGTTTAATACACATAAAATTTGTATTTCAATGACTTAGTAAGCTATATTCAAGCGTTGCTTGGCCCAGGAAAAATACCCTGGCGAAAGTTACGCATGATAATCACATCATCACACGGTAATGCGCACGTGATTTCTATAATGCAGACCTCAGTAGCCAAACGTGAAAGAAAGATCAGAGTTAATTCCTTGAAACATTCATTAGAAGGTGGGAATAGTTTTTACGTTAACACATGAAAATGAGATGGATAAATCCTTTAGGCCGAAATTTAGAATTAGTTGTGTCGAAAGTAATCTTTTTCTTTTAGTTGCAAGTATATTTATATATTTTTCAAGTTTGATGAGCAAAAACAAAGAAAAAAAATCGGAGAAATGAAACAGGCAACATTGTGTCACTTCCTATTATCTTTCTTAGTAGCACAATAAAAAAGTTTTGCAATGATTGTTAGACGAAAAAAAAAACGACTTGCCGTGTCCTGCTTACCCAACCAGAAGCAAAATTTCGCCGCATTTTGTTAGCAGTTTTTTATAAGCAAGACCATCCCCACATCATGGTCTGTTTTGATCTGAAAGTTACACACAAAAAAATAAAAAATAGCGTTCTTAAGGTATTTACCACAAGTTCAGCCATGAATTCTAGGGAAATTCGCTCGTCGAAATCCCCGCAATGTCGTTTTTTTTCAAACAACTGTAGACGGTTTGTTCATTTCAAAGTACTCATATTTTTTTCTTCCACAAAATTGAATCACATTTTCGGCGAAAACAAACTTGCGCCTGGCTCATGCAAGATAGCAACTCTTCTTTCATCTATAAAAAAGCTGAAAGAAGTCTTAACCAATTTTTGTCGCTATGCCACCGCACTTTTTCAGAAAAGGGTTTCTGTGGAGATTACGCATAGTTTTTCAAGGAAGTCTGTAATCTAGCATCTCTCTTTGAAAACTAGTTTTGTTTTGACACTACTTTTTAGCAGAGGCCAGTCAGATTCTCAAAAAGAAAAGTCCTGCGCCAGAAATGAAAAATACATATTTTATTCGTCATTCTTAGCGCTAAAGCTGATTTCTTCAGAATTCTTCAGCGCTGTAAGTCATCCAATTATTGTGTTTAGAGATACATATAGTGCTGAAAACAAAGCCGCGATTCGAACCAGAAAACCGTTTCACATGCACCTTGCAATGCGACATATAATTCTGTTAAAAAAGAATGTTTCGAAATTGAACAAGGGAGGCAGGCATGTTGAATCGCGATTTGTCTATTGAGTTTTGAGTATGATACTATTCAAGGAAAAGCGCGCCTTAATTTACCACACCTTACAGGAACCACACCGCTTCATTCCCATACATACTATCTACGGTCATGCTGATTGATTTACGCTTCGCGTACGCGCATTTTCTGTGTGACCCCGAAAAAACAGGGACCAGACCTTTGAAATACTTGAAACTTCTTTGATTTTATTATTCAACCGTTTGAAATACTCTCAAAAAGCATTAATCAAATGTGTTTTTTTACCTTAATAAAGGCCCATGTATGATTTTTTCCCGTGATGTCCCAACATCAGAACCAGTGGTTAGAACCATAACTTTGGACAATTAGGAAAAAATCTCAGGGGTGTTACATCACAAAACCACGCTATGATATCAGCGACGCGGTAATGGAGCGTTTGGAAAATTCGGGCAATATTATGTTCTTTAACGTGTACTGACTTCGCACTTTGCGTGATCCTCTATCATTTCGTCTAAATCAAAACTGGAGTGCCGGGGCCGTAACCAAACCCAGGACCTTCATATTAAAAGCCAAAACTATGGACAATGGTGGAAATTACTGACGAAAATGAAAGTTGATCGCTGAAGGAATTTCGGCGAGAGTATGACTGCGTGAGAAAATTCGCTAACTTCTTCGATTCTCAACCTTGCCACTAGAGTAAAACAGGTCAGCAAGGCACGACGCCAGAACCGAACGGCAGCTGTTTTAGACGACATTTTGTGATATATTTAAGAGACGCAAACAGTTCCCTTCGCGGTAATTTTCGCGGTTTAAATAGACACATCAGGACCAGTGAGCGTGCATCAGCCGTTCTGGTAATGTTCTGCCCAGGCGTATCATTATGGTGGGATTGGAGGGGGTGCGGGGAATGGACGCAGTCTACTACAAAAAACAAAAAAAAACCCAGGCTGATCATTTTACAATGACATATGGTGCAACTACCACACTTCACGCCCACAACACGACTACACGTGGTTACAGGCAATGTCTAATAGTAATATCAGAGTCTGTGCTCCATTTCCGCTCACACTACCACACCCTGCTGAAGCAAATGTCTTAGGTTGTCGGTCGTCGAAACTAACCGGTGCCTCAGCTTTTGCCATCCTTGGAGTTCACACCCTATTTTTCTCAATCCAACAGCCAACTCCACCAATCACAGCCTCTAAACTCATACCATCCTCTCATGAAAGCCCTGTCACAGACCTTCGCAGTTTCTCGACACAAAAAGACTTGTCAGACCGATAGAAAAACACATCCGTTTTCTGTGGCCACCGCATGAACGTGAGCACAGGGACGACACGCCGTCCTCTAGAAATGCAAACCGAAAAACATGGTTGAGTCAGGATTATACGCCGATTTGGAACATAAAATGTGTTCAGTACTTCCAATTAGCTTCTGCATGGCAACAGAAAATGTCTTTTTTTACACATAAAACAATATATCATAAACTTAGTCGTACAGCGTCATGCGAAACAACACAGTGGCACATATCGACACGTAGCTTACAAGCGGTGCTTACTTTTAGTTGTAGTGGTAGTAGACGCGATATAGACACATCATACAGGCACATGATGTATACTATAAGCACCGTTCAGTCGAGTTTTCCAGTCTGACTGCAGCGCCAAAAGGCAAAGCCTAGCGAATGAAAACAGCAACCTTGAGATGGCCTCAATGGAATTAAGGTCCCTAGATGTTTCATCTAGGGACCTTAATTGAAAGCACGTCTCCAAGACGCGCGCACATGAAGGCTGCCAAATTGAAAAGCTCCACTGCACGGTGCCTATAAGTCTGTAAGCGTGTGCTTTTTATGCTGCACCCCGAAAACCAAAGTCCTGCATCACTATTCGAAGTTCTTAAAGGTGTTTCGAAAAAATCTGCCTCATGGTACTGATATTTGTTAGGTGCACCAAAGTTGAAAATGAAGCACGTCTCACGTGCGATGGGAATGGATGTCATGTGAAGCATGCGCAAGGAGAATGACTATGGTGTAATTTTTTTTGCTAACTGAAAGATTACGAAAGCACACAAAAATGTGTAAAGGTGTTACGCACACACCTGAATATGTTGAACAGTCCCATCTTTCTTGTTCACAGTTTCGCTAGAGAAACACGGGTATTACAAACACTAAAAGCGGTAAGGCGAAATTTGGCCCTTGTGATTGCTTGATGGGCAGCCCTGAATAGTGACACGTAGTCCAAGTTAAGTAGCAGCGAATAACTATAATTGAAACTAACCTTATGTGAAGCCTGTAATGCTAATGTAGCCCCGCCGTGGTAATCTATATTGGCTAAGGTACTCGGCTGGTGACCTGCAGGTCGCGGGATCAAATCCTGGCTGCATTGGCTGCATTTTCAATGGAGGGAAAAATGCTGTAGGCCCATGTGGCTGAGACTTGGTGGCATGTTAAGAACCTTAAGTAGTCGAAACTTCTGTAGCCCTCCACTCCGATGTCTCTCATGATCATATTGTGATTTGTGTAGGTTAAACCCCAATATCAGTAATTAAACCAATCAACATATTGCTGAAATGAACTTGTTATGATTGTTTAGAAAAAGTTGTTAACGATTTGAAGTACTTGGTACTCTACTATAGGATCCAGATGGAAAGCACCTCAACCACGATAGACTTTTCACCAAAATACACCTGCATACTTTTTTCCAAAGGAGTTATAAGACCTCGCATGACTCTGGTAGAATACTTAGTTGACACGCAAATATTTCGGTTCAGTTCCTCCTAGAACTATAACATTCTTTGCATTCGTGGAGTCGACACTGGTTTTCACACTTCGGTTTCGACACTTCAGGTTTTCGACACAGGTTTTCGACACTTCAGTCGACACTTCAGGTTTTCTTAACGCTCTCGCATTTAAATCACCACTGTCTGTAGTCGCCGTTTCTCGGTACTTATATCAAACCCGCCTGTCACAGCCCTGGGTATACGGGTATGTGTCAAAGGTGTCGGGGGAAAAGAGATTGATTTCGCATGCGACGGCATTTTAACATTATTCATATCATAAGCATACAGTCAAAATATCAAACACTCTTTCCCTTCTATATTATTTTGTCTAGTCCAAATCAAGGAGGTTCTCACTAGAGCACAAAGACGTAGGTGGCTAGATAGATATATACGTAGATATAAATGCTCTACAGTATGCAGTTCCCACAGTACGCAAAAAAAAATGCTTTGAACTACCTGCCTTACAGGTTAAGGCCGAATTTACCGTATTGAAAGTCAAGCGTGCATGTCATCTCAACTGCGGTTTTCTAGCTTTATAAACTTATTTTTTCCTCTATACCAACTGTTTCTCGCTTCTACCTCTTCATTACCGGAGTCATCTGCCCCCCGACAAAATATGCGTTTAATACTGACTTTGGGGGCTTCTCAATTTCTATAGACAGCCGATACCCTTGGTCTTGGGTCCGTGTTCTTTCTTGGTATCGATGTGGCTTTCAGACACTCCGGTGCATTCACAGCCAATCGGTAACCCTGTTTTTACTTTTCGAATAAACATGTCTACTTCATATTCTCTAAGTGCTACGCGTGTATTTCTTGCCTGTGCCCAACAGAGTTCCGGGCATTCTCACATGTGCTCTCCACTACGCAGAAAAAGCCGCAGGACATTGAACTACGAGCACTTGAATATTAGGACCACAGCTACGAAAAAGATATATAGGGCGTGAATTTTTTAAAAGTGAGAAACTTTATATCCAAATGTTCATTTTAATACATCTGCATCTGCAACATCATTGTTCCAAAATGACAAAACAATTCTTTTCCAAAGCCCGTTAGAGAAACGTGGGTGTTACAGAATGACGAAATGTTCTTTATCACGAGTAAAAATAAAAGATTGCTAAGTAGACGAGACAAGAAACAACACAAACCCACAGCGCCGAGCTCTTCTGTGCATTTTGGTCCCGTTTCTTGGAATTTCTTTCCTGCTCGTAATCATAAACCAACCTGCCAAAATGCCCACTCCACTGCAGTTTTTTATTAAGTGCATTAAATTTTGAAAGAATTATTTTGGTCTTTCATCCGTAGAAAAATGCTATAATTCGAAAGATTTACTAGTCAGTTACGTACTACTCTTACTAAATTTACATCCTAAAGAAAAAGCGACGACCTGCATGATTTCAACAACGCTGTTGCTACTGGGAAGTGCACAGTGGAGAGCACTTTGCGACCAGTGTGAGAGCAGTAACGTTCATAGTTTCCAGGAAGTTTTTTTTTTCATCGTAGTTTCCAGGAATTTTTTTCATCATTCAAATAAACATATTGCCGCGACATAGTGCCTGCATTCAAACAACGCGCCCATCACCACGTGCACCGGGACATACATGCGCGCCGTCTAGTGTTGCGCAGAGATGATGATGATAGCACGAGAACCCAGCTAGCCCCTGCTGATGTGCGCCACGCGCTTGGGACTCTTCTTGAAGAAGTAGAAGAAGAAGACATCTTTGGTGTTCTGCTGCAACGTGCTACGACCATAATCCCCTTGAGTTGTTGGCACAGGTTCGCCCTTTAATAAATACGTTTTATTATACCCCAAGTCCTTCAACATCGTTACATTTCTGGTGGACGTACTGGCTGATGAATCAAAGCCCTACGAATGCAAGACAGCGTAGCCCCGACCACCAGCGAGTTAATCCTGGGGAGCCGACACCTGTGCATCAGAGGACCAGTCACCGTCTTCGAGGTGGTTCACCAGAATTCAGTCCACTCCACTTCACGCCAAGGGGAACTCAGTCAATGGACGCCGCCACCATGACAAGCCAGGTAACACCGGCACATGTGATGGTCAATCAGCCTCACCAGCCACCATTATTTCATGGCGACTCGTATGAAGACGTAGAAGATTGGCTGAACCTCTTTGAGAGAGTGGCACGTTTGAACGGTTGGGACGAGAGAGAGAAGCTCCGCCGCGTATACTTTGCTTTGAAGGACTTCGCAAAGACGTGGTATGAGAACCATGAAACCTCCTTTACGACCTGGGATGATTTTCGGCGACAAGCTCCGGCGACTCATGCCAGCGCGGATCGCAAAGAAAAGGCGCAGGCTGCGCTCGAATCCAGGAACCAACTCACCAACGAAAGTGTCGCAATGTATATCGAGGAAATGATGCGCCTGTTCAAGCGCGCAGATTCCCATATGACTGAAGACAAGAAGCTACGCCACCTCATGCGTGGGGTGAAGCAAGAGCTATTCGCTGTTCTCGTGCGCAACCCACCACGAACAGTTGCGGAGTTTCATACGGAAGTTACAGCCATCGAGAAAACGCTAGAACAGCGGGCTCGACAGTACAATCGAGACATAAACTATGCACCTGCCAATATCTTCTCTGGACGCCAGCGAAGTGACATGGACGCCCTGCGAGAACTCATCAGGTCGGTGATCAGGGAAGAGCTCAGCAAGTTGCAAGCACCTCACACTGCAGCAACACTGTCTGTCGTCGACGTAGTACGAGATGAACTGAGGCAGATGCTACGTGAGCCGGAGCGTGCGCCATGCGCCACAGCTGATCCAACGCATCCCCACGTACTCTGAAGTACTCAGACAACCCGCGGCGCACATCAATGCAGCAGTTGCGATGGCCTCTCCTTGCCCACAAACGGTACGCAGCGCACCTCGTCCACTGGAACCGACGGCTACCTACCAGCCACGAGCCCGTGGTGTAGCTCGCTACGTGGATCAAAGGCCCCGGAAAAGTTACATCTGGCGTGACCATGAGCGCAGGCTTTTGTGTTTCCATTGTGGGGAAGCAGGTCACCTGGATAGGTTCTGCCCTTACCGACAGGCAGGATTAAGGGGCTTTCCGTTGTACGCACCATGCCCTCGAAACGGTGAACGGCCAACGGAGATCGAAGAGTACTTGTCCGCGCGCCAGAGCCCGCTCACTCCACGCGAACATCAGCCAAGATTGCCGTCGCCCAGGCGTTACCGATCACCCAGCTCACGTGCTTCTTCCGCACGGTCTGGACACCGTTCTACAAGCCCACACCAGGAAAACTGAAGCAAGCGACCTGTGGAGGTGAGACCGCTGATAACTACGGTTGCGAAGATCCTCCATTACGGTTTCAAGGTGACGATGCTATGTTTACAGAGGATAAGCGCAGCAGTGCGAAGATTACTTCAGATTTGCGGTTGAAAATAGACGGATACGAGCTAAATGCTTTAGTTGACACCGGCGCTGATTATTCAGTAGTGAGTCACAAATTGGCAAAGAAACTAAAAAAGGTTGTGACAAAATGGAGTGGGGCCCAGATATGAACGGCAGGTGGCCACACTTTCACACCGCTCGGCAGATGCACCTCAAGGCTCGAAATAAGAGGCTTTACTTACGTTGCTGACTTAATCGTGCTGCCGGACTGTTCAAGGGAGCTTATACTAGGAATGGATTTTCTGCAAGCCAATGGAGCCATAATTAACCTGCGCAGATCCAGTGTAACGTTTTCGACCGAACAAGCTTTGTCGGTGGAGGAATCGGAAAAGCGACGTCTTACGGCTCTGCGCGTTGTTTATGATGACGTCACAGTGCCACCACGCTGTAGTGTAATGGTGCTTGTTGAAAATAAGGCATTTTGTGACCACGAAAGAATAGCGGATGGAAACGTAGAGCTCTTTTTAAACATAGGAATTTGCGTGGCGAGAGGTGTCGTTCACTTAAGAAATAGCCGCTCGGTTGTCCTCCTTAAGAATTTTGGGAATGAATGTCAGCACATCGCGCAAGGTATGACTATTGCCTATTTCCACGAGTTCTGTATGGCGACTGAACTATGCAGTTTAGGGACAACGCCAACCACTCCACAAGAGACCTGCAACGTCGACGCATCAGTTAACGTCAACCATAGGCTCCCAGAATATAAAAAAAAACGATTGTTCGCCCTTATAAAAGAGTTTTCGGACTGCTTTTCAACGTTCTCTAAGGTGCGACGCACAGCTATTGCAAAACACAGGATTATAACAGAAGAAGTCACGAGACTGATTTACTAACACCCATATCGAGTATCGCAAAAGGAAAGTGACGTCATCAAGAAACAAGTGGAGGAGATGCTTTCAGGTGACGTGATCCAGCCTTCCAGCAGTCCATGGGTGTCTCCCGTAGTGCTTGTTAAAAAGAAAGATAACAGCCTTCGATTCTGCGTCGACTATAGGAAACTGAACAGCGTAACGAAACGGGATGTATACCCTCTGCCGCGTATCAATGATACACTTGATCGACTACGGATTGCGAAATACTTCTCCTCCCTTGATCTCAAGAGCGGATATTGGCAAATTGAGGTGGATGAGCGCGACCGTGAAAAGACGGCATTCATAACCCCAGATGGCCTCTACGAATTTAAAGCGCTTCCATTCGGCCTGTGCACAGCGCCAGCTACGTTTCAGAGAATGATGGACGCTGTCCTCGCGGGACTGAAATAGCAGTCCTGCTTGGTGTACTTGGATGACGTTGTGGTATTTTCCGCTACCTTCGACCAACATCTAGAGCGACTCCGCACAGTATTAGAAGCCAATCGTTCAGCAGACTTGACCATCAAGCCAGAAAAATGCCACTTCGCTTTTGAAGACCTTCGATTCCTCGGACACGTCGTCAGCTCCGACGGCGTTTGGCCAGATCCCGAAAAAACAGCTGCCATAGCGAAGTTCCCGAACACCCAAAGACAAGAAGTCAGTACGTCGCTTCTTGGGTTTATGCGCGTACTATTGGCGATTTGTGGAAAAATTTTCGAACATTGCTGAACCACTTACTAATATGACAAAAGATGAGGTGCCCTTTATGTGGGAAAAGGAAACACAGGAAGCATTTCATGAGTTGAGAACACGCTTGCGAGCCTCTCCAATGCTCACCCACTTCGATGATACTGCCGAAACTGAAGTTCACACTGATGCGAGTAACGTCGGCCTCGGAGCCATTCTAGTCCAGCGGCAAATTGGCCAAGAAAAAGTGCTAGCGTATGCCAGCCGCAAGCTTTCGAAAGCTGAGACAAATTACTTTGCAACCGAAAAAGAGTGTCTCGCGGTCATCTGGGCCATAAGTAAATTTCGGCCGTACCTCTACGGTAGATTATTCCGAGCAGTCAGTGACCACCATTGCCTGTGTTGGCTGGCGAATCTTAAGGATTCCTATGGCCGACTAGCAAGATGGAGCCTTAGGCTACAAGAGTACGATGTTACTGTGGTATACAAATCTAGGAAAAAGCACAGCGATGCCGACTGCCTGTCACGCGCACCAGTGGAGACGAGTGAGCCGGAGGAAGAAGACTTCCCGTTTCTAGGCGTCGTCCAGGCATCAGAAATCGCTCAACAGCAACAAAATGACCCCGATTTGCTGCCGCTTATACAGCGTCTCCAAGGACTCAAAGTTAAAGTCCCGCGCACTTTATCCAGAGGGCTCCCTTCGTTCTGTCTTCGAGAAGGGGTCCTTTACAAGAGGAACTTCAAGCCTCATGGTGACAAGTTTTTACTCGTTCTACCTGCACCTTTACGAAACGAGATTCTGCACGCATGTCATGATGAGCCAACATCTGGAGACATGGGTGTCAGCCGTACATTCACCAGAATTCACCTAAAATACTACTGACGAAAACTGTTATCATCAGTTCAGCGCTATGTGAAAACTGGCCAAAGAGTCACCACTCCACTGGATGCCATGTTACCACTGAATGATCAAAGCAGCAATCCACCTGGCCTAGACGACTTCCTGCAAAGAGCCGAGGAAGCGCGACAGATGGCGAGATACAGAATACCCCGCCAACAGCGTATCGACTCCTATCGGTACAATCAGCGTCGTACCGAAGCGCATTTTCAACTAAGTGACAAAGTATGGATATGGACTCCAGTGCGTCACCGTGGCCTTTCTGAAAAACTTTTTAGCCGCTACTTCGGGCCTTACGAAGTACTCCATCGTGTAAGCGATGTAACTTACCAAGTCAGATCCGCTATACACGGGAGCTCAAAACGTCGCAACACTACAGAGGTTGTACATGTAGTTCGGATGAAGCCTTACTATGAAAGATCACCGGAAGACCAGTGACGCCTACCACGAATCTATTCATTGCCTGACGCATCGGGACGATGCGTATGAGGAGGCGGATTATGCCGCGACTTAGTGCCTGCATTCAAACAACGCGCCCACCACCACGCACACAGGGACATACATGCGCGCCGTCTAGTGTTGCGCAGAGACGATGATGATAGCACGAGAACCCAGCTGGCCCTTGCTGATGTGCGCCACGCGCTTGGGACTCTTCTTGAAGAAGTAGAAGAAGACATCTTTGGTGTTCTGCTGTAACGTGCTACGACCATAATCCCCTTGAGTTGTTGGCACAGGTTCGCCCTTTAATAAATACGTTTTATTATACCCCGAGTCCTTCAACATCGTTACAATATAAATGGCCAGGGGCTTGTTTTAGCATACTTTACACAAAAGCATTGGTTCGGGTGTTCGTTATAAGCTGCGGAGATAACGAAATGTAAATAAGGTTACTTTTTGCACTCGGGCGTGTGTGTGAATTCCTGCAGTGAATCTTGTGCACGGTACTTCAATCTATCCGCTTAGTGCACTTACAAAATGGGTAGTGTTTTGTGAAGAGAAAATACTGATCACGGGCTGCCAACTGTCGAAATTATACACTCTACCAGCCACTAGTTTCATGCACTAGACTGTTGTTTAACCTTAAGTTTATTCGCGATATTATTGGGCTATCATGCGATGTTAAGTATACTGCATCAACGCACTTTTTAAGCTAATGCGATAAAAGAGCAACCAACAAACTTCTTTCTATTTTAAACTGGACATTGCAGGTGATCTTGACGACTTGGAAAAGCGACGTCTACCGAGCATTTAGATGTATCTTTCGTACCATCGGGTGCACAACGGGCGGTGACGAGCGTACACACATTTATCTATACGTTGTCTGGAACTTCGTAACTAATGTGTGGCCTAAACACCTTTCGCCCTGTCACACTTACTTTCAGCCTTATTTTCGCAGAAAACTAGAGCTGTCAAGCGTAGAAGGCCTGCTCTGCTGCGGTCATTAAGTTAACTTGCCCAGCAAAGAGCGAAAGCCTACGCTCGCTGAGCTGCACTGGTCACATTGGCTGAGCAAGCCCTTATATGGATAGGCGTCGTCGTTGCGTGCAGTAAGTTTGTAAGCACTAGAACAGTACTGGTTGAGTGTGTGCAGCTATATCAATGTTGTGCTGTGATTGTGAGACGGAGAAACTATGTCTGACTGCGACAGATATCCGAATGTATGCTAAACATTAAAACAACTTAACTGTTTCAGTCGTGTTATGATTTCGCAGAACTTTATTCTAATGCTCGGCGCAACTCCAGCACATCACCGCAAGCGCTTGGTGAACGCGCGGGCTTTACCGTTGTTCACAAGCCATGTATATTTGCACACATCAAATACTTTAGGTTGATCTGCTCCAACAAATGATGCGGTATTCTACCATGCATATGCAGTGTGCGCCTATTTTGAATCCCCGGTAGCATCCTTCTAAAAACGATGCGCTTCCAGCTGCCGTGAAAGCGTAAATTGTTGTTCGCGTGCTAGTGTTACTTAGTGCTATGTTAATGCATCCCTTCATGTTTATGAATGAGTGCTCTGCGGATGTGTAGTCTGAGACTTGCTGGTCTTATCTTCTCAAAAGTATTGTACTCAGGTGTTCGTTCTCGCCTATATACACATTCTGGCAAAACAGACGTGCTCGCCATAGCACAGTAAGAAACTTACCGTAGCTTTATACTTTTCACGTTCATTGTTAAAATAGGAACGGTACCAATTAGGTCCTTTTACTATGCTCTATAACATTGAACGTGCATTCCTAAAACTAAATTACATGTCTCGAGAGCGATAGGAAACACGTGTCTAAGGTTGGATACACGTAGAAATTCTGCGATAATATGTGTTTACATGACAATAATTACGGTGAGAAAAATAACAAGCTAGAATCAGGAACAGTATACGTTTTAAAAAGCCCCTAGATGCTTCGTGCAGTCAAAAAAGTCAAACACGATCTATAGTGCCTTTGCTTACACGAACTAAGCTGCAATCTCATCCATCAAGTCATTTCAGCCATAAAAGCTAACTCAGCCGTGTTCTGCGAAATCAAGTTTATTTGGTATGCAAGATGTCTAAAGAAAGTCTGAAACACACTATCAGATTCATAAATACATAGCACTCATTTGCGCCAGGAGTGCTTCGTCGCTGTAACTGGTGGATAGCAAAATCAATTTTCAGCCTCTTACAACACTAAACTCAAGAATAAACAGCTTAAGAAGCTGCTACTAGTCTCTTTCTGATTACCAGTAATAACCGGAACTATTAGTCTTTAAAACTTGTATATTCAGAATGACTAATAATGCCAGACCATGAGAAATTCTTGGCAATCCTACTCGGCCCTTCATTAGGAAGCTGCAAGGAGAAACCGAAAGAAACAGAATAAGGTGAGGAGATCATCAACAGGCTGGCTATTTTGGGCTGAGGAAAAGGGGTTAGGGAAACCTTTGTTTGAAAGAAACAACATTTCGGAGGATGAAGTATAAAGAACAAGACATACAAAACAGCTTAGAGGCTGTCTAGAGGACCTGTCATCTGTATCAAACAAAACAATGTTCTCAATATCTTCCATGCTGTGGCACTCACGATCAATGTCCTAATACTTCGTTGGACAAAGGGGGTTTGTGTAACCCTCACTTCACCGTTGAAAGCATCCTGTTTTAAGGGCCTCTACTTTACTGTTCTACAATCAAGCGAAATAAAAAAAATTGTCTGTGCAGGCAACATCACTGAATAACAAAAAAAAACTTAACAGGGCTGTTGCCATTTCCTACGAATACAACGCCTTAAAATTCTATAAAACATGAACCGTTGTTACCGGCTGGACAACGTCTGGAAATTACCATTGCAAGAGGTGTGCAGCATACTTCCAGACAGGCTCTACCGTTCTCACGACCAACCGTGCATTTAAGAGCAGTGGAAACCTCCAGAAAAGAAAGTTTTGAAAATTCTCTATCTTCATAGGACTTACACAGTGAGGTGACTGCAGGGGACGTGCATGCATTTATTTTTTCGAAGCGTGAAAATTTCTGCCGGCGAGCCTACAAAGTGAGGAGCATCTCGTCTTTACGTAATTGTGTGAGGAGCTGAGCTTGGATGTCGTTAATTTATGATCTTTTGGGTGAAATATTATGCGCGGTCACCTATTGATTATTCTCGAAGTGTGTGTTTGTGTGACAGTGTTTTGAGGGTAAACACTGCACTAGCATATTTGTATATTTATTATGGTGTTTTCTACACATAATGAAATGAGGAAGGGCAAACAACACTTTGTCGAGAATATGTAAAAGAAGATCTAGATTTCAAATGTGATTCCTTTGGAAATGACGCGTTATAGTCATCTAATGTTTTCGGAAACTATCTGTGCCTGACAAAACGAAAAAAAAATTAAACAATAGGCAGGAAACAAGTGAAAACACATCTAAAGTGCCAATTCGCGGGAATAGCCTGTTTTAAGAACCGTCGACTGCTTAGTGTTATTGAAGACTTCTGTAGTTTACAACGCTACAAAGCGATATTGTTTCTCACAATTCAGAGGCGTTAAAATGCAGTTTTAATGTTCTGAATGCCAACTAAGTGTGCTTCCAAACGCACCGGAGTGGAAAAGTGGACCCAAAGTACCCCTGAAGGGCAGCTTCCGGTGAATTTGTGGCAACTCGAGTAACTTCGTCACACGCGTCGCGCATTGCCGAGGAGGCTCGTTTGGCCACTTGTCTCTTTTACTATCACCGTGTCTTGCATTATTGCTTTATAAGTAAAGGGATTTTTGGTACTTACATGCGTGAAGGCCGTTTCAAATCACACAAAACGCAGTGATTTTCTGACTGTGAATTCGTTGGCAGCAAAAAAAAAAAAAGGTGCCGACTTCTCTCACGGAAGCGTTCAGCGGCGGGTGACCAACATGTAATTTTTTTGCTCTGTTCGCAGCGGTAGAGTGAGTTTTAAGTCAGAGTCCGTGGAAAAGGCGGGGGGCTGACCAATCCATTGAAATTGGGTGAACGTGTTTGATACAGTGACGGGCGTTCTTGCGCATTTGAAAAACAGTTCAGATTGGAAAGTGTTCTTAAGGGGCAAAACACATGTGCTCTTCGTCACCGCTCATGAAAACTACATATTATCACGTGACGAGCGATAGCAGACGACGCTCGGAGAGTGTTTCGCGCCTTTGCGCGAGGAAAACGAAGTAAATCGGCGCCGAACACGCGGGCGCTCGAGCAACGTGGAACAAAAAAAAAGGTCTGGCAGTCTCTTCATCTTTAAAGAGTGTGTACGTCCTTCTTAGGCTGCCTCGGAACCTATTATATCCGACGGCCACAATGGCACGGCACAATTGGCGCCCAATTGGCACCCTACACCTACCCAAATTCATGAACATTACATATGTACTCCTTTGACGAAGCCTTCACGTCAGGTTAACATCCATTGTGGTTAGTTGCCCTGCGCTGAAGTTAATTTATGTAGCAGTGCCCAGTTCCAGCATCCTCGTGAGCTTCATGTCAGCTTCTGGTGTTGCTAATAAGCATGTTCCAGTTGGCATCGTTGCTCAAGTGAAAACAACTAGTTATATAAACATCTGAAACCTTTCAACATATGTCTGTGCATGCAACATTTGTACATATATTTAGCGTCATTTCATGACGTGTCTCTCAATTAAAGATGGCAACACGATTACTTTCCCTTTGCATGCTTCGTATAACGCCGATTCCCAGTTACGTGGGATATGCCGAACTTTATTATGCTTCGAAGTTAATATTGCTTGGAATATATACAGTGAAAAATTCGCCAGATCCCATTCATTCTGGGAGTTTATGTCATGCGAAGCAGTTGTTGAGTAGGGCGTCAGCACAATTTTATTATCGATTTGAGTCAGGTGTTGTGTGTTAGACCACTTTTCTACTGTATTCTCAGGAACTATAGGGATATCGTGTGCAGGCTCGCACGCGGAACTTTATTGAAAAGGGTTCTGGGTCGCTACAGAAGGAAGCTCCTATATGCATCTTTCTCTGATTTGATCACGAACATCTCAGGCACGTCCACTATAAACTGATGCCCAAAACATATCGCATGGGCCAAAGTAACGTATGTACTTACTTTAGACCATAGATGTCAGTTTCATGGAACTGAAGTAAACTTGCCTTCCTCGTGTTCACAATATTGGTGATCACGCTGGCTCTGAGAAAGATATGGTGTTTCTACATAGCGTCACTGTTAGTGGCGCTATGTGCTTAGTCAATGAAGAAGCGTCACTTCAACGCTTCTTCATTGTGCGGCCCTGTGATGCAGCGGTGGCATTGCTTCGAGTCACAAACGCTGTGTTCCCATTCCTAGACAGCTCGTAAACAGTCTACGCAGACAGCCTAGAAGACAGCACCGAGCCGATGCTGTCCGAGATCTGGAACACATCTGGATGGGTTTTACGCGATGAGGCGCCACCTCGCGTCGAGAAAAGAAAGCTAAAATATTCAGACGTAACTGCTACATTTTCTGGCCTATTAAAAGTTGAAATCCAAAAAAAAAAATTAGACGTTACTCACATTTAGTGCCTGGAGAAGCATCTGCTTGTGTGCAGACGACCATTCCGGTGAGGTCCGATCCATCTGAGACAAGGAGGAAGGCTTTTTTTTTCTGTCCTCTGTGATCTAAGCGATCCACTGAGCTGCCATCTTGTTTGGACATCATTGTAGCCTGCATCGTGTTTGTCTACGATGCAGTCTTGTGATTTGACTCGATGCAGGCGACGTGAGAATGGGAATGAAACTTACGGTGGCCGCCGTCCATTTAGCTGTTCATTTAGCCGCCTACAGTGAGTGTTGGAACACACCCAAAGAAGCAGCACGAAAGAAAAAATCTGAGAGGCGTATGATATCAGAGTGGGAAACACGCTTACTGCATTTACAGGTGAAAGCACTCGGAATCACGTGTAACGTAAGCAGCGCTGCCAATAATTTGGCGTCATACCACGACCACTCTCTGAACTAAGGCAGACCGACGGCTTCCGCTGAGAAGCGTGCGTTTGCGCTGGTATTGAAATAAAGGAGGCGTTGGTGCAACCCCGCTTTGAAGAGTGAAGCCTAAAGCTCCAGGTAAAGCATGTTACCGTTCGCAGGAAACCGTCAGTTCCATTGCTTATATAACCGGGCCACAGCTTCGCCCCCCCACGTGGCTTTAGCATCGCCAAGCCGCGCATGCGCCCAGGAGCACCTGCCAAGCCAAGCCCACTGATAGAGACAGCCCGCGCAGCTGCCGCGCCGAGTGAGCCCGGCGTTTCGCGAGCCTAGTAACGTGCCACGAAAGGTCCGCAGTTCTACCGGAGGTGCCAGAGACAGCTTCGCATGTGAGTTTCTGACTTAAGAATTTGAACATTTCTTAGGATTTTTAGGATAATAGAGTCGCTGTGGTTTGACTCTGCTCTGTCGACGTCGAAGGAACAGCTCAAATCCGCCAAGAAGGCCACGTCGAGGCCCTGAGTTGGACCAGCTTCACTGTTAGTGAACCTTTGCACAGCTAGCCTAAACTTCATCCTTCTAAGACTGCATACCATAGCACGCATTCGAGAAGGGTATTTTCTGCGGGAAATTCAATGGTGAAATTCACGGAACTTAGACTACGTTTGCATACGTGTTTAGAGAAAGTGTACAACGCTTTCAAGTATCTCGTGGGCATAGGATGAGTTGTGAACGCTTTAGAGAACTAGACGCACTCTTCGATGGGAGAGCCATAGGCTGTCCCGGCAAAGCAAGGATGGCGCCAAGAGAATAGACTATGTACGTGATGCCGGTACCTCATCACTTCTATATTCATTAATGCCCCTCAATATAGTATTGGTACGTGATTCGGCATGTAGACGATAACTTCCAGGCACGCACGTAACAGTACCATGGTACCGGCTATATATGTCGCTCAAGACTCTCATTGTCACGTCGAAGTAACGGTCTTCATCGATAAGGACTCAGAGGACGTGACTTCACAGTAAATAAACTTTATTTGGGCTGAGTTGTGCCCATAGAGGAAGCTCTGTGAAAAATAATTTTGTGGCAGCAAACCTATGTGTGCGGCTAAACGTTGCCTGAAAGAATGGCCGTGTTAACGTACATGCAGTCTTTCGAAAACCGCGAAGGCAAACTCGCTCGTACACGAACGCCCTATTGCAGCGCACGGATCAGACACTTCGGTAGTCCCATTCTTTTTATCGTCATTGATCTACAGCATGCTCAGCGCGCGAGTGACTGAGTGACGCGATAATGACACGACACTGTATACCACAAGCCACAGACCAGCCGGCGCCTCGCACATAAACATGGCACTATGTATGGGACAATGTTGCAATAGCTTTACCCATATGATCATGAAATTGTTTTTTAGGGGTGAAGCTCTTTGAAGCGGCACCCGTTCGTCCCTCGTCATAGTGGGTAACATGTCTCATGCTTTCACCTGCAAGGTGGTGCCGGTGGGAGATTTCTCCTGTGCGTTGTTGAACAATAAAAAATTCGCAGTGTGCGCGTTAACTAAAAGCCGAATTCTCCTGTCTCTCATTCCCCATTAGCAGCCATTGGCATGTACATTGAGCACTATCTGACAAGAAAGGGTTGCTAGGATATGCTCGCTGGGCGGAACCTGCTTGGTTTTAGAAAGGTTTAGCGAGCGTTGGGCCGCTGTGTCATGAATACAGTGAACTAGTATATACTATGAACTCGAGGTGGTTAAAGGTGGGAAGTAGACACGAAGCGCAAGACATGAGAAAGTGTGCGTGTGCCACATCTCGTTTAGTCCTTGGAATGTCCGCTGGATGGCGGTTCTTCTATATGCGGAATATATGATGAAACAATGCGAGATGGTGGTACTTGGAGTGTTGACTAGATGGGCGAACGGACACACAACCAGATCCATGGACGGACGCATGGATGGCTGCACAGACGGATGTACGCATGGACGGATGCTGGGGCGGATGCATGGACGAATGCACGGATGTACGTGTGGACGCTCGAACAGACGCACGCACGGACGGGCAGATGGGTGCACGGACGGTCACACAGACGGACGCATGGACTGACGGAAGCAAGAACGAATGGACGGACGGATGCTTCGCCCCACTCTCCATCATTCACCCCGTGGATATGCGGCCTTTTTTTTCTTTTCCTTTTTTGTAAATGAGTTCTACGGAATTCTTATATACGGTAAAGTATGGCAAATAAATATACAAATGACCAGTTAATATGACGACGCCTCAAGTAAATGACTGTGAAAATTCTCGTGGTTTTGCGCTAGGAACGGGTGGTTGACAATATTCTCTTTCATGAAAATGTTTTAACGCAAACGACAACGTACTTTCTTTCACGTCCAGTTCATTTTGTATGCGAATTGATATAGTTGTCATGGCCCCACTTACTTAATTCTTACTTTTCATTTGTTGGCCGACGAAACCCGGCGCGACGGTTGCACGCCTGGAACATTCTCAGGTGTGTCCTGAAGCATCACCGCAAAGGAGGGAGCGGCAGCTCCCAGGATTTCCAGGAAAATAAATTGAAAATACTGAGACACGGGCACAAGCTTTCTGTGAGAGAATCACTTCGTCGTCGTCCACTTCGTTGCGCAGGAAGCGTAGCAACGCGTCGAGCGACACGGGCAGCTAGGCAACCGACTTGTACTCGGACGGCTTTGAGTCATCGGATGATGACTTCACGTCGTCATGAATCGATCTACAAAACGAAGACTGCTGCGGACTGCATCGTCGGCAAGTGTTTCCACCTTTAAGACTGCACCACAGCGGTGGCCGGACACCATGCTGTTTATGCCCGAAGACCCTGCATCTAACTTGCGACTCCTGAACAGGCAAGTTCTTTCTGACTTCTCGAGGAAACCGCGCCGAATGAGATCAAAGACGTGAGGATCAATGCACGAAAGAATGTCCTTGCTGTAGACGTTATGTACCGTAGCGTACTGCAAAGCCTTCGGCACAAAACAGAAATCGGCAACGTGAAAGTTCGGCCAATGGTCGCTACAGGTTGTAATGGCACTGTAGGCGTCATTTATCATGTGGATCTTTCAATCTCAGCTAATGACTTGCCAGTACTAATAAAGCCAGCGACTGAAGGCACCCGCATCACGCACATTACCAGACTCGGCAACTCACGCTGCTTGAGGCTTGTGTTCGAGGGAGACAGCCTTCCCTCGTATGTCAAAGTTGGCCATGTTCGCCACTCAGTGCGTCCTTACATACCGAAGCCACTGGAATGCTACAAGTGCTTCAAGATGGGACACGTAAAAGGCGTCTGTGAGAACAAAGTTGTGTGTCCGCGGTGCGCTGAGTCTCACTCAAAAGACGCCTGCAGTGCCACCATGCTACGATGTCCAAACTGCCACGGTGCTCATGAGGCATCATCCAAAGATTGCCCGTGGGTGCGAAACGAGCACGTGGTACTCAGGCGTATGGTGCGGGACAATTCAACGCACAGGGAAGCTGCCGCTACACTACTCCGACGACGGCGTCGTGCGCGAAGACCATCACGAAAAAACGGCTCTACCGATAGAGTGATGTCATCCTCTATCAAAGAGGCTGACCCACAAACACCGAGCTCACTGAAGACGGATACTGCCAAACAGAAGAAAGGGACAGCAGTCGCACCTTCCGAACAGTGGCCCTCTCTTCCACGAAGTCAACCTACTTCGGAGCTGCATCAAATCCCGCCACCCTCGACGACCCCTCAAACCAGTGATGCGATGAATGAAGATCAAGTGATAAGCTTGCTGCAATCACTGATGAGTACTATGCGGGTCCTACTGAGTAATATGAAGACTTCGGCTGCGCAGACCGCACTGCATGTGCTGGACACCCTGAGTACGGTGCTTGCAGCTCTAAGGTAAAACCATGGCCAACGAGGCAGCGTCGTTTCGAGCGGAAGTCAAGAATGCATCTGTCTTTCAGTGGAACGCCAGAGGACTGAAGTCGCGCATGTCTGACTTTAGACAGTTTGTATTTGTGAACCGCTTCCCCATTATCGTGATTTGTGAATCCAACCTGTGTGCTTTAATCAAGCTGTCAGGATATGAGTGCTTTATGTCCTCCACTAAAAGAGACTGCAGCAAAGTTATTGTATTCATGCGCCATGACCTCACTTACGTTCACCACAGAGTCTCGCCTGATGAAGGGAATCAATATGTGTGCCTTACTGTGAAGAATAAGGTTGCTTTCACGATTATCGGAGCTTACTTATCTCCATCAAGCCGCCTTTACTACGGGCGCTTACGCGGTATTCTGACATCGACTCCAAGGCCATGGGTTATCACTGGCGACTTCAATGCCCACCATTTCCTATGGGGAAGCTCCAGGGACAACTCTAGAGGAAGAAAATTGGTGTCCTTAGCCTCGGAGTATGAACTCTGCGTTTCTAACGATGGAAGCCATACATATTTACGCGGATCAGCCTATAGCAGCTGCCTGGACCTTACATTGGTTTTGCGCTCACTTACCAGGAAAGTGCACTGGTTTTCGGATCTGGAAACGCGGGGCAGCGACCATATACCAACTTACCTAAGTATAGAAGGTTTCACCAGCTCCAAGTCCTCAAGAGGCCTCAAATACATCGATTGGCCGAAATTCAAAATGTTAATGGAAGACTGCTGTACCGACGGCTCATCATATTGCCACATTGAATATGCAGCACCAAGAGAACAACGAAAAACACGCGCAGCGAGAGAAGAAGACGAGGATCTCTTCCGTTCAGTTTGCCAGTGTTCTGGTACAATTAAAGTGAGTTTCCTGTGTTCGACTGCTGCTGTTTCTGCATTGTGACACTGGTGGAGGCGCTGGGTAAATGTTCGGGACGCCTGACAACAGCCCCGCATCTAGTCCAGAAAGACTTCCGCACATAGACACCCCCGTTCACCGCAGCAGCCGGTGGCTGTTAGGCCTCAGCCCGCAGTATGGTTCATTGCCTGAAAGCGTGACTGCGCCAGAAAGCATGACGGCGCCTGGAAGCACTGGCCCCAACATGTGCAGCCCAAGCACGACACAGGTGACTGTTTTGAACCCTCGACTTTCGGTTGACTTCCACGGAAACGCATATGAGGATGCACATGACTGGCTCGAGGAATTCGAGCACACAGCGGATGTTAACGGGTGGAACAACACACAGAAATTGGGCTACGTTTATTTTCCGCGTCAAGACGGAGCTCGAACGTGGTTCACGAATAGCGTGTGGTCGTCTTGGGACGAGTTCCGGCAGAAGTTCCTCGACACGTTCGCGAGCAGTGAAAGACGAGAAATCGCACAGCGTCTCCTCGAGTCACGGATTAAGAAACCAAATGAATCCGTTACGATGTTTGTTGAGGACATGGCGCGGCTCTTTCGTCGAGCAGATCCTAATATGCCCAAAGCCAAAAAGGTTAGCCACATGCGGGGCGTTAAGGAGCAGCTCTTCGCTGGTCTCGTACGAAAGCCGCCTACATGTGTGGAGGAATTCTCTAAGGAGGCGACATCTATCGAACGCGCACTGCATCTACGTTATCGCCAGTATGACCGCCAAACCCACAGTGCACCGATCAGCGTGGCAGCCACGACCACAGCAACAACACCCAACGAAGGTTCTTTGCGCCAACTAATACGAGAAATCGTACAAGAAGAGGTCAAGAAGCGTGTCGCTAAACCGAATGACTGCGCGATCGCCTCAGTAACGGAAGTTGCACGCCAGGAGATCAGGCAAGCGCTCTCGCTTCCTGAGCCGAACACGAGCACTCCCAGGGCAAGCTATGCAGACGTAGTCCGCCGACCGCCAGCGAACGTGCCGACACCACATCAGTACCACCAGCAACATCCGCCGACAGCACCTTGGTAATACAGAGAATCTTCGACGCCGAGGCGACCACCACTTCGCAAAACTGACATCTGGCGTACCCCTGATCATAGGTCCCTGTGATTTCACTGTGGGGAAGCAGGCCACATAGTTCGGTATTGCCCGTATAGTGCCGCAGGGTACCAAGGGTTTCCTTCCACTGTTCCTCGGCGCCATTTCAACGGAACACCTGACGTCGACACGAGTGTCATGACCCCGCGGGATGTTCCTCCTGGGTTTCCGTCACGCTCACCCTCTCCTGGGCGTTATTTTCCATCCTCTGGACGGAGCACCACTGACATACCAAGAGGGAGATCTCCTAGTCCACGCCGGGGAAACTTAAAGCAGCGACCTCAGGGGGAAGGTTGCGAATCGTCGAAGTGCTGAAAATCTCTCAATACTGCCGAGCGAAGACAGACACATTTTCAATGAATCGACGAAAGATGGGGTTGTTACTGCCGAAGTTGCAATTACGATTGACGGACATGACGTCATGGCACTGGTCGACACTGGCACGGACTTCTCAATAATGAGTGAGAGTCTGGCAGACACGCTCAGGAAGGTTAGAATGGAATGGACAGGACCGCAGATTAGAGAAGCTGGAGGGCAGCTACTCACACCTACTGGAAAGTGCACCGCAAGAATTAAGATAGGGGATGCATCCTTCGTCGCCACTTTTGTTATTCTTTCTGAGTGTTGCAAACAGAGAGTCTTGGGGATGGATTTCTTGCGTGAATATGGTGCCATCATCAATATTCCGGACGGTGTACTGACCTTTTCAGTGGATCAAAGCGCAGTGCTACACCGAAAATCCCTGCGAGTCATTGACGATGTGACCCTACCTCCGTTATCGTGCCGCCTTGTTTCAGTCACGTGCAGCGAGCAGAATACTGGAGAAGGAATCGCTGAACAAGTATTGACGCTTGTACTCTCTCGCGGTGTTGCAATTGCCAGAAGTATCGTCAATGTTGTGTGCGGTGAAGCAGAGGTTCTGTTGACGAATTTCACCGACGAGCGACGACACATTACCCAAGGCACTACTGTTACCTACTTCGACGAGATCAACGAAATCCGCGAGTGCTGTGTAGTACAACAGGATGAGCCGCAAGCCACGTCAGCCCCACCACCTATTGACGTAAGCACGGATTTGTCACCAGCGCAGAGACAGCGTCTAGTAGATCTTCTTCACCAGTTCAAAGACTGTTTTTCGTCGACCTCGAGGGTCAGTCAAACGCCACTGACACAGCATCGAATAATAACGGAGGAGACGGCAAGGCCAATACGCAGAACCCATACCGCGTAGCACCGAAAGAGCGTGGCTCTTTCGGTGCTACGCTCTTTCGCGTGAAGCAATCCAGGAACAAGTGAAGAAAATGCTCGATGATGATGTCATCCAGCCGTCAAGAAGTCCTTGGGCATCACCGGTCGTGCTGGTTAAAAAGAAAGACGGAAGCTTGCGATTTTGTGTCGACTACCGCAAGCTGAACCGTGTCACAAAGAAAGACGTATACCCATTACCGCGCATCGATGATTCACTCGACAGGCTGAGATATGCACGCTACTTTTCGTCAATGGACCTCAAAAGTGGGTATTGGCAAATTGAGGTCGACGAGTGAGATAGAGAAAAAACGGCTTTTGTAACGCCTGACGGGCTTTATGATTTTAAAGTGTTGCCATTCGGATTGTGCTCAGCCCCCGCAACATTTCAGAGACTGATGAATACCGTTCTGTCAGGCCTTAAGTGGCAGACATGTCTGGTCTATCTGGACGACGTCATTGTTTTTTCAAACACATTTAAGGAACACCTGAGCAGGCTGCTATCGGAATTCAAGGCAATAAGGTCTGCCGGCCTCACACTAAAACCCGAGAAGTGTCATTTCCGTTTCAAGGAGCTCCAATTTTTAGGCCATGTGGTGAGCCATGAAGGTGTTTGACCTGATCCCGATAAGATTGCGGCCATCAAAAAATTTCCGGTGCCAAAAGACGAGAAAGCAGTCAGGCGTTTCCTTGACCTATGCGCATACTACCGAAGGTTTATTGCCCATTTCTCCCACATAGCCTCACCGTTAACACGACTCACAAGAGAAGACGTTTCGTTCACATGGGGCGACGATCAACAGGTGGCATTTGACGATCTCCGACAACGCCTGCAGACCCCGCCTGTGCTTGCTCACTTTGATGAGGATGCTCATACCATGGTCCACACAGATGCCAGCATAGTGGGTTTAGGCGCTGTACTCGTCCAGTGGCAAGACTCAGCCGAGCGTGTGATCGCAAATGCTAGTAGGACACTTTCCCGCGCCGAGTCCAACTACTCCACAACGGAAAAAGAGTGTCTTGCTGTCGTATGGGCGGTTATGAAGTTTCGTCCATCCCTCTATGCTCGTTCCTTCCACGTAGTCAGCGAACATCATTCTCTCTGCTGGCTGACTAACTTGAAAGACCCGTCTGGTCGGCTCGCACGGTGGAGCATACGCCTTCAAGAGTTTGATATGACGGTCGTGTATAAGTCCGGACGGCAGGACGCCGATGCCGATTGATTATCAAGGTCACCGATAAAGCGCGACGATGACACAGAAGATGACAGCATGGCGTTTGTAGGAGTCGTCGACACCACTACGATTTCGTGCAAGCAGAAAGAAGACAGTGAGTTGCTTCCGCTTAATGAATATTTGAATGGCCAGACAACAACCGTCCCTAGAAGATTTGCAAGGAGCCTGCCGTCATTCTGCTTACGTAGTGGTGTTCTCTATAAGAAGGACTTTTCTCCCAGAGGAAGCACCCACCTACTTGTCGTTCCGACGTCACTCCGCGAGGAGATACTTTGTGCTTGCCAGGATGAGCCAACGTCTGGTCATCTCGGATACACACGCACATTGGCCAGAATCCAACAGAAATACTACTGGCCAAGACTTCCAGCTATAGTGAAGCATTACGTGCGCACGTGCCTCAATTGCCAACGACGAAAATCGCCACCGTTAAAACCAGCTGGACTATTACAACCAATTCAAGTGCCCATGGTACCTTTTGCCCAAATTGGAATGGATCTCCTTGGACCATATCCAACTTCCCATGCTGGCAACAAGTGGGTAATAGTCGCCACTGATTATCTTACGCGCTACGCGGAAACAAAGGCTTTGTCAAGTGGCACCGCCGTTGAAACCACACGATTCTTCGTAGAAAATATCGTCCTGAGGCACGGTGCTCCGACCATCATAATAACGGATCGAGGTGCGACTTTCACGGCCGCGCTCCTGAAGACAGTTCTTGAGCTCAGTGGAACAGCCCATCGGAAAACCACTTCCTATCATCCACAAACCAACGGCTTAACAGAACGCCTCAACAAGACTATTGCCGACATGTTGAGTATGTAGGTTGACGTGGATCACAAGAACTGGGACGACAATCTACCGTACATCACGTTCGCCTATAATACAGCGCAGGAAGAAACTACACGAAGAACGCCGTTCAGTCTCCTTCGTTACCCAACGAGCAGAAGAAGCGAGGCAGCTTGCGCGCGTCCGAATCACCCAGCAGCAAAATTACGACGCCCAACGTTATAATCTCCGACACCGACATGTCGTCTATCGGGCCGGCGACAAAGTCTGGGTACGGAGTCCTATCCGCCGCCGGGGACTGTCTGAAAAATTGCTGAAGAAGTATTTTGGCCCCTACACAGTTTTACAACGCCTGAGCGACGTTAATTACGTGGTCGTTCCTGACAGCCCCTTGACAACTCGCCAGCAAAAACCAGAAATCGTGCACGTTGTGCGAATGAAGCCCTACTTTTCGAACTGATTTACACCATACATCTACTACACCGTCTTTTGTAGAAGAGCATCGGGACGCTGCTCTCTGGAGGGGGGCAAATGCCACATTGAATATGCAGCACCAAGAGAGCAACGAAGAACACGCGCAGCGAGAGAACAAGACGAGGTTCTCTTCCGTTCAGTTTAACAGTGTTCTGGTACAATTAAAGAGAGTTTCCTGTATTCGACTGCTGCTGTTTCTGAATTGTGACAATATAACCTAAAGGACTCAATAAAGGATGTCCTGCAGAATACCACGCATACACATTTGACTAGTCACAAGCGCACAGATTTCGACATCGAGCTTGAGAAACTTCGCGCAATACGCCGTCTTGCAGAACAAAGGTACCGACGCACAAAGTGCACCGATGATCTGAGGCTGGCTAGACGCATTCAAAAGAAAATGCAGCGGCACAAGAATAAACTGGCTAGGTGACGTTGGACATCCTTTTGCGAGTCGTTGGATTCACGAAAGCCCCTATCACTGATATAGCGAACTGTCCGGGGTCTTAGCACAACCTTGGGTCAGCGACACCCGTTTACATCTCTGGCACTTCACCTTCGATGCAGAGAGATTGACGTCACAGAATCTTTCTGTAGAAGAATTGCCAGTGATTCTAATTTCACAGTATCAAGAACGGGAACATTTGACAACCCACCGCCCTCACGTGATCCCCGTATAGAATGCCAGTTTTCTATGGATGAGCTAGAGGCGGAACTGGCACTGTGCAGACGTTCTTCAGCACCCGGACCTGATGGAATTACCTATCGTGCCCTTTGTAATCTTGGAGACGAAACTCGGAAGGCACTCTTACGCCTATACAACGACTCCTGGCAGACTGGTACGGTTCCCCAGGCATGGAAGTCAAGTCGCCTCATTCCACTTCTAAAGGCTGGTAAATCTTCTTTGGATTTTGCCTCATACCGTCCTATCGCACTTGCCAGTTGTGTGGGAAAAACGATGGAGCGAATGATTCTAACTCGAATGGAGTGGTATTTAGAGCACTACGAAATCTATCCAGTATCCATGACCGGACTCAGGCGCGGCCATTCGTGAATCGACAACGTTGTTGATCTGGTGACATTTGTTCAACACCAGGAAGCCTGTAAGAGACTGTGCGCCGCCCTGTTTCTAGACATTAAGGGGGCTTACGACAATGTCACCCATGAAGCCATCGTTAGTGCTTTCAAAACAGTAGATCTTGGTGGCAAGATATATATGTGGGTGTACAGCTACTTACAGCTGAGACAATTTTACGTGATGACAGCGAATGGCCCAGCACCTAATTAATACAGCAGCAGAGGAGTTCCTCAGGGAGGAGGGCTAAGCCCTACACTTTTCAACCTAACTCTCATCGGTCTAGTCGAGCAGCTTCCTAGCACTGTAGAACTTTCTGTCTATGCTGATGACATCTGCATTTGGACATCAGGTGTGACAAGGCCTCAGCTTCGCGCCCGCCTTCAGAAGGCTGCTACAACGACGTCATGCTATCTTCGTAAACAAGGCCTCGAGGTGTCCTGCGGAAAATGTGCAGTGGTAGCGTTCACGCGGAAACCAATGTCTGCTTACAGCATATCAAATAATGAAGAATATATATCTTTCAGCCGAAGCCACATGTTCTTGGGAGTCATAATAGATAGATACCTGTTGTGGACTCCACACGTGAACTATGTGAAGAAGCGGCTGATCGCAACAAGCCACATGTTCAAATTCTTTGCAGAAAAGAATTGGGGAGTGCCTATACCATCCATGCTACAACTGCACAGAGTGCTGTTTATCGGATTCTTACAGTACAGTTTACCTGCAATATCTAACACCGGCAAGACCAACCTGCGCGCAATTCAGAGCATTCAAGCCCTAGCACTTAAGATATGCCTTGGATTACCCCGCAGTGCTTCAACGGCTGAAACCATTGCCATCGCTCAAGATCACTCGATAAAGACGCATATTATTACCGAGACAATGCGCATGCATCTCAGGCATTATGCCAAGACCCCTTCTCACCACCTGGCGAGCCTAGCCATTGAAAGGCCCCGCACGACATACGGCACTATTGTTTACAAGCATCGTTCATCGTTTGCTGAGACATACGCACCTGCATCAAAGCCACTGCTTCCTCCTTGGAGCTTGAGCCGGCCGCGAGTTCACTTGACAATTCCTGGAATGAGGAGAAAATCGGACTTACCGACACATGCCCTGAAACAACTGAGTCTATTCCTACTGGAACAAAACTACAGTAACCACGTGCACATTTACACGGATAACTCTACTACGCCGTCTAGTTCAGGTGGAGCAGTGGTTATACCATTACAAGCGGTAACTCGTTGTTTTAAGACTTCACATGTGACAACGTCAACAACGACAGAACTCGAGGCTCTGCGCAATGCACTGGAACTCATCAATTCAGAAGAAAGACCAGGTAAATGGGCTGTATTTTCTGACTCAAAACCAGCGTTACAGTGCCTGATATCAGTTCTCCGACGCGGATGCCACGACCAGTGAACCTACCAAACCATGAAACTTCACCACTTTTTAATACAAAAAGGCCATGACATCGTCTTTCAGTGGTTACCTGGGCATTGTGGTATACGCGGCAATGATTCTGCAGATCATGCTGCTCGCACGTCACATAAAGAAGCGAACAGCGTTCAGATTCCGCTTTCAAGAGCGGATGCGGCGAGGCAGATTCGTCAACTGGCCCGCAGTCTCACCCTGACTGAGTGGAACACACCAAGCATACGACGTACAAGACCGCACGAGCTCTACCCTTCACTACAACTCCGGCCTCCACCCGGCCTACTTCGACGTGCAGCTTCGCTTCTCTATCGCCTTTGGCTAGGAGTTGCTTTCACGAAAGCTTGTACCGCGTTAATCAGAATTACCGACAGTGCGGCGTGCGATGTTTGCGGCACCGACGAAAATATCGAACACCTGCTGTGCATTGTCCTCGATTTCCCTATGATAGACAAGTACTTGCCAACGCAATGCGGCGACTGGATGATCGGCCTCTTTCTGTGCAGGTGCTATTACAGCAGCGTCCACATGCCTCGACAGCCCACAAGGCAGTGAAAGCCCTGCTGTGTTTCCTGAGAAAGACAGGCTTGTGTGAACGCCTCTGACATGCGGTAGAGTTCTACACGCTGCAGTGAAATTACTCTCAGTCTCTCCCCCACCTTTTTTTTCTTTTCCCTCTCTTCCCTCTTTCTCGTCTTTCTTCTCCCCTTTCCTAATCCCCAAGTGTAGGGTAGCCAACTGGATGTCTTTCTGGTTAACCTCCCTACCTTCTCCCTTTTGTTGCTTCCCCTTCCTTCATTTGTTGGCCTGAAATTCGGCCTGACTAAATCGTTTAACCTTCGACCTCCTGCCCCACCACGGTTGTCTAGTGGCTAAGATACTCTGCTGCTGACCCGCAGGTCACGGGATCAAATCTCGGCTGGGACGGCTGCGTTTTCAATGGAGGCGAAAATGCTGAAGGCCCATTGTCTCAGATTTGAGTGCACGTTAAAGAACCCCAGGTGGTCAAAATTTCTGTAGCCCTTCACTACAGCGTCTTTCCTAATCACGTGGTGATTTTGGTACGATCAACCGCGCGTATCAACCGATATGGTCATCATGACCGTTCCCCGAAATGCCACATTCGTAAAAATAGCGTAGATAAGTAAATGCGTAGTAATTGATTGATATCTCTGGTTTTACATCCCAAAACCACCATATGAATATGAGAGACGCCTTAGTGGAGGGCTCTGGAAATTTCGACCACCTGGGGTTCTTTAAGGTGCACCCAAATCTGAGCACACGGGCCTACAGCATTTCCGCCTCCATCGGGAATGCAGCCGCCGCAGCCGGGATTCGATCCCGCGAGTAAATGCGAAGGAAACAACTGGGCACTGTCGTCAGCGGTTTCTCGCTCAGCTGCAACAGCGAGAAACCTATAACATATTGTGCAGGTCCTGGTAGAGAAAAACCGCGAAGCGTCAGAAAAGCTGCCAAAGACATGGTGATGCCGTTAGTTCCGCTGTGTAGTCAGCCTTCGCGACGTTGAGTTGTAGCTGTGAATATTTTTTTTTGGTGCGTGTGCTAGAATTCAGACCCTTAAACTATAGGCGTGTGTCAACTTAAAATGTGAAGAGTGCTTTCCAAGGGCTTTCTTTCTTCGTATCGTCACAGTGATATGAAAGACCGGAAAGATGAGCATAGTCGTAACAGCTTAATTTTCCGGTTGCTGAACATTAAACCAACGCCCAATTGCACCTAAATGTCCCTAAATAAATAAACTTCTAAAATGGCAAGTGGGTTGTAAATCCGTGTATTCTCACAGCTGTATTTTGAACTATAGTATCCAGAACGACACAAAAGAACTTGGAAGATGGCGTGAAAAGAAACTGGCTTATAAGGTCAATAAAATATGAGGGTCTATATAATGCACTGAAATACACAAAAAAATACATGGCATCAGAGGGGGGGGGGGGCTTGTTGTTTCATGCCAGCTAAGCCAAAGGTTCACTGGGGATGGGCCGTTGTAAATGTCAGAAGCCGTGCTTCCGGGCAATACGTCTGGGGTTGCCGGCCTAAAATTGTCACATAAAAGGCGCCTATACGGTATTACGGTTGTTTACGACGAGATTTAAGCCGCTTGGCCAAAACAGGAAGAGACCGTAAGTTGGGTTGCCATTTCTGGAGCCGTAATGCGGCGTATGAGGCCAAATTACGTGGCTTTACGCGTGCTTTTGTTACTGTGGAAAGCTGCCAACAAAAATTGAGCGTTGACCACGAAAACGCTGTTTCACTTTGGCAGACAAGCTCTATGTGTGTTTAGGAAAATTTTTTAACTATTTCGAGCACTTCGTACTCAACTATGGGAGAGCACTGAGCCGTCTCGCTTAAAGATACCAATTTTAGAGCTTTAATGTGTCACACTCATGGTGGCTGGCTGCGTATATAAAGATGCTCTTCGGAGGTGTTAATATTAATAGTAATAACAAAATATAAACCAACTTCGCACTTGTGGTGCCAAGCCTGACAGCCTTCTTCGGTCACTCTTCAGATTTTTCTTTATTTGCTCTACTGTGTTTGTTTTTTGTTTTTTATCTGTATTCATTCGCATTTTCTTCCTATTTTGTTCTATTTTTAGGCTTTCTGTATGTTCATAACACTTTCCTGCTTGGTTCGTCTTTGTTTTTGAAATATTACGTGTGGTTTTATTTAAAGTGCTCCGCACTTAATAACGTCGTCAAGACGCTCGAACATCAAGAGTAAGAACGATACTCTTTGGTGTGGGTTCGCACTCGGCATGCTACAGATTTCTATACAATATGTGATTTAATGTACGTTAATGCGCAATCAAGGCGCTTAAGGAACAAGAGCAACTTCAGATTGGAGTGAGTGTGCGCTCACTATGGTATATACGGCTTTGCTATATATGTTGTTTTGTCTGCCTTAAATTCACCATAGATGTTCTGCAAGAACAAGAAGTCATTTTCTTGAAGTGAGCATGTGCTCAAATTGCTACGGATGGCTCTGGATTATGAGGCTTTACCTTCGTTAAAATCGTCATCAAAGCTCTTGACAAACAAGCCGAAGCATATACCATTCTTTGGCGTGACCACGCGCTGAATATTGTACGATGCTTGAGCTTTCCCTTCAAGAGCAGGTCACGATCGCGTAATACGGCCTCCTGCACAGCGCCTCCTGAACTCCTAAACCTGCTTCGGCTAGGAGTAGTACCGGGCGTTAGATTACGTATGGTTTGTGAATTACCGCGTTTACTGATTCGCGAAGCCATTTTACAACGTGGCGTGTCCAGCGCCGTGGTGGTCAAGTGGCTAAAATCCTCGGCTGCTGACCCGCAGGTCGCGGGATCGAATCGTGGCTGCGGCAGCTGCGTGTTTGATTGAGGCGAAAATGCTGTAGGTCTGTGTGCTCAGATTTGAATGCACGTTAAAGAACTGCAGGTAATCGAAATATCCGAAGTCCTCCCCTACCGCGTCTCTCATAATTACATGGTGGTCTTGGGACGTTAAACCCCACATGTCAATGAATCAGATGAACGTGGTATGTCCGCTGCTGCAGAAAGCGGCGATGGCTATAGGTATAATATGTGCCATTTTTAACATGAAGAATCTAGAACCTTCACGGTTAGTTTATTCATTGTTGTACGAGAGAAGATTCACTTTCAGTTTATTCATTATCGTATGCAAGATATATCATGCAGGAGGGGATGCCATAGCACTTGACCGAAGGGGCACCTCCTGTCCAATAATGTTTTATGAAGTATCTTGCCGAATAGTTAAAATAATGCCACATGTGAAAGATATCCCTCAAAAATTGTAATACAGAGTGATGATAATATGAATAAGAAACTGCAAGTACAACCACATGACTTAAAATGTTTCGAAATGGAACAAATCATAACAGCTGCCAAGGAGCTCTTATGAAAACCATCACAGCTCGCGAAAAGAAGACTGACTAAACACTCTCTGCCCTAGGGCATCAAAGGTCCTTCAAATAATATGGCACCAAAGTTGTTATTAAATCTAAGTGAGCATACTGATTGTGAGGCACGAACGACGTTGTTAAAATATTTTAGTAGCTATAGTTGCTACTTAGGGGAGAGAGAGAGAGAGAGAGAAAAATAATTAAAAGGAAGAGACAGGGAGGTTGACCTAGACCAACTGGTTTGCTACCCTGTACGGGGGTGGGGAAAAGGGTCGAAAAGAGGATAGATAAAGAGATATATAAAATAAATTAAAATAAACACATGCGCACACATTCAGGGACTTCCGATCACAGTCGTTTGGACAGGCCGGTTGAACGCAAGAAGCGCAGGAGCGCCTTCACAGCCTTCTTCTGCGACATAAAGTCCTGTCGGCAGCGCAGGAGTCTTTCTTCCGAAAGAGGCTGGTTGTCCAGTTCATCTAGTGCATTGCAGAGTGACTGTCTCTGCGAGCAGTATTGTGGGCATTCACACAGAATGTGCCAAGTTGTTTTATCACTGCCACAATGGTCACATGCAGCAGTGTCAGCCATTCCTATGCGGAACGCGTACGCATTGCTAAATGCGACGCCCAACCATGATCTACACAGCATAGTAGCGTCTCGTCGGTGTAATTCCGGAGGAATTCGAAGACTGAGGGTTGGGTCTAAAGTACCTAACCGGGCATCGATGAAATGTGACTCGTTCCATTGTGACGTGGTGCGCTTGAGAGCAAGCATGCGGAGTTTCCGTGCAGCGTCAGTTCTGGAAAGCGGAATTGATATTTCATCGCTTTCAGTATGGGCAGAACGGGCAGCTCGATCGGCCCGTTCATTGCCAGTTATTCGAAAATGACTTGGAAGCCTTTGAAAGGCTATTTCATGTCCTTCCTCAATGAATTGGTGAGTCTTTTCTGAAATCTCAAATACCAGCTGTTCGTATGGGCCGTGGCGTAAAGGTGATAGAAGGGATTGCAGTGCCACCTTTGAGTCACTGAAAATTGTCCATTTTTGTGGCTGTTGATCGCTAATGAATTGCAATGCGGCACGAAGAGCTGTGAGCTCTGCTCCCGTTGATGTCGTAAGGTGGGAGGTCTTGAATTTTTTGTCGTGTCTTTTATCGTATAACAAATCATGCCGTTGAACTCTTCTGTAAAACAGAGCCGTCAATGTATATGTGTATACAGCCTTGATAGGTTTCGTATAACAAGAGCAGAGCAAGCTGTCTAAGAGCAGGTGACGACATATCTGCTTTTTTCTTGATGCCAGGTATAGTTAGCCTGATATTAGCCTGAGTCAGGCAGCAGGGAGGAGTCGAAGGCCTGGCAGCGGGTGTGAAGCATGTTGGAAAGAATCGCGGTATGTGGTGACCGTTTGGCAAAATGGCGAACGTGGTCTGTCTGCTGGTAAAGAGGCTAGGTGGTGGCAGGGTGTCCGAGCAATATGTCTTATATGTGTCCTGAGTGCCTCAACGTCAATATGTGTCGTGATGAGGTGGTCACCGGCGATAGCAATAGTAGCCATTGTTGACGCACTACGAGGCAAGCCGAGGCAAATCCGGAGTGACTGGGACTGAACACTCTGTAGCGTTCGAAGGCTTGTTTTGCTTGCATTGGTCAATGCCGGTAAGCTGTACCGCAGGAAACCGAGAAACAATACTCTGTACAGCTGTAGCATTGTACTGGGAGACATTCCCCAAGTCTTCCCTGCAAAGAACTTCAGTATATTACAGATGTCCATTAACCGTTTCTTCATGTACGAAACAACGTGATCGCTTCATGATAGATTCCTGTCAATTATGACGCCCAAAAACTTGTGCGATCGAACGTATGGTACAGTTTGACCATTGATGCTTATATTGTACTTATCCATAGGCTTTCGTGTAAAAGCTACGCGGGCGCATTTCTCGGAAGAAATTTCCAAGCCTCGATTTCGGAGGTAGTGTAATGTTTCAGTGGCAGCTTTTTTGAATTCTCCCTCGTAACTGCAGGCGTGTTAAGCCGATGCCCAAACGCAGATATCATCTGCGTACATTGATAGCCTGGCCGTGCTTGGCAGACGCTCAGTGAGAGCAATTAACGTAAGATTGAACAGCACAGGGCTCAGTACGCCACCCTGGGGGACGCCATGGTGGCTGTAATGTGGAGAGGTTGGACCGTCTTCAGTGCTCACAAAGAAAGATCGCATTGACAAATAACTACGTAACCAGCGATACATCCGACCACCTACTCCTATATCTTCGAGAGTGGTAAGAACAGCTTCATGCGTAACGTTGTCATACGCTCCTTTGACGTCTAGGAACAAAGATGCGCAGAGACGCTTACGGCCTTTCTCGTGTTGGACACAAGTGACCAGGTCGACTACGTTGTCAATCGATGCTCGACCACGCCGAAATCCTGCCATGGCATCTGGGTAGATGTTGTTACACTCCAAGAATTACTCCAGGCGTCCCAGGATCATCCTCTCCATAACTTTGCCTACACAACTGGCCAATGCGATCGGACGATAAGATGAGAGGTCCAACGGTGACTTGCCTGGCTTCAGAAGTGGAACTAGGCGACTTGTTTTCCAGCTTGTCGGGAGCGTTCCATCTTGCCAGGATTTGTTGTACAACTCCAAAAGGAGGATTCTCGCGCGTTCACCCAGATGACACAATGCCCTATAAGAAATCCTATCGGGCCCTGGTGCCGACGTGCGTCCACACAAAGCTAGTGCTGCTCTGAGCTCCACGATAGAAAAAGGCATATCCATGCGGGAATCCAGTGTTTGTGGACAGTTAGTCGAGAGCAATAGGCTATTGGGCACTGCGAGTAGCCCAGATACTCTGGCACAGAAGTCTTCTGCCACGTCAATTCCACGTCTCTGTTCAGAAAGTGCGAGAGCCCTGAATGGTGACCACTGAGTGGGTTTTGTGCGGAGACCTCGTACCGTCTTCCACAATTGGGATAAAGGTTTGCGTGGGTCAAGTGACTCACAAAAAGCAGCCCAACGTTGTGACTCGAGTTTATTTATCCGGCGCTGAATCTTCTTTTGTATGCGTCGAGCAATCCGTGAGTCTTCTATTGCCTCCGTGCGTCGGTATCTTCGTTCAGCACGCCGTCGGATTGCTCGAAGTCGTTTTATCTCGATGTCAAATTCCGTTACTTTGGGAGAGCAGGTGAGGGTACACGTAGTATCGTGTATTGTGCTTTAATTATCTCCTCTATGTCGAGGGATACGTTTGCTTCACATTGCTCTTCGATGCCAGACTGGAATTTCATCCAGTCCACTCTCTGAGCACTATCGCGTATCTTAGCATGGCACAATCCTTCGATTTTGACGTAAGTGGGAATGTGGTCACTTCCATGCGTTTCTATGTCTGGAAACCACTCAGCATGCCTGACGAGGCCTCGTGAGACAAAGGCCAGGTCAAGGCAGCTGCTATACCTTGAACCACGTAGGAACGTTGGACTGCCATCATTTAGCAAGAAAAGTTGGTTGTCGGAGGCGAAGGACACCAACTTTGTCCCTTCAACATTGGTCTTCGAACTTCCCCAGATTGTATGATGGGCGTTGAAGTCACCAATTAAAATGCATGGGTGAGAAGTTGCAGACAAGATACCTTGTAGTCTTGTATGGTTGAAACTGCTTGACGGGGAGAGGTAAGCACCCACAACCGTGATGGTAAGTCTCCTTTTCACTGTTATATATTGATTCTCGTCGTGGCGTGACACCGGATGATGAATGTAGGTGAGGTCGCGGCGAATACACATCAGAACTTTGATATTGCCCGCAGTTGTAGATGACATGTATGACTCATAACCAGAAAGTCCGATTGCTTTCTGTAAATTTGGCTCGCAGATGACAATGATGGGGAACTTATTGGTTTACACGAACCGACGGAAATCGGCGATGCGTGACCTCAGTCTCCGGGCATTCCATTGAATAATCGCTGCCTTTCAGACCTCTTTTCTGAAAGACAGTGGCTAGTGAACCATTATTTCCTCAAGCGCTGTGAGTACTGGACTCGAAGCGTCCAGTAATTGCAATGCACTTCTTGCTGACAGTGTGTGCAAGTTGCTTAACAACAAGCGGATGGCGTTAATTAAGGGCCGCAAAAGAGCTATCACTTGCTGATCTGTGTTCCGCAAGTCCTCCATTGCACCAGCTTGCTCTGAAGAAGACGGCTTCTGCTGCGGCTCTTCTGAGCGTTGTGTACGCGTAAGTGGAGGCCACTCTTCTGTAGAGACTGGTCTGCCCCTTTGCTCTTTTGCAACGTCTGTGTTTGCCGTGCTGTAAACTGCAGCTGGCGACCTTTCCTGATGCGTCGACTTATCGCCTGACGTTGGCGCTCTCCGACGTGAAGACCTTCGACGGCGACGTCGTCTTCGCCGGATTTCCTCGGCAGCTTCTTTGTGGGTTGAGCTGTCTCGTGCCAGTTGCTTCAGAATAGAAAATTCTTTCTTTATGTGCGGACATTCTTTCGAAGAAGCCTTGTGAGCACCCTGACAGTTAGGACACTTCAGTGTGGTAGCGCTACAGTTGTCTTCCGCGTGTGGTTCGGCGCACCAAGGGGCATGCTGCGGAGCTCCTGCAAACACCCTTTACATGGCCGATCTTCGGACAATTGAAGCATTGCACGGGTTTAGGAATGAACGGTCGAACTTGTTGACGAAAGTGGTCAACCTTCACGTATGCGGGAAGACAGTCTCCTTTGAACGTTACTCTCACACAGCGTGTGTTACCAAGCCGTCGAATGCTGACAATGACGTCTTGACTCGCTGGTTTAATAAATATTGGAAGGTCTGCGTTTGGGATTTCCGTATTAATGTCGTAAATGACTCCTGATGTGGTCGCACCATCTGCTGGTATGATGGACCTAACTGCAATCTTTCCCAGTTGTGTTACTTGTTGCAGCGTGCTCAGCGCACTCGGGTGCCACACATCGAGAGCCAGGATGTTTCATCTTGTATTAAGCCGTAGGTCTTTAATCTCGTTCGGCACAGTGTTCTCAAAATATAGGGAGAGCGCTTGCCTGCTCAGAACACGCAGACTTTCGGTAGCGTTCTTTGGCACAAACAGGATGGAATGGGGCCATCGCTGGGGCGCCGTTTTCACGGTGGCTGTACTTGACACCGGCGATGGATTGATGATCCGTCGCTTGGCCTTGCGGTGCAGGACAGGTTGAAAGCCGTCATCTGAGGACTCGTCGCAAGATGCGGAGTGCAGCTCAGTGTCATCGCTCTCACTGGATGTGTTTCCTCTCTTCCTCGAGGTAGTGGCCGCGGTCGAACCGGAGTCGGACGTCACCTCGTGAGGTTGTACATCCATTACCGCAACCTACGGGGCAATAGACCCCACAACTGCAGCGAAAAGTCCAGAAAAGCACTGAGACGAGCGAGATGTATTCTACAAAGAATCACTTCGTCTTCCTTCCCCGCAACTTATGGGAAAAACTGGTAATTTACGGCAGCTCGCGTTATTTAACTAATACACGTAAGTGTGCGTGGTCTGATATGATGTTTGTGGATTTTATCCTTGCGTTATTTGTGTTCCCTCACAAACTTACCCTTTCCACCATTGGAAAGACGTTGTAAAAAGTTTGCCTAATGAATTGTTTTTCGTTCTGAAAGCCTTAAGTGCATTAAAAGTCTGTGTGGGTGAATACCATTCCGTATTATCTTTTTTTTATCGGTCCTGACTGGGTTGTTTGCGGGAAAGTTCACGAAATGGTAACTAATGGTCGTTACGAATTTCCCAACATAATAGCTGTATTCATATACCGACGGAACAACAAAAGCGCACAAGTGGCCACACGAGCGGACATTCATACAAATGTTGTGGTGTGCGCTGTGAAATTTCGCAGAGGACTTGCTCAGAAACAACTCACCGCATCTGGCAGATGCTCCTGAGGAAAGTAAGAAGTTCTAGGTCAGGCCTCAAAGAAAGCGAACCGCAAGGAGCGGCAACGTGTGAGCAAACCACGCTTCGTTTACTGCACTGCTATCTGAGTGCAAACTGGCGAAAGATGTAGAAAAAAGAGTAAACGTAGATCGTAGTTGCGTTCTCAGACATCGCAAATGTAGAGGTTAAGTGACGTCTCCATGCCAATAAAAAAGAAAATACTCTATCCGTACTGAAAAGGAGGAGAACATAAACAGCTGCCTCGAAGATTACCGGAAAGCACTGCAGCAAAAGAGGTCGTGCGGAATTGAGAAAATGTCCATGAACTGACTGTGCCGGCAAATATGTCACGCTGGAAAGAGGGTATGAGTAAGGGACAGGTATAGCGCTTTCCATGTATACTAGCTAGTGAGAGATGCACAAAATTTCACAATGATTCGCGATTGTGTTAGTTACGGTATTATGCGTGACTCGTCTTAATGGACGGTTTGTTGCAGAGCACAATTTTCAAATTGTCAGAGCTTTGAGAAATCAGTGCACTAGAGTGCTATAAATAATCTGGGCTGCTGACAATTGAATTAAATCAACGATTTATAAACTAGGAGGTGAACTTCGGATTTACAAAAGTGAGCACTGTTGGCTGCATCGCACTAGTGGAAACGAGCAGTGGAGCAACTATACCAAAAGAGCTTGGGTTATTTTCCTTCGGAAGACGCGTGTTAGGAACGTGTAGCATTCTTGAAAATCATCGCACGTTCAACAAACGTTGTCGGCATCGCAGCTGTGAACGCACTTCTCACGTCGCGTCACGAATGAAGGCTTACATTTATATACAAAGTGTGCATAACTAAAGATGGAACGTGAATTTAGGCATGTGCCCTAGCTTGCTCTCGCCGTGTAAATTTCTGTCGCGGTAATTTAAAAGTGGCTAATAAAAAGTTTGACAAAGATGAATTTCGACACATGATTTATGATTTCCTGACTCATTAGGTTATTGGATATTTGCCGACACAGTGGCGGACACATTTATTATTATGTATACGCCAGACTGACAAACATTTCTGCGAGGAATGCCAAAACTTTGTTTAAAGTACAGGTCTTCGATATTATCGAAATATTCGCTAATTACCTAGAAGAGTGATATACATCCATAAGTATTTCTGTGTGACAGCGAGCTGTCACAACAGAAAGAAGCAAACGTGCATGTCACTCCCGTACCCTATTGTTTTAGTCCATGTTTCTTTACTCGGTCAAGGCAAAAAGTCTTTTAACGAGAGCACTCGCTAAATTAGCCGTTGTCTTGTGCCTTCACCTTGACCGAATGCTAAGAATGTGCTAAGCTGCTCAACGACGAACTTTTTTTACATACCACTTCCTTGCAAAGAACGTCCATGCTCCTTTATGCACTTGCAGTAGAAGCACCACCCCGAATTTTCTTTCTTAGATTACAGTAACCCGCTTGCAAATTGAATAATGAATTACGGAAGAGACATTTTAATTCTACACGTGCACTGATAGTGCCTGGGACGACATGCACGGAGTAAGCACGAAGTCCCACACACAAAAAAACGTTTAAATTGATATCTTGCGATTCGACAGTTACAGTGCGAAAACAGAACGACGACAAGGAGACAAGGACAGTTGTCGTCATTCTGTTCCCGCGCTATAATTATCATCATGTCATACCAACTAGCCCAAACCGCCACACTTCCAAGTCTTGTGAGTACAAAGAAAGAGAAAAAAGAAAAAAAACTTAGGGGAAAACTAGTAGTCTGCCAAACCTTCAAAAGAATAGGTGTATTGAATAGTGCCACCAACGCGTGACGAATGTAGATTTCATAAGAGGGTTGAGCAAACGGTAACCTACACTTGATCCTCGTGTCATTCTTTCACTCTATTTTTAGGAGTGTTGGGAATTCCGCGCTGTCCAGAGTGGGCCCACTCTCTGAATACAGTTCGGCTAGTCTAGCTGAACGAGGTTAAACAAGCTCCCTCTCCTGAGTGAAGTCATACTTCTGAAATGACGTACATACACTGTCTGCCCGAGTTAAACCATTACACGTAAGCGTGAGAAGAGTTCCTCTTCAGAGGGGCCAATGTTCGTTGTAGCGCTACTATCGCTATCAAGTCAATGCTTAGGGTAAACTTTGCGCCTTTTTTTTTGTTTAGGTGAATAGGTAAGGGGGGGGGGGTGCTATTTGGTATCTTTTATTCTGTCTGCAGATGAGTCTTTTTTTTTGCGTACAGTGTCTGTGAAGGAAGCGATGAGCACACGTTTTGAGCCACTAAGCTACCTAACTGGAGAATAATGCTGATTTAATTACACCTCTTTTTGTCTTGAGTTTACTAACTTGCGTTCCGCCTTGCCCCACCGCGGCGATCTAGTGGCTAAGGTACTCGGCTGCTGACCCGCAGGTTGCGGGATCGAATCCCGGCTGCGGCGGCTGCATTTCCGATGGAGGCAAAAATGTTGTAGGCCCGTGTGCACTGGTTTGGGTGCACGTTAAAGAACCCCAGGTGGTCGAAATTTCCGGAGCCCTCCACTACGGCGTCTCTAATAATCATATGGTGGTTTTGGGATGTTAAACACCACAAATAAATCAATAAATTGTCTTCCGCCTTTAATGAAGAACAAGTTTAGTTTTCTGTGCTTGTCAATTTGCCGCGGGCTGGTACTCAATCTGCAAGCTTGGTACCTGCTGGCGGAGAGTTGACTGTATATTCTTAGTTTGTCACATCTACATTATAGTTACTATAACGAAGTTGAATAAATTACAAATAACATCCCTATGCACGACTTTGTTGTTTGTTCATAGCGATGGCGTTTAGGTGAAAAAAATAGCCCTCAGAGTTTCCGTCTGTAGTTACAATAAGCATATCTTCACAATTCAATGGTTTCTAATGTTTGTAAGTTTTTTCGACAGCTTCTTGATGCTTCCCCTGCATGTGTATCTATAGACAAGCTACCAAAATTTTCTGCTACGTTCGGCTTGTTGACACTTAATTATTATTTCTTGCAGTCTAATGAAGTTGGATTATTAGTTTAAAATTGTCAGAAGAATCTCGTTCAGTTCCATGATTTTATGGTTACTATGGCAGGGATGCTTCGAATGGGTGTCACACGTTTCAGCCCAGCCCTCCGTCTAATGAGCAACGCCCCGTAACTTTCCTTTCTGTACCACATAGAAAAGAACAGTTTCTTAATTTTCGCGATAAAAATACGCCTATTACAAACCAAAATCAGGCTTCAGCTTGTCTCAGTGACAGTGCAGTATTTCGCCATGCAAAGGGAGGGGAGTGCTACAACGCTTCAAGACGAAAAACCCCATGAAAACGCTCCTTGTGGTCCACAAAAATCAAAAAAGTTACTAAAACATCTTTTTAATTTCAGCTGTACCAAATCAATATTCAACAAAGGGTTGCACAAATAGCACGATGTGGTAATTTAAGATATCATGTGACAAATATGAAAGCAAGCAACATCAAGCAACATTTGCGCAAAACACTCGGCAAAATAACTGCGTACCGCAAGGTTGATGTATACTTATTCTTCAAGCTCCTTTTCGGTTCATTTTGATTTTACTCCAACCGTGCGTCTTGGTAACCTCCGCTTCTTGCGTGTCACACCAAATATGTTACGTTATGAATGTGAGAAACTGCCTGTGCATTCTAGCAGTAATCAAACACGACCACGCTTTCACCACTGACAAAGGAAACGCGCGTTACATTAATGCAGCTTCTGCTGGCCTTGTTCCAAGAGCGGGCTGCCACGCAACCGAAAATGAAAGGCTGTCGCTTGTGACATCACAATGGGTTCCCTTCGTGCTGACACATTTTCTCTAGGCAAACAGACACAATATAGCGAGGAAAAGAGGAAATACGCTTACACAGAAGAAATCAACGAGCCCTTATGCGGCACAGAAAACTGATTTGCCGCGTTCTTCCGCGCCCTCTCTCATTCCTTTTCAATGTCGCATTTACAGTTCTCTTTCAGAGAGATTATGTAACGCGTGTGTCTGGGGCACGTCGACAGCGCGTACAAATGATGGGAATGAACTATAACGCAGCGCACTTTTTTGAGAGTGAGACGCAGTGGCGCAAGCATGAACTTCCAGACAACGAATAATTACGGAGGCACAGCTCGGCATGGCAACTGTTCTTCAGAGCTTTATCATTACAAAGATTGCTGTGTTTTGACTTGTTTTTTGTGTACACATGACATTATTATAGATGGAGCAAATATTAAACATCTCTGGGAATCCAGAGCACGTGTTTCAGACAGTGATTAATTACGCTAACTACCGTAATTGCCTAAACCTACGGGAAGTTCAAAAGACCATTTACGGTATCTTCATTTGGCACGCTATTGAAAGGCATCCCATTGAAACGTTAAATCATTCCTTTTGTTTCTAACTGCAAGTTAACCTATCGTTATCTTTAAATAATATGAACTATATGTTGTCAATAAAATTGAAGTAAAATTAAGTGAACTTGAGCTTTAAGCTAAGTCCGTTAAAAGTAAAAATTTAATCGGTGTTAGCCACTTTGCATGCGCTGTATATTTTAGCAGGACCATTTATTTAAAGTACAGAGTAGCCCACCCTGAAATTCCCCCTGCTTAGGCACCCTCTTTTATCTGTACCCTCATCTCTCTTTACTCATTAGGACAGCAGGGCCCATATTATTCAGTTTTCTTTGTCCAGGTTGTGACATTCTGCTTCGCAAGAAAAGGGGTAGTGGACTTGGGAGAAACAACACACACACAAACACATAAAACATGCACACAGCCACAAATATTGTGAAACAATCACGTGCACGTACATTCGTTCTTCACGCACAGGAACATTACAGACATGTTATCACATTGAAGCTGATTAACGACAACTTGTTTGCCATCGAATCCACCACTGCTGGGTACCAGTACACTCAGAAGCTGAATCGACGACGTCACGGGCAAACCATCATTACTGTCAAACGAGGAGTACAGCTTCATTTCTCCCCCTTCATTTCATTTAAAAAAAAATTATTTGAAGCCTTCAAGCATGTTTTTGCCATCACTGCCAAAAAAAGCGAAGAGATAATATCGCCCATTGTGTTGTATGTTTAATGTGCGAGTGGCTTAAAGCGAGGGCTGCCGACGACCGTCGCTGTAGCTGAGAGAAAACATGCCGACCGTTTTTATTCGCGTGAAGGTGCATCGAGGTAGGAGCCGGAGGCTGACTTCGTGGATGCGGCAATATACAGGTACCCTTGGACTTACGGGATGTGGTCATTCATTTATCAGTATCTGTGAAGGCGAACTCCGGCGATGTTTTTACCATGTCAGGGTATTGATGCTTTTATCTTCCTGAGATGCTCTTGTCCCGCGCCGGATAGGTTGAACGGCCAACAAAATTGAAAATCTTTTTTATTCGGCCAAAAACTGCAATACCGAAACCGAAGCCCAAACCGAGTGCGCTTCTACGTGTGAGGTAATGTTTTGCCCAAATTTGCCTGATTGCGCATAATGTCCGCCAGATGGCACTACCCATCCACGCCTTCCACGGCGATCGGCTAAAACGCTTACGCTGTTATGGTGAACATACGGCGAATCGTGTGCGGCCTACAATGCAACACCCCTTGTGGCTATCGCACGAACACCAACACGAAAAAAAGAAATCGCACTTTTAACCAAGGAAGTTCCGGCCAAACTCACACAATATATACAAGCACACGCTGCAGTGGCACATCAATTCCGTCACTTCCACCATGCAAAAGTCAACGCACACAAACAATGTTGCCATTAGTTCTCGCAAGCGAAGTGGGCGTTTGTAGGCAAGCTATAAAATTCATTTGAAAAGAATCTGTGAAACTCTCAAGTCTGCAATTTGGCATGAATGGTGCAAACGAGCAAATGAACGTACCCAGTGAATTTCCTTGATTCATTGACCTTGAAAAATCACTGGAATCAGCCTCTATAAAGGTCATTCGTAGATCGCTCATAGCTTTGTACCTGTTGTCTGTTCATGGCGAAGTGTGAACAGCTAGAATGCACAGCTTGAATGTGACTCCGGCTCACTGGAGCGCCCGAGTTTTCTAGAGGTATCAGCCCTTCGAGTTGTTGCGTATAACAGTTGATTTTGCTGCTATCGCATCTTTTGCATTACTTTCGGTCTAAACTAAATACTTTCTACTGCTCGTTGGCTGGTGGGTAGGTAAATTCACGTATTGAAGGTATTGAATGTAACCAGTGCTACGCTGTTTCGACTTCTGGTGCAGTGTCAAGATGATACTACACGAATTCCAACACTCCGTGCTGCAGTTTCATGACAAATCCAAAATTGAACAACGTGACGGGTATTCTCATGCCTACACTGCCGGTATTTGGATAAATGCTCCTCAGCCAGGTGGCGTAGAGGTCGCAGAAGCTTACGTGACAGAGGTATTACCGCATCGACTACTACAGGGGTGCTGGTCTTCGCAGCGCTAGCACCGTAAGCATGACGCAGCGTTGTCGGTAGGCACGTTTCTAGCCACGACAACGGGCTTTCTGGCCAGTGATCCTGCCGCTTTGTTTTCGGAAGGTTTAGCTGGGCGACCGAAGTTTTACGTGACGTGTGCCTGAAGTACGTATTTTGCTTCGGCTGCATACAGACCGTGTTGTTGGAAGCATCACCGCCAACAGGCGTATATGACGAGCGAGCAAGTATGTAGTAGCAGCGGTCGTTGATGAGTCCGCATGAGCTCGGGAGAGCTCTTTGTCCAAAGTCAAACTGCAGATGGAGAGCTCTATGTGAAACAGTTAGATGCGGTGAGTGTTCTCGAGGGTAAAATATTAGAACAATATAAAAACAAAGGCCAACGAGAAAGGGAGCTGTGTTTTCGAGATGACGTAAGGTGAGCCTTTGATGCGAGCAGCGCAAACTTCTGGGCGGATGTCGGTGAAAAGGAGCCAACAATTCGACGAGCCCGATTCGTTAGAAGGCTTCATTCTTGCATTCGTTTCACTTGCTTAGCGTGTTGCATCAAGTGTAAAATTAGTTCTGAGCTCAAAAGGGTGTACCACGTGATTCCTGCAAAAATCATGGTTTCCTGGTGTATTCTACACACATGCCAGTTCACGTCACTGACAGTCCCACCAGGGGCCAACTCAAGGCGGTATTTCATTTTGTTTGTATCGCATTTTGCTTTCGCTACTGCGATCAACTTTGAAATTCCTTACGCTGCTGGTAAAAAAAAATGGTTCTGTTTTCTTGTGTTTGAACCGTGATTTACGTTGTTCTTTTAAGCATTTAGCGTTTGTAATAAAAACTCAGTTAGCTCAGCTGTTACTACAAACGTCTGCTCACGATAATTCCCGTTTGTTTTCGCAATGACAGCGGCATTCCAACCCGAAATGGTTAAAGTCGGGTCCAACAAGACTTTCCTGACGTATGTCCGTCCTGGACACGGTGTTGTTAACTGTACACAACACATGTAACAAAAAGTTGCATGACCTAGAATTGAACCACGAACGTCGCACCGCAATGCCAGGCACGAAAGAGCTCAGTCAAAAAACGAACGTTCACCCCTGCACTATAGGCAAGCTATTTGCATAAACCAGTTAGGCTGGTGGTACAAAGTGGTTATGGTTGCAGCGGAATACCTGTTCCATATCACATATATGAGCCATTCATAAAGAAAAATAGGTGGCAGTATTTCAGAAAACCATTGATGGGCTTTGTTTTCTGGTTGTGTATCTAGGCACGGTGGCTGCAGGGGGTACCTCTTAAAAAAGAATGCTTTAGACAAGTCGTGCCTGTGCAGCTTACAAACAGTATAAGACGAAGAGTCATAATCGGGTCGTGGCCTGCTAGCAAGAGCTCAGCGGGCCGCATGCATGCAGCTAGCAGGCCGCTTGTTTGATACCCCTATAGTTTAGAATGTAGCTTAAAGCAGTGGTCATTTAACCTTCATCATGGAGTAGCATTCAGTTGTGATCCAGTTGCTCTTCGACCTATTCTTAATAAGATCTACAAAAACGACCCACACCTTCGCAGCGGCGGGAGAAGTGCATTGTATTAATGATAATTCCATTTACCTTGAGAGTAGTTTCGCGATATCTTGAATTCCCTCGCACTCATTTGATTTTTTAATGGTGATAACTTTCGTTACACCTTTCACATGTCTTCCGTGTACTCTTTCGCTGGTTCTGTGCGTCGAACGAGGAGAGACACACGGACAGTTTTCCTGCTATCCCAGGAACGCCCGAGTCGGCGAGTTAGCCAAGAAATGTACTTCTCGGTTGGTTAAGGTGCCTGTAATGTCTTCATATTTTTTCAGCTGTCGTGATTCCTGAAAGTTTTGCTTTCACGGTGTTAGGCATATATGGCGGTCCTGTTTGAACGCCGACATCAATATTGAAATCAGAAATAACTAAAAGACCTATTTCTTGTAATTTCTCAGCTTTTCTGTCGTTAAGACATTTATCTGTACCTCAGTGATTATTTGACGCTGTATACATTGCGTGAAAATCTTGAAATGCGCTGAGCGCTATTACCTTGTGTGGCTTCAAATTACACTTTATGCACAGCTGATCAAAGGAATCTTCAGCGCAGGCTCACAAGTTATTTACGTGATTCAGCTGTTGATAACCAAATTCCCGTTGCTTACATCAAACCTTCAATAAACAGTAATCCTGCGATATCATTCACTGCTTCGTGTTTTTATGCTTGTATTTGTTATTAAATGCAAAGTGGGATGGTCAGGTTGAACAGTGAAAGTGTCTCAGGCAGGCTGGCCGACGTTTCCATAGGAGGACTTCATCAAAGGCACCTTGTCATCCTTGGCTAACACGCCAAGGATGACAAGCTGCCTTTGACGAAGATAGGTCCTTCTATACAAACGTCGGCCAGCCTGTCTGAGGCACTTCCACTGTTCAAACTGACTATCTCACTACAGGTTTCCATCCTTCAGCTCCCATATAAATATTGGATTAATAAATGCGACGCATTTTTAAGCGAAGTTTGGTGACTTTGACCGTATCTATTTGTCTATGTAGCCGCCTATGACTTTTAGCTCTCCTGGCCGTTTCAATATTGGCATGTATACCAAAATTCATATCCCATAACATGACTGTATGGCGAGCATAAATGACTATTCATATTATGAATATAATGGTACGCATGTATTAAATGTTATGATTTACATTTCTTAATCTTGCAGCTATTGTAGTGGTTTCGTTCACGTGACAATTTGCAAAAGTGGTATGGTATAACATGAGTGCATGGCGAACATAAGTGACAGACCCTAACGTGGAAATCATGCCGTGCATGTCATGCAATTCTTCGCTACACGCTACGCCCATGGTGTGCTCACGGTCGTTTCGCTAGCTTCCCATATTTGATCGATATGTGAGGTTTAACGTCCCAAAACCACCATATGAATATGAGAGACGCCGTAGTGGAGGGCTCCGGATTTTTCGACCACCTGGGGTTCTAGCTTCACATATACCAAACTCAGTATTACTGACGTAAATGGATGAGGCAGGTATATGACTGGTGCAAGCATGATAGTTATGATGTGTTTATTGTAAGAACATGAATACATGCTACGCTTGTTGCGCAATCGGGGCTGCTTCGCTAGCTTCACATATACCAAATGCGGCATACTTGCATCTTATCTGAATACGGTTGTGTGCATAGCATTCCTACTTGCGTTTACTGTGTACTACGTACGTCCTCCTTGTAACGTTGTGCTGATTTTCAAGTGACATTTCAAGCTTGCGCATTCGTCCTTCGCATATCATTGATTTTTATTGCACTTGGGATCTGCCAATTGTTTCTTTCCCCTATACTTTCGCTCTGCCACCCACGGGATTGCTTTTAAGAAGGAAACCTTCATCGGACGCCGAAACGCTTCCAGTCAAGACAAATGAATGAATAAATAAATAAATGAGTAAGTAAAAAATAAATAAAGACGACAGAGACGAGTGGGAATCTTACTCGTGCCATGGAAGTGAACTCAAAGGCGGGAGGTCGTCTCTCGTCCAGCGGAATACACAAAATCCCAATTCTTCATCCTCGAATTCGTTCCGACTATATCTGTCCAAGGTAGCATACTCGGAATCTGACTGTGGGTGTCGTCTTTCCCATCGCCCACGTTCGCGAGTGATCTCCTTGTCTGGGTCGCCTACTCTTTATTCTCATCTTTGTCAGGGTTCCTCCGCCTTGTCTAAGGCATAGTGCGTCAAGCCATAGTGCGTCATCATATAGTGAATACAACAGAACCTACTTCGGGGCTCTTGAGAGATGCATTGAATTTTCGTTTGGAAACGCGTTTCTTGAGGAAACTTGTAGAAAGTGTGTACAACGATTCTCTGGAAATTTCAAGGGGTAGGCAACATTGAGATTTCATCACCAGGCCTTAAGCATTACAAGGGTTATGCTTTGTATCGATACAAAGCTCGCGGTACAGTTAGTGTGAATGTTATCGTACAATAGTACAATAATGTTATCGTACAATAGTACTCCTCTGCATACGCATCAATGCATTTCCTGACGTGGGGTGCCCCGACACCAATGTGCTTCTCTTCATATAGCGCGTGCATCATTGGCAAAAGCCATACTCTGTGTCGGCATAACACGCCGATATCCCATTGAATTCCGCTACAACTGAGTATTTACCGTTATAAGCCTGCGTTTCCTCTTAGCTGGGCTTCCACATAACTTTGCTTTCTGCTGCTCTTGTAGCAGTGCTTGCTCCCCCGTGTCACCCAGCTTCTCGACTTCGTTAGTTTCCAAGCCGTACTGTGTCATACGCAAATCCCGCAGTGATTCGAGGTCTCTCGTTAAGAAAGGGTGGTATTCCCCGGTGGCTCGACGGGCGCACAGCTTCACGGAGAAAACGTGTCTCTATTGAACACTCTGGATATAGTGCACGCTAACAAGAAGCACACAATTTTGCTGGATTTTCGATTCTCGTGGTTCAAAAAACCAATAGAAACAAACTTGTTTCTTCACAGCTGCTTTTCGTGCGTCAATTTACAGCATAAATTTCAAGAAGAAAATTCGGCAGGTCTCACGTACATTTGGGAATAGACGTTATGCGTGACGATAGGGCGAATGTGTCTAATGTTTTTATTCGGTGAGACGTAACGAAGCGGCCCTAAATATATGTACAAACCACACACATACTTTAAACAGTCGCATATATTTTATATTGACAGTTGTTTACAGTTGCGGTACGATGCCAATAGCAACATTGATATTAGCAACTGCAGCAGTGGTAAGCTGATATGAAGCGCTGGTTGTGCCGGCGCGCGGTGCCAAAATGTCAACAGCGCTACAGAAATCAACTCATAAGCGGATGGTGGCCAACTACAACTTAGGTTAACCCGACATGATGGCTGTATTATAAAACATATACAGGGTTTATAAAATTCGATAGCCAATACTGCAACCCAATCGACTTTACAGGAACATTCGGGTCTATTTAAAAAGTATATCCAAGTTCTGGTGTGACTCCAGGGTAGAATGCTTGATCGCCACGCAGAATGCTTGAATTTTATTCCTGCTAGGAACCTGCATGCATTCTTTGCATTCTTCGGGTCAATGCTGCCGATATGAAATTTTGCTTAACGCTCACACTTTACATTTACACATGTGTGTTCTCGTCGTTCATGCGTAGATACCAAGTGCCGACCACCTGCGGCACATGCTCGCATATAAGTGGCATATAACCACTCTGAAGTATCTGCCACTGTCTGGCGGTTAGTTTTTGACGATGAACGTGACTGTATTGTGCCAATAATCAAGTTTTAGCCAGCGCGTCATATTGGTCAAAGCCTCTTACCCGTCCATGCCATCTTGGTTCAATCCAAGTCAAGGGGTTGATCACGAGAGCACCCAGACGAAAGCCGCAGAATGGGTGGATGGATGGATGGGTGGGTAGGTTGGTGGATGGGTGGGTGGATGGATGGGTGGGTTGTTGGGTGGGTGCTAAATGTGCTTGCAGTACGCAAAGAGATGCTTCGAAAGTAATAGCATATAAATGAAACTGTTGCTATAGGCCGTCTTGGGCAAAAAAAAAAAAAACTACGGCTTCATTATTGCATATAAGTGTATAGACGCCATTCAATGCCAGAGGAACACAAGGTAAAGAAAGAAAGTGAGCCAACTGAAACACAGGCAGGTGATGTGGGAAAGAATTGATCTCCCTAGTGGCCACAGGCTTGCTCGGATAACCGCGGCAATCAATCTTTGCGCTCTTCGCATCTTCTAACCCAATGCCCTAAATTAGCTTAGTAATGTTATTCAGTGTTGTTTTTTAATTCTTCGTATGATACTCGACGATGACTTTTTTTTTCCTGCCGCGTTGTAAGCACTAGTGTTTGCCATAGATACCTCTCTGATTGCAACCCCCAGCAGTTTTATCAAGCAAACAAAAATATTCTCAGGTGAATTAGTGAATTAGAACTTCATCAACGTTATGTGAGTGCATTTATTGCTAGAGCCACCTGTGGCACCTTTATTTCATTATACACTGCACCCGCACGAACCAGACAAAATATGCCGGGAGCGTCTTCATATTGCTTTCCCCAAAGGGCGGAGGCATAAAATACTGATGTACTAGTTTTGCGAGGTGGTTCCCGGGGCAGTAGGCTTATTTTTGTTTGCTTTTATTCTTGTGTATCTTACTAGAGCTCCATGTAAATTGAAATGAACGTGACCAACAGAGTTTGTACCTAACCATAGGGTCTCTAAATTATGCAGATGTACAAGTGCATACCCAAGTTCTTTCGATCGCGTTTCGGTGAGTTCAATAATTTAGGCAAGACACGTCGCAACCTCCGTCTTAACCTGGGCAGAGACTGTTACGGTGTTGTGCCTTTCAAATGGAGGCAAGAAAACAAAAACATGTTGTGTTTTGATCAATGAAGAATCAGAACAGACAAATAAACAAATAAAGGACAAAAGTCAACCCTAAGAAATCACTTTGTGTCTGCTAGTGGCATTCGCATCTCGGTGTTCTTGTCTCCTCGCGTATTCACTGAGTTAACTCTGATTTACCTCAATTTCACTGCCGAACTCGTTCCCAGAAACCATGTAGCAACAAGCACGTGCTTGACATCTGCTCCGCCAGGTTGAGCAACATTGTCAGCTACTCGCTAGAAGAAACGTCTGCTATTTCAACATTCAGTAAATTCGTTTATTGTGGTTTCATGTTTGGGCAGGCTTTGTGATGCAGTGGAACACCTATTTTAGCAGCACTTGAGTGCCTAACTGCAATTGCTAGCAATAGAATTAGCAATCAGAATTACGAAACTACAAGGTACGTAAAAGAAACCATGCGGTGCTTTGCTTTGTAAAACAATTAGGCTGTTCATTACAAATGTCGGGACTCGGTAACACTGAAATATTCCGGTATGATTTTGCCTTTTAATTGGTTATTCGACCTGTCACCAGAGCAAGTAGCCACCACCTATGTGAGAGATGTTAGAATAAGGCTACTTTTACAAACCTATTGGTTTTTAATATTGATATGATTACTTAAGCTTCGTATATATCACAATGATTCGGGGTCCAGCTTAAAGTCGTGAAATTCCTTTAATTCACAAAAGAAAGTTGGCTTTGTTAGTGAGATAGATCAACTGCCGGTTCATTGTCCACTTGGTTCTAAACCTTGTGTAGAAGTTCTCAGACATACATTCACATTTGGAGGGGAAGAAAGAAACAACGTCAAACATCCCATTTTAAGGAAAGGGCTTGCGAGAAGTAGAGGAATCCCACTCGCGACACGCATCTTCTATAAGTTCTGCCCACCACTGGGTGATCTACTCAAGTGCGCAATGGCTGCTCTCGATGGCAGTGCCCCACAGCTTTCGAATACTTATATATCTACGAATGATATGCAATATTAACACGCGAATAAATGATCCCTAGCGGGTTGCCTTCATGAGACTCGCAAAGCCCATTCCCGTTAAGCTAAAAACTAAAAGCACGCCACCGTTTGAGTTGTCAGGAAAATAACATATCCTCAAAATCGCTAATCAGCACATCTGTCTGCCATGATGCGACATGGTAAACATCCGTTGTGACCGAGGTATGGCGTATCTAAGGAAGCACACCTGCTCTATATTAGGACTGCCGAATGTCAAAGCCACTACCACGGGACCTTGTATTGTCTAATCCTTGTAAAAAAAGGCTGAAGCCCAAGGCATCATTATGTAATAAGGCAAAAGCTCAAACATTGCGAGAGCGCGGCTTAAAATTTAAGGCCTTTGTTTTCCCCTAATCTTCTTCCTCAATTTCAGTCGGGGACTGTGACGGGATTATTTAAATGTTTATTTCTCTAAGAAAAAACAAGATATGGCAAAACTCAATTCGAAATGCGGCGTCGTTTAAAAGCGTGATTATTAGTGCAGTAGTTACTTTCCTCGGCATCCAGAAAACATCCCCACAATGAACATTCTGAACCCAATTGCAAAAACTAATTGCGACTGCTGTTAACCATCTGTTAATCTGAGCTAAAACAACGTCATCGAGGAAATGTTTGGTTTTTACTTTTGCTTTATTTGCAACGTGAATGCCTTGCGCACTATAGTTTTATCTAGCTTATTTTTCCTGCGTAGGCAGCTATGCTCATTAGTGTGCCATGACACGAAAATAAAATATTTTACTACGGTGGATCTCAATTTTAGCAATGTAAGAGTCACATTGCTTCGCTCCAACATTTCACGCGTCGCAAGGATTAGGAACTGAAATAACTAAAATCTTTGAGCTGTTAGCCTCTAACAATCACAAAATGATGACATCTCCTCATGCTTGAAGTTCTCGTACCCGCTACGTCACATGACTCATAGTTGTATAATAGATCTCTCTTGATCATGCCTTTGTATGCGTAGCTTAGCATGCGTTTGTGCGAAATAAGTTAGAAAAAAAATGTAATGCATGCGAAACAACTGGGAAATAATGGCGTTGGTATCGCGGCTGTGTGAGCAACTACTTTTTTCCTTAAGAAAATTTGTACACCAAGCCTCCTGTTTCGTACCCCGAGGTTCTGCACTAAAGTGCTCTTTAAACGGTGCTCTCTTTGAAAGACTTCTCTGCGTTTCGGTGATTGTTGTGGCTGTAGCTCGCTTGCAGTGTCTATCATCCAAAGCCCACTGATTAAGTCGTGTCATGTGGCATATATCTTGAAGGAATTGTATATGTTGTCCGTTGTTAGCTAGAAGTTATCTGCAAATGTCTTCTCGGTACTCAGAAAATCTAGTCTTTGTTTTATCAGCCTTACATCATCTCCGAAGACAACCTTCATGAATTCTGCATTTGACTTGAATATAGAGTGTACAGCGTTCTTTCTTAGTTTGCACTATCTTCCTTGTCTTAGACGCTTAAAAAAACATCAGCATTCGTGTAAGAGCGATCATTGTGATTCTAAGTTCAATTTTATCGCTACAATATATCCGCATCGCCGGCTTCGATGGGCATCGTTACTTCCACATAGTATTCCCGTACCATCTATCGGTTCATGAATATTCACGTCTTCGTGGACTTCGATGTAGCCGATATATAACAAGGGCGCTACTTGATATCCGTGCATTGTGCGTCTCCTTTTAATGAAACGTAAATTTAGGCGCAATAATGTTGAGAACAGGCTAACACACACACGCACACGCACGCACGCACATACATACATACATACATACATACATACATACATACATACATACATACATACATACATACATACATACATACATACATACATACATACATACATACATACATACATACATACATACATACATACATACATACATACATACATACATACATACATACATACATACATACATACATACATATACGTACACCTCGTTATTGTAACACTGTACATTAATAGTGCAGGCTGCAAGAGGCAGTGACACAGCTCATGGTAGAAAATTCTTCGATGCACAGCACCAAACGCAAGACTCAAAATTGTCGCTGTTGTGAAACCATATCTACTTTGTGGGCCCGAAACTGGTTAGGTGCATCACTTCACTTTTTGAAACACATCTTATCATGTGGCAGACTATTACTGCAGCCTACCGACACTTGAAAGAATTATTTAACTTTATTTACTTCTAGTAAACATGTGAAGTCCTTTGTCTGTAGGCACATTTTGCTTAGCGCAGGGAGATGGCTCTACGCACACCCACCTCTCACTTGTTTGTTATTTGTTTCATATAAGTGTGTAAAGAAAGCTCTGGCAGGTAAGCCACGTTGGAGCCGCTTATCCCAACAACATACTAGTACTGCAGCAGCGCGTAAGAGTAAACGAAAACTTGGAGGCCGCTTGAGCTTCGCCTTCTTCAAAGTAGAACGCAATCGAGTAGTCGGGCACGCGCACGGTGCCTTGTCGATCGCTCGTCTGGCTTCTCTTTTCGGTGGACACAGCAACGCTGCTATGAAGCAAGGAACTTTCCGCACTTTCGATTCTCCCACGCAGCCTACTGCCAGTGTCGCAAGTGCCGACCATGACATTACTCTTAATTTTGCGACCTTGCGAAATACCCACTGTGCGTTCGCAAGAGGCGACGCGCAACTGCAAGTATTCACGCTTTGTGGATGCAGTTGCTGATAATGATGATGAAAAGTGCCTGGGGCTTCGTAATGGGTTGGTCTCTGAAGGATCCATTGGGTGGGCTATTGCCCTGTCACGACGCTTGGTGCGGTTCTACGCTTCGGCCACACAATAATAGACTTGAGAAAGAGGCCCCTCCCAAGACAGGACGTTCGTATAGTGTTTTTTTTTTTCGAAGTGCTTTATTGCGATGGCATAGCTTGGAACATGCGCTTTTCATGTAGCACACCCTTGTCATGCAGAGCACCAGGGTTATATTTTCATTTGAACCTAAAATAATAATTCTTTATTTTTTGGTATCGTTCTCAATTTTCCTTTCAGGGGCATCGCCGATTCTTCGTTCACAACCTGGGGTGCCACTGCTTCTGGCATCAAAATAGAAATGCATGCAAAAGGACCTTTATATCGCTACCGTGTTAAAAGTAACATGAGTAAAGGAATAAAAAAGAGAAATATAGTCAAAACCTCTACGTGCACGTGCCATATTTGGGGTAAAAAGAATGGTCAGAGTGTAAGGCCATGGGCGAGTGTTACAAAGTGGTCCCATAGATTACCGGGAACCGAATCCTTCCCCACTTATGTATAAACCTTTCCGCACTCACTTGAGCAATGCCAGCAGCAAATCGAACAATGCTGATCAATCAATCTTTTTTTTTTTGCAATTGGAGCTTAACTGGTTGAGAAAGCCAAAGAGTGGTTGGAAATGACTATGTATACAGTATACGAGGTATACAGTATATGTATACACACTATATACAGTATATGAATATTAACGAAGTCTTTTCGTGTTCACGGCCGTCACACCTGTTTTGACGCACGCGCCGGTGCAATAAGTTGGAAACAACAATACTTTAGCCATGCGGTTCAAACGTCCAAAGTTTCTAATATGTCCGGCAAACTCTGGCGGCAGTGCCGTAGAAGGCAGCGAGACAACGCAAAGTGTTGCGGAGAAGCACTGCGGCGTACTGCTGGCGCAATAGCTCGGCAAGTTATTTAGTTCTCGGAAAGTCTTGTGAAAGCAGACGCTGTCGTTTTTAACAAGGTCACCGCAGTTGTTGCATTGCGGCAATCTGGCTGTGCTGGCAACTGGCGCGGCGAACCCGGCCATCTGCACGACTGTCTACGCATAGCCATGCCGTTAGCGCCTATTTGTTAAATTAACACTGCGCATATGTCACGTGGCTGGATTCGATTAAACTTTGTTCTCCGACTGAAAAGTTATCTTGTTTTGGAAGATACTACAGCTGTCTGTGCTCCGAAAGAATAGGAGAGCGTTGTCAGTCGTAGCTATCTGCCTTTCGATTTCACAATAAAGCACGGAGTGTGCCTGCTTGCGTGCCTTCTAATTCTCACGTGGATGTTAGCTGTCAAGGTGCACCATAGAGTTTATCATTGTTTGTTATGCGAAGTCGTAAATGAGGTCGTGCACTGCACAGGCAAAGGACGGCACACAACCTACGTCCAACAACTTCAATGTCATTAGTTTCAGTGTGCACGCATGCTAATAGCCGATGAAGAAATATATTGGTTTAGCGGTGGTTCTGTTCGGTCACACATAACAGCATTTTGAAACACAAATACTTCGAATGAACCCCGTCTATCCAAAGCCAGGTGCCTTGACATTACAGGTCATTTTTCGAGCTACATTTGCTGTATATGAGAGCAGAAACGTAGGCTTGAAGGACTTTGTGATGTTCAGTTTGGTGCAACAATAACGATAATAACGAAAGAGACGGAATCATTTATGCATAACGAGAACTGGTTACGCTATACACACCTTGACGTGATGCGTATTGAAGTAGCAATGCGACTTTTACTCCAGGATATGTGTGCGAGGCAAAAGTTATCAACAGTGTAGCCGCTGCACAGTTAAAATTGCTGTGATGTTTCAACCCGTGAGTACATACGTTCATATAAACAACTTCATATATCTTTTACAGATGTCTTAGCAACCTTTCATTGCCAACTTTGCTTCCTTGTATGACGGTTCACTGGATAACTTGGAGCAATATGAAGTTGGGTCTCAAGAAAATTGATCCGCGCTCTCTCCCGTAATTCTTAAGAAAAGCAGAAGAGCTCACACATACAGATTAGCTTTGTTATAATGCATAAATCAGCCAGGTAATACGGTCACGTGACCGTGATAGTGTAAGTACTTGAGTTGAATTCGGAAATACTGAACTCCTTATTTCGTCGACCATGTAGCAGAGAATACAGTTAGACTGTAAGCGAGCAATGCACGCTGTACGAACACTGGTAGTGGCTAGCAGAACGTCGGCCGTCGAAAAACTGACAAGTGGTCAAGCGCGTCGGCTTTTATGCATGTATCATCAAAGATTCCGCTGGTATCGCGAGTGGCTGCGTAAGTTTCAGAACTGTGAAGTGCGCTTTGAGCACATAATCTGATTGGAAGGTTCTAACATATTCCATATAGTTTCCAGTTAATTGAGATACTTCTTCATTTTAGTCGATCTCATATAAGCATAATAGTTAGTTTTTGAAAAGTTTCCGACTAGAAAAACTGAATGCTTCAGTGCCGGCACGAACTTAAAATAAATTTTCATTTCGCCCTCCTATACTTTGCATATCCTTCGTGGCTCACCTATAATCGTGGCTCTCCTGTAATCGAGTGATCGGCTGCCCAGACAATGATTTACGCTGGGTATACTGCCTTTGTCAATCTTCTGCTGCTCCTGTACAACAGCCTCTCCACCGTAACCTATACTCAGCGATATCCACTTATGCGATTTATTTACTTTCAGTGCTAATTTATACCAAAGCCTGATGTCTTTCGGCTTTTGAGCAGAGATCTTACAATTCATAGTTTTTTTTTCGGATGTAGCACTTGACTCCTGGTATTCTGCACCCATGGATAACCAAGATGTAGATTAGCATTCGGGAACGCCGGCTGAATTTATCGGCAAGTTCGATAAACATGTTTGGATCTTCGACGTGCTCTTGGTATTAAGCCTTCTTTTTTCTATCGGCTATGCTTAAAAAACAAAGAAGAGTTTAAGGAACGCAGAAAGAAGTGGCGTCAGCTGCGTCCCTGCAGGGCACGGCTGACATCGATTAGAGCCTAAGCCTTGAGTGCGCTGACAGTAACGTAGCGCCGAGCTTTCAATGTAAATGACTTTCAGTGCAATAATACACTTTTTAATGTGTCGCACACGATGAACACAGTTCTGATAAACAAAGGTTCACTGCACCCCGTATATTGCAGTAGACACAGAGGGTCCATGTTTGCAGTTTATTCGTTAGGTTATAGCCGTTAGGTAATATTCGACAGCTGTGAACTGTACAGTTAACGCGAAACACACGTTAGCCAGCTATTACATCGGCTGGCTACCCTGCACCGAGGGGGGAAGGAGGGTTGAGGAAGAATGAAAGAAAATAGAAGGACGGTGGGAA